>NC_063161.1:57518609-58918609 GCF_023159225.1 Perognathus longimembris pacificus | reverse complement strand
CCTGTATTTTTCTCAAATAGGTAAACTGGGTTTTTAAGTTACCAGTAGCAGTTGATATCAATACAGAGTGATCACATTTTGTAAAGTGAACCTTCATCAAATATGGAATAAGATATTGGTTAGACAATAAGTAAAAAGCAGCACAAACAACATAATTTAATCTAGGTGACAACATCATATAGTTGTCCAGAAAGTCAACTGTTGGGGTAAATTTTATAATACTTAAGGCAATATAAAAACATGTGGTTACTTCTGCAATGGGCTTATAGATAAAAATATTGAACATTTGGAGACTATTACAATAGTGGCTTTTAAATACTATGCATAGAAACCTGTGAATTAAATTTTTTTCCTTTTTTTTTTCTTTTTGTGCTAGTAGTGGAGCTAGAACTCAGGATCTCATGCCCTTGCTTAATTTTTTGCTCAAAGTTGGTACTCTACCATGTAGCTATATCTCCACTTCCTGACTATATAAAAATAATATTTTATTTTACTGTAAGGGTGATGTACAGAGAGGTTACAGTTACACAAGTAAGTTAATGAGTACATTTCTTGTCCAACAGTGTTGCCTCCTCCCTCAATTTCTCCCACTTTCCCTCCCTTACTTCCCCCCCAAGTTGTACAGTTCATTTCCAACATATTGTCTAGTGAGTATGACTGTTGCATTGGTTCCCCCTTTGTCCTTTATCTCACTATTTTGTTATTCTCTTTCCCTTCCCCAAATTAGATTAATGTATATACAAGATACAAGGTACCAAAATCAATAACAGTGACAACAGGGGATAAATCAAAGGGAGGGAGAAACAAAAGAAATAACTTCACACAGAATATATTTTTAAAAACCACCTCTAGTTTCCTTATCTTAGAGTTCATTTAGATTAGCATCATTTTTTTTGATTAGCATCATTTGATATGTTCATCTGTACATAGCTATTGAGCTATTGTGATCTTCTGCTAGGACTATCCTAGGCATGTACAAATTATTACAAGTGAGGGAAACCATGGAGACTATGTTTCTTCGGATCTGGCTTCGGATCTGGTAATACGTTTTTTGCCAAGTCTTTCACTTCCTTAAGAATGGGGCGATGTCATGCTTTCTGATGGAAACATAGATACCATTGTGTATGTACACCACTCTGGAAAGCAGTATGAAGGTTTCTCAAAAGACTAAACATAGATCTCCCCTATCCAGCAATCCCACTCCTGGGCATTTATCCAAATAATCACAAAGAAGGCCACACTAAAACTACCAGCACAACTATGTTCACTACAGAATTATTTACCACAGCTAAGATAAGGAATCAAACCAGATGCCCCTCAGTAGATGAATGGATCAAGAAAATGTGGTACATATACACTTCTGATGGTTAGGTGGAGGTAATAGTCTCAAATTTGTCTGCCCAGAATGCTTTGAACTGTGATCCTCAGATCTCAGCCTCCTGAGAAGCTAGGATTACAGAGGTGAGCCACCAGAGCCTACCCTAAAATTCTTGATTATGCTGCTAGTGGCAAAAATCCATGAGTAACGCGAGTGTTTGCCCTGTTTCATTTTTCCTCATCATGTCCCTTGCTTCTCTTTTTTCTTTGCTGCAAGTAATGTTTGATAGTAGGCTTTTCAACAGAAAAACAGAGGAGTCAAGAGAGAACTAAAAAGCCCTTAAATAGTTTACAAGCCAAATAAACAACATCAAAATAATCAACAATCAAGCCAAGTTCTGGCTTCATATATGTAAAATATATATTATATGCATGGGTGGCTGGGGATATGGCTTAGTGGTAGAGTGTTTGCTTAGCATGCCTGAAGTCCTGGGTTTGATTCCTTAGCACCACATAAACAGAAGGCAGGAAGTAGCACTGGGCTCAAGAGGTAGAGCACTAGAGCAAAAAGAAGCCGCGGGGGGCTGGGGATATGGCCTAGTGGCAAGAGTGCCTGCCTCATATACATGAGGCCCTGGGTTCGATTCCCCAGCACCACATATACAGAAAATGGCCAGAAGTGGCGCTGTGGCTCAAGTGGCAGAGTGCTAGCCTTGAGCAAAGAGAAGCCAGGGACAGTGCTCAGGCCCTGAGTTCAAGCCCCAGGACTGGCAAAAAAAAAAAAAAAAGAAGCGCGGACAGTGCTCAGGTCCTGAGTTCAAGCCCCAGGACTGGCAAAAAAAATTGTATGCATGTATATAAACTTAAAATCTTGCTAAGGTATCTGATATAATAAATTTTATTAAATATTATTTATTAAATATATCTTGATAAATTTTAAGATATCTTAATAAAACTTATTTAGTGATCCAGAAAGATATGAGTCCTCCCCTTTTAACATTGGCCATTTTGAATTGTAGGACATAAGACAAGGATAGAAAATCCATTTAATAATTTCTGTTTGCATTCCAGTGCCTTTAAACTATCACAATGAACTTGTATTTAGTATGATTTTAAGAAACAAAATAGTATATGTTAAGATAATATCTATTAATGCTTAATAGGTTGTAAACATTTAGTCTTATTACCTGTGCTGTGCAGGAAAAGTGACCTCAAGCAAGGTAAGTGGCTATTATTTGAAGCACCTTTTCCAATTCAAGTACATCATTTCTAGGCACTGCTTCCCTTCCTATTTCTGTTACATCAAGTCAAATGCTAAAGTGATAACTTGTCTTTTATTATTAACAAGTATATTATGATCCCAAATCTAGAGCACACCAAAATACAACAATGATAATCTGCCTACTAGAACATAAACTACTTTCAAAAACATTACATCATCTTTACACTTACACAGTTCTATGGTATAATGCAAGAAGATTGTTTTGAATCAATAGTAACAATTCATAAAACATAAACAACTAAGTTGTAAGCTGATAGCTCACACCTCTAATCCTAGCTACTCAGGAGGCAGAGATCTGAGGATTGTATTTTGAAGCCAGTCTTGGCAGTAAAGTCCATGAGACTCTTATCTCTAACTAACTACCAAAAAGCCAGAAGTGAGCTCGGCACCCATAGTTCACTCCTATAATCTTAGCTACTCAGGAGGCTGAGATCCAGGGATCATGGTTCAAAGCTGGGCAGGAAAGTCCATGAGACTCTTATCTTCAATGAATCACCAAAAATCCAAAAGTGGTACTATAGCTCAAAAGTGGTAGAGCAGCAGCTTTGAGCTAAAAAGCTAAAGGACAGTGACCAGGCCCTGAGTTCAAGCCCCAGTACTGATACAAAAATAAATAAATAAAATAAAATAAAATAGAAAGGTTAAGTAAACTTATCATGGTAACATGATTAATAAAATACAAATCTAGCTGGGAGCCATTTCTCATGCCTCTAATGCTAGTTGCTGTTGTTCTTTTCGGGGGGGGGGGGTGCGGAGAGGAGGTTCAGAGATTAGGAAAAACACAATCTATAACCAGCTAGGATAAAATTAGTGAAACTCCCCAACCAATAAAGCTGAGTGGCATTCCAGCCACACAGTAGAAACAGGAAGATCACAGTCCAGGCTATCTCAGCTTAAAAAAGAGAGAGAGAGAGAAATCCTACTAGAAAAAAGAGAAAATACTAATTAGAAAAGCTAAAAGAGCTAGAGGTATGGCTCAAGTGGTAGAGTACCTGCCTGGCAAGGGTGAGGCTTTGAGTTCAAACTCCAGACCATCCAGTAACAAAACAATACCAAACTAATCTGGAACATACTTATGTTGAAATTCAGTGATAATTCCAGAACATAAAAACAGGATTATCAACCGTGTTCTGGTGCTTTCTTGTTGCCACTAGTGATCTCGGCCATTACTTTTGAATCATGGCCTTTGTGCCAAATACTGTATCACTTTCAAGTGCTTTATGTCAAAGAGTGTTGTTTCAGGGGAATTAGCAGAGTCCTTCTGCCCTGGAGATGTGTGCAGAAGGCTGTGAATTTGCCTCTGGCTAGCTCCAACTTGAAGCATAGACGAATCATGACATCATTGGTCTCCTTTGCAATCCTGAATCAGTTACTGACCGGGCACATTTTCAAAGCACAAGACATGTGACACAGGTCCACCAGCTGAGCAAATGACATAACAAAGAAACGAGTTGGGATTCCCTCCACAGTACTGACGAGTGCCACATCACATGACTCCAGCAAATGCCACGGAGGAGAGCAAAAAGAATGACACAAGTGCCCATAAGGGAAACTGCTGCTCATTCGAAAACACTAAATAAAAAATATAATCACTAAAGAATAAATCATGCTAGTCATATTCAAAAAAATATGGGGTTGAGTCTTCCTTGCATCACAGAACTGCAAAGCTGAGCTAGGACAAAGATACCCAGATTGGTAAGGTTTACTTAGGGCAAAGATCACAGACCAATCTAGTACTGCCCATTCATTAATCCGCCCTGAAGAAAAGTGACCACAAAGGAGACCTTCTCCCACTCTCCACCTCTGCCAGATGGCTCTCCTTGAGTCTATACACAGCAAGAACTTACAGTTCCTGGGATGTGCATGCTGACAAATGAGGAAACATACCAGGCAGTGTCACAGAGCTAACCTTTTGTTTTAATTCCATATTCTCAAGAAGTTAACCCACAGGGCTTTGCTGCCAAGATGTATAGAAGACAAATTTCCCCATTGAGCAAAATCAAGATTATTACATGGATTATGAGTTGAAAACAGGCATAAATTTCTCAAGTATAAATGTAAAGCCTTAAGAGAAGAATGTCTTTCTCTTTCCAGGTATTAAGATCTCAGCCAGTCCCTTCAATAGAAAGATCATAAAAAGGCTGGGTGTCTGTGGCTCACACCTGTAATTCTAGTGACTCAGTAGGCTGAGATCTGAGGATCAGAGTTAACTATTAAGAAAACATTAGTGGTGGTATGGCTCAAGTGGTAAAATGCCAGCTTTGAGCAAAAGTCAAGTGAGAGCACAAGATCATGAGTTCAAACCCAATGCTGGCACAGAAATAAGTGCCTATCTAAATACCTAAAGGCTCTGCCTTGGTGGCATGTGTGTGGGTGTGTGTAATTTGATGTTTGTCGCTCGGCTCCTGTGGGCATCTGCAGTGCTTGGCGACCTGCTCAGCCTACATATTTATAAAATGGCATTAATTTCAGAAAACACTAAGTGGTTGCACACTGATATCTACCAAACCCTATTTAACTGTCACTTTTTAAAAAGAAAATCCAGATTTTCAACTTTTCTATAAAATACCCAGGATCAGTCAAGATGGGTCCCACATTCCTAGAGCGCCTTGTGTATGGGGCATGCATTTATTGCAGTGCTCTGTGAACATCTCAGTGTCCTATGATGCCTAACTACTAATTTCTAGTAACTTCCTGACCCTCTTAACTAAAAGGTACATTAGAAATCCCGAGACCGCACCTTGATTTACAAAAGGAAACAGACCAGATCTTAGCGCATTTGTCATGGTATGGTGACATTACAAGGGAACTAAATTCTGCCACTGTGGCAACATGGATGGAACTGCAGAACACAATGTTACGTAAATAAGTCAGGCACAAAAAGTGACTCAAAAGACTGAGGTCTGAGGATCACAGTGCAAAGCCAGCCCAGGCAGAAAAATCCATGGGACCCATCTTTAAATAACCAGGAAAAAAGCCAGAAATGGAGCTATGATCTAAATGGTAAGAGAATCAGCCGTGAGCAAAAAAGCCAAAGAAGAATGCAAGACTCTGAGTTAAGCCCTAGTGCTGGCACAAAATAATCAATTAAAAATAATCAAGAACCTTAATGTAAGACTTCAAAGTCTGAAACTACTAGAGAAAAACAAAGGGGGAAACCTTAGCATGTAGGCAAGGATTTTCTGAAACAAGCTATAATAGCTCAGGAAATATCAAGAATAAATTTAATTTGATTGCATCAAATCAAAAAGCTTCTGCACATCAAAGGAAATGATCACAGAATGAAGACAAGCCTACATAAAGCCTACATAGTAGGGCAAGGTGGGGAAATCTGTTAATCTAACAGAGAATTAGTATGCACAATATATAAAATCAAAAATTAAAACAAAAATATCCATTAAAAATGACCAAGTGACGTTCATTGGCTGGCATTCTACCACCTGAACCACACCTCCAAACCCCAGACCTCATTTCATTCTTAGACTTCCAGCTGAGCTCCATGCTTCCTGTGGAAGATGGATACAGAGCAGAAGCATGTAAAATATGTGTGGTACATCATTTTGACAATAAAGAAATAAATTTTAAAAAAGAATTGGGTCAGAATAAGTTAGTGTAGCCACCGTAGAAATCAGTATGGAGGTTCCTCAAACTAAAACCACAACTACAATGTCATCCTGCTGTATCATTGTGGAGTATACATCTGAACAAATGAATAGCACACAATAGACATACCTACACATCCATGCTCATATCAGCACTATTCCAAAGAGTCTAGCAATGGAATTAGTCTAGGTGTTCACTGATGAATATATTGTATGTGTATATGTGTGTGTGCATGTATGTGTAGTGCATACACATATATAAACATATGTATGTATATACACAAATATAATACAGCTTTATTCAGCCATAATGAATAAATATCATTTGCAGGAAAATGTATAGAACTCTAGATCATCATGTTAAGTGAGATAAGCCAAACTAGGAAAAAAAAAAGAAAGAAAAGACAAAATGACGTACATATCAAAAGAAGACTATTGCGGGGAAGCCAGTGGGAGTGGAGAGAGCAAAAGAGAGTGATGGGGAGGATAAATATGTTCTATATGCATGTATAAAACCTGAATAACTGAGCCTATTAAATTGGTAAATAAATAAGTAAATAAAAGAGAGATAAGAAAAAGCAATAGGATCAAAGCACTATATACATGTGCAAAAATATCACAATGAAACCTCTTTGCATAACTAAAACAACTATACAATTAAGAAAAATTTTAATTTTCTGGCTTTCAGTTTCTAATCCTTCAAAATTCAAAAATCTGTTTTAAAAATAGCTGCCTTGACAACTGAGTAATAAAACTTTCTTTTCTCTAAAAAACAATGCAGATTATAAATATCTGTGCCTTAAAACATCTTTGTTTCCTCAATGCCTGTGACATTGCTAACAAAATCCTTAGGGTTCTTTGGGGGTGGCTTCTGTAGAGATATACAGCTTCCTCTCCCCAAATGTGACATTGGCTATCTCCATACATACAAGAATTTTTAAGGTGCAGATCTTACATTCCTTCTTGTCTATAGCACTGTTCTGACCAACTTTTACATTATCTTGTAATACTAAGGATTCCAGGAATAAATAGTTTTTTTAACTCAAGGAAAAGTACAGAGAATTAAAGCTAGATAATACTGTCTTCAAACCCATTTAAAAGCATCTCACTTTCACAAGTTGCCAGTCCTGATTTACTGATCTACCAATACTGTGCTCTAGTAACAGAATCTCAGAAACTGCTTTTGTGGAAAAGCAGTCTTCACTTGAGGTGGCAAAATCTCAGGGGCCCTGCCTGATACATCGTCTCCTTGGTTCTTAGCCGGGCTTCACTGAGAACCATGGATTTTGTCACAAGACTATGTGCAAACACCTTGTGACTGTGACTCCAGGGACTGTAGATAAACAGGAGACCTCCACCCCAGGCAGCAGCTCATGGCTGTATCCCAAAAAGGCCCAAACACTTACTTTTCCTCTTCATACCAACACTGTATAATTAATCTTCTTTCTCTGCCTGGTCTCTTTAAATGGTCTATTTGACAGGGGTGGGGTAGAAAGATGACCACATCTGTGATGTTGGAGCAGCTGGAGTCAGACCTCTGGCCTAGAACTCTGCTTACGTTTATATATTATATGACACAGAAATGACATGGGGAGAAAGGCAGGCTCATGCCTGTAATCCTCGCTACTCAGGGGGCTGAGATCTGAGGATCTTGAGTTGAAGTCAGCTTGATTGAAATAAGTCCATGAGACTCTTATCTCCAATTAAACACCAAGAAAAGCCATAAGGGGGCTGTGGCTCAAGTAGCAGAGCACTATCCTTTCGTGAAAAAGCTTAAGGACAATGCCCAGGTCCTGAGTTCAAGTCCTAGGACTGGCACCAAAAAAAAAAAGGAAGAGAAGCAAGGCTCACAAACTTTCCTGATCTGATCCTAGAAGATAAGCAAGAACAGAACAATACTTAACAGAGCTAAAAAACTTCTTCATTCTTGTAACTCTTTTTTAGAATTTTCTTCTCCTTGAATTTTGTTTATTTAGTTTGGTTTGAGTGCTAACGTTTGGGGGATTTTTGCTTGACATTTGCCCATGTTGTGGGGTTCCCACTTGTTTTCTTTGTCATTTCCACTAGATCTGATTTACAAGACTTTTGATATCCAAGCCTAGCATCCACCATGGCGAAGTTTTGGCTACCAAAGTTAATTCCTATGACCTCAAGGCACACAGTGAACTCTGACACAGCTAATTCATCAAAGCCGAAGTCCCTGTGAATCGTAACATGCTACAGTCATGCTGAATTGAAATCAGCCATACAAATATGAAAACAAGAAGTCACTTTTCCATGTCCATTAAATCATGTGCTAAATCTGTTCACCTACTTCCCAGGAAGGGCATCCTGGAAAGCGCATTCATTAGAACATATAAGATTCTCTAAGTATTTCATAACCATGTGTGAATTGAGACGAAAACAAAAACATCTTAGGAGTATTCTATTCATTACATACACAACCTTTTGCTTTCACTAACAAAAATGATCATCAGTAGCTAATATGTTAAGCTATTATTTGTCTTTATTAGTTATTAAAAGCATGTGGTTAGCAGAGAAGTAGATATGAAAATGGCCAAGCTGCAATTACCTGCACCAGAATAGAATTAACTCACTAACAGTGCTAAGGAAAAGATCAAGTTGCAGAAAACTATGTACAACCGATTTATCCTTATGTAAAGTGAAAACCATGCAAAATTGAACAATGTTATACTGCTTCCATTCTTACTTTTAAGTCTAAAAATCCTACTGAGAAAAACAAAATCACCCTAGTATGATTTACGTATGAAGTACATGTTTCTATAATTATCTACTATAACGCCCATATATCAAAGACCTCTTTGGATTTAAATGAAATTTATAACCATACATTACCTACACAGAGATGGTTTCTAACAGATTCTTATTAGGAAAATATAGATGAAAATATCATGCACTACAACTTTTTGGAACTAGCATATGACCAGGCATCAAAGAATCAAGCCTGCAATACTAGATACTCAGAAGGCTGAGATCTGTGGCTCACATTTGGAAGCCAGCCCGAGCAGGAAAATTTATTAAGACTCTTATGTTCAATTAACCAACAAAAAGCAGGAAGTGGAACAGTGGCTCAAGTGATACAGCAACTTGGGCCGGGGATATGGCCTAGTGGCAAGAGTGCTTGCCTTGTATACTTGAGGCCCTGGGTTCAATTCCCCAGTACCACATATACAGGAAATGGCCAGAAGTGGCGCTGTGGCTCAAGTGGCAGAGTGTTAGCCTTGAGCAAAAAGAAGCCAGGGACAGTGCTCAGGCCCTGAGTCCAAGCCCCAGGACGGCCAAAAAAAAAAAAAAAAAGTGATACAGCACCATCCTTTACCAGAAAAGCTAAGGAGCAGCTTCTTGAGTCCCGAGTTCAAGGTCCATGATGAGTATGCACACACGCACATGAGCACTCACACCACACGTGCGCATGTGTCCATACACAATGTGTATTGTCCTTAAAAACTAAAAGAAAAAGAAGTACTGCTTTTTTTACTTTTTTTTTCAGATCTTGAGGTTTGGACTCAGGGCCTGGGCACTGTCCCTGAGTTCTTTGGCTCAACGCTAGTGCTCTACCACATGTGCCACCCCTTTTTCTAAGTAGTTTTTTGGAGAAAAGAGTTTCATAGATTTTCTTGCCTGGGCTGGCGTTGAATCTCGATCCTCACATCTCAGCCTCCTGCATAACTAGGATTATGTAGGCACCCAGATGCTTTTTTTTTTTTTTACATTTTAATAGGAAAAGCATATTATGATTAAAATAAAACTAAATCCTAAAGTTTTTTTACTTGTTTTTTATTTGCAAATTCTTTTGAACAAAATATGGCCTAGTGGTAGAGTGCTTGCCTCTTTCCTATAAATTAAAAACAAAAACAAAAGGGGCTGGGGATATAGCCTAGTGGCAAGAGTGCCTGCCTCGGATACACGAGGCCCTAGGTTCGATTCCCCAGCACCACATATACAGAAAAAACGGCCAGAAGCGGCGCTGTGGCTCACGTGGCAGAGTGCTAGCCTTGAGCGGGAAGAAGCCAGGGACAGTGCTCAGGCCCTGAGTCCAAGGCCCAGGACTGGCCAAAAAAAAAAAAAACACAAAACTCACTTGATGTATATACAAAAAAAAAAAATAACCCAGCTTTTCTTAAGCCATTGTCTGGCTGGTAATAAACACTGATCATGAATGCAAACTTCTGCCTTCTCATGCTTGCATTTAGATTGTCTATTTGCTGGTTAGCTTCTTAAGAAGCTCCACAATTCATTAAGTAAAGTGCTCCTGAAAGGTAGATCAGATCCCGCTCCAGCTGCAGCAATCTGTTGTGAAGCTGGACCCATTCTGGCTGGCTTTGAAGCTGTAAAAATAAACCCTTATGCTCATATTAAAAGCATAAGAAAGGCATCTATTATGTCAATAGGTTTAAAACACAACGATATACACAGTAAGAACCACACCAATACGGCGCTCTTAGAATAGCAAAGGTTAAGAAGTACCTTCCAGGGGAGAATATTTGAAGGCTTACAGATCATTACATCCCAACACAGACGTCCTCACAGTATATGAAATTATACAGCTTAAAGACACTTACAATATTTAAATAAATCCTTCCTCATCCCACTCTTTTGTGTAGATATTGTACTTTGAGGGTAACAGCAGGTGCCTTTTCTCTACTAGGTGACTGTCACTCTGTGAATAGTGAGGACCCATACACATATAAGGACATGATTTTTGTTTGTATGCTGGCCTTGAGCTTGAACTCAGGGCCTTGGTGTTGTTCCTGAGCTTTATCACTCAAAGCTAGCACTTTACTACTTGAGCCACAGTACCACTCCCGCTATTTTGGTAGTTAATTTCAGGTAAGAGTTTTATGGGTTTTCCTGCCCAGACTGGCTGTAAATTGCTGATCCTCAGTTCCCAGCCCCCTGAATAGCTAGGATTACAGGCATGAGCCACCAGTGCCCAGCACTGGACAAAATTTTTGATGAACATTTGTATATAAAATGCAAGTAGAGTATTTGATGAGCAATAAATTTATCCTGCATAGAAATCAAGCATTCGTGGGGCTGGGAATATGGCCTAGTGGCAAGAGTGCTTGAAGCCCTAGGTTCGATTCCCCAGCACCACATATGTAGAAAATGGCCAGAAGTGGCGCTGTGGCTCAAGTGGCAGAGTGCTAGCCTTGAGCAAAAAGAAGCCAGGGACAGTGCTCAGGCCCTGAGTCCAAGGCCCAGGACTGGCCAAACATACAAACAAACAAACAAACAAACCCAGGCCGGTCACACACACAATAAAAAGACTGCATTTAAAAAAAAAATCAAGGTTTCTTAGATTCTAATCTATTATCAATCTTCAGTAGCTTGAAAC
Organism: Perognathus longimembris pacificus; assembly: GCF_023159225.1. Lineage (NCBI taxonomy): Eukaryota > Metazoa > Chordata > Mammalia > Rodentia > Heteromyidae > Perognathus > Perognathus longimembris. Next base: position 58,907,049 of record NC_063161.1, on the reverse strand, counting down.
TTTTAAGATTGAAAAAGTAACAAAAATATATATCTCATACAAAAACACTTTGTAAAGCAATGTGGAATTATCTCCATGGATATATCCCTGAGAAAATTAGAGGCATAGGAGGTGAAGAACGTTTCCAGCAGCATCACTTACAACCATGAGAACGGTAAACAACTCCTAAATCCAACAGGAAAATAGATAGAAGGAATAACTCCACTAAAAGATCTATTGTGAAATGAAGTGACTATAGCTGATTTTTAAGTGTTATATTCAGGAACCAATGGATCATAATCACCATTTGGAAAAAAAGAAAAAAAAAGAAAGGAGGGATATGGAGGGAAGGAAGGAAGGACGAGAAGAAGGGAGGGAGGGAGGAGGAGAGGGAGAGATAGAGAAAGAAAGCATGAAAGCGAGAGAAAAAGTTACATCACCGCTTACCTGAAACTTCACAGGGCCTGTAGGACGGTAATAAAGAACTCCCCTTGAATTCCTTTCTGTATATAAGATGAGGCTTGTTGTGGTCCTCTTGATGTTCAGTTCCATTTACCTCCATGATAGGTTCTAAGAAATACTCCCCATCGTGTGTTTTAAACGTTCCTATCTGAGGATAAAGAAAACAGCATTCACTCTCACCACCAGTCACTAAGTAGTGTTATACTACAGGTAAAAATAGCAGTAGGGCTGTGGATATAGCTCAACTGTAACACATTAGCCCAGCACATATGAGGATGTGGGTTCCATTCCCAGGATGCCAATTAAATGAAATAAAATGAAATGAATGAAACAATATAATGAATTAAGCACTCAAAAGTAAAACTACAGAGCTATTCAGTAACTGCCATCAATCAGAGAAAGTTTCCTTTCTAGGAATGAAAGGCACTGTAAAAACTTTGTGTGTGTGTGTGTGTGTGTGTGTGTGTGTGTGTGTGTGTGTGTGTATTTGTGGGTCTGTGTGGGTCTGTATGTCTGTACATGCCAGTACTGGGGTTTGAGCTCAGGGCCTGGACACTGCCCCTTATCTTTTTTGCTGAAGGCTAGTGCTCTACCACCTGAGCCAAACCTTGATCTTTCTCAACTAAAACCTAGGGGCTGGAAATATGGCCTAGTGGCAAGAGTGCTTGCCTCGTATACATGAAGCCCTGGGTTCGATTCCCCAGCACCACATATACAGAAAACGGCCAGAAATGGCGCTGTGGCTCAAGTGGCAGAGTGCTAGCCTTGAGCAAAAAGAAGCCAGGGACAGTGCTCAGGCCCTGAGTCCAAGGCCCAGGACTGGCAAAAAAAAAAAAAAAAAAGTACTCAACTAAAACCTAGGCATGGTCACTGGAACCTCTCATCCCAGCTGTGCAGGAAGTATAAATAGGAGGATTCCCTCAATTGGCCAGAACCTATCTCAAACCAATTAAAAACTCAGAAAACTAGAAGTGTTCCTCAAGCAATGAGGTGCCTGCCTAGCAACCATGAAGTCCTGAGTTCAAATTCCAATATTACCAAACAACAACAACAACAACATCAAACACAGGACAAGTTCATACATAAATAGCTAGGGAAAAGCCCAAGCCATGCTAATTTAAAAAGAAAGAGAAATATGGCAACATCTGAAAAGAATAATACATGTCTGAGTTCAGTTTACCATAGGGATGTAAGCATGGTTCAATATGAGGACTCTATCATTATAAATTAACACAATTGTTTATGCAAAAAGAAATCACACAGTATGACAAAACACAATAAATACTGTTTATGTGAAAGAAAAACTAGTAAACTAGAAATAGATGGATGTTTCCTTCACATCAAAAACCACAGGATCATACATAACAAAATCCTATTCAAGGCATTCCACATTGGTCAAAAACACACAAATGCCATACACTAGATAATAGAATTGGATAAAGGAAAGACAGTAAAAATACAAAAAATGGAAAGGAAAAAGTAACTGCCAGCTACCAGTTAAATAAACTGCAGACGTTCTTTAAATGCTAACTAAATTCAGTGAAATGCCACATAGACATCAATCTGTCAACAGTTTTCACTTATAGGAAAACAACCATTAACAGGTGGTATTTTAGAAACAATGTCCTTTACAAAATAAAATGCATATTAAACAGCCAGAAATAAAATAAATAATAAGTTTATGAGGTCTTTGTAACGCATTAAGGCCTCACTAGAAAACTGAAAAATAACACAAACAAATGTAGAATTTGTCAGGTTCTTGAAGACTAAATTCCCCAAGTTAATCTATAAAAATAACAAAATGATAATTTACAAAAACCAACAGATTGTGTGTATGTGTATGTGCACATGCATGCATGCCCACACACTTGTGCACACTCAGGTCCCTAAGCTTTAATTCAGGATCTAGGAAATGTCTCTGAGCTTTTTTCCCCCCTCAACATTAGCACTTGAGCTCCACTTCTGGCTTTTAGGAGCTTAATTGGAGATAACAGACTCACAGACTTTCCTACCTGGACAGACTTCAAACCCTAATCCTTAGATCTCAGCCTTCTGAATAGCTATAATTAGAGGCATGGGCCAGTAGCAGGTGGCTTCAACAGACTTATTAAATATCCAAATTATATATGGAAAAATAAATAAGCCTTCATAGCGAACTAATTGTGAGAAAAAATAAAGTGGAACTAAGAGAAAAAAGTACTGAAATATTATAGAATCATACTGAATATTCTAGTATTGACACACAAAGTGACAGAGAGACCAAGAGAATAGAGGAAAGATAGAAGTAATAAATCCTATGATGTGAATAAATTCCTATTGTGTATGGAGAGCATCTCAGATTAACAAGAAAGACAGAAAATTTAAATAAGAGTCTCACAACAAGTACAAAGACATTGAGAAGCTAAATTTGAATCCATTTCATGGAATAAATAGCAAAAGATGAATGATGTTGACGTTCAAAATAAAACCATAAAAAGCACTAGACGATAACTCAAAAGAATTCTTTTGGACTAGGAAAGGTAATTTACACCATGACTCATGATGTATTAAAAACTAATTTTTCTGTTTGGCATAAACACATGTGACCACAGTCATATTTCTATCATAAATATAAATGGTAATTAGAACACTGAGTTTTTATAACTCAGAAGACTGACAAAGAGCATTCTGTCTCTAAAAAGAAATGACTTTTCTAGAATAATGTTTATATGTTCTAAAAAAAAATTATGTATTTAGGCATACACCTGTAAGTCCTAGCCTCTCAGGAAGTTGAGATCTGAGGACAGAGGTGCAAAGCCAGCCTGGGCAGGAAAGTCCATGGGATTCTGATCTTTAATCACCAAAAAGCAGGATGGACTTAGGTACAATTTCCTTTTTATCTCAGATTCTTCATACAGGCTAAACCCTCTCCGAAGTATTTCCCTACTTCCTACCCTACCTCATCACACTCATGGCCTCCATCCTGTCCTTCTGGATTAAATAGCAGATGCTCAGAAAGGTCTCCCTTAACCACCTCCCCACCCTCTTCCTGAAAACACATCCTATCTCCTCAATTTCTTCAGCATTTATGGACCTATGTCATAGGTACATATTTTTCCCAATTATGATTCATCTCCCCTGCTTCATATAAAGCAGAGACTACTTCTGAAATTCTTTTGCTGACTTCAGTGGCTGAAACATAGCAAGTGTACACAATACATAGTACATATTGGTTAAGCAACGGAAGCTGTTTTCTATTTTGTAATCTTGGCTTATATGAAGCAGAGTTAGGACATAAGTTTGAAAATATGGGTCAAAAGGCACAATATGTATACGCTTACCAAATGGGATGTTTGTTTCATTAGAGGAGTCTATAAAGTTGGGTGGGTGAAAAAATGATATCCTCCTTAAAATTAACTTTGAAATGTAGCATTTCTTTCCACCAGGATGCAGGCAAAATAGCCCAGGGAAAGTGTTAGCAGGAAGCACAGATGTTTTTATCACGGGAAAATGTTCAAGATAGATATCTCATAATATGGTTATGCTCACAAATACTCCAAATTTATGGTAATTATTGTCTGATTTAGCTCTTAATAATGCAATAGGCTACTGAAAAATAGACAACCATTGTCTGTATTTCAACATAATTTCTATTTTAGGTGCATTAAAAAATTCTCACACCTCACACCTTGTAATCATAGCTACTCAGGCTGACATCTGAGGATCACAGTTTGAAGCCAGTCCAAGCAAGGAAGTTTATGAGATTCTTACATTTCCAATTAACTAGCAAAAAGCCATACATAGTGCTGTGGTTCAAGTGGTAGAGCACAGGCCTTGGGCAAAACAAACTCAGGGACTGCTCTCAGGCCTTGAATTCAAGCCCTCCCTGCCTCATACATACACACAATAATATTTATTAATTATTACTTATATTAGGTTATGTGATTATTACTATTTGATTTTTGCAGAACATTGTTAAGTCATAGAAGTCATCAGGATTGTCTGAGATACATCTACATGATCATTTTCTTTCAATACTGGAAAGTCAAATGATTGGGCACTCAGTATGTTAATATGTTAGAACTATACATTTTTTTCAAATTTTTATTATGAAACTGATGTACAGAGAGAGGTTACAGTTTCATACGTTAGGCATTGGATACATTTCTTGTACTGTTTGTTACCTCGTCCCTCTTTCCCCCCTCTCTCCTCCCCCTTTCCCTTTCCCCCCAAGAGGTGTTCAGTTCACTTACACCAAGCAGTTTTGCAAGTATTGCTTTTGTAGTTGTTTGTCTTTTTTTACCCTATGTCTCTCGATTTTGGTATTCCCTTTCAATTTCCTACTTCTAATATCAGTATAGATGGTTTCCAATATACTCAGATAAAATTACAGAACTATACGTTTTTAAATGATTTAAAATTCAATGAATGAATGAGTTGCGTTGGAACAGATGCAGGAAGAAAGATGAGGGGTTGACATTGATCAAAATACATTGTACTTACTTGCAAAACTGTTTGGTGTAAACCAACTGAACAACTCATGGGGGGAGAGGGAAAGGGGGAGGAGGAGGGGGAATGAAGGAGGAGGTAACAAACAGTACAAGAAATGTATACAATGGCTAATGTATGAAACTGTAACTTCTCTGTAAATCACTTTGACAATAAATAAGAAAAAAAAAGCCTGCATTTAAAAAAATGCATTGTACTTACAAACTGGCATGTTGATTTGAAACCCTTTTGTATAATTAAAAAGAATTTAAAAATATAAAAAATTGAAATTCCACCAAATATAATGACCATAAAACCCTGAAATGATGTCTCTTCAATAAAAAGTAAGGCAATATATATTAAGGATTATATTACTTACTTCTTGAATACTTTCCATAGTGATCTATTCTCTAAATTTATTAATGCTGCCAGTATGAGTTTTCCAAAATATAATCACAAATGTAAATAAACCACAAATATAAATATGTCAAATAGTTATTTACATATAGGTTTTATATATTATGTATTATAGTTATGTATATTTACATATAAATAACTATATTTATAAACATATAAATATATATAAGCTACACATAGCACAAGCATTCTCTGCCTTCCCAGAAAACAAATGTCAGAGACAAAGACATTATTTTTGAAATCTGAGTCTATGGATCCAAGGAAAATCCTTTGCTGCCTCTTGAGGGGAAAAAAAGCCTGCTGAAGAGAGGAAATATGATAGTATCTTGGAAAAAGATACTCATAGATGTGAGCCAGCTTGTCACTTAGCTAGACATATGAACACACCCACTGCAAAATCTGTCACGCTATTCCCAACAACAGTGTAAATTGCTGTACCTGTGAAGGTTTTATATGTTGTTCTGGAACCCAAATCTGTCTATGAGGTAGTTCTATTTTAATAATCATGCATGGGTACAATCAGAGATCCCATGAGAGATATCAATACAGTTCTAACCAGAGTCTATTAGTACCTCCCTTTCAGTGGCCTTAAAAGACTCTAACTGGCTAATAATAATGCCTTTACAATGTCAGGTCTTTTCCTTAAACAAAACTTTGTTTCTTTACAAATACCAAGCTCAAAATAATTGCAAATCATTTGTTTTTAAAAGTGAGTTCCCTTTCATTAAAGCACTTGAAAAGTTTTTTACTACCATTAGTTCTTCTAGATGCCACCTACTGAAAGGAGGCTTCCTAATAATTTTTTTTAAAGTTTTGCCAAATGGCTCCCAAAGAAGCATTTAATTTATTTAAAACAACAACAACAACAACACCAAACTAGGTAATAAACCTGGAAAGGAATCTGAGGCCATAGCAAAACAGGTGGTTCCTAGAATTATATTTAGACCATGTCATATTTTAAGTGACCTATCTGTGGGTGAGTCCTGCGATTCAATTCATGAGAACTGCCCATTGCATTCCAAATGCTCTCTTTCTATGACTACTCAAAGCTGTCAAACCAGTGTGTAGTGGGACAAGACTTTCTCAATGACATAAAATAATGTTTGTCTATTTGCCAAGCTCTTCTGAAAGGCAATGAATGAGCATACAACTGGTTTCAAGTAATTCACATAGGCCCTTCATTTTTAAATGTTTAGAGGATTTTTATAAAATTGTCTTCCCAACATGATCACTGTGGCATTCATCCACATTGTTTTTCCCAAAACACATGGCAAACTCATATGCAGTTGCTATAGCCAATCATATAATGTCAGATTTCATAGAAGGGGACAAAACTCCCTCATAGTTTTTCTCTTAAATTATTTACAGCTAACACATTAAACACTGGCCAGCACCTCTGAAAATACGGCATGGTTAAATAGTTTTCTAAAATATTTAGTCTTTCTATATTAAATAATAGCATGAAAATATTTATTAGCACTTAGAAGCAGGGTGCCTGTGGCTCACGCCTGTCGTCCTAGCTACTCAGGAGTCTGAGATCTGAGACTCAGGGTTTCAGGCCAGTGCAGACAGGAAAATGCATGAGACCCTTAGTGCCAATTAGTTAAAAAAAAAAAAAAAAGGTAGTAGAGGTGTGGCCTGAGTGGCAGAGCACCAGCCATGAGTGAAAAAAGGTAAGAGCAAGAGGCCCTGAGTTGAAGGCCCAATGCCAACACTCCCTCTCCACGCCCCCTAAAAGTGGAGTGAATAGCCAGCTTTGACCACAGAAAATCATAGAAAAGGAGAATGGCTAAAAAATAGACTGGAAAAGAGAGGTAGAATTGTTCGTGAAAAAGCAGAGATATGAATGCAAACTGTTGTAGAAATTAAATGTGTGATAGAATCAAACAAATGTTGGAGTTCAGAATGTAACGTAGTGGTAGAGCATTTGTTTAGTACATACAAGGAATCTATTAAAAAAATTCAAACAAGTATTTCCAAAATAGTCATCTCTTTCTTGGCAACAGTTCCTGTGTCATCATCATTTTTGGTTAATGGTCATGAGATCATTTAGTCATTTAACCTCCTCTCATAACAATTAGAGGAGAGTGTTTGTTTTCTCTGTATCAGCATTGGGGCTTTAAATTCAGGGCCTGGGCACTGTCCCTTAGCATTTTCCTTCAAGACTGGCATTCTCTTTCACTTGAGTCACAGCTCCATTTCCAGAATTCTAGTGGCTAAACAGGAGGGAAGAGTCTTGTGGATTTTGTCTAGCCAAGCTGGCTTTGAGCCTTGATCTTGATATCTCAGTCTCCTGAGTAGGGTTACAGATGTGAGCTACTACACTGACGGAGCAAGAGCAAGTAAACCCAAACAGAGACATCAACTCTCCACACTACTAATCACACCTTGCTTAGTGTTTTGTTCCTCAAAGTTCACATTGTGTTTTTATATCCTTCATTTAACAGTACTTGACTGTGTGTTCATTAAGTGTTTGTGTGTATTATGTCATTGAGTGATAGACCTGGAAATGGTGAACATAACAACTAAGGACATGTTAAAACCCATACATCACAGTCTTTGCACCCTGTACCCTTTCCCCAGGGCTACTCTGAGTCAAGAACCAAATGTGCCAGAGATACAAAGGCAGACAAATTTGGAGAAAGCATAGGATACCACTCTGCCATATTTGGCTCTAGGAGAGCTCTATTGAACCTCGCTTGAAGTGCCTGTGATGATTCTACTCAACATTCTCCTCTTCTCCTCTCTCTCTACCTGTCTTAGATTTATGTGGATCTTCTACCTCTCTCGTTCATTTCTCAGACATAGATGTGTGTGTGCACACGTGCACATGCACATGCACACATGGATGTGTCAGTACTGGGGCTTAAACTCAGGGCCTGAGCACTGTCCCCTAGCTTTATCACTCTAGCACTCATCACTTGAGCCATAGTTGCTTTTAGGTGGTTAACTGGAGATAAGAGTCTCACAGACTTTCCTGTCCAGTCTGGCTTTGAACCTCCATCCTCAGATATTAGCCTCCTAAGCTAAGATTACAGGTGTGATCCACATACCCCTGGCTTAACATAGATATTTGCACAAAAAATTGGGACATGGCTTCTCAAAGAACCTAGAGTAACACAAATTAGAATGTTAAAAATAGAGGCATGGGAAATTCTCCTAATTGCTTGACATGAATTAGTAAAGGAAAACAATTTTGTTTCACACAATGAAATATGAATACACAATGACATGTGGAATGATCTAGGGCTCTAGATCAATTCTGGGGGAAAGAAATAGAAAGCTAGTTAGAAAGGAATTGTTATTTTGCAGAATAGAAAAAAGAAACAGTATTGACACTATTGATAGTTTCCATTCTTACTTCCTGTCAAAACCATAAGTTAGTAGTGCAACTGAATAATTGGTCATCAGAGAACAGGAGTATTTTGACACACTGCACAAAGGTTCCAATGAGAAAGTTCATGGAAGTACATATGGCCACTGTGAACCACAGAGAATATTGTATAAGCCAGATGCACGGTCTAGTTTTATGACATCTGGAAACTGTTTCCTTCAACCAAAATGACTGCATTACTTCAAATCTCACCAAGAAATATTACAGTAAACACCCTAGATGGCCAAACTAATCTCTGAGTACATTTAGAAGAAAGGAACGCACTAGAAACTAAGAGAAGAGAGCTACCAGAAACTCAAGAAATTCAGGAATAGCTTGCACAAAATTTGTAATGTTATCCTGATAAGTGCACATCAATAAAATTCTCAGTAAATACTGACCCCACAAGAGCATTTATCAACTTTATAAAGATGGAGATAATATCACAAGGAAAAAAAGTTCAGAATTAAAGATAGAGAAATTAAAGCCACAAACCACAAACATCAGATCTTAGCCTCCTCAGTAGCTAGGATTATAGACATGAGCTACAAATGTCCAGCTTAATTCCATGATTTAGTGAAAGAGCAAAATATAAAAATACCAAGACTTGGGCTGGGAATATGGCCTAGTGGTAGAGTGCTTGCCTTGTATACATGATGCCCTGGGTTCGATTCCTCAGCACCACATATATGGAAAAAGCCAGAAGCCGCACTGTGGCTCAGTGGTAGAGTGCTAGCTAGCCATGAGCAAAAAGAAGCCAGGGATAGTGCTCAGGCTCTGAGTTCAAGCTCCACGACTGGCAAAAAAAAAAAATACAAAGACTTCTGAATAAGGGAGAAAGTAACAATATAGAAATTGGAAGCAAATGCCTGCCCAACAAGGGCAAGGCCTTGAGTTTGGTCCTCAGCTCTTCAAAATAAAATAAAATAAAAGCCAAAAAAAAAAAGAAATTGGAAGCAAATATTAATTTGGGTTGATGGCTGGCACTTAAATGGCATCAGTGAAAACACTAATGGATCCATTTGAACAAAAACCTATACAGACCAGGCACTGGTAGCTTACATGTACAATCCTAGTTACTCAGGAGGGTGAGAGCCAAGGATCAAGTTTCAAAGCCAGCTTGGGTAGGAAAACCTGTGAGGCTGTTCTCTAGCCAGCAAATAGCAAGAGGACGAATATGAAGTTCCCAGGCTCATAATTCTGTGGTTGTTACTGCTCCTGCCAGAAAGGAGCACAGAGACCATGAGAGCAAGCTAGATGCTGATGGCTCACACATATAATCCTAGCTACTCAGGAGGCTGAGATCTGAGGACCAAGATTCAAAGCCAATCAAGATAGACAAAGTCATACGAGTCTTACCTCCAATTAACCAGCAAAAGGTTGGAAGTGGAGATGTGGCTCAAGTGGTAGAGATCCAGCCCTGAGTGCAAAAACTAAGGGACAGTACTACCCAGGCCCTGAGTTTATACCTCAGTAGTGGCACAAAAGTAAATAAATAAATGTCCACATTAGCAGAAAAAAATGAAATCATATGCTCATTTCAGTGTATTCAGGAAAAGCAAAACTAAAGCCAAGAAGAAGAGATGATTCTAAGCTAGTAAGACTAGTTCCAAAAATTCTACCAACAAATCTTAATGTTCAATCAACTAACAGTAGTCCAAACCAGACTATCACAGTCAAGTTCCCAGGGGATAAAGATAAGTTTGCATAATCTGGACCAGAAGTGGCATTGTTGAGCTTTGTACCAAAATTAATCTCAAACAACACAGGCACTGACTGATTCATTCATTCATTCATTCAGTGTGCTGGTACTGGAGCTCTTGCCTGGCTTTTTCACTCAAAGCTGTTGTTCTACCATGTGAACTACACCTTCATTTCCTGAGCTAGTTTTACACACACACACACACACACACACACACACACACACACATTTAAAGACTTACTTAAGACTTTCTGAAAAATAAGAAATCCATACAATGGCAGAGCTGGGGTAGATGTAACAATTGTAAAGAAGAAATTAATGGCTGTTTCAGGACTAATATCAAAAATGACAAAAATCAGTTGGGTGCTAGTGGCTCAAGGCTGTCATATTAGCTATTCAAGAGGCTGAAATCATGGTTTTTAAAAATAAAAAAAAGTAAGCTGCGTGCTGGTGGCATAATCCTATAATCCTCATTACTCAGGAGGCTGAGATCTGAGGATCGTGGTTCAGAGCCAGCCCAGGCAATAAAGTCTGTGACACTCTTATCTCCTTTAAACTACTCATAAAAGGCCATAAGTGGCACTGTTGCTCAAACAGTAGAGCACTAACCCTAGAAAAAACAATATCAGGGACAGCACCCAGGCCCCAAGTTCAAGCCCCAGGGCTAACAAAAGACAAAAGGAAGAAGGAAGGGGCTGGGAATATGGCCTAGTGGCAAGAGTGCTTGCCTCATATACATGAAGCCCAGTGTTCGATTCCCCAGCACCACATATATAGAAAACGGCCAGAAGTGGTGCTGTGACTCAAGTGGCTAGCCTTGAGCAAAAAGAAGCCAGGGACAGTGGTCAGGCCTTAAGTCCAAGGCAAAAAAAAAAAAAAAAAGGAAGAAGGAAAAGCAAAGCCATGTCTCTAATCTCAGATATATTATGACCAAAATTCCTTTTCTAATTTCCTATATTACTGAAACTTTTCCATATTATGTGATTATTGTGCCCAATTTAGCCATACACAAATTCAACTAAATTAAGGTAAAACTAAATTGTGTAGGTATGAAACTTTATGTTTCTATGCTCATAATTAGGCTAGAACATTGTCTCAGCTTTGTTTTGCTCATGCCTAGCACTCTACCAACTTGAGCTATAGCTTTACTTCCAGCTTTTTGGATGGTTAATTGGAGATAAGAATCTAACAGACTCTTCTGCTTGGTCTGGCTTAGAACAGTGATCCTCAGATCCCTTACTCCTGAGTAGGTATGATTTCAGGCATGAACCATTGGTGCCCAGTTGAAAATCAATTTTCAAATGTTAAAACATTTTGAAGATATCAATAAACCTATCATAAGCAGTGTACACTAAAGCTGAGATGAATGGAACATGGATGTAGAAGAGATGATTAAATAAATGTATCCAAACTGACCCAGTGACAGGAAAACATGAAGCCACATTACATCCCAGGTTCATTTTTAATGTTTTCTGCATCCAAAAATGTGATTTGGGAGCTGGGAATGTGGCTTAGCAGTAAAGTGCTTGCCTAGCATGCATGAAGCCTGGGTTCGATTCCTCAGTGCCACATAAACAGAAAAAGCCACAAGTGGCACTGTGGTAGAATGCTAGCCTTGAGCAAAAAGAAGCCAGAGACTGTGCTCAGGCACTGAGTCCAAGCCCCAGAACTGGCAAAAAAAAAAAAAAGGTGATACGGGGTAATAATTTCAACTATACCAATATTATGAATCAAAATGACCAGAAATATCACTCCTAATAGTAATATATCCCATCGGGGACCATTTTCCATGCCATAAAATGAAAAAATACATTGACCAGTCTAAATTCATAGTAGTAAATCTAAGGTTTACCAAACAAAGTAAACACTTTAAAAGCTTTCAGAAAGGAGAATTTTTCCCTCCTCTAAAGTGTAAGTAGCTGTAAAAATATAAGAGGGTGTTTCTGAATACACTGATGTCTCAAATATTTTAACATTTCCTCACAAAAAGGAAATACAACACAAGATGATAGGTTGAAAAAAAGCAGAGACTTTTTAAGCTAACACCTAAAATGACATCATAAATCAACCTAAAAGGAAGTATTACATTTTGTTTATCTGGAGAGATCCACTATCTACTTTGCTTTATTAAGTAATAAATAGTGATGATACTCTGTAAAATGTCTTTGAACACCTTTCCTAAAGTCTGGTGTGTTTACTTGTTTGTTTGCACTAAGCAAAGGCTAGAATACATGGTAATAAAAGTGAAATAAATCCTGTAACGAAATTTCTAGTTCTAGTTTCTTCTCAAATATAAATTTATCAGAGTTACTGATAAAGTGGAGCCCAAATTGACTTCCACTTGGGGTGCCATGAACATTCACTGAGTGGGAAAAGTTACATTTCAATTTGTGCTCTCTGGTTCTGACGTTCCCTTCAGTGGTAATTGAAAAGGAAACCACAGACACTCATTTTTTCACTAATAAAATAGTGATCATTGCCAACAAAGTGACATGTATGACCAATTAAATTACATAATGTCGCACTGGAGTCTATGTATCTATCTGGATTGCTTATTTGTTACACCACAAATGGACAGAAATAAATAGAGCGAGTAAGTAGTCTATCAGTAGATCTTATCATCCAAAATGCATAGCTAAACAAATTTATATTGCTACATCACAAACTCTCTTTGTAATATTTTGGTTAGGTTTCTTATTTAAATAGATATACATAAATACAAATATATTTAAATACATAATTGACATGCATTTAATATATAAATTAGTATAAATATAATGGTACATAAAATATGGCATAAAATAGTATGTACATTTTGTATAATTTATACGTGTAATTTATGTTTATATTATTTTTATGTATTATATGTCATGCATATATAAATGTATGTGTTATATACATTGCACATGTAAAATTGTTTAATTAAATGAGGTTCTGGGACTAGATAGACTACTGAAGACGTTCATAGCAAGAAAAAGTAATAATAAGACTCCATTGGTGTAAATGCTGATCCTGAGGTTTAAACTCAATACCTAGAACTCTTGCTTAGCTTTTTTGTCGTCATGACTAGCGTTCTACCACTTGAGCCATGCCTCCACTCCCAGCTTTTTTGTTGACTGGAGATAAGAATCTCATGGACTTTTCTGCCTCGGCTGGCTTCAATCCTCAAATTACAAGTGTGAGCCACTGGCACTCTTAGAGCAAGAGAAACAAATAAACTGTTTCTGATATTTTACTTCCTCCCTTTTCTCCTCAGTAAAAATCATCATCAGAAGCAGCTAATGATCATTTCTCATTTCATCACTGCTCTTTTCAGGGCGAGCCATTTTAATAGATTGAACCTCTTCTCTCTTTTGCTAATCCAGCATTAGAGGTCATCCCCAAACTACTAAGGAAGTTAACTTCCCACCCCTGCCAGCCTGAGCCTTCTCATTTGTTTGCATATTCACTATATTTTCCTTTCTATCATTCTAAATGCCACTGATTACACCCGTATTTAGCAGTGTACCTGCCTCCACAGGTGACCTGCAGTAGTGCACCTGAGTGGAAAAAGCCTGCCTCAAAGGTGGAAGCACACCACGTGCACGTGGGAGGGGGACCCCCATCACCACCCCCTCAAGCATCTTACACTTGTAGAAAGGATGCTCTCTGGGCTTGGCTCACAGTGGAAAAGCCTCCACCTTCGCAGTGGAGCTTTCCAAACCCCCGGCCTGGGCATAAAGAAGCAGTCCCTCGCGTGTGCATCCTCCCGGCGGTCCACTGTGAACTCTAGCAAGCCCCATAGCCCCGCTTTCTGAGCACAGCCCGCGATGGGGTCCCCGGCGGTCGGGAAAGGGGCCCAGCGGCTTACCAGTCCTCCACACAAGCTGAAGACAGCCCGGTGATCTTCCCGCGCGTTGACCTGGCCGCGGTAAAAGCAGTGTCGCAGGTCTGGGGTGGTCACGGTTCGGTTGCCCTGGGTCCCGCGCGCGGAGGTCCCCACGTGCACCTCGCGGTAGCCAGGGGCCAGAAAAGTCGCATCCGCGCTCAGATTCAGACGGAAGAGCTGCCCGTAGGCGCTGATTCGGTAGTGGGTCCTGAAGGGTGTGGGCTCCGGATCCTCAGAGCTGCGTTTCTTCCGACTGAAGTGGCGGCTCTGCGGGAACACTTCTCCAAACGCATTGACCCGCACTGGGGTCACCACTTCGTAGGACTCCAACGTCTTCACTAGGGCTTCTGCAACCAAGGGCACCACTTTGGAACCACAACGGTCGTGCCCAGAGTCCCCCTCGCCCCGATTCACCCCGAGAGAACGAACACATGTAAAATTGCTGGTGCGCGTGCGCGCGCGCGCGAGCACACACACACACGTGCACACGGCCAGATGCACGATCTGCTTTTCCCATCCAACCCCGCCCCCCTTGATTTGCTCCTCACCTCCCCAAGCAAAGATCTTGCCACGCCTAGAAGCCCCCAGCAGCCCGTCACCCCAGTTCCTCTTGGCTTCCCGATTGCCTCTCCAACTCTCATTTAGCCCACCCCGTGCATGCACCCCCCGCTGTGTAGTTTCCTCTTCACCACCACCCCAGGGGAGTCAAATGTGTTCTCACCCTCCTACTCCCTCCACACACCCCACCCTACCCCGCAGCGCGCAATTCCTCGAAATCCAAAAGCAATCAAAAGGTCTCCAGAATGCTAGAGCTGATTGGCTGGGGGACAGTCCTGGGATTCCCCTGCGGGGTTACGCCCCCCCTCCTCTCCTCCACCCCCACAACCGGGAGAGAGAGGGAGGGAATGACGGGGAGTGGGGGAGAGAGACAGAGAGAGCGCCCCTGCTCCCGCTCCGCCTGCCAAAACTATCTGGTGGGTTGGGTTCAGGCGCCCCGAGGGTGACCTTACCTTGTCTGGGGTGGAAATGAACTTCCCAAGACCTGGTGATGATGAGCGAGAGCTGGTACAGCAGCCCCGTTATCCACTTGGCCACACGCATGGTTCCACCCAAGGGATCCCCAATCTGGGAGGCTAATAACTCCCCCACCACACACACCCCCACACACAGAGCCAATGGCCACCCAAGCCGGCTTCCCCGCACGCGCCCCGCTGGCTCCCCGCGCTCCGCGCCCTCCGCGCTCCCCGCGCCTGGCTCCGCTCGCCCCGCTCCCCGCGCCTCAGCAACCTCCGGATCGGCAACCCTGGCCCCGGGTCGGCCACTCCCCCCACAACTCTAGCCTCCGCTGCCTGAGCCGCTGCTGCTTCATCGCACTGCAGCCCGGCAATCCCTGGCTGGCTCTCAGCAAGCCCGATCGTTCCCCAGCTCGCGCCCAGCCGCACAGCCCGCGGAATCCTTCTCGCGGCACGGGAAAGCCACGTTCCACCTAGCAGGCACCGTGCCAATATAGTCTCCAGCCGCACGGCCAGCGCCAGCGAGAGCCCGCCCTCCCGGGCCACAGCCAATCAGCGGGAGGCGCGGCCTGGACGCACCCCGCCCTCGGCCTGGACACGCCCCGCCCCCCACGCCCTGCCCCCGCTCCGCTCCAGCATCCCTCCTTTTGGGCTCGGATTTTGTCTGCCCTTTGCAGTGTGGGGTGCAGTCCAGAAGCACTCCCACTTTTTTCCTAGTCTCAGAAATTCGGACAGGTTGATAGATGTGTGAAGTTTCTCGTTCTTCCAGTGAAATGACAAAGCAGGACATATGGCAAGTTTTCTGGCCGGATGGTAGTGACTCACGCCTGTAATCCTAGCTACCCAAGAGGCTGAGATCTGAGAATCATGATTCAAAGCTAGCCTGGGCAGAAACGTCTGTGAGAACTCTTATCTCCGATTAACGAGCAAAAGCCAGAAATGGTGGTGTGGGTCAACTGATAGAGCACCAATCTTGAATAAAAAGTCCAAGGAAATATATAAGGCCCTGATTTCAAACCTCAGTACAGGCACAAAAAAAATTAAATTAAAATAGCATACGTGCCTAACAAGCTTGGGGCTCTAATTTCAATGAGAGAGAGAGAGAGAGAGAGAGAGAGAGAGAGAGAGAGAGAAGAAGAAGAAGAAGAAGAAGATACATTTTCACCTTGTTTCCTGGTTACCTTTCCCCTTTGAGCTGTCAGTGATTCAAATTCTGCTGCCTTTGACTTGGCTACTGATGACATGACCTTTCCACCTTTTTCACAAGTGTAGAAAGGAAGTGATGGTAATTGTTTCCTTAATTACCTATCTTTTTTAAGTTTTTATTATTCCCTCAGTCACACATACTATTGCCTTAAACAATATAAAAATGAACTTTTGGGCTGGGAGTGTGGTTTAGTGGTAGAACACTTGTCTAGCATGCATGAAGCTCTGGGTTCAATTCCTCAGCACATTAACAGAAAAGGCCAGAAGTGGCGCTGTGGCTCAAGAGGTAGAGTTCTAGCCTTGAGCAAAAAGAAGCCAAGGACAGTGCTCAGGCCCTGAGTCCAAGCACCAGGACTGGCAAAAAAAAAAAAAAAAAAAAAAAAAAAAAGAGCTTTTCCACTGTGCCTAGATGGCTCATGCCTGCAATCCTAGCAAATCAAGAGGATGACATTGTTATTCAAAGAAGTGCTGTTCTCTAGATGAGCACATGATCTTAGGTATCAGGAACCCTAACACACTAACACACGTAGATCATACTTGCCAAGCAGGAAGTGAGACCTTATCTCCCAAACAGCAGAAAACCAGGGCAGGAGGCATGGCTCATGGGTAAGAATGCCTGCTTAGCAGGAACTTGAATGTAATTCAAAACCTAGTCAAAAAAAAAAAAAAAAACAATAGATTTAACCTACGTGTGTGTGGGGGGGGGGGTGCTTTTATTTTGTTGGTTGTGGGGTTTGAATTACCCGGACTGGGCACTGTCCCTGAGCTATTTTGTGCAAATCTAGCGCTCTGCCACTTTGAGCCACAGCTCCACTTTTCTGCTTTCTGGTTGCTAGTTGGAGATAGCAGTTGGGGACTTTTCTGACCTTACTGGCCTGGAACTGTGTGATCCTTAGATCTCAGCCTTTTGAGTAGCTAGGACTGTAGGAATGAGCCATCCGTGCCTGGCTTCTATGTGTATTTAATAGTAACCTTCATTGTATAATAATTTGGTCCTTTAATTACATTTAAGTACATCTGGATATTGGAGTCACTGAGCTCCTCCTACTACAAGTAATACAATAAAGAGCTGCATTTGTGAGATCTGGCTGCTGACTGCAGGCAAACATATATTTCATTTCCATCACTAAATGTTTGTCTTTCAAAGCAATACTTGTGGTGGATGTTCAATCTAACTTTTTGGAACTAGTGTGGAAGGAACAGGAAGATGGGCCAGATGTCAGTGGCTGAGGCCTATAATCCTAGCTATTCAGGAGGTTGAGGTCCTATCTGAGGATCATGGCTCAAAGCCAGCCCAAGCTGAAAAGTACATGAAACTCTATCAAAAAGCCAGAGTACAGCTGTGACTTAAGTGGCAAAGTGCTAGCTTTGAGTGAAAAAGCCAAAGAACAGCATGCAGGATGAATAAAATCCCTAGTACCTCAACACACACACACACACACACACACACACACACACACACTTACAGGAAGATGTGTGGAGTGTCACTATAATCTATCACTATAATCTGTGGAATGTTTAGTAAAGAGTAACAGGTTCCTTGTTTTATAGAAGTTAGTCATTACATTTTCATATAATATCTAAGGAACTATGCTGAAATTCTGCCAATCTTTTCCTAAATGCAAATGGCTATTCATATTAGGCTACCACTATGACGCTCCTATTGATTTTCTTTCTCTTTTCCTATTAAGGAACTAGCACAAATAAGCTACTTTCTGACTGTTTAAATCAAACTATTTCTTGCTCATTAAAGCTACCCTATATATATCATCCCAGTGGTACACCAGGTATTGTATACCAGACTTCAGAAAAGTTACTGAATTTACTTTCTCCCTAAGACACTCACAGAATTTTATAATAAATTCTGGATCACCTATCCAGTTAGGGTCAAATTTCTCTAGTTTCAAATTCCATCATTTTTAGGAGAAAATTGAACTCCTCA
Organism: Perognathus longimembris pacificus; assembly: GCF_023159225.1. Lineage (NCBI taxonomy): Eukaryota > Metazoa > Chordata > Mammalia > Rodentia > Heteromyidae > Perognathus > Perognathus longimembris. Next base: position 58,888,620 of record NC_063161.1, on the reverse strand, counting down.
TACCAGCTCCGATCTGATACACAATCATAGCCAGTAACAACTCAGAAAACGAAAGCCAAATTTGTATCAAGTACTTGTTTGATTTACAGTTCAGACCATGATCTTTGGAAACACAGTCTTCGTAACCAGCTTGACATGGACTGAAGAAAATGATTTCAATTTTACAAAGCATGGATTATATAAAATTTGTTCTACTATCTGACCAATTATGAAAAGTCGAACAAATTACCTAATGTAAGATTTTTTTCCCTCCCTCAGTGTACAATGAGGAGAATAAGAGCAACTCACAAAGGTTTTAAATAGATAAAAAGAAATAAGTCAAGTCATGTACTTAACATAATACTAGACAAAGGCCTTCTCAATGTCTCTTCATCTTTCAGGGCTAGATGATTCTGAGTTATTCTTCCTGGTACATTGCAGGATACACTATCAGCAGCCTCCCTCCTCCAGTTACCAGTAGGTTATGCACCCTCTTCTAACAATCAAAATGCTTTTAGACCTTGCCAAATGTCCCCCAAGGGTAAAACTGACCCCAGTTGAGACCACTGTTATAATGCTGGAAGGGATTTGGGAAGTGATGGCTGAAAATCAGGTCCAGCAGGATACTGCATAGACACCAATGTTCTTAATTACAAATGGTCAGTCATTTAGCAGAAACTCCTTATATATTTAAGCAGATGTAAAATATATTCTACAAGATGTGAAACTGACTTGTCCAAGCAGTTAAAGCAGAGTAAATTGGGGTCATTTTGTGGATAATTAAAGGCATCATTATTATTTCCAGTATACAGAGAAAAAAATAAACCTTTCTGCCTTGCCATATAGTACAATTATCCTAATTGTCCAGTTCCTTATCTGCATCCAACACTAGGTTCAAGTCACAGGAGAAGTAACCACAAAAAGATATTTGAAGTGCTTAGAAACAGTATTCCCCAGCACCAAATAAATGCCTTTATACAATACAAATTAATAAAATGTTCATTGATTGTCTTAGTAGTAATATTAAAATATGTATACCCTGAAATAATCAAACAAATGCTAATTTTATCATCTCAGCCTTTTAACTAGAATATTTATTCCATTCACATTTAATATAATTGTTAGCCTTGGTTCTAGTATGTCATCTCTCTATTTGCTTTCTATTTACACTACTGATCTTTGTTTCTTTTTGCTTCTTTTTTTTACAACATTCTTTTGAGTTACGTGAATATTCTTATAATTCTATTTATTCTCCCAGGTCACCCATTCTTTAGAATGACTGCATTTTTTAGAATATTTCACCTTTCCCTGGAAATTGCTTGTGTGTGTGTGTGTGTCTGTCTGTCTGTGTGTATATGTGTGTGTTTGTGTATGCATATGTGTACGTGTTTGTGTCCTGGGGTTTCAACTCTGTCTATGTGCTGTCTCTGCTATTTTGTTTAAGGAGAGTGCTCTATCACTTGAATCTCCACTTCTGGCTTTTAAGTGGTTAATGATCCTCAGATCTCAGTCTCATAGTAGCTAAGATTACAGGCGTGAGCTACCAGTACCAGGCTTGGAAATTGCTTTTTTAAAAGAAAATTTTAAAAAGGAGAGTGATATTTCCTAGATCATATAACAATTATAATTAGGAGAGGGAGAGACAGGCAGAGGGAGAGGAAGGGGAAAGGGAGAGAGAGGGAAAGAGGGAGAAGCCAGGTGCTAGCTACTCAGGAAGCTGAGATCTAAAGATTTATGTTCAAAGCCAGCCCAGACAGGAAAGTCCATGAGACTCTTATCTCCAATTAATCGCCATAAAATCTATTAGGTGGATATGTGACTCATGTCATAGAGTGTCAGCCATAAGTGAAAAAGCTAAAGGACAGGGGACCCAGTCCCCTGAGTTTGAGCCCCAATAAACTGCTTTACAAGAAATTTTTTTCCTAAACAATCTCAAAATTGTTTCTGTCTAAATAGTCTCAGTGTCAGAATTTTTGTGAAATGTAATAAATTGATGTGCCTTACTTCTAAAAACTGATCTTTGGGCCAAGTGTTTGTAAAACTTGGTTCCTTCTAGGTTGTGAGATAAGGTCCATATAAATAGATGTTCTTCCTAGATATTCTTCCTAGACAAAAGTATTTTTATTTTTTAAAAAATCTTTAAGTAGTTAAATAATATGGCAGTTCATGAGCACAATACATTTTCCTTTTTTTATTATTATCTTTAAGTAGTTATACAGATAGGTTTTTGTCTGTTTCTTGTTGTGGATAATGGAGCTTTAAGTTAGGCCTGGGTGCTGCTCCTGAGCTCTTTTGTTCAAGGCTAGTGCTCTATCACTTAAGCCACAGCTCCACTTCCAATTTCTTGGTGGTTAATTGGAGATATGAGTCTCATGGATTCCCTGCCTGGGCTGGCTTCAGACTATAATCCTTAGATCTTAGCCTTCTGAGTAGCCAGGATTACAGATGTCAGCCACTGGCACTTTGCTGCAGAGAGGTTTTAATCCAACAAATCATTTATATGTACATTACACCTTGACCAATGTCTTCTCTTTCATCATTCTCCCTATTCTTGTATGGAAATATTTGACATGTATTCAATTTTACACCTTATTTTGCAGTAAAACAAAACTCTATTGGCGATAGGAAAGGTAAAAAGAATTATTACCTCTGAGATTAAAAAAAAACTATCCCACAGTAAGGAAAAATATGCTATATTCAGTAAAAGCCAAAATAATTTATTTTTAAAAGTTGTTAAATTAAAAATGAACATTCTGTGACAATGAACCAGTAGACACGTTGGGGGGGGGGGGGGTTCTGGCAAAAAAAAAAAGGTAAAAGATCGTAGAATACAAGATCCAGTCTTAAAATTTACCTCAAGGACATGACTGAGTGCTAAATGAGATAGAATAAACCAGGATGGCTTGAAAATAAGACAAGCCCCCTTTAGCAAGCTATTGAAATAAAGGTGGGCATCTTTCCAAGGATAGAAGAAGAAAGAAGCTCTCTCTCCTCCTTCTGTCCTGCTGGAATTACAAAATGCTGAGAGTAATGGGAGGAGCTAAAATTACAACTCTGTTCTAACTGGGGCTGTACCTGGATAGCCACCCAGCTAACATGAAGATGATTGAATGGTTTAAATATAAGACCAGCAAAGAGCCAAGGAAATGTCTGCAACTCAGGAAAACATGACACCAGGCAAAAATTCACCCAGACCTTTTGATTCAAATATTTGCCACCACGTTTCTGTTTCTCCAAAATTGGAACCATTTATTTTGTAAAATAGAACTTGATTAGAGTGATGTCCAAGATATAAACACATCAAAGGAAAAATATGGCAAATGTCTTTTTCTTTCAAAGTCTTAATTTGTTTCTTACCTATTAAATGAGATTCAACTGGATTACTTCTAAGACTATTGACACATCTAACATTTCTCTACAGTTTTATGAGTAAAATATAAATTGTACAAGATCACAAGGGAATAGAAGAGGCTGTGGGCTGAAGGATGATATGGCTACTGAAAACAAAATATTTAAGAGAAAATTTGGGGCTGGAGACTGGTGGCTCATGACTATCCTCTTAACTACTCAGGAGGCTGAGATGTGAGGATCTCGATTCAAAGCAACCAGAGGCAGGCAAGACTGTGAGACTCTTATCCCCAACTAACCAGCAAGAAGATGGATATGGAGATGTGGCTCACGTGGTACAGTGCAAGCCTTGAACCAAGAAGCTAACCAAGAAACTAACCAAGAGCTCAGGTTCTGAATTCAAGCCCCAGTACAAGCACAAAAAGGGGGGAAGAAAAGGAAGGAAGGACAGGGAAAGGAAAAGAAAAAGTCTCTATGGGGTCTATCAACAGCACAGAGTCTCAGAAACTGAAGGCTTACCCTGTAAATTAGGAGGGGAGAGTGTCGCTCATTCAGAGATGGTAAAATGTCGAGTTCCCATAAAGCTTTGGGGCTGGGCCTCGAAGGTTTCTGCGGAAAGCCTACATCACAGGGACCAACCAGCAGCCAGGAAGAAAACAGAAGCAAAGAGCAGCTCCTTTCTTCCCCTGACCTCTAGCACTAATTCCTGGTCAACTCCCTTTGAATCCAACCTATTGAATAAACTTGTTTCTTCTTCATCAGAAGCAGTTTGGTTGTTGTATTAATATGATTTCCTTACTATAGAACCATTCTTTATCCAACATTTTTGTTTGTTTGTTTGTTTGACTGCCACCAGGACTAAGGTTTGAACAGAGGGCCTGGGTGCTAGCCCTTCGCTTTTTTTTTTTTTTTTGGCCAGTCCTGGGCCTTGGACTCAGGGCCTGAGCACTGTCCCTGGCTTCTTCCCGCTCAAGGCTAGCACTCTGCCACTTGAGCCACAGCGCCGCCTCTGGCCGTTTTCTGTATATGTGGTGCTGGGGAATCGAACCTAGGGCCTCGTGTATCCGAGGCAGGCATTCTTGCCACTAGGCTATATCCCCAGCCCAACCCTTCGCTTTTTTACTCAAGCTGGTACTCTATCACTTGAGCCACATGTCTACTTCCAGCTCTACAAACCAGTGGAGACACACCTCTAATGGTTAATTGGACTTTTCTGCCTGGACTGGCTTCGAATGAGCCTCAGATCTCAGCCTCCCGAATAGCTAGGATTATAGACGTGAGCCCCCAAAAGCTGGCTTTATCCAATGTTTTATTATTCTTGATGGTTTTTTAAACATGTTAGTTTCTTGCTCAGGTCTCTCAATATCTGCTTCCTTCCAACTAAGAGTGAACTCTTTAGTTCTCATGGATGGTAATCAGCAATCTTTTCTTTGTCTTTACTATCCAACATATAAGTGTTTTAAGTAATGTATCCACCATGAAAAGAAAAAAAAAATCAAATGATTTTTAGGTTACAATGCAGTCCTCCAAAAATTCTGTGGTCATGCACATTTATTTCCCCAAACATGATAAGGATGTCCCCAGTCTCTCTGTCTTAGGTCAGCCTCACAGTTGAAATGCTTTTATAACTCTAAATCTAAATCCACTCCATCTTTCAACGCTAAGCTCAAATATCACCTCTTCTTAAGACTACCTGATTTTTCAGTTGGAATCACTTAGTCCTTTGTCTATATTCCTTTGACCTTTTTTTGTGTGTATCCTTTTGCTTTTGATCTTATTTCATTTCTGTTTTATATTATAGTCATGTAGCAAGAGTGCCAGATAAAGCCAAAAAATGTAAATCTCCCATGAATTTCAAACATATCAAAGGGGAGAAAACAGACTTGGGAGATTCCAGTTCCAGAAAGACTGCAAGAGTCTACTTAGAAAAGATACAACTGAGAAACTCTGGGACAAGTCTAAGGTTAAATGAATCTCTTACATTTGTGCAGAGATGGGCCCTGATTGGGTTATGTGGGTAGGAGAGGATTCCATCAGGGGACAATGGTGGAAGTTCGCCAGACAATTCAACTTAAGAACTTGATAGTATGCAACCCTAGCTCCAATGGTGGGTTTTAAACTTCCAGTACAGGATTCTAGAAACTGAGCCAAAGAATTGGAGGACAATAATTTTTCCTACCTTGATTTTTTTTTTTTTTTTTGGTGGTCATGAGGCTTAAACCCAGGGTCTGGGTTCTGTTCTTCAACTTTGGTGCTCAAGGCTAGCACTCTACCATAGCTCCACTTCTGGTTTTCTGGTGGTTAATTGGAGATAAAAGTCTTATGGATTTTCCTGCCTGGGCTGGCTTTGAACGGTGATCCTCACATCTCAGCCTCCTGAATACCTAGGATTACAGGTATGAGTCACCAATGGCCAGAAAATGTTCCTGTCTTTAGGACAATAATTGTTCCTATCTCTATGTGAGAGCTGAGCTAGTTAAGAGTTATTTTATTGGAGTGAAGAAAGCTCATCTTTTTCTTTCTTTTTTCTTTCATTAGGATGATAGTAACTTGATTGTTTTCATTTATATTTTATTAATATCATTTGTACCTATACTAGAGCTTCAACTCAGGTCCTTGGACCTATCCCTTAGTTTTTTGTGTGTGTTTTTTTTTTATTTATTGTCAAAGTGATGTACAGAGAGGTTACAGTTTCATACATTAGGCATTGGGTACATTTCTTGTCTATTCCTTAGTTTTTATGCTAAAAGTTGGCACTCTACCACTTGAGACACACCTCCACTTCCAGTTTTTTGCTGGTTAATTGGAGATAAGAGCCTCAAAGACTTTTTTTGCCCCAGGTGGTTTCAAAACTGGATCCTCAGATCCCAGCCTCCTGAATAGCTAGGATTACAGTCATGAACCTCTGGTGCCCTGCTTGAAAACACAGAAGATGGCAAAAGAGATCCTATTGCAGACATGGGAATGTAGCCATAATACCACAGGGAAGATAGCAAGTCTCAAGGCATGGGACAGATAAGCAGAAGTGGGGTGAGGCCTGAGCAGTGGTGTTTATGGTTCCATGTTCAGAGGTACAGGGAAACAGAGAGGGTCAGGGAAGCTATGACTGAGCAGTTGTGAAGTGTTAGTGGAAGATGTCTTGGATTAATTCCAGCATTAATTAGAATTATAAAAACAACCACTCATGGATGTGGGGGGTGGGGGAGTATTATAAAACTAACCTAAATCTCCTGGTACTGGTGGCTCACACTGCACTCCTAGCTACTCTGGAGGCTGAGATATGAGGATCACAGTTCGAAGGCATCCAGGGAAGGAAAATTAGTGCAACTCATTTCCAATTAGTCTGAAAAAAAGGCAGAAGTGGAACTGTGGCTCATGTGGCAGAATGCTAGCCTTGCCAGCTAGCTAAGGGAGAGGGCACAGGTCCTGAGTTCAAGCCCCAGTACACACACTCTCCTCTCTCTCTTTCTCTCTTTCTCTCTCTCTCTCTCACACACATACACACATAACAGAATTATTATTGTAGACAACAAATATTCCTAAGACTCTTGTTTTGAAAGATTAATTCTCTGTTCATGGCACTGCCTGAACATTTAAGAAGCAGAGCCTAACAGAAGGAAGTTAGGCTGTTAGGGCCCTGTTCTTGAAGGCCATATTGGGACTTGGGTTCTTGCTCTTTGCTTCACAGGCTCAATGAACAGGTTTCCTGCCTATGTGCTTCCGTCAGAATAGCCGGCACTGTCACAAGCCCAAAAGCAATGGAGACCAGTCACCAGGGTCTGAATCCTTAGAAATAGTGAGTCAAAATAAACATTTTTTCCTTATAAGCTGATTTTTTTTCTGGTCCTGGGGCTAATTGAACTCAGGGCATTGTTCCTGAGTGGTTTCTTTTGTTTGCTTTTCCTCAAGGGTAGTGCTCTACCAATTGAGCCACAATTTCACTTGTGACTTTTTGCAAGTGCATTGAAGATAATAGTCTCCGGATTTCCGTCAGGGTTGGCTTCAACCCAAGATCTGCAGATTTCAGCCTCTTGAGTAGCTAGGATTACAGGCATTGAGCCACCAGCCCTGAGCCATAAGTTGATTTTCAACAGCTGTTTAGTCACAAGGATGAAAAGCTGACTAACGCAATGTTTATTGAGTGATAATAGATACATAGGTGTTCTCTGAAGAATACTTTGATAATAGATCTTGCAAAACAGCATTTATTGCTGTTGGTTGTCTTGCCATACTATCCATTTGGCATGTAGTGAGCATCTGTATTTTCATCTGCTGGACACACCCCTCTCCCCTGCCTCTAGGAAATACTACCCCTTTTTCATCTCCTTCCCTGCTGCTCCAGCCAGTTGACACTGGCAAGAATGCCAGATGTGAGTACACGAACCAGCCAATCAGAATGTCCCAATGCTTCAACAGTAGGGTTTCATGATACGGATGGGTCAGGAACTTCAACCTGGCTTGACAAAATTGTCCAAGAATGTCTACTATACAGAAACAGGGAGAGAAAGTGTCTTTCCTCAAGTCATGGAGCTGTCAGGTTTATAACCTCAGAGCTGCTGCTACTACTAGCTATGTCCTACATCATGTAGGAAAAGATAGTTTGAGGGAGAGAAAGAAGACTCCTGTGTGTATGTGTGTGTGTGTATGTATGTGTGTGTTTGTGTGTGTGTGTGTGTGTGTGTGTGCATGAGAGAGAAACAAAGAGAAAAATTTTAATTAGGAATTTGAATATTTTCATTTACATCTTATTAACATATCCATGCAGTTGAAAGAAAACTCAGTGTGTGAGTGTGTGTGTGTGTGTATGTGTGTATGTGTGTGTTGCAACTTGAACTCAGGGCCTGAGAGCTGTAGAGCTGTCTCTGAGCTTTTCTTGCCCAAGGCTAATGCTCCACCACTTGATTCACAGCTTCACTTCCGGCTTTTTGGCAGTTAAGTGGAGGTAAGAGTATCACAGACTTTTCTACCAGGATTGGTTTTGAATGAACCTCAGATCTCAGCCTCCTGAGTAGCTGAGAATACAGATGTGAGTCATAAGTGCTCAGCTGAAGAACAAAAAAAAAATTCTTCAAAGAAATTACAAACCTGTATAAGAAATTGCCCATTGGGAAGACACAGATGAACATCAGCAACCCCTACCAATCCAGCCTGCTTTAATCTGTTTATTTTCATAGCATCACCAAATGTGACGGTAATGAGGGATCTCACTTCATAGTCCACATGCTAGAAGCTGCATTGTTTTGGGTATAAATATTTAAAGTATGCCAAGCTGTTTTCTACAAAGGAGATCACAGCCATGTTGTAAACTCCAGAGTTCTCCTAGAACAGAATAGATCACTATAAATATCAGAAAGCTTTGTCAAATCCAGCCTGATGTTTCCTTGCTTTATTATTTGTTTATTTGGTGGTTGTTGTGGTGGTGGTGGTGCTGGTACTGGAGCTTGAACTCAGGACTGGGCACTGGTCCTTAGCTTTTTTATTCAATACTAATGCTCTACTATTTGAGCCACAGCTCCACTTTCAGCTTTGTGGTGACTAATTAAAGATAAGAATTGCCTACACTTTCCTGCCCAGGCTGGCTTTGAATCACAGTTATCAGTTTTCAACCTACTGAGTAAGTAGTATTACAGGTATGAGTCACTGGTACTTTTTCATGTGTCATTCTAGAAATTGATTTTTCCCATATGTTTCTTTTATATCTTCTTTCCTTCCTTCTTTCCTTCCTACTTTCCTTCCTTCCTTTCTCTCTCTCCCTCCCCCATCTCTCTCTCCCTCCCCCATCTCTCTCTCTCTCTCTCTCTGCCTGTTTCTACTTTTCTTTCTTCTCTCTTTTCTTTTGTGCCAGTCTTGGAGCTTGAACTCAAGGTCTGGATGCTGTCTGTGAGCTTTTTTGCACAAGGCTAGCACTCTATCCCTTAAGCCACCACTCCACTTTTATATTCTGCCTGGGAACTCCTGTTTAATATTTCTAAAGCATATCACCACCTTGACTTGTTTTTAAAGAACTTAAAGCAGACAGATTAAAAATAAATTAACAAAGACAAAGAAAACTTAAGGATAGACCTGAGACAAAGAATAAAGTTTTGTTGAAAAATAAATCAACATTTTCACGAAGCACCAACAGATTTAAAAGCTGAATTGTTCAAGGCGGCAAATTTTCTGGATTCCAGCTCTATGCTGCAAAAACTGGCAACAGATAACAGAGGCATTGTTAAATACTTTTCACTGCCCGCCCTCTGCTGCCACCACAAAGCACAAGTCTACATCTCTCTGCCTAGCTAGCAAGAACCCTGAGTGGGAAAGGACAGTGGTCCTGGTTTGGTTTTAAGTTGTAAGGACTCATGTCTAGAGTTATATATTTATTTTTGTGCCAATACTGGCACTTGGATTCAGGACCTTGGCGCTATCTCTGAGCTTTTGTGCTCAAGGCTGGTGTTCTTCCACTTGAGCCACAGCTCCACTTCAGACTTTTTGGTGGTTAGTTGGAGGTATGAATCTCATAGATTTTTCTGCCCATGCTAAGATCAAACTAAAATCCTCAGCTCTCAGCATCCTAGGTAGCTAGGATTACAGATGTAAGCAACCAGCGCTCAGCAATTATTTTTTCCTGAATGTCATCTTGTTTTGTACAACTATCCCAATATGTCACTGGCAGAGGCCAACAGCTTGACTTGAAATTCTCCTATGTTGTAGCATTTCAATGTATATATTCTCTTTTGTTTCTTTTGTTTTGTGCCTGGTACTGGGACTTAAACTCAGGGCCTCACACTCTTGCTTAGCTGTTTTGCTGAAGGCCAGCACGCTATTACCTGAGCCACAGTTCTACCTCCTACATCTATAGATTTCTATGAGAAGCTTCTCAGGCAAAGCTCATTCATTTCTCTCATCATATGATGAAATTGCTTGCATCCATTTCTGTTCACAGCTGGATACAACTGGAAATATAAAGACTGAATATAATAAGGTGGCTAGGTTTTGAAAACTACACACATTTTTCCAAATATTTTTCACCAACTTGCAGTCTTTCAGTTAAGATTGTACAAATTTACCTAAGATTATGAGATAGATTAACTGCCTCCCTCTAACTTTATTACAAAATTTCATGTCCTCGCCTTGTTTTGCAAAAATTGATGTATACACACACACACATGCACACGCACATGCACACACACTTAACAACTGGATCCTTCCTTCCTTCCTTCCTTCCTTCCTTCCTTCCTTCCTTCCTTCCTTCTCTCCTTCCTTCCTCTCTCTCTCTCTTTTTTCTAAGTTTAAAGATTATACAATTGGTTTATTGCAAAAGAAAATTCAAGAATAACCAGTTAAATTCTTACCCCCATGCTACCCAGTTCTCTTTCTTTCTTTGTCTGAGACAGGGCTTAAACTTGTTACCTGACATTTTTGCTCATTGGCTAAGAACTCTACCAACTTAGCCATGCTTCTGAACCCAATAATTGGCTCTTTAACAAACACTGAATAAATTCTTTTTTTCTTTTCAAACTATGTATGTGTGTATATGTGTATGTGTGTGTGTAGATCTATATATATTATATAATTCTTTCTTTTATTTTTGTGACAGTATTGAGACTTGAACTCAATTGGTCCTGGGCTCTGTCCATTCACTTTTTCACTCAAGGCTGGAGCCCTACCACTTGAGCTACACTTTTACTTTCAGCTTTTCTTAGACATTTTACAGACTTTCCTGCCTAGAATGGCTTCAAAACCACAATTCCCATATCTCATCCTCCTGAGTAGCTAGGAGTACAGGTATGAGCCCCAATGCCCAGCTATATATAATATTTTTCAACAGGACAATTCATGGGACTTAATTCTTTTTATATGAAGATAGGATTTGTTTATGTGATTGGAGGAGCCTTACACTCCCTCTTTAAGTATCTGAAAGAAAAGAGAGAAGAAGAGTCACGGGAGAGAACAACTGGCTGCTGGGAAAGGCAGGTAGGTCCAAAAAATGCCAACACTGTGCAACTGGAGCACTAAAACGTTGTCATGTCAAAATGAGTTGACGGTTGGGCGCCATTGGCTTATGCTTGTAATCCTAGCTCCTCTGGAGGCTGGGATCTGATTATCCTGGTTCAAAGCCAGCCAGGCAGATAAATCTCAGAGACTCTTATCTCCAATGAACCAACACAACTCCAAAAGTGGAGAAGGAGCTCAAGTGGTAGAGCACTGGCCCTGAGCAGAAAAGCCAAGCAAGAGCATGAGTCTCTGAGTTGAAGCCCCAGTCCTGGCACACATACACAATACTAATAACAATAGAATAAAGGTGTGATGAGAGATTCTTCAGAATGGAATGGTGTGGCACACCGACAGCTGTATTCCAGAGTCTGACCTGACAAACTCCTGCGCAGAAGTTTCTTTCCTTTCCTGCCTCCTTCCAGGTTCTCATAAAATAATACTGTTCTCACAAAATAATACTGACGGAGGACCCACTGGGCCCCAACACACAATGTGAATGCCAGTATTTCCACCACTAATTTGGACTTCAGCTAACTCCACACTGAGCTGACCAGACACCTCAAGACAATGCATGCCTAATAAAATAAGTGTGGAAGGACCTAAAGTTCCCACTCTATTCCTCAGCTAAAATTACATACAGATGAGGCCCAGTGCTTGTGTTAACTTGTAACTGTGAACAAATTATAAGGCTTGAAGATCACAGAAAAGGTTTTGAAGTTGAAAATAACCACCATTACAGACAAAATAACCTGTCACTTCTTTGAGAGTCAAGGGAAATAAAATGTTGTTAAGAAATAAAACATCTTGACTTCATGCCAGAACATAGTGTTATATATTCTTTCTGTCTCTCTGAACTCTATCTCTATCTCTATCTCTGAACTCTTTCTATGCCTGTTCCTCCCTCCCTCCCTCCCTCCCTCCCTCCCTCCCTCCATCTCTCTCTCTCTCTCTCTCTCTCCCTCTCTCCTCTCCTCTCCTCTCCTCCACTTCTAAAGTGCTTATCTTAAGTGGCTTAAAGGACTGTTTATTGAAACCCACCTCCCTTAAAATATACAAAATGTTTTTAATTGACAATGTGAAGTGTCTGATATATAAGATTATGTGTTAACTTTGTTCTTAAGGAAATAGCATCTAAACTTTTATTTCATCCGAGTCTAATTTGTATTTATTATAAAGTCTATCTTCAAATGAAGGAAAGAAAGACATTTGATGGGCTTAATGACAGAAATGACAACTCTGAACATGCTAATTCTGTGTGCTTGTGTGTGTGTGCATGCACACACACACCAGTATTGGGGCCTGGACTCAGGGTCTGGGCACTGTCCCTTAGCTTTGTTATTCAAGGCTGGCCCTCTGTCACTTGAACCACAGCTCCATTTCTGGCTTTTTTTGTGGTTAATTGGAGGTAAGAGGCTCATGGATTTTCTGTCCGGGATGGATTCCAACCATGATCCTCAGATCTCAACCTCCTGAGTAGCTAGCTAGAACAGGCATGAACCACCAGAACCTGGCTCATTCTTATCATTTTTTTCTTATCATTTTTTCTTATCATTTTTTTCTTATTTGAAACAAATAACTTACAGTATTTAGCATCTATGTATGATAACTTAAATTTCATCTGTATATAATTTTAGCTGAGGAATAGAGTGGGAACTTTAGATCCTTCCACACATTTTATTAGGCATGCATTGTCTAGTGGTATCTGGTCAGCTCAATGTGGAGTTAGCTGAAGTCCAAATTAGTGGTGGAAATACTGGCATTCACATTGTGTGTTGGGGCTCAGTGGGTCCTCCGTCAGCATTATTTTGTGAGAACAGTATTATTTTATGGGAACCTGGAAGGAGGCAGGAAAGGGAAGAAACATCTACACAGGAGTTTGTCAGGTCAGACTGAAATACAGACTGTGGATACCCTAGCCTATGTGAAGCTCAAGAATCCTATGCTTGATGATGATGATGGTGATGGTGATGATGATGATGATGATGATTTAAATGCAGAAAAATGAAGGTAAATTAAAATAATACTTCTTTATTTTGAGAACATTGGTTTAATGATAGAGTCAATCACTAGCCAGGTGCTGGTGGCTCACATCTGGAATCCTGGCTGCTCAGGAGATTGAGCTATAAGGATTGCATTCAAATCTAACCCCAAGCAGGAAAAGTCCATGGCACTCTTATCTTCAATTACCCAGCAAAAATTCAGAAGTGGGAATGTGGTTCAAGTGGTAGAGCACCCTTTGAGTGAAAAAGTTAAGGGACAGCACACAGGCCCTGAGTTCAAGTATCAGTGCACATACATGCACACATGCACCTGCATGCATGCCCATGCGTGTGTGCGTGCACACACACACATACACAAATCAAGAACTAATGTAAAAAAAAAGTTGTTTTCACCCAAACACTGACTATTCTGAATCTATACACTACTTACTCACAAAGAAGGAGAAAATCCACTTCTCTTGACATTTCTCATCTGCAGCTGTGTTCTATGGAGCTCAAAAAACCATTGAAAGAAATTGCCCCAAAGTTCAACCCCAGCTCTCCCTTTGAAGGGTACATGCAGGGTAAATTTTTGAGCCTAATTATTATGCCACTTCAAATGCACTCCTTCAGCTGGAAGCCTGGAACAGAGCCATCTGCACACAGGTTCAGCCTCTCACGCGTCCACCCTCCTGACCCTTCCCAGATCCTCTGCCTGCCTGCCAAGCTCTTCTGGCTTTTATTTGCCTTACTCTACCTTTCTTACTCTCAAAAGAAGAAAAAGAAATGCCAAAAAAATACTGAACTCTGGTGACAAATGAGCAGACTCTCTCCTGCGCAGATTATAAATGCTAGGCATTGCTTATTTCAAATCAGGAAAAAAAAGATAGTTTAAATTTCACTAATGATGTAAAGCTCAATATATTACTACAATAAGACTGTGATTACTTTTTGAAGAGTAGAGTCAACTCATCCCATAATTTCACACAAATATTTTCACTTAGCTTTATGATTATGCTAGTAGATATTATTTCCTTTGGCCCTTTGGGGATTATATGACTTGTTCTAAAGGTCAGAAGTTCTAGGTTCTACCGCTATGCCTTAAAACTTTGTATAGTCTTTTAAAAATTGTATTGTTATTACAAAGGTGATGTACAGAGGGCTTATAGTTGCATAAATCAGGTAAGGAGTACATTTCTCTTTGGACAATGTCACCCCTTCCCTCCCTCTCTCCTGGTTTTCCCTCCTGTCCCCACCCACAAGTTGTATAGTTCATTTTCAACATAATGTCCAGTGAGTACCACTGCTGCATTTGTGCACCTTTTGTACCACCATTTCTGTGTCCCTTATTCTCCCAAAGACAGATAAATGAACAAACAAGACAAAAAGAAAACAAAAACAGCAACAAAGAAAAAACTTCTTGTTTCCATTTCCTAGAGTTAATTTCAATAAATATTATTGTGTATGATCAGATGCACCTAGACACTGCACCTTTGTGTTCCTCCTCTAAGAGTGTCCTCCTTTGGTCTCACTGTGTGTGGATGCCCAGTGAGTCCTGGATAATTTATCATGTCCCAGTGTATTTTAAATCTAGCTTGCACATATGAGAGAAAAACATGAACAGTTTCTCTCTGAGCTTAGCTTACTTCACTTAATATGATTTGTTCTAGTTATATCCATTTATAATCTTGAGAAACTGATGTGAATGGATATTCCGGTCCAAAGATCTATGAAATAAAGAACTGGAACAAAGCAGTTCCTTTTTTAAATTTATTTTTAAATTATCTTTAAATAGTTGTACAAAAAAGATTTCAAGTCATATGTCAGTGTGTGAGTACGATGCATCTTGGTCAATGTCACCCCTTTCATCGTTCTCCACTTTGAACAATATCTTGATCAATGTCAAGATCAAGACAACACCAGTCAATGTCACCCCTTCATGATTCTTCTCCATCTCCCCATCTCTCTCAACCCCACCCATCCCCTCAAGTTACCTGGTTTCATTTTCACATATGTACGTTGAATATCATGATTGCATTTGCCCCCCTTTCCCCTCTCCATTTGTCTGTCTTTCTTCCTTTGGTCCCCCCACTCCTGACAAGACATGTTCCAGCTCCTTGGTATTCACTTTTTAGTTGTTCAGAGGAGCCATGCCATTGTAATACACCCCTGAGTCTGTTTCTAACCCACGGGAGAGCCACTCCCTCATCATGATAAATGTACAGGAATGTGTCAAGAAAAGCAAATGTACAACTAAACATACACTCTAACACAAAGATAGAAAGGGTACTGATCTGTTCAAATGTCTGCAGATGCTGTGGTTAGTGCTCACAAATGTGAAATTCACATGAAAGGCTGATTAAATTCAGAATACCATTGTGTTCTGCGTTATTTCCATGAATCACCCAATACAACTGCTATCATGTGAGAGATCAGAGAAAGAGTTTGGCCTTAGAAAGAGAACTTCACTAAAATACACAGAGGAATCCGAGATTCCTGCCAACTCAAAATATTCTAGAAATCCTTTGGAACAAAATTTTATGTAAAATTCTTAAGACTACACAGGGCTATAAGGATTTTTAAATAGATCCAATGAGTATTTCTGTGTCCTTTAGCTGTTTGTTTGTTTTGTCCCACTGGTCAATGATGATGCTGGATACAACAGGCATTGCACTGATGTGAACATATGGGTAAATAAATTCCATTCCCTAGCTTGCAAAATGCACACCAGTAAATAATCAAATAAAGAAAAATGGATATGGTAGACAGCCTCTAGAATAATCTCCTATGACATACATGTCTCACATCTGTAATCCTACTTAGGAGGCTGAGATTTGAAGATCAAGGTTCAAAGCCAGCTGTGGCAGGAAAGTTTGTATGACTCTTAACACCCATTAATCACCAAAAAGCCAGAAATGGAGGTGTAACCCAAGTAGTAGAGCAGCAGCTTTGAATGAAAAAGCAAAAAGACAGCACCCAGGCCCTGTGTTCAAGCCCTAGTACTGACACAATAAATTCAATAACATCATAATATAACCTCTCCTATAATGAGGACTCTGAATGCAACTTTAACTCTCCTTACAAGGCTGCTTCCCACATTCACGTGGATGTCTCACCCTGCCTTTGGCCCTGCCGTCTTACATCAGGAAAAGATAAGAAGCCTTGGGACTGGTTGCTTCGGTGGTGATGACATTCAAAGAATCCCAGGCAGAGAAGTTCCCATGGGAATGATCACCACAACCCCAACCTCTCACCACAATAAAACCCAAAGGCGGTGTGTCTCTTTTCACTAAGGACATTCCAGACTTGCCTTTGTGCTTGCTCTGCTTTTCCCAGAAAGTCCCATTGTGTGAATAATAAATCTCCCACTACCACGTTGATGCATGTGTGGCATCCTCAGTCCTGACATCTGAACCAATTGTTGCCTGTGTTGATTGACCACTACGGGACAGCCACAAATACCCTGGATGCTCCCTGTCTCCCTGCCTTCTGACTGCAGGCTGAGCAGTGAAACTCGCTATGAACAAACAGAATGCAGGCAAAGTATCTGAGTAGATGTCTCTTGTGATGTTAAATCATAGTAAAGTCCCTCTAGTTTTTCTCTTGCCTACCTCTGTTACTCCCTAGCTTGTTCTGATGGAAACCATTCATCCTGTTGTAGTAGCTCATGTGTATCCCAAAGGATGCATGCCTATGTAGGAGAAAGAACTGAAAGATGTCAGTAATTAACTGATGCTGACAATCAATCTACCAGAGCTCAATCTTACCAATCACATAGTGAGCTTTAAAGTAGGCCCACCCTCAAGTTATGCTTTCATGTGAAACCATTATCCCAAGCAAAATCTTTTCTCATAACTTTGGAAGCGATCGTGGCTTATCGGACCCAGGGAGGTAAGGCCTAAATTCTTGACCCACAGAAACTGTTATTTGTTGGCTTAAGATTGTGTTAAGGGTAAATTGTTAAGCATCAATAGATAACTAATGAGATAGATTGTTATAGTAGTGGAAATATACAAGATATTATGATATTTCATGGTGATAACCCAAGAATGTTTATCCTATCTGCACCTCAGGAGTAAAGCATAAGGCCCATGAAAAACCCATAATTAATGAACTGTATGTATTTCCTTCCTTTCTTCCTTCCTTCACACACACACACACACACACACACACACACACACACACACACACACGAACAAGAAGGTCTGGGACTGTGGCTTAGTGGTTGAGTGTTTGTCTAGTATGCATGAAGCCCTGGGTTCAATTGCTCAGTACCACATAAACAGAAAAAGCTGAAATAGAACTGTCACTTGAGTGGTAGGGTGCTAGCCTTGAGAAAAAGAAGTTCAGGGACAGTGCTCTGGCCTTGAGTTCAAGTCCCAGGACTAGCAAAAATAAATAAATAAATAAACAGAACAACAAGATTTCTTGGAGTCAAGTGAAACAAGGGCTCTGGTTTTAGATTTAGTAGCACAATGTCAGTCTCTCTGTTGTCCTCAGTCTCCACTGATTGATGCTTGAACTCCAAGAAGGAGCTGCAAAGAAACTCAAAGAAACACAGGGTTCTCATGGGATTCTTGGATTTCTGGGAAGGGTCATGAAACTAGCAGCAGTGAGGTTAGGAGAGTTGGTAGGAAGCAAGGAACTGGTGACTTTGCAAGGTCACTGGCACCTTACATCTTGGACAGCAGCCCCAACATCAGAGACCAGCTGGGAAGCCCAGACCTTCTACCCGAAGTCCTAATTCTCTTTCTTTCCTTTGAGGCAAAATGAGAGTGAAGAAACACTGTGGACAAGAAGAGCACTTCAGATCACACACACACAAAACACCCCCATCTACTCGGGCTCCGTTGTTTGCAGAATTTAGAGGTTCCTTCAAAGAGGATGGGAGAGCCAGGAGCTCAGTGGTTCACACCTACAATCCCAGCTACTCAGCAGGCTGAGATCTAAGGGTCATGGTTCAAAGCCAGCTTGGACAGGAAAGTCCATGAGACTCTTAACTCTAATAAACTACTCAGAAGAAGCCCGAAGCGATGCTGTGGCTCAAGTGGTAGAGCACTAGTCTTGAGAAAAAGAATCTCAGGGACAGCACCCAGGACCTGAGTTCGAGCCCCAGGACTGGCACAAAAAGGGTGGAGTGTGGAGGTGGATGGGATTGGGGAAAGAATTTCTATTTCCAATTAATATTAGCATTATTAGGGCCAGAGGCTAATCCTAGTGACTCAGGAGGCTAAGAGCTAAAGATGGCAGTTCAAAGTTACAGGCAAGATGGCCAGACTCTTATCTCTACTTAACAAACAAACAAAAAGCTGGAAATGGAGCATTTGATCAAATGGTGGCATGCCAGTCTTGACCAAAAATGCTTAGGGACACCTAGGCCCTGAGTCTACACTCCATTACCAGAAAAAGAGAGAGGAGAGAGAGAGAGAGAATGCTATAAACAATTTTGCACTTCTTGAATAATTGAGTAGGTAATGAAATTTCTATATGCACACCCTCTATCACTAGAATCTTACATTAGAATGCTTTGTTTATTAAAATTAATGAGTCAATAACCTATAGTCATAAACTAAATTTATAGATTATCCACGTTTCTTAAATTTCTACCTAATGGTGCCAGTACTGAAATTTGAACTGAGATCCTTGCGCTCACTCAGCTTGATTGCTTGCCCGACACTCTACCACTAGTCACATTACCAGTCAGCTTTTTGCAAGTTAATTGAAGATGGAGTCTTCTAGACTCTCTATCAGGGCTTTGAACCATGATCTTACAGATGTCAGCCTCCTGACCAGAATTACAGGTAAGACCCACTAATGACTGCCTTTAACCTGGCATATAGAAATTGTGCTCTGAGAAATACAAAACTTTTATCTAGATAGAAAACGTCTCTAGTGCTCAAAGATTCCAGCCAGAACACACACTTGGAATTAGTTTTCATGTCTCCTTAGCCTCTGGGCTGTGACATTTGCTCCGACTTTTGTTTTGATGACTTTGGTAGTTTTGAGGACTGCTATCTAGGTAGATCGCATCTGAATGCAAGAAATCCTCAGAAGTGTAGGAAGTAATGGTTAAAAATGTAAAAGAAGACAAAGAATACGCAGGATACCAAAGTTATAGGAAGGAAAGTCTCTGGGGTATGGTAATTCAAACAAGAGTGGAGCAAAACAACCTTTGAGTTTGAAAGTCAGTAGAATTATTGGTCAGAGGCACCAGCATGATGAGTAAGAGCTAGAAAGTAAATTGAATGCAAGGAAATAAAAACTGAGTCCTTAAGCCTGAACACTTGCATTAAAATTAAAATTAAAAGAAAGAAAATCAGGATAAAATACACAGAGTTGAAGATTTTTGATTATATATAAAATATAAGCATATATTGAAGGCTATATGGGGGTGGAAGGAACAAGTTTTATAAAAAGAAGAAAAGACTGAAAATAGAGCAAAATGAGCCAAGAGCTAGTGGCTTATGCCTGTAATCCTAGCTACTCAGGAGGCTGAGATATGAAGAGCATGGTTCAAAGACAGCCTGGGCAGAAATGTCCCTGAGACTCTTATCTCCAGTTACTACCCAAAAAACAGAAGTGGGGCCATGGCTCAAAGTGGCAGAGCACTAGCTTTGAGCAAAAAGAGCTCAGGGACAGCGCCCAGGCCCTGAGTTCAGGGACAGCTCCCAGACACTGAGTTCAAACCCCAGGACCAGTACAAAAACAAAAACAAAAAAACAAGGAGAGATGGAATAATAACTCATAATTATGGTTAGGTAACTATTACAGATACTGGAGTTTGGCTTTGATACATAATTTGCATTAACTTTAACACTGCTGGAACGTAGATACTAAGGTTATTGCCACGTGATGCATGCAAAAGACTAAGGTGCTATAGTTTGAATCAAGATTTGAACCCAAGATGATTAGCTCCAAATGTCTCAGTCACTGTCTCAAGGGCTGGCGGGTAGGCAGAACAGTGAGGAGGAACATCACGAGTGTGGGTGGCCCAGAAGTGTTGCATCAGACATGTTTGTAGGAGGAATGAAAGAATAACAGAGCGTAGATACAGATATGTCGCTTCAGGGCAGGAAGCCGACAGGCCATGCTGGAAGGGTGATGACATCACCATTCACCAATGCCAGTAGCACCTGGCTTCTGGTATTTTACAATTCTGCATTTCACTTCTGAGTCCCACTCCCACAGAGGCCTTCGCTAAGTCCAATCTGGACCTTGGATTCCTTAAGCCTCAACTAGAAAATGCTCTAGGAGGTTATCAGAGACGAGGAGAAAACAAAGCTCAATGAAAATCTGAAATTCAAGAGGCTGAGAGAAAAACAAAATCAAAGGTCCCCAAATAGACAGGAGTAGCCCAAGCAAGCTTTGGAATCCAAGAGTGTGGAGCCAGAGATTGAACATCCCCAGAGCCAGGAGCCAGAGGAGAAACCCAATCTCAGCAGGTGCAGCTTTCTGACACAGGCTCCCAGCTGTCAGTCATTGTGATGAATGGCTAAACTGGCCAGCATAAGGGTTATAAGAGGTCAGATAGCTTCAGGTAGTGAATATTCTGGGGAGATGGAGGACAGAGACTATACAGATTTTTTTTTATGGTTTTTGTTTGTTGTTGTTTTTTTGTCAGTGGTAGAGCTCTTTCCCTCAAGGCTGCTGCTCTACCACTTTGAGCCACAGCTCAACATCTGACTTTTTGGTGGTTAATTGGAGATAAGAGTCTCAGGGACTTTCCTGCCCAGCAGACTTTCAACCACAATCCTCAGATCTCAGCCTCCTGACTAGCTAGGATTACAGATGTGAGCCACCAGTGCCAAGTTTGTTTTTGTTTTTACACATTATTATGCCCCTAGCAGCTGGCACAGTGCTTAGCACACAGAAAATGTTAAAAAAAAAAAAAAAAAAAGATTGAGTACAATGGAAAATTGTAATCTGTGGACTTAAATGACATTTTTTTTTTTTGCCAAGCACTAGTGGCTCATGCCTGTAATCCTAGCTACCCAGGAGGTTGAGATATGAAGATGGAAGTTCAAAGCTAGCCTGGGTAGAAAAGTTCATGACTCCTATCATCAATTATCCCAGGGGAGGGGAGGGGACTCAGAAGTGAAGATTTGGCTCAAGCGATAGAATACTAGCCTTGAGCCAAAAAAGCTCAGGGATAGCACGTAGGCCCTGAGTTCAAGTCCTAGTACCAGCATAAAAATAAAATAGCCACCAGGCTAAGTAATTATACATGCTTTGCAAATGCGTGTTCATCCTTCCTTCCAAACCACCTTTACTCTTGGTGAATTTTCTTTGGCAGATCAGCAACTCCTTGTCCTCCTATGCACATTGTCAAACTGTTAGTAAAACATCTTGTTCATGTGAGTGTGAGCACAATTAAATGTCTGCTGAAATATTTGATACCCTTGAATAATGGAAATGGTTTATATAACACTGGAAATAGCCAAGGCCAATGGGTCTCCTTTTAATTCCAGCCACAGACAGGAAAAGTCTGGACCCTAGTTACTGTTCCCCCCAGAAAGGAGACAGACCGCAGATTCCTACCTCCGCATCCCAGCATCTAGATCTGCCTCTGCCTCTGCCTCTGCCTCTGTCTCTTCCTCACACCCCTTCTCTCAGAGGACCGTGAGAGTGAGAATGGACATTCTTTTCGAAGAACACCCCCACCTCCCCTTTGCACCTTAAAGCCAGACTTACATAGAGAAAAGGAGGGCATTCTCTGTCTCTCACATGGAATGGGTCTCCTAAAGATGATTCTGTGACTAAATAGAAGCTGAATGTCACAATCTCTACCACCAACTCACAATCTATTCCATTAGTAAATCAATACTCCATCTCTAACTCAACCAATAAAAACCTGGATGCAGGTGTGGCAGGGTGCTTGTGATCCCAGCTAGTTTGGAAGAATAAATAGGAGGACCATAATCCAGGCCCAGATTGGGTATAAATATAAGGATTCAAGACTGTAGCCAGGAACTGACAGCTCACATCTGTAACCCTAGGTACTCAAGAGGCTGAGATCTCAAGACCACAGTTTAAAGCCAGCTTGGGCAGACATATCTGTGAAACTCATATCCAGTTGACCAGCAAAAAGCCAGAAATGGAGATGTGGTTCAAGTGGTAGAGCAAAAGCCTTGAGGGAAAAAGCCAAGCAAGAATACATGGCCCTCAATTCAAGCACCAGTATTAACATACACACACACACACACACACACACATATACACACACAATTTGAGATCATATTTACAGCATAACTAAAACAAAAAGAATGGAGAGAATGGCCAACTAGTAGAGAAACTGCCTAGCAAGTATGAGGTCCTGAGTTCCAACCTCAGGACTGCCCAAGAAAGAAAAAGAAGTTTCTATTAGGAACTCTACGGCTTATTGAACATACCTCTTCACAGAAATCGTTCAAATATCTCTGATCCTCTGTGACATGAGAACAGTACCTTTCTTGAAGAAGTATTACAAGAAATAAATGAGATTTAGTGTAATATTTTTGCACAAATAGCATGTATTAAATATTTGTCTTGTGGCAAGGCCTGCTATCAAAAAATGTCATAGGCTGTGGAGCTTATAAACAACAGGAACTTATATCTAAAATCTCAAAGGTGAGAAATCCAAGATGACAATACCATGCATTTTTTATTTGCTGAGATTCTGCTTCCTGGCTCATGGATGGTACCTTATGGCTATGTCTTCACTCACTAAAAAGGTCAAGTTCTCAAGGTCATTGGAATAAGGGGTACAAATCTCTCTCCACCTTCAAGAGGCCTCACCACCTAACACATCATCTTGGGGTTAGAATTTCAACATATGCATTTGAGAAGGACACAAACATCTGTTGTAACAGTACTAAGTAGAAAAAGCCACTCTTATTACATATCATAATATTCAATCATATATGCATGTGTACATGAATATTACCCTTAAATATAGCCTGATACCTAGAGTGGGGCAGATAATTTCTGCTTTCACATTGCTCTCACCTGTGAAAGAGAGTAGGATTAAAATGGAAGAGACAGAGCCGTATTGGTAGGGGAAAGATAGAATGGCATAAAACAAACACTAGAAATTAGCTGTTGCAAAATCTCATATTTATTCCACTTGGCTAAACAGACAGATCTGCTTGAATAGTACATTTGGTGATAAGTCTATTGAAATCAAATGCCCTTGACCTCTATTCTCTCTATGAAAACAATACTAGCCAGATGCTGGTGGCTCACATCTGAAATCCTAGCTAATCAAGAGGCTGAGATGTGAGGATAATGCTTCAAAGCCATCTGGGTAGGAAAATCTGTAAAATTCATCTCCAGTTAAACACCAAAAAAGCCAGAAATGCAGCTGTGGCTAAAAAGCTAAGCAAAGAAGCTAAGCAACAGTGTAAGGCCCTGAATTCAAGCCCCAGTATGGTTAACAACAACAACAAAAAGTTCATAAGGCTTTTATCTTCCATTATCCACCAAAAAATAAAGCTGGAAGTGGAACTGTGGCTCAAGTGATAAAGCACTGCCTTGAGTGAAAAATAAACAACAACAACAAAAAACAACTATTGAGGACAGTGAATTACAACAAATTTGCGGTTTCTCACAGGAACAGACAGTAATGTAATTGTCTAAATTTTTACCTTACATTATGCTGCTAAATCATAGCATGTGTCTGCTATGTTGTTTTTTTTCATTGTAAAAGATTTACTGTGTGTATGTTTTACAGCTAGGTTCCATTTCCTTGAAACAATCTGAGAATTCTTTTTCTGCTATGTTTTAATGTTAAAGTTGGAACAATGTTAATTATTTCTTGTATTTCATATTCATCCATTTTTATTGTGTTCTAAATAAGGTTATTTAAACCACATGGAGGAATTTATATAATTACCATGCTTTTCTCATTTAGCAAAAGAATATGAATAATAAATCAATAAACTCACATTGCTAGTGAATTTTCTCATGTAACTACCATTCATGAACCTAGGATTGAGATCCTACTGTGTGCTGGGTATTGTTCTGGACCCCAGAGAAAGAGAAGCAAGTCTCAGATTCTGTCACAAACAAACTTATTAAGCAGGCTACATGACTAGGTACACATTTGACCAATTACTCCACACTATTATTGGATAAATACAATATGTGAAGAAAAGAAAGAAGCAGGTACTGGTGGGTCATGCCTGTAATCAGGAGGCTGAGATCTGAAGATCCTGGAAGTAGAGCTGTCATTCAAGTAGAGCAGCGGCCTTGAGTGAAAAAGTATTCTGTGGACAAAGAAAACATTGTGAAAAACAGAAAAGAAAAGAGAAAGGTTGGGAAGGAAAAGAAAGAGGAAGAAAAGAAAGGGGAAGGGAAAAAAGAAAAGAAAAAATAGAATAGAAAAGAAGAAAGAAAAACTATTCTATGGAAGATAAAAAAAAAAGTTGGGAACTTTAGTAGCAAGGACATTATGTCTCATCGAATATAAGAACATAAATAGAAGTAAATCAGCTGGAGAGAACAGAAAAGGATGTCCATGTGTGCACCGGTACTGAGATTTTAACTCAATGCCTCCCACTCTTGCTTAGCTTTTGTGCTCACAGCTGGTGCTCTTCCACTTGAACCTCACCATCACTTCTTTCTTTCTGCAGATAAGTTGGATTTGACTTCCTAGGCTGGCTTTGAACTATGATCTTTAGATCTCAGCCTTCTAAGCAGCTAGAATTACAGCCATGAGCCATGAGAGAGCTTGGACTGGAAAATGATTTAGTGCTCCGTTTAATGAACAACGGGTTTCTTCATTAATAGGGTAGATATAACAGATTTGGCATTATGGGATTAATTTATCAGAAGAGTAGGGGCAAATTTTATTTGGAGACATATATTGCTATATAAAATGCTTGAAGAACTAACAAATAATTTCCAGCAAGGTTGCAAGCAATCTGTCTCTGGAGAGCAGCTATAGAAAAAATACAGGTCTGAAATGGCTGATTTTTTTTAAGGAAGAGAAGGCAGAATCCCAATGTCAGATTTCCAAGAAAATTTAAGAATCTATCTTTTATTAACAGAAAGTAAAAGAATCAATTTTTTTACTAACTTTAATTTTATATTCTAAAAAAAAAAATCCAGGCCAATCTAGAGCCATTTATATGCTTTGGTTTCTATCTACTGCTATGGGTTTTATTTTTATTTTTATTTTGCCAGTCCCGGGCCTTGGACTCAGGGCCTGAGCACTGTCCCTGGCTTCTTCTTGCTCAAGGCTAGGACTCCGCCACTTGAGCCACAGGCGCCGCTTCTGGCCGTTTTCTGTATATGTGGTGCTGGGGAATCGAACCTAGGGCCTCGTGTATCCGAGGCAGGCACTCTTGCCACTAGGCTATAACCCCAGCCCCCACTTCTGGCCATTTTCTATGTATGTGGTGCTGGGGAATCGAACCCAGTGCTTCATGTGGCAAGCACTCTTGCCACTAGCCCATATTCTCAACCCTGCAATGTGTTTTAAATAAAACCTTTAGCTGATTTGTCATTGTGAAGGTGAGAAGAAATCGATCTCCATTATATGCATTATACGTATATATAATTTGTAAATATAATATGTACATATAATATAGATTGTATCATATGATACATAACATATATCATATAATAAATCTTATATCATATATAATATGAAAATATATGTCAAACACACACACACATACATACATACATACATACATACATACAGTCAGTACTGGAGCTTGAACTCACAGCATGGGCACTATCCCTTAGCTTTTTCTGCTCAAGGCTAGCACTCTACCACTTGAGCAATGCTCCACTTCTGGCTTTATTTTTTTATGGTTAATTAGAGATAAGAGTCTCATGGACTTTCCTACTTGGGCTGGTTTTCAAACCATGATCTACAGATCTCAGCCTCCTGAGTAGCTATGATTACAGGCGTGAGTTGCCAGTCTCCAGCTTTTTTTTCTTTTTCTTTTTCTTTTGCCAGTCCTAGGCTGTGAACTCAGGGCCTGAGCACTGTCCCTGGCTTCTTTTTGCTCAAGGCTAGCACTCTGCCACTTGAGCCACAGCGCCACCTCTGGCCATTTTCTGTATATGTGGTGCTGAGGAATCGAACCCAGGGCCTCATGTATACGAGGCAAGCACTCTTGCCACTAGGCCATATTCCCAGCCCCTTTTAAAATTTTTAATAGGATAAATTGTACATCTCTGAACCATGGTCAGTTTGGTCCTCAGCATGCTAATCCCACTGGCTTAGTAAGGAACAGCTGTTGCCTAAGCAAGGCGCTCTGGTCAGGGTAGCATGACCCAGGGGAATACGATGACCTCAAAGATAGGTCACAATGCAACTGGGGAAAACACCCACCCAGTTTCCCAAAGAAAAGCACGTAGAGAAGCATCCCTAGGCAGTGGTAAAGGCAACACCCCCCCACAGTTATATGAAAACATCTACTTCACAATATGAAGGAAAGAACACACACTGCAACTATTTTAGATAAGACCTATTTGTGCAGAAAACTATGGTTTCAAAAACAGTCCATTTATTTCCATCTGTTTGAAAACATTACCAATTCACCTGTACGGTGTCAACACTAATACTATGTTTAAAACAGTTATTTGGCAAACATGGATAATGTGGAGGTAAAGAATTACTTAAAAGAAAAACTTCTACTCACTCTAGGTACAAGGAGAAATAAAAGTTTAAAAGTTATTCCAGCTTAATAAAAATGTGAATAGAAGTGTCACACTGCTGGGTATCGTGGCTCATGACTATAATCCTAGCTCCTCAAAAGGTGGAGATTAAGAGGTTCGCTCTTTAAGGACAGCCAAGCAGAAAATTACCAAGATTAACCCAGCCAATAAAAAATAGGGCATGAAAGTATATGCCTGTCACCTTAGTAATGCAGGAAGCATAACTGGGTAAAAGCAGCCTAGCGTGGGCTGGGGATATAGCCTAGTGGCAAGAGTGCCTGCCTCGGATACACGAGGCCCTAGGTTCGATTCCCCAGCACCACATATACAGAAAACGGCCAGAAGCGGCGCTGTGGCTCAAGTGGCAGAGTGCTATCCTTGAGCGGGAAGAAGCCAGGGACAGTGCTCAGGCCCTGAGTCCAAGGCCCAGGACTGACCAAAAAAAAAAAAAAGATATTTCTAAAATATGTGAGAAATAATTTTTAATCCTCAGAAAATAACCAATTCATTGTTGATGGTTGGCATATTTTGTATTTTGTCTATTTTAATTTGTTTCCACTATCTTCTTCCTTATTTTTACAATTATCTTCTTTTGAATTATTTTAGACACATCCTCCACTGTTTATAGAACAGTACTTAAAAATTGCACAATTGCTTTTAAACATAGATTCTATACATAGAAAAAAAAACTTTTTTTTCTTTTTTTTTTGTCGGGCATGGGGATTGAACTTTGGGCCTTGGTGCTGTCCCTGAGCTTTTTTTCTGCCCAACACTAGCACTCTACCACTTTGAGCCACAGCTCCATTCAAAGTTGATGCTCTACCATTTGAGCCACAGCTTCACTTCCAGCATTTTTGGCAATAATTGTCTTGAAGACATTCCTGCCTGGCCTGGATTTGAATCACGATTCTCAGATCTCAGCCTCCTGAGTAGTTAGGATTACAGGTATGAGCCACTCGTACTTGGCTTTGTCATTTATTTCATTTCATGAATTATTTTATATTATTCTATTTCCTTTGTCCTTCTTTGGCACCCAGAAAAGAGTCTTATTTGATCATCTAATGAAAATCCCTTCTACTTCTGTTTCTTAAAAGTTTTAAAAATTAACTTTAATTTAGTTTTTTTTTTTAATTTTAAGTAGTTTGGATGAATCTTACATGGCTCTATCTGTCCTTAGAACTTGTTATCATGGTTAATACCACAGTTAGGAAAAACTTAAGCCTGTAAAATTTATGATATTTAGACTTTTCATGACTTAGTTTCTCATACTTTTTTCTTGTTTTATTTTTCAATCTTCTTCAGTTTCAGTCTTTGTGATCTCATAATTTCCTTTTTCCCTCCCTCCTTCCAACTACTTCTATGCCATGAATTCAACATCTCACAAATATCCCTTTGTTTGGCCCATTGTGCAATATATAAATATACTTAAGAAGTATAAGGACATTCTTCCAGACTGGAAACAAGTCCTCAGAAATGACAACTGCAATTTTCCTTGTATCTGATGAGATGAAGGATTAAGGAATGCCAATGGGTTAGAATCAAGAAAAAAAAATCTATTTGCCAAAATCATCGTAGGAGTTGTAAATAGAGAAAATCTTTGTGTCAGACCCAGTGTCCATTCATCAGTAACAGTAGACTTTCTCTTTTGATAATCCAATGGTGGAAATTCCCTGTATCCTAGCCAGCAGTGAAGAAATGTTGCTTACTAATGTGTGTGTGTGTGTGTGTGTGCATGTGCACATATGTGTGCGTGTGCATGGACACACTAGTACTGGAGCTTGAGCTCAGAGCCTGGGCACTGTCCCTGAGCTTCTTTTGCGTACTTGAACCACAGCTCATTAATTTAATTAATTAATTAATTAAAATTTCTGGCTTTTTAATGATTAATTGGAGATAAGAATCTTGTAGACTTTCTTTCCCAGGCTGGCTTTGAACCATGGTGTTCAGATCTCATTTTCCTGAGTAGCTAGGATTAGGCATGAACCTCTGGTATTTGGCTAATTGATACTTGAAAATTATACCTTATAAATGACCTATGTCCGGAGCTAGCTCAATTTTTTTTTTTGGCCAGTCCTGGGCCTTGGACTCAGGGCCTGAGCACTGTCCCTGGCGTCTTCCCGCTCAAGGCTAGCACTCTGCCACTTGAGCCACAGCGCCCCTTCTGGCCGTTTTCCATATATGTGGTGCTGGGGAATCGAACCTAGGGCCTCGTGTATCCGAGGCAGGCACTCTTGCCACTAGGCTATATCCCCAGCCCCGCTAGCTCAATTTTTAAAGGGACTGGGCATGTGCCTTGAGAGCAAGTGGATTCTGATGAAATGAGCACAGGCTACTTGCAAGTTAGGGACCCAGAGAGCTAATGTGTTCTTGCCACTAGCTAGCAATATCAGGTGAGGGCCAGGGCTGTAGCTCAAATGGGTGAGACTTGGCTGGCATGCATAAGATCCTGAGTTCAATTCTCAGCACTGAGCACAATAGTAACAAAGACAATTTGGCTGCTAGGCCTGTAATCCTAGCTACTCAGGAAGCTGAGATCTGAAGATCAAGGTTGAAAGGCAGCCCAGACAGAAAAGTCCATGAGACTCTTACCTCCAATTAACCACCAAAAAGCCAAAAGTGGAGCTGTGGCTCAAGTGGTAGAGTACTAGCCCTGAGTGAAAAAGCTAAGGGACAGAACCCTGGCCCTGAATTTAAGCCCCAGGACTGGCACATGCACATACATGCACACAAAATTGGCTGAGTTACTTCAGGTTTCAGACCCTCATTTCTTTAGTAACAAAATGAGAAATTGTATTTTGCAAGTCCCTTCCAACCCTAACATATATAGTTCATCAGGAAAACAATTTTAAAGGGAAAAACTACAATAGCATTTCAGTGAATACAGTGAATAACCAAAGAGGGGGCAGGGGAGTGAGGTATGGAATGCAATCATTGTGAACTGCCTGGCTGAACGAACATGCAGATATTGTTTTATGAATACATGAGATCAATTTAATTGACAAATTCCTGCCATGCTTGTGGTCTAGGGGTATTCTATATGGACACAATCATTTCTCCTGGCAGGTCAGAACCTCTCCTGAGAAGGAGGCTGAATTTCAGCAGTGTGTTTGGGATCCCAGAGAATTTAGGGAAATGAGTGTTGGCTCCAAAAAATGATGGCTATTGAAGCTACGATTCTTTGTTGAGTTTCATAGAAGCTACTAAATAGCCAGCCCACAATCATTGAGCTTATCATTTGCCCCAAAATGTCCCATCCTTCCTTTATGATAGAACAAGTGGAGACATAAAAATAAGCATCAGTAAGAGCTCTAATAATCCCAAGTAAATCCTTGAAGTTTAGTAGAAATCATCCAGTTGTTTGAGTTGCAAGGGAAAAAAAAGCCACAACAGTAATGATAATTGAGATTTTAAGAGGAACAATGTCCCTACATCCCTTTCTTTGCTTACAATGTATTTATTTTAGGAATATTGATTCTCATACTTTCCAAAGAAACTTGCTCTTGTATTTCTGCAACCCAACCGAATTCCAAAGTTGAAAGATGACAGCCCTGAACAAGCTGCTCTGTTTAACATGCTCTGGCCCAGCAGAGCAATGAGCAAGAGAATTTCACGCTCATTCAGTGTGGTAAAAACACGTATACTGTAATCCTTTCCATAATTGCAAAATTGCTTCTGTGGATCATATCACTAGGTCTAGTGACAGTCAGGTTGGACACTACATTAACAAAATATAATTTGAGTTTGAATGATGATGACTTCAAACTTCAAGAAGTCTAAAGTTGCCCATGTTCACATCCAATGATCTTATTTGTAGAAGGTACCAGTTGCAAGTGTGGTTGGAACATTGAATGAACTATGCATGAAATGTAGCTAATTTCATCTGACAGGGGTTTATTTGGCTAAGAAGGCACAAGTGTAATATGTGTGCCAGGAAGATTGCTATTAAATAAGCGGGAAAAAATGGGGCTCATAAATGTTTGTGGAGGACTGGAATGTTCTACTGGAAGATGAGATTTCAGTGATGTATTATTTAAAAGTTAGAACAGCACTTTGGAATTTGAAATGTCTGATACACTGTGCAACTCACAGCTATATACAAATGCCCTCTGTTCAGAGAGGAACTCGATGAATTCAATTTTCCTAGTGCAACTAAAGAGTTAAGAAATAACTAACAACCAGGCACTGGTATCTAAAGCTTGTAACCTAGATACTCAGTAGTATGAGATCTGAGGATCACAGTTCAAAGCCAGACCAGGATCAAAAGTCAGGGAGATTTTTATCTCTAACTGACCACTAAATAGACAAAAATGGAGCTGAAGCTCACATGGTAGAGTGCCAGCATTGAGCAAAAAAGGTAAGAGATAATGCCCAGGCCCTGACTTCCAGACCAAGTACCAACACTAAACAACAAAAAAAATCTTGGGCAAATAGTAAATTAACATTTTTGGCAGATATTAATGTCTTTTTAAGTAGTTGAATTCTATTTTCTGAAGATTCTTAAGTTTTAATAAATGTACTAATGCAGTATCTTCTAAGTTATGTAGTACATGAAAACTTTTATGATTGTAAATATATAGTTATTGAAGAAATAAAAATTATTTTACCGTAAAAAATGAAAAAACAATCAAACAAATGGAACAAACTTCCCCACAATCCTCTATTCTAAATCAGTATTGGGAGGTAAATAAATACTCTGCTACAGGGGTTTCTTCAGGAAGTTGGGTTTAGAGACAATCATTCAAAGGATAAAAATTTAAATATTTAGGGGTAAATCTAAAGTGACCAAGAGATTCTCAACTAGAGTTCATCTTAGCAAATGTGCTGGGGAAGGTATCAGGAAGCAATTTAATGTCTGTTTTCTTAGTGTAGACAGGAAACAAGACATCTCTAAGCATGTCACATTACTTGAATTCATGAAAGTACTGGCTGCAACAGCTGGGGTTTTTCAAATCTTACTCGTTAGTCTGGATAAAGAAACATTTTCTAAAGTTGATTGTAGATTGTTTTTAAATATGATTCCCCTTTCTTTTCCTGCAAAGACGAAAGTCACAAGAGTTGTTGTACTAGAAATGTGTGTATGAAAATTGTTATAAGTTTATGTCCTGAGGTACTACTGGTAGACTCATGGGAGATCTATTTTTGCTCTCTTGATATGTTTCTGGATAATTTTATATGCCAGCACTGGGGCTTGAACTCAGGACCTGGGTAGTGTCTCTTAGCTTTTTGCTCAAAATTGTGCTTTATCACTTGAACCACACCTCCACTTTCAGCTTTTTGCTGATTAATTAGAGATAAGAGTCTTAGGGACTTTCCTGCTTGGGCTGATTTGAATCACAGTCCTTAGATCTCAACCTCCTGAGTATAGCTAGGAAGTTGGAGACAGGAGCACCTATAGGCCAAAGCAATCTTTAGCAACAAAAATAAGATTGGAGGCCATTATACTATATGATTTTAAAATGCATCATGAAGCTATAGTAATAGTTGGTAATAATAATATAATAAGAAACACAGAAGAATGCCATAAAACACATAGAACAGATTAAAGAACTCAGAATTTTAAATTCATGCATTTAAGGGCAATTGACTTTTAACAAACTGTCAAAAAACACACAAATAGGAGAAGGAACTCTCTTCAATAAATGATGACAAGAAACTGAATATTCACATAGAAAAGGATGACTTTACACTCTCCTTACAGAACATATTTTTAAAAAATCAACCTAAATGGACTAGATTTAAAAATAAATCCAAAGCAGGAAAACTCAATAGAAAAATAAACAAACAAACTCCAGGAGAAAACTCCATGATATTAATGTAGAAAATGATCATTTTTGAAACAAATCCAAAAATATAGGTAAGAAAACCAAAAAGCAAGAAACTGGATTACTAAGGACCTAAGTTCAAATTCCAAAACTGGCACAAAAATAAGCAAACAAACAAATGTAGGTTTTGGAAATATTTTCTTTTTCCTCAATCTTTTGGAAAAGTTTAGGAACAGCTGATATTAAGTTGTAACAGAACTCAATAGACACTTTTTTTTGATAAGCAAGTTTTTATTACTAATTCAATATCCATACTCTTGGTGGATCTTCGCAATTCAAAGATTAATGATTGAGAGAAATATTTCATGTTCCATGGGAGAAATGGATTTTCGTTTTGGTTTGGGGTTAGTATCTAACTATTGTGAATACCTAACCAGGTAGTTTTCTTTTGCTGCCATACCTAGCTGTAAGTAAGGTAAATACAATTCAGAGTTTGACATCTGGCCAGATGTGACAGAGTTGTACACTGGTGAATCCCTCTTTACAATCAAAGCAAACAATACCAATCACCCATGAACATTCTCATGTGTTCCTTTATCTTTGTTCCTAGGCAATTGGTGATCTATTTTCTGTTCCTACAGATTAGTTTTCATTTTCTAGAAGTTTTGTTTGGTGGTTCTATGTTTGAATTCAGGACCTTGAATTTGGGGAGCAGGTGCTTTGCCACCCTTAAGTCACATCTCTAGCTCATGCATTTCATAGAATTTTATGTAAATGGAATCATAGAATACATACACTGATTGCTCTTGCTTGCTCATTCACTGATTTTGTTATTTATTCACGTGGGTGCTTATATTGATAAGCCCTTTCTTTTGCTGACTCATTTCCTCTTTATAGCTATACAACACTTTGTCAATCCAGTCTTTTTCACTATTAGTGGGTATTTAGATAGCTTGCATTTGGAGCTTCTTAATTAAAGCTGGTATGAAGCATTGCGTACAAATCATTGTATGAATTTCATTTTCTTCTGTGTTTAGAATATATTCTTTTTGGTGTCTTTGCCATTACTGGGCTTTGATCTCAAGGCTGTGCTCTGTCCCTTGGCTTTTTTCTTCAAGGCTGGTGCCTTGAGCCACAACTCCACTTCTGGGTTAATTGGAGATAAGAATCCCATGGACTTTTTTTCCTGCCCAGGCTGGCTTCTAAACAGGATCCTCAGATCTCAGCCTCCTTTGTGGCTAAAATTACAGACATGAACCACTGGTGCTCAGCTGAAAATCTATTTAAACCCATCCTCAAGATAATGACTGCCAACCAATCAGTATTGAAGCAGGAGAGAAATTGTATTGGCCTTCTCTCCTTTTAGTTAATAGCAAATATGTCTCAACAAGTTGTCATTTTACAAATAAAGTTATATTCTGCTACAATAATAACTGACAGAATTTTTTAAAACCACTGGTACACTGAACTGCTTGTTCACAAAAATTGCCATTCCAAATTATTCAAAGCTTTCTAGGCAATGTTCCAGACAGAGAGAAAATTAAGCAAACATACATAACTAAACAAAATGTACATTTGGACAAACACAAAGATCCTTTGTACAGGGCAAATGTTTTATTCTAGCTCTGTTTTTTATTTTAGGGAAAAATGTATAGCTCTGGAAGCAATTTAGTAAATCGATTGCATGTAAATTATAATTGACTTTGTACAGAGATCATTTGTATTTGTAAAAAGAAGTAGATCAACTCAAGGACACGGGAACCATGTTCAAATCTTAATCTCAGAGTGTAGTGAGACAGAAATAGACCCAATGTGTTGATGCCAGTTGTGAATATGTAAGAAACGATTTCAATTCCCATTCCTGTTGCCATACTATATAGCTATAGCTATTTGGCAACAATGAGATCTAACACATTTATGGCTTTGAATATTG
Source organism: Perognathus longimembris pacificus (assembly GCF_023159225.1). Classification (NCBI taxonomy): domain Eukaryota; kingdom Metazoa; phylum Chordata; class Mammalia; order Rodentia; family Heteromyidae; genus Perognathus; species Perognathus longimembris. Next base: position 58,853,992 of record NC_063161.1, on the reverse strand, counting down.
AGAGATTTCCTGAATAAGATCATTCTCATTCAATATGCCCACACAATACGCTTGAGGTAAATTAAAATGTATACATCCCAGGCCCCAAACCTAAAATTGCAATATCAAATTCAATCAAAGTGTTTAAATATGAGTGCAAGTAAAATTCTTTAAGTAAAAATAGCATTGTTCATGGAGTAAAATATGTGGTTTGAGGCAGAAATAAAAATTCTGGCTTGAAAAAGCAAGGCTGGTGCTTTTGCAGGGCCAGCCATGTGCATGGCTGCGCTGGATCTGTGCTGCTTACGGCTTTGACTCAAGGAACATTGGGCCTTGTGGTCCACACTGCCAGCCTATAGATGGCTAGGGAGAGATAAACAGCTTCCACACTCATACAAGATAAGAGACAAGGGAAAATAATGGAAAGAGAGAACAGAGGAAGAAGGCAAGGGAGAGAGAAGGAAAGGAAGCAAGAGAGAGAGGGAGGAAAGGGAGGAGTGAGAGAGAGAAAGGCAGAGAGAGGGAAAAAGAGGAGGGATAGAAAAAAATAACAGAAGCATGGAGACAAGAGGAGATAACTGAATCAAAATCTAAAACAAAAACTAGGGTCAGATACTGGAAGCTCATGCCTGTATTCCTAGCTACTTAGGAGACTGAGATTTGAGGACCATAGTTCAAAGCCAACCTGGGTAGGAAAGTGTGTGAGACTCTTATTTCCAATTAACTAGTAGGAAGCTGAAAATGGAGCTATGGCTCAAATGATAAAGCAACAAAAGCCAAGTGAACCAGGTGCCATTGGCTCACTCCTGTAATCCTAGCTGAGATCTGAGGATTATGGTTTAATACCAGCTCCAGCAGCAAAGTCCAGGAGGCTCTCTCCAGCTAAACACCAGAAAACCGGAAGGGGATCTGTGGCTCAAAGTGGTATAGTGTTAGTCTTGAGTAGAAAAGCTCAGGGACAGTGTCCAGGCCTTGAACTCAAGCCCCACAACAGACAAGAAAAGAAAAGAAAAGAAAAGAAAAGAAAAGAAAAGAAAAGAAGAGAAAAGAAAGAAAAAGAAAGAGAGAAAGAGAGGGAGGGAGGGAGGAAGGAAGGAAGGAAGGAAGGAAGGAAGGAAGGAAGGAAGGAAGGAAGGAAAGAAAGAAAGAAAGAAAGAAAGAAAGAAAGAAAGAAAGAAAGAAAAAAACAACCAAGTGACAGTTTGAAGTTTTGAGTTCAAATCCCAGTACTGGCAATAAAATAAAATAACATAAAGAGAAGCTGCACCTCTCTGTGTATCGAGGGCTTTCTTCCTGGAGGTGAAAATTGGGGAATTAGACTGTGTGGAATGACTCCAAACTCTCCTGGCCAGTTCACCAGAGTCAAAGCATTCATGTCCATCAGGGACATAGAGCCCCATAAGGGCTCTGTGGATGCAGCCATTGCTGTCCATGGGACTCCTCTGCTGGTCAAGCTTTCCCTTACCAGCTCTTTGCATCATAGTTCTTAATCATCAAACTCAGTTTTATTGAACCTGGTCAGGAGGAAGACTATATGTCCAAAGTAGGTCTCTTCTCTTCTGGGTCTCCATCCCCTTTTGATGGTGCACTGTCTGCATCCCCCCTTTCCCCGTTTTTTGTTTTTGTTTTTGTTTTTGTTTTGCACTTAGTAATTAATAACCTCAGGACATTTTACTTTCAGCTAAAACTTGATATGGGATGGCAGTGATCTATCTGTGAAAGGTGCAATGATAGGGCAGAGACCAATAAGTTTGCTAGAAATTACAACCTTTCCAATAATAACTACTTCAGATATGTATTGTCCAGACTTCAGCTTTTAATAATTAAAGTGTTATTAAATACTACCATTCAGAAGATTTACTATCTTATAGTAATATATACTATCTTATCATATCCTTAAAGTAGGGAGTTAAATATCTGAGTTTTACAAATTTGCTGGTTAAATTTAAAATATGGCTTCCCTAACTTCTGAAACTGTAGTTATTTCAGACAAATGAGGAAGAGTATAACATAAATCACATAGAGAAATGTTTCTTGTTTATGGAAATGCAATCTAGAGTTTATGCTTTCTTATCAAGAACTCTGGATTTATGCTAACAGTGTATACCTATAGAAACAAGTATTACCATTGTTGGGATTTTCCTTTTCCTTTTCTTTTTTTTGTGATGGTATCTTTTTTATTCTGAAATTATCTTTTTGTGTGTGTGTGTGTGTCAGTTCTGAGGCTTGAACTCAAGCAATGTCCCTGAGCTTTTTTGCTCAAAGCTAGGGTTGTGAAGTAGAGCTATAGCTCTACTTTTGGCTTTTCCAACACTTAATTGGTGATAATAGTCTTACAAACTTTTCTTCTTTAAACTATGATCCTCAGCTCTCAGCCTCCTTAGTAGCTAGGATTACAGATGTAAACCACCAGCACCAGGCTATTTTAGATCTTTAAATGGTTGTATAAAGAGGCTTCAATTCACATGTCAATTTACAAGAGCACTACATGTTGTTTCACTGTAAAATATAGATTTTATTGAATAAATACATTATGTTTGAAAGATTTTAAGTGTGGCCCTGAAGCCACGACCCTGTGGCCCTACGGCCCTACGGTAAATCAGAAAATCAGATCCGAGCCCTCGTTTAGATGATCACTTACTCTAGGTGTGAGTGCGAATTTGTAGATTGTAGTGGTGGATGGAAGTAGAGCGAAGTTACCTCAGTGGTCCTCTGCTTAGGACAGCAGAATAGGTCCCGGGGGCAGCTTAGACCCCCCAGAAATGGGGGAGCAAATCCACCGGGGAACCTATCCCGGGTTTCGGCACCAATGAAAGCATAAGTCCCGGCCATCCCAGAGGACCATGTGGAGATAATCACAGGCAGGAGAAGAAGGTTTATAAGGAGGTTTATTAGTGGGGTCATAGTTCCCACGGGAGAGGGAGCTACATGGCGTCTGCACCTTATCCAGGTGGCAGCTTCTCTCTCTAGGGGTAAAGGGGAAGTAGTTAGGTAGTGAGTAGGAGTGGCTCATTAGGTATGGGTGAATATGGGGGCTAGTGGGAGGAGCAGAGGACCTGAGGCTAGGGAAATGCTAACAATGATTATAATGAATATAAGCACTCGACTTTGGACATGAAAACTAACAGAATAAAACTCTTTCCCATGAGTTTTCTTCTTAACATCCTAGTATATATTATTCTACTAATTTTTTCTGTTTTTATTTTATTTGTTTCACATAGCTTGTCCTTTCTCACTGTGTTGTGTTTCCCTCAACGGAGTGTCATTTTCAAACATTTGTAATGACTATGGCACACTCTCATTTTAAAAAATTATTGCTATGATAAAGATCATGTACAAAGGGGTTACAATGATATAAGTCAGGTAAAGAGTACATTTCTTTGTGGACAATGTCACCCCTTCCCTTTCTCTTTCCCAGTTTTTCCATCTCATCCCTACTCACAAGTTGTATAGTTCATTTTCAACAGTGTCTAGTTTTCTGTGTCTCCCCTTACCCTCCAAAGATATATAAATAAATAAACAAGATGAAAAGAAAATGAGAACAACAACAAAAAAGGCTCTTGTTTCCATTTTCTGGAGTTCATTTCAATAAATATTATTTTATATGGGGCTGGGAATATGGCCTAGTGGTAAAGTGCTTGCCTCGTATACATGAAGCCTTGGGTTCGATTCCTCAGCACCACATATATAGAAAAAAGCCAGAAGTGGCACTGTGGCTCAAGAGGTAGAGTGCTAGCCTTGAGCAAAAAGAAGCCAAGGACAGTGCTCAAGCCCTGAGTCCATGCCCCAGTCCATGGCAACAAAAACAAACCAAATAAACAAAATATTATTTTATATGATCAGATGCACATAGACATTGTGCCTTTGTGATCCTCTCCTAAGAGTGTCCTCCTTTGGTTTCACTGTGTGTGAATGCCTAGAAACCTGTATTATTTATCATGTCCCAATGTATTTTAGATCTAGCTTCTGCATATGAGAGAAAACATATGACATTTGTCTCTCTGAGATTAACATGGTTTGTTCTAGATCCATCCATTCCCTGCAAATGACATAATATTCTTTCTAGTGGCAGTGTAAAGTTCCATTGTGTACAGATACCACATTTTTGATCCACTCATGTATTGTAGGGCACCTGGGCTGTTTCCACAATTTGACTATTGTGAAAAGTGCAGCAAGGAACATGGATGTGTAGGTGTCTTTACAGCATTCTGGCTACACAATTTCACTTTCACAGACACAACTGTAACATATGACGGGAATTGAAATCTGTGTAGGGTTTACTGTAATTACTTTCTAGATCAATAGAACAAGCCTATGCTAAACTTCAGTCCATTTTTAGAGTATACTTTTAGGTAGGTTCTGTTCAGATTTTGTACATGCATCTTGATCATTTCTTCTGTCATTTTCCTTTCATTTATCTCAGCACCACTCATCCATCCCCTCAAATTCCCAATGCTCCTTGATCCTAAAGTTCAATTACTTAGCAGTTTGTGGAGATTATGTAAAGATGGTAACAAGAAAGCCCCAGGATGGCATTTGCCAATATCCCGCATTAAAAAGATTATGTGGTTTAGGCTTGACAAATGTAAAGTGACATCTATGGGGTCCTTTTGTAAAAACAGATAAAGGAATTGGTTCACCAAGGGAAAAAAGAATCCTTCCCAGGAATCAAAGAGATGAATAATCATGGTCTAAAAAGGAGCAAGGCCCCCCGCAAATGATCTTCAGGGCAAGGCTCATAGGAGATGAAAGGGGAAGGCTTTTAATTCATTTCATATTGACCATAGATAAGGAATTGTATAGATCAAAGTCCAGCAACATAATGGGAGCAAGTTGTATCCTGTCAAAGGGGTATTATGAAAAATGAAATCCATTGTTGGGCATCTTTCCAGAAGATAATAAATCAGGGTACTGTAAGAACACTTGCACATCCATGTTCATTGCTGCACTATTCACCATAGCCACGTTACAGTAATAGTTGGATGTCCTATAATGGATGAATGGATCAAGAAAAAATGTGACACATATGTGTATATGTGTGTATGTATATATGTGTGTGTACACATATATATGCTCCATATATTCCATTCTGCTTGTGTATATAGATAGATGAATAAAATTCCCTTATATATAATTCATCAATATAATTCTGTTATATATAAATCATACATAATTATATATAATTCTATTATATATTCATATGTATATATATATATTAGTTACCTATTGAAAATATTAATATTATGTTATTTGCAAGAAAATGAGTGGACCTGGAAAAATTTTGTTGACTGAAGTAAGTCAGGCTCAGAGAGACAAAGGGTACATGTTTTCTCTAATATGTAGAAGTCAGATCTAAATTATAATCATATATGGAAACATATGTATGTTTGTATGCATACACACAAAAACAAATTGACTAAAATAAGATATACTCAGTCGGGGAGTCCAATGGTGTAACTCCTCTGAACAACTAATGAACAATTTCACAAAGCAAATACTGGGAAAATGGCATGTCTTTTCAGGTATAGGTGAGATCAAGAGAGGAGGACAGGTAGATGGATGGCGGGAGGAAGGGTGCATGGACACAGTCATAACATTCCATGTACACATGTGAAAATGGAGCCAGGTAACTTGAAGATATGGATGAGATTGGGAGAGGTCGAGGGAGAACAGTAGAAGAGGTGACATTGATAAAGATATATTGTACTCACAAATTGACATGTTAAATTGAAACCTCTTTGAACAACTACTTAAAGATAATGTTTTAAGAAGGAAGTACAGACAGGTACCACTAGCTCATGCCTGTAATCCTCAGGATTACAGGAGCCTGAGATCTGAGAATTTCAATCCAGGCTGGGCCGAAAAGCCTGTGAAACTCTTATCTCCAATTAACTACCAAAAAAGTCAGGTGCTCAGAGCACCTAGGCCCTCAGTTCAAGCCCCAGGACTGACAGGAAGAATAAAAGAAAATGAAAATAGCTGTGGCTTCATGGTTCCCTTTGCTATTAGGAAGTGTTTTGCCTAGAATTACTAAATTTTCTTATATTTTCAAGAGAGTCTAGAAATCCAGATTTTCTTCCTTTGCTTTTTTTTTTTTTTTTTTTTTGCCAGTCCTGGGGCTTGAACTCAGGGCCTGGGCACTGTCCCTGAGCTTCTTTTGCTCAAGGCTAGCACTCTACCACTTGAGCCATAGCACTACTGGCTTTTTCTGTTTATGTGGTACTGAGGAATTGAACCCAGGGCTTCATGCATGCTAGGCAAGCACTCTAGCACTAAGCCACATTTCCAGCCCCCAGATTTTCTTTTACAAACTGTTTTTAAATGAATATGATAAGTGTTGTTAAGACTTCTATCAAAACTCTATGTAAAATATACATCTATGGCAGTGGATTCAGCTAAGAGCAGTTGGTTTGTTTATTTTTTTTTCTACTGGCTACATTCCAATATCTTAGTTTTATTGATGAAAAGAAAAGGACATTTAGAAGCTTAATTGATCTACATTCCAAGAATTACAACTTATTGAAATCAAAACTTTGAACTGTCTTGGTACAAAGTCCATGATCTTAACTAACAGAGTAAACAACAAGCATTTATTGAGAAACATATATGCCCGGCCTGATAGTGGTTACCCTACTGTTACACAAACATGCTTGTCATCTTAGGTGATTTTTGTAGTGCAGTGAAAGAAGAGCTTCAAATGCATCCTGTGTTCTTGGTCACTATATTGAAGGATGTTGCTCAGAGCAGTTTTTATATCATCTCCAGTGTAGTAGTTACTCTGGCTACAAATTGTGTTCTCTCCATCTGGATGGAGAGCTCCAAAAGTGGATCTAATGTCCCCAGAAATATCTCATATTCTAGTAGTCATTTAGTAACACAAGAGTATTTTCCTTGGTAAAAGGTTAGTACTGGGCTTGAACTCATAGCCTGAGCTCCATCCCCTAACTTTCATTGCTCAGGGTGGTGCTCTACCATTTGAGCTACAGCCCTACTTCCAGCTTTTTGTGGTTCATTAGAGATGAAAGTATCATGGACTTCCTTATCCAGGCTGGCTTTGAACCACAATCCTCAGATCTCAGTTTCCTAAGTAGCTAGGACTGCAAGCATGAATCATTAGCACTCCACAAGAGTATTTTCTTATGTCACAGAGTGACACATGTACAGTATATACTGTCAGGATGTGACAGAGCAGGTTTTATCAGGAAGAATTTTCTGTTTCTGTTGTTCTGCCTTTCGTTTTAGTTTCCTGGAGTCTTGGGCCTGGTTCAAGTGTCCTCCCTAAGTTATCATCTCCTTTTCATTTTTTCTCTCTCCTCCATCCTTCTATTTATTAACTCTTGGCCTTGAGTCCTAGGAAGGGGACAGGTGGTTAGGTTGGTAAACCACAAATTAAGGAACTCATCCTAGATCACATTTCATATGCAAGGAAGCTAAAAAGTATCTGCTTTATTGAATGTGTTGTGGCCCACAGCAATTCCTCTTTAGAAATGCGGCTTTTTCATTTCTCAATGCCAACCACCCATGCTCCTAGGGTTATCTCATAAGGTAATATCACCCTAAGAGCCCAAGAGCTCTTCCAGCTGCACAATTTCATCTCCATATGGTCCCCTCCTTCCCTGTCCAGCCCTCCCCAGGAAGGACTGTCCACTGCCCGTTATGGCTAAGGATAGACCACGGAGTTAGAGTCTCATGCTTTCCCAAGCTTCATCTCTCCTTCTCATTCTCCATTCTTTGCTCAGGTAGTCCGAAATGTAATCAAAGAATTTCCAATTGGGAAATAAGCTTCTGGGTATCCTTACATTTCTCCATGTGTGGGTGAGGGTAGGGGTGCATGCGCACACGTGCGTGCCCACGCTGGAACTAAGACTTGAACTCGGGGCCTGGGCTCTGTCCCAGAGCTTTTATGATCAAATCTAGTGCTCTACCACTTGAACCACAGCTCTGCTTTCAGAATTTTAGTGGTTAACTGGAGATAAGAGTTTAATGGATTTCGAAAGTTGATCCTAAGATTCCAGCCTCCTGGGTAGGTATTATTACAGGTGTGAGCTACCTACATGTAGCTGTACCAATTTGTTTTAACAAATATTGTAGGTGTGTGTGTGTGAAGGTAAAATGATAACATATGTTGCGTCATGATTTTAATTTTTCAGATGAGGAAACTAAAAGCTACTAGTTGAAATCAAACTGTTCACTATCCTACTGCTAGCCTGTAGCAGAGCCTCTTCAGTTTCTGGATGCAGAACTCAGTTCATTTTACCATATAGCTGTCCCTCACAAAGTTTTTAAGAAACTTCCTCAGCATAAGCCAGGATTAGCCCCCAAAGTCTGGGATAGGAGTAAGACAAAAAATAGTGAAAGGTTCTCAGCTGCTGGGGTGAAAAATTATAGGAGCAGAAGGTTGGAAGGGCTAACTTATCAACTCCTCTGTTTCTAATAATAGGCATTCCTTACTACTAAATTAAATATCCTGAAGTGTATCTTTTCCTTCATCATTCATAGTTGTTCCTTCCAAAATCTCACTCTTTCATCCTTCAGAATGCTACCAGGATCCATACTTTTTCCCCATTTATATTGCTAGGATGGCAACAGATGTGTGTATGCCAGCACTGGGGGCTTGACCTCAAAGCCTGAGTGCTGTCTCTGAGCTTTTTGGCTCAGGCCAGTGCTTTACCACTTGAGCCACAGCTCTACTTCTGGCTTTTTTGGTGGTTAATTGGAGTCTCACAGACTTTTCCTACTGGACTGGCTTCAAAAAGTGATCCTCAGACCTCAAATTCAGGAGAAGCTAGGATGACAGGCATGAGCCACCAGTTTCCCAGCTGACAGTTTTTACTGGTCTCTGCTTGCTTAGAGCAATCCCTCTAAGGCCTCGGGTAGTGTCACCTTCCCCTGACAACTTAACCTTAGAATTTCTGTGTGTGTGTGTGTGTGTGTGTGTGTGTGTGTGTGTGTGTGTGTGTGTGTTGGTACAAGGGCTTGAACTCAGGACCTCATGTTTTCCTTTGGCTTTCTTTTCTGTGTGTGTAGTCCTGGGTCTTGAACTCTAGTCCTGGGCCTGACCCTGAGCTTTGTGCTCAAGGCTAACATTTACTACTCAAGCCTCAGGGACACTTCTGGATTTTTGGTGGTCAATGGAGATAATGAGACTCACAGACTTTTCCTACCCATGCTGGCTTCAAACTTTGATCCTCAGATCTCAGCCTCCAGAGTAGCTAGCAACTGTAAGCAACCAGTGCCTGGCTCTTTGCATCTTTTTAATTCTTAAAATGTCTCATATATATGAAGACTTGATATTGTTTGGTCTGCCTGGAGGATAGAATGGACAGATAAAGACAGGAAATAATCTGAATTGACGTCATGTTTTACTTACAATCAGTAGACTGAAAGCTTCCCTGGGGTGTCGCATCACTGGTTCCCAGAGGAATTGACCAATGCCCTGCAATTACTCAGTGTCACAGAAACAACTGCAGGCAAACATTTTATGAAATCTTAACCAACAGGTGAGGAGATTAAAGGCAAGTTTTAAAACTACAGAGGAAACAGAGTTGAGTTGTAGCTCATATCTATAATCCCAGCTACTCAAGAAGCTGAAATCTGAGCATGACCTGGGCAACGTGGCTAGGAAAGTCCATGAGACTCTGACCTCTAACTACCAGAAAGCCCGAAGTGGAGCTATGGCTCAAACAGTAGAGAGATGAGCATTAAAAAGCTTAGGGACAGTTCCCAGGCCTGCATTCAAGTCCCAGCATGCAGGCATGCATGCAGGCACACACGCTCGCCTGCGCACGCACACACACATGCACATTATGGGGAGAAGATCTCATCTTGTATTATATCCCAGATTCTGTTTTCCTCAACTGAATTAGATGACCTGGATGAAAACTGGACATTTCAGTGGCTCAAAAAATAAATTCAGAATTTGTTCCCCTTTGATTGTCTTCTACAGTTCAAATGGATTGAAAGAATGAAGAAAAATTCTAATTTAGAAATGGTGTTCAGTTTCACTGCTTTGAGAGATACGAATTATTTGTTTTAGAAGTTTACCAAGAGTCCAGAAACTCATTGGAAAGAATTGCAATGGGCACTGGTATCTCAGGCTTGTACTCTTAGCTACTCAGGAGGCTGAGATCATGAAGATCAAGGTTTGAAGCCAGTTTGAGCAGAAAAGTCAGAGAGACTTCATCTCTAAAATAATCAGCAAAAAAAAAAAATTAAGCATGGCTGAAATGGTAACATGCTAGCTGAGTTCAAATCCTGGTACTCACAATAAGACATGTGCATTTGTTTCCTTGTCCTTACATTAATGTTTTAAACATATATACATAAGTGAGTGTACGCATGTATATGTGTCTATGTAGATATGTAATTATTTGTGTGTACCAGTACTGGGGCTTAAACTCAAGGCTTGTCCCTTAGCTTTTTTTTGTTTGCTTGTTTTGGAGTTCGTGTGTGAAATTTATTTTCTTTTTTTATTTTTATTTTTAAATTGATGTTCAGAGAGGCTATAGTTTCATACGTTAGGCATTGGATACATTTCTTTTACTGTTTGTTACCTCCTCCCTCATTCCCCACTCCCCCCTCCCCCTTTTCCTTTCCTCGCCAAGAGTTGTTCAGTTCATTTACACCAATCAGTTTTGCAAGTATTGCTTTTGTAGTCGTTGGTCTTTTTTACCCTGTGTCTCTCGATTTTAGTATTCCCTTTCAGTTTCCTAGTTCTAATACCAGTATACATGGTTTCCAATGTACTCAGATAAGATACAAAGATAGTGCAGGTACAACCACAGGAAGGGGATACAAGACGATCATCAATAATAGAAGCTACAGTTACACATAGCACATTGAAAGTATTTACAACAGTGATGTAACAATCATTTTCCATAACCTGGAGTTCATTTCACTTAGCATCATCTTATGTGTTCATAAGGGTATAGCTATTGCGCTCTTGTGATCCTCTGCTGTGACTTGCCTAAACCTGTGCTAATTATTCCCTATGAAGGAGACCATAGAGTCCATGTTTCTTTGGGTCTGGCTCACTTCACTTAGTATAATTTTTTCCAAGTCCTTCCATTTCCTTACAAATGGGGCAATGTCATTCTTTCTGATAGAGGCATAAAATTCCATTGTGTATATGTACCACATTTTCCTGATCCATTCATCTACTGAGGGGCATCTGGGTTGGTTCCATATTCTAGCTATGACAAATTGTGCTGCGATGAACATTGTTGTGCTGGTGGCTTTAGTGTGTTCTTGTTTGTGGTCTTTTGGGTAGATGCCCCAAAGTGGGGCTGCTGGGTCATAGGGGAGCTCTATGTTTAGCCTTCTGAGGAATCTCCATACTCTTTCCAGAGTGGCTGAACCAGCTTACATTCCCACCAACAATGAAGTAGGGTTCCCTTTTGGCCACATCCCCTCCAACATTTGTTATTGTTAGTTTTCTTGATATAGGACATTCTTACTGGGGTGAGATGGAATCTCAATGTTGTTCTGATTTGCATTTCTTTTTTGGCCAGTGATGTAGAGCACTTTTTTCATATGTCTCTTGGCCATTCTCATTTCCTCATCAGAGAAGTGTCTTTTTAAGTCTTTAGCCCACTTGTTGAGGGGGTGTCCCTTAGCTTTTTAGCCTAAGGCCAGCACTCTACCACTGGAGCCCAAAGCTCCACTTCTGGCTTTTGGGCAGTTAACTGGAGATAAGAGCCTCACAGACTTTCTTGCCCAAGGTAGCTTCACAGTGATCCTCAGATTTTAGCCTCCTGAGTATGTAGGATTTACAGGCATGAGCCACCAGCATCCAGCTTCTTTTTAACTTCTTGCCTGACCATAGCTTTTTCTAAACAGACTGAATGGCCTTTCTTCTTCAGAATTCTCCCTCATCCCTGTAATTTCCTCAACCACTCACGTCCCCTTCCAAAACCATCAGGATATTTTTTTAATTACCCTAATCTTTTGTCTCTAATTTTTTTCAATTGCCATTCTGTCAGCCTCAGCAAACCGATTTCCAACTTTACCATTCCACTCAAAGGGTTTTCCAGAGGATCACCAATGAACCCCAAACTGCCAAATGGTCACATGTTCTTTCTAGTTTTTGTTGTACTGGATTTTTTTTCTGTGTCCACCACAGCTTGCATACATAAATGGAAGCATTACTGCTCAACAAGCTAATAGTCTCTTGTGAATTTTTAGACATCGTGTTTCTGCCTCTCTGGGGGCTCCCTTCTCAGAGTATTTCCTGTCTTTCCTGCTGTGACCCAATGGGCATCCAGGCCAAAGATGAATGCAGTTGGAAAAAGCAAAGTCTTTCAAAAAGAAATCTTAAAAATACAAACTTACTGCTTATACACATAGAGTAGGATTGTTTGGATTTTTGAAATTTAATGTTATTGTCAAGGTGATATAAGGAGGGGTTACAATCACAATACGTAAGGTAGTGAGTACAATTCTTCCTTCCTTCCTTCCTTCCTTCCTTCCTTCCTTCTTTCCTTCCTTTCTTTCTTTCTCTCTCTCTCTCTCTTCTCTCTCTCTCTTCCTTTTTGCCAGTCCTGGGGCTTGAACTCAGGGCTTGAGCACTGTTCTTGGCTTCTTTTTGTTCAAGGCTAGCACTCTACCACTTGAGCCAGCGCCATCTCTCTCTCTCTCTTTCTCTCTCCCCCCCCCCTCTCTCTTCCTTTTTGCCAGTCCTGGGGCTTGAACTCAGGGCTTGAGCACTGTCCTTGGCTTCTCTTTGCTCAAGGCTAGCACTCTACCACTTGAGCCACAGCGCCACTGATGGCTTTTTCTATATTTTTGGTGCTGAGAAATCAAACCCAGGGCTTCATGTATACAAGGCAAGCTCTCTACCACTAGACCATATTCCCAGCTAGTGAGTACATTTCTTCTCACACTTGTTACCCCTCCTTCATTTTTCTCCTACCTTCCCTCCTCTCAATCCCCCCTCCCTGAGTTGCACAGTTAATTTCCAACATGTTGTTTTGTGAGTATTGTTCTTGGATCAGTTTGCCCTTTATCCTTTGTTCTTATTTTTATTGTTGTGCCCATGTAGGGGCTTGAAAGCAATGCCTCACATTCTCATTGGGATTTTGTTCTTCAAGGCTAGTGCTCTACCACTTGAGTGGCACCTCTCCTTCTAGCCTTTTACTGATTAATCAGTGATAGACAGCTCTTGGATTTGTCTGCCCAGACTGTCTTTGAACCAGATCTCAGCCTCCTAAGCAGCTGAAATTATAGATGTGAGCCATCAATGCACAGCTGGACTGATTTATAAATGGATGCCCTGTTCAGCTTTTTTTTTAAAGTGACAAGCTTTTTATTTAGCAAAGTGATTTAATTATAAATTTATCCAGAATTGAAATAAATCATTAAATTTAAATTAGTAAAATATTACCTCTTGTTTTACTGTAAGTATGCTTATTATCAAGATTTTAAGTAGTCTAGAAACAACATGGAACATATACCAAAATGTATGCCATCATACACTCTGAAGCAATGAATTCGCCTGAATCTGAATTAATTAGAATTGCAACAGACTCTACTTTACATTGACTGAATCATTTCAAATGATTATAAATGCATCATGAGTTATATTACTATCCTGATAATACATAGAGCTACCTAGGAAAGGGAATAGATGTAAATTTTACCTTCTGTCTAACTCAGAACTTTCATACCCAGGCTGGTTTTGAACCATAATCCCCAAATCTCAGCCTCCTGAATAGCTAGAATTACAGACATAAGTCACTGGCACCCAGCCTTTTTTGTTCATCTTTTGAAAACTAAAGGATCACCTTTTGCTTTTCTTTCAAGAGATAATTCAGAATATTCCAGTATTTTTTCTTATTGTTAAAAATTTAACTTACTTAAGATTTATTATGTGTGTTACATAGTAGTATGGATATTGGCAAACATATAAATCAGTTTGTTACTTTAGAATATTCCTTAGAATAATTTCACCATTCTTAATTTTTTTGTGTTTATTAATTTATTTAATCTTCTTCCCAGTAACTTTTTTTTTACTGTTCTATGATTTCTCATGTCTGGAATGTCAGATAGTCAGAGCTATGAAGTTTATGTCCATTCAGACTGTTCTTTTTTTAAAACCTAGGAATATTTACTAAGCCTTTTCTATATCTTTTGCAACTTTCTAGCTCTTGAGAATTTTAAGGTAAGTATGAGCCAGTGGCTCATACTTGTAATCCTAGCTACTCAGGAGGGTGAGATCTGAGGATCACAGTTCAAAGCCAGCTGGGACAGAACAGAATCTGTGAAACTCAAAAAATCCGGAAGCGGCACTGTAATTCAAATGGTAGAGCACTAACCTTGAGCACAAAGGCTCAGGGATAGAGCTCAGGCCCTCTCTGAGTTCAATATTACACACATTCTCTCTCTCTCTCTCTCTCTCTCTCTCTCTCTCTCTCTCTCTCTTTCTCTCTCAAATTCTTTTAAGGCAATCCAGTTAAGCACCAAGGCTTTAACCTTATACATATGTATTCTTTCCAAAGGGTACAGGATAGACACTTCTTAAAGTACACCATAATTGGCCCTTTCTAGAAGGAACAGAATTGTAGCCAGTGGCCCAACTGACACCAGTGGCTTACATGTGTAATCAAATAAAGCTAGCCTAGATGGGAAAGTCCATGATACTCATCTCCAATTAACCAGCAAAAAAGCCAGAAGTGGAGCTGTGGTAGTGCACCAGCCTTGAGTGGAAAAGCTGAGGGACAGTGTCCATGTCCTGACTTCAACCTCCAGGAGGGGCATGTGTGCATGTATGCACGCACACATGCGTGCACGCACGCGCGCGCACACACACACACACACACACAAAGGACAGAATAGTAATCTCCATTTAATAGCCTTAATTGCCTGAAGCTTTGCCCTAGTTGTCATTTTGAACTGACTTATACTACACATGAATGTACAAGCCAACAATTAAAGGGAGAAGACAGAGCAGAGTCCTAACCCAGATGCTAGAAAATTATGCCCTTTCTAAGTCCCAGATCGTGTTTAAATTAGTTTACCCATTGGTTAAAAGAAAAAGAAGGAAAGAAAGAAAATCAAGCAACAGTTTTTCCATCTGTCAAACATTTGTTTGGGAACAGAAAAGCGAGCTTTTTCCACATCACTGTAAAGGGCTAGTCCATCTTAAAGTCTAAATGTGCCCTCAAATTAAGAGGCAGATGTTATATGCAAATAACCATCTATAAAGGTAATATGCAAGAGTCTGGTCAATTCCCTGAAAGCAGTATTTACAATCAACCTAGGCAAACTTACAAAATGGCAAAATATATGTTGAATTCACCCAAACAAATCATTTTAAATATATGTCTACAGATTATAATCACTCTGGTAGGCAGTGATCAAGTTGTCTCATAAATTATAGCCTACACAATCTCAGTCTACATGAAATCAGAAAAAACCCTGACCCAGAATTTAGAATGATCAAAATTTTTTTAAATCTTTCTACAAGTAGTTTTCAAATATTGTCTTATAAAGCATATCCCAGGTGTTGATGGTTCATGCTTGTATACTAGTTGCTCAGGAGACTGAGATCTGAGGATTCTGGTTCAAAGCCAGTCTGGGCAAGAAGTAGGTAAAAGTCTTATCTCTAATTAAGAAAAAAAAAAACTTGAAATGGAGCTGTGGCGCAAGTGATAGATACCTTGAGCAAAAAAGGCTTCAAGACAGCACCTGGAACTTGAGTTCAAACCCCAGGACTGGCACAAAAATAAAGAAAAGAAAAAAAAAGCTGTATTTCTTATTCATGAGTTTGACTTTATTTCTAATTCTCACATGGTCTTTCCCTGAGTCGATATCAGTGATTAAGAAGTAGAAATTTTCTACTTAGCAAAAGCTTGACAAATGAGGAGACAATTCTCTGGCAATGTTAAATAATTTTTAAATTAAATAATTTAAATTAATAATAATTTTAAAAACAACTTACTTGTTTTTTTGGTACCCATACTGGGGCTTGAACTCAAGCTCTCATACTCTCCCTTGACTTTTTTCTACAATGCTGGTGCTCTACTAATGGAGCCATAGCTCCACTGCTGGTTTTTTGGTGGTTAATTGAAGAGAAGTGTCTCACGGACTGTTCTGCCCAGACTGGCTTTGGGAATCACACTCCTCAAATCTCAGCCCTCTGAGCTACCAGCACCTGGCCTGATTTTTCATGTTTTAAAGGACAAGCGTTATTCAATTGAAACCTAATCCATAACTCCTTTTTTGTATTTGTTTCAGGTCAAATTTCTTCACCAAACCTGAGAGCACTATCATATAGAATTCTGTCTTCCTGCATAACATGCCTGGATTCCTATGAAGAATGGGACACTGCACTAGCAGCTCCCACCTCTGACTGAGGTAAATATGAAGCGTCTCCATGTCTGTTTCCCATTAGAGAGAACAAAGCCTTGGAGCCGGCCACCGCCCCAGCCTCTCGCCCAGCCTCAGTTCACCCCTGCCAGTCAGAACCCAAAGCAACTTCTCTATGACCTGACATGAACAGAAGAGCTCTGGGAGGCATAGAAGCTCAGCTTTTGACACTGACTTTCTACAAATGCAGCACAACTGGCACAGGAGGAAAATGGAGTGCCAGTAGCACTTGCTAGTCCTGGTCTTGAATAATGTTCATCCCAGGTTTCTTGTATGACCCTTACAATAGGTGAGAATGGTCTGAATTTATTTGATGTTATTTTTCACAACCTTTCAACCCTGACACCCTCCTCTTTCCACATCTGCCAGACCACAAACTCCTTCAAGGCAAATCTCTGTTTCCTATTACAATGGACATTTTGGCACTAATTTGGAATAGTGAAAGATAATGTTTCTGTTCAATAAAAAAATAGGAGGGGGAGAAGATACTTTGAGATGGGTTAAAACCTAAATATCTTCCCCTTCTATTGTATCCAGATAGATAGATAGGTAATAGATAGATAGATAGATAGATAGATAGATAGATAGATACAGATAGTGTAGATAGATTTGTGTGTTAGCACACACATATGTGCAAGTGCTGAGGCTTGAACTAAGAGACTTGTGTTCTTGCTTGGCTGGCACTCTACCAGTTGAACCATACCTCCAGTTCCAGATTTTTGCTAGTTAATTGGAGATAAGAATCTCAGATTTGTCATAGTTGTATAGCACTAGTTCTGGGCTTTCCTCTTGTAGGGCCATCTGTATCTTCCTTGTTTATTTCTCAGAGAGACATGCTACCACAGGAAAAAGTCACGTGACAAGATTGGAGAGTATCGCTGATAGTTACTAGGTAAGTTATTTGATTATCCTTACTCTCAGACCCAACCATTGTAAATGATATTAGCAAAAATATCTCATTCATAAGGTAATATAGCATGGATTATGTTTATATTATTTTATAAGCTTGAAAATGCAATACTTCCGGGCTGGGGATATGGCCTAGTGGCAAGAGTGCTTGCCTTGTATACACGAAGCCCTGGGTTCAATTCCCCAGCACCACATATACAGAAAGCAGCCAGAAGTGGCGCTGTGGCTCAAGTGGCAGAGTGCTAGCCTTGAGCAAAAAGAAGCCAGGGACAGTGCTCAGGCCCTGAGTCCAAGCCCCAGGACTGGCCAAAAAAAAAAAAAAAAAGAAAAGAAAATGCAATACTTCCCTTTGCTATTGAATTCACTCTATGGTAAACCCTACCCTTCCTGTTATCTAACTCTAATCAATCTTGATGACAGTGTTCTAGATTGAATCAGTGAGATTCTTCACTACCACATTCTTTTTTTTTTTTTTTTTTTTTTTTTTTGGCCAGTCCTGGGCCTTGGACTCAGGGCCTGAGCACTGTCCCTGGCTTCTTCCTGCTCAAGGCTAGCATTCTGCCACTTGAGCCACAGCGCCGCTTCTGGCCGTTTTCTGTTTATGTGGTGCTGGGGAATCGAACCTAGGGCCTCGTGTATCCGAGGCAGGCACTCTTGCCACTAGGCTATATCCCCAGCCCCACTACCACATTCTTAAAATTCATCATTGCTTTCACTCTGTGCGTTTGATAACATCTTCCAAACAACCTGCCTGGGATGGATGCTTGATAGTTAATAACAGCTAAAGAATAGCTAAAAGCAAGGCTTCTACCTGTGGCAGGTGGCTGTCACTGATGTCAGGCTTGTCTTGTGTGAAGAGAAGACAGTTGGATTTCCAGAGGCTGAAAGCAAAAGCAGATGGTCCATATGCCAGGCAAGAAACAAAGAAATGGAATCGCATAGGGGAAATGCAAGCTTCTGGCATAGCTATGGGAAATGAGATACAGAAGGGATTCAGCATTTCACAAGAGTGTTGAACCACGGTGAAAGTTGATAGTAACAGAAAGACTTGGAGCAGAAAGAAAGAATCAATAACAATGACAAAACTCTGGGGGAGGGGGATGTGGAGGTGTCAGTACTGGGGTTTGAACTCAGAGCCTCCAGGATCTCTTAGCTTTTTTGGCTCAAGACTGGGGCTCTACCACTTCAGGCATACCTCCACTTCCAGCTTTGTGTAGGAAAGATAATTGGAGATAAGAGTCTCACAAACTTGCTTCCCAAGCTGGCTTCAAATTGCAATCCTCAGATCTCAGTCTCCTGAGTAGCTAGGATTTCAGGCATGAGCCACTGGCACTCAGCAACAAAATCCCTAAGTAGTCACAACAGTAGCTTATGGTCAATGCTGATACTTAGTAAATATAACAAAAAATACCTATTATTGGTTTATTTGCTAAGTATAACTACATATTTTATTTTAAGTCCTTTAAGGATCTTTTCTCCACTAATTATTAATCTGAATGTAAATATCTTTGGCAACTTGAAACAAAAAGACTAGAAAGCTCAAGGACCTCAGGCTTAGGAAAACCTAAAGGAGGTTGAGGGGGTGGGTGGAAAGTGCTGGTCCCAGGGCTTGAACTCAGGGCCTGGGCACTATTCCTGAGCTTCTTTGCTCAAAGCTTCTGCTCTACCACTTTGAGCCACAGCTCCACTTCTTCAGATCTTTCTTTCTTTCTTTCTTTCTTTCTTTTTTTTTTTTTTTTTTGCCAGTCCTGGGCCTTGGACTCAGGGCCTGAGCACTGTCCCTGGTTTCCTTTTTGCTCAAGGCTAGCACTCTGCCACTTGAGCCACAGCGCCACTTCTGGCCGTTTTCCATATATGTGGTACTGGGGAATTGAACCCAGGGCTTCATGTATATGAGGCAAGCTCTCTTGCCACTAGGCCATATTCCCTGCCTCTTTCTTTTTTTTTTTAAGTGCACTAATGGCATTCATGAGAATGCCACCCTCATGAACTTATTTTATCACAATAAAGGCTAGGTTTAAACATACGAACTTGGAGATTTTATGAACATTCAGTTTATACCTCATCATTTGTGGTTAGGCTTTTGGGGGAGGTTGTTTTAGTTTTACTGATTTATTTTTAATATTTATTAAGTAGTTGTACAAAAGAGTTTCCAGTTAACAAAGCAATGTATGATACAATTTATCTTGATCCATGTCACCCCTTTTGTCATTTACAAACTGCTGGGAGTCTCCATGCATGCTGAATTACGCTGCAGGAAGCAGAGTCCTGCTTTGAGATCTTGAATGTTTTCATAATGGGCAGTTGGCCTGCTTGGCATTGCACCAGACACCAACATATTTATTATGCTCATCGGTAAGAGTGATCTGAATTTATTTAGGGTTATTTTTAATAACTTTTCAATCCTCACACTCTCTTCTTTCTACATCTGCCTGGTCACAAACTCCTTCAAGGCAAATCTGTGTTTCCTATTAAAATAGACATGGTATTTCTGTGTTTCAGGGACTTTCTACTGAACAGATGTTACTAAATTTGTGTGCGTGTGTGTGCATGTGTGTGCATGCATGTGTGCACACACCAGTCCTAGGGCTTAAACTCAGAGCCTGGACACTATCCCTGAGCTTTCTTGTTTAAGTTTGGTGCTCTATCACTTGAACCACAACTCTACTTACAGATTTTTGCTGGTTAATTGGAGATAAAAGTCTCACAGACTTCCTTCCCCAGTCTGGCTTTGAATTGTGATCCTTAGATCTCAGCCGCCTAGGATTATAGGTATAAGTGACCAACACTTGGCTGTGTACTAAAGTTTTTAAGTTTTATGGACTATATTCTCTATTTCAATTACATTACTCTGTCACTGTATTATAGAAGCTTCAAATAAACAATATGTAAATACACGGACAAGGTATATTCCAAGAAAACTTCATTTATAAATAGCAGATGAAAATTAACTTACAGGCCACTTATGGTATAAAAATATCCTTGACTAAAACAAAGGCACTTTCACAAAATATGTAAGTCTGTGAGACATCCATGAACACTCCTACAACATGATGAGTTTTCCATTGTAATTAAAAGCCAGATTTCTTTAATGAAGATACCACATAAAACAATAGCAGATCATAGAAAATGGCATTTTTAAACCACATATAACTGAGCACTGGTAGCCAGGCCTGTAACCTAAGCTACTCAGGAGGCTGAGATTTGAGGATCATTGTTCAAGCCAGCCTGGGCAGGAAAGTAAATGAGATTATTATCTCCAATTAACCACCAAAAAGTCAGAAGTAGAGCTTTAGTTCAACTGGTAGAGCACTAGTTTTGAGCTCAAAACCTCAGGTACAGTGCCCAGGCCTACTTCAAGCCCCATGTCCAGAAAAAACAAGCAAACAAAACATGTATTAACTGACCCATTTAAAAATTGCTTACTCAAACACTTTTCATTTCTTATGTTCTAGGTATTACCTATGTTCTGGTAGTACCCAGAAGACAAGTCAAAAGCATTTGCAATATAGTAAAAGGAGAGAGATGGGAACCAATGAGTAAACGTAAACCAGCACCATGGAGGTAGAGAAACGGAATGACAATCTAGAAAGAATATTTCAACAGGAGACCAGTGGCACACATTTGTAATTCTAGCTGCTCAGGAAGCTGAAATCTGAGGATTGTAGTTCAAAGCCAGCCCTGGCAGGAAAGTCTATGGGACTCTTACCTACAATTAACCACTAAAAAGCTAGAAGCGGAGCTGTGGCTGAAGCAGTAGAGCCTAGTCTTGAATAAAAAAGCCATGTGAGAGCTTGAGGCCCTGAGTTTCATTGAAGCCCTGGTACTGAAGAGAGAGAGAGAGAGAGAGAGAGAGAGAGAGAGAGAGAGAGAGAGAGAGAGAGACTGACAGACAGACAGACAGATGGGGGAGGGAGGGAAGAAGGAACGAAGGAAAGAAGGAAGGAAGGAAGGAAGGAAGGAAGGAAGGAAGGAAGGAAGGAAGGAAGGAAGGAAACTATGCAAAACAGAAATTTTTTGGAAATTGGCTTTCAAAGTACAAGAAAAATATTGTAACCAATGCAAATACACTATGTGCATCAGTAATACAAATACAAATTAAAATAGCTGAGGCTGTGAGCTAGTGGCTTGCATTCTAGCTGCTCAGGAGGCTAAGATCTGAGAATCACAGTTCAAAACCAGCCCAGGCAGTCCATAAGCCTCTTGTCTCCAATTAACCCACGGAAATCTAAAAGAGGAGCCGTGGTTCAAGTGGGAAAATATCAGCTTTGAGCAAAAAAAAAAAAAAAGCTAAAGTACAGCCCCCAAGCCCTGAGTTCAAGCCCTAGTACAGCCTCCCCCCAACCAAGAAAAAAAATCTGAAAGCATGAAGTATAGATCTGATTGTGGGCTAAGATCTCAACTCAAGCATTCCTTTAGAATTATACAACGGAAAGAAATTGAATTCAAATATGTGTGTGTGTGTGTGTGTGTGTGTGTGTGTGTGTGTGTGTGTGTGTATTGGAATAATGATTCTAAAGCAAATGAACATTCTCTTTAATTCAGTTCATGAACCATTCCAAAGCTTATGGTGTATTCTGAAGGTAATGTGACAAACTCATAGGATCTTGTGTGGTTGTTTCTAGACAGGATAGAATTAGCATACCAGAGAAAATGAGCTGTTTGGCTTAAGAACTTGTCAGTAGCAAAAAGGCTGCTGATCTCTTTAGAAAGCTGCCTCCATCTCAAACAGGCATAAAGGCAGGATGCTACTTAGGTGGTCACTACTTTTGTGTATGTCTGTGCTGATCCTAGAGGGCTTGAACTCAGGACTTGGACACTGTCCCTGGGCTTATTTTTCTCAAGGCTGCGACTCTCCTACTTGAGCCACAACTCCTCTTCTGGGTTTTTGTTGGCTAATTGGAGATTGACGTCTCAAAGGTTTTCCTGCTCTGGCTAGGTTTGAACCATGATCCTAAGATCTCAGCCTCCTGAGTAGCTAAGATTATAGGTATAAGTCATAGCACCTGGCTACACAGAATAAAATTTTAAAAACATACTTAAATTCACTCCAGATATATCTTCCAAAACAAAGTTAATTGGGATGAGTGGTATGACTCTAGCCATTCCTTGTCAGAATGTGATTACCCTTTTGGCTCTGGCATTCCCAGACCTCAGCAGTCTGTTAGACGGGACCTTCCATTCTTGGAGACTGTCCCTAGTACCATAATTCCTGGATGAAGAATCTGAGGCAGGAGTGGCAATAAGATTGGAATGTGCCGTGTGTGCAGGCATGCACCAGCTCTGGGGCTGGAACTCAGGGCCCCTCTCTCTTGCTTGGCCTTTTCACTCAAGGCTGGCACTCTACCATTTGAGACACAGATCCATTTCCAGCGTTTTGTTGATTAATTGGAGGTAAGAATCTCATGCACTTTTTTGCTTGGGGCTGACTTGAACTGCAATCCTCATATTTCAGCCTACTGAGTAATTAAGATTAGAGGTATGAACCACCAGCACTCAACTTTCTATATGTATTTCCAAAGTGGAATGAGAAGGAATAAGACAAAAGTTTCAGCTTAACTATTAAGTAATTCTTTCTGTCATTGGTCCTTTAACCTTATTTTTATTGAAAGGTTGTTAAAAATTTTGACAAGAAGCAATTTTCTTTTGTAGATAAAACTATTTATTTAGAAAATATTGTTATTTTCCAACTAAAAACAAATACTCAGGTAATTCTGAACTTTGAAAGATACTTTATTAAGGACAAAAGCACCCTCCTCCCTCTTTTGTGGAAAAGCTGAACAATTTTCTACTGTGCTTTCTTTTTCACTGGAGGCCTCTTGATAGGGTTCAGCCCTCAATAAGAAAACTCTGGGGTAGACCCATCAGCTCTGGGTACATCATTATTTTTCAGGATGATTGAGGATTAACAAATGCATTCTATTATCCACTTGTATTTATTAAGTCCCCAAATAAACATCATGTTATGCTTCCTGCTGCATGAGTCAAGTTACAAAGACATAGTCCCTACCCTCTAGGAAGAAACTACTTGTATTTTTCAGATAGCTGAATGATGTCATCCACAGAGCTAAATGAGGGCAGATTTTATTCATCAGAGTATCAGCAACTCGTTCACAGCCCTTAGATATTCTACAGTAAATCACAAGCAGGGACTGGAGGAATTACTCCCAGAGGTATTCTGATGGGTGACCATAATGCTTTGCTTCATGCCAGGAAGGAAAAATTTAGCCATTGTGAAATCAATTTTAGGAAAGTTTCCATTTCATCTCCTTCATCAAGTCAGTTTTAGCAGACTTTAACGAAAGGCACTAAGTCTGGGATTACCTAAAAATAATTTGAGGTAGTACATAGCAGACATTTTTAATTTTGAGTGTTATATATTCATTGTAATGCATAGTAAGAGACCTTAATGTATCAGATCCTTAAAGCACTAATAGAAAATTTGCATTTGGATAAATATAAATTTAAAAGAGTGATTACATTTTTAAAATTACATTGAATGGCAAGTAGGAAGCTGGGCACTGATGGCCCATACTTGTAATCCCAATTATTCAAGAGGCTGAGGTCTGATTGTTGTTTGAAACCAGCCTGTGCAGGAAAGTCTGTGAGATGCTTATCTCCAATTAACCATCAGAAAGCTTGAAGTGGAGCTGTGGCTCAAGTGGTAGAGCATTAGCTTTGAGCACAAAAGCTCAGAGACAGCTCACAGGCCCAGAGTTCAAGCCCCAGGACAGACACCAAAATAACAGCAACAACAACAATAATAATAATTAATAATAACATTGTTATGGTTTCAATGTTAAATTCTCATGAATTAAATGTTTTGTACCCAGGCTACTGCTGGGAGATGTTAGAACTTTTAGGAAGTAGAATCTGATGAGAAGCATGAAATCAAAAGGAACTGTGGGAAACCTCAGGTATTTCTTCTTCATTTCCTCCCCGACCATAAGTGATTTGCTGTACCACACACTATCAGTTGTTGCTATATAGTTCATTCACCATAAGCCTAAAAGCAATGGACTCATCATATTATGTAGGCAGGAATATTTAAAACCATTAGCCAGTAAGATGTACTAATTTTTGTTTTGTTTATATGCCAGTCCTGGAACTTGAACTCAGAGCCTGAGAACTGTTCGTGAGCTTTTTTGTTGTTGTTCAGGCTATCTCCCTATCACGTGAGCCACAGCTCACAGTGCTCAAAGCACTTATGGTTCTTTGGTAGTTGGCTGGAGATAAAGAGTCTCACAAATTTTCCTGCACAGGCTGACTTTGAACCATGATCCTCAGATCTCAGTCTCCTGAATAACTAGGATTTCAAACATGAGCCACCAGCACCTGGCTTTGCTCCATTTATTTTTATAAGAGGATATTTCCTTTTGTTCAATATGAGGAGAAAGACCTTATTTGAAAGCATGTGAGTCTGCAAAAACTTAAATAAAACCATGAGTTCAAGTCCCAGTACTGGCACCAAAAAAAAAAAAAAAAAAAGCCACACAAAAAACACATTGTTATAAAAATGGCCAGTGACTTATGTCCAGCATAACCCTAATGAAAGAAAACATATATTTGAAAAAGTAGAAACAGTCATGTACAAAATATTTTATAAAACAATCAAATACTTTGGTTAATTGAATTATCGTTTCATTTACTTATTAATATTTATTAATTAAAATTCTTTTTTTTTTTTTTTTTGGCCAGTCCTGGGGCTTGGACTCAGGGCCTGAGCACTGTCCCTGGCTTCTTCTTGCTCAAGGCTAGCACTCTGCCACTTGAGCCACAGGGCCACTTCTGGCCATTTTCTGTATATGTGGTGCTGGGGAATCGAACCTAGGGCCTCATGTATACGAGGCAAGCACTCTTGCCACTAGGCCATATCCCCAGCCCCTAATTAAAATTCTTTATATTATTTCCTGTGCTGATTTTTTTTTTGCCGGTCCTGGGGGTTGGACTCAGGGCCTGAGCACTCTAAATCAATGCTAGCACTCTACTACTTGAGCCACAGTGCTGCTTCCGGCTTTTTCTGTTTATGTGGTGCTGAGGAATCAAACCCAGGGCTTCATGCATGCTAGGCAAGCACTCTACCACTAGGCCACATTCAGAGCCCCTGTGCTGATATTTTATACCTATATTTTTTTAAAGAAAAAAATACAAGTCCTTGGCCAGGAAATTACATTTTTAGTTTTAGAGACCAACATTTAGCTCCAAGCATTGCTTGCATGCCTGTAATCTCAATATTCAGAAAGCTGGAGCAGGAGGATCATGAGTCTGAGGCCAGCCTGAGACCCTATATAGTGAGACCCTGTGTCAAAAAAAAAAAAAAGAGAAAAAATTGCTTTATTATACTAGCTTTTATTTATTTGTTTTATTTTGTTTTTGTGCCAGTACAGGATCTGAGCACTGTCCCTTAGCTTTTTCACTCAAGGTTGGAGCTCTATCCACATGACTTTTTGACTTTTTGATAGTTAATTGATGATAAGAGTCACATGAACATTTCTGCCCAAGATGACTTTAAACAGTGATCCTCAGATTTCAGCCTCCTTAGTAGCTAGGTCTATAGGTGTGAGCCACCAGCACCTGGCATTGAATTAGTGCATTTAAGTAATGTGTTGATATATCCCTATATCTTGATATATGAATATTCACCTTTCTTTTACTATTTGGTGTTGCATTTGTTCAAATTACAAGGTTGTACACTGGAAAGGGCACTATTCCCTTTGGTACACATAATGTGTCAGTTGTAAGATGACCAAGCGGAAGGTTTCATCATTGTAAGAATTATGATCTTTTCTGTCACAATGGTTGCTTGACAGAAGAACCTATTTCAAAGGCATCTGCTGCAATGTTATGTGACCTCAGCTTTCCAGGAAAACCACAGATGCTCAGACTTAGTATTCTTCCAGGAAGCCTGATGAAATCCTGTTCAAACAAAAGGGATCGCAACTGAGGCACGGGATGTGAGGCACATCCCGTGCCTCAAAGGCCTGTTTTGTTTACAAAGGCCTGCTTTAGTCAGGTGTTCTGCCCTCTGGTGACAACTCCATTCCTAATGAGCCAGTGATTAAAGACTATGAAACCTAAGTTCTGGTTAATTGAAATGAGGATCAGTGATACATTAGGGATAAAATTTGGTGGATTGCTCAATCGGTGTTAGTTGCACAGAGGTAAAACTTTTTGCCATGTAATTTCTGATACTTGAGTCTCATTCCATCATGACACCCCGGATCCTAAAGGTCATTTCCATTCCAGCACTAGGATTTATACTGAAGCCCAAAAGGAGGGAAGCTACAGGCCAAGACTAGGAATTTCAATGAATGACAGAAAAGCGAAAGAGGTGTCAGCTGGGGTAGAAGGGGTCAAATGAGAGGGTATATAAACTTGAAAATAAGACAATGAAATCTTAAAGTTGTTTTAAGACGTGGGGAAGAGAGAATGGGAGAGAATGAGAAGGAGTTAAGTTTTATTGAGTACACTGTGAATTTGGTGACATCACAACTGACTCCATTAACTACAAATAATATGTACTAAAAAACTATTTTAAAGAATCTTAAGGGGCTGGGGATATAGCCTAGTGGCAAGAGTGCCTGCCTCGGATACACGAGGCCCTAGGTTCGATTCCCCAGCACCACATATACCGAAAACGGCCAGAAGCGGCGCTGTGGCTCAAGTGGCAGAGTGCTAGCCTTGAGCGGGAAGAAGCCAGGGACAGTGCTCAGGCCCTGAGTCCAAGCCCCAGGACTGGCCAAAAAAAAAAAAAAAAAAAAGAATCTTAAGTATTTTTAAGGAATTGGAAATGTTGAATATTCTGATTTGATCACTGTAGTTACAGTGTTATGTATTCAATTATCTCACTGCTGCTGATAAACTGGTAGAAGGGACATAATAATTTTATTTATTTATTTATTTATTTGTTTGTTTATTGCCAGTGCTGGGGCTAGAACTCAGGGCCTAGGCACTGTCCCCGAGCTTCTTTTGCTCAAGGCAAGTACTCTACCACTTGAGCCACAGCGCCACTTCTGGCTTTTTTGACTAGATTATTGGAGATAAGAATCTCTCACCTTCCTGCCTGGGCTAGCTTGGAAATGTGATCCTCAGATTTTAACTTCCTGAATAGCTGTAATTACAGGCACGAGCCACCGACACTGGCCCTGGTAGCTCCTTCCTGTAATCCTAGCTACTCAGGAGGCCAAGATCTGAGGATCAAAGGTAGGGATCAAGACAGGCAGATACTTCCACCCCCAGAAAAGAGCTAGAAGTTGGAGGTGTGATTCAAGTGAAAGAGCACCAGTCTTGAGTGACTAAACAAGAGCATGAGGCCCTGAGTTCTAATCCCAGTACAAAACACTTAAAAAATTTAAGTGTAGAGGTAGACCAACTTAATAAAGATTCTGAGGCAATATTTTTATTTTGGTAGAGGTAAGTCTATTGACTATTCTTGTGTCTTCAACATAACAATGCATAATACTAGTCATTATAGGAGTCTGATATATGTAGTTTCTAATGTATGAATATGAAATTTTGCTCTTTAGGCTCTCTTTTGAGAGGAAAATTCTTCAATCCTAGCAGCAGAGTAACTCTGGGTGCTAAAAGATGTCCTGAAAACACTGTTGTGAGGAGAAGCAATTACAACACAGACACAAAGAGCCTCTAGAGCCTCTGCATTGGCACACAGATGCCACGGATTTCGTGGACACTGAACCACCTTTGTAGGCCAACACTGGCTTCCATACCTCAGTACAGGAATGGAAGACACCAATCTACCTCATACAAACTCTGCCCTACTCGTGGAATTCCATCATCATCAAAAATATACAATCCTGTTTTTTTTTCATTTCTTTTTTATATTGTTATTATAAAGGTGGGGTTACAGTTACAGTAAGTCAGGTAAAAAGTACGTTTTTTTCTGGACATTGTCACCCAATATCCTTGTTTTTATTAATTTTTGATAGATAACAGATGATGATGGACATGATAGATAGATAGACAGACAGACAGACAGACAGATAGCATGGATAGATGACAGACACTGACAGATAAACTTGTTCTGGTATAGTAAGCATAGCAAAATAGTAGAGTTTGAATCCACATAGATAAAGAGAATAGCTATAAGAAAATGAACCAAACTAGATTTCTAAAAGGAGAAAAGATGAAGGAAGGAAACAGAGAAGAGAGGGATAAAGAAAAGGAGGAAGTGGTGGAAAAATAAAAATAGAAGAGGGATAGAAAACAGAGTGAAAAAGGAGGGCAGAAAGAGAAAGAGGAAGTGCAAGGAAGGAAGAGGAGGAGGAGGAGGAAAAGGAGAAAGAAGAGCAGGAGGAAGTGAAGAAGACAAGGAAGAAGATGAGGGCAATTCAGCTATGGAGTCCATGATACTAAAATGCCTCCATCCATGATTTAAGGAAGTTTTCAATTTTGATAGGAAAATATGTACAATGCTGACTAAGAAGACAACAAAAGATGACAAAGTAGCCTGTTGCTGGTGGCTCATGCCTTTAATCTTAGCTACTCAGGAGGCTGAGATCTGACGATTGAGGTTCAAAGCCAGTTCAGACAGGAAAGGCAATGAGACTCTTATTTCCAACTAACCACGCACACACACACACACACACACACACACACGTAGGTGGTACTGTGGCACTGGCCTTGAGCAAAAAGATTCAGGGACAGCACCTAGGATCTGTGTTCAAGCCCCATGGCTGACCAAAACAAAACAAAACAAAACAAAAAACCACAAAGGAGCCATGATGCTGTGTTAGATTAATGTTAGACAGGGAGGTTTATGCTGAATGTTCTTTCAGAGTCTCTTGGAAAGAAAAGATTTGAATTGAATTAGTTAATAACAGAAGAAAACAAGCAGAAATAATGAGACTAAAATTATAAAGCATTAGCCAAGTACCACGTGCTCATGACTACAACTCTAGCTAATCAGGATGCTGAGATTTAGAGATTCATGGTTCTAAGCCAGCCTCAGCAGAAAAGTCTTTGAGATTTCATTTCAAATTAACCAGCAAAATGCCAGGTGGGAGGCATGGCTCAGGTGGTAGAATACCTGCTGTGAAAAAGAAAGCCAAGTGATAGTAAGAGACCTTGAGTTTCAAACATAAGTAAGTATTTAGGTTACTTATCCCAACTTAAATCAGAGTTTCACAATAAAGTGTAATACTAATTTAGTACATTGCTTACTTTTACTTCCAATTAATAATTCAGTTCCAACATACTGGAGATAACTTTATGAGCAATTTATTATGTTTCATTTAAAGTATATTTTGAAATAAATGGTTATTGAAAATATCAGACAGAAACTAAAAATCAATGAAACAAAAATAACCCAAAGTAAATATAGCTATAATCTCTTTGAAATATCTTAAATTTAGACAAAAAATAATATTTTCTTAAAATATATTACTTTAAAATGTCATGTCTTGCTGGTGGCCCACTGTAATTGTAGCTGCTCGATGGTTGAGATCTATAGATAGTGGTTCAAAGCCAGCCCAAGAAGAAAAGTCTGTGGACTCTTACCTCCAATTAATCAGAAAAAAAAAAAAACCCCATCAAACAGAAGTGGAGGTGTGGCTCAAGTGGCAGAGAACCAGCCTTGAGAGAAAAAGCCAAGTAAGATCAAGAGGCCCTGAATTCAAGCCTCAGTACCAGCACAAAAATATAAATAAGTTGAATAAATAAGATGTCACTTCCTTAATATTAATGCTTATTTCAGGTTTAAAAACTAATACAAAGATATTCAGTTTCAAACGTGTTTATTTTTATGGGCTTTGAAAGAAATTAGATAGTATTTCATCAAAAGACATTCTAGGAAGTGTCACTGTGGCTCAAGTGGTAGAGCACTAGCCTTGAGCACAAAGAGGCTCAGGAACAGCACCCAGAACCTAAGTTCATGCCCCACAACTGAAAAAAAAAAAAAGAAAGACCTTGTAATACTATTGCATTATAAAATATTATATTTCGTGGGGCTCGTCTGCTTTTACTTTTCTTGTTCTTTTCTCCGCAGCCCTCTCTTAGGTCCTATGTTCTGCTCATGTTAGACTTGCTTTGATTTAACTTAGGAAGTTTGGGTTTCTGTTTCTTGTTATTAAGGAATCCTAAATAATATATAACCCATGCCAATGTCTTTCCTAACTTCCCATCTCCACAAACAAGTTCTCTAGAGAATGAGTCCTGCCAGGAAAAGAGATAGTAAATCCGATAAGAAACATGAATGATGGTTTTGATAGTGGAATGTATTATTCCTGCCAGATACTTTATGCATTTTTACAAGAAATGCCTTACTGTAAGAAATATTTTGGTTATAATATAGTAACCTTTCTCAAAAAGTTGCTCAGGAAGCTGGGCGCTGGTGGCTCACACCTATATTCCTAGCTACTCAATAGGCTGAGACCTGAGGATTGTAGCTCAAAGCCAGCTCCAGCAGGAAAGTGTATGAGACTCTTATCTCCAATTAACCACCAAATTAGGCACAGCCAGAAATAGAGGTGCAGCTCAAGTAGTGTGCCAACCTTGAGCAAAAACAAAAACTAAGGAAAAGCACCCTAGCCCTGAACTCAAGCCCCCATACAGGAACAAAAAATAAAGCTCCATACAATTAACAACAGTTAATGTGAAAGAAAGAAGCCAAGTTGGCATTAATCAAATAGCTACAATAAAGACTCTTTTATTTCTTTTGGTGGTGCTGGGTTTTGAACTCCAGGTCTCGCCCGCTCATTAGGCTTGCTTGCTAGGCTGGTACTCTATAATTTGAACCACATCTCTAGTCTGGACTTATGCTCATTATTTTGGAAATGTCTCACAAACTTTCCTGCCAGGGCTAGTCTTGTACCTCCAGATCTTAGATTCCCAAGCAGCTATGAGAACAGGCATGAGCCTTTAGCACACACCAGTAATTAAAAAAAAATGTGTGTGTGTGTGTGTGTGTGTGTGTGTGTGTGTGTGCATGTGTCTGTCTGTCTATCTGTCTGTCTGTACTGGAGCTTGAATTGAAGGCTGGGTGCTCTCCTTCAGCTTTTTCACTCAACTCTGGTGTTCTACCACTTGAGCCACAGCTCTCTTCCAGCTTTTTGGTCGGTTAACTGGAGTTAAGAGTCTCCACATCTTAACTCTGGTTTAACTAGAATTATAGTTGTGAGCTACCTACACTCAGCTGAGAGTTGGTAATTCTTTTGTTTGTTTGCTTGCTTTGGTATTTGTCAGTTGTGGAGCTTGAACTCAGGGCCTGGGCACTGTCCGTGAGCTTTTGTGCTCAAGACTAGTGCTCTACCATTTTGAGCCACAGCCACAATTCTGTTTTTCTGGTGATTAATTGGAGATGAGTGTCATGAACTTTCCTGCCCAGGATGGCTTTAAACCTTGATCCTCAGATAGCATCCTCCTGAGCCACTGGTGTCCGGCTGAGGGTTGGTAACTCTTAAGCAGTTGCTACTAGATGCTTATTACCTTCTCACTCATTGAATGAATCAGTGAATGAGAGAGTGGTGCCTGCACATCTCTGCCACCATGGAAGCTTACATTTAGAAGG
Organism: Perognathus longimembris pacificus; assembly: GCF_023159225.1. Lineage (NCBI taxonomy): Eukaryota > Metazoa > Chordata > Mammalia > Rodentia > Heteromyidae > Perognathus > Perognathus longimembris. Next base: position 58,822,215 of record NC_063161.1, on the reverse strand, counting down.
GCTAAGTCAAATTACAGTAATTCACAGGGATTACATCACCAATTAGTGTTCCTTCTTTTTCATGTATTCATTTGTGAGAATAATTGAGCGCCTATTATGTGGTAGACAGCTGAACCAAGCCCTTTCTCTTATAGAGCCTCAGTGTGATAAGGAAAATGTTAAACAATTCCTGAAATAAAAGTGTATCGTTAGCTGGGTGCTCACACCTGTAATTTTAGCTACTCAGGAGGCTGAGATCTAAGAATTGTGGTTTGAAGCCAGCCCGGGCAGGAAAGTCTGTGAGACTCTTATCTCCAAAATCACCAAAAATCTGGAAGTAGAGTTGTGGCTGAAGTGGTAGAGTGCTAGATTTAAGCAAAAATAAATATGTTAGGGACAGTACCCAAGCCCTGATTTCACGCCCCTAGAGCAGCACAGAAAAAGCCAATAGTATATGCTGGAATTGATTTAAATTACGTTGGAAACTATAATGCATGACTATTTAAGCCAGGTGTTAAATCATTTCTCAGACAAAACAAATATTTTGGTTATAAAAATATTTTTGAAGAGATAGTTGGATGAGAAATTAAGTGAATTAGCATTTTTGGCTTGTCCACATAAGTTCACTAAATTCAATTAATGATAGAACATTCACATGTCCAAATATTTATTTCAGGAGAAATTCTCTTGAACTCTGTTCATCTGTAACTTCAGAAATTGCCTTTAAAAAGTCACCTGTATTTGGATAGGTTCCTTATGTTGTTAAAAAAATATATTTGCTCTTTTAATTAAGCTTGTTTTACTGAGTTCCTTTGATCTGAGAGTGATCAAATGACAACTCTTTGGGAATTTAAACTATTACCTTACAGAGATAAAAAGGTAGTGATGTTTTAGAAGTATTTTCTTTATATGTTACATCAGAAATTACCTCCAGCTCGGCACCAGTGGCCCATGCTTATAATCCTAGCTAGAGCTAGAGTGCTAGCCTTAAGCAGAAAAGCTAAGGGGCAGCACTTAGGCCCTGAGTACAAGTCCCAGTACGAGAGAGAGAGAGAGAGAGAGAGAGAGAGAGAGAGAGAGAGAGAGAGAGAGAGAGAGAGAGAGAGACCACCAGGTAATCAGATAATTTTGGACTTATTGATTCAATAACTCATTTGTGTTGACTTTCATCCCTTTAAAGAGTATTCTCAATAATCTAGCCAATTCCATAAAATTCCCAAGAAATTCTTAAATTAGAGCTGACTGTAAAAAAGAAATCCAGTATAGATATCTTTCTATGACAAACCTTTTGTTACATTCTTTCTTTGCTATTTTAATACAGGTTTTGAAAAATTGAAAAAACTTGTTCTGATTAATTATATCAGTAATGTTAGTTGGAATATTAGGTTGCTATGACTAAAATATTATTTATCCCTTTATAGTATTTTTTTCTTTGTCCACTTGTTTCTTGTTCATATATAATAAGCCAATTTTCTGGAAGATGCAACTTCTTACTGCATCAAGAATACAGGGCCACAAGCAGCCCCACTTTTGGGTATCTATCCAAAAGACCACAAACAAAATCACAGTAATGCCACCAGCACAACAATGTTCATTGCAGCACAATTTATCATAGCGAGAATCTGGAACCAGCCCAGATGCCCCTCAGTAGAAGAATGGATCAGGAAAATGTGGTACATATACACAATGGAATTTTATGCCTCTATCAGAAAGAATGACATTGTCCCATGTGTAAGGAAATGGAAGGACTTGGAAAAAATTATACTAAGTGAAGTGAGCCAGACCCAAAGAAACATGGACTCTATGGTTTCCCTTATTGGGAATAATTAGTACAGGTTTAGGCAAGTCATAGCAGAGCATCACAAGGCCCAATAGCTATACCCTTATGAACACATAAGATGATGCTAAGTGAAATGAACTCCATGTTATGGAAACAGTTGTAACTACTTTCAAAGTCCTATGTGTATCTGTAGCTTCTATTATTGATGATGTTCTTGTATCACCTTCCTGTGGTTGTACCTACACTATCTCTGTAATCTTATCTGAGTATATTGGAAACTGTGTATACTGGTATTGGAAGTAGGAAATTGAAAGGGAATACCAAATTTGAGAGACACAGGGTAGAAAAAGACAAACAACTACAAAAGCAATACTTGCAAAACTGTTTGGTGTAAGTGAACTGAACACCTCCGTGGGGGAGGGAAAGGGGGAGGAGGGAGAGGGGTATGAGGGACAAGGTAACAAACTGTACAAGAAATGTATCCAGTGCCTAACTTATGAAACTGTAACCTTTCTGTACATCAGTTTGATAATAAAAATTTGAAAAAAAAAGAATACAGGGCCATTCATTGTTCAGAGAATCAATTAGTCAACAGATTTTCCTATTTTAAGATCCTATTTAGTTGAAGTTTACTTTGTATCTTTTATCCATTTGGAACTTATCACATTTAGTCCTAATATAAAGAGGTAATCAAGATGTCAATTATTTGTACAGTGTGAAAATAACAAAAAAAAACTTGACTTTTACCTGGATGACAAGCACTTCACTAGAATATTTTTATGGCTTATAGTTTGCTACTACTATCAGAGTATCTTATGTTCCTAGGTAAGATGCATAAATACATTCCTCATTTTCGTGTGTGTGTGCACCCATACAGGGACTTGAACTTAGGACCTGAACACTTCCCTTAGCAGCTTTGCTCAAGACTGGCACTGCTACCACTTGAACAATACCTCCACTTCCTGTTTCTTGCTGGTTAACTGAAGATAAGAGTCTCATGGGCTTTCTTGCCTGGGCTGGATTCAAACCTTGATCCACAGATCTCAGCCTCCTAAGTAGCTAGGACCACAGGAGTGAGCCCTTGGTGCCCAACTATTCTTTCATTTTTAAATAATGATCTGAGCATATATCTGTAATATAGTATCCATTGTCTTATTAGATAGTATTTTCAATAAATTCCTGATAAATTTATCAAGTGGTAAATACTGTAATAAACATTTGCTTACTTGCTTTCAAGCTCCCTAGTGCTTCCCCTTGTGTTCATTTTCATCCTTCTTTCCTTCATTCTTTCTTTTCCTTTGTGCTAGTTCCCTCTATCCCTTCCTTCTTTGCCTTTCTTTCTTCTTTTCTTCCTCCCTTCTTCCCATTCTTCATCTTCTCCTTTCTTTCTTTGCTTTCTTACTTTCCTTCCTTCATTTCTTACTCTTATTGGTCTTTTCCTTCTCAAAAGTATTTCTGTAAAGGCTTCTTATTTGTGTAACATTGCAATGACTAGTCTTAACCATGAAAATTATTTCCACATTCTAACAAACACAAGCTTCTTTCTCCAAAAAGTATTTTTGTAGACAACATTATTATACACATTAGTTTATACATACATAGAACATGCAGAAAACATTTTCACAGCCAGGCGCTGGTGGCTCATGCCAGTAATTCTAGCTACTCAGGAGATCTAAGGAGCTCAGTTCAAAGCCAGCCTGGGCAGGAAAGGCTGTGAGACTCTTATCTCTGATCAACCACCAGAAAACCTGGAAGTGGTGCTGTGGCTCAAAGTGGTAGAGTGCTAGCCTTGAGCAAAAGAGCTCAGGGACAGTGGCCAGCCCCTGAGTTCAAGCCTAGGACTGACAGAAAAAAAAACAAAACAAAACAAAAAACTTTTCCACTCCAGTCTTTTCCACTCTAGACCTCTAAGTCCCCAGTTCCCAACTCTCAATTCCAGTATTTGAATTCCTAGTGCATCCATTCACTTTCAATATTTATTTCTGTGGTAGATATAAATAAACTACATCGTTTTGCTGTTTTGTCCTTAAATAAATAAGACTCATCAAAGTATACAATATCCAAGAGCATCACATGCAGTGTTCTTTTACTTAATATGCAATAATAGGGAATACACTTCTTTTTTTTTTTTTTTTTTTGGCCAGTCCTGGGCCTTGGACTCAGGGCCTGAGCACTGTCCCTGGCTTCTTCCCGCTCAAGGCTAGCACTCTGCCACTTGAGCCACAGCGCCGCTTCTGGCCGTTTTCTGTATATGTGGTGCTGGGGAATCGAACCTAGGGTCTCGTGTATCCGAGGCAGGCACTCTTGCCACTAGGCTATATCCCCAGCCCGGGAATACACTTCTTTCACGTAATATGTTCTTAAGATTCCTCATATAGATACATAGAGACTTTCTTCATGTTCAGTTTCTAACCCAGATAGTGTTCTATTTTATGGAAATAGTATTTTAAGCTACTTCATGTGGATGGAGAATTTCTCTATTTTTTTTTTTGCCATTTCCGACCTTTTTCGTGCTTAATAGTCTATAAGCTATAAAATGCAAATATTTCTGTAGGATGAATTACCAGAAGGAAAATGAAAATCCACAAAGAAAAAGCATTGGTAATTTTCTCAGATATATTTGTAATTTTATAGACATTCTGTCAAATTGCTTTCATAGTTGTTAGAATTTATCATCTACCAAGCAATGTATGAAAAAGCATTGACCCTCACCCCCCAAGAATGCAATTACAGTTACAGAGTACAGTTGAGCTTATGGATTTTGGCCCATCTAGTGGATGACAATGATGTTGTAGCCAGATGTCAGTGACTTCGTCCTATAGATCTAGCTACTCAGGGGGTTGACATCTGAGGATTGTGGTTTGAAGTCAACTAGTACAAAAAAGTCCCTGAGTCTCTCTGATCTCCAAGTAGTAAACAAAAAGCTATGAGGCAGCTGTGATTCAAGCAGTAGAGTACCAGTCTTGAATGAAAGAAAGCTGAGGGATAGCACCAATGGCCTGCATTCAAGCCCGGGTATGGGTACACATATGCATATGTGCATATATAATAGTACAAATAACACAAATACTAATATCATAGTGTAAACACCTTTTCACATCTTTTTGTAAGCTTTTGAGCCACGTGGATGGTATTTTTTCCAAAATCATCCTAACATATTCCTGAATACTCTTCATCATTTATGTTCTCTTTTTTCCTATTGCCTTGTTGATTGCACTCACTAATTTCTAGAACCTTGGCATACTAGATTCCTTACGTTATTTGTTGTTTGTAATGTATCTGATATATTGTCTTGGTTTGTGTGTGTATGTTCCATACCTGGGCTTCAACTCAGAGTTTTGAGCTCATAGCTGGGTTTTTGTCACTCAAGGTGATGTCTACCATTTAAGCCTCTACTTCCTTTTTGCTGATTAATTATAAATAAGAGTATTCATAGACGTTTTTTCCCAGGTTAGCTTTGAACCTTGATCAGCACATCTCAACGTCCTGAATAGCAATAAATCTTTGTCTCATTGCTTATTTATTCTATACTGTATGTGACATGTATACAATATTTCTTTTTTCCCAAATATCTAGTCAGTTACTTCAACACTATTCCCCTATTACTTGAGATGATACCATTATAGTTTACGAGGTATGTGGGGGTCAGCTAATGTATCTTCCTCGTTAACTTGTCCCTTCTTATGCTCCAGTGACTATTGAAACTTTGTACTGGCCAGGCTTCTCCAAAGAAATGGAACATAACAAATAGGCTGCATTAACAGAAGGATTTATTTTTATGGTATTTGCGCATCTAATTACAGAGGTTGAGACATGTCAACATCTGCCCTCTGCCAGTTAAATACTTAAAAAAACACAGTGATATCATTCAAAGGCTCTACGGCTGGAGAACCTATGTTATCCATGCCAGACAGAAACAATCACAACCAAGATTGAAAACCAATATCACCAAGGCAAGAGGCATTTTAAGTTCTACCTCTGCAGTCAGGCAGACAGTGAATTCTTGATTTATTTATAGTTTGGTCTATATTTTGGGCCCTCAGTAGATTATATAAAGCCCAACTCACTGAGAAGGGCAATCCAACTCATTTAATCCACTGAGTCAAATACTAATCTATTCCAGAAACACTCTTCCAGACGAGGCCAAAAATAATGCTCTACTAGACATCTGAGTATCTGGTAACCCAGGCAAGTTGACACACAGAATCAATCATCACAGGCATTCTAATATGTTTCATACCTACCCAAGCTCCTGTCATTCTTCTTTTGTGAAGTTTTATGCCAATTCCAATACACATAAGCAAACTGTTGAATCAGACCCAACAGTCTTTTTCAAAGTAAAAATCAGTTAAAAGTTTTTATTGGGCTCAAATTGAACTTTATGTATTGTGTCTTATCATTTATTTACATCCTCTTTGAAATCTTTTAATGAGTTTGAGCTCTTCAATATAAGTGAATTTTGTTTGCTCAGTTGATTTCTAGCTTTTCTCCTTTTGTTGATGTTGTAAACAGAATCTCTTCTTCCATTATATTTTCAAACAGTTTTTTGCTTGCCTATATGTAAATTCTTGAGCTATAAATATTCTACTATGCTGTTAGGAATGTACTAATTTTTCTGTTGGTTTTAGTACATTTTACAGGTATATTAACATGCCCTTCCCAAAGAGTAAAAGGTGGTTTTTTTTTGTTTAATCTTTAAATAGTTGTATAGAACTGGGGATGGGGGAATGTGGGAGAAAAATGAGGGAGGGGGTAACAAGTTGGACAAGAAATGAACTCACTACCTAACATATGTAATTGTAACCCTCTCTGTACTTTACCTTGACAATAATAATAGGAGAAAATAGCAAAAATAAATAGTTATACAAAGGGTTTGCCATTCAACAAAGCAGTTTATGAGCACTGTGCAGCTTGAGCAATGTCATCCCTTTCATCATTCTCCCTCATCCCTCCCAACCCCACCCTTTCAATTTTCTTAATTTTGTAGGTATGCATTGAGTCGTATGACTGCATTCTCCCTTCTTCCTCCTTTCATTCATCCCATCTCCCCAGCCCCTTTGGAACCCTAATTTCTAGTGTTTACTTTGTTAGATCTTGAGTTAAGGAATTACACCATTTGACTTCTTCCCTGAATCTACCATATTTCAGTTAATATGCTTATGTACACTTGGATACCATCCCATGGGGCTTATATATGTATAAATTAATTCTAGATTGTACATATGAGAGAAAACATGTGGCATTTGTCTCTCTGGGTCTGACTTATTCACTTAAAATTGTTTTTTTCTAGATCCTACCATTTCCCAAAGAGTAAGAGCTCTAGATGGGCACTAGTTTTTTCCTGCCTGTCATCTTGGCTACTCAGAAGGCTGAGATCTGAGGATCGCAGTTCAAAGCCAACTGGGGCAGAAAAGTCCATGAGACTCTTATCTCCAATTTACCACAAAAAGCCAGAAGTGGAACTATGGCTCAAGTGGTAGAGCACCCAGAGGGACAGACAATGCCCAGATCTAGAATTCAAGCCCCAGGGTTGGGAGGAAGAAAGAGTGAAATTCTATGTCTTCATTTAATTTGTCTGAGCATACTGATTAACAACTCAAGTCTCATGTTAAGTAATAGTTTTAATAATGAGAATTGTCACTGGATTTAATGGGAATACTTGTAATACTTCCCAATGATCATAATACTGTCTTTTAGAATATGACACACTTCCCCCATATTAAGGAATTATTTATCTACCCCTATGCTAGTTATAAAATCAAGAATAAATGTTGAGCTGGGTGTGGATGGCTCTTGCCGGTGATCCTGGCTACTCAGGAAGCTGAGATATGAAATCCACAGTTAGAAGCCAGCCTCCGCAGAAAAGTCCATGAGACTCTTATCCCAAACTAACCACCAAAAAGCCAGAAGTGGAGCTGTGGCTTGGAAGGCAGAGCAAAAAAGCTGAGGGAAAGTGTGAGGCCTTGAGTTCAAACCCCAGAACCAGCACACACACACACACACACACACACACACACACACACACACACACACACGAGCAAGAGTAGGAAAGAGAATTCAGGATTAGTCTCAAACTTGAGAAAGGAGAGCAGAAAGAAATGCAAAATGAGCCTCCAAGTGCAGTGTGTGTTGTTCTGGAAAAAGTTATGACCTAGCCAACAGGAGCATCAGAACAATGACTGTGCATTAGTGAACACACCAGGCAAAATAGTGGAGTTTTAAGGTGCCTGCCAGCCCACTGCTGGGAATAGGCTCTAATGCTTTTGTATATGCTGAAGGTGTAGATGTTTGTTGCTATAACTAACTGCAGGCTCTTTCCTGAAGTAGCATGTGCAGGAAGATTTACTATGACTACCACACACATTACATAATATTTTTATTCAAATGCAGATTTCAAATATATACTGAACAAGTTTTAGCAAATTCATAAACCCATTTGCCCCATCCTGAACAAGGTATAGAATAGTTCCACATCAACCCTCCTCCATCACACACACACACACACACACACACACACACACACACACAGAGAGAGAGAGAGAGAGAGAGAGAGAGAGAGAGAGAGAGAGAGAGAGAGAACTGCTGTCCTGATTTTTATTACCATAGTTTATTTTGCCTGCTTTGAACTTCATATACACACAAGAAGAGCACATGTCGTGTTTTATTTCTGGTTTTTCTCGTGTAATACAATGGGTTTTATATTTATAAATGTGACTGCATGCCAGTAGTTTTAAATATTTTCTTCCATTATAAAGAAAATATGGGCTTTGGGGATATTTCTAGTTGTTGGCTATTTTAAATAAAGATAATTATACACTGTACATTTTGGTATAAGTTTTATTCTGTGGGCATGTGTTTTTATTAGCATTTTGGTAAATATCTAAGAAGAAAATTGCTGTATGTTAAATTTATGAGACCCTGAGCTTTTCAAATCATTTTCATTATTTTTCCAACCAACAAGTGACTATTTGGTTTGGTATTTAATTGAATCTATATTCTACTTTGGAGTAAACTGACATCTTAATGGAATCAAGTCTTACAGTCAATGAACTTTATGTATCTACTCACTTTTTTTTTCCTGCTGGTCCTAGGACCCAAACTCAAAACCTGGGTGCTGTGTTTGCTCAGGATAGTGCTCTACCACGTGAGCCACAACTCCACTTCAGATTTTTACTTGTTAATTGGAGATAAGAGTCTCACAGACTTCCCTGTTTGGGCTGGCTTAAAACCATGATTCTCAGAGCTCAGCCTTCTGAATAACTAGGATTATAGGAGTGAGCCACCAGCACCTGCCTTACTTAGTTCTTTTTAAAATTATCTTAGAAATGTTTTGTTGACAGCACGGGAGATATGTAATTGCTTGTTAAGTGCAACTCTAAATGTGTTTAAAACAGTCTTGCTTTCATATTTCCCTTGTTGTTTGTTGATATTATATGGAAATAAACTTGATATTCAGTCTGTCAACTGTCTAAAGTAATCTATTTGTTCTTCCCATTTTTGTGTTTTGTTCATTTTGTATTTTCTCTATATATCACCATGCCTTCTAAAGACAAATATTTCATTTCTCTCTTCTGACATGTTATGAATTTGATTTCTTGCTCTATGCCACTGACAGGACCTCTGGAATGAGGCAAATGATGGGAACAGACATCATTGCCACATCTCTGACCTTCAGAGACACTGTTCAATATTCATTTGTCCTTTTCTTCATTACAGATGATATGTGCATGTGCCTGTCTTGGGCTTGAGCTCAGGGCCTGAGTGTTGTCCCTGAGCTTCTTTTGCTCAAGGGTAGCACTCTACCACTTGAGACTCAGTTTTACTTCCAGCATTTTTTGGTAGCTTATTGGAGATAAGAGTCTCACATTTTCCTGCCCAGGCTAGCTTCAAACCACGATCCTCAGATCACAGTCTCCTGAGTAGCCAGATGACAGGTGTGAGCCACAGGTGCCCGACAAATGTCCATTACTACCGGTGACAAATGTAAAATACTAGTGTTATTTTTAATGTCCCCAATTGTGCAAGATTATTCTTTATTTGGCTATTAGAGGAAAGGCTGTTTATTCTGATTCTTTCTAAGGCTGTTGGGTTGAGACCTGTCCAGTTCTTTAGTAATGTTGAACAGCTCTGTCCACATAGAAATGGAACAAGGAAGGCTTTGCTCATAGTGAGGAAGCTCTCACTTCACCTAAGTACTCAGTGAACTGAGTCTTACTTGCCTCTAAGTAATTCCAAACAAAGCTATAATTCTTTATTTTGTTCCAGACATTCATGAGGTTTTGTTGTTTTGTTTGCTTTTTGGTGTGTAGGGGGACAGTACTAGAACTTGAACTCAGGGTCTGGGCACTGACCCACAACTTTTTCACTCAAGGATAGTTAGTGCTCTACCAATTGAACCACAGCTTCACTTTTGGTTTTTTGATTGTCAACTGGAGATAAGAGTCTCAGAGACTTTCCTGCCCAGGCTGGCTTTGAACTGTGATCCTCAGATCAGTCTACTGTGTGCTCTGTACTGAGATCTAGATTATCCTGGACTATATAACAAGAACCTGTCTCAAAAAAAAAACAAAAACAAAAACAAAAACAAAACGAAAGTCCATGGAGCAGCGGTTCAAATAGTAGAGCACTAGCCTTACGCACAAAAGCTCAGGGACAGCATCTATGCCCTGGGTTCAAGCCCCAGGACCAAGTAACACACACACACACACACACACACACACACACACACACACACACACACACCTTTTTCTTTACTGATTTTGTATAATTTCCAGAAGAAAAGGAAAGGAAAATTTCCCATTTGGACAACCATATTTGCTTAAGTCACCTAAAGGTATATTGACAGAGATCCAAGTTCTATCTCTTATCTTGTAAGATAGAAGGGGTGACATTGGTGAAGATGAACTGTATTCATAAATTGATAAATTAAATTGAAACAACTACATAAAGTTGAATTGTACAATGACATAGATAATTTTCAAAAGGAAAAAAGACAATATTTCATCTGTTTTCTCAGAGATCAAACATAATGATAAACACAATTATAGACACATAAATTATTATGTCAACTTTGTTAATTTATCTTATCAAAGAATACATATGGAGTATTTCACCATAGTTCTTACTAAGATATATTGTATTCATAAACTGCTTTGTTAAATGGCAACTCCTTTGTACAACTACTTAAAGATAATAAAATAAGAAAAGAAATTCAACTGCCAATTACTAGAGCAATTCAGTTGATTATCAGATCACTTTTGGATTTAGCATTTGGAAAGGACATAACTAAAATCAGCACAACTAAAACTGCAGAAAAGAAATTTGCAGAAGAGAAATTTGGTGGGCAGTGGTCAGAACTAAGGAATGAAGACCTAAGAGAAGGGCAAGGATCTATTTCACTGTGAAATTAGAGGAGGCATTGAAGCTGAAGGCTGGCTCCTAGTGAACTTTCTCTGGGGAATTCTGTGATCACTGGTACAAAGGTCACAGAAGCATCTTATAAAACAACTTCTTAGGACTCTGGTTATGGAACTAATCAGCCAATCGTCAAATGAAGACTGAGACCACAGGGTCATGAACCTAGGAGAAAAGATGAAAACAAAACACACAGGAAATAAATACAGACTGTTATTTTTATAGAGATTTAGTTTTTTACAATGTTTCTCTTTTTTAAAAAATATAGCTTGGAAATGCGAGGTGATTGAAGAATTTTACTTTTATATTCTGTACCCCCCCCACAACACGTAATGCAATGGTGCTATATTATTTTCCCTTATGTGTAGAAAAATGATAATTAAGATCACATTAGACTACAAAGAATTAGGGCTATTAGTTAAAAAAAAGTCATTGCCTTCACTTCTGTAAATATGAGGAGAAAAGGAAAATAGAATGACTTGAGAACATATTGAAAGCTGAATTTAAACCATTTCAAAATAAAGCACTGAAAAAGGGCTGGGAACATGGCCTAGTGGCAAGAGTGCTTGCCTCGTATATATGAAGCCCTGGGTTCGATTCCCCAGCACCACATATATAAAAAATGGCCAGAAGTGGCGCTGTGGCTCAAGTGGCAGAGTGGTAGCCTTGAGCAAAAAAGAAGCCAGGGACAGTGCTCAGGCCCTGAGTCCAGGGCCCAGGACTGGCCAAAAAAAAACCAAAAAACCAAAAAAAAACCAAAAGCACTGAAAAAAAAATAAAATAAAGCACTGTAAGCCAGGCACCCGTGGCTCACGCTTATAATCTTAGCTACTTTGGAAAGTGAGATCTGAGGATCATGGTTCAAAGCCATTCCAGATAGGAATGTGTGAGACTCTTATCTCCAATGACCCACCGGAAAACCAGAAGTGGAACTGTGGCTTAAAGTGGTAGAGCACTAGCTTAGAGTAAAAATGCTCAGGGGCAACACCTAGGCTCTGAGTTCAAGCCACATGCTCGACAAAAAGAATAAATGGCTAAAAATAAAGCACTTTCAAATTTTTAGTGAGAAATTTGAGGAAGCTTTTCTGACCCTAATAACTTGGAAATTTTGTTTTTATATTTGGGCTTTGGTGTGTGGAGAGGGTGGAGCTCAGGAGCTCTTCCTCGGGGCCCTGGAGCTCTGAGCTCAAACGCAGGGCTTCATGCCCCTACTTGACTTTTTCCATTCAAGACTGGTCCTCTACCACTTGAGCCACACCTCCACTTTCAGGATCTTGCTGATTAATAGGGCATAACAGTCTCACAGACTGGAGCTGTACTATTTGAGCCACATGTCCACTTCCACCCTTTTCCTGGTTAATTGGAGTTGAGAGTCTCTTGGGCTTTCTGTGCAGGCTGGCTTCAAACCTCTTTATCGCCTCCTGAGTAGGTAGGCTCTCAGGTGGGAGCCATAGCTGACCTCCTAAAATAAAATGTTATCATGTATTTACTCCTTAGATAAAGGAAAGGATAAAACACCAGTGCCTCACACCTGTAATCCTAGCTACTCAGGAGGCTGAGATCTGAGGATCACAGTTCAAAGCCAGCTGTGGGCAGGAAAGTCCATGAGACTTATCTCCAATAAACTTCTCGGAAAAAGCTAGAAGTGATGCTGTGGCTCAAGTGATAGGGCTCTAGCCTTTAGCATAAAGAGGTTCAGGGACAGCATCCAGGCTGAGTTCAATCCCCAGGCTCAGCAAAGAAAATAAAGAAAGGATGAAAAATATCACTTTACAAAGTCAAAGTGTGTTTATATCAAACCACAAATTTACCACTTTACCTTCTCTCCTCCCCCCTTCCTTCTAGGTCCTTCAGTTAGGACCTTTATCATCTAATATACTGGGCATCAAAATCATCTTGATATATAAAAGTAGTGAAGTATTATGGCTCTCAATTTTAATATCTAAACTTTCTGAAAGGCAAAGGACTAATTTGAAACTTTCTTCAGTAATATATTTACAAAATAAACTTGATAAGGCATGTTTGTAATAATAACATTTAAAGCCTCTTACAAATCAGACACTGACAGGAACCTGAGCTAATGATGACTGCCTTGAACAGCAAATCGTGGCTGAGCCAAATGTTTAATCAAATATTACAATAAAATGCAACAAGGTTGTGAAACAGGAAGGAACCAGAAACGCACGCCTGCAATCCTGTTGACTATGAGTCTGAGATCTGAGAATCATGGTTGAAGCCAACATAGGCAGGAAAGCCCATGAGACTTTTATCTCCAATTAATCAAATCACAGACACACACACGCACGCGCACACACACACACACACGGAAGTGGAGATGTTTCAAGTGGTAGAGCACTAGCCTTGAACACAGAAGCTCAGGGAGAATACCCAGACCCTGAGTTCAAGCCCCAGAACAGGCACCAAAAAAAAAAAAAAAGATACTGAACACATATACAGATGTTTAATATAAGTAGATCATATGTTCCAGCAAAAGGGAATGGGAGGTTGGGGTGTACAACGTGGGAAATGTTGGGCTATTTGGGAAAGAGACAATAACTGGAACAGAGATTATGTTCTGGGCGCAGCAGCAGATGTCACTGAGAGAATTTTGGAGGTTTGGAGACATGGTCAAACAGTAGAGTTGCCACCCAAAAAGCACAAAGCTCTTAGTTCAAATCCATTACTGGAGAGAGAGAGAGAAAAAAAGAGAGAGAGAGGGAGAAAGAGAGAAAGAGAGAGAGAGACAGACAGAGAGAGACACAGAGACAGAGAGAGGAAGAAAAGGGGGAGGGAGGAAGGAAGGAAAGAAGAAAGGAATTTAGTTAATTTGGGGTTACAGGCAGTATTTTCGGGGTTTTGAGGCTTTTTTTTCTTTCTTTTTTTTTTTTTTTTTGGCCAGTCCTGGGGCTTGGATTCAGGGCCTGAGCACCGTCCCTGGCTTCTTCTTGCTCAAGGCTAGCACTCTGCCACTTGACCCACAGCGCCACTTCTGGACATTTTCTGTATATGTGGTGCTGGGGAATCGAACCCAGGGCCTCATGTATATGAGGCAAGCACTCTTGCCACTAGGCCATATCCCCAGCCCGGGGTTTTGAGACTTTTACTCCACAAATTCTAGGTGGTTCCTGGAATGTTATATATTGAATAAACAATGACAAAATGAAGCTTATACTTTTTAGGAAAGTGACATTAATATTAAAGATAGCCTAGACACCCAGCTAGAAAATTATCCAAATGAACTGAATGAAACTATGAACATAGAAAATCACCAAATGTTTCACTGTGAATGTAAGGTTGTTTTTTTCAATGTGTGGGGAGAATGCCCTTTTAATTTTAGCATAAGAACATCCTAGATTTGCTATTAGCTCCCCAAAATATGAAAACTGCAGTATTCTTTACATAGCATAACAATTGACTAGATACCCTTAAACTATTTCACAGGAAAATGCAATTAAAACTAGTTTCCTCGGTGCCGGGAATGTGGTTTAGTGGTAGAGTGCTTGCCTAGCATGCATGAAGCCCTGGGTCCGATCCCTCAGCACCACATAAACAGAAAAGCCAGAGTGGTGCTGTGGCTCAAGCGGTAGAGTGGTAGCCCAGGCCCTGAATCCCTTAGCTTTCTCACTCAGGCCGATGCTCTACCATTTAATCTACAGCTCCACTTCCTGCTTTTGCTGTTGTTGTTGTTGTTATTGATGATGATTGGAGGTAAGAATCTCATGGCTTTCCTGCATGGGCTGGCTTAACTGTGGTCCTCAAATGTCAGCTTCCTGAGTAGCTAGGACTACAGGCATGAGCCACATGCATCTGGCCCAAATAACTTTTGTATTGATTCCCTCATTAAATTTCCTTCTTATAACGGGGATTTTATTTCTACATTCGTAGTTGAGTTGGATATTTATTAAGGAATTGTAAAGATCAGATGTTATATCATCTATTTTATGATATGTTCCAATGTCCAAATGTAAGCAATTTCATTTCCTTCTTGATTACTTCCCCTAAGTAAAATATTTCTTTAGTAAGAGAGATCTTATGCACATGAGGACTGCTACATGAGTTGAACAAATTAACACCTGACCCCAAATTGCTGAGAAAAAAGCATTTAAGATTAGAGTCATTTTCTTCCCTGACAAGCCACACTAAAATCACATAAGATTAACCCCATTCACACAAATGCCCATTCTTTAAACTAGTGGACTCTGAAGCCAGGCTCCAGTGGCTCACACTAACAATCCTAGTCACTCAGGAGGCTGACTTCAGATTGTAGCACAAAGCCGAAAAGTCAAGCCAAGCAGAAAAGTCCATAAGACTCTTCCTTCTAGGTAACCAGCAAAAAGTTAGAAATGGAGCTTTGTCTCAAGTGGTAGGGCACCAGTCTTGAACTAAGGGACAGTGCTTTGAGTTCAAAGTACAGTACTGGTACCAAAAATAAATCATAATTATAATTGTTATTAATTTATTGATTAAAAATAAACTATTTCAAAGCAGCATTTTGAATGAACAGTTTAAAGTATACTTTCAGAAGAGATTTCAAAATGCTTTAAGATGCTAATACAAGTATCATTTAAAGATTTAGCATGGGAGAGGTGGTTGAGAGATCAAGCAGCATACTATTCTTCCTGTAATGAGCATTCATTAATAACATGGAAAGATGGTGTGATTTTTCTCTTGGATATTTAGTCCATTTTACAGGTGGCATTTCAAATGAAATAAAAACTTGAAAGGACATAGCACTGTTAATCCCTCATACATAGGAATATATTAGTCAGCTTTGTTTTTTGTTATTGTATCTTATAGAGTGCCTTCAATATCAGGCTGCTTGAATATTTACTGATAATTGTCATATATCTGGTATTGTTTTGCAGTCTACTAAAAACTACATAAAGCAGAGTACATAGAAATCCAGATTACAATACCATAAAATATCAAACTATATAATCAGGTGCTAGTGGCTCACACCTGTAATCCTATTAGGAGGCTGAGATCTGAGGATCACAGCTTGAGACTCTTTATCTCCAACTAATTACCGAAAATGCCAAAGTGGAGCTGGGGCTCAAGTGGTAGAGCACTAACCTTGAAGCCTTAAGCACAAAAGCTAAGTGACAGCACTTAGGCCTTGAGTTCAAGCTCCAGGCCCAGCATATAATAAAAAAAGAAAGAAAAGGAAGGAAGGAATTAATTTAAAATTTAAGTATGTCAAGCTAGGTGACAGTAGCTCACACCTGTAAATCCTAGCTACTTAGGAGGCTGAAATCTGAGGATTATGGCTTGAAGGCAGCCAGGCCAGGGACGTCACTGAAACTCATGGGACCACAAAAGGCCAGAAGTGGAGCTCTGCTTCAAGTTGCAGTGCCCCAGCCTTGTGCAAAAAAGTCAAGCAAGAGTTCACACATACACAGGTGTGCTTGCACACATACATACACACATACAAATTTTAAGCAATTCAGAAGTACATAGAGAAAAAGTTATTTTTTCCTACTTCCCTATACCTTCTTCCAACCTCTTTTTGGTCAGTTGGTATTTGTTGAAGAAAAGCAGACTCTAAGATAGCTCTCAAAGACCCTAACTTAAACCCACTACTGAATTCTCAGATTTAGAAAAAATTATTTCTCATGTGTGTCTGTGTGTATGTGTGAACCTTCTAAAATGTAAACAATAGTTTATCTGGGTACTGGTGGCTCACATCTGTAATCCTAGCTACTCAGGAGACTGAAATCTAAGGATCGTGGTCCAAAAGTAGGAAAGTCTGTGAGACTCATCTCCAATTCACAAAACTGAAACCAGAGTCATGGCTCAAGTTATATATTGCCAGCCATGGGCAAAAACAAAGCTAAGGAACAGTAATGAGGATTTGAATTCAAGCCCAAGTACAGGCACAAAAAATAATAAATTAAACAAAGCACGTGCTTATGAATTGCTGACTTTTCTGACATAAATGGAAAATAGTGGTTATCAATTCTGTCACAGTGTAAAAGTTCCAGGCTGGGAAAAATCATGGCAAATGATCATGGCCAAATGAATGGTATCCATAGTGACTTGGAATAAACTTAGTGACCCTTTATACAAGGGTGAACTATTAAGTAAATAGGATGTATACAATTATAGTGCCATCTA
Source organism: Perognathus longimembris pacificus (assembly GCF_023159225.1). Lineage (NCBI taxonomy): Eukaryota > Metazoa > Chordata > Mammalia > Rodentia > Heteromyidae > Perognathus > Perognathus longimembris. The sequence goes on along the minus strand of NC_063161.1, from coordinate 58,804,928 downwards.
CAGGCAAAGAAGGTAAATGTGTGGTAGCATATTGTAATGCTTTTACTATTTTCTAACAGCTACTTTACATTTAAAAGCAAACTAAATTTAATCACTTAAAAGTTGTGACTGAGGGCCTGGGAATATGGCCTAGTGGTAAAGTGCACATCTCGTATATATGAAGCCCTGGGTTCGATTCCTCAGCACCACATATATAGAAAAAGCCAGAAGTGGCACTGTGGCTCAAGTAGCAGAGTGCTAGCCTTGATCAAAAAGAAGCCAGGGACAGTGCTCAGGCCCTGAGTTCAAGCCCCAGAACTGGCAAAAAAAAAAAACCAAGCAAAAAGTTGTGACTGAAAATCACAAATTACAATTTAGTCTATGAAATATAGCTAAAACCTATTTTCTACATTTTATTTTTACTACCAAATACAGCCTCACTTCTTTCTCAAAATACCTTAAAATTGTGAAGGTAATTTTTTTTAAAAACAATGGTAATATTGTTCTTTGTTCTGGCTAGTTAGCCTAGGACAAGGTAAATTCACTATACTACCTCATTGTTGGGTTTTAAGACTGAAAAATTGCTCAAGTATACAATGACCAGAAAAGTAATGTGTGTAATATACATTAATTATTCCAAATGCACCGAGCATCAGTGGCTCACTAGCTAATCAGGAGGCTGAGACCTGAGGATCAGGTTTCAAAGGCAGCCCAGGCAGGAAAGTCTGTGAGACTCTAATCACCAATTAACCACCAAAAAAGCCACAAGTGGAACTGGGCCTCAAGGGGTAGAGTGCTAGATTTTAGCACAAAAGCTCAGGACAGAAACTAAACTGTGAGCTAAAGCCCCAGGATGGCCTCATATGTGGAAAGAATTTATCACAATGTTACCAGCAATAAAATGATGCTCAAATCAGATTTTTGCAATAAGTATATGTTGGTCACCTGACCCCACTCTAAATTTAATTGATGTGAACTGGCTACAATGGTTTATAATACAGGATAATTTAACAAGCATTAATTTTCCAAATGGGCAAATGTTTTCTTCCTCTAGCAATATGAAATGTGAAAATAATCCTATTATCATTTACTAAGTTGATATTGTCTTGATTTTTAAGGCTATTTTTTATTTATTGTCAAAGTATATCTTGATTTTTAAAAAGAATCAATGATATATTCAGTCACAAGTTCAAAATGGAGTCTGAATAAAGTTGTGCCTAACTCTAGAAGCTGTGACATAGATAACAACAAAAAGACACCAACCAAAATGAAAAGTGAGGGGTTCAATAGATTTCAAGATATAAAATGTGTATGAAAACATATTATTTCAATCTTTATCAAAGATTATTTGTCAGAGGTAGAAAACTTACTGCTTGAAGGCCCTGCTGTAATGCACTCTAAATTGTTTGCCATGGACACATAATACTTCTTGTAGGCTGCCCACAGCCTGTCTGCCTATATTGGTAATTTTCTATGGCCCTTGGCATTCCTGATATCTCATAAAGGAATAATAGCTACTCTGGGGTAGCTATCATGAAAAAGAATGGCATTTCCCATGTACATTACTATGATCAATAATTTCAAAAATAGGAAAGTATGACAAGAATAATTACCACACTGTACATCTATCTTTCTCTCCAACAATGAGTTCAATGTCACCCAATTTTACTTTCTTTCTAAGCAAAGAGTGAAAAGATATGAGCTAGTGTTGCATCACAGTTTCCTTACTTGTTATTTTCATTAGCACATGTTCCTAGTAGTTTAAAAAGATGTGCTGGGCACCAGTGGCTCAAGCCTGTAAACCTAGCTATGCAAGAGTCTGAGATCTGAGGATCAAAACTCCAAGCCAAGCAGGTCAGAAAAGTCCATCAGATTCTTAGACCCAATTAATCAGCAAAAGGGTAGAAGTAGAGCTGTGGTTCAATTGGAAGAACACCAGCCACGAGTGAAAATGCTGAGGGACAGCACCCAGGTCCTGAGTTCAGACCCCAGTCTCCTCCTCCTCCCCACAATTCTAAACTTTTGAAGTATGATATACTAGAAAAAGCACAGGTTGAGAGTCACATAGATATTAAATTCACACTATGAGATTTGCTGTATGCCCTTGGGAACTTTGAAACATCAAATAACAATTTATTAGGATGTTATAAAAGTTAAAAAGAGACAATTACAATGTTCCTGGGCCGAGTGGTACATGTAAACCGGGTGTCAGTGGCTCATGCCTGTAATCCTGGCTATGCAGAAGGCTGAGATCTGCAACTGAAAGCCAATGTGGACAAAAAAACTCCATGAGACTTGTATCTCCAATTAACCAGCAAAAAGTCAGAAGTGGGGCTTTGGCTCAATAGGTAGAGTGCCAGCCTTGAGCACAAGAGCTACTAGACAGTATCCACACCCTGAGTTCAAGTCCCAGTACTGGCACACAGGGAAAAAAAAACACAACCCTGTCAGTGTATGATGATTCAAGGGTATCTGCTTTAAACATCATGTTTCATTATCTCCCTCAAGCAAACTGTAGCATAACAGGAAGCATCCAGATCAAAGGCAAGGGCAAGGGATGCATCTGCTTCTATCTCCACAGCAGCATCACCATCTCCCTGTAGCTGGTGCGTCAGGTTGTGGGGCCGTTTCAGAACCTGTCTGTAGCATCCTGGTACATTCAGTTTGAGAGTTGGTACTTTAAAACGGCATGCCTGAAGTCCATTGTGGCTAAGCACTTCCTGGTACCACTGGCCTACTTTATTCTTTGGGTATAGAATGTTGTATCCAAGAACTGGCAGAACCACCTGGGAATGGAGAGGGGAAAAAAAGAAACAACAACAACACACACACACACACACACACACACACACACACACACACACACACGAAACAGCCTTCATTAGAATGATTATATATAGAATGATTAATATTATTATACGTTACTTCTGTGTCTGGGACCTAGATCTGTAAAACAATCAGTCTCAGAACGTAAACACAATAGGCAGACAAAAATATTTTTTGAATACTACACTATGATACCTTTAACATTAAAATAGCCAATGGAAATAAAGAACCCAGCTGGACATTGGTGGCCCATAATCCTAGCAACAAAGGAGGCTGAAATATGAGGATCGCAATGGGAAGAACAATCTGTGAGACCCAGGCAGAACAATCTGTGAGACTCTTGATCTCCAATTAACCAGCTAAAAGATAAAACGTGGAACTTTGGCTCAAGTGGTAGAGATCCACTCTTGAGCAAAAAAGCTAAGAGACAATACCCAGACCCCGAGTTCAAACCCCACAACCGGAATTTTTAAAAAAAAAGGAGAGTAAAAAATTGTATAGAATTATAAGCTGAATGTGTTTGTAAATAAATTATAAATTAATTTAGAAGTGATTTAAAAGCAAGGAGTGTGCCAGGATTTTTATCTTTGGTGGGCAAAGTTTATCCTTAGTAATCTGTAAGCAAATTTACCTGGTACATTGCATATGTATTAGCTGATTCCTCTTCTTCAGTCACCAGATGAACCTAGTTTTTAAAAACATGATGGATGTATAAATAGTTGCCAAATGGTTTACACTACTGCAATTTGCCCTAACTCTGCTGGGTATAATTTGATTCCTACACTGAATATGCACATACAAGAACAAAAACAAGATCTTTTCCTAACAGCCTGTTTCTGGAGATGATTAGAGAGAATGGTGGGCTGCTCTGAGACAATACTAATACTGCAAGTGTGTGTGTGTGTGTGTGTGTATGTGTGTGTGTGTGTGTGTGTGTGTGTGTGTGTGTGTGTGTGTACTTGAGCCACAGCTCCACTTCTGGCTTTTGTGGTGGTTAATTACTGATAAATCTCACAGACTTGCCTGCCTGGATTGACTTCAAACTGCAATCCTCAAATTTCAGCCTCTGAGCAGCTAGGATTACAAAGGCATGAGCCACTGACATTAGGCTTCTTACCTCAGTCTTAACCATCTTTTCCTAATTTACAAAGTTTTTAGTGTGTGTATGTGTATGCCAGTTACTGGGCCTTTAGTGTGTGTGCATGCGCGTGTGGCAGTTTTGAGTTCAGGGCCTTGATCTCTTGCTTGGCTTTTTTGTTCAGGGCTGGTATTCTACCACTTAAGCCACAGCTCCATATCCTTGATTTTTTTACTTGGAAGAAGGGTATTTCACATGCTACTTTTTTTTTTTGAGAAGTATTTATTATTATTATTTAAGAAAGCTTAACTGTCTTTAATTTTCTCATTCTGTAGCACTCACTGTTTTTAATTTTCCACTGACCTATCTGTGCTAATGTTCAATTGTCAGCAGATGAGTAAGCCTAACAGAAATAAAGGGATAAATGAATCAAGTACATGATTTGTGTTTATGTGTTCCCCAAATCAGGGCTTCTGAAAATGACTGCCCCTAGTGTGCTACCTCCACACCCATGACCAGGTGACACTTACTTTACTACTGGAGAAATGGTCATTCACATCTTCCTCTAAACACACCAAATCGCCCTCCACCACCCTGCATCCGTAGATGGCAAGTCTGTAAGATGCAGCCTCATTCCAAATCTTGCTGCTGTAGGCATGGACGTAAAAGATGCGCATGGAGTGGGGAAAAGAGAGCCAGGCCCGCGTGCAGCCCTCCTCTGTCATGCCAAAGCGATGCAGTGACTCCAGCAGTGCCCTTTCTCGAAATTTGAACTCGGGCATCATTGACAGCGTACCCTTCGCATCCTCTAAAATGAAGAGCAAATCAGAGCTTCAGTCACTCATTGCGCCGTCTTTCTTATGTTGACAAAAGGCAATTAGACTAAGAACAGGTTGATCAGAGCTCAGCAATATCTAGATACACTCCTTAAAACATGTGTGTGTGTGTGTGAATGTGTTGGTACTGGGGCTTAAACTCAGGGCCTGGGCACTGTCCTTCAGCTTTTAAGCTCCAGGCTGGCACTCTTACCACTTATGCCACAGCTCCACGATTGGCTTTTTGCATAGATTTTCCAGCCTGGGCTGGCTTCGAACCACAATCCTCAGCTTTTAGCCTCCTGAGTAGCTAAGGTTACAGGTGTGAGCTACCAATGCTCAGCCTTCTGCAAAGGATTTGACCAAAGAAAACCAAGAAACTCTTTCCTCTCCTCTAAACCCAAGGAGTAATTACAACAGATCAAATTCTCAGAGCACTGGCAGTATCATGCAATAAAATAATTCAAACTACAATTGTTATTACAATGCATTTCTTTTCACATTATGATGCTGGACTAACATTTAGATTATGCATGCATATTACTATACATAGAGAACTTCACATACCAGTTTGAAGAAAATATTTCTTTGCTTTGTTTACAGGATCATCCAGGTCTTCAGGTGTAAGAAATAATCTTACTGCCTTCATCTTACAAAACCAAGCAAGCAAATATGTTAAAGAAAATGGTGAATTACATTTGTGTGTGTGTGTGTGTGTGTGTGTGTGTGCACGCGCCTGAGTACAGTCCCTGAGCTTTTCTTGCTCAAGGCTAGTGATCTACCAGTTGAGCCACAGCACCACTTCCAGCTTGTGGTGGTTCATTAGAAATAAGAGTCTCATGGCAGGGCTGGGAATATGGCCTAGTGGTGAAGCCCTGGGTTTGATTCCTCAGAAAAAGCCAGAAGTTGGGCTGGTGATATAGCCGAGTGGCAAGGGTGCTTGCCTCGTATACATGAGGCCCTGGGTTCAATTCCTCAGCACCACATATACAGAAAACGGCCAGAAGTGGCACTGTGGCTCAAGTGGCAGAGTGCTAGCCTTGAGCAAAAAGAAGCCAGAGACAGTGCTCAGGCCCTGAGTCCAAGCCCCAGGACGGCCAAAAAAAAAAAAAAAAAAAAAAAAAGAAAAGAAAAAAGAAAAAGAAAAAGAAAAAGCCAGAAGTGGCACTGTGGCTCAAGTGGTTGAGTGCTAGTCTTGAGCAAAAAGAAGCCAGGGACAGTGCTCAGGGCCTGAGTCTAAGGCCCAGGACTGGCAAAAAAAAAAAAAGTCTCATGGCTTTTCCTGCCCAGGCTGACTTTGAGCTGTGATTCCTTAGATCTCAGTCTCCTAAGTAGCTAGGATTACAGGCATGAGCCACCAGCACCCAGCCAAATTACACCTTTTTTCTTTTTCTTTTTTGAAGATGCCTAAAAGGTTACCTTCAAAGACTATGCATTTAATAAATGATATATGATGCTGTGACTTCCTCTACAGTCTTTCAAAAATTAAATAATATTACATATAGAAATAAACTTTCTGTGCAAGTTGAATATTTAGCTTTAAAATGTCACAGACGGGTAAAAGTACCTCTTCTCCTATCACTTCCCTGACTCTACTTCTACTATTTTTTATTTCAGCTGAAATATGAATACAATTGGACTTTCCTCTTTGGGCTGGCTTTCAACTATGATGCTCAGATCTCAGCCTCCTGAGTAGCTAGCATTGCATACCTAAGCCACTGGCACATGGCTTACAATTGTAATTTATAATATAATAATTTATAATATTGACCATTATTATAATAATTGACCAATATTATAATAATTTATAATATTGACTCATACACAACAAAAAGTAAAAACAAAAGCAAGAACAGAGGAATGAAACAAGCCATTAGTTTCATTTGTGCTCTCAGGTCCCTCAGTTCTTTTGTCTTAAAAACAGTGGACAGGTCAGGTGTGCATGCCTGCAATTCTCTCTATGCAGCAAGCTAAGTTGTAAGGATCATAATTCAGAGCCAGCCTGGGAAGGAAAGTCTGTGAGACTCTTTATCCCCAATTAACCCCCAAAAAGCTGGTGGTGAGGTTGTAGTCCAAATGGTAGAAGCAAAAGAGTTCAGAGACCTAGGCACTGAGATCAAGTTCCAGTACTGGCGTGCGCGCGCACACACACACACTGACATAGTCACATGCAAATACTTTTCTATGTGTTTGTATGCTGGTTCTGGGCTTGAACTCAAGGCCTAAGGGCTGACCCTTAGTCTTTTTTTCTCAAGGCTAGCATTCTACCACTTGGCCACAGCTCCACTTCTGGATTTTGGGTAGACAACTAGAGATGAGTTAGGAGTCCTCCTGGGCTGTCTTTGAAACTCCATCCTCAAGATCTCAGCCTTCTGAATACTTAAGGTTATAAGCATGAGCCACTGGTGCCAGGCTATACAGAAATACTTTTAATTAGGTAAATGTAACTTATTTATGATGTATATTTGTAGTTTCATTTGAGACTAGTCACATTTTATTTTCAAATTTGTTATTGCTATCTAAACTTGGGTTGATTATATCTCTTTAATGATGTGATACCTATTTCTATAGGATATGCTGCCTCCAAATCTTACATTTGGTTCACAGAGGATTTAGAAAATGTTGATTCATTCTATGTCAAGCCTCAAGTAGGTATTAAACATGGGGCACTGCATGTAATCTGATATTCTGCAAATGATACCAAGATTATAGTTGCTTAATAACTGTTCAATGATTTAATATGTATTTTGTGCATGTACATGTGAGTGTGTGTGAATATGCTTTAATTTGCTTAGATAAGAGAGCTAGGGGCTGACTTACATAAGAAGTAAAAATGACTAAAAAGACAAGATTGTATCTATACTATACCAATAATTTAAAATCCATACCATTTCACTCTTCAGCAAAGCTAATCCAATTTGGTCTGTGTGAACTTTCCTTCCCTTCCCAAATCTTTGTGGTCCATAGTAATTCACAAAGCCTTTATGCTATGAATAGAAAATAATTAAGAGCTCATTAGTAAGTAGTAAGTTATGAGTTTATCAATATAGTGTCAAAATGTGAACAGGGGTTGGAGGCATGGTTCAGGTGGTAGAGTTCCAGCCAAAAAGCAAAAGCATCAGATAATGAGTTTGAGTTCTGGTCTTAGATTTTTAAAAAGTATCAAATATTTCTCTTCTTATTTTCTATAAAAATTCTTGTAGCCTGTAATTTTGCAGACTAAATAGTCTGATAAATACTATATAAATGATAAAGATCACGATTTAAAGTTAGTACATAATTATGCCCATAATCCTAGCTACTCAGGAGGCTGAGATCTGAGGACCATAGTTGAAAACCAGCAAGGTAGAAAGTCCATGACATTCTTCATATTTGGAAGCTAGATCTAAGATATAACTGGACATGAGAACCTATCCAAGACTCTAGGCATTCACACACAGTCAGACTACAGGAGGATGGATAGCCTTTGGGGAGGAACCAAAAGGCGTAACTAACTCCTCTGAACATTTAAAGTACTGTGGAAATGAACTCCAGGAAATAGAAAAATAAAATAAATAATAAAATAAAGTAACAAAAATAACAAATAAATAAAAGTCAACAATGTGACTATTTTTGAGTACAATGCATCTTGACCAGTGTGCCACCCCCTTCAGCATTCTCCCCCATATCTCCCAACCCTACCCGTGCCCTCAGCTTACCCAGTTCTATGTTCACATATGTACACTTGATACCATGATTGAATAAACTAAGATTATTTCTAATGAGAGTTTCATAATCGGCAGGTGTAGCTTCATAACTATCAGTAAAAAGCTGGTAACAAATGCTATCTGAATTCAGAGAAAAAGGCTCCATCTTTAAAGAGATATTGTTTTCATAACCATTTTATGGGGGGGTGTAAAATTTTTACACAGATGAGTCATGAAAGAAAGATAAAAGAGTATACAGAGCATATAATTTCAGGCAATGAAATATACATTTAGGTCAAAATGCTGAATTTTAGAAGAGTTTTCACTGGAAGGTATTTCCTTAATTGTAAGACAGATTGAAATCTAGGCTTTGTTTTCCTATTAGAGAGGTATAAAACTGGGTGAACATGACTGTGTGGTCAGAAACTTGGATGAGATCCTCTCAATGCTGGCTGCAGAACAGAATCATTTAGCAGGCTGCTTAAAAATAGCCATGCCAAAGCCACAGCCCCAAATGTTCTTAATTGATTTCCAAGGAGAAACTGACTGCTGACATTTTTTAAACGCTCCTCGGGTTGAGAATGATTGTTCTGCATCCGGGATTGGCAAAGGACTCCAGCCCACTGAGTCCTATTTGGCTCAACACTCATTTGTGCAAATAAACTTTCACTGGAGCACAGCCCTGCTCATTTATCTGTGTATTGTCTACAGCCATTTCTACACAATGGCAGTTGATTAGTTCCAACAGGAACCATATGCCTGCAAAGCCAAAAGTATTTATTATCAGCCTCTTGTAGAAATACTTGCTGACTCCATAGTTTAGATGCACAGACTGGGACTATGATTGTATAAACATATTTGAATGCTTGGCAGATGTCACTTATAAACTTGAGTATTCTTTGTGTGTGTGTGTGTGTGCCATTACTGAGGCTTGAACTCAGGACCTGGATACTAATGCTGGTCTTGAGCTTTTTTACTCAAGGCTGGCACTCTACCAACTTGAATCACAGCTCCATTTCTGGATTTGTGTGGCTCATTGGAGATAAGAGTTGAATCTCTGGATCCAGCTACTCTGCTGAGTAGCTAGGATTACAGGCATGAGCCACAATGTAGGTTTTGTTTTAATACAAAAGTGTGTTAAAAAGAAAACAGAAAATAAGCCCAGGCCCTCTTTATCCTAAAAATAATTATTATACATGCAGATAAAAAGATACAAAAGGAAAAATGTTTCCTTTCTTTCCACAATGCAGGGGGGATTGTGAAGATTTTCCTGTAATAATCTATTTCTATGTGTTTTCTTACCTTAACATTTTCTATTGCCTCCAAAATTCTCTCCCTCAAGTTTGCAGAATCATTGGTTTGATTTTGTAAATTTCTGATGATAATATCAAAGTGATTTCCTTTGAGCTGACCAAGTCTAAGGGGATCATTCACAGGTCGAATGTTAAAAACGCTCATCCTTTTCTTTTCCATTTCTTTCTCTACACTTTTCAACCTACAAATGATAAATCACACAGGGTCAATGAAGTCTTTCATCAGTATTTTTTTAATATTCTAGTCTTAATGTTATTGCAAATATTCAGTCTTAGAGGATTATACTTAAAAGAGTTACTTTAGGAACTTAAATAATTGTGTGTGTGTGTGTGTGTGTGTAATACTTGCAGGGTCATTATACTTAAAGGGTTCATATAAGGTTATTATAGAATTATACTTACAAAGTTATTTTGGGAACTTGAAAACATATGTGTATATATATAAAGTACATATCATATATACTATATGTATTACATATAAAGCTATAATACATTTACATATAAATATATAACACAAATATTATAAATATGTAATATATTTATACACACCCATACACACTAATGTAGGCCTTCTGGCTTCTTAGTTCAAGTGATAGAACCTTCCATAAGTTCTGATCTATCTGTCCTAACTCTGCTTCTTGCTGTCTCAGTCAAACATTTAAAAATTAAAAAGTATTTTTTTAAAAAACCCACTGACACCAGAAAATTTATTCTTATTCAATTTGTTTTTCTAATTTTGTTTTTAGTAATGGGTCTCATGCTTGCTAGGCACAGGTGCTCTACCACTTGAGCCACATTCCAAACCCCTTACTCAAACTTTTATTTTTTACCCAGCATCTAAAAAGTATTTTTCCTTCATAATGGTAAAAAATATATTAAACAACTGACTCACTTGAAGGAAGGTTAAACTTGAGCACTTTACATTTAGTTTATCAGGGGTATATTTTAAATGTAGGAGTCCATAAAAATAAAGGCATATAGGAAAAATAACTTATAATATACTTTCCAGAATATAAATGCATATTTGAATATAGTACAGGAAGTTGAAAAACAATTTGGAAACTTAAAAATACCTTGCTTCTCAGTTTCTATCCTAAAACCTCCTATACTTTTACACAAATTTAAAACATAAAATTACCTATGAAGACAATCACATTATTAGTGTAGCATGTATTGCTTGGTCTATAATCAATTGACAGACAAATGATACTATCAATATTATCCTGAATTTTAAATCTATTTGATACAATATGAAAGTGAACTCACATCTGTAATCCTACCTTCTTAGGAGGCCAAGAGCATCATAGCTTAAAGCCTGTGTGGGCAGGAAAATCCTTGAGATTCTTATCTCCAATTAATCACCAAAAAGCTGGAAGTGGAGGGTTGGCTCAAGTGGTACAGCTCCAGCCTTGAGCACAAAAGCCCAGACCCTGAGTTCAAACTACAGGAAACAGACAGACAGACAGACAGACACACACACACAATTAAAGTTCTGTCTTATAAAACAGTAACTTATTACCTTTCTGGATTCACTTTTTTAACCACCATTGACTGATACGTGACAGCTTTCTTATCTTTAAGGCCTGCATAACTAAAATCCGAAGGAATCACTCCAAGTTTCATGGCTAAAAAACCAAGTGCTTCAAACATCTCCAGGTTTTCCTTTCGTAGGGTAAAAGCTGAAACAAAAGTAATTCTGAATTACAAAAGCAGTAGCTCCCACAAATGAATCACAATCTTAGCACACTAACTAATAACAGATCAACTCTGTGACTCAAAATATTTTGATCAAACATTTTCATCAAACTACAAAATCATCATCAAAGATCTCAACTGTCACTTAAAAAAATACTAGGTGACTCCTTGAAGGCTTCACACTGTTTCTCATATTTATCTAAAGAAATTACCTGTATATACAACTTTCCTTTCTTGGCCTTGAAGAAGAGCTCTTTTTTCAGATCTGTGTACCTTCTCCCGAAATCTTACTGTTATTACATTTCGATTATTCCCACTCTTGCAATTCTCTTCAGGAAATGATTTGGTTTCTACCAGATTCCCGAATTTCTTATTGACAAAATGATGCACAGCTTTTCTATGATCTTTGTTTGTATTGGGTTTAAATGTGAATTTCGAATTTTCTTTCTTTGCATCCAAGTACTTAAAAAAGTCAAGTGCTTCCTCTTCAGACACCAAACAACACAGTTCTTTATAGTCAAGATTAGGTTTGACAACAATCTCACTGTTTTTGCCGACGGTGATTAAGAAAGGAAACGTCTGCCTGACAACGCTGTGTAGGGCAGCCCTTTGGTTTTTCTCAAGGAATCTGCCCAGTGACAATTCTGGAGAGGCTTCCACTGACTCCCTTTTCAAATTCCACTGCTCTTTTATCTCTAGGGCAAACTGACTCAATTGTTCATTAGTTTTCTCATCTAAAAAAGAGCTTAATAGATCAGCTTTTCCTTCCTCCCAGGTAGAAGTCGTCCCATCACTGGTACTGTCTTCTTTTCTTGAGTCAGACTGAAGATTGGGCTCACCAGAGGAGAACCTAGCCAAGCCAGTAACTTCTTGATTACTTCTGGCATCAAAGGTTCCAGTTTGAAAATCAAGTTTAGGTTTCTTGGCAATATTTTTTGGCTCAGGTAGTATTTTACTAACTTCCAGAAAATATTCATCCATAGCCTTATTGACTAACTGCCCCTGTTCATCAATCTCAATAACAATAAAGTCACTTGGTGAGTTCTTTATAGTACCCTGAAATCCAAGGTGATCATGAATGGAATACAGGCTACTAAACCCGACTCTATAATCTGCATCTTCTTCCATTCCTGAGAAAGAAGGCCTACAAAAGAAACAAAGTGGTCAGAGAAGTTGTGGATAACCAAAAGGGAATTGGCTCACAAGATTTCTTTGGTTCTGCTTCCTTTTCTATAGTTAAGTCCCATTAAATGACATTAATAACCTATTTTGTGACTATAATATAATGTGTACTTAATTCTATAAAAAGCAGAGTTAACAAACTATTTTATATTTTTTTATTTTACTTTTTTCTTCTTTATTTTTTTCCTTTATTGTCAAAATGAAGTACAGAGGGGTTACAGTTTCATATGTAAGGCAGTGAGTACATTTCTTGTTCAACTTGTTACCTCCTCCCTCATTTTTCCCCACCACCCCACTTCCCCTGTTGAGTTGAACAGTTGGTTACACCAAATGGTTTTATAAGTGTTGCTTTTGGAATCGTTTGTCTTTTATCTTTTGTCTCTTGATTTTGATATTCCCTTTCCCTTCCCCAGTTCTAATAAACGAATATACAATATCCAGGGTACTCAGATGAGATACAGTGATAGCAGGGGTACAACCACAGGGAGGGAATACAAGAGAAACAAACAAACAAAAGCTACGGTTTCACATGGCATGTTGAAAATGATTACACCACCGATATAACACTTGTTTCCATAACATGGAGTTCATTTCACTTAGCATCATTATGTGTTCATAAGGGCATAGCTACTGGGCTATTGTGACCTTCTGCTATGACTAGCCTAAACCTGTACTAATTATTCCCTATGAGGCTTGAACTGGGGGTTGAACTCAGGATCTGAGCATGTCCCTGAGCTTCTTTTGCTCAAAGTTAGCATTCTATCACTGGAGCCACTGCACCACTTCTGGCTTTTTCTGTTTATGTGGTACTGAGAAATCGAACCCAGGATTGCATGCATACTAGGCAAGCACTTTGCCACTAAACCACATTCCCAGCCCTGCTATTTTATATTTAACTAGTGGGGAATTGTTGTTGTTGGTTTTACTTTTCGTGCAGGTCCTGGAACTTGAACTCAGGGCCTAGGTGCTGTCCCTGAGCTTTTCTGCTCAAGGCTAGTGTTCTGCCACTTGATCTACAGCTCCACATCTGTTTTTTGTTTGTTTGTTTGTGGGGAGAGGGGCAGTGAGGAGTTGGTGGTTAATTGGAGATAAGGGTCTCACAGCCTTTCTTGCCCAGGCTGGCTTCAAAGTACAGTTGTCAGATCTCAGCCTGTTGGGTAGCTAGGATTACAGGTGTGAGCCACTGGCATCCAGCATTAACTAGTGTTTGAAACCTTGATTCTTCACTTATTCTAGGATTCTGTCTACACCAGCTACATCCCTACACCTGAATATTCTTAGACATCATGAAGTCTTCCAATTCCTATTTCTTTATCTAGCCCATAGCTCATTCTCCATGTAGCATTCAGAATATTGTCAAACATTAGGATTAAAATGAGTCAATTTCTAGTCTACCTTTAAAACTATTTGTAAGGGGCTGGGGATATAGCCTAGTGGCAAGAGTGCCTGCCTCGGATACACGAGACCCTAGGTTCGATTCCCCAGCACCACATATACAGAAAACGGCCAGAAGCGGCGCTGTGGCTCAAGTGGCAGAGTGCTAGCCTTGAGCGGGAAGAAGCCAGGGACAGTGCTCAGGCCCTGAGTCCAAGGCCCAGGACTGGCCAAAAAAAAAACAAAACTATTTGTAAGCTGAGTGCTGGTGGCTCACATTTATAAGCCTAGCCACTCAAATGGCTGAGATCTGAGGCTCAAGGTTCAAGACAGGCTCAAGTAGAAAAGTCTGTGACTTTCAGGCCAGGGCCGGCTTTGAACTGTGATACTCAGATACAAGTCTTCTGAGTAGCTAGGATTATAGGTTTGAGCCACTGGCTTCCAGTTTTAAGTTGAAAACACTTAACAAGTATTTTACTAATATCCAGTCCACTTCAAAACAGGCTTATATATTTTCTTTTGTGTTAGAAGGAAATGCTTTAAATCCTCAAAAAATATAACTGTATTTTAGCGTTTGATGGTATTTTTTTCTTACTGGTACATTATATGCTCAAGGCTGATTTGAGGGCAAAACTAATTTTCAGTTTTACACCAAGCCCCTGTTATATTATAGGAATGTCAGAAGGATGTCAAAGGATGGATTAAAGTTTGTACCTTTAATATGTCACACAAAATCACTGGCTGCAAAGCTAATAAAAAGAAAAAAGTAATAATACTAATAAAAAAAAAACCTGGCTAGTGTCCATGGATCTTTAGCCCACATTAAAAAAAAATGTTACTATAAAAAAAAAAGAGAAAAGTCTGTGAGACTCTTTTCTGCAGTTAACTGAAAATAGCCAGCAGTGGAGGGGTAGCCCAGGCAGCAGAATGCTAGCCTGGACAACAAACAGATAAGATGGCAAGGCCCCGAGTTCAAACCCCAGTACTGACACCAAAAATGTACATCACCTTTATAATAATATTAAAATAAATAAAACTGTAGGTCCACAAAGAAGAGCCCAGAACATAGATTTGTTTTACAATGATTTGTTTAATCTTACTTCTAGAGCCTAAAATTCCTAGCTATTTCTATAGAAATGATGGTTAGATTTTTATATATTAGACATTCAAACATGAGAAGAAACAAGAAGATCAGGAGAAATAGTCTAAGGGGATAGAGGTAAGTGAAGATCTATCAACTTGCAAGATGAGCTCAAGTTAGTCTTGGAATTCAAGCCTCCTACCAAGCCCCAAGGATGGATTCAACATTTTGAGCTGGTCCAGAGATGCTCTGCAGCTTCACTGGCATTGTTGGAGCAACAGACATGTGCAGAGCTGTAGGAAAGAAACTGTCCCTGGAGCCTAAGTAGCTCTCTGTGTAACCCACACCATCCAGGGAATGATCATCACCTTGACCGTCATCTCATTTCTACTAACCTGAACCAATTCAGCACACTCCCCTCTCCCCAGTCCTTCCCAGGGTGCTATATGGAGATCATAGACACATTCTCTTTATCCCACTTCTTTAGGAGATTAAAATAACATATTAATTTCTTAATTGCTTAAGCTCCTACACAGTGGCCTCCATTTCCTGCCCTAAATCATTTCTTCTTTCTCTTTCTTTCTCCCTCCCTTCCCTTCCTTTTCTCTCCCCTCCTTTCTTCCTCCCTTTTCTTTTCTTTCTTTCCTTCCTCCCTTTCTTTCTCTAAAAGTCCCAATTCCTTTGAGACTCATGCCACCAGGCTTTATCATTTGCTGCCACTATTTCTTTCTGACCCTCAGATGACTGTTCATTGGCTCACCAACTTCCTTCCCAGCATGATTTATTTTGTAGTCACCCATGTAGACCATCTACTTACAGTTTGGGTCCCTCAGCTCCTCAATTTTATCCTTAACTTCCCATCTTCACTTTGGTCATCCACTTTTATGGTCATAACATTGACCTTTCCATCACAAAAAAATTGCATCAACTTTAAGTATGTCTCGCTGATCACTCTCACTGTCCTTTTATTGCTACTACTGTAATTCCAAGTGCGTGTGTGTGATAGAACCCAGGGCCTTGCGCATACCAAACATGCATTATACCACTGAGCTACATTTCTGTACCAGAATACTCTTTTTTTTTTGCCAATCCTGGGGCTTGAACTCAGGGTCTGAGCACTGTCCCTGAGCTCTTTTTGCTCAAGGCTAGCACTCTACCACTTGAGCCAAAGTGCCATTTCCGGCCTTTTCTGTGTATGTGGTACTGAGGAATCAAACCCAGGGCTTCATGCCTGCCAGGCAAGCACTCTACTGCTAAGCCACATTCCCAGCCCCCCGAATATTCTTAGACCTCTAATTCTTGTTTCTGTATCTAGCCTATAGTTCATTTTCCATGTAGCATTCAGAATATTCCTTTAAAAAGTAAACCAAGATGAATGAAGAGAGGAAGGGTAGGCTAGAACAGTCATCACATTCAAAGTACATATGTGAAAATGGAATGAGGGAATGTGAATGTGTGGGGTTGTAATAAATGGGGGAGAAAGGTGGAAGGGGCAGCATTGATGGAGTGGCATTGTACACAGAAACAGACATGTTGGAGCTGGGTAGTGGTGGCTCACACCTAAAATCCCAGTGACTCAGGAGGCTGAGCTCTGGGCATTATGGTTCAAAGCCAGCCCAGGCAGAAAAGACTGTGAGACTCTTATCTCCAATTAACCAGCCAAAAATAAATAAATAAAGCTGGAAGTGAAACTGTGAACTGTGGCTCCAGTGGCAAAGCATTGGATTTAAGCAAAAAAGCTAAAGGAGAGCATCCTGGGCCTGAGTTCAAGCCCCAGTTACTGGCATTAATTAATTCATTATCAAATAAAAAGTAAACCTATCACAACGATTTCTAAACCTTCTAGTTACATTTATAATGAAGTCTAAGTTATACACTCTAGATTACAAAGATATTTTAGATTCTGAACACTGTCTGTCGTCTATGCCTTTACACCTTTATCCTCTATACTCATCACCCTGACCTTCTTCAAAATCTTCACACCATTTCTACTGTTCAGTTGTTCCTTCCTCAAGGGAAGAAGGCTGTACCTCTTAGAATTCACATTCTCAAAGAGGTTTCCTCTGACCAAGAACCTCTAAGAATCTCCAAGCCATTCTCTTCCATAAAGGGTTTGATTTCCTAAGTAGCATTTCTAGCTAATGTGTTTCTTTCTCATTTACTGTCTATCTCTCCCAACCTAATGTCAACTCCATGTTAACAGAAAATATGTACTCCTTATTCACTGCTGAAAAACTCACACTTAGAATAATTTCAAGCACACATTAGGTCCACAACCAATATTGTTTAGTAAACAAAACAACTATTACAAAATAAGAGCTATAAGAGTAAAAGGAGGTGACATTGGTCAAGATGCACTGTACTCATAATCTGACTTGTTGAACTGAAATCCTGTGGTATAACTACTTAAAATAATAAAGAAAGAAAGAAGGGGCTGGGGATATAGCCTAGTGGCAAGAGTGCCTGCCTCGGATACACGAGGCCCTAGGTTCGATTCCCCAGCACCACATATGCAGAAAACGGCCAGAAGTGGCGCTGTGGCTCAAGTGGCAGAGTGCTAGCCTTGAGCGGGAAGAAGCCAGGGACAGTGCTCAGGCCCTGAGTCCAAGGCCCAGGACTGGCCAAAAAAAAAAAAAAAAAAAGAAAGAAGGGAGGGAGGAAGGGATAGGGAAGGGAGGGGACTATTGCATTACTGCATCTGGGGAAAAAAGGAAGAGTAAACGGAAAGAAAGGGATCACTTTTGCCTAGAATAATCAGGAAGGCAAGCTGGGCACTAATAGTTCATGCCTTTAATCCTAGATATTCAGGAGGCTGAGATCTAAGGATGATGGTTCGAAGCTAGCCCAGGCACAACGTTCAAGGGCTCTTAAAAAGCTGTAAGTGTAGCTGTAGCTCCAGTGGTAGAATGACAACCTTGAGCACAAAAGTTCAGGCCCTGAGTTAAAGGCCCAGAACAGGATGAAAGAAAGAGAGAAAGCAAAAAAGCAAGCAAGCAAGCAAGCAAGCAAGAAAAAGGAAATCAGGAAGGCAGACAGCAAGTACAAATCATTTAAGTCCTTGATTCAAGAGAGAGAAAATAGCAGATATCTTATGTACAAAATATGGAGTGTTTGGGGTGGGTTTTTTTTTTAACAAGAATAAACAGCTCACAGGGCAGTGGGGACAGGGAACTGGCACAATTATTAAAAAAAAAAACAACACAGCTGGATAAAGCTATGAAAGGCAAAAACACCCACACCCAGTTAACGACTTCAACTCTATTTCATTATCAATGGACTATTATTAGAGGTCTTTCAATAGAAAAGAGACACAATTCACAAAGACAGGTTTTCTAACAAGTCTCTGATGGGAACTGGGCAGCTGGCACCTTGCTGATGTTGGAAAACAAAATAATGAAGGCCTCAACACTTAGGAACAGACTTTTGGCATTTTCTTTCTGCAAAAGAAGGAGGGGAGGGAGGGCCCGAAAGCACTGTCAGCTAGTGAACCTGGCACCCTTGAGGAGAAGGTAGGGATAAGGGCATGGCAGCCAGGGTGGCATCCCGGGACGGGGAACTGGAGAGATTGCAAGGAGGCCGAGGCTGAGACCAGAGCATCAGTTTAACGCCAGCCAAGGGCAGGAAAAGTCCCATGGGAAAAGTCACCAGCAAGTCAGGAGTGGGGGTGTGGCTCGAGCGGTGGTGCCAGCTAGGGGACAGAGTGACAGCTAGAGGTGGGTGTGGCTGGCCCAGGCTGGACGGGGCGGGGAGGGACCCCGAAAAGCCTCTTCTTCGGTCGGTCGGTTGGTCGCCGCCGCCCCGGAGCTCACACCCACTGGCTACAGAACGAAAGGCTCCTCGCCTCCCGAATCGTACGGACGCTACGGCCCTTTCCACCTCGGGCCACGCGCGTCCCCAGGTGCAATCTGAGCCCCAGTCGCCCTCTCCTCGGGACTAGGACTCGAGGCCCCCAAGCCGACCTGGCACGGGACCTACCCCGTCCCCACCGGCGCCGTCCTACCTCCCGGCCAGGTGAGCGCGTTGCTCCGCACCGTGCCGCCCGCCGTGCGCAAGTCCGGAAGAATTAAAGAATTTTCTGCCTCCGACACGAGCCTACTTAAAGGGGCAGGCACAAGATAAGAATAAAGTCCCAAGCCTAAGCAAATGGAGCTTCACGAGTTGTGGGGCCGCTGGGGGGCGCAGGTAGGAATCCAAAACGGAGAGAGGGCGGGGCGGGACTGGGGGCGGGCCGCGACTGGGGGCGGGTCGGGACAGGGGGAGGGTAGAGGCGAGACACAGGGGCGGGATCAAGGAGGAGCTGGAAAGAGATTGGCAAGAGTGGGCGTGGCAGGCGTGGTAGAGTCAGGGAGAAGGGGCGCTTAAAACCAATAGGGAGGCGGAACGTGAGAGGGAGGGCGTGGAGAGGCAGGAGGGGCGGGGCTTTCCCGTTGGTCCAGCACCCGGAAGCGCGGGGCGGTTTTCCCTGGTGGTCTGGACCCAGCCGACCCAGCCGCCCCAGCCCGCGCCCCGCACTGGGTTCCGCATAGGTAAGGAAGGGGTCTCGAGAACGTTCACTCCCCGCACCGGAGGTCATCCGAGTCGCGCGCCCACTGCGGAGCGCAGAGCGTCTTCGCGACGGCGAGACCGGAGTTGGGACGCGGGATCGTGGACTGGGCTCCATGGGGTGAGGATGCGGCGAGGGGGTTTGCGGGGGACCGCAAGGCCGGTGGCCGGCCCGGCGGCCCCCGCCTGTAATCCCGGCCACTGCGGGGGCTGGGCATCGAGGATCCCGGGTCAAGACTTCATCTGTGCTGGGGATATGGCCTAGTGGCAAGAGTGCTTGCCTCATATACATGAGGCCCTCGGTTCGATTCCCAGCACCACATATACAGATAATGGCCAGAAGTGGCTCAAGTGGCAGAGTGCTAGCCTTGAGCAAGAAGAAGCCAGGGACAGTGCTCAGGCCCTGAGTCCAAGCCCCAGGACTGGCCAAAAAAAAAAAGACTTCATCTGTGATAAGACTGTCAAATTTCACGGGGAATGTTTAGTATTTCAGGAGAGGAAGATGAGCAAACCCGTCACCCCATCCACGTACGTGCGCAACCTGAATGTTGGGCTGATTAGGAAGCTGTCCGATTTCATGGATCCTCAGGAAGGGTGGAAGAAATTAGCAGTTTCCATTAAAAAACCATCGGGTGATGAACGATACAATCAGTTTCACATCAGGTAACATGCACACTTCTTTTTAAAATTTTACATCACAGGAATGACAAAAGGTATAAATAACTCTAATAGTGAAGTGAATTTAGAAAGTGAAACTCTGTATTATGGAAGAGACAATTATGAGCCTTTTATGGTTTTCTTTGCGGGGGGGTTGTTTTGGTTGGTTGGTTGGATTTGCGGGGGGGGGGGGGGGGAGGGGTGTCACTCTCCTGGGGCTTAAATCAGGACTGGAAACTGTCTCTGATCTTTTTTGCTCTAGTGATCTACCACTTGAGCCACATCTCTATTTCCAGATTTTCTCTGGTTACTTGAAGATAAGACTCTTATGGACTTCCCTGCTTGGGATGGCTTTGAACCATGATCCTGAGAAGCTAGGATTATAGGCATGAGCCACAGGCATCTGGCCTGGTTTCTATTTTTCTTGGCAATTTTTGCTCTATTTTCCCCTATCATGTGTGTGTGCTTACTGGGACTTGAACTCAGGGCCTTACACTCTCACTTGTCTTTTTCACTCCAGGCTAGTGCTCTGCCATTTGAGTCAAAATCTCTGCCTTCTGCTCTTGCCTATCTCCTGTCTCACTATAATTCTTGCAGGGTCACTTGCTGCCTCTTTCCTTTAATTCCATGGGTGATGCCATGGGGTAGACAGGGACAGAGGGGACTAATTCCTGTTTTCATGTGATAACTTTGTTTCTTTTTATTTGTTTTAAGGAGATTCGAAGCACTACTTCAAACTGGGAAAAGTCCCACATCTGAGTTACTGTTTGACTGGGGTACCACAAATTGCACTGTTGGAGAGCTTGTGGATCTTTTGGTCCAAAATGAGTTTTTTGCTCCTGCAAGTCTTTTGTTGCCAGGTAACTGGTTGTGAGCAAGGTGTCAATAGAGTAGAAGGACAAATGCAAGTGTAGGAACATTTGTGTATGAGAGAGAGAGACAGACAAACAGAGTGTACTGGGGCTTGAACTCGGCCTGGATGCTGTCCCTGAGCCGTTCTGCTCAAGGCTAACTCTACCACCTGAACTATAGCTCCACTTTTAACTTATGGAGGTTAATTAGAGATAAGACTCTTAGACCTTCATGCCCAGAGTTGGCTTCGAACCACGATCCTCAGATATCAGCCTCCTTAGTAGCTAGAATTATAGGTGTGAGCCACCAGCATCCAGTTTGAAACAAATCCTATTGTTACTTTTTCTCTAAACAGACCTAAAACTTGAGTCTCTTTCATCCTTTCAGCTTGTATTTTATTCTATTTTGCAGATGCTATTCCCAAAGCTGATACTACTTTCCCTTCTAAAGAAGCAATAATAGTTCCACAGAAACTGATGCCTTTCTCTGAAAAAGAAAAGGTATCTATGATACCTGTGCAAAACTTTGAACAAAAGTATTTGCCACCGGACTCCACAAATTCAACAAATGAGAATTTAGAAGTCAGTGACATACGTAAGTAGCATTTTCTTTCTTTTCTTTAAAATTTTCATTATCTCAGTTTCCTAATTATCATCCTTTGCCTGTTTATTCCAAGAAAATATCCTTTTCAGTCTTTTCCATGAATGGATTTATTATGAATACAAATCACTGCTTTAAAGTAAAGCTGTCCTGCTTGTGCAGCAACCAAGTGCATTAACAGTACTGATGGGGGGGGGGGGGCGGTTGTTTCCTGGTAATTTATTAAGCACCTTCTTCATTCCATTAATAGGGAATTATCTGTGATTAGAGACAGCAGGACATACAAATATGCTGAGAAAAAAATGAGTACTTGAAAAATATACTAGCTGGGCTCCAGTGGCTGATGCCTATAATTCTAGATACTCAAGAGGCTGAGATCTAAGAATCATGGTTCAAAGCCAGCTCAGGCAGGAAAATCCATTGAGACTCCTAACTTCAGTTAACCACCAAAAGACCTGGAAATGGAGCCCTGGCTCAAATGGTAGAGTGCAACTCTCGAACCAAAAAGCTCAGAGACAGCACCTCATCCATGAGTTCAAGCCCCAGGACTGGCACACACACACACACACACACACACACACACACACACACACACACACACACACACAATGCAATTGTAGAGATTGGATTTATTCAATTTAGTGGGCATGGGGGACCAAATATATATTATGTGTGTGTGTGTGTGTGTGCGTGTGTATGTATGTATATTGTATACATATGTATATGTGTATACACATATGTATACATATATATCCAAATTTGTGAATTTTATGTGAATAGACTATCCAAATTTGTGGATTATATGTATATATATATTTATGTGTATTACATATGTGTATGTACACATATTGACATATATTTGCATATATATCTTCAAATTGAGAAAATACCAGAATTGATACTAATTTGATTTTTACTGATACCCATTTTCTTGCATTTTTGACATTATAGGTTTTCATAATTTTTCATTTTATGAACTGAAGAGTGTCACGAATAATTTTGATGAACGCCCCATTTCTCTGGGTGGCAGTAAAATGGGTGAGGGAGGATTCGGAGTTGTGTATAAAGGTTTTGTAAACAACCAAGCAGTGGCAGTGAAAAAACTTGCAGCGGTAAGTTTCATCCTCAGAAGTAAACAGACTGAAAGAAAGGGCCATTCAAACGAACTCCATTTTATGGAAATGATTGTTATATCACAGTTTAACTACTTTCAACATCCCATGTGTATCTGTAGTTTCTACTATTGATGATGTTCGTGTATCACCTTGTGATTGTATCTACACTATCTCTGTAATCTTATCTGAGTGTATGGGAAACAGTGTGTACTGGAATTAGAATTAGGAAATTCAAAGGGAATACCAAAATTGAGAGACAAAGGGTAAAATACGAGAAACAACAACAAAAGCAATACTTGCAAAACTGTTTGGTGTAAGTGAACTGAACACCTCAGGGGGGGAAAGGGGGAGGGGGGAGGCGGGTATGAGGGACAAGGTAACAAACAGTACAAGAAATGTATCCAGTGCCTAATGTATGAAACTGTAACCTCTCTGTACATCAGTTTTATAATAAAAAAAAGAAAGGGCCATTCAATCAACTTTCTATTAACCTTCACAAAGGGTATTAGTGAACTTCATGAAGTTCATTACTGAGGACTGCGTTTTCTTCAAATACATGCCCTCTAAACTGGTAGTTCTTAACATTTAAAACTCTGGTGATCTTTTGAGACTTACAAACTTCATGCCTGAGAGAAACAGTTCTACACATATACATATGATCATACATATAATTTTGAATTTATATGTATTCACTAAATTACACATATTCACTAAATCAAGAGGGAAGCCCTATTCTATATAGTGCTTCATACACCATCAAGATTAAAATCATGTTAGGTGCCAGTGGCTCACATCTGTAATCCTAGCCAGTCATGAGCCTGGGATCTCAGGATCACAAGGTCTGTGGGAACCTTATCTCCAATTAACCGGCAAACCACCAGAAGTGGAACTATGGTTCAAGTGGTAGAGCACCAGCCTTGAGTGATAAAGCTAGGGACAGTACACAGACCCTGAGTTCAAACACTAGTAACTGTCACACATAAGAGAAATTAAATGATAAAATACTAAGAAAATATTTTATGTATGTGTATAGATATAGATACAGATACAGATAGACACATGTGCACTTGTTTATGTTGTTTTTCCCATTTAAAAACAAAGCTTAGAAAATACAGATAAAGAAGAAAGTATTGAAAGCTTTCTTGTCTATGCCCTTTGTTCTCATTTCTATTGGAGTGTTCATTAGTGATTGGTTATATTTTAAATTTGGGGCTATATCCAGAAAAATCTCAATAAATCTCATATGTATATTTCATATGTATATTACTAATTTTTTTGCGGGTTTTGTTGTTTTTGCATTTAGATTTGCTTATATTTTCTATTACACAGTGTTCTTTTTCAAAATTTCTCTGCAATGTAATTATAATTCAAAGAGATTTATCTTTTTTTTCTGTTCACTAACAAACTCTGGACCTTGAACAACTAATGCATCTAGATACCAGTTGTTCTATAAAATAAGGAAATAATGTTTCTGTGTGTGTGTGTGTGTGTGTGTGTGTGTGTGTGTGTGTGTCTGTCTGTCTGTCTGTCTGTGTGTGTCTGTGTGTATCTGTTTCCTGGTACTGGGGCTTGAAGCTAGGTTCTCATATCAGTTTTTTCACTCAAGGCTGGTGCTCTACCCCTTGAGCTACACTTTCATTTTCAGCTTTTTTACTGGCTAGTTAGGGATAAGAGTCTCAGGGACTTTCCTGCCTGTATCCCTCCAAACCCTGATCCTCCATCAGCCTCCTGAGGAGGTCAGATTACAGGTGTGAGCCACTGGAACCCGGCTTACTTTACTGTTTTAAAAAGAACAGATCAGCAACTATCTCTTGAGCCTCCTTTTATCTTTAAGATCCATGGAGTTATTGTAGCGTATTATATTGTATTTTTTTTTTCAGATGGTTGACATTAGTACTGAAGAACTGAAACAGCAATTTGACCAGGAAATAAAGGTCATGGCAAAGTAAGTGCTAATGTGGCAGTGTGGTATAGAGGAAAAGCACAAAGAAGGTATAAGGAGCCTGGTTTCTTAACCAAAATGTGCCATCAACTGTAGATATTTGCACATACAGCATAAAAATTACTATAAACTCTGCTCTTCAATTCTATAACCAGATTGAACTGCAGTCAGTATTTTAAATCACAACATAGTTACATGGAATTTCATGGAATTCCATCATCCTGTTATTTTTTTCTCTCAAAATTCATGAGAGACCAGTTGTGGAAATACCTTTATAAAGTTCTTTATAGTTGGGCCACTGGTAGCTCATGCCTATAATCCTAGCTTCTCAGAAGACCAAGATCTGAGGATTGCGCTTTGAAGCCAACCCAGACATGAAAGTTTGTGAGAGTCTTTATTGTCAATTAAGCACCAAAAAGCAAGAAGTAGAGCTATAGCTTGAGTAATAACACATTGGCTTTGAGCCTAAAAAGCTAAAGAACAGTGCCCAGGCTCCAAGTTCAAGCCCCAGAACTGGCACCAAAAGACAAAAGCCTATTTATAAAATACTAGACCCTTAGGTACTCATGAAGGAACTGAGGAATTATTATATGCAACAATGTTTAGGAGTGTTATAAAAGTTTCAACAGGCTTCTTTTCCTTTATGCTGTCATTGGAAATGGAGCTGAACACAGGTAAGAATTAGCCTCATCTTTAGTCACACTATTTCCTGTCCAACTGATCTGAAGTATTGAGTTTTGACTATAAAATAGAGATTTTGCTTCTAATGCCAATCATTATTACTGAAAAGAGAACTAGCTATAGGAAAACATTAATTTATAATAAACATGAATTATAAAGGATGTATAACACATTTTCTTTGGTCTGATTTGTTGTTAAAACTGTCCGTTGAATAACTTCTTCCATTGAATACCTGTCTATTACAATTTTGCATGGGAAACCGTTTGTTGCAGGTGTCAGCATGAGAACTTAGTAGAATTGCTCGGCTTCTCCAGTGAAGGCGATGACCTCTGCTTGGTATATGTTTACATGCCCAATGGTTCATTGCTGGACAGACTGTTATGTTTGGTAAGATTGCCTGGCTTTCTGCTTCTGGTTTGGAATACAGATGTTCACTTTCTGACAAGATCATTTAAACCATGTTAAACCTAGTATTTTTTCCTGCTCTGTGTAAATATAAACAGTTGAAGCCCAGTGCTGGTGGTTTATGCCTGTAATCCTACCTTCTCCGGAGGCTGAGATCTCAGGATCATGGTTCAAAGTCAGCTCAGGCAGAGAAATCTAAGAGACTCCCACCTCTAATGTAACAACAAAAAGCCAGAAGTAGAGGTGTGGCTCAAGTGGTAGAGCACCAGCATTGCGTGGAAAAGCTCAGGGAGCACGTAAAGCCTTCCCTTCTAGTCGCAGCCCCAACTCAGACAAGATAAGATACATGTGTGTATATGTGTATGTACATACACACCTACAGTTGGTATGTAAAACCACTGAGATTGTCAGTGTCTTAGATGGTAATTTAAAACATAAAATTGTCAAGGATAGGCATTGAAGATGCTTTTACGTGTCTTTTATCTTCAGGTAAGCAAGGCTAAGCCCCATTTGATTTTATTTAGAGGTCATTTTTAACAACTAAAAATAATATATAGTCCTGAATTCTTGGTTATACCATTTTCAGTGGTTGCCTAGGAAATTCATCTTTTGTATATATTTTCTACAGATTTATTACTCTGCTTTTTTCAAATTGATCTGTCTCTTCCCAAGGATGGCACTCAGCCGCTTTCCTGGCACATGAGATGCAAGATTGCTCAGGGTACAGCTAATGGCATCAGTTTTTTACATGACAACCACCATATTCATAGAGATATTAAAAGGTAAATGTCATATGAAATAGCTTTTGGAAAGCCATCTTTAAAGAATCACTTGCTCTCACTCTTTTTGTTCACCATTGACATGCATGTCTTAACCTATAGTACTAAGTGATTTTCCCCATCACTCCTTGAGGGAAGTTCTCCCCTCCCCCTAAACAGGTCTCTTCTCCTTTATCCCAAACCCAGTGACCTATGGCCAGTATTCACTCTACTTGACTTTTGTTTTTGTTTTTGGTACCATGTCACTCCATCTCTTTTGAACACTTTTACTTTTTCTTTTTTATGCACACAATATATCGTGAACAGTGTCATCCTTTTCAACATTTTCACCCATCCCTCCCAACCCACTTCTTCCCTCACTCTTCTTAATTTTTCAGGTTATACCTTGGATTCTTGTCTTCCTTTCCCCCTTGATTCCCCACTCCCTTTAGATACCTCTTTCCTGATGTATTATTTTGTTGAATTTTGATTTGGGCTTTGTAAGGAATTACACTACTTGAGACCTCTTTTGAGTCTACTGTATTTCAGTTAATACATTGTATACACTTGCATACCACCCAACGTATTTACTCATGAGTTTATTAGTTAAATCTAGCTCCCACATATAAGGAAAAGCATGCATCCTCTGTCCCTCTGGGCCTTACTTAACTTCACTTAACATACTTTTTTCCAAGTCTTCCTATCTCTTTACAAATGGTATAATATCAGTTCTCTTTACTCTTGTGTATTTATCTAGTTCAATATTTTCCTGCTGGGGACTAGGCACTGCACATGATCCAATTAAAAGTAGCATATGTCGAGTTTAGCACTGATCAACCACAAAATTGTAGTAGAATTGTGGTATTTCATATAGTATTTAGTATAAATATAAAGAAGGGTTCCCAAGGAAGTTAAGCTGAGACCTAGAGAATGTGCAGGAAATAAGGGAGTATATTTGAAAGAAGTAGAAAGAAGATGGATGGGAAGAGGAACATTCCGGGCAGAAGGAGCCCCATTTGTAAGAAGGGTGTCAGGAGGGAATATGGATGCAGGATGGAGTTCAAACCCCAGTATCAGCACAAAACAAGGAATGGAGGAAGGAGGGAAGGAGCCTTAATCTTTCCAGGATTTCAGATAATCCAGCACAAAAGAATGGCTTAAAGAAATGAGTGATTGATGTACTTGGCTTTGTAAATGCATGACTGGTATACTTGGGTTTGTAAATGAATGACTGGTGTACTTGGGTTTGTCAATGAGTGACTGGTGTACTTGGGTTTGTAAATGAATTGAGAGGTGTTAGAAATGGAATCAGAAAGTACTTTATTTCAGACCCAGATACAGAAGGACAGGTATGGCTTGTCACTCATTGATGGAAAGGCATGAGTTAATCTCAGGGAAGAACTTTAGAAGGGAAGAGTGTTTACTAGAAACTAGGAAGAGAGCAGGGAACAGAATCAGAAAGTTCAATAGGACACCAAAATGGAGTGGAGGAATTCTGAATCCTCTTTAGCACAGTAAGGGAATGATAAATGAAAACAGTTTATTATATATTATCTTCAAAATGACTAAAAGATGATAACATTTCCAGCACATAAAAATGACGAATGTGGGCTGGGAATGTGGCCTAATGGTAGAGTGCTTGCTTAACATACATGAAGCCCTGGATTCGATTCCTCAATACCACATATACAGAAAAAGCCAGAAGTGGTGCTGTGGCTCAACTGGTAGAGCACTACCTCTAGTGCTCAAGCCCTGAGTTCAATCCCCAGGACCAGCACACACACACAAAAGCATTGCACTAACATAGTGACTTCAGAACCAAAACCCCTATGTACAACTACTTAATAAAAAAATAAGTAAAAACAATTTTTAATAAAAAATATGTAGTAAAAATGAGAAAAAAGAAAAAAGGAATCATTTTTTTCTTTAGCTGTAATCTGAATTCTAGGCTTATTCACACAAATTTTGGTTTCAGTGTTGTACACTATAAAATCACCTGTGTTGTAAAGGCAACTGCATGTATGTCTATTTGTGTATATACATATGTGTATGTGTGTATATAAACACAGATATTATGTACATTCAGTCATGCATCTATCTAAACAACTGTTTGACTTTCTTGGGAAGCAAAACACTGCTTTCTCCAAAGTTGACTCTTTTTTTCAGTGCAAATATCTTGCTAGATAAAGACTTTACTGCCAAAATATCTGACTTTGGCCTTGCACGCGCTTCTCAGAAGTTTTCCCAGACAGTCGTGACCAGCAGAATTGTGGGCACAACAGCATACATGGCACCAGAGGCCCTGCGAGGAGAAATAACTCCCAAATCTGACATCTACAGCTTCGGAGTGGTGAGTTACACACAAGAATCATTCTTCCACAGCTAAGAAATGTAAAGGGAGGCATTTTAATATGCCTGTCTTGCTTAGCTCACTGGTACAAAGATATAAATTTTGCTCATTAACCTGTAATTCACATCATAAAGTTCATAAAAACATCTCAGTGTGTAAAATATTTTAATTACTGTAATGATTTCTCTTGTCATGAATTATGATGGAACGTAAATTAAGTCAGTGTGCAAAATGAGTCATGTCACACAACATGGACTTTCATCTCCCACTTTTTTACATTATCTCATCTCATAGTCTGTTCCTAATATTTGTGTGTGTGTGTGTGTGTGCGCGCGCGCGCGCATGTGGTGTGTGTGTGTACCAGTACAGAGGCTTGAACTCAGCACCTAGGCACTGTCCCTCAGCTTTTGCTGTTCAAGGGTAGTGGCTCTACCACGTGAGCCACAGTTCTACTTCTAGGTTTTTGGTGGTTAATTGGAGATATGAGTCTCATATTCTTTCCTACCCAGGCTGGCTTCTGTGATCCTCAGATCATGACTGAGATCCTCAGATTTCAGCCTCCTGAGTTGCTAGGATTATAGATGTGAACCATGTGTCTGGCTTTCTAGTAATTTTTAAGACAGAGTAGAGGGTAGAGCATGGGTTGTTGGAGAAACTAGGTTTGGGGTTTTTTTTTTTTTCATTTCTTTTTCAAATACACTTCTTAGATAAAAATCTAGCTTCACAGCACTGTGAAGTTAAGGCATAGGATTGTGAAACAGGCCTAATATTTATAAAGTAATACTATCCTAGGGTCAAAGAAAATTCTTGTGAAGAATCCCCTGTAATCAAGCTACTCAGGAATCTGAGATCTGAGGATCTTGGTTCAAAGCCAGCCCAGACAGGAAAGTCCATGAGACTCTTATCTCCAGTTAGCCACCAGAATGCCAGAAGTGTAGGTATGACAACGTGGCCCTGAGTTCAAGTCCCAGTATTAGCGTGTGTGCTTGTACACACACACACACACACACACACACACACACACACACACAGCCTCTGAAAGAAAGTGAAAGATTTGAGAGTTCCCAGACACATGTTGGATAGAACTAGTTTTTGTTGTGGTTTTTTTTTAAATGTCAGTAGCAAAGAATGGTTCATAGCTACATGTACTCAAGGCATTCATGAAGGAAAAGAGATGAGAAATATCATGCTCATCACCTAGAACTGTATTCTTTCTACTGTAACTGTTGTTTTTCTGCTAAACTAATGGATTTTTTTGTCTTCATAGGTTTTACTAGAAATAATAACTGGACTTCCAGCTGTGGATGAACATCGTGAACCTCAGTTATTAGTAAGTGATACATTTTTTTTTTCTTTTTAGTTTTTCCTCATTGCATTTATAGTCTAAAATGTGTAAGGGTATATTTGGCACCTAGAAATGGCATTTTCTATGGGCAGTGTTTTCTCTGGCAATATGTAATGGCATAGGGAAAGGGCATCAAATATTTCTAATCAAAGCCCTGCCATGAGTCAGGGGCCGGAGGCTCATGCCTGTAATCCTAGCTTTTCAGAAGGCTGAGATCTGATGATCACTGTTGAAAATAAGCCTAGGCAGGAAAGTCTGTGAGACTCTTATCTCCAGTTAACTACCCAATAGCCTTTGAGTGAAAGCATGGCTCAAGTGGTAGAGCACCAGCACCCAGAGGAGAGGTAGAGCTTGAAGGGTGCTATCAATAGCAGGAAATCTCTGCTGGCTGAAGGACTACTTCAGTTGGATAGCCAGGTACCGCTGGCTCACACCTGTAACCGTAGCTACCCAGAAGGCTGAGATAAGAGGAGCACAATTTAAAGCCAACCCAGACAGGAGACTCTTATCTCCAACAAACTACCAAAAAGCCAGAAGTGGAGCTTAAGTGTTAGATTGTTAGCCTTGAGCAAAAACACTTAGGGACAGTATCCAGTCCCTGAGTTCAATCCCCAAACCAGCAAAACAACAACAACAACAATGGATACAGGAGGCTGAGGGTGTAGCTCAGTGGTAGAGCTTTCGCCTAGTTTGTAGGAGACCCTGAGTTGGACCCCTAAGTCTGCAAAATCAAAACAAAAATAAGCAACAATGCAGGAAAACCAGGAAAAAGAGAACAGAGGTCTCAGAGCTACAAGATGATACCTCTTTGTCCCACCACATTGTTGCTTGTATTTTTTTCCAGCCCTACCTATAAAAGATCTGGATTTTCTGTCCTATTTCCTAAGATAAATATCCCTTCAGAATATATGAAAGCCTCAAAAGTGACTTGAATAAAGATGAAGTACAAAAAAAAAGCAGAATCTCTCTCCATCACAAATAATACTCTTTCACCCACTTAAAAGAGTTGAATGTGGTATGACTATAAAAGAATATGATTTTTAATACAAGTGCAGCTAAGATCCTTCAAGGCACCTTTGTATTACTAGGTTTTGCCATGACCTAAGCCACTCTTTAAATTTCAACTCATAAATAATTGTTTCCATCATGGTATTAGTTTCCTTAGGCTTCCATTAAAAAAACAAAAAATTCCAAAAGTCAGGCACTGGTGTGTCTCATGCCTACAACCTTCGCTACTCAAGAGGCTGAGATCCGATGATCACAGTTCAAAGCCAGCCCAGGCTGACAAATCTATGATGCTTTTATCTCTAACCAGCAAAAAGAAATAGAACTGGCAGTGTGGTTCAAGTGGTAGAGCACTCATTGTGAGTGAAGAAGCCAAGCAAGAGTGTGAGGCCCTGAGTTCAAGTATCAACACACACAAAATCAGATTTCCATGAAGAATGTGGGTTGTATTGATGGCAGTGATTCTCTCACAGGTCTGGAGGCCAGAGTTCTGAAGTCAAGATGCCAGCGAGGCCTGTTCCCTGTTCGAATCCAGGGGGAATCCTTCCTTCCCTCCTCTGGATTCTGGTAGCCTCAGATGGAATTCATTCTCTTTTGGCCCCCTCACTACAGTCTCTGCCTCCATGTCACATGGTCTTCACTATGTCTTTCTTCCTTTCTTTGTCTGATATGAGGATCTTTATTATTGGATTTAGAATATACCTGGATAATCCAGGATGAGTTCATCCCAGGATATTCAACTACATCCATGAAGACATTTTCTACCAGATAAGGTGATATTCACAGATTCCAGGAACTAGGACACAGACATATAGTTTTAAAGCCACCATTCAACCCCGTGCACCACCTTCCTCCTGCCCTTCTCTCCCAGGTCATCTTTTTTTTATATTTTTGCTAGTCCTAGACCTGGGCACTGCCCCTAGGCTCCTCTATGCTCAAGGCTAGTGCCCTACTACTTGAGCCACAGTATTACTTCTACCTTTTTCTGGGATTAATTGGAAATAAGAGTCTCATAGACTTTCCTGCCTTGCTGCCTTCGAGCTGTGATCCTCAGATCTCATCCTCCTGAGTAGCTAGGAATGAACCATTGACACCTGAGCAATTCATCTTTCCGTGTGTGTGTGTGTGTGTGTGTGTGTGTGTGTGTGTGTGTGTGTCTGTCTGTCTGTCTGTCTGTCTGTCTGCCTGCCTGCTTGTACTTGCCAGTCTTGGAGCTTGAACTGAGGGCCTGGGCACTGTCCCAGAACTTTCTTGCTAAAGGTAGGGCCCTACCATTTGAATGAGCCAGAGCTCCAATTCTGCCTTGGTTTTTTTTTTTTTTTTTTTTTTTTTTGGTGGTGATGTTTAATTGGTGATAAGAATCTCATGGACTTTCCTGCCTGGACTGGCTTCCAGCCTTGATCCACAGAGCACAGCCACCTGAGTAGCTAGGATTACAGGCATGAGCCATCAATGTCCAACTCGTTCATTGCTCTCTTATTCTGCCTCTCCTCTTTGTTTTTCCTCTTTTCTTCTTTGAATTGGCAATGTGAATACCTACAGAAAAACGTTCCAGGTGCAGGGAGGGTGTTGGGGGTCCAGAATTTGGAGTAGCACCATCAAAGTGCATCAGGGAGCACATCATCCTTGATTTTCAGGCCAGGGAAGGTCATTCATGTGAGCAGCTAGCCATCACATACACACTACAGCTACAAGACAAATGACTGAAAAAATATAGTATAAACTACATGTGTGTAAATATATAAATATATATATGATATATACATATGCACTATACTAAGTATGTATTTATATACATGTACTATATATGTACTATATATGTATTTATATACATCTAAATGCATATATGCATATATGTCATATATGTGTGTGTCTATTGTTAAGATGTTATGTATGTGTTCAATACTTAATAAGATAATAAAAAGAAGATAGAGGAAAATACATGTTATTGCAAAGTACTTGAAATAATTAAAATTTGTATTCTAACACCTTTTACTTTTTTTTGTTTTTTTTGTTTTTGTTAAGCAGTTTAAAGTTTATAGACCTCCCAGTTTTTAGAAAAAATTAGATTTAAGGTCATACCTCTAAGTTTGATGTAATATATACAGATCGTACAGAGTATGAGTATGAAGAGATACAAATTAGTCCATGCCCCAAAAGTTTATTAGAGTACAGAATCATCTTCATAAATACATATATAAATTCTTATGAAGACAGAGGGGCTGTCCAGGTTTTCCAAGACACTTTCCAAAGTGATTCAAGGCACAAAAAGTACATCATGGTGAATATACACGCTCTAGACTTTGTGCTTCTGATACAGCCCATCAAAGATTTGGCTTCATGACTTATAAAACTAAATGTACTGAATGAGATTCTGTTTGAGTGAAAAACCACAGACCTATAAACATCATGTAGGTAACAGCTCCATAATATGGAGAATACAAAAACAGCACTTTTAAAAAGCAAACACAAAAGAATGGTATATATCCAAAAGTTTTTAAATGCTTCCATTTTGGATAATTAAGAACCTATACAATCTTTCACTTTTGTTTGAAGTGCCTAACAAAGTTTTAATGCTCTTTTTAAAGCTAGATATTAAGGAAGAAATCGAGGATGATGAGAAGACAATTGGAGACTATGTTGACTCGAAGATGAGTGATGCTGACTCCTCTTCCATTGAGACCATGTATACTGTGGCCAGTCTGTGTCTGCATGAAAAGAAAAACAAGAGGCCAGACATTAAGAAGGTTTGGATTTCTTACAATCATTTAAAAAGTAAAGGGGGAGGGGAGCTGGGAATATAGCCTAGTGGCAAGAGTACTCACCTTGTATACATGAAGCCCTGGGTTCCATTCCCCAGCACCGCATACATAGAAAACGGCCAGAAGTGGCGCTGTGGCTCAAGTGGCAGAGTGCTAGCCTTGAGCAAAATGAAGCCAGGGACAGTGCTCAGGCCCTGAGTCCAATGCCCAGGACTGGTCTAAATAAATAAATAAATAAAATTAAAAGGAAAGGGGACAATATAGAGAAAAAAAAAAGGAAAGGGGAGCTGGAAGCTGGGTGCTGGTAGTTCATGTCTGTTATCCTAGCTGCTCAGAAGGCTGAGGTCTAAGAATCATGGTGCAAAACTGGCCTTGGGTGGCAAGCCCATGAGTCTCTTATGTCTAATTAACCAGCAAAAGCCCAGAAGCAGATCTGTGTCTCAAGTGTCAGCCTTTAGCAAAAAAGCCCAAGTGAGAGCGTGAAGCCTTGAGTACCAGCAGCCTCGGTGGCAGTTCTGGTACATGGATAACTAAATGAAGGGGCCAGGGCTCGTCATTTTCCACGGAGGTTCATTTCAAGCCCATTGTATAATGTTCTTTTGTTTGTTCTGTTTCTTTTAAAAAAAAGGTTCAACAACTACTGCAAGAGATGACAGCTTAAAACCGTTGGAATATATATGCTCTTGATTTTTTTTTCTTTTTACAAATGGCACTTTGAACTATTTTTCCAACTATTTTTATTTCCTTAATGTTGTTAGCAAGTCAGCTTGGTGCAATGCAGGAAGCTTTTTGTTCGACCACCATCCCAGCATATGGAGACTTAGGCCTGCACACCTCTGTGCCCACAATAAGGCCTGAAATATCTCCTGCAAAGAGCACCAAACACAGTTAGTAAACTGTGTGATTCCCACAGAGAGCACTGGGCTAGAGGGGGAGAGACCCAAGCTTGAAGCTAGGTTGATCGTATTGCTCATCTGCTGCAAAGCTTTGATCAAACTCTTTGCTGCTTTCAGCCTTTAGATAGATTACCCCTCTTGTAGCATTGAACTAAGATCGTCTGTACTTCCCTAATGAGCAGTCATGAAAACCAAGTGATGCAAAATATATACAAGCACTTTGTACATAGTAAAGGCACATAGAAAGTTCATGGATCTTGCCAGGCATTGGTGGCTCATGACTGTAATCTTAGCTCCTTCAGAGGCTGAGATCTGAGAGTCACAGGTAGGAAAATCCTTGAGGTTCTTAACTCCAGTTAACCACAAGAAAGCATGGAGGCAGAGCGGAAAAAGGTAAGGGACCGCACCCTAGTTCAAGCTTCCATACCGGCACATACACAAAAAAAAACTTACAGATGCATTTACAAATTCCTATTGCAGTCAGGCATTTATAGGATCATGTTGAACAATCATTTACCACAGGTGTCCACAGATGATAACACCTTGGATGGCTAAGGTATTATTTGATCATTTCACATGACAAGAGTGAAAGGATTTTGCACATCCAGTAAGGGCCCTGGTCAGCTGACTTTGGATATCATAATTGAGGAATGGGCCTAACCAAAGTTAAGAGAATTTGCTCTTATGAGCCTTGAAGAAGTAAGCAGCAGTTGGGGGAGACCACATTTTCCAAAATGTAAGAGCAGTCTCTAGAAGTCCAGAGCTACCACCCAACCATCAGACCATAGTTGTATAGCCACAAAGAACTGCATTCTGCCCAAATCCTGCAAGAACATGGAAGAGTACTGCCGTGTTCAGATAACATCCCAGATCCGCTGACTCCTAGATTGCTGCTTTTGGAGACCTTCAGGGTGCGGATCTGTCAGAGGGGGTATCAGTTATCACAACAATAGAAAATGAATACCAAGGCTCCTGTCATCATTCTCTTGTGCCAATCTCATTGTATTTACAGATGCTGCCCATGGTTCAGGGTGTGTGGAAATTATGGAGTAAGTACACAAGGAGTGTAGTGTGTACTGGTTTTCACTGGATTTCTTGTTTCACCAGGCCCCAGTCTTGTAGTGTATATAGTTTGTTTTATTATAGACAGAGTATCAGTAATAGTAATGAATTCGTTTTTATGACCTTTATCTACTTATTTTTGCTTCTTTTTGCCAGTATGAGGGTTTGAACTCAGGACCTTGTGCTTACATTCTCAGCTGGTGCTCTACCATCTGAGTCATGCCTCCAGCCCTTAACTCTTTCCTCTTTGTTTAAAATTCTTAGTTGATATTATTTAAAAATTTGTAACTTTGTACAAAAGGAAGGGTTTATTTAAATCTGAAAACTGGCTAGTACCAGGCACTGGTAGCTTAGGCCTGTTATCTTAGCTACCAGGAGGCTGGGATCTGAGGACCAAGGTTGAAGCCATCCTGGGAAGAAAAGTCTATGAGACTCTTATCTCCAACCAACCATCACAATGCCAGACTGGAGGCATGGCTCAAGTGGTAGAGCTCCAGCCTTGAATGAAGAAACCAAGCAGGAGCATAAGGTCTTGAGTTCAAGCCTTAGCACTAGAACAACACCAAAAAACAACAAAAACTAGCTGTTAGAAAATGGCTATGCAAGTCCTTTAGCTCCTATTTCCCTCCAATGGGGACCCCTAAGATAAGCAGCAAAGGGGGGAGCGAAGGGAGGAACAACAGTGTGCAAAATTTCCCTTTGGTCCTTGTGCAAGGCTGTGGGCCATGCTGCCACAGCAAACATTACTCCAAAGGGCGCCAGGCAAGGTCCAGGGAAGAAACAGGGCCGACAGAAGGAATACCTAATGTCTGTAGTTCATGGGTCACCCAGAATATGAACACAAAGTAAACTATAGCACATGATGACCAGCCCCTGTAATATATGACTTAGCTCTTCCTAATGATCTTCTGGGAAACAAACAAAATATATTTACCAGAATACTTTTAGGAATTATGTAAGCAAAAAGGAACATCTGCTAATTTAAAAGTAAAAAGGAGAACAAGTAAGTGACTTAGTCCAAATTAGTCTAACTAAAACCACATAATTTGAGCAAAGTATGATTTATAACACTGATAATTATATTTTAAGTATAACTGACCTTTTAATTTGATAATATATTTCTTGAAATAAAATCTTATATGTAAGGAGCCCATGGCTCATACATATAACCCTAGCTACTTTGGAAGCTGATATCGGAATTGCAGTTTGAAGCCAGCCTGAGCAGACAGATTTACAAGACTCTTAATTTCTGATTAAAAGACAGAAGTGGAAATGTCGCTCAAGTTAGGGCTTGTACGTTCAGCTTTTTCACTCAGCTCAAGGCTGGCGCTCTACTACTTGAGCCACAGCTGTACTTTCAGCTTTTTGCTGAAAAAGACCAGAATCTCGTGGATTTATCTTCCTGGGGTGGCTTTGAACCCTGATCCTCAGATCTCAGCCTCTTGTTAGGATTACAGATGTGAGCCCCACCACCTAGCTTGCTCTGTCCATTTTTGACCCTGTGGCCTTACAAAAGAAAAAAATAGCCATAGAACACTGCTGTCCATATGAAGTTTGCACAATTCTACACCATAAGAAAGGGCCCAGATAAGAAAAGCTTTTTAATCATCTCAATTCTAGTCTCAGAAAATCTATATGGAGGCAAGAGAAATGCATTTCCAGAACTAATGCTGAAATTTCATTCCTCTTGAGATTAAGAAAAAACCCAGATGCCAGTGACTTATGCCTGTAATCCTAGCTACTCAGGAGGCTGTGTGTACGTGTGTGTGTGTACACACAAACACATGCATGCATATATACACACATGCATATCTCCAAGGAAGATGTTACAAATGATCCATAAGCACCTGAAAAGATACTCAACATCCTTAGTTATTAGGGAAAGGCAAATTAAAGCTATAATACCACTTTATACCCATTAGAACTACTGTGATGAGTCAGAAAACAAGAACTCAAATAGGAAATGTGTTCGTGTGGATATGGAGAAATTGGAGCCCTTATTCTGTCACAGTAGGAACATGCACGGTACAGCAGATGTGGAAAGATTTTGGCAGTTCCCCTTAAAAAGTAAAAGAATTACCATATGATGCAACATCTGGGATGGTATGTTTTGGTTATACACATACCTGGGCCTGTACCCAAAACAACTGAAAACACCTACACATATGCTTCATTATTTTTAGATCCCATTTTTGTGGAATTGTTGATTCAACAGTTAATGTTGCTTTATACTTTCATCTTTCCTTTCTGTGCTGAGGTTTTACATCTAAGAACAGGCAGTTGGTTAGATGTGTTAATTACCTGTAGTTTTCACTTGAAGTTTTCTGTGTTCAGGCAGGATGTGCAGTTTCTCCACACTGGACTGGGTGCATGGCTCAGTGCCAGCTCTCTTACCTAGGGCATTGATCGCCAACACCATTAGGACAATAGCTGGCCTCTGGTCTCCAGTGTATGGGTGGGTGCTGTCTGTACTGAGGGTAGGGTTGGCCAAGGTTCAGGCGCACTGGGAGCCACTGATGGCCACATAAGCTTTATAGCCAGGTGTGGTGGCTCATGCCTGTGGTCCTAGCTGCTCAGGAGGCTGAGATAGGATGATCTTGGTTCAAAGCCAGCCAGGACAGGAAAGTCCATGAGTCTCTGATCTCTAACCACCAAAAAGCCAAAAGAGGAACTGCTCAAGTGGTAGAGTGCTAGTCGAGAGAGTGGGGGGGGGGGGGGGGATAGGAAGGGAGCTCAGGGACCGAGGCCAGGCCCTGAGTTAAACCCGCATGAGTGGCACACATATGCAACCCACGTGAAAAAACCTTTATAGCCTGTGGGTTGGTCCCACTTGCTCCATAGGACTCCCAGCTTGTATCCCCACAAAAAATAAAAGGCTTCCAAGCCTAGAGACGCCCTGGGGAGACGCAGAACACTTGGCTCAGAACTGCAGGGGAGAACCAATGTAGCCCAGCCCTCCACCTGCTAGGCTCAGCTGCTAACCACCCCCTGGGAGGGCAGAGGCTAAGGAAATAGAATGATCTGAGGGACAGGAGCCCTGAGCTCTGGGTCCAGCTAGTCTGATGTTAACAGCTTTGCCTGGCTTGTTTTGGGGTGATGGCATTCGTTCCCCTGCCTCCTGGGGAGCCAGTGTAGGAGCTGTGAACTGTTCCCTATTATGTTCTGCATTGCTTGCTTCTTTGTGCTTTTCAGCTGCCCTGTCACCTCCTTTATGATCCCAAATGCTCTTCTCCTCTTTGGTATATATCCTCTCCTCTGTTACCCTGCTTTCTTTTCTTATTTATGGACCACACAGCTAAATGGCTAATCTGCCATTCAGCCCTGCCCCATTCTCTGTATTACTACTTATTGCTCAGATGCCTTCAAACAGGGCTGTTCTCTGGGGGACAATTGATCTGTCTGCTTTGCTGTCAGGGGAGGCTAAAGACTTGGCTAGAATTCTATCCTCTCATTCTTGAAGATTACTTTTTCTTTCCCTCAGACACTTTGTTTTTGTTGCCAGTCCTGGGGTGTGGACTTAGGGCCTGAGCACTGTCCCTGGCTTCTTTTTGCTCAAGGCTAGTTTACCTCTTGAGCCACAGTGCCACTTCTGGCTTTTTTCTATGTATGTGGTGCTGAGGAATCAAACCCAGGGCTTCATGTATACAAGGCGAGCACTTTACCACTAGGCCATATTCCCAGCCCCTCCCTCAGACATTTTCACTCACTAGCTGGCACTCTACCACCTGAGCCACACCTCCAAACCCTGAAAATCACATCTTTTTCCTTGGCTCATTTTCCTTCTGCATTTCAAATCCTCAGGGTTTTTTTTTTTTTTTAATATTTAACCCTCCACACTTTCATATTATTGTTATACCCTAAACCCTCTCCACCTCCTGAGTCACTGGGACTAGAGGCATGAGTCACAGGCACCTTGGGTCATTGTTTTTAATTAAATATGAACACTGTTGAAAGTGCTTTAACTTACTCCTTACAATCTCACAGTAAAGCTAGATTGTTCTATTGGAGATGAAACCACTAGGGGTAAACAGTATATACTTGCTAGTTATGGGGCAATTCCTAGTCAAGGCTACACAGGAAATGGTTTGTATAACTGATTCCTAGGGCCACTCCATCAAAAGTCTCTGGCTGAAGCTTTTTTTTTTGCCAGTTCTGGGCCTTGGACTCAGGGCCTGAGCCACTGTCCCTGGCTTCCTTTTGCTCAAGGTTAGCGCTCTACCACAATGCCACTTCTGGCCATTTTCTATGTATGTGGCGCTGGGGAATCGAACTCAGGGCCTCATGTGTATGAGGCAAGCTCTCTTGCCACTAGGCCATATTCCCAGCCCTGAATGAAGCCTTAAATATGTTTGTTTTCAGTTCTGGAATCTGAACTCAAGAGCTTCCTGTTTGTTAGGCAGAGGCTCTACTCCTGAAGCCCTGCCTCCAGCCTCAGGTGCATTTTACACAGAAAAAAGAAACAGCTACCTTTACAAAGCGGGAAAGGATGTACATTGAACTATTTATACTGTGCATCTCAGGCTTTAGAGAACTTAAAATTTTCAAGTTTTAAAAATTAGGTCTAAGGTACTTTTCTGCACCTTTTAAAAAATTCCCACCCAAACCATTCTTACTTGATATTGAATTGCATGCAGGTAGGAATGTAGCTAACATATTTTGGGAGTAAGAATTCGGGGTCAGGCAGGTCGATCACTCATTGTACAGGAACAGAGACTTGTGGCATTTTTACTATGGCTATAATAGTGGATACATTCTCAATCAGCACTCAGTAGTCACAACTGTTCTTTCTTGCTGAGGCTTCAAACCACTTAAAATCCTTTCTAGACTTAGGCAGGCCAATTAATAAATGAATAGATAAATGGAATTTCTAACCTATGGATTACAAAATTACACAAACATTTTAAAAAGCCATGCTAGAAATCCAACACAGAATAGAACACAACTTAAAGAGAAAACATTTTATTGTGATATAAAATGCACTTATAAAATGTCCACAGAAAGCACGTAATTTTGCACTGCTATATAAATTTATTGGGAATGTTATTCACATCTAGTGTCACTTAAAACATCCTGTAAACAATGAATTATCCTCTAAAACAAATACAGAAGTGATTCTTCAGAAATCATTGCATTAACAATAATTAGTAAGATCATATAATTATATCTACATTTTGGAATGTCCATTTATGATCATGTAGTGTAGTGGGATTTAAGAGTGTAATTGCACATGGATGGTACAGAAAAATATTTGCTGCTGAAATACTCTTTATCTTCACAACAGTCATATTCTTCCTGACTGCAAAGGACCACTTCAGCTATGGTCTGAAACATAAACCCCAGGCCTCTCAAAGCAGTAATTGGTGGGTATGTGTTTCTGTTTGTGCACCTAAGGAACTTTATAAGAAAAAGCATATCTTTAATAAACAAGTGCAACATTACTGTCAACTATTTTGCAAGTTTAAATATTATACTCTAATTATTTTGTAAACAAAAGTCACACAAATATTCTTAATTCTATTTTTTAAAATCTGCCAACCCATAATTATCCTTATATCCTTTACTTGAACACACACTGAATTTCTGAAAGGTATGTCTACCTTAGGTAATAAGGTTTAGCAATGAATTCTTCATATTTTACACTATGAAATGTGCATTTCTGATACTTTTTATGCAGCATGAAATTTAAATCAAGGAATCCCAAATTCTGCATACCACAGTTCCTTTCAAAAGCTTCTCAAGATTATGGCTCTGCTGCAGGTTAACAGATTAAATATGATGTATTCTAGCTCCCTCTATTTCAAGTATCAAAGGCTCAAAATCTCTCTAGGTTCTAACTGAAAATGCAAAAGCTTTAAAAGACAGTTAAATGCATTTTTAAGTGAGATATTAACTGAGACAAGATTCTTAAGCTAAGTTAGGCTGTTCAGTACTAGGATTTCAAACAATTAAAATCTGATATTTGCAGCACAAGGATAAAAGAACATGATTTTTCTATAAACCCATGGTTTTAAAAAAGAAAACCCTTTCTTTAGTCTTGTTTCCATCTGAATAATCACTAATTTGAATCTCAGTCTGAACACATATAAGCACTGTGGGCTTCACAGCACTTAAAATGAAATGACTTCCTTGGAAAAAAAAAAATTTTTTTAACCACTGGAGAGAGAATTCACCAAGGCAGACTGTCAGCAATCCTGCAGTACAGTATCTCGTACCCTTATAGTTCCAGAGTAAGCTACTCTGAAAATTTAATGCCATTGAAAAAAAAACCAAAGTTAAAGTAGAAATGACTGCTGCAATTATTTCTCAAAATGCAGACATGGTCCATATCTGACAGCACAGCTCTCAGGGTAAGCAACCTTCCACCCCTTGTTAGCTTAATGCATTTCCAGCTTAAAGAGTAATCCAGCCTGGTCCTTAGCATAGCCATCCAGGAGGTGAATAGCCTCGGATGGTCCACTAAATAGAAGTATATTAAGACTTTCTGGCCCAACTATATCAAATGTTCAGAATTATGTTTAAGTGTGAAATCAACACTCAGTGAAAAAGATGTGACAAAACTAAATGTTGTGTTGAAATCGTTCCCAGCTTGAACTCAAAAATAGAAATCATGAGTCTTCCATAACATTTTATAAACACACACAAGTGAAAAGTGCTATTTTTCAAAAAGTACAATTTCCCTCCCTACTGTATATCAACGTGGAATGATTTCAGTTCTCCCATATACTAAAAGTGAACTTGAAAAAATAACTAGTATTGCAATGTTGAGCAGACCAATTTTTAATCAGTAGCGGCTTCTGTTTCGGCTGGACCCCTAATTAGTCTCCGGATTCCTCTTTTCCCCGCAGGACCTTTTGGTTTTGCAAAGCTTTGCTTATGTGCATGCTGCTTGGGATGCACTTCTTCATAAAGGAAGTCTGCAGTCAATTCATCCCCATTGTCTATTTCAATCTGTAAAAAAAGGAAATTAGCCAGCCATGTGGTACAATATAAAAAAGCGTAATCATCAAAATTCCAAGCAAGCAACAGGCCAATGATCAGATATGACTGCTCATGCACAAACACAGACAAGGGAACCAGGACCATGTATAGTAGCTATTTCAGGTTTTCAAAGTAATGCAAAATAGTTGCCTAAATATATAAGCAGCCCTACTCACTTCCATTCTTGTTCCCTTACTGCTCCTGTTTAAGTAATGTTGCTA
Source organism: Perognathus longimembris pacificus (assembly GCF_023159225.1). NCBI lineage: Eukaryota > Metazoa > Chordata > Mammalia > Rodentia > Heteromyidae > Perognathus > Perognathus longimembris. The sequence goes on along the minus strand of NC_063161.1, from coordinate 58,761,728 downwards.
AGTTAGAAGCTCATATTATATTATATTCTCAGGGTGTTCTGCTTTTGGTTCATGATTTAGTTAAGAAACATTATATATGGCTCCATTCATTGAACCACTTGAAATCACTCTAGAACAGTTGAGGGTGAACTCTGGCCTGCAGGCCAGATCTAGACCAAATTAAGACTATGTTTAAAGAGTTGTAAAGTGTAAACTGTGTCCTGACCCACCTTTGCTGTGGAAGGTGCAACCACATAGGACCATCAAAAGATCAAAAGAGCTGGCTGCTGGTGGCTCACACCTATTATCCTAGATACTTAGGAGGCTGGGATCTGAGTGAGGATCACAGTTCAAAGCCAACCCAGGCAGGCAAGTCCATGAGACTTAAACTACTCAAAAGAAAAGAAAAAAGCTAGAAGTAGAGCTGTGGCTAAAGTGGTACAGCTTTAGCCTTGAGCAAAAAGAAGCTGAGGGACAGTGCTCTGGCCCAAAGTTCAAGCCCAAGGACACCAAAAAAGAAAGAAAAAAAAATCCAAATATTCAAGACCTAAAACCACTGGTGGCTTGTAAAGACTTGTGTTTTAAGAAGCAAAAAGCTAAATGACAAACCAGAACACATCTTTCCTTTTGCTTTTTTTGCATTTAAGAAAATGAAAGAAAATTTGTGGCTCATATCCCACAATGTAAATGGGAATTCCACTTTGTACCCATTCCCTACTTCCCCAATCACTGGGGCCCTCCTCAGTCCTCCCAGGACCCACAGGCATCAATGGAGTGTGGTTCCTCATCTGTCAGAAGTCTAGTCACAGTCACAATATGGAGCTCCAGCACTATGGGACAGAAGGTGGCAGAGGCTCATGAAAACTGCAACCACCCCACCCCCACCCCCATACTGCAGCCCTGAGTCAGAGGTGGCTACTAAGCATTTGAAATGTGATTCAAATCACTCAGAAACTAAATGTTGGTACCTCTCTCGCCTTCCTTTCTGCTTGTCTGTCTTCTCCTCCACTTGCTTGCTTGCTTAATCAATAAAGCTCTGCCAAGTTTTCTTACAAAAAAAAAAAACCCAAACCCTAAATGTTAAATTTTATCTAAACATAGCCACATGTGAACTGTAGCTACCACATTGCACAGTACCAATCCACCGAGAGATGAGGAACATTACAGGTCACTTCTAGACTTGTAGAGGAGATTCTAAGGACTTAGGGAGGGAACAACATAAACAAGTATTTTCATTTATAAATGACATCATCTTATGGTACTGGAAATGACAAGAAAGATCTGGTGAGAAGTGATGGCTTTAAAACCTAAGTCAGCTAGGCAGTGGAAGAGTTCATGCCTATCTCAGGAGGATAAGATCTGAGGATCGCAGTTCAAAGCCAGTCCAGACAGGAAAGTCCGTGAGATTCTTATTTCCAATTAACCAGCAAAAAGCTGGAAGTGAAGCTGTGGTTCAAGTGGTAGAATGATAGCCTTGAGTGAAACAGCTAAGGGACAGTGAGCTTAGGCCCTGAGTTCAAGCCCCTTTACCAGAATGAATGAATGAATGAATAAATAAGCAAAACCTAAGTACCTTTCTGATTACATCCATCTGTAGTTGCCGCTCTACAATTTCTAGCAGAGGGCTCTTGCAGCTTGAGTACAGCATCCGTTCTCTTATACTGCACGTGTATCCAGGCATTGAATAAATAAAAACTGTAAGGTGAAAAAGTACAGTTAGCAGCTCATGGGTCAAAGCAAGCATACAAATCTTATAAAACGGTAACTAAGCCCTCTGGGACAGAAATGCTTAAGAATATGCTTAAGAATTCCAACCAGGAGCTGGGAATGTGGCTTAGCCATAGAGTGTTTGCCAAGCATGAACAAAACCCTCAGCACATAAACAGAAAAAGCTGGAAGGTGTGCTATGGCTGAAGTGGTAGAGTGCTAGCCTTGAGCAAAAAGAAGCCAGGGATAGTGCCCCAGGACTGACAAAAAACAAAAAAGAAAACTAACCAGCTAACTGATAATGCCATGAAAAGCAATGTACTACGTACCTATAGACTCCAAGTAGTCTCCCTCATGGGAATGTTTATACAGGAAGAAATGGTAGCGTGCCGAATGCTTGGGAATCCTCTTTGGCAAATCTTTCAGTTCTGTACTTGTGGTGTTGGCCAAAATTATAATCTCATTTTTTATATCTATTTCCTACCCAAAAAAAACAAAATATATTAATTAAAACAGATAGGTATTAAGTTACAATTTTATAGTATAATTCTAGAAGACAAGGGGACACAGTCCTGGATTAATTTGAGTTTTTTTTAATAATGACATATACATCTGTGATTTTCTTTGATGCTAAGTCCTGGGGTTTGAACTCGAGGCCTGGGCACTGTCACTGAGCATTTTTTGCTCAAGGCTAGCATTCTACCACTTGAGCCAAACTTCCACTTTTTGCCTTTTGGTGTTAACTGGAGGTAAGAGTTTTACAGACTTTCTTGCCTGGGCTGATCCTGATATCTCAGCCTCCTGAGTAGATAGAATTGCAGGCATGAGCCACTGATGCCCAGCACATTTGTGATCTTTTAAGAAACATAAAAAAAAAAAATATCAAGAGGCATTAAAAAAATTTAAAGCCCATGAAAATTAGAATTTATACAAGCTATAAACCAATGAAGAGAATGTAAGGTCCACCCTAGGAGAGCCTAGGAGATGCCTCTGCCTTCTAAAGTCTCTGCCCAGTACCTGCGTTAGCTAGGTAACTGGCATACCTAGAGGCAGCCACCTCCCCTCACCTGGCCACACCTCCCTGCCCCTGCCCTAGATAAGACAGGACTGGGCAGGGGTCCTCCCGTCTCTCCCACCATGCATCATCTTGCCCACAGGCCAGCAGTTCAGGAATAAACTTTTCTCTCCTGCCTGAATACTGCATGGTGCTCGCCTTTATTGGCTACCACTTTAACAAATCTTATGGAGAAGAGACTCTTCATAAACATTCTCGAACATCTCTTACCAACTGCACATAGTTGAGCTGTCGGTTGCTCAGTTTTTCCAAAGCCTGGAAAGCTTCTTGAGAAATAGGAAAGGCTACTCCTTGTAGTGTTTGATGCTTCGTGTCCACACCCACATCAGTTTGTACCTAAGTGTAACAGGCACAATTTACTGGTAAAGGTTCACATTCACCAGTGTCCTATGGCAAAAATAAAAGCACCATCCTACATCAAAGATTCAACTGCTTCCCAACCTGTAACTGAGACTTCTAACACTGCACTTAGAAAGCAATTTACTTTGCCCATCGTCCTGCTAGCACTTTGTTGACATGCAAAGGTGCACAATCCATCATTATGAAAATGCTGGGAGGGATGTCGGAGGGAGTGTGCGGGTTTAGTGAGGGGGTTCTGTTCACTTGGTTTGCCACAGTTCCAATGAACTGCAGGAACTCTTACAATGTCATCAATGATCCCTTTCAAGTCCTGTACAAAATATTACTGGACAGTTTGTGAATAACACACACAGTATGTATAGGAGACAACTCTGTTCTCTTGGACACAAAATGCAACACAAACACCATGCACTGAACTGAAAGGAGGACAAATAGTACACAAAGACACAACACAGTTCAACAAGTTGTACAACTGCATAAGTTCCAGACTAAGAGCTTTCTTATACTAAGAACGGAGTGCATGTGGCCCAGAAGAAAGCTTTCAATGCACATCCATGGTTAAGGTCATTATGCTGATACATGGTAGCTAGTACAGGAGCTCATTTGCAGTATCACACAGAAAGTCAAATAGAAATTCTACTTTTGTAAATAAAATGAATGAAGATCTACAGCATGATATTGGATAATGAAAACATCATAAAATATATGCAAGTGCATACCCCAATACGATCCTCTGGGTTCTGATTGCAAGGAACAAAACAAACTATCAAACTTGTAAAAAAAAAAAAATCACATAAAAAGCCCTACTAACTAACTTGAGTTAAAATAGTATGATAGATGCTTAGTTACCAATTTAGTATGAAATGATATTTTAATCATTTTCCAGACTGATTCCTATTAGTTTGTTACTGAGACCAGTGAATATCGGTCTCAGCTACTTTTCTTTTCTGTAAAATCCCAGTAGAAATACATTAGTTATACCAACATCCACTAGGATGCCTCAGAAAGCACATTAAAATATGATGAGCTATAATATGGCTGAGATTGACTGACTCGAACCTGCTCAACATGTCCTTAAATAACAATCCTCCATCCAAGTTCACAGACATGTACAGACTCTTTGAAATATTCAGATCTCTACAGAATTTATGTGATTCCTGCCAGACATCACTACTCTCTAAAGTAGCACAAAACCTGCTCTAGACAGCCTTACTTGCTAGAAAACTGCAATAAATAGAGAACATACACTTTCCTATTTCCATAGTGCCCAAAGTACAGTGTTTCTAACAGGAAGACTTAGTGTTCTGACATATATGTTTTGGAGGAAAACTACTAAGACATTGGTAAGAAGTGTACTACTATTTTTGGTTGTTTCTTTCTAAAAACACATTAAACACACTTACCCAATGGAACATCTTTATTCCCTAGTTACTTCTACATCTATTAATTGAAAATATGGTATTGTTAAATACTTAAAAGCATTGTAATTTACCTCATTAATTTTAATCTGCCGTAATTCTTCCTCAGCTGCAGTCAGGGGAGCAGGGGAAGACTGGGACAGCAGGTATTTTTTATAACCATGTAATGATACGTCTTCCTGTAAGCACAGAAATTGACTATTAACAATCTGCAAAGAAAACCAGGTTATTTAGAAAGAACAAAATTGTGAATTTAATTGAAAAAAGTTTAAATAAAAAAGTAGCATTAGGCCAGGTGTCAGTAGCTTACACCTGTAATCCAAGAAACTCAGGAGGCTGAGATCTAAGGACTATGGATTGAAGGTAGCCTAAGCAAGGAAGTCCATGAAACTTGGGTCTACAGTTAACCACCAAAATGCCAGAAGTGGAACTACTGTTGCACAGAAAAACTCAGGGACAGCACCCAGGCAGGCCCTGAGTTCAAGCCCCAGGACCAACCAACACATACACACAAAAATAGTAGCATTTTGAAAGTGTGTGTGTGTGTGTGGCACGTGTGCGCCAATACTGTAACTTGAACTCAAGGGCCTAGGTTTTGTTCCTGAGCTTCCCCCCAGCCACCTCCACCCCAAGCTAGCACTCTACCACAAGAGCCACAGCTCCACTTCCAGCTTAGTTTCACACATTTTTAAGGAGACTATTCACTTTCTTAAGTTTTATATATAATTACTGAAATCTTTAACATGAGTTTGGCAGTGGTGATGTCAGCCAATAAGTCTAGTCATGCTTCAAGTCCAACTTTTAAGTATTTTCCTAAGGAAAACTGTCCTACAGTTCTATAATAATTAACACAGTTACATCCTGAATTCTGGATTTAAACACCTGATTTCTCTGTAATTATTCACAGAACATCACAAGAGTATGTATAGCAAAAGAAAGAAGACATTTTCTTATCTACTATTTGTGATTTGGAAGACTGAGACTTAGGGAACGGAGAAAGCAGCCAGCACAGTATACAATTAATGAAGTACAAACTGCACTTTCCCTCTGTCTACTAAATTACTTTGCTTTCTGAAGCAGGAAACCTCTGACCAAGTTAACAAAAGCCCATTGAAAAACATAGTTCAAAAATCTTTTCAGTCTGTGTGCATATTCACTAATATATGTAATTACCACGCAAATGTTTTTAAAAGACAAGTATAATTTTTCCACAGCACATATTCTAATAAACACACAAATGAATTTTAAGTTATGTAAATTCTCAGAGTTAACTTTCATATCATATGAAATAAAACAATACTTTCTCTTTTACTGTTGCTTTTGTAGATTCAACCATTTGAATTCATAACAATTTCCTACCACCCAGGAGTTCTTTAATCATTTTTTTCACAACACATAAAATTTACATAAAAATATGAATTTGGGCACCTTTACTGTTCCAAATACTTCATCTTTAATGTGGCCACCTCCAAATTCTTTTTTCAGAGTTGCTCTTGTTGCTGCATACAACATTTTTTGACGAACCTATTCATGTAGCAAAGTTTTTGTATAAGTTTATAGATGAGAAGGTATCATTACAAAAACAGCATATTCTAGATGTACTAAAAATCTTTAAACAAATTAAAACTTGTGATAAAGTTGAAGCTCATATGCTAAGATCGACAATAAGCATAATAATGAGCATCTAAGCTATCAATGACTATCAAGATTGGTTACAAATTATGTCACATCTCATTAAATAGAAAAATCACAAAATGTTAGAAAAAATTCTAATTTTTCAAAGAGTCCCAGAAATACAAAGTGAGTTTAAAAACTTTAGATAGTAGAATCTTCCTCAAAGCTGTATCAGATGTTATTAAGAGTCAAATATTCATGGTTTACTGATGGCATATACCATTTTATGAAGCACACAGGGATGAAAAAGATCTAACACATACTTCTCCTATTAAAGAGTCCACTACTATTTACAGAAAGCTACTAAAAAGAATTTCATAATCCTGAACAGTGAAATCCCACACCTCTTTCCAGAGAGGATGTGAAGAACTAAAGGAGATAGAATAATCTTTTGAGAATGGTATCTAAATGGCTTTAAAAAATTATTTTTAGAACAAACCTCAAATACTGGACAACATTCACATATTAATTTTATCTTTTGTTCCATTTGGTCAGTCCACTACCCACCTTCCTCAAGTAAGTGTCTGTGTATAAGCCTATAACTTGAATGACAATAATATATGAATATTAGCAAAAATTATTATAGTCAATAAGTTCTAAGCAGTATTACAATGATCACTGTCAGGGCAAAGTAGTTAGCATCATAGTTAATTATAATTACCACAGACTTAATAACACTTGAGATTTTAAGGATAAGTCTTCTGAATCTAAGGTGCATTACTCTTGATTCCACATTATCAGTGCAAAGATCTCTCCCATAATCATTCCTTCTAGGGTAAATGACCTCTTAATGTTTAAACTTGAAATACCTTTTTAAAAAATATTTTGAACATTTACTGATAAACTTCACTATATAACAACTACTTACATGAGAATGATCTGGAGACCATGCAATGAATATCCATTCATATCCCTGGGCATTCTGAGAATCTAACCTGAATAACAGGTAGCATGGCTGCTTGTCCTCCAACAAGGGCAAGACAAAGGAATCATAATCCTTTTCCCAGGTATCTTCAGGCTGACTACAAGATCCAACAACAAGTTGCTCTATGAAAAAAAAATTTTAACCTGATGCATACGTGGTTGGAAATACCAAGTGGCAGTGTAATTAAGACTAGAAAATATTTCTTTTCCAATGATCATCATTCACATCAAATAGTTGAAAGACAAAGGTGGCAACACATGAAACTATTATATGAATCACTACTAAAAACAATGAATAATATGGTGAGGCTGTTTTTATATAAATGCCTATGTGACACAAGAAATGAAATTAAAAAATGATCACAATCATTGAGCTGAATGAAATAACAGGCAGTTAGATTCATTTTTCAAAAGATCAATGCCGGAAAATACCAGCAAAATATAAAATAACTACCACTCAAAACTATAATTTCTGAAATTAACAAAATTTAACTCTCTTACAAGAGATACTCAATTGAACCAGATTTAGTGTCTACTAGACTATAATGCTACAGGTTTAAAAGTATGCCTAGAAATATAAATAATAAAGGTCACTGTTCAAGTGTAATTTTACAGAATGAAGTAAAATGGTCACAGTACTGATCGTAATCTTCTGCATATATGGACTGTGTGTGTGTGTGTGTGTGTGTGTGTGTGTGTGTGTGTGTGTGTGTGTCTGAAGCATTATTCAGGGACAGTAAAAATTGGAAAAAGCCTCAAGTTCCACCATTAAGAAATTGAACAATATGCGGCACAGACAAAGAAAAACATTCAAAGTTTAAAAAATATATTCTTATATAAGAAAAACACTAGCATTTCAAAAGGCTTAAAAGCAAGTAATGGATATCAAGGCAGACTGCCTAGTATGTTGTCACATTTTTTCAAGTTTACCTACAATTATTTTTTTCTCATTTTTCTATGAGTTACAGGAATAAAGTTATTTTAAAATTAAAAATAGTTTATTATGTACTAGAGACACAGGTATTTATTAATTTTTATTCTTTGAAATTTCCCTCATTTAACTTTTTTCCTCTAAATAAAAATTTAAACTGGAAAGTGACTTAAAAAACATGCTGCTTTACAGTATTCTTACTGAATGTTGAAAGTGGTCTAGATTTTACAAACTATTCTCATTTTCATACCTAAACAGAAAATGAAGAACAAATTAGATCTACTTCTTTTTGAGGAATAATTTATTTTTTTCAGAGCAAATAAGTATTTCAAGATATTTCGATATGAGGCCAATGGACTATTTTTAACACATTCATCTGTGATCCAATCAGTCTAACACGGCAATTGTTCAAATTCAATTCTTAGAAGATTAACCCACTCAACCAGTTTCCCTGCTTTCAGAATTATTTTTAAAGGGTTAATTTATAGTTTGGTTAGATTCTTAGAGCTTTTTCCAAACTAGAAAGATCATGTCTGTACTATAGAGAACCTTGCTGAACTGAAATACTTTTTTAAAAAAAATAACCACCTGTTCACTGCTTCCAGAAATGGAAACACTTACATTAGCAACAGACTGTGGTGTAGGTACTGAGTCACAAATATTATGAGGTAACACTAACACAAAAAAATCCTGTGCTTTTCCATTATCTACAGAAAGCAGGGGCTCTTAGAGACTTGCAGAAGATGTGAGCAATCTGTTGCTTTAAGGCAAGATTTGAACCATTGTCACATTAATAAGTTCAAATCACTGACAACACCTAGCAATTTAACACCCAACAATTTAAGGACATGCAATATTTTGTAAATGTTAACTAACCATTTTCAATAGATATTTTCAGAAGTCTGTATTTCCCATTTCTGGCTCTGGCAAAGATATCTTTCACCTCTTCACTTGCTGTGGAAAAGATAAAGATAAATAAACCTAGGGTTTTTTTGTTGTTGTTTTATTTCCTGTCTATATGGAAAAAATTACAAGACAAAGAAAAATATCTGCATTATATAACATCCTCTTATTACCAGTATTAAAGGCATGAATTAGCAGGCATAGAAATATAAACAAGAAATATAATTACAAATATACAAATATATTCTTAAAAGTATATGAACTTGAATGTTTTTAGCTAAATAATTCTGTAACATAGAACACAGGAGTGAATATATCAAAATAACTCAATCTAGGAAAAAGCAAATTACAAAGAAAAATTCTAATTACAATCGTGAAAAAAAGACCACTTTCATTTCACATTTGAGAAACAATAAATGCCAAAAACTTGCTTTAGTCCTCTTCTGGTTCAATTTCAAGTTTGTAAAACTGCTTCAACTTATTTTCTGCATTTGTGCATTAAAAACAACAGTATCAGAGACTCTCTTCTGATTACAGAAAATGTCGATAAAATGTGTTAGAGCCTATAAATTATAATTTTGTCTTTTCTTATTTGTACTTTTCAGCAAGTCAGAGTAAACTCATCGAGCATATTCATTTCATACCTGAACTCTGGTGTACCAAAGCCTCAATTTCTTTCCTAATTTCACACTTGGACTCTTTATTGCTAACAACTATCACTAATATAGGCAGTGCTTTCTCTAAGGATCAAGCATCAAATTCAATCACTATATACTTACATGTCAAAATCAACTCAGAGAAGTGAAACAATGGTTTTAGACCTGAGACTAATTTTGCGTGTGTATGTGTGGTGTGTGTGCGCGCATGAACAAGTAGTGGGGACATGTGCAAAGGTATCAAAGACCCTTAATAAAATATACAATTAAGTGTTCCCGGGAAGGGGGAGGAGAAGGAGATTGCTTGACTAACACCAGGAAAGGGCTTAAGTTTACTTGAGAACTCGTTAAGTGAGCATGAGTAACCCCAGGATATATTATTTGATTTTGATGTGGTGGGTACTTCCAGGCTGCTTATTTTCAAACCAGGAAATACTAGGGGTTGAAGGTCTGGCGCCGGTGGCTCACGCCTTTAATCCTAGCTACCCAGGAGGCTGAGGGCTGAGATCGAAGTTCAAAGCCAGACTCGGCAGGAAAATCATGAGACTCCTATCTTCAATTAACCAGCAAAAAGCTGGAAGTGGAGCTGTGGCTCCCGTGGTAAAGAGCTAGCCTTGAACAGAATAAACTAAGGGACAGCACTCAGGTCCTGAGTTCAAGCCTCAGACCAGCACCACACAAACAGTCACAATGGAGGTCAGAGCTATCCAGTGAATCGCACACCCGACTGTGTGCAACCTCACACCGACCAGACAGCTTCAGCTCCCCGAGAAAAGGGGAAAGCAAGATGCAGGCGCACTTGGACAACTCAGGATCTCTCCGAACGCAACCGAGGCTCGCCTTTTGGGGAAGAAAACGCGACCGCGAGTTTGAGGCAGCAACCCACGAGCGTGAGGACGATGTAGGCATGTTTCTTTTGTAGAACCCGAATTCCACGACCCGCTCGTCTCGGGTACAGAGAAGCAGTCACCCCGGCTGGAAGCGAACCCCGAGGCGCCCCCTCCACACTCCAAGCTCAGCCCGGCACGAACAAGTCGGCCGGGGCCCCGAGGGCACGCCCCCCTCGCTCGGGCCGCCACGGAGCCCGGCGTCCCCCAATCCTCCGGGTCGGTTACGTGGCGGCCGGCGGCCGGGGTGGACGCAGGCCAGGAGTGCCCGGAGGGGAAAAGAAATCGAGGCCGGTGGAGCTCCGAGGCCTGGTCTGCCCGCTCCCGCCGTCCCGCGGCCCACAGCCAACGCCTGCCCGGAGCCTCCCGGGGCCCCTTCCCCTGCGGGCGCCGCGGGCGCCGTTACCTTGGATGCCTGTCTGGTGGGACATGGCGGCGGCCGCGGGCTCCGGCGCTGAGTGCGGCGAGCGGCCCCGACCGGCGGCTCCAGGAAGTGGCGGCTCTCAGGCCGGCCCCGCGCGTCATCCGCACGCGACCCGCGGCGGCCCCGCCCCTCCCCGCAAGGCCCGTAGCGTCGCGGGAGCGCTCCATAGGCCACGCCCCCAGAATCCAGATGACCACGCCCCCAACACGCTTCCGGCCCGGCTTCGGGCCACGCCCCCGAGCTGCTTTCATGCCACGCCCTCCAGGGCTTGGGCCACGCCTCCTCGCTGAGTGCAGCCCAGGGTTATGCAGCCTCTTCCACACCACTAGAGAAAAAGTAGAGCAGAAGCCTCTGGGTAGTGATGTGCCTCTATGTCTGACCTCTAGTGACCCCACCACAGGCTGGCCCAGCAAAGGTATGCTCAAAACAAAAATGACCCTTTCACTGTGACAACCATGGTTTAGCCTAAAAAATGGGACACTCCTTTTCTGGGTCTCCCTTCCTATTACCCCTACATTTAATAGTAAGAAAAGGCAAGGCCAGGCTCAGATGGCTCATGCCTGTAATCCTAGCTACTCAGGAGGCCGAGATCTGAGAATTACGGTTTGGTTCCGAACCAGGCCAGGCAGGAAAGTCTGTGACATTCTTCTTTAATTAACTCCCAAAAGCTGGAAGTGGAGCTGTGGCTTAAGCCTTAGAGTGCTAGCCTTGAGGGCAAAATGATCAGGGGCAGCGCCCAGGCTCTAAGATAAAGGCCCAGGATGCCCCCTCCCCCCACCCCCCCACCCACAAAGAAGGGGAATGATGCTTTCACTGGAAATCCATGTTCGGCCTAAAAGATGAGCACCTCCTCCTTTTTGATCTTCCTTTCTTTCTATCTGCGTAGCTCATTGTAAAGAAAAAGTCACAGGCTAGGGGCACTGCTCATTGCTAGAGGCTGAACTAGCATGCCAATTCCTGGGTCCAATCCCAGCACTACCTAAAAAGAAAAGACACATCATAGGCCATTAAACAAACAAAATAAAACTTACAAAAATCAAGAATGGGTAGGGTGATTTCCAGCATTTCTCCCCACAATTTAAATCAGCATTTTTTTAATTAGGGGAAGTTTTAAATATCTCTCTTTGTAATCCAGTCTGGCCTCAGCCTGGCCTCTACCTCAGGCTCTTCCTACCTCATCCTCCTTTGTGCTGAGATTACATGCTTGCACCACCATCTTAAAGTGTTATGTTTTCTTTTCAAGTTGGACATCTTAATAGGAAAAATACTTTCTCTTTATTCTTTAGAGGCAGCCTCTGTGTAAAAAGACTTAGCTGACTTGAGTATTGTTCTGTGGTCAGTTCTAACACTGAAGCTCTAAGAGTACTTTGTTTTAGGTTGCCTCTTAATGTTTTTCAATCAGATACTTATTTATAGTTCACATTGCTGAGATCAATAGCAGGTATTAGTTAAAATTATTTTTCCATTTTCTGCTTTGATAAAAATGCATTCCAAAAAGTAATTTTGCATTCACCTTTTTACAGATTCCCTACTACTCCTAGATTGAGAGCCAGATATTGATTGTTTTGTTTGGTTTGTTTGGTTTGGTTTTGTATCCAGCAGTGGAAGGAATCTGTGGCACTAAAAACACCTCCATGAGCTAAAGAGGGAAGTGACCATACACAAAATAACACAATCAGATGGTGTGTGTGTACAGGGCCTGGGCGCAGTCGCTGAGCTTTTTGGTGTTCTATCACTTGAGCCACAGCTCCACTTCTAGCTTTTTGTTGGTTAATTGGAAGGTAAAAGTCTCACAGACTTTTGCTTAAGCTGGCTTTGAGCTGCAATTCTCAGATATCAACCTCCTGAGTAGCAAGAATTATAGGCATGATCCTAGCCTTGGCTTAGATCTTGTTGTTTGTCTGTTTGAGCCTAGCAGATAAATACACAAAAATAACAATCTGCTAATGTACAAATCCTGTTCAGACCCACAATAAAGTGCAAGTTAACAAAGTCATTCATAGATGACAGTACGGTTTTATTAGTGATTACACAGGCAAGTGTTTTTCTTCCAAGAACCACAGCAAACAAAATTGCTATATTCTGTTACTTCTTATCTCAACTCTCTTTAAAACAGTTCATATTCAGGACAAAGCAAAATTTCATCTGAATTGAGAACTCAATTCAGGGACATGTGGGGAGGCATTTCATTCTGATGGAGTTCTTCCTCACCTCATGGTTCATCTTGCTTTACCAGTTTTGCCTGCATTGTTCAGCACTGGGGAAACTGCAGAGTTCACTTGCTTTTTTATTTTTAGGCTGATTCATATCCTGGTGACTAGGAGAAATTTTGCTTAAGGAAGTTGGCAGTGCTTAAAAGTACTGATGAGAAAAAGAAATAACATTCCCATAATTCATAGTCATACTTAGACAGGACTTCTGTGTTCTCAGCCTGAATAAGAGGGGAATACAGTTACAGTGGGACCATTCTAGTATCTTCCAGAAAATGCTTTTTGGGGTTTTGTTTTGAATTTTCATTTTTGGTCAGTATAGAAGTTTGACTTAAAAACCCCAAGGACCTTGGGTCCATTGCTCTGTTGTCACTATAAATAATTTCCAAATTTTTCCTCAACCATTCTACCTCTAGTTATTGAACATTTGCTAGAGCTACTCCAAAAATCATACCTATATAGACAAATTTGAGCACCCACATAATCCTCTTTGGCAGATAGAAAGAAATAGTATCAAATTTTTACCTGTAGTTTTGAGAGATTTTGGAGGAGGCATAGACAGAGGGAATCAATAGGTTTCAGGGGTAGGACAGTGTTTAGAAGAGACAAGCCATTTTCAGGTGACATATAGAGGGGCTGGAGGCATGGCTCATGTGGTAGAAGCTGAGAGATTCTGAGTTCAAGTTCCAGGGGGGAAAAAGCCTTAGGAAAATCTATGCAAATAAAAAGATGGATTATAAGTGGAAGTACAGTGGAATCTCAGGGAACTTGATGCATTTGCTCCCTCCATCAGCTCTCTATTCTTTCTCAATCTCTCTCTTCCTCTCAATCACTTCCTCTCTTCCCTCCACCACAAATGAAACCTCTCTACTTAAATTAGTTAAATAATGGCAAAATATGGCCAGCCTATAAATTACAAATAAATAGTCACAGCTTAAGCTACGTGCAGGATTAAATAGCTTTGCTAAGTCCAACTTCCAAATTCCTCAGGCAAAGCTTAGGATTGACTCTGCTTGGTTTAAGTGTCAAGTCAGCATTGGCTATGCTAGCTGCTTCACCCAGGCCTCCTTGCCCATGATTACAAGGCAATTGCCTTAGGTACCAGCAGCTCAAGCCTGTGATCCTAGCTGCAGAAGCTGGATCTGGGAATTGCAGTTCAAAGCCAGCCCAGGTAGAAAAATCCACAAGACTCTTTTTTTTTTTTTTTTTTTTTTTTTTTGCCAGTCCTGGACCTTGGACTCAGGGCCTGAGCACTGTCCCTGGCTTCTTTTTGCTCAAGGCTAGCACTCTGCCACTTGAGCCACAGCACCACTTCTAGCCATTTTCTATATATGTGGTGCTGGGGAATCGAACCCAGGGCTTCATGTATATGAGCCAAGCACTCTTGCCACTAGGCCATATTCCCAGCCCTCCACAAGACTCTTATCTCTAATTAACCAGCAATAAACCATAAACAGAGGTATGGCTTAAGGGGTAGAATGCTAGCCTTGAGCAGAAAACCCAAGAAAGAGCATGAGGCCCCAGCACTGGTACCAAAAACAAACAACAACAACAACCCCCTATAAAGTATATTGATAACTAGCCTGGCAAATAAACTCCCACAAAACAGGCAAACAAAATACCTATAAGGAGTCATCCATTTATCTTCTCTCTTCTCTGAATTAAAAACTTGTCAGAAGAGAATCATTCCTTCTGTAACTTTTGAAATAATTATGTTCTAAAATGCTGGATTCTTTGTTTTAGCGATTTCCAGAGAAGAAACCCTGGTGTGAGACGATTAAAAGCCATAAGTTATATGGCCATAAACAAAGCTATTTAACCTCTCTGAGCTTCATATGCCAAAATTGCTGTCTTATAGTTATCTAGGAATCAAGCAAAATGCCCAGTGAGTGCCAGGCTTCTATTCACAGGTAGCATGACATTCAACACAATTCATTATAATATAGTATAATTCAAATAATGTTTCTTAAAAAACAGAGCAAATCAAAGTAGACCAAATTTCTAAACATCCAGAGCAATTGTCTAAAGTTGATTTCTTATTCAGGGTCACAAAACCACAATATCACTACTAACTGTAGAGTCTTGGGTCACACACACATAGATTGGTAAAGCTCCAAATAATCATTTTGTAAGATAGAAAGAAAATCTTCCTGGAACTGAGTGCCAGTGGTTCAAGCCTGTAATCAGGAAGCCTCAGGATTATGGTTCTAAGCCAGCCTGGACAGGAAAGTCTGTGAGACTCTTATCTCCAATTAACCAGCAAAAAGCTGAGCAGTGGAGTTGTGGCTCAAGTGGAAGAGTGCTCGCCTTGAGTGGAAAAGCTAAAGGAGAACACCAGACTCTGAGTTCAAGCCCCAGTGAAAAAGGAAAAAAGTAAACAAAAAAGCAAAAAGAAAAAAACCTTCCTTGGGTCATAAAAATGAAGATTAAGCCACATGTCTTGGCTGACATTAACTTTTACTATATGCATGTAATTATAGCCCCAAACAATAAACAGTAAAACCCTGGCAAGACTACTAAAACTTTTAGCAAATAGAAAATTAAACAGAAGATTCCTTCATTCTGGCTGGGCTTTGGGCTCTCTTAATGAGTCACTGAAGAAACAAAACAAACAGCTTGGGTGAAAAGATCAGTTTCAAGAAAATAATATCTTTTTATTACTCTTCCTAGTGAAGGAATCCTAAAAAATGATACAATGAAAGAACCAGAGAACATTCTGGTTCAAAGGAGTAGCTGATACTGATAAAAATGAATATTAGAATCCAAGTGAAAGAAAGCAAAAAGTTTTAATGTATGATTTTCGGTGGGATTTTCAGTCTGTCTTGGAGAAGCATTTTACAAAGCACCTCATATCTGGTATCTCCTGTGGGCTAGGGTTGTTTAAATGGCTCAGAGGAATATTCACAGCCTATATGTAGTATCTGATGCTTTGTTTTTGTCTTTCCTGGTGATGCTAAATGAACATAGGAGACAGTCTCTCCTATATAGTATATAATGGAGGCCACCTTTTTTTTGACAATACTGCACCTTAACTCTGGACCTAAGTGCTGTCCCTGAGCTTTTCTGACTTAAGGCTAGCACTCTACCACATGAACCATGGTTGTACTTCTGGCATGAACCACTGATGCTCAGGTTGAAGTATCACATTTTAATGTCCTTCTCGTCATTTTGTACTCACAAAATACATCTACTTTTCCATGTTAGAGGAATTTAGGGCTGCAATCTATTTGGGAGACAATACAAAAGAAGTGTGTGTGTGTGTGTGTGTGTGTGTGTGTGTGTGTGTGTGTGTTTGTAGATCCTGAGGCTTGAACTCAGGGCCTGGATACTGTCCCTGTGGTTTCTTACTCAAGTCTAATGCTCTACTACTTGAACCACAGCTCTACTTCCAATTTTGGGGTGTGTGTGTGTGGTATTTTTTTTTTTTTTGGTGGTTAATTGGAGATAAGAGTCTCATGGATCTTCCTATCTAGGCTGACTTCAAACAGAGATCCTCAGATGTCAGCCTCCTTAGTAGCTAGGATTACAGGTGTGAATCACCGGCATCTAACTTAAGACATACTTTACATTAAAAAAAATTCTATTCTGCCTGAGCCATTATGATTTCTAATCTTTGTTATTAGTAGTCAAATGTATTTTGTATGTTAGGCATTTTGTTTTACCTAAACTTACGTATAGATGTTCCTTACCGAACAGTTCTCATAGAGTGAGAACTTGCATAATAGGTTTATAAAATGGGAGATGATGTTTCTAAAAATCCATTTGCTTCTTGAGTTTTAAATAGCAATTAATGAAAATTTGAAAAGAGAGATACACATGTAGTTTGAAAAGTGAAATTGAAATTAGTTGATATTCTACATGCAATATATCCTCTGACTGTTAAGCAGAAAAGCAAAGCAAGCTAGACCTGAAAATACTCCTTTACACAAAGACAGATAAATAAGCATGGTATATCAGATTTAGAAGTACTGTATAACTTCCTATCTATAGAAAGTTGTTAGTCAAGGTTGGCACTCTACCACTTGAGCCACTACTTTTAACTAGTTAACTGGAGGTAAAAGTCTCTCAGACTTTTCTGCCTGTCCTGGCTTCCAACCACTATCCTCAGATCTTAGCCTCCTGAGTAGCTAGGATTATGTTGCCTTTCTTGCTTATTTTTCTCTTCTCTTGCTGTAGTTCAGCATGTTGTACAATTCATGTGCATCTTGGATTTACACATCAAGAGGAAAGTCAGGGGGCATTTTTATGTAATAGTGAAAAAATAAGTCAAATTCTTCCTGGAACTTTTCATTTCTGTTTCCTGGTCCCTTACCTGTCATTCCACTTGACAATTTCCATCCATTTTTTTATACAGTTAACTCTGATGCTACGACTAGACTGGGCTGGAGTTTCTCCTTAAGAAGCTGCAGCTGCCAGGTGCCCATCGCTTAGACCTAGCTACTCAGGAGTCTGAGATCTGAGAATAGTGGTTCAAAGCCAGCCCAGCCAATAAAAGTCCATGAGATTCTTATCTCCAACTAGCCAGCAAAAAGCCGGATGTGGGAGGCACAGCCTAAGTAGTAGAGTGCCAAATTTGCACAAAAGAACCAAGCAAAAGGAGGAGGTCTTGAGTTCAAGCACAAGTACTAGCATGGAAAGAAGATGGGGGGAGGAAGAGGAGGGGGAGGGAGAGGGGGAGGAGGAGGGGGAGGAGGAGGAGATGGAGGAGGAGGAGGAGGAGGGAGGAAAGGGAGGGGAGGAGGAAGAGCTGGTCAGGGCAGCTATATCTGCCACACTGATTCCTGGGCCCATATTTCTACTTGTTCTCATCATGGAGAGACAGATTCTGCCTGTGGTCCCCAGACTCACTAAACCAGTGATTTATCCCACTTATCCTTAAAGTCATAATCTGATCTGTCTTCTTCCTGATGCTTGGTGGTTTTCAGAACTGGTTTCCCCATCTCCACCCCCCCCCCTTCACCTGCTGATTTTTTTTTCTTTCTTTTCTCTGAGATACCTTTAAACTTTATCCACACTCTGTCTTTTGACATGGCTAAAACACATGATTCTAGTCTAGTCCCTTTTTCTTCTCCTTTTTAAAAGGTGCTCATTTCAAAGTTCTAACTTACTGGCTATTGTTTCTTCTTGAGCTTTTTCTTTTTCTTTTTTTTTTTTTTTTTTTTTTTGGTCACAGAACAATAACTCAGCTCTGATGAAATCCCAGCTCTCATGTTCCCTGGCTTTAGCCAGACACTGCAACCAACTTTAAACTTGGTTTCATGTGTTGACTGTTTTTTGCTCCTTCTTCCTTCCCAACGGCTTTCCTTCCCCCCTTTCCTCCTTCCCTTCTTTGCCTCTCCTCCCCCACCTCCTTATGTTCCTCTCTCTCTCCCTTTTACCCTCCCTTTCTCAACACTGTCAGTGTCCTGATATTTTCCACTGAACTCTTCTGTCTCACTGACAGAGGAGACAAGTGGGGAGAAATCCCCCGCGGATTCTCAGGTGTATTCTTATTGTCACAGCTTGTCTTAGATGTTTCTAATGGAAATGAAATTCAACTCTTTCTATTCTAGAGCTCAAGCCTGGAATAGAAAAAAACATTTGAAATAAATAATGGGTAATGTTCATGAGAAAATACAGCTCCCAGTGGGTTCAATTGCACGTTATGAATTCAAAGTTTGAGTGTGGGAATGGGAGGTAGTATTTCCTAATGGGAAAAAAGAAGGCTCTGGACCTAATCTCACTTCTATGATTGCTTTGTTGTGTGATCCTGAATGAAAAATGGTAGAGAGAGAGAGAGAAAGAAGGAGCACCAGGCAATGGTGGCTCATGACTGTAACCTTAGCTACTCAGGAGGTTGAGATCTGAGGCTTGAGGTTCAAAACCAACCCCAGGGGAAGATTAATCCAAGAGAGTTTTATCTCCAAGTAAATAACAAAAGGCCAGGAGTGACCAGGTGCTTGTGGCTCATGCTTTGTAATCCTAGCTGCTCAGAAGGCTGAGATCTAAGGTTTGTGGTTCAAAGCCAGCCTGAGCAGGAAATTCCATGAAACTCTTTATCCACCAAAAAGCCAGACGTGAAGCTGTGGCTCAAGTGGCAGAGTAGCAGCCTTGAACTGAAAAAGCCTTGGGATAACATCTAGGCCCAGAGTTCAAGCTCTGGTACTACCACACATACACACACACACACACACACACACACACACACGTACAAAGGGGGAAAGAAGGGACCAGATCATAGCTGTAAGACCATCTCTGAGCAGCACTTTGTCATCTCGACTGAGTTATTTATTTCTATTCACCTCACTACCATCCTTCTCACATTTTATACTATTACATAGCATTTTTGTGATTTTTTTTTCCTTTTTGGTTTCTTTGGATTGTGTCTCTCCTAGGTTGACCTAGATGCTGAGTGATCTGTTTAGGATGCCGCCTTTCTTTCCTGCTAACACAGCAATCAGGGCTCACTGGTTCAGCAACCTTGCCAGGTAACACGAAAGCCAATCTGGTAAAGTAATGCACAGCAAGGTACTTGTTCACTGACTCATCAAACTTTCATCGTACACCCCAGGTCTTGTGCTAATTGTGCATGTGTCATCTAGGTTCTGATGCATTAGCAATGTTTCGTGTACAAATCATGAGCTTTGAGTTCCAACACACTTGAGTGTAAATCTCACCATGTCAGCTGCAAGATGTGTCACTCAGGATAAAAAGTATCCAATAAGTCTAGGAGTCTCCAATTCTTTATTTATAAAATGGTGTCAATAAAGAATTCTTGCAGGGTTATATGAGTTTTAAGGACACCTTTAGCTAGATCCTGGTGGCTCACCCCTATAATCTTAGCTACTCAGGGGGGGTGAAATATGAGGATTATGATTAAAAGCTAGCCCATACAGGAAAATCCCTGAGACTATTATATCCAATTAACCATCAAAAAGCCAGAAGTGAAGTTGTGGCTCAAGAGGTAGAGTGCCCGGAGGCTTGAGCACAATAGCTAAGATACAGTGCCAAGCCCTGAATTCAAGCCCCAGTACTGGCACAAAAACAAAACCAACCAACCAACCAAACAACAAGAACAACAACAGCAACAACACACATACACATACACAATTTTATACAGTAGAGAACTCCACTTTGATATTAAGTAGACAGTGCCTATGATCTATTTTTCTTTCCTTTTTCCATATGTTGTTTAAGAGGATCTTTGATGTTGTCACTTTAGATATAAAATTTCAGGGCTTTAACAATGAAATGTTTAAAATCTTGTTACTACTCAGAGATCTTTAGGGAACCAGAGATCATTGTCCTGCCTCTCCTCTGCCAATTGCCTCACTTGTGACCACAAAATACCCAGTATCAGCTGTCCAAGGAACTGAAGACAGAGGAGGGGTGTTATAAGGATACACGTCACTACATAATGAGGCAACCTGGCTACAAAATGCCAGGACACAGCCACTGCAGTTGGGAAAGAAAAAAGTAGGTCACTTGGATTGGAGTTAAGGGTGTCAGATCGCACACAAAGTGAGAGCTCAAAGCCATCAACAGTAACAAAATGTGAAAATTGCTACAATCCACAGAAATCAAAGGGCTGCCTTTCCACATATGCTGCATGGAGAGAGGGCTGGCTGTGCAATCGTCTTTCTGCTTCCCTTGCACACAATGAAAAACAAACAAAACAAAACAACAACCCAACACCATTCCAGCCTCACTTGAAGCCCAGATAGCTGGCGCTGTGGGAGAATGGAAAGGCAGAGCCAGAGAAAGTGTAAATCATGATATGTTCCTCATTACTTTTGTCACCTAAATTTTAGGTTGTACTATCCAAATGTTTATGGATTCTACTTACTTAAATTTTATTTTGGTGCTGGTACTAGGGTTTGAACTTGGGGCCAGTGTGCTCTCAGTTGGGTATTTCACTCAACCCTGTCATTCTATGACTTGAACAACAGCTCCACTTCTGACTTGATTCTGGTTAATTGGAAATAAGAGACTCAGGGACATTCCTGCCTAGGCTGGTTTCAAATTGTGATCCTCAAATCTCAGCCTCCCGAGTAGCTAGGATTACAAGCATGAGTCATCAGTTCCTATTTTTTTTTTAGTGTTGCTCATAAGAAAAACCACTGAAAATGTTAATATATAAACAAGCAGTATTTACAAGTGAAGAAACTGCACAGAATTACTGTGAACAAAGCTGGCTTCCTGTATATTCTTCAAAGTCGCTTCACCAGTGACCACTGTCTTCATCAAGGCCCCACCTCTTTTACTTTTTCTTTTTGTGTCAGTCCTGGGGCTTGAATTTAGGGCCTGGGCACAGTCCATGAGCTTTTGTGCTCAAGGCATAGCGCTCTCTACTTCTTAAGCCACAGCTCCAATTCTTGTTCTTTGGCTGATTAATTGCAGATAAAAGACTCACAGACTTTCCTGCCTGGGCTGGCTTTGAACCTGGATCCTCACATCTCAGTCCCCTGAATAACAAGGATTACAGGCATGAGCTTGCTAGGCCCCATAGCACAATTTCCCATTCAGTACGAATTATTCAGTGGATTAACCCATTGTGAAGTTAGCCTCCTCCTGACTCATATTGCCACCAGGTGGGGACCATGAGCCTTTTGTGGAAGGGACAATGCACATTCAAGCCATAATATTGTTGAAGTTATTGAAAATAAGCTGCCTGACATCCAAACCACAATGTGAGCCAAGAATTCATTTTTCTGACATTGATATTCAATAATGCAAAATGGTCTGACTGAAATTTCACACAAACTGAAGCCCATTAAAAGTTTAAAATAAGGAGCAGCGAAGAAGGATAGAAAGGAGTGACATTGGGGCTGGGGATATGGCCTAGTGGCAAGAGTGCCTGCCTCATATACATGAGGCCCTGGGTTCGATTCCCCAGCACCACATATACAGAAAATGGCCAGAAGTGGCGCTGTGGCTCAAGTGGCAGAGTGCTAGCCTTGAGCAAAAAGAAGCCAGGGACGGTGCTCAGGCCCTGAGTCCAAGCCCCAGGACTGACCAAAAAAAAAAAAAGAAAGCACTCAGAAAGGAGTGACATTGAACAATATGCATTGAACTAATAAATTAACATGCTGAATCAAAACTCCTTTCTACAATTATCTAAAGATAGTTCTTCAAGCCTGGTGCTGGTGGCTCATGCCTGTAATCCTAGCTACTCAGGAGGCTGACATCAGAGGATCACAGTTCGAAGCCAGCTAGGGCAGGAAAGTCCAGGAGATGCTTAGCTCTAATTGAATCACAGAAAAAGTCAGAAGTGGCACTGTTGCTCAAATGGTAAAGTGCTAGCCTTGAGCAAAAGCAGCTCAAGGACAGCACCCTGGCCCAGAGCTCAAGCTTCAGGATGGGCAGAGTTTAAAAAAAAAAGTAGTTCTTATTTCTAGAAGTTGGAGTTCATTTCACATAACATCATCTTATGTGTTCATATGTACTAGCTATTGAGCTCTTATGATCTTCTGCTAGGATTATCCTAGAGGTGTACTAATTACTCCCCGTGAGGGAAACCATAGAGTCTATGTTTCTTTGGGTCTAACTCACTTCACTTAGTATAATTCTTTTCCAAGTCCTTCCATTTCCATACAAATGGGGCAATGTCATTCATTCTGATAGAGGCATAGAAATCCATTGTGAATATGTACCATATTTTTTTATCCATTCATCTACTGAGGGGCATCTGGGTTGATTCCATAGTTTAGCAATGGCAAACTGTGTTGTAATGAACATAGTTGTCCTGGTGGCTTTAGCATGGTCTTGCTTATAATCTTTTGGATAGTTATTTTCAATGTACTGTGTGAAATTATGCCATTTTCTTTTGTCTTTCTTTTCTTTTCTTTTTTTTTTTTTTTTTTGGCCAGTCCTGGGCCTTGGACTCAGGGCCTGAGCACTGTCCCTGGCTTCTTCCCGCTCAAGGCTAGCACTCTGCCACGTGAGCCACAGCGCCGCTTCTGGCCGTTTTCTGTATATGTGGTGCTGGGGAATCGAACCTAGGGCCTCGTGTATCCGAGGCAGGCACTCTTACCACTAGGCTATATCCCCAGCCCTGTCTTTCTTTTCTTGATGTCACTGTTACTGATCTTGGTACCCTGGGTATTGTATACAGGCTTACTGGAACTAGGGAAGGAAACATCAAAATGGAGAGACAAAGGATAAAAGACAAACCAATGCAACAGCAATACTTACAAAACAATATGATGTAAACTCTGTACGTCACTTTGACAATAAATAAATTATGTAAGTTAGACGTGTGGCCATTCGAGCAAAAAGCCAAGCTTCTTTTTTTCTTGGTTTTTAATTTATTAGCTCATTAATTGGAGATAAGAATTTCATAGACTTCTACCTGGGATAGATTTGAACCATTATTCTCAGATCTCAGTCTCCTGAAAAGCTAGGGTTATAGCACAGCACCCAACTGGTTAAATCAAACTTTGAATTCATAGCCATACCTGAGTTAACATACAAGTTTAACAAAGGTTAAACTTGAGAGCGGTTGAGAAGCTCTTCCACTACTGAAAGCAGTGGAAATTACTTAACTATTTTAGTGTCAACTAACAAGAAACTCAATATCTTTTATTTATCAGATCATAAATTACATGAGTGTATGAACCCAACTGTCGTACAGTATTTTTAAAGAGATGTTGTATTAAATTAGCTGATTCAATTTAGCATCAGGGGAGAAAAAGAACAATGTAATCCTCTTCTAAGCTCAGAATTAGTAACTCCTTTCATCATTCTCTACTTGCATAACATTTACTCATATCAGCTGTACAAGCATAAAAATGTTATCCTTTGAACAGATTAGTTTTGTGAACTAAACTTAGAGCTATATCTCATTTTTCTCTCTTGAATGGTGATCCTATTTTTTAAAAATACAGAAGCAAGAAAAGGCTACATGTCTACTTTTGACTGATCTTATTTGAAAAGGTGAATTTAGCTGGGCAACAGTGGTAGTGCATGCTTATAATCCTACCTACTCAAGAGACTGAGATCTAAGGATCATGTTTGAAGCCAGCCAGCCAGCCACACCTGAAACTCTTAACTCCAACTAATCAGCAGAAAGCTGGAACTGGCTGAAGTGGCAATGGGCCAGTCTTGAGAGAAAAAGCCAAGTATGAGTACAAGGTCCTGAGTTCAAGCCCTAGTACTGACATAAAAAGAAAAGAAAATGTGCATTAGTTACTGTATTTGCATATATGCATACTTAGTAACTAAAAATATGGGATGCACATAAAATGCTTGGTTAAATTGCAAAAAAAAAAAAAAAAAAACCACACAAACCAATTCAACAGATAACCTAAAATTAAGATAAGTAAGGGGATGGGTGGGTTGGGAGGGGTGGATGAGAATGGTGAAAGGGCTGACATTCATCAAGATGCACTCACTATATTCATAAACTGCTTCAGTGAATGGAAACACCTTTGTACAACTACTTAAAGATAACAAAACTATTCGAAGAAAAGAAAAGAAAAGCAAACAAACAAAAAAACATGGGATGGAAGGTTTCTTTTTCCAAGGATGTCTTTTTTCCCCCATTGTGTGCGTGTGTGTGTGCGTGTGCGTGTGCATGTGTGTGTGTGTGTGTGTGTGTGTGTGTGTGTGTGTGTGTGTGTGTGTGTGTGTGTATGCTGGTCCTGGGTCTGAACCCAGGGCCTGGGCACTGTCTCTAAACTTTTTTGCTCAAAGCTCGTGCTCTACTACTGAAGCCAAAGCTCCTCTTCAAGCCTTTTGGAGATTAACAGGTGATGAGGGGCACATGGACTATCCTGTCCTGGCTGGCTTCAAAACTCCATCCTCAGATCTCATCCTCCTGAGTAGCTAGGATTACAGGTGCAAGCCACCAGTATTTGGCTCAATGGTGGCTTTCTGATGAATTAGTTAGAATGTAAAGTGAACATTCATCGTGTTATTTTTTTTTAAGGACTTTGAATCCCCCCACCCACTGCCATTCGAACTTTAAAATTTGCAGGTAAAGTTATGCAAATAGCTTTTCACTTCTACCCATTTATGTATGATTAGTCCTAAGTGTCTGAGTGAATATTAAAATTTCCTGTGGGAAACTGAAAGTACATTAATGTAAGTGCTGACAGCTTTCACATTCCATTTCCTGGAAAATGAATGAGCCTTTAAAAACACATTTATAAGGGTTTTGTAACCATAGCCTCATCTCCACTTTCCTTGGTTTATTTCCTTTCTTTTAACTTTTGTATGTTTTCTTAATCCTAGCAATTTAATGGAGTAAGGAGTAGAAATAAGGTTATTACTGATCTTCTAGGGGAATCACCTATCGTCATATTTTGTTTCTTTTTTTTTAGGGGGTGGGAGGGCTGGTATAATTGGGGGCAAGAGTCTCATGGACTTGCTTGCCAAAGTTGGCTTTGAATGGTGATCCTTGGATCTCAGCCTCCTGAGTATCTGGGATTACAGGTGTGAGCCACCAGACCTAGCTTTCTATTCCCTTTGTAACATTTGGTCTTTCAAGTTGAAATTCCTACAAGCACCTCATTACTCTAGCAAAACATAAATATTTTCTGTAATTCTCTGTACTGTGCTCTATAAATTAGAAAGGCAGGATGAGCCAGAAACTAAAGACAATAACAAGAGGAAAAAGAGCAAAGTTACACTGAGATTAAAAAGTCACAATATGGGGCTGGGGATATGGCCTAGTGGCAAGAGTGCTTGCCTTGTATACATGTGGCCCTGGGTTCGATTCCCCAGCACCACATATACAGAAAACAGCCAGAAGTGGCGCTGTGGCTCAAGTGGCAGAGTGCTAGCCTTGAGCAAAAAGAAGCCAGGGACAGTGCTCAGGACCTGAGTTCAAGGCCCAGGACTGGCCCCCCCCCAAAAAAAGTCACAATATGTAGAGTTGGGGAAATTTGTTTGACTTTGGATCTAATAATCTACTTACTGTGGAGTCTTATAGACAAGCACTCTATGACAAGCTTTCACTTGCTTTCTTGCTCCTTAAAGAGGGGGAATAAAGAATAGAAGCCTTTACCTGTATCTGAGTCTGGGTATTTATTGTAGGTTTTTCGGATCTCAGTTCTAAAGCTTGATTGGTGACCATCTCCACTGAAAGATGAACTTCCAGATCTTGTTTCTCTAGCAGCATTGTGTTTCCTCTTATGATATTTCAGAACAGGTGTGTGAGCCAACAGCATTGATTTCCTTTATTATCCTGACTGCTAGGTAGCTAAATTGAAATACATGCCCTTAAAGCATGTAGCTCTACTGTAGGCTGATGATGAACTCTATAAAAGAGTTAGTTGTATTGGCCCTCTTGATATGGAAAAATAATCTAAGCTTAGCCAGGCACCAGTTGCTCACATCAGGAATCCTAGCTACTTAGGAGGCTTAGATCTGGAGAGAGTAGTTCAAAGTCAGCCAGGGAGAAACAACAACAACAACAACAACAACAACAACAACAACTGAGATTCTTATCTTTATTTAACCAATCAAATGCAAGAAGTCAAGGTGTGACTCAACAGGTAAAATACCAGACTTGAGCGGAAAAAGCTAAGCCAGAAGCTCTGAGTACAAGCCCTAGTACACACATGAAAAAAAAAATTAGTAGAGTCCACAGGATACACAATAAGATGCTGTCTCACAATAGGAGGGGGGAGGGGGAGAGTGAGAGAGAGAGACAGAGACAGAGAAACATAGACAGAGAAAGGAGGTAGATATTAAATGAAAGATATGATGCAGAGAATCTGGTATTTTTCTATTAAAAATCTGCTAAGTATTCATATTAGACCAGTTCTTCAGTGAAAGAGAACTTAAAGATTTATATGGAAGATAGTAGAAGATGTGCTAGAATATACTAGATGTTTACTTAACACTATTTGATTTCATCCTTCTTATGGTCCATACAATATATATTTAGCAGTCAAAAATTTTAGACAAGGGCTGGGAATATGGCCTAGTGGCAAGAGTGCTTGCCTTGTATACATGAGGCCCTGGGTTCAACTCCCCAGCACCACATATACAGAAAACGGACAGAAGTGGTGCTGTGGCTCAAGTGGCAGAGTGCTAGACTTGAGCAAAAAGAAGCCAGGGACAGTGTTCAGGCCTTGAGTCCAAGGCCCAGGACTGGCAAAAAAAAAAATTTAGACAAAACCACTTGTTTCAGAGATGAAACATGGCCAAATTCACAGTGTGTAGCAAAGTAAGATTTGGATCCATGCCAGATTCCACTGCTACGTTCTTTTCATTGTTCTTCATATTGACGCAAGGTGAAGATGAGAAAATCCAGGAAAGGTCAGCTGTAAAGTTGTGGCAGGTGCTAGGGCAAGAACTCAGGGTATTAGGCTCTTGCTTAGCTTTATGGCATTCAAAGATGCAATTCTGCTCCTTGAGCAATCCTTCCACTTCAGGCTTTTTGCTAGTTAACTGGAGGTAAGACTCTCAGATTTGTCTTCCCTGGCTGGCTTTGAACCTCTATCCTCAGATCTCAGCCTCTTGAGTAGCTAGGATTATAGGTGGCTGACATTGAGCAATAACCACTATCTTTTAAGTAATTTTGAAAATCATCTTCAGAATACAGAAATTGTATGAGTAAGATTCTCAAGAAAATTTCATGTGCTGGTGGTGAATTAATTGAATTTCAAATGCTAATTTTCTAGTTTTTGAGTGTCAGAAAGAAACCTTTTGTACCAACTTATTCATTTTAAGTGATGAATTACTTAGGCCAATATACACATCAGTAAAATAATTAAAAATTATCTGTAAATGTATAATGCTTATATTTTCCAAAAGAATGATGCAAAGCCTGTGGCACATGTCTGTAATCCTAGCTACTCAGGAGACTGAGACGTGAGGATCAAAGTTTAAAGCCAGCTGGATCAGGAAAGTCTGTGAGACTGAAAGCAGGAAGTGGAGGTGTGGCTCATATGGTAGAGCATTAGCCTTCAGCACAAAAGCCCAGGCCTTGAGTTCAAAACCCAGTACTAGCACAAAACAAAACAACAAAAATCAAACAAGCCAACAAGAATGAATAGTCTGTCCATGACTAATGTTTGTGATGGAAGGGAAACAGAAAAGGCACAAAGAAAACCATGATTTGAGTGGGGGGAAAACGTCTCAAATTCTGCTTGCTGAATGTTGTGTCCATCTAAGTCACAGATTTTATCTGGAGCCTGGAGCACCCATAATTCTTTCTACCTATGAGTCTCCAGAGTATTTATTTAGTCATTCATTCATTGTGTGTGGGGGGCGGTGTATGTGTGCCAACTAATTAATAAAGGCTTGAACTCAAGGTCTTGTGCTCTCCCTTAACCTTTTTGCTCAAATCTGGTGCTTTACCACTTGAGCTACAGCTCCATTTCTGGCTTTTTGCTAGTTAATTGGATTCAGAGTCTCACAGACTTTTTATTTTTGGAGGGTGGGATGGCTTTACTTCCTGATCCTCAGATCTCAGTCTCCTGAGCAGCTAGGATTCCAAGCATGAGCCACCAGCATCTGGCATGAGTCTCTAATTTTAATCTGCAAAGGAATCACCCTGTCATTATAATAAAGATGGCTAACTTTTGCCTGAAGAGCTTGTGATTTAGTAGGTGGGATTCTGGAACTTTCCTCCTTAACACCACCTTAGTTTACTGTAACACAGATGGTGTGGAGACCACACTTGGAGAAACACTGACTCATCATGAAGCAGTTGGCTGGCACATCTCTTATTTTAGCCCTGGTTCCTTTGCCTGAGTTACAGATCTGTACATCCAATTGCCTGCCAGGAATCACCCTACCTATCTACCCTATTAGTGCCTGCATCCAAATTTGTCTTTTCCTTCAAAGCCCAAACACAGGCTTTCCATTCTGTTTCGCTGAAATGTGTCATCAGCTGAGTTGCCCAAGGCAAACTCTGCACCTGAGTTTCAGTGGGTGGGATTTGCACTCAAAGGACTTGGTGTGTGACAACAGCAGAGTTGCTGCTTTCCTCTCCAAGCCTTGTCGTGTCTACCCAGTTATTCTACGTTGACTTTTGAACAAACCAATAGCAACAGCTACTTTATTTATAGAGGTTTGCAATGGGCCAGGCATTGTTATTTTTTGCAGGACTTAATTCCATCTTTTCTAGGTTCTTCTGAATCCCTGGTCTAGTTTTTGGCAGTTCCATATCCCCTGAAGATACATCTGTTCCCCAAGCTTGTCACTGTCAGCCAAGATTTATGCTTCAAAACACATAATGGTATCTTATTTCCGAAGGGATACCACCCATACAGGGACCCCCCCAATTTCTGCTACTCTTCTACTTATGATTCCAGAGCTATTAGTGGCTGTCCAGAGTCATATTTAACATGTCTTCTTATCTGTTGTCAATCAATTTGCTGTAACCCTGAAACAATACAGTGTAAGAGGCAGAAGGGAATTTAGACACTGTCTCTTCCAGTTTCCTTAGAAAGTAAAGCCAGGCACCGCTCACTGGCTATGTCTGTTATCCTAGCTACTCAAGAGGCTGAAATTGCAATTCAAAGCCTGCCTCGGCAGGAAAGTCCACGAGACTCTTATCTCTAATTAACCACCAAGAGGACAGAAGTGGAAAAAGATCTAAATGATGAAGCGATTTACAAAGAGTTAGAGCACAGAGAATGTTGGCAATGCATGCAAAAGCTTTTGTTTTCTCTGCAAGTCTAATTTGGGGCTGTGTTCCCATCCCAATGGAGTTTTGTGGTTCTGGGATTTTTGTCTGTGTTGATCTTCTCTGTTTCTTCCTAATCTAGAACAGTCCTTGAATAAAGAAATCATAAGTGGATATACCACAGATGTGTTTGTTTTATGCCTTTTCTGGGCCTTGAACTTAGGGCCTGGGCACTGTCCATGAGCTTCTAGCACATTACCACTTGAGCTAGCCCACTACCACTTGAGCAACAGCCCCCTTTCTGGCTTTTATGTGGTTAGTTGAAGATCAGAATCTTATGGATTTTCCTGCTCTAGCTGGGTTTGAATTGGAATCTTTAGATCTCAGCCTCCTCAATGGCCAGGATTGCAGGCATGAGGCACCAGGGCCCAGTTTAGGATTGCTGCTTTTTAAATGGCATGTGGGCAATTTTGAGCTAAATTTCCCCCTTTTCCTAGTTTAGTTTCTTCTAAAATAAATGGTCTGTTTTCTGTATAAATCTGTTCCCAGCAGCCCTCACACAGACAAGATTAATAAGATTTAGCCCAAAATCTAATATAAATTTAATTTGAGGGAACCTAAAAATATGCTAGCTTTTAAGTGCTCTTGACTTCAGATAGAACCAAAGGAGCCTGTGGCCCCCACTGTAATCCTGAAAGGAAAGAAAAGAAGGAGAAGCTGGGAACTGGGTGCGGGTGGCTCACGTCTGTAATCCTAGCTACTTTGGAGCCTGAGATCTGAGGTTCCTGTTTGAAGCCAGTCCAGGCAGAGAAATCCATGCATCTTTTAACTCCAATAAACCCAGTTCAAAGCAGCAGTTCTCTTTCTAAGGGGATGAGTTCATTCCAGGCAAGCACCTCACACTGGAAGAGCAGCACCAGGCTCTCAGGGCCTCTGCATTCAGTGGTGACAGTGAGACAGAGGAGAAAGTTCTAGAAGAGGAGGGAAAAGGACCTGCAGGGAGTAGTCAGCAGAATTGCCTCTCTGTATCATGAAGAGAGCTACTTTCAAAAGGCAGCTTTTGAAGGGTTTCTGAACTTCTTTTTGTGCCAGTACTGGGGCTTAAAATCAGGGCCTGAGTGCTGTTCCTTAGCAGTTTTTGACTCAAGGCTGGTGCTCTACCACCAGCCTTCTACGTGTGAAATGATTCTTTAAAGAAATAGTGGGACCTATAGGACACCAGAGAAGGGAAGGGCTCTTCTGGCATTGGCCTCTCACAACTGTAATCTTTGCTACTCAGGAGACTGAGGATCATGGTTTGAAGCCAGCCCAGGCAGAAAAGTCTAGAAGACTTTTATCTCCAGTTAATAACCAAAAAGCCAAAAGTAAAGCTCTGGATCAAGTTAGTAGAGCACATAGGCCCTGAGTTCAAGCCCTGGTACATATACACATGTATGTGTCCACATACACACAGAGGAAGATAAAAAGAGAGAGAGAAGGTATGAGATGACTAATACTGATAATACTAAGACATACCATTTATGAACAATTTGTAGTCATGAGGTTTAAACTCAGGGCCTTGTGCTTGCCAGGCAAACACTCTACCTCTGAACTATTCTTCTAGCCCTCATGTGTGGACAACCTGATATTAACTGGACCAAATGTTAATACCTTTAACAATATTCAAAGCAGACAGTACTCATGTACAAATAAGGCAATTTCCTAAATATCATCTGTGTACTATTGGACAGAAGAAGAATTCCACAGTGCAGGCTACACTTTTTCTTTTTTTTTCCCCTTGCCAGTTCTGGGGCTTGGACTAAGGGCCTGAGCACTGTTCCTGGCTTCTTTTTGCTCAAAGCTAGCACTCTACCACTTGAGCCACAGCGCCACTTCTGGCCTTTTCTGTTTATGTGGTGCTGAGGAAGCGAACTCAGGGCTTCATGCATGCTAGGCAAGCATTTTACCGCTAAGCCACATTCCCAGCCTGCAGGTTGTAGCTTTCCAAGCAGTTGATATGTGCCAAGAATCTTTTCATGAGCACAGTTCAGGAAACATGGCCTAAAACACAGCAGAGTATCTGAGGCTCTATGAGAGTGGATCTTTGAAGGTAAGCCCGGCTGTAAAATCATGACCCTTTATATATTACAGGATAATTATGGATTGGGTTACAATTTCTATCCTTGCCTCTTTGCCAAGAAGGAAATTATGCTGCTTATTCAGAGTGTGCAATCAGTATAATCCCAATGGACTTATTGGAGTTTAAAGATAGATTTGCTTGGAGTCAGTCAAATCACTGACCAGAGTGTCATTCGTTGAATTGAGAGCAGGGGCAGATGCTTCCAGCTGTGTTATCCTCTTGTTTTAAGATACTTAAGATACAATTTGGTCATTAGCACAGTTTCTATGAATTATTGAAATGCATATTGATCTTGTCTTTTTCTTTTCTTAGAGCACAGAATAATCTTAGCTACTCAGAAGGCTGAGACCTGAGGATCACAGTTTAAAGCCATCTTGGGCAGGAAAATCCATGAAACTCTTATCTGCAATGAGTCATCAAAAAGCTGGAAGTGGAACGGTGGCTTAAGTGGTAGAATGCTAGTGGAAAAAGCTAAGTTAAAGGATGAAACGCTGAATTCAAGCTCCAGTACAGGCAGAAAACATTTAAAACATTTTGTTATAAAGGACAAAAAGTAAGCTCTCTGCAAACAATAACAACAACAATGCAACGTAATTGTTCTAGTAAAATGTATGAAGTGTTAGCATAGGTAACAACTTGTTTCTAGAAAACCTTGTGAAGCATCAAAAAAGGTAATCTTTCTAAAGGCTCTATAAAATGATTACAAACCATGACTACTAAATAGATGAATGTGGTCAGCCTCAAAAAACTAGAGACACAGTGAAGTGATTTGAAGTTTGGCAGTGACTTTCCTGTGTAGACTTGCTACAGCGCAAGCTCAGGACTGGTCCTCTTCACCCCATCTCAAAATCTGCAGACATCTTAGCTCCCTTTGTTACTTCTCAAATCCTCCCTCTCTC
The DNA here is from genome assembly GCF_023159225.1 of Perognathus longimembris pacificus. Taxonomy (NCBI): domain Eukaryota; kingdom Metazoa; phylum Chordata; class Mammalia; order Rodentia; family Heteromyidae; genus Perognathus; species Perognathus longimembris. The sequence continues at coordinate 58,728,998 of NC_063161.1, read as the reverse complement.
CTTCCCTCCCTCTTTCCTTCCTTCCTTCCTTCCCCCCCTCCCCCCCTCCCCCCCCCCCCCCCCCCCCCCCGCTTTCTTCCTTGTGTGCTGGTAATGGGATTTGCACTCAGGGTATCACATGCTTGCTTCACTTTTTCATTCAAGACTGGTGCTCTATCCACTTGAGCTACAGCACCACATCCAGCTTTTCTTGATTAAGTAGACATAAGAGTCTCACCTCAATGCTCAGATCTCAGCCTCCTCAGTAGCTATGGTTACAGATGTGAGCCACTGGCACTAGGATTCAACTCAATTCTGAATCATTAGCCCAGGAAAGGACTAATTCTCCTTCATAAGTTTGCCACTGTAGGCCTGTAAGAATTACCCCATTTGCCATTTCAGCAGACAAACTAATTATCATTCCCATGAGCACCCACTATCCATGAAACATCAACATGGGAGACAGCAGTTTTCAACATATTGCAAGCAACTGCTACATCCATAGCAGTTGCTGTTGGAGCAACATACATAATTACATATATACAATTATATACATATATAAAATTAAATTATATATACATATACACAATTACATGTAATATGTATTATATCCAATATATAAAGTATATTGTATAGATAATTATATATACATTATACAAATAATTCAGTTATCTATATAATCACATGTACAATTATATATAATAAATTATACTATGTATATATTATATACAATTGTATATATAACTATATACAATGTATGTACAATGACACTACATAGTGTAATTATATATACAACTGTATGTTCTATACTATAGATATGATTATATTAGTCTATGTACTATATACCATATACAATATATATCCACTCATGTAGATAATTGTATATATCTTAAATATCGTTTACACAATTATATACCCCATGTATATGAAGTATACAGTATACTATAATACAATTATTTATTACATATATGTGTATATATATGACAGCAATGAAGTCAGATCGTGAAGAAAGGAATTCATGGATAGCAGTCATAAGTTCTGGCTGTGGGGAGCTGGAGAGAATCACGATAGAACAACAGCCTTCAAGGCCTCAAAGGGTTAACCACTGGGTGCGTGTGGCGAAGGTGTTTACATGTGTATCACATCTGCACAATTCTGTAACTCCATGTGTAATTACTCGTGTGTTTTTGAACGTGCGTGTGTGTGTGTGTGTGTGCGCGCGTGTGTGTAGAGGCAGAGGCAGGCAGACAAGCTGGAAAGTGAGTATGAGACTCCTGTGAGCAGCCTCTCCTCCCGCCCCCTCCCGGGACCCCAGGGCAGGGCAGATGCCCAGAGGACCCTGCAGGGGCTGCCCTGGAAAGTTTGCAGACCTGAGGACCCTGGGCTGAGGCCCTCGGTTCCCCGCAGGGTGATGGGTGCTGAACTCTGCAGACGGCGCAGGAGGCCAGGACCCAGGGCTGCAGACACCCGGGACCGAAACCCCGGCCCTTCCCCTCCCCCTGCCTTGGTCTCCGAGTCGCCCGGGACTGCAGCCGCGGCTCTGCAGAGGCGGGCCGGGCCGGGCCGGGGCAGGCCCGGCCGGGCGGGTGGTGGGCCCGCGGATGGCAAGCGCTCGGGGTGGGACCGGGGAGCGCTCGAGAGGGCGGGCGCGGCGAAAGGCCCGGCCTCCAGATGCGGAGGCCGCGGCGCAGCTGGGCGCGCGGTCACCTGCGCGGCGCCGCCGTCGCCCTTGCGCCTGGGGCCTTGGACGGAGCGGTGCGCAGCGGGACCCGGCACGGAGGGCGCCCGGCGTAGGCGGCGGCGGTGGGCCGACCCGGTATTTATAGCTTGGTGACAGCAGCAGAGGCGGCGGCGGCGGCAGCGACACCGCCTGGCCCCGTCTCCCAGACAGGCCGCCGGCGCGCCCCGGGCTGCGCCCCACCGGGTCTCCGGAGCGCGGTTGGCCCCGAGCCCGCGCGCCACCCCCGCTGCGGTGAGTACGCGGACCCCGAGCCCCGCGCGCACCACACCATCACCGCCGTAGCGCATGTCCACCAGCCCGGCCGCCCGCAGTCCCGCTGCCTCCCGCGGCTGCGGAGCCCTGACCCGGCCACCCCTTCCCCAATCCTCCAGCGCCCTTCTTCTCCCTCCGGGGGATGGCACCCAGAGCCCCGCGCGGGCGTGGCACCCGGGAATACGGACGCCCAGCCCCGAGGGGGGCTGCCGAACCGGGCAACGAGACTCTCCGAGGAGCCCTCAAACTCCTGGGGTTCCGGGGCGGCGAGACAGCCCCGCAACCTCAGACCTTGAACTTTCTTCCGCTTCACTGACTCCTAGCCTGGGAGCCCTGGGTTGTGGTCTTCTGGTTTTGTTAATAACATTAACAGGTTGCAGTTCTACGGGCATCTTTTAGAAAATGACATGGTTTGGGTTGCTTGTTAACTTCATCTGGACTATAAATAAAACTATACATATATATTTATTTTTTATTTTGAAAAATGCCACAGGCGCACAAAGTGTGTTGGATTACATGTGATCATTTCTGGGCTGCCAAGATTCATTTCTACCCTTCGTGGAACAATGGAGTGTGTGTGGTGTGTGTGTGTGTATGTGTGTGTGTGTGTATGTGTGTGTTGGGTGTAAACATCACATGCCTCCATTGGTATGTAAGCATGGATATAAATCTCAGGAACCAAAGCGTAAAAGTACGTGAAATGTAAGGTTGCTTTCTCTCCCTCCCCTCCTCCCTATTGTAAGTGATGCCAGGTCTGGATTCAGAGGAGAGATTTCTAGAAAGCCTTACAGGATTTGATCTTCAGAAGTGAGTTCTTTCAATTTATTGAATATAAATAGAAGTAGAATCTTCCTGAAAACGATTATTTTTATAATCCTAGTGACTCAGGTGGTAGAGCTCTGAAGATCTCAGTTGAAAGATAGTCTCAGACAGATTTGTGAGTCTCTTGCCTCAAAGTAATCAGCAAAAAGCCTGAAGTGGAGGTGTGGCTTGAGTGGTAGAGTGCCAGCTTTGAGCTAAGAGAGTACATGAGGTTGAGGGTTCAAACCCCAGTACTGACAGGAAGCAACAGAAGAACTTCTTTTTTGTTATTATTGCTTTTACAATGGATATACTTCTTTTTATTCTCCCAGTCTTTTTAGCTTAAAACTAATCAGGAATTCTTGCTTTTCTTTTTACGCTGCTCCTGGGGCTTGAACTCAGGGCCTGGGTGCTGTTGCCCCTTAGCTTATTCACTCACGGCTCATGCTCTACCATTTACGCCACAGCTCCACTTTCAGTTCTTGACATCTTGACTCTGGCATGTATTCCCTCCCCCGTTCCATCTACTTTTGATGTTCAGAAACCAGTTCTAGTCTGTGTCCCTTAGTGTACTTGTTTGAGCTGCCAATCATTCAGAAAGGAGTGAATTTTCTTTCATTCATTAAATGTTATTTTCACTGGCATTGCCTTTACAGTGTGACCCCGACAATCCATTCTCTTATATACAGATACCACTGAAAGGTAGCTTTATGTGTTTTAAAATAATTTATTAGTGCTTTTTATCCCCCACCTTGTAGCAAGGGACACAATTCTGCCACTTGGGTGGAAAACTGTGAGTGCGGGGCCTCTGAACCTTCCTTTTAGCTGAATTTTGTTTTTAAAATGTGTTTTGATTGTTGTTCCAAGGACTGCAGGATCAAAACAGGAAAAGAGAATAACTTAAAGGTTGAAGCAATGTGAAAAGAGGAAGACTGGGGGGATGATTTATAGATGTTATGCGCTAAATTAGCCAGGGGGGCACCAATGCCATTCTGGTAGCAAGGCCAAGCCACTTAAGTCAGGTGGTTCTATTGATTGACTTAAAAGGTTGCCTTTTATTTCAAAGGCTGTGTGATCTTTTGTGTTAGACTAAAAGTAATCATTCCGACTTCTGCAATTAGGATTACCTGTATTTTGCACTTGGTTCTCTCAGATACTGTGTGTCCTCTCACATCTGTATTTTTATTTAACACGATCATTTACTAAGGCTTACCCTAACCTCAGGGCTAGTCCAGGTAAATAGTATGCATTTGGTTTATCTGCTTTTCTACCCTATCTCCCTCTACAGACTTGGGTATTCCTTTATTTGGAGTCTACTCTCTCTGGAATAGGATCGCGGTGGTTTTCCCTCCCCCGGAATTGACCTGTTATCCAATCATGGCCCATACATCTATTAGAAAATATTTATTGATGGGTAGTAGATTTAAGTGATCAGCTGCTCCTTCCTTCCTTCCTAATGAAACTTATGCTGTTTCATAATATTTCACACAATTGTAATATGTACCCTTCCTCCCTCCCTTTTTTCTTCCATCCTTTCCTCCCTCCCTCCCTCCTTCCTTTCTTCCTTTCTTCTCTCTCTCTCTCTCTTTTGTTGTTGGTCATGGAGCTTGAATTCTGAGTGCTATCTCTGAGCTCTTCGGCTCAGGGCTAGCACTCTACCACTTGAGCCACAGTGTCACTTCCAGTTTTCTAGTGGTTAATTAGAGATAAGAGTCTCATGGACTTTCCTGCCAGTGCTGGCTTTGAACTGTGACCCTCAGATCTCAGCCTCCTGAGTAGCTAGGATTACAGGTGTGAGTCACCGATGCCTGGCTCTTGTTCTCCCTCTCTCTCTCTCTCCCTCTCTCTCTTTTGTATGAATACTCGGGCTGGAACTCAGGACTTCACTTTTACTTGGCTTTTTGCTCAAGGAGGACACTCTACTACTTGAGCCATACCTCCACTTCCAACGTTTTACCAGTTCTTGTAGATATTTGAGTTTCATGGTTTTGTCTGCCCAGGTTGGCTTCAAAATGTGATCCTTAGATCTCAGCCTCCTGAGTACCTAGGAATATAGATGTGAACCACCAGCACCTGGCATTTACTTTATTTTTATTTTGTTTTCCTCACTATAAGGATCACTTTTTCTCTAGACATCTGCTTGACTCTGCCCTTCTTTTATGTCGGTTTTCAACTATTCCTTATAATGGGCCTTTCTCCAATTTCCCTCACTCTTGACTCTTCTTGTTTACTATTCTTTGCTTTAATTTTCTCTATTAACTTTTCAAAGTACTCTATTTAGGTTAAAATTTTTTAGAAAATATTTTTGTTCCAGGGGCTGGGAATATGGCCTAGTGGCAAAAGTGCTTGCCTCATATACATGAAGCCCTGGGTTCGATTCCCCAGCACCACATATATAGAAAATGGCCAGAAGTGGCGCTGTGGCTCAAGTGGCAGAGTGCTAGCCTTGAGCAAAAAGAAGCCAGGGACAGTGCTCAGGCCCTGAGTCCAAGGCCCAGGACTGGCAAAAAAAAAAAAAAAATTTTTTTTTGTTCCAGGCCTAGGGCTTGAACTCAGAGCCTGGATGGTGTCCCAGAGCTTCTTTTGCTTGAGGCTAGTGCTCTACCACTTGAGCCTCAACTCCACTTCTTCCTTTTTTAGTAGTTTAGTGGAGACAAGAGTCTCACAGACTTTCCTGCCTACATTGGTTTTGAACTGTGATCCTCAGAGCTCAGCCTCCCAAGTAAACTAGGATGACAGAATGACAGGAGTGAGCCCCTGGTACCTGGCTGTATTTGATTTTTGCCTGTTTCATGATTTATTCCTCTCAGAGGGACTCTTTGTGCTTAGAAACATGAAATCTATTAGTAATCTTGTTATCTGCAGTCTATTCTGTCTAGAAGAGAATCTTCAGTGTTTTCTTCTCATCTCAGGAGGGTCTATAACCGACTCATCATCCATACATCTGTTTGTGTCACTTATTCCTCCATCTGCAAATAGATATTGATTACCTCAGCACATAGGCTACTGCCTAGAAAAAATAGACAGGTGATGAATATTGAACAAAGGGGTAAATGATGAAATTAAATCTGGCCTTCACTGCTTTCTTCTTCTTCTCTTCCTTCTCCTCCTCTTCCTCCTCTTTCTCCTCCTCCTCCTCTCCTCCCTCTTTTTTCTGGTCAGTACTGGAGCTTGAACTCAAGGCTTGGGTGCTGTCCCCTGAAGTTGCAGAGTTAGCACTCTGTCACTTGAGCCCCATTTCTGCTTCCTTTTTTTTTTTAATGTCTGGTTAATTGGAAGTAAGAACCTCATGGACTAGCTTTGGGCCTGGGCTAACTTTGAACCTTAATCCTCAGATTTTAGCCTCCTAAGGAGCTAGGATTATAGACATGAGCTACTGGCACCTGGCTCAGTCTGGCTTTTAGCTGACGTGTAGAAGATGGAGTCTAATAGACTTTTCTGACCAGGTGCGCACTGAAATGAGATATTCTAAGTCACAGCCTCCTGAGTGGCCAGGATTACAGGCATGAACCACTGGTACCCAGGGTACCGTTTTTTTTTTTTTTTCTGTTTAGTAGTAGTGGGATTTGGATTTTTGTTTTGTGCTTGCTATTCAGACACTTTACCATTTGATCCACATTGCAAGACCATTTTCCTTAATTATTTTTGGATTATTTCAGGATTCCCTGAATCTCCATCTTCCCATTTAAGCTTCCTGCATAGGTAAGATGACAGGTGCATACCACCGGGCCCAGCCTTTATTGGTTGAGCCTGGGTTTCTCCAATTTACCTGCACTGGAACTCGAACTGCAATCCTCTTGACATCTGCCTTTTGAGTAACTGTGATTACAGCTGTAAGCCATTGCATCTGCCCTGAACATCACTAACATTTATGTATTACCATAGCACTCTTCTGATCTGAATTCTTTTATGATTTCCTGTTCTCCACTTAGTAAAATACAGACCAATACTTTTGTATAATGTACTTTAACTGTCTCCAATTTATCCTTAACTCCCATTAGTTACCTCTAGGCATCCTGTATTCCAGCCACATGTAACTGCTGATAGGTACCTACATGGGTCACAAGGACTTGTTCTGTGCTTTTGCCCAGGCTGTCCTCTCATTGGCGGCTCCTTTCCATGTTCACCTTTAAAATTCTTTGAAGTACTACTCGCTTATTAAATGTGTGGCATCCTTACTATCTAGATAAATATTCATCCGTGTAGAGTTGGAAACCATTATGAAAGGCCAGTTGATCACAATGTCATCATCACAGCTGTTATGTGAAAAAGTATTTGCGTCTAAGATATTGATGATGAGATATATCCAATAATAGCATCTGAAGGAGAAGGAATACATGGTATGAGACAGACTTGAAAGATCACAAAGTGGACATCAGTGATACACTGCAATGAGATGATCAGAAATCAACTGCCCAGGGGGTATGGCTCAAGTGGTAGAACACCTTACTAGCAAGAAAAAGGTCCTCAGTTTAAATTCCAGTACCACCAAAAGAGAAAATGAATTTCCTTTTGCTGGGTGTTGGTGGCTTATACCTGTAATCTTAGCTACTCAGGAGGCTGAAATCTGAGATGGTGGTTTGAAGCCAGCCTAGGCAGAAAAGTCTGTGACACACTTATCTACAAGTAACCAGCAGAAAGCCAAAAGTGGGGCTTTGGCTTATGTGGTAGAGTGCCAGTCTTGAGTCTTGAGTGAAGAAGCTAAATGAGAGCACAAGGCTGAGTTCAAGCCCCAGTATATACACATGCACACACCCTTCATTAATATTGTGTCTAGTAAATATTAGATTTTAATAATAATGATGATAATGCTGACTGTTGCTAGAATGAGATGAGGATAGATGGGGTACATTGTTATTTGCCCAGCATTGCTATTGGCCGAGTCATCATTGCAGACTTGGGACTGGCTGTCCCAATCATCTTTTTTCTTCTCTTAATGGAAGTTGAATGTCAGGTTGCTCTGTTTCTTGTAATCTCATTAACCAATGAGGAGGCTTGCGGGGGCGGGGGGGGAAGTGTTCTCCTCCTAAGTGTACCACTCAGTTCATCAAGTTGGTGTATCTTGATTGCCTGTTATTAATCCAGCATTGTGCTATCTATGCTCTGGCAGTCAATAGCCCCTTATCATCTCTTCCAGGAGCTCATGGTCAAGTGGTTAATATATAAGCAGATAATTTCACTCCAATATACTTGCTATGAGCTAAAATAAAAGCACATTGTCAGCTATAGTCACAGGTAGAATTTTTTAAAACTAGAAAGTTTGCAAACTATATGCTTTGTGTAATGCTGTTCTTTTGTAAACTTCCATTCTAGATTATTGATATCTAGATTATTGATAGGAGAGTCAACAAATGATCAGAGAGAGAGAGAGAGAGAGAGAGAGAGAGAGAGAGAGAATGTGAAGTGAAGCTTGGAGCTTGAACTCAGAGCATGGGGACCGCCCTTGGCCTTTTTACTCAAGGCTAGCACTCTACCACTGAGCCATTGCTCAACTTCTGGATTTTCGGTGGTTAGTTGGAGATAAGAGTCCCGTGAATTTTCCTGCCCATGCTGTCTTTGAATCCTCAGATCTCAGTAGCTAGGATTACAGTTGTAATCTGGCTTCTGGTTCCAAATAATCATCTCGACCATAAATATGTTTTATATGGATTATGGAGGTTGAAAGCAGTGATGGTACTTGGTGTAATATCAGTATATCTGAAGAATTGGAAACAGGGCCCCAATGACACAACAAACTTTTGACAACCTATGTCTGAAAGTTATCGAGTGGGGCTAAACCAAGATTTTATTCAAATGATTAAGTGTTTACATTTTTGGGTTACCCTAGAAATGATCACTTCTACTTCTGGAGTATAAAGGAAGAATACATAATATTTGTGTGTATCATAAAATAAAACAATAAGTGTTCACTATCAAGGCCCTGTTTTGATCTGCTGGCACCTAAATCATGAGCTGTTAGAATAAATAACAAATGTTGGTGGCTCACACCTGCAATCTTTGCTACTCAGGAAGCTGAGATCTGAAGATTGCCCTTTGGAGCCAACTCAGGCAGACAAATCCATGAGTCCCTTATCTCCAGCTGCAGCAAAATGCCAGAAGTGGGGTTGTGGCTCAAGTGGTAGAGTACCAGCCTTGAGTGAAAAAGCCAAACAAGAATGAGGGGCTTTGAGTTCACACTCTAGTACTGACACTAAAAAGTAAGTAGATAATAGATAGATATAGACAAAAATAATGAAAATGTAAGCATGCAGAAAGTATCTTACCCAAAGAAACACTTCCAGCTGTGTGTAAAGATTGAGGACTAGATATAGATCTGTATTCAAATTCTGACTTTTTCACTTGCTAGATATGAGAACGAAATGGGCAGAGATTTCTCTGCAACTTTGTTTGCTGATCTGTAATGTAGGTATGGCAGTTGCATGCATAATTTTCCTGTGGAAATCCAATATAATTCATGGACTGGCATAGGCTTGTTGTGCAAAGCTATAATTATTTCTCCTGAAATCATATAACTGCTGGAGAGAAGTAGCTGTCTCCAAAATATTCTCATTTTACTTGGGCCTGTGGACACTATATTGCCCGCAAAGAAGGAGTCCGCAGTTAAAAACAGCAACAAAATAAGTATTGGTCAGTTAGCCACAAAGCATTTTTTAAGGAAAGGAGCCAAGGACATCAGGGTTCTATTTTTTTCAACCGTGTGTGTGTATGTGTGTGTGTGTGTGTGTGTGTGTGTGTGTGTGTGTGTGCATAGTGAGAGGGAGTTATGGCCGCCACACCAGAATTCCTCACTCATACAAGAAACAACCTAGTAGCCTATTATGGCAACTTCATAAGCAATGCTTATCTTTATGGGTATGGAAAATAACTTCTTCAAGATTCTATCTATTCATTCACTCACTATGTGTTGGTGCACAGACTTGAACTCAGGTCCTCAAGCTTTCCATTGGCTTTTTATTTTCCTGCTAAAGGCTGGTGCTCTACCACTTGAGCCATATCTCTACTTCTGACTTTTTGCTGGGTTAATTGAAGAGAAGAATCTCATGGATTTGTCGTCCCTGGATTGACTTCAAATTGTGACCCTCAGATCTCAGTCTCCTGAGTGGCTAGGATATCACAGGCATGAGCTACCAGTGCCTCCATTACGCTCATTGTACATTTCTATGCGGTGGTGGGCTTTCAACACTTTCAGAGATCTTACATGAAATTGAGCAGACCTGAGACCCATTTCTTCGTCCTTTCACATTAAATACTATGAAAATACATAACATTTTTATTTTATTCTATTTTTGTCCTTTACCAGTTAGACTGCACCTAGGATTAGAACCACACATATAGGTCTCTTTTAATTTAGTGAGTGATGAGCCTCATGTCCAAAACAAACAAAATACCACCCCCTCCCCAAGAATGTAAATTTTGTTGGGTATAGTGATTCATGACTGTGTTCCGAACTACTCAGGATGCTGAGACCTGAGATTCATGGTTCAAAGCCAGTCCAGGCAGGAAAGTCCATGAGACTTGTATCTCCAGTTAACAACTGGAAATGGAGCTGTGGCTCAAAGTGATAGAGTGCTAGCCTTGAGTGAAAAAGCTCAAGGACAGTGCCCACACACCAAGTTCAAACCCCATGAGACCTCTAACAACAACAAAGAAAAAGAATCTTGTGAAAGTTATCATACCTAGACAATTTGGGCTGCAGCTCCGAGGGAAGAGATACTTAAGTTGGTTTTAATTTTATAAGGAAGTTGAAATTATCAGGGTTTATGGAACCCAAGCCATAGTGACTATTGTATTTGTTTGAATTTTATTGCCAAGTCTTTTATATACTAATATTGCTTTGCCTATTTAGTTTCAACAGAATTTTGTTAACTTAGATAGGAAATGTAATGGACATTCATCAGTCAAGAGTGTTAGATTAAAATTTCTGAGCTATGGAGAATATGCTCAGGTCTTCCATTTATTTAGAAGCATGTCAGGCTTATGATGCAACCTCTATGCTTTCAGTCAGGTGTAAATGTTTATCAACAGCCTCAAAGTGTTCAGGATTTGTGAACTCTTCTTCTTTTCTTGTACTTTAATTAAAATTAATCAATCAGTTGATTGGTTTAGTGCTGGTACTGGGGTATGAACTACGGACCAGGGTGCTGTTCTTTAGCTTTTTTCCTCAAGGCTGGCACTCTACCACTTGAGCCACAACTCTACTTCTGGCTTTTTAGTGGTTAATTGGAGATAAGAGTTTCATGGACTTTCCTGCCTGAGCTGGCTTCAAACCGTGATATCCAGTTTGTGGCCTCTTGAGTAGCTAGGACGACAGGCAGGGGTTACTGACACTTGAGTGAAGCCTTCTTTAACTTACATATTTTTGACTACAGCAGTATATACAAAGCCGGTACCAGTGGCTCATGCCTGTCGTTCTAGCTACTCAAGAGGCTGAGATCTGAGGATTGTGGTTCAAAGCTAACTCTGGCAGGAAAGTCCATGAGACTCTTAACCTTCAATAATTACAAGAAAACCAGAAGTGGCGCTGTGGCTCAAGTAGTAGAGTGCTAGCCTTGAGCTGAAGAGCTCAGGAACAGCACCCAGGCTCAGAGTTCAAGCCCCATGATGGAGAAAAAACAAAACATATATAAATCAGGCTCCAATGTCTCACACCTGTCATCCTAGCCACTCAAGAAACCAGCCTGGGCGGGAAAAGCTGGGGCAACTCTTCTCTCCAATTAACCACCAAAAAAAGCTGGGAGTGGCTCTGGGAGTAAAGTGGTAGGGCACTAGCAAGAGAAGCTCAGAGACAGTGCCCAAGCCCTGAGTTCAAGCCCCAGGATCAGCAAAAATAAAAATTAAAAAAATAAAAAGTAAAAAAAACCCAAAAGACATACTGTTGACTGCAGAGATCCAGTGCACAGCCTAGTACATTGCTGTGGACTTTGCAAGTATTGCTTTAGAGACTTCTAAAACAAAAAGTGAAAAAGAAGAAAAATGAATTGGGCAATGATAACCAAATTATTTTCTTTATGATTTTTGTTCGACACAAACCGAGCTAGGTTACTGGTGGCTCATGACTTGTAATCAGGAGGCTGAGAGCAGAGGATGGCCGTTCAAATTCATGGTTGGAAGCCAGCCCATGCAAACAAGTCCTCCAGCAAAAAAGCCAGAAGTCAAGCTCAAGTAGTAGTGTGACAAACTTAAGCTGAGGGAGATCCTGAGACCCTGAGTTCAAGCACACACACACACACACACACACATACACACACACACACACACACACACACAATCAATCAATCAATCAAATAGTTTTTGTTACTGAAAAACCAGAACAGAGGTAGCTTAATCTGAGAGCCAAGAGAGTTCAGAAATGAACTCTAGGAGTGGGGCTGGTGGTGGAGGCAGGTTGGGCATGGGGGTGGTAGAGCTTCCTGCTTCCTGCACAGCCTGGATCACACAGAGAAAAGAGGGAAGGGGGTGGTAGAGCTTCCTGCTTTCTGCACAGACTGGAACCCACAGAAAAAAGAGGGAAGGGCAGAGCAGACTTTGGCCCTGGGTGCTATCACTCTGGCTGGGATTTGCAGCTACAGGCATGGTACATGGTACATAGTTTTCTGTGTTTGAAATGTGCTTACCGCTGCCCAGATGAAACATTCTGGCTTTTTATTTTCACCCTGAGGAGAAAAGCTTACTCATCACCTTTGAACTGTAAAATCTTCCCCTGTTTTCCTCACACTCCTAAAGCAGAGTCACTCAAATCTCTTCTGAAGAAAGCTTTTCAGCCATTTCATGAGATATCATATTCTGTGTTGACATTATTAGGATGGACTGAATATGGAAAAAAGTTCATATACATATGCATGTATGTCAAGGCCTGTAGAAAAGAGATTTGGAAGTGTAGGCACCAAAGAAATTGATCACAAATGTGAAGGGCAGACCATCAGTTCAAAGGGATGTTTATTTGCTGTTGCTGTTGCTGTTGCTGTTGCTGTTAATGTTTGTTCAGTTTAAATTTCTATCATTTGGATTTTATTTATTCTTTTTTCTTAAACAATTGTTCTATTTATTTACTTTTGTTTATGTGGTACCAAGAAATTGAATCCAGGGCCTTAGAGTGCTAGGCAAGCACTCTACCCATATTCCCAGCCCCATTATTTATTCTTATGTATTTATTTTTATGCTGATATTCGGACTTGAACTGAGGATCTTGTGCTCTCAACTGGCTTCTTCACTCAAGGCTGGAGCTCTACCACTTGAGTGGCAGACCTATTTCTGGCTTTTTGCTAGTTGATTGGAGAGAATAGTCTCCTGGACTTTGCTTCTTGAGCTGGTTTTGAACAGGAGATCCTCAGAGTTCAGCTTCCTAAGGAGTTAGGATTACAGGTGTGAGCTATCAGCACCTGGCCCATTTGAATTTTTCAGTTCAGTATTAGGATTGTGAGAATATCTAAGAGAGAAAAAGTGTTGCATTGGTTTTATACTTTTCTTTCCCTCCTTATATGCCATCATAGTCAATCCAGTTTGGGGGGGGGGTGTGGTCTGCCTTCCCCTCTCCTCTTACTGCTTTTTTCTTTTTTCTTTTTTTGCCAGTCCTGAGGCTTGAACTCTGGGTCTGGGCACTGTCCCTGAGCTCCTTTTGCTCATGGCTAGCACTACCACTTGAGCTATAGCACCACTTCTGGCTTTTTCTTTTTCTGTAATTTAATTGGAAATAAGAGTCTCAGACTTTCCTCCCCAGGCTGGCTTAGAACAGTGATCCTCAGATCTCAGCTTCCTGAGTAGCTAGTATTATAGGTGTGAGCCATCTGGTGCCTGGCTTCTCTTACTGTGTTATTGTTTCCTAAATCTCCAAGTGATCAGAGGTAAGACTAGATGGCAGGACAGAGACAGCATTAAACCTTCCTCAATCTCAGACTTGACTTGGTGATATAGATTAGAACAAGTATTACTATTATTGCTGTTGTTGTTATTAATTATGTGCTGGTCTTGGGCATGAACTTGGGGCCTAGGTGCTGTCCCTTAACTGGTTTTGCTCAAGGCTGGTGCCCTACCATGTGAGCCACACTGTATCACTTCTGGCTTTCTTGGTGGCTTGTTGGAGATAAGAGTCTCATAGACTTTCCTGTCTGGCCTGCCTTTGAACAAAGATCTTCAAATCTCAGTTTCCTGAGTAGCTAGGATTACAGGACTGAGCCACTGGAGCCTGGCAGGCATGATCTTTTCCAGATACTTCCTTATGGAGTGGTTGTGGATCTGTGTAGGCATCTGGAGAAGAGCAATGGCTCCATTTCCTGGCGTAACCCCGGATATCCTCTCTTCTACAGGTAGACTGCGGCCCTGAAGTGGTGAAGGATGGGTAAAGACTTCCGCTATTATTTCCAGCATCCCTGGTCTCGCATGATCGTGGCTTACTTAGTGATCTTCTTTAACTTCTTGATATTTGCGGAGGACCCAGTTTCTCACAGCCAAACTGAAGCCAATGTAATTGTTGTTGGGAACTGTTTTTCTTTCGTAACAAATAAATACCCTAGAGGAACCGTCTGGAGGATTCTCAAGGTACTCCTATGGCTCCTCGCCATTCTCATAGGACTCATTGCTGGCAAGTTTGTGTTCCATCAGCGTTTGTTTGGTAAGTACCCACAACCCACGAAATGTACTGCTGCTAATTGTTGAATTTCTCTTCTCCAAGCAGAGCTTCCTGGTTTCTTTTTGGTTCTTCTTTTATTGGAAAGGTGATGTCCAGAGGCGTTACAGTTACATAACTAAGGAAATAAGTACAATTCTTGTGAATAGTGTTACCCTCTGGCTCATCTTTTCCCACTTTCCCTCCCTTCCTGTCCCCCCTCTCCCAAGCTGTAAAGTTCATTTCCAACATAGCTTGTGACGGTTGCTCTTGCATTGGTTCACTCTTTGTCCTTTGTCTCACCATTTCTGTGATTCCTCTTCCCTTCCCCAAATCAGATAAACTTATATACAGGACAAAGGGTACTGAAATCAAAACAGTGACCACAGAGGAAAAAAACAACAATGAAACAACAATGAAAGAAAAATGAAGTAACTTCAAACAGTACACACACACACACACACACACACACACACACACCTGAAAAAACAAAAAAAACAAAAGAAAAATCTTGTTTCCATACCTTGAAGTTCATTTTGATTGGCATCACTTTTTTTTTGCCAGTCATGGGGCTTGAACTCAGGGCCTGGGCACTGCCCCTGAGCTTCTTTTGCTCAAGGCTAGCGATCTACCACCTGAGCCATAGCTCTACTTCTGGCTTTTTCTGTTTATGTGGTACTGAGGAATTGAATGCAGAGCTTTATGGATGCTAGGCAAGCACTCTACCTCTAAATCACATTCCCAGCCCCACACTTAGCATCATTTTATATGGTAATATGTACATGAGCTTCCTGATTTTTAAATGGTTAGGATGTCTTCTAGTTTTCCACCACTCTTAATTTGTGATGCATTGTTGTGTTTCAACTATTCTGTTGCTTGGTGTACTTCGACTATCTAAGGAAAACTCATATAAGGCAAAATTATGACTAAATTTCATGTGAAAAATCTTTTTTTTTTTAAGCCAGGCACTAAGCTGAGCATTGGTGGCTCACACCCGTAATCCTAGAGACTCAAGTGGCTGAGATCTGAAGATCTAGGTTCAAAGCCAGCCTGAGTAGACAAGTCCATGAGATTGTTATTTTCTATTGGTCACCCAAAAGCAGGAAGTATAGGTGTGGTGGACTGCTAGCCTTTAAGGAAAAAGCTGATCAACAGTATAAGGCAAAGCTGGGCACTGTAATCCTACCTACTCAAAAGGCTGAGATCAGAGGGGTCGTGGTTCAAAACCAGCTTGGGCAGGAAAGTCTTTGAGACTCTTATCTCCAATTAACCACCAGAAAACTGCAAGTGATGCTGTGGCTCAAGTTGGTAGAGTGCTAGCCTTGTGCTGAAGAGTTCAGGGACAGTGCCCAGGCCCAGAGTTCAAGCCCTATGACTGACACAAAAAGAAAAAAGAAAAAGAAAGAGTACAAGGCATGCACACACACACATCCAGTACATGACACTATATATATGTGTGTGTGTACATATATATGTGAGATGCACATACTTGATATTTGATATCTATAACATTCATAGATATGAATTTATGTGTACACTTCAGAAGTTTGATGACACAGAAAGAAAGAATTGGGAAGGAGATAAAAATGAAAGAAAGGCCAAGGGAAGATTCTTTTGGTTTTATTTGTGGGATGATATTCATTGATCTACCTATTGGGGTGAAGGTGCTAGAGTGCAGTGAAGATAAGTTAAAGATATGAACAAAAGGGCTGGGAATATGGCCTAGTGGCAAGAATTCTTGCCTCGTATATCTGAAGCCCAGGGTTCGATTCCCCAGCACCACATATATAGAAAATGACCAGAAGTGGCGCTGTGGCTCAAGTGGCAGAGTGCTAGCCTTGAGCAAGGAGAAACCAGGGACAGTGCTCAGGCCCTGAGTCCAAGCGCCAGAACTGGAAAAAAAAAAAAAAAGATATGAACAAAAGCCAAGTGCTAGTGGCTCATGCCTGTAATCCTAGATACTCAGGAGGATGGGATCTGAGGATCACAGTTTGAAGCCAGCCTGGGCAGGAAAGTTCGTGAGACTCTTACCTCCAGTTAACCAGCAACAAGTCAGAAGCAGAGGTGTGGTTCCAGTGATAGAGCACTGGCCTTGAGCCAAAAAAGTTAAGGGATAGTGCAAGGTCACGAGTTCAAGCCCTAGTGTTCACACACACACACACACACACACACACACACACAAATGATAATAGTTTGAATTGCTGAACAGCTTTTTTCATGAGAGTTCAGTCACCTGTGGTGAACTTTAGGTGATTCATCTGGAAGGGCAATGCTCAGATTCACTGTATTGGAAAAACAAAACAAAACAAAACATTATTGATCTGCTTGCCAGCGGTGCAGGTAGGGGGCTCTGGCTGGACTTGGACAAAAGATGAGAGAAAGAATGATGTGGAATGGTGGAACAAGGAAGGGCCTAAAGACTTAGATGAAATGGAATCAATACATTGGGAGTAAGGAAAGGGAAAAGATTGGAGTGTGTGGTTTATGGACATGCTATAACAGAAATACAGTCCTTCCTTGGTGGTAATTCCCAGGTAGGGTGTGGCTTTTAGAAGGGTGTTGGCTGAGACAGGCCAATGACTCAGAGGATATGTAGGAATCAAGTGTTAGTAGAGCTATGTACTAGATACTGAACAAGCATGCTCTGCTCAGAAATCATACAACTAGAAGTTGAGGATGATGGGTTATTGGTGGGAGAGGATCAGTTTCCAAAAATGAGCAAGGAGGGCTGAGTGAACATATATCCAAATAATCGATATCCATTATAATAGATATCCATCGCAAGCAATGGTGGCTGGACGTGTTGATAACCCATTTGAAGTAGAGGGAGGGTTCTCAATGTAGCAAGCTATGACAAATGGATCAACATACTCAAGCTGGAGAAACAGCATCTGCCTTTATTACAGATGAGTGAAGGAGTCATATTGATTAAGGTGCATTGTACTTATAAACCAATATGCTGAATTAAACCTCCTTGTATAACTACTTAAGGATATTTTTAAGTGACTACTGATATGGATCAGGTAATGGCATTAATAACTAATGCTGGTTTTAGTTTATTTTATACATTTTATTTGTTGTTATTGTAAAGATGATGAACAGAGGGGTTACAGTTACATAAGTTAGGTAAAGAGTACAATTCTTTTTGGACAATGTCAGCCCTTCCCTCACTCTCTGCCAGTTTTTCCCTCCCCTCCCCACACACAAGTTGTATAGTTCATTTTCAACTTAGTGTCTAGTGAGTACAACTGCTGCATTTGTTCACCCTTTCTCCCTCCATTTCTGTGACCCCTCACCCTCCCAAAGAGATAAATTAACAAACAAGACAAAAGGAAAAGAAAGTAAAAACAGTAACAAGGAAAAAAATTCTCTTGTTTCCATTTGCTAGGGTTAATTTCGATAAATATTATTTTACATGGTCAGATGCACATAGCTATTGTGCCTTTGTGATCCTCTTCTAAGAATTCCCTCCTTTTGTCTCACTGTGTGTTGCCTAGAGACTTGTATAATTTATCATGTCCCAGTGTATTTTAAGCCAGGCCCAAAGAAACATAGGTTGCATGGTTTCCCTCATTTGTAGTTACTAGAATGTGCCTATAAATCTACAAGTAAACATACTAGATGGTAAAGGGAAAAGGCTGGTTTTATTATTGCTGTTTTGTCAATTGCAACTCATACTTCTTATACTAAAATCACATTGCAATTATGGTTTGCATTTTAATTCTCCTGCAAGTATAAATAAGTTAGCCCTTAAGAAAGCAGTACAGATTTCAAGTGTTTCAGTACATATTATTTTATTGTGTTACTATATATATTACATATATAGTATATAAACATATATACACATATATTGTGTGTGTTTGTGCATGTGTGCTGATACTGGAACTTGAACTCAGGGCCTGGGCACTGTCCTTGAGCTTTTTTACTCAAGGCTGGTGCTCTGCCACTTGAGCTACAGCTCCACTTCTGGCCGTTTAGTGGTTAATTGGAAATAAGAGTGTCATGAACTTTCCTGACTGAGCTGGCTTCAAACCATGACCCTCAGATCTCAGCTTCCTGAGGAGCTAGGCTTACAGGTGAGGCACCGGCACATGGCTCTCTTTTCCTTTTTCTCTCCTTCCTTCCTTCCTTCCTTCCTTCCTTCCTTCCTTCCTTCCTTCCTTCCTTCCTTCCTTCCTTCCTTCCTTCCTTCCCCACCCTCTCTCTCTTTTGGTGCTCCTTCTGAGGCTTGAACTCAGGGCCTGTGTACTGTCCCTGGGCTTTTTGCTCAAGTCTGTTGCTTTACCACTTGAGCCATTTCCTGCATTTATTTTAAATAAGCCTCTATTTAAATCCTTTAGCAGTTCATGTGTACAAACCTGTAATAGGTAGGGGTGATGAAGATGATGATGATGGTGGTGATTGTGTATACTTGAGAGAAATGAGCCTGTTAATTATACTCACAGAGCTTTATGTTTAAGAAGGGTTGAAATGGTTTATAAGATGATCAGAATGATTTATGGCATCAATTAAATTGTTTCATTTTTTGACCATTTAATAGAATTCTAGTCTTCACTATTAAATAATAGACCACTATTTCTTTCATTTCATAAGCTTGTAAACCTTCTCTCATCTATTTTATTCTATTTTATCTTTTTAATCTGCCAAGTGTAGCATCTGAAAATTCTTCTAAGCATATTCTTTTTGCACATATAGCTACATATATAATTACTGGTCATGGTTGCAGTAATACTTTGTTCAGCTATATTTCTTCAGCTATGCCTGAGGCCCACAAGAGAAGAGATTTTTTTTTGTCTTTTCTTTTTTTGGTACTGGGGATCGAACCCAGGACGTTGTACTTGCTAGGCAAGCACTTTGCCACTGAGCTACATCCCAGCCCTAAGAGAAGAGATTATGTTGCTATTTTTTATCCTTTGGCCCTCAGTGTCCCAAAGCGATGCCTGGCACAACAATGTTCAATAAATTCCGATGAATACATAAGTGAACGTTTCTTTATCTTTCACATGTTGACTTTGCTTGCCTTTTAATTGTCAGCTTCAGAAGTGCATTCCTTTGTTCATTTATAAAATATGAGGGCAAGGCATTTAAAATCTGATTGAAGAGAGGAATACAGAGGCATGAAAAATTAACTACTCTGATAATAGGAGGAAGTGCCTATCTGGTAACAAATGAATAGTGCAGAGCCTTCCTGGCCAGGATGGCGGGGGAAGCGTGGAGCTCCACTGAGGCAGAAGCATGTGAGGGGTGGTCAGAGGCTACCAATGAGACCATCTCCTGACAGAGATCAGGCTTTCGGCTAGGTGGAGGTAGCAGAGGAGGTGACAACCCAGCTCTTGTGCTTTTGAGTGAGGGGAAAAGCTGAGGCTCATCTAGACTGAAGGCGTGACAGGTTTGTGTAGAACGAGTGGCAGCAAAGTGGAAGGATAAGTTGGATTTAAATTCTTTCGTATTCTTTCATTCATTCATTTGTAACAGTCGTAGGGCTTGAACTCAGGGCCTGGGTGCTGTCCCTTGGCTTTTACTCAGGTTGGCACTCTACCACTTCAGCCACAACTCTACTTCTAGCTTGTTGCTGGTTAATTGGAGATAACTGTTTCATGGACTTTTCTGCTTGGGCTGGCTTTTTTTTTTGGCCAGTCCTGGGCCTTGGACTCAGGGCCTGAGCACTGTCCCTGGCTTCTTTTTGCTCAAGGCTAGCACTCTGCCACTTGAGCCACAGCGCCACATCTGGCTGTTTTCTATATATGTGGTGATGGGGAATCGAACCCAGGGCTTCATGTATACGAGGCAAGCTCCCTTGCCACTAGGCCATATCCCCAGCCCCACTGGGCTGGCTTTGAACCATGATCCTCTGATCTCAGCTTCTTGAGTCACTAGGATTACAGGTGTGAGCCATGAGCATCGTGCTTGAATTTTACTTTTTAAGAAAAACTTATGGTGTATGTGTATGTGTGTATAGGTGTGTGTAGATGTGTGTTTGTGTTTGTGTATAGGTGTGTGTGTATGTGTGTAAGGTTATGAAGGGTAAACATGAAAAATACTGACATTCAATATTCTTTTAAAAATATCGGGGCTGGGGATATGGCCTAGTGGCAAGAGCACTTGCCTCATATACTTGAAGCCCTGGGTTCGATTCCCCAGCACCACATATACAGAAAATGGCCAGAAGTGGCGCTGTGACTCGAGTGGCAGAGTGTTAGCCTTGAGCAAAAAGAAGCCAGGGACAGTGCTCAGGCCCTGAGTCCAAGGCCCAGGACTGGCAAAAAAAAAAAAAAAAAAAAATATTAATTCATTTATTTGTTTGTTTGTTCTAGTCTTCGGGCTTGAACTCAGGGCATGGGCACTGTCCCTGAGCTTTTTTTTATAGTCATATATAGCTTTTGAGCTATTGTGATCCACTGAGAGGCCTATTTTAGACCATTTTATGTTTAGTAGTTGTTTGGTTTTAGATACATAATGTAAGGTCGCTGACCCAAACCTGTGGAAATACCATTTGAAAAGAACTTTTTTTTTTTTTTTTGGCCAGTCCTGGGCCTTGGACTCAGGGCCTGAGCACTGTCCCTGGCTTCTTCCCGCTCAAGGCTAGCACTCCGCCACTTGAGCCACAGTGCCGCTTCTGGCTGTTTTCTGTATATGTGGTGCTGGGGAATCGAACCTAGGGCCTCGTGTATCCGAGGCAGGCACTCTTGCCACTAGGCTATATCCCCAGCCCTGAAAAGAACTTTTTTGTTTCGCAGACCTGGTCTCTACTCTCCACTCCCCCCTCCCCCCGCCGCAACCCTAATAGTCATATATCAAGGAGACCATGTCCCTTTGTTTTCTGTGTTCTAGGCTTGTCTTGCTCAACATTATTTGCTCAAGTTCTGACCATTCCTCTACGGATACCAATATTTTATCATTTCTAATCGCTATGTAGTATTCCATTGTGTATAGGTACCACAGTTTTTGGATCCATTCATCTGTAGAGGGGCATCTGAGTTGTTTCCATATTTTGGCTATTGTGAATTGTGCAGTGATAAACATGTATGTACAGATGTCTTTTTGATATCCTGAGACCTGTTGTTTAGGATAGATGCCTAGGAGTGGTATGGCTGGGTCATAGGGTAGGTCTGTGTTGAGCTTTTTGAGGAACCTCCATACTGTTCTCCAAAGTGGTTGTACTAATTTGCACTCCCACCAACAGTGGAGAAGGGTTCCTCTTTTCCCGCATCCCCTCCATCATTTGTTGTTTCCTGAGTTCAGAGCATTGGCCATTCTAACTGGGGTGAGGTGGTATCTCAGGGTTGTTTTTATTTGCATTTCCTTTACTACCAGGGATGTTGAGCATTTCCTCATGTGTTTCTTTGCCATTTTTATCTCTTCTCCTGTGAAGTCTCTCTTTAGCTCCTTTGCCCATTTCATAATTGGTTTACTGGGTTTGGAGGGGGTTAGTTTTTTGAATTCTCTGTAGATGACAGATATTAGGCCTTTGTCTGTTGCTGTGCTGGTGAAGATCCTTTCCCATATGGTTGGCTGTCTTTCTAGTTAGCTGTGCAGAAGCTTTTATTTTGTAGTAGTCCCATTTGTCGAGACTCTCCCCTATCTGTTTTGCCCCTGGGACTCTATTCAGGAAGTTCCTTCCTGTGCCTATAAGTTCTAGCATCTTTCCTACTCTGTCCTTCAGGTCCCTGAGCTTTTTGACTAAAGGTTAGCACTCTACCCCTTGAGCCACAGCTCTACTTCTGGCTTTGTTTTTGTTTTTGTTTTGTAGTCAATTGGAGATAAGAGTCTCACAGACTTTTCTGCCTGCACTGGCTTAGGACTGCAATCGTCAGATTTCAGTCTCCTGAGTAGCTAGGATGACAGTCGTGAGCCACTGGCACCTGGAGATATTTGGCATTTTTTTTAAATCCCCAGAAAGTGTGATTCTTGGCAGTGCCCTTGGTGTGTAATGATGAAAGGGAGGGGTAGCTCAGTGGCAGAGTGTTGGCTCAGCTGTGTGAGGCTCAGATTCAAAGTTCGGCAGTGCAAAAACAAAAACAAACAAACAAAAATAACAGATTAAACTTGGTATCTATTTATAAGGACTTACCCTTATTTTAAGAGTTCCCAATCAAAAAATGTGGCTGGAAATCCCCAGTACACAGTTAGGTCCCCACATCTACACACACCTGCCCATCAGGTGCCTTTATTTGTTGGCAATGCCGTTGTTTCTGCACATCCATCAGCACTAAAGGGCCCTCAGGCCCTCGTTGTGGTATGATCTCTGACTGCTCTAGTTTCCCCAGGACAGAGAAAACAAACACTGTAAGAAGACACCTCAAGGCCCTAATAAACTACCTTGGTCTGAGCCTTATAATTAAGCAATTATTAACCCAGCTGCCTTTCTAGGTACTTTTTACAGCAGTTGATACAGATGAGTCATTCAGGGATCAGAGGCCCTTTCATTTCTAGGTTCAGTCCTTGCTTCCAGTTGGTCTTTTCTTTTCCCACTCATAGAGGTAATGGCAAAATTGTCTGAGGAAGGCAGCTTGGCTGATGGAATTGTAGCAGGTAGTTAGTTAGCCCTACCCCCATTCAGCCAGCATGCTCTCAGTGCAAGGAAAGCCACTTCCTTCCATGGCAGAGCTGGCCGTGTAGCTGATTTAAACAGTACTTTCTAGAGAAAGAAGAGTACTGGCTTATTTGAACTCTTGAAAACCACATTGCGTTGGGTGATGGTGGTCCATTCCTGTAATCCTAGCTTCTCAAGATGCTGAGAACTGAGGTTCATGGTTCAAAGGCAGCCTGAAAAGAAAGTTCATTAAACCCTTCTTTCCAATGATCACCAAGAAAGCTGGAAGTGGCCCTGAGTTCAAATCCTACTACCAGCACAGGAACAAATAAAGCATATTTAGCAGGGCAACAGTGGCGCACGCCTGTAATCCTAGCTACTCAGGATGCTGAGACCTGAGGATCATGGTTCAAAGCCAGCCCAGGCAGACAGATCCATGAGACTCTTATCTCCAATTAACCACCAAAGTGCCAGATGTGGAGCTACTGCTCAAGTGGTAGAGCAACAGCCTTGAGCCAAAAAAGCCAAATGAGACCTGGTAGACTTAAGTTCCAGCTCCAGTACTGGTACACACACACACACACACACACACACACACACACACAACACACACACACACACCTCTCCCCCCCTCCATCACCACCATCACCACACCACTACTACCACCACCAATAACAACAACTATACAAACCTAAAACAGCCCCCCCCCTCCATCCCTTCCTCCACTCATTGACAGAGGTTTTTATTTATTTATTCAATAATAGAGTAATTAGTTCTGGCTGAAATGGAAGCACAATTTGAGAGGATACTAACATTTTTGTTTGTGCTTTGTTTTCTTTTCCCTCTTCTATGATTCCCTGTTGGTAGCATCATTTCTTGAAGGTATCTTCACTGAGTGAGAATATTGTATTACTTGGGAGATTTAGGGCATGCCAGCAATGGTTTGGCTGTGAGATCTTGGTCCAGTGGGTAAATAAACATGGTGGCTGGGAGGAAGTAGGTAAGTTTCTGGTGTGTGCTGCTGTTCAGGGTTCTGGGAAGATGAGGGCAAAGGAAGACCATACAAGACTTAGGGGCCCAAGGACTCAGATCATCATGAGGGGATTCTCCACACAGACTTGGTTGCTTTATGGTGTTGGCCTTGCCTAGGAGTGAGTATTGGTGAAGGAAAAGCAGTTGTGGATTTGTTGTTGTTGTTTGTTTATTTTATGCCAGTCCTGGGGTTTGAACTACGGGCCTGGGCACTGTTCCTGATCCTTTATGCTCAAAGCTCATGCTGTACCACTTGAGACACACTTTCACTTGCGCTTTTAGAGGGTTCATTGGAGGTAGGAGTCTCAGGGACTTTCCTGCCAGGACTGGCTTTGAACTACAATCTTGAGATCTCGGACACCTGAGGAGCGAGGACTACAGGCATGAGCCACCAGTGGCAAGCATAGTTGTGGTGTGTGTGTGTGTGTGTGTGTGTGTGTGTGTGTGTGTGTGTGTGTGTGTGTGTGTGTGTACTTGTCTTCTCCTGGCTGTGGCCCAGAGTCATTGTGGATGGGCAGGAGGAAGGCACAGGGTTGATTTTCTTGGCTTCAAGGTCACAAGGACAGCCGGCAGCACAATTGGAACATCAACGAAGCCTCCTGATTCCCAGACAAGTGCTTTTCACACTTTCCAGATGGTGGCTGGCAGCCTGGAGCCCTGTCTGATTTAGGACTGGATTGTGCTGCGCCGCCCCCCACAGCTTTGCTCCACATTCCGTGTCCAGAGACCTTTCCTGGTGCTGCCTCCAGTCTGTTCTTTGGCTTAAGAAAGTCATTTAGGGGCCATGCACTGATGTCGGACGCCTGCAATCCTAGCTACTCATGAAGGAGGCTCAGATCTGAGAGTCTTAGTTTGAAGCCAGGATGGGAAGAAAAATCTGAGAGACTCTTCTTTCCAGCTAACCAGCAAAATATAGGAAGTGGAAGTGTGGCTCAAGTGGTAGAACACTAGGTGTGAAGGAAAAACTGAGAGACAGTGCTCAGGTCTTGAGTTCAAGCCCCAGGTCTCATCCTTGTTTGTTGTACTTTCCATGTCCTTTAGGACATGATGAAACGGAGATCCCAGCTGAGTTGGTAAGAAAATGCTGTACACATTCAGACTTGAGAGCTTGAGCTCCAATGTGCTTTTCAGTAATCCAGGGAAGTTAACTTGCCTGCCTGCCTTCCTGCCTCCCTACCTTCCTGCCTGCTTCCCTTCCTGCCTTCTGCTCTTTCCCTTTCTTTCTTTCTTTCACTCACTCTCTCTTTCCTGTGCTGTACTGTGACTTGAACTCAGAGCCTGAGCACCGTCCCTGGTTTCTTTTTGCTCAAGACTAGCACTCTACCAATTGAGCCACAGCACCACTTCTGGCTTTTTCTGCATATGCTGAGAAAATTGAACTCAGGGCTTTATGTATACGAGGCAAGCACTCTTGCCACTAGGCCATATTCTCAGCCCCGACTTCTAGCTTTTTTTCTGGTTACTTAGAGATAGGAATCTCATGGAGTTTCCTGCCTAGGCTGGCCTCTGAATTTGATCCTCAGATCTCAGCCTCCTGAATAGTTAGGATGCCAGGCATGAGCCAGTGGCACGCCACATCCCCTTCCCCCTTTTAAAGATCACACCTTCATTTTAAGGACTCTTATTTCCTGAGTCTATTCCCTCGTATATGGAACACAGGGCGCATCAATCTTTTTCTACAATTGACAACTTAAAACTCTCATTAGATGATCCCACTTCATCTCTCAGTTTGCTGGGAGAAAGAAATGTCCAATTCTGCTTATTTCTGATCCTAGCAGCAACTAAGGGACAAGCTGAACTCTGGGTTCAGATGTGCAGCTTCAGCTGTGAAGGTTCAATGCCACTGTGTTTCTTTGGGAAAGCTTAGTGTTGTTCTGAACTTACTCGTTTTGGATTATTCTTGTTGCTATTTCAAACCATTTGCAAAGCACAAGAGCTTCAAATTAGATCTTGATGTTCTTCATTCTTTTTTATTCAATAAATATATACTAAGCAATTTCCAGGTTCTGGGGATCCAGCATTGAAGCCAACAAAGTCCTTGCTGTGGTTTAGCTGATATTGTTGTGTGAGAAGACAAATGATGAAGAAACAATGAACCACTGTTCTGTGTTTGTTGGAGGGCCACATTGGCTAGGCAAGCAGGAGGAATCTAGGCAGGGTACATAGTGTCCAAATTTCTTCCCTAATAAGATGACATTTGAAGCTGGGCTCTGGTAGCTCATGCCTATAATCCTAGCTACTCTGGAGGCTGAGCATTGAGGATCATTGTTCAAAGCCAGCCTAGGCAGGAAAGCCCATGAGACTCATCTCCATTTAACCACCAAAAAGCCAGGAGAGGAGCTGTGGCTCAAGTGCTAGAGCATTAGCCTTGAGTGAACAAGCTCAGCAACAGTGCCCAAGCCCTGAGTTCAAGCCCCAGTATTGGCATTGAAAAAAAGATGACATTTGAATAAAATCCTTAAGAAAATGAAGGCATAAGCTCTGTATCTTTCTGGAAGAAAATATAGCATGGAGAGGGGAGGACAAGCACAGAAACTGTAAGCAGTGGTCCATGAAGTTTAGTGAGGAGCTGTGTGTAGTAAGCACTAGAGAGGAGGAGGAGGAGGAAGGGTGAGGTGAGTTGCAATGATATCAGAAGGCTTCTTTTTCTTTTTATATGCCTGTACTGGGGCTTGAACTCCCAGCCTTGGCACTGTCCCTTAGCTTTTGCACTCAAGACTGGTGCTCTACCGCTTGAGACCACAACTCCACTTCCAGGCTTTTGTAAGAGTCACAGACTTTTTTCCTGGCTGGGATGGCTTTGAACCATGATCCTCAGATCTTAGCCTCCTGAGTAGGTAGGATTACAGATGGGAGCCACTGGCACCTGGCCAATCATTAAGCATCTAATGAGTGATTTTTTCTTAACAGGTAAAGATGCTCAAAGGTGAAAGAATATGGTACTTGCTGCTTTAAACAAAAATAGAGTCATGACTAAGGCATTTGAAAGCACTCGTCCTCAGAGCCCCTGCCGCCCATCTGCCTCAACCACAGGTTCATCATTTTCCATTTTTGGCCTGTTCCCCACATGGATCCAAGGACTGGCTTGCAAATAGTATTGGCACAGGCTATCACGATGAGCACTGATACCATTCTAAAAATAAATGGGAATAAGGATTTTTGCTCCTAACCATAGAAAACTTATGACTCAGGCATTGCGAAAATCTGGCCCCTGTGGACGTCAGTGACACAGCAGTTGTTAAGCAGGGGCCTGGCCAGGGCATGCGTGGCTCACGCCTGTAACCAAAGCTACTCAGGAGGCTGAGATTGAGATTTAGGATTGACATTTGAGGCCCGCCCAGTAAGTTGAAGCCCTGGTAGTGGTATGCACGTGCATGCGTGCACACACCACATACACACACACACGCACACACACACGCACACACAGAATGGAAAACATTAAGTCATCAAATGCAATATTATATAAGAAGAGGTGGCATAATTTGTTGGTCATCTCTCACTTGCCAATGTAATTTTGAATCTTACTCTCTTCCAATTATTATAGTTAAAATAACAGTAGGCTTTCTAACTGCTACCATTAAGCATTGTGTCATGCTTCATGCTATAGAAAATACAGTTAGTCTTTAAATTTGTTGTGTGTGTGTGTGTGTGTGTGTGCTGGTAGTGGGCTTGAACTTAGGGCCTGGGTGCTGTCCCTTAACTTTTGCTCAAGGCACACTTCTTCTGGGTGCTTAATTGGAAATAAGAATGTTCTAGGCTTTCCTGCCTGGGCAGCCACCAGTGCCTGGCACAGTCTTTGAATTCTTAATACTGTTAATCACATTTTTTTATGGTTGCCTTTATTTATTTTGTATTTAAATTTTTTAAAAAAATTTATTGACAAGGTGATGTGCAAAAAGGGTACATAATAAGGTAGTGAGTACATTTCTTGTCTCATTTGTTACATCCTCCCTCATTTTTCTTTCCCTTCCCTAGTTCAGAAAGCATATATACAATATCCAGTGTACCAAAATCATATACAATGACCACAGGGGGTACGCCATGTTAATCGCATTTTGAAATCAGTAGAACCACCTGCAGATTGTAGCCTTGTTTTTTTTTTTTTTTCTCTTTTTTCCCCATGGCCAAAGAGAGAAAGATGAGAGAAGAGGCTATAAATAAATGAAATATTTTACTGTGATGGAAAAATGTCTTGAAATAAAGATGACAAGTGACAGTCAAAAGATGAGGGGGAATAGTCCAGGATCATGTAGGAAGGGTAGCAGATAAAGATGCCACAGAGAATAAAAGGATAGGGCAGGGATTGTATGCTTCTGGGTTTTACAAGCAAGATGAATGTGGTAATGTAATGGTGATGACACAGACAACAGAACACAAACAACTGTTTCAATGACAGCTCTGTGTGTGTGTGCGTGCAAATGCACATGTGTGTGCCAGTTCTGGGGGTTGAACTTGGGGCCTGGGCACTGTACCTTAGCTTTGTTGCTCAGGGCTAGCACTCCAGCACTTGAGCCTGCACAGCTCCACTTCTGGCTTTCTGGTTGTTAACTGGAGATAGGAGGGCTGGCTTTGAACCACCCTCCCCAGATCTCAGCATCCTGAGTAGCTGGGATTTGAGGAGTGAGCCACTGGTGCCTGGCACCATGCCAGCCTTATGATAAAATGACAATACTTACTTGATGGATTTGAATTCTCCAAGACCAATCCCACATTTTAGATATGGAAGGGTAAAACCTCATTTTTCCTCTTCTTTCGCGTAGGCAAGCACAGTTGGAGCTGTCACAGTTAACAAGTGTTTTGAAGTGTAGCAATTATTTAGAAAGGCAATTATTTGTTTAAGGATTGACTTTAATCAAAATCTTTTAGTCTATGAGACTAGGTTTATATTCTACAAATAATATCTGAAGTTTTGTTAACAGAATTTTTGTGTTATAGAAAAAGATCCAATTCATCCAATATTCAGAGACTTGCAGCTCTAATGAAGTGATTTGAAATGTAATAAAAGCATTTAGCTGGCTGGGTGCTAATGGCTCACACCTGTCATCCTAGCTACTTGGGTGGCTGAGATCTGAGGATCACAGTTCAAAGCTAGTCTAGGAAGAAAAGTTGGCAAGGCTCTTACTGCCAATTAACTACCCAAAAGCCAAAAGTAGAGCTGCAGCTCAAGTAATACAGTGTTAGCTTTGTGCAAAAAAACTATGGGACAAAAGTTCTTAGTGTGTGTAGTATGTGTGTGTGTGTATGTGTACCAGTACTGGGACTTGAACTTAGGGTCAGGGTGCTGTCCTTTAGCTTTCCCAGTCAAGATTGATGCTCTACCACTTGAGCCACTTCTGGTTTCTTGTTGGTTCATTGGAGGTAAGAGTCTCATGAACTTTCCAGTCCCAGTTGGCTTTGAACTGGGCTCCTCAGCTCTCAGCCTCTTAAGTAGGTAGGCTTATGGGCATGAGCCATCAGCACCCAGTAGGGCGGCCTTTATAGTCAACTTCATTCATTATTTTACACGAGGTGATAATGAAACTATTGGAATTTCTCCATTTATTGATGTTCTCACAGGTCATTGTCCTCAGAAAGCTGTTGGAAATACGGTCAGCTCACATCTTGTCCTGGCTCATGTCAAATAATAATCTTCCAGTAGAAGAAATAGAGAGTAAAATAGCAACATATATCACTTTCAGAAATTGTTTTCGGAAATAATCCATACATTTCTATTCATAAGAAGAAAGACTATTTTTTTGTAATAGCTGAAACCATACAATCAACTAAGCTGGTTAACAATAGTATGCTTTTGTTAACTCACTCAATTATGCTCATTTCCTTTGATATTTTGTCCTTCAGAGAGAGAACAGTAGCTAGTGGAGGGAAAATAAGTGCCCTTTGTGTGTCTTAGGAATTTGAAAACTTGATAGCACTATATAGTAATTATTTTAGAATGATCATGTTCAGTAATTTAGTTTGGTAAAGTAAAATCATCACTTTACTTTGAAAGCTAAAATAATTGGGCCAGGTGCCAGTCGCTCATGTTTGTAACCCTAGCTATTCAGGAGGCTGAGATCTGAGGATCAAGACTCAAAGCCAGTCCAGGCAGGAATGTCCTTGAGATGTTCATCTCCAATTAACCACCAAAAAGTCAAATGTGGAGCTGTGGTTCAAGTGTTAGAGCATCAACCTTGAGTAGAAAAGCTAAGGAATAGTACTCAGGCCCTGAGCTCAAGCTCTAGTACACACACACACACACACACACACACACACACACACACACACATTGATTATTGTTTATGGAAAAAATGCTCATAAGACCTCAAGTAAACTACTGAAGGACAGAGTAGGAAAGATGCTAGGACTTATAGGCACAGGAAGGAACTTCCTGAATAGAGTCCCAGGGGCGCAACAAATAGGGGAAAGACTCAACAAATGGGACTACTACAAATTAAAAAGTTTCTGCACAGCTAAGGACATAGCCACCAAAATAGAAAGACAGCCAACCATGTGGGAAAGGATCTTCACCAGCACAGCAACAGACAAAGGCCTAATATCTGTCATCTACAGAGAACTCAAAAAACTAAGCCCTTCCAAGCCCAATAAACCTATTAGGAAATGGGCAAAAGAGCTAAAGAGAGACTTCACAAGAGAAGATATAAAAATGGCAAAGAAACACATGAGGAAATGCTCAACATCCCTGCTAGTAAAGGAAATGCAAATAAAAACAACCCTGAGATACCACCTCACCCCAGATAGAATGGCCTATACTCTGAACTCAGGAAACAACAAATTCTGGAGGGGGTGCGGGAAAAGAGGAACCCTTCTCCATTGTTGGTGGGAGTGCAAATTAGTACAACCACTTTGGAGAACTGTATGGAGGTTTCTCAAAAAGCTCAATATAGACCTACCCTATGACCCAGCCATACCACTCCTAGGCATCTATCCTAAATAGCAAAACCCAAGATATCAAAAAGACATTTGTACTTCCATGTTTATCGCGGCACAATTCACAATAGCCAAAATATGGAAACAACCCAGATGCCCCTCCACAGATGAATGGATCCAAAAAATATGGTACTTATACACAATGGAATACTACATAGCGATTAGGAATGGTGAAATACTGTTATTCGCAGGGAAATGGTCAGAACTTGAACAAATAATGTTGAGCGAGACAAGCCTAGAACACAGAAAACAAAGGGGCATGATCTCCCTGATATATGACTGTTAACAAAGGGAGACGGAGAGACAGTAGAGACCAAGTCTGTGAATACTGTATATGTTCTTGATACATTGTATATTGTATATATGTCTACCTGACCTAGAGAAGGGATAGAAAAACAGGACGTAAGATATCACAAGAAATGTACACACTGCCCTACTATGTAACTGTACCCTTTTTGCACAACACTTTGTAAAAAAATTTGTGTTCAATTAATAAACAAATTAAAAAAAAGACCTCAAGTAGAAATAGTGACGGAATGACTTAATATGGCAGGTGATCAGTATATGAACATGTGCCAATGAAATATGGAACTACTTAGTGATAGGAGTTTCTGAAAACCTCTACTTATTTTTGATTAGTCAATAATGCAGATAGGTTTGAATTAAATTATGGATGCTAATCACAAATGCAGATAATGGTTCTGGGCAAGGTGGTACCTGCCTGTAATCCGGCTAGTTGGGAGGTAGAGGCAGGAGGATCATGAATTTGAGGGAGGAGGACTGTGAGTTCAAGGCCAGCCTAGCAATGGTAGTGATACCCTGTCCCCAAAATAAAGGAAAACCAAAGGTGTTTGAGGGTATGTGAAAGAGGTAGAAAACTTGCCTAACAAGCATAAGACTCTGGGTTCAATCCCTGGCTGTGACAAAAAAGAAATAATGATGTTTCAATAAGTTTGTGGTGCAGTTTAAAAAAAAAATGCCAGTCCTGGGGCTTGAACTCAGGGCCTGGGCTCCGTCCTGAGCTTTCCCACTCAAGGCTGGTACTCTATCACTGGAGCCACAGCTCCACTTCTGGTTCTCTGGTGGTTAACTGGGGATAAGAGTCTCATGGGGCCTTTCCTGCGCAGGCTGACTTTGAACCATGATCCTCGGATCTCAGCCTCCTGAGTAGCTAGGATTACAGGTGTGAGCCACTGATGCCTGGTGCACAAGCTCATTTTAAAATTGAGTTTATCTAACTCAACTCACTGTTCATTTGTCAGGGCTGCATCTGGAGTAATCTATCTGCAGGCCTTTCAGTGCTGTGGTGAATAATTCAAAGCACGCCGATACATAGACCCATCACCACAGAAGCTGCCCGCCTCTCCCAGAGCCTTCCTTTACTTCAAAACTTCTTGATCTTCCTTCCATTGAAATTGATTCCAGCTGGCAGAAAAAGAGAAAAGAAAAGAAAAAGAATTAAATGAAGGCTGTAATAGACCCTTTGGAAAGAAATTGCAACCAAGACAAAAGAATGAGTCATGTGTAAAAACATAAATCAAGACTTCTGGGCTTACCTTGTCTCTAATAGTTTTCACACAGCATTTATTCCCCTTTCTGAGTTCATCAGTGTTTACTAGAACATGTTCTAAGCCTTAGTTTTCTCATTTATAAAACAAAGTACTAAGCTGGGTGCTGGTGGCTCATGCCTGTTATCTTAGCTACTCAAGAGACTGAGATCTCAGGATGGAGGTTCAAAGCCCGCCCAGGCAGTTAAGTCAATGAGATTCTAATCTCCAGTTAATCAGCAGAAA
Organism: Perognathus longimembris pacificus; assembly: GCF_023159225.1. Lineage (NCBI taxonomy): Eukaryota > Metazoa > Chordata > Mammalia > Rodentia > Heteromyidae > Perognathus > Perognathus longimembris. Next base: position 58,696,338 of record NC_063161.1, on the reverse strand, counting down.
GCCAGAGGGGGAGCTGTGCCTCAAGTGTTAGAGCATTAGTAAGAGCACAAGGCCTTGGGTTCAAGCCTCAGTACCTGCACACACACATGAAAAGAAAAATGAAATACAAATTCCTGTCTTCCAGTCCATATATAAATTGGCAAAGAACAAATCACAGGATGTGAAATCCTTCATAAATTATAAATTTGAGATGCATGCTAAGGCAGTATTCTTTTTCACTGTGATGTTTACATTTTTATTACTTTCTAAAGTGTGGCTTTTCATGTTTTTTTTTGTATTACTTTTTCACAATTTCTCAAACTATATGATTGAACAAAATGACATGAAAGCAACTATCCCATGGTTAGAGAACATGTCAAAAGTTTTGTTTCTAGCCAAGTGCCATTGGCTCACATGTGTAATTCCAGCTACTCAAGAGGCTGAGTTCTGAGGATGGTTGTTTGAAGACAGTCAGACAGGAAAGTTCGTGAGACACTTATGTCCAGTTCACCAGCAAAATGCAGAAGTAGAGGTGTGATTCAGGTGGTAGTGCATCAGCTTTGAGCAAGAAAAGCTCAAGGACAATGTCCAGGGCACGAGTTCAAGCCTCAGGATTGGGGCACACGTGTGCAAATGCACACACACACACACACACACACACACAGTGTTGTTTCTAATGAATCTGAATTTTTTAGCTCTTATTTTTCAGATGCAGAAAGAAATCAGACTACCACTAGTGAGTTCATTTACAAAGTGTTCTCGCAAAACTCTATAGCTGAGGTTTGCAAATGGTTGAAGAGCTTTTCTTGGTGCCCCTTAGTGGTGCTTTGATTCGGGTGCCCGGGTCCTGAAGGCTCACCCAGGGAGCCCAGAGAGTCGCCATTTTTCATGGAGCCAGTGTGGTGTGACCTTTAGTTGCTGCAGCTGCTCGGTGGGGTCTCATTTCACTTCTCATAAACACGGCTCATCAAAGATGAGGTTGTCTTTTAAACCTGGACTCCTGCTGAACTAGAAAAACAAAATGTATTCTACTCTGAGGACCAAATATCTTTGAAACAAAGACAGTCTTTTCATTTTTGTTAAGAATTCTTTTTTTTTTTTTTTTTTTGCCAGTCCTGGGCATTGGACTCAGGGCCTGAGCACTGTCCCTGGCTTATTTTTGCTCAATTCCAGCACTCTGCCACTTGAGCCACAGCACCATTTCTGGCTGTTTTCTATATATGTGGTGCTGGGGGAAATCAAACCCAGGGCTTCATGTATACGAGGCAAGCACTCTTGCCACTGAGCCACGTTCCCAGCCTGAGAATTCTTTAAAAAATAATTTTCAACTCATCTTGTATTTTTGTTTCAAAGTCCAATGTATTATAAAAATATTTAGAAAGAATAAGGCCATTTATGGTTTTCTGATTTATGATTCAAAAGAAAGTTCTGATCGAAGTGGTGAGATGACTGTTATAGTCACTTTATTTTTATGCTGATACTGGGACTTGAACTCAAGGCCTGGGCAATGTCCTTGAACATTTTTTGTTCAAGAATAGCACTACTTAAGCCAGACCTCCACTTCAAGATTTGTAGTGGTTAATGGGAAATGAGACTCATGGACTTTCTTGCCCCAGCTGGCTTTGAACAGTGACCCTCAGATCTCAGTCTGAGGGATTCCAAGCGTGAGCCATGGGCTCCTGGCGTATCCACTTCCGTTATGTGCTCATTTGGCTATCACATGACATATGCAGTCTAGATAGAACTCAACATTTTTGGTTTGTTATCCTCCTCTATATTTTTTGCTTGGCTATCTTAGTACAAGTATTAGTAAATAGGCCCAGAATTTATTTTTATTTTACACTTCTAGGCTATTATTGAGTGAAAAAATGAGCAAGAGATGGAGAATATTTGACTAGTTACTTTTACAGGCTATTTAGCTGGAAACAGTTTGCATTGTCCAGATCGCGCATTTTGCCATCTCATTGGAGAGCATAATTTAAAAAATTGCATTTTGTACATGGACCTAAGATACAGACTGACTGTTGGCTTTTTTTTTTTAAAACAAACAAACAAACACAAAAACCCGTCCTGTGGTTTGCACTCAGCCTGAGCATGGTCCCTGAGCTTCTTTTGCTCAAGGCTAGTAATCCACCACTTGAGCCACAGTACCACTTCTGCCTTTTTCTGTTTATGTGGTGCTGAGGACTCAAACCCAGGGCTTCATGCATGCTAGGCAAGCATTTTACCACTAAGCCACATTCCCAGCTCTGACCATTGGTTTTTGTAATAATAAACTGTTTGGTATCCAATAGGATACATTCCATGAAGTTGCCATTAGCTATGTGTTTACTGAGCGCTTGAAATGTGCTACAGGTTTACAATGTAGGACAGAATGATACAAAGGAATTATTAAGTATTTTAACTGATAATTTTACTTTGCTGAAACAATATTTTGAACATACTGGGATAGTTAAAATGTGTTACCAAGACAAATTTTACTTTAAAAAAATTTAAATATGGTAACTATGAAAGTTACAATTACAGGTGTAAGCTGGGTACAAGCCTCTCATTTGTAATCCTAATTGCTCAGGAGGCTACAATTTGAGGATCGGGGTTTGAAGCCAGCCTGGGCAGCGAAGTCCTTGAGACTCTTATTGATAATTAGCCTCCAAAAAATCAGAACTGGAATTATGGCTCAAGTGATAGAGAGTGTTAGCTTTGAGCAAAAAAGCTTAGGGACAGTGCCCACACCCCAAGTTCAAACTCCAGGACAGACAGACAGATACACGCACAATATGTGCATATTTTCTTTATATTTTAAAAAATATTTCTGTTGTACAATGCTACTCTAACTGGCCTTGACGTGTATAGATTCTGGTTCTATCTTTTGTCCTTCACCAAATTACCTAAAGTTAGCCTTGATTTCAGAGGCATGGTAAAAAGTTCCACGCTTTCTGGAAGTATTGGTTTTCACCGTTTCACATCTAATATTTTGTTAGAATTGCTTCAGAGTTTGCTCATCTGTTTAAGATGTTTTAGATCAAAGTTTTGAGTATAGTGTAGCTCAGCCAGTACATTGTGTACTCTAGCTGTCTGTATGGAGGTTGGATTCCTGGGGAAAGAGCGCCCTCTTGTGGAAGATACTGAAAACAATGCTCAGCTGCAGATTTTAAGGTTGGGTAATACATTTGCAAATAATGTACTTCAGAGATTTAGAGGAAAAATATCCTAAGACTAATGATAAAGCTATCCACTTCTCTGCAGAGTTTTCAAAAACTGAGTTTAATTCAGTTTGGGCACGTATTTTCTTAGTTCAGCAGTGCTGAAGTGGGAGCCAGGCAATTGAATGTTCTGACTCTGCAGAATGTTTTGCAAAAAATGCAAAGCTTTCATGTAAGCTTTTAACCTTTCCTCTAAAAGTTTCCAACTGAGATTTTTTTAAAAAAATCTGTTATCAAAGAAGAGTTCTATAGTTTTATACTTTTCTTCTATGAAACCTGAGAGAAAAGGCTTTGTTGAAGCTTTTTAACCAATGCCAGTTATTTTGGAGAAACTTTGTATAAAAGGAAACATGGCTGAAAGGCTCTGAATCATGGATCTATTTTTCTTATATTTTTCTTGATGTACTATGATATATATTGATTGACTAGATCTCTCTGTCTGTCTTTTTCTCTCTGTGTCTCTCTCTTTTAGTGCTGATACTGGTACTCGAGCTTAGGGCCTGTGCTCTCATTTGGCTTTTACACTCAAGGCTGGCTCTCTCCTACTTGAGCCACAGCTCTACTCCTGGCATTTGGTTGGTTAATTGGATATAAGCATCTTGGTGATTTTTTTTTCTGCCTTAGCTGGCTCTGAACCATGATCCTCAGATCTCAGCCACCTGAGTAGCTAAGATTACTAGTGTAAGCCACTGGCACGTGGCTCAATTCAAATCCTTCAAATCCTTTTTCTTAAAAAAAAAACAAACCAAAAAACAACAAACCATCATGGGCTGGGAATATGGCCTAGTGGTAAACTACTCGCCTTGTATACATGAAGCCCTGGGTTTGATTCTTCAGCACCACATATATAGAAAAAGCCAGAAGTGGTGCTGTGGCTTAAGTGGTAGAGTGCTAGCCTTGAGCAAAAAGAAGCCAGGGACAGTGCTCAGGCCCTGAGTTCAAGCCCCAGGACTGGCAAAAAACCAAAACAAAACAAAATCATCACATCTCATATTCAGTGACTGCTCAAAGTAACTATTGAGCTCCTGATATTGTAATACTGAGAGCAAAATGGATTTCCTATGATTCAAAATTACATTAAGCAAATTACTCAGAACAATTAAGATCCAAGTCAACATCCAATCAGTCAGGTCACTACAATTTTTATAAAGTACTTATTAACTTTATAGGTGGAGGTAAGAAGAATAGTTAAGAGTAGTTATAAGGAAATGGACCAGTTAAATTTCATTTTAATGGGGAGACCCTGGCCACCTTTCTTTGGAGACCAACCAGAATGTGAAAGATCATCCTAATGATGAATATACAGCCAGGCTCCTGCCTGTCATCCTAGCTACATCAGGAGGTTGAAATCTGTGGATGGTGCCCAAAAGCCAGCCCAGACAAGAAAGTCTGTGAGACTCTTACCTCCAATTATCCACAAAAAAGCCTGAAGTGGAGCTGTGGCTCAAGTGCTAGAGCGCTGGCTTCAAGAGAAAAAAGCTCAGGGACAGTGTCAAGACCCTGAGTTCAAGCCCCAAGACTGGCACCAAAAAATAAAAACAACAACAACAAAAAATGTAATGAGGGTTTTGACTCAATATCCTGCCCCAAAACAGAAAAAGACAACTGAATTTTTGTTTTGGTAGCAAAGCGTCTATTCAGGTGGAATCTTCCATCCTCACCATCTCCCATATTGCTCTTCTACTTTCACTCTTCCTGGCTTTTTCCATTTGTGAAAGGGAGGCCATGGGCCAAGACCCAAACCCAAACCAGAAAACAGCTCCTGGATTCGTAGCCGCCAGTCTCTTGAGAGCACGGCGGGCACCTGGCCTGTTTTCGCAGGAACAAGTGAGCTCTGTGTGTGGGGCTGCTTTTCCACGCGGTGTGTGAGACCCAGGCGCCCCACACCTGACCCTTCACAATGCCTCGGACTCAGCTCTCCTCCTGACCAGAATGGTAGAGATTTGGGCCTCATCTATTTTCAACGAGGGCTTAGGTTGCCTGTATCCGTTTTCCTTCTTCCCCCATGCCAGAAACAGACCCGCCTATGGCTTGAGACAAAGCGAGAGCCCAGCGCTCACCGTGTCCTCGGGGACATTGTGTGACGTTGTGCACAGAGCTGTTTGCTGGAGAACTAGGGTGAAGCTGGTCAGGTATGAAGAAAGTACATTTTCTCTCTGCTCTCCCCCTCCATGCAGACAAGCGGATGAAGATGAGCCATTGCAGGCTGTTGAAATAGTATCATGAAAAATTAAGCAGTAGGATGGCAGCCTTTGTGGCGATACAGAGATGTTCGCAAGAAAAGCAACGCGGGATTTGTGTGTGTGTGTGTGGGGGGGGGGTGCTGGTCCTGGGGCTTGAACTCAGAACCTGGGTGCTGTCCCTGAGCTTTTGTGTTGAAGGCTCTTGAACTATCATGTAAGCCACAGTGCCACTTCTGCCTTTTTTTTTCTTTTGATGGTTAATTGGAGATAAAAGGCCCATGGACTTTCCTGCTTAGGTTGGCTTTGAACTGCCATCCTCAGATCTCAGCCTCTTGAGTAGCTAGCTAGGATGACAGAGATGAACAGCAGTGCCCAGATCCATGACATGCTCTATAATACGTAATTAATATAAAAAGGCAATAACTACAAATGCAAAAATAAAATTGATTTATAATGTTTTATGTGTGTGTCGGTCCTGGGGCTTGAACTCAAGGACTGGGCGCTCTCCCTGAGCTTTTGTCCTTCAGGCTAGCACTCTCCCACTTTGACCCACAGCTCAGTTTCTGGCTTTTTTGGTGTTTCACTGGAGATAAGTCTCACTGAATTTCCTCCTCAGGGTGGCTTTGAACCATATTCCTCAGCTTCTCAGACCTCAGCCTCCTGAATAGCTAGGTATGAGCCACCAGCACCTGGCTGGCAATGTTCTGTTTTGAAGCAGTTATAAAATTAAAAAAAATTGATGTTGAAGTCACTGTTTTTCTTGTGAATAAAAACAATTCATTTTAGAATTATTATAGGAAGTTGGCAGTTTCTGTACTTGGGTCTGGAATCCTAAGATCACTAGAGAAATTACATAAACAAATCTTACCCTGGGCATTGTCAAAGTACCTTTGCTCTCCCAGTTCACAGAAAAATAAAGAGACAGAAGGTGTGACATTGTCCAAAGAGAGAGAATGTACTCATTACTGGAGTTGTGCCTCTGAACAACACCTCAATGATAACAAGAAAATGATATTAAAAATAATGGGCAGGTCACGTCATTCTAGATGAGTTTAAGATAAAAGTCATGTAGGTCTGCTACAACTATGACTCCTCTTAAATGCTATGAGTCCTTAATGAAACTCTGAAAACGTTTTTAAAGACCCATCTGACTTTTTCTTTTCTGAGGAAGAAATTTAAGCAGAAAAGTAGTTCATTATTTAATCATTTAATGACTTAAAACACTTTTTGCCAAGTGCCTGTGGCTCATTCATATAATCCTAGCTACTCAGGAGACTGATATCTGAGGATCGAGGTTTGAAGCTGACCTGGGCAGAAACACTGTGAGAGGTTTTTTGTTTGTTTGTTTTGTTTTGTTTTGCCAGTCCTGGGGCTTAGACTCAAGGCCTGAGAATTGTCCCTGAGCTTCTTTTGCTCAAGGCTAGCACTCTACCACTTGAGCCACAGTGCCACTTCTGGCCTTTTCTGTTTATGTGGTATTGAGGAATTGAACCCAGGGCTTCATGCATGCTAGGCAAGCACTCTACTCCTAAGCCACATTCCCAGCCCCATTGTGAGACTCTTGTCTCTAATTAATTACACAAACAGCTGGAAGTGGCCCTGTGGCTCAAGTGGTAGAGTGCTAGCCTTGAGCAAAAGAAGCTCAGGGACACTGCCTAGGCCTTTCAAGCCCTAGAACCTACACAAAAGAGTTTTGTTTGCTTGCTTGCTCTGGTACTGGGCTTGCACTTAGGGCCTTGCGTTCTCACTTGGCTTTTATGCTCAAGGCTAGTGCTTACTGTCTGACTAAGATTCTCCATCCTTTGCCTATGTTAAGACCATCTTCACCCAGCTTCCCTTGAGAAATACCTTTTGAATCCTCAGGCTCTCTGATTACTGTTTAGTGAAAATCAGCTCATACTCACTCACTTGATAATTTCCCAGAATCCAGCTCTCCTTGAAGCACCATCATCTTATACTTTATCTTTACTGCTTCTAGAAGTCGTCTGCACACTCCCCACATTCACTACTAGCCTCCTGGCTCTCTTTTCTCTCATTCTTTTTTTTATTTTTGGTGCTAATACTAGAGCTTGAATTTAGGGCCTAGGCATTCTCCTTTCAGTTTTTTTCTCAAGGCAGGTCCTCTGCCGCTGGAGCCACACCTCCACTTCTGTCATTTGGGTGGTTCCTTACAGATAAGAGTCTCACAGATTTTCTTGCCCTGGCTGTTTTCGAACCATGATCCTCAGATCTTAACCTCCTGAGTAGCTAGGATTACAGGCACGAGCCACAGCTGCTCATCTCTCTCTCTCTTACTCCCTAACTGCTTTTCTTACATCAGAAGTTGGCAAAATTGAGTTTTGAAAACTGGATTTCACAACTCCCTTTCCCCCCCCAACCCCGCCCATCTGTACTGTCATTACATGTGCATTTGTTTTTCTTTCTTTCTTTTTTTTTTTTTGGAGGAGGAACAATCTTTTTTGTTATCTGTCTCTGTGACAGTATTCTAGTGTTCAAATCTACCTTCTGAGGTGCTGGCCCAATGTGCCTCATCTCAGAGGACTGATGACTCCTGAGGAGGTGCCACAGGCCCTCAGTGAGGCTTGGCTGGGATGAATGGGAAGGGAACAGAGTCAGTGTGAATCAGCAGAGGGGCAGGGAAACCCAGCACCAGCACCTAGCCCTGGTCCAGCTGAGGGCCATGGGGCACGCTCAGTCCTCCCAGCCCACAGTTACCACAGCTGTGAGATGTCCCAGCCACGAGGCACCTGCCACACACCCACCATCGGCTGTACGGGGCCTGCTTGTGTAGGAACCCGTTTGGCATATAACCCCATTCCAAGCTCCCAGAAGGAAAGCAGGTGTTTAGGATAAGCCATTGGATTAATAGTTTTAGTTTGTGTGTGTGTGTGTGTGTGTGTGTGTGTGTGTGTGTGTGTGTGTGTTGTGTGTGTGCTGGTACTGAACTCGGCCTGGGCACTGTCCCAGAGCTTTTTCACTCAACACTGTTGCTCTACCACTTGATCTACAGCTCCACTGCGGGCTTTTTGGTGGTTCATTTGAGATAAGCATCTCAGGGACATTCCTACCCAGGTTGGCTTTGAGGTCTCAGCCTTCTGAGTAGCTAGGATTATAGGCATGGGCTGCTGGTACCAGGCTCAAGCCAGTGTGTGTGTGTACATCATATATATATACACACATATATGTATATCTACAGACGTATATATATCTCCAGCGGAAGCAAGCAGAAGCTGTTTTATCCATGTCTGTTCCCGGTGTGAGCAGCTCAGGCTCAGTGTGCTGGCCGAAGTAAGCAGCAAGAGCTCCCTCAAGTCCAGGATCCCCGATGCGGGCTTGGGACCAGCTCCTCTAATAGCAATGATTCTGCTTTGTTCCTTGATGCATTCCCTCGCACATCCCCTGAAGGATAGTTCTCATTGTCATTCACTCAGGATGTGTTCATTGAGCATCCACAATGCATGAGGGTGGGGGAGGCATGAGGAATACAGTGGCGACCCAAGTAGATGGCAACCTGGCCTTGCATTTTGATCTGTAAGAGCAAACAGACTCTCCAGAGAGAAGCAGGCAGTGAATGTCAAGTGATCCTCAGGAGCATGGGATAGCAGAGCGCAGGGTGAATTGGGGAGGAAAGAACAGTAGGGCAAGGGGCACAGTCCTTTAGATGCAGTCACCAGGGAAGCTTGTCTGAAGAGGTCTGGCAGAGGCTGAAACAGAGTTGGGGGCAGGGTGGCACCTGTGGCTTACGCCTGTCATCACAACTACTTAGGAGGCTGGCCTCTGAGGATCACGGTTTGAAGTCAGCCAGGGCAGAATTGTCTGTGAGGCTCTGATCTCCCAATCCACCAAAAAGCTAGACATGGAGGTGTAGCTAAAATGGCAGAATGCTAGCCTGCCCAAGGCCCTGAGTTCAAGCCCCAGAACCAATAAAAGAAAACATTCTATGCTTGCTTACCCTAGACTTTCTGTGAGAAAATATTATCTATATCTATATCTATATCTATATCTATATCTATATCTCATTCCTCTCTGCCATTGTGTAGGGACAGGTAGTAGGGGTTTGAATTCATTCTATCGCTTGGAGCATGCCATTGGTCTTTCTTTTTGCTTTTGTTATTTCTCAAATGGGGTCTCATATTTATGTCTGAGCTAGCCTGAATGGCGATTCTCTTAGTTATGCTTCCTGCAAATGGGGGAAACAGGCACATCCCACACCATGCCTATCTTTTTATTGGTTGAGATGGGGTCTTGCTCATTTTATACCCAGGATGAATCCAGCATGAACTGGTTTCTTTCCCATTTTCTCTTTAGCTCATATTACAGGTGTGAACCACTGTGCTTGGCCTTGTTAGACTTTTTTGGGGGGGAAGGGGACAACCTAATAATACCCATTCTTCCAATGCTTCTTTTCATGAATCCTTTCCTATTTTCTTCTTTGAAATTAATTTCCTTTAGCCTATATTTGAATCTAAACTTAATGGATTAAAATAGCTGTGGTACTTAGTTCATGGTTTTGTGGGTCAGAAACTCAGGAAGGGCTCAGCATTACAGTTCATCTGAGGTGTCATGACCAGAAGTAACCGGGGCTGGAAGATCTCTTTTCACGATGGCTTGGTTACTCCCAAGCTTGGCACTGCACAGCTTCTTGGCTTTTCTCCTCCACCCAGCAGCTCCTTACTCTTCAGAGATTTGGTTTCTTTGTATGATCAGCTCTTATATTGAGGCCAAGGCTGCTAAGAGAATAATGTGGAAGCTATTGGTCCTTCTAAAAATTCAATCCGGCCCAGAGCCAGTGATTCATGCCTGTAATCCTAGCTATTTAGGAGACTGAGATCTGAGGGCTATGGTTCAAAGCCAGCCGGAGCAGGAAAATCTGTGAGATCAGTCTTCAATTAAATAGCAAAAAGCCAGAAGTGGAGGTGTGGTAGCCTTGAATGAAAAAGCTAAGGGACAGTGCTCCATTCAAGCCCCAGGACTGGTGTGTGCGCACACACGCGCACGCACACACACACACCAATCTGAGCTGGTCTCCCATCATTTCCATGGTATTATCTATTATGTTAGTCACCAAAATCCGAGAATTGAGGCTTTACTCCCTGGTAAGAGAATGGCATGGGTGTATAGGGAGGAGGGAGTGGTTAATACCAGCTATCTTGGAGACAGTTCTCACATAGTGCTACTCTATTAAACTTCCATTGTTTCAGTAAGTCCTTCCTCCCTTCCTTCCTCGTGTGTGTGTGTGTGTGTGTGTGTGTGTGTGTGTGTTGATTCTGGGGCTTGAACTTAGGGCCTGAGCTCTATCCTTTAGCTTTTTGCTCAAGGGTGGTGCTCTACCATTTGAATCATAGATCACTTTCACTTTGGTTGGTTAATTGGAGATAAGGGTCTCACCGACTTTCTGGCCCCAGCTAGCTTGGAACTTTGATCCTCAGATCTCAGCCTCTTGAGTAGCTAGGGTCACAGGGGTGAGCCACCATCACCTGGGTACTCTCATGATTTTGAACAGCAAGTGAATTCGAATGGTCATTTCCAGGTGTCCTGGGGCTAAATGCACATTTCCAGGTTGGCACTCCTGCCTCCAACGGTGTTGACTTCTGCCTCAGCCTATGGCGCTTGCTGAAGCCTTGGTGGCCATGACTGCGCCCTGAGGGCTGACCACGCCCCCACCGCAGGTGATTGGATGGAATGTGCACGTGACCCAGTGATGAACTGCCTCATTGGCTGACCCACAGTGCCTCAGCTTCTCAGACACTCTAAGTTTGAACTTATAATAATGTGTGTGCATACATATTTGATTGTGTATACGTACACATACACTTACACCTCATCCCCCTAGCTTTGGCTTCTAACTTTCCCTGCTTATTTATTGGCATCTGAAATTTAACAGGTCAAAATAGAACTCATCATCTCCTCCCCACTACCCTTCCCTCGGTGAGCTTTATATAGATTCTGGATAAATTTTAGTTCTTTATTTACTTACAAATATAGTTTTATTGCTGTTAGTAAGGTGTTGTGCACAAGGGTTACCATTTCTTAAGTTGGGTAATCAGTACATTTCTTTACAATGTCACTCTTCCTTTACTTTCCCCAGCTCCCCCTCCTGTCTCTGCCCACAAGATGTCTGGATGAACTTTGAAGTATTTATTTACTTTTGAGAGTTATTGTGACTTTTTTATTTCTGTTAATAATATGATATTTTTCTTAAAATGTTATTACACAGTCTTCTGGGTGCTAGTGGGAAGAAGCTCAGGGATGGATCCCAGGCTATAAGTTCAAGCCCTAGGCCTGGCACAAAACCAACCAAACTTTATTACATATTTTAGATAAACTTTTCAGAGTCAGTCTGGACTTTCAGAATGTATTATGATTGGCAATTAAGAATCACACATATCTGAATAGTGATTAATACAAATAGACTCTACTTAAGCCCTATATTTCTATGCCAGACCCAGCTCTTCATGGGAGAGGCAAAGCTACTTTCTTCTCAGCTGTAATCCATGTTAGATATATAGGATGCAGAAAAAAAAAAATTAAGTACCTTCCAGAGTCCCAGGAGTGAGATAATCTCACAGACCTATTGCAGTATCTAGCTGTTAAACTGGTTTCCATGGAGACTAGCACCGTGTGATGCTGGTGTTAAGTGACTTACATCACCATGTCCCTACAGTAGTTGGTTGTACTCCAATACAGTGCTTCTCTTACATTCCACTTTCCTTGAAATTCAACTCCTGAACTGACTTGGTAACCTTTGCAAGAGGATCAGAATGGAAGGCGCTGGACAGAAAGCAGGGCTGGCTCTCAGATTGCAGCAGGCTGTCACAGTGGTTGCCCAGGTAACCTGTCTGACTGATCTGAGAACTTCCAGATTCTCACGTCACCCATGAAAGACTGCTACCATCATTTTTATTGGATGGAGTTGCTGTCAATCAATGGATAATTATCAAGTATAGCTCCTATATAGATGACCAATTGTTTTTGTTGTTGTTGTTGGTGGTGGTCATGGGACGTGAACTCGGGGTCTTAAGTCCTGTTCCTGGGCTCTTTTGGCTCAAGGCTAGTGCTTGACCACTTGAACCACATTGCTGACACTTTCAATTTTCTGGGGATTAACTGGAGATAAGAGTCATGAACTTTCCTGCTTGGATTGGCTTCAAACTGCAATCCTCAGATTTCAGCCTCCTGAGTAGCTAAGATTACAGGCATGAGCCATGGGTGCCTGGTTTTGACCACCATTTTGGCACGATCAAAAAGATCTTGACAATGCAGCCTCTGCCTTCACAAAAAAAACAAAAACAAAAACAAAAATGACCTTTTGTACTGTTGAACTCCTGCCATAGAAAGAGTTTGGCTCTGAAGATGTTTAATTAGAAAACACCAAATATTTCCCACAGCTCCAAAGATAGGTATCCTTCTAAAAATGAGCTTTGTAAGATTTTAATTGCTCGGGCTGGGGATATAGCCTAGTGGCAAGAGTGCCTGCCTCGGATACACGAGGCCCTAGGTTCGATTCCCCAGCACCACATATGCAGAAAACGGCCAGAAGCGGTGCTGTGGCTCAAGTGGCAGAGTGCTAGCCTTGAGCGGGAAGAAGCCAGGGACAGTGCTCAGGCCCTGAGTCCAAGGCCCAGGACTGGCCAAAAAAAAAAAAAGATTTTAATTGCTCAATTGTCTAGAGTGTCTTTTCTTTGTCTGCTGGTTCTGGGGCTGGAACTCAGGGTCAGGCTCTGTGACCCTTATCCTTTTCACTCAAGGCTGGTGCTCTGTCACCTGAACCAGATATGACATTATTACCCTCACTGGGACAGAGAAGATTTGGGGCTCTGGAAGTTAGAAGTGGACAGGCCTGTTGGGGGAGGTTGGAGAAAGGGATCCAGTTTTGAGAAAGGTTATAATGGTAGAAGACACTGGGGGTGAGGAAGCCATTTCGGAAGGCATGAGAAGATTGAATGGCTTTATCTGGACCCAGGCCCAGAGAGGAAGGAGGTGAGACCTAGTTACCACATCCAGAGGATCAAATGGGGCTTGGTTTGAAGAACAAGAGAGAGGATGTTGTTAAGACTTTGCCAAAGTGTCTGTTTTCAAAGGCAGGCCCGTTGCATGGCTGACTTGATATCTAGGTCGCTAAAGTTACAGTTTCCTGAGGATGCCTGAGATAAGACTGAAAACCAGGGAAGGTGAAGGAGGGAGAGAAGGTTTGGGGCCAGGAGGACCATGGATTGAGACAAATTGTAGTGGAATCACCCAAAGGTGACTATGAATGATTTAGAAGAGAGACGTATAGTAACCTAAAAGAGATAGCCCTAGATTTCCTGGCATTAGATCTCCAGATTAGAAAATACATTGTTACAATTACTCAGATGACATGTAAAAGCAGTCACCTGTAAACTAGGAAACAATACTTGAAAATATCTTAAAAACTGGGTCAGTGATGAAAAAACACAAGAGTCACTGCGCAAGGACCAAAGTATAATTGTGGTTTAAGGGTAGGGAGGAGGGAGAAAAGAAAAGCAAAAGCAATAGAAACAATTCTAAAATTCAACTAGTAAACTGTTCCTTCTAAATAATAGATGCAAACCTTGAAGAACCCTTCTCCCCCCTCCCACTTCCCCTCTCCCGGGGGTTGAGGTCATGAGAAAGGGATGGAATTCTTAAACTGACATTCATAACTTTATTCCTGCCAGTTTTGAGGATTCCTGACATGTACTTGATTTTCTGGAGTCCAATTACAATGAGAAAAATAATAAAATATTTAACAGACCACTTGGTACTACTGGGTAGGTAGATAATTTTCAAAGTACGTTTCTTCCTGTCTCTTTCTTCCTTCCTTTCCTTCCTCTCCTTCCTTCTTTCCCTCATTCCCTCCCTTCCTCCCTACTTTCTTCCTTTCCCCCATCGCCCCTCCCTCCCTTCCTTCCACCTTTCCTTCCTTCCTTTCCTCCCTTATTTTTTTCCTCTTTCTCTTTTTCCTTCTCCACCTCCTCTTCCTTTTTCTTCCCTCCCCTCCACAAAGAAAATGGACTCAATGAAATTATGAAATGGAAAATCTGATCTTTCCAGTGCTAGGAATTACTTGGTTGCTAGATGCTGTCATTGCAACTTAAAAAAAAGAAAGAAAGAAATAGAACGTTGAGAACTGAAGGTCAGTTGAAGGTAGAAGGAAATTACTGAATAGAGAAGGAAGACAAGTGGGAATTAGCTGAAAGGACATATGGCCGAGTCTTTCCACCTTCTTATCTGAAAATATCAGTGCAGTGGAAAAATTAGTTTGATTTCCCTGCATTGCATTAATAATCCACATTCAATTTCCTTTAAAATTTATCGTAATATTGGAAAAAAGATAATCTACTTAGCTAGTTTTGTTTTAGATAAAGAGAAGATGGAGGGTAGGTGAGAGGGGATATTTTATAGTCTAAGGGCTGTGGGGGAATTCTGACTTCAAAGAAAATGTGAAAACATTTGTCTGTCTGTGTGTAGAGAGAGAGCTTACTTATTTGTGTGCTTTTTCTTTCTTGCCAATGGGCTCTTTTTCTTGGGAATGATTGGACACAGACGACATTTTCCCTTGCAACTTCGTACAGCCTGCACCACTTATAGGCCTGACTGGTTCTCTGGCTATTTGACCCCTTGGCCCAGGAACATGGCCTGTTCTCATCTTCCTCCCACCGAGAGTGGCTGAGCAGAGGCTCCCCTGGCCTCAACGACTCTTTTATGTTCTCAAATGCCATAGCTCTGTTAGTTTCACCTTTCCTTTCCTTGATCCAAAACAAAGCCCAATTCTTTCCCTAGCATCGACTGTTCTGGGCGACCCTGAAGTCAAAGGGTTGTGTCAGAAGATGAATCCATGGGCTTATGGCAGATGGTACCATCAGCTGGAAAGGAATGCTTTGTTTCCTTAAAGTCATGCAATAAAATCATCCAATTTCCAGGGTGTATGAAAGTTTATTTCCTCCCAAATGACTTTTGTATATTTTGTAATTTTGTATTTTATGACATTCACATCCTAAATTATGTTTCCAGCTTTTGGAATGTCTGAGTGTATCCTGCATTAGATGCCCATATTTTATAAAATATAATTAGCATATATATATATGCTACCAGTACTGGGGCTTGAACTCAGGGCCTCACGTTCTCGCTTGGCTTTTTCACTTAAGGCTGGTACTTGACCACTTGAGCCACATCTCACTTCTTTTTCCTTTTTTGCTGGTTAATTGGAGATAAGAGTTTCATAGACTTTCAAGTCTGGGCTGGCTTTGAACTGCCATCATCCTATTTCAGCCTCCTGAGTGGCTAGGATTATAGACATGAGCCACCAGCGACTGACTTTTTTCCTCTCTTAATCTGGCTTTTTTTTCCTTTTACATTATCTTTAAGCAGTTGTACAAAAGGTTTCAAGTCAACAAGTGGGTGTATAAGTACAATACACCTTGATCAGCGTCATCCCTTCCATCATTGCTGCCTAGCTAGGCTACTTGTGAAAGCCTGAGTTGCTCATTTGGCATCTACATGAAAGAAACACTGGAATCAGTGGAAAAAAAACTGATGAATACACAGTCTCTGTAAGTTGAAATGGCAAGGCCACTGTGCACACCAGAGTGGCCTCTAGATGCGATCTGGCCACTGAGTGACCATTGTCTATTACTGGACAAAACCCCTTTCCCACTTCAGGCAAGTTACATGTTTCTCCGAGCCTGCATGTGTTAAAACCACCCTGTACTTCAGGCTTGCGGAGAACACAAGAAGTCCAGTGGCTTATGAAGTAAATGTTAGCATGGATTCTATTGTTCCCTGCCCTTGACTTCTCTCCAAGTCCTGTCACAAAGGAGTTGCTTTCTAAATTCTAACTAAATCTGTGTGTGTGTGTGTGTGTGTGTGTGTGTGTGTGTGCATGTGCACGTGCACTCTCACATGCCAGTCCTGAGACTTGAACTCAGGACCTAGACACTGTCCCTGAGTTTCCTTGGCTCAAGGCTAGTGTTCTGCTACTTGAGTCATGACTCTGTTCCTGGCTTTTTTGGTGGTAATATAAAGAGTGGACTTTGGTGGACTTTCCTGCCTAGGCTGGCTTTGAATCATGATCCTCCAATCTCAGCCTCCTGAGTAGCCAGGATTACAGTGTGAGCCACTCTCGAGTTGTTTGATGATGTGATTCAGTAGGGCTGGCTGCAGGGAGCTGTGATTACAGACATTTTTCTGTCCTTACCTGGAAAATTTATTTTTCCTATATACAGTTAGTCTCAGTGCCCTTTTTCTGCATATTGGCACCATCTGGTTTTGTCCGATTAAAGTTGATGGTTATTTTTATGTTGTCAGCAACCATAATTTTGGTTCCATTTTTAGAACAGCTCTTGCAGAGATTTTTGAATATTTTCTTTGTTCCTTTTGAACATGTTAGCAAGTTCTTACCAAGGTTAACAGCCATGCTTTTTAGTGCCCATCTCATCCAAGAATTAATCACTGACTTAAAGAAAAGATTATTTCACAATGATAATCAATCATTTGGACAGCTTGCAATCGCTATTAGCTGATTAGCTAATTAAAGGCTACTTTTGGTTTATTTTTTAAGATTAATGCTTATTTGACCTAAGACTTTTTGTTGACCCCTTCCCTTCCCTTCCTTCCTCTCCCTTCCCTTTCCTCTTTTTTCTTTCCTCCCCTCCCCTCCCCTCCCTTTCCCTCCAAGTCTGGGTATTGTTGTCCCTTAGCATTTTAACTCCAGTTTGGTGTTGTACCACTGGAGCCCCACTTCCACTTCCATATTTTTGCAGATTAATTAGATACTGAATCTCACAGACTTCGAACTGTGATCTTCAAGGTCTCCGGCTCCTAAGTAGCTAGAATTACAGGTGTGAACCACGGGGGCCCAGATTTAAATTAGCCTTTCAGTGTATGATTCTAAGAGTAGCTTTCATGTGCTTGTAATCAGTTATTGTTCTGTGGAAAATCCAGTAAAACAACTCAGCCATGTACTTGAGGGCTTGGCCCATAGTCTGCCTCCTTATCTCTTAGCCCAATGCCTTGGTTTCTTCTTTTTTGTGCTGGTATTGGAGCTTGAACCCAGAACCTCATGCTCTCCTCAAGATTGGCTGGTGCTCCACCACTTGAGCCACTCTTCCACTTTCTCCTTTTGGTGATTAATTGGAGATAAGAATCCTACAGTCTTTTCTGAGTTGACTCTGAATCACAGTCTTCAGATCTCAGCCTCATGCATAGCTAGGAATATAGGCATAAGCCATTGGTTTTTAGAACTGTATCAGGCTTTTTTCAGTCTCTTTAAATGTTGTGCTCTTTCCTCATTTGCACTCTACTATATTTCCCACTCCCCACCCCCTATACCGTGGCTCTGAATTATTTCTATTTATAAACAAAATGTCAGTGAGACATTTACCAATAACTTTGGTAAGAAGGAATAGTTAAATCAAAGTTTCATTTTTTCCACCACTTCTTTCTTCTCTCTTTATTCCTTTCCTTCTGAATTCTTATGTGTTATACAGGTTCTAACCAACTCAGTTGTTGTATAACCATATTTGTTAGATTTATTTTTTACTATCTGTAAGCAGTTGTACAAAGGGATTTTAATTCAACACATCCGTTTATGAGTACAGTGCATCTTGATCAATGTTACCCCTTCTATCATCTCACCCATCTCTCCCAACCCCTCCCTCCGCTCAAGTTACTTGCTTCCATTTAACCTATGGACATCGAGGTTTTTTTTTTTTTCTACTGTGGGGCTTGAACTCAGGGCCTGGGCACTGTCCCTGAGACTTTTTGTGCTCAAGGCTAGCACTCTACCACTTGAGCCACTTCTGGTTTTTGAGTGGTTAATTGGAGATAACAGTCTCACAAGAACTTTTCTGCTTGGCTGGCTTCCTCAGATCCATCCTCAGATCTCAGCCTCCTGAGTGGCTGGGATTATAGGCAGGAGCCACCAGTGCCCAGCTGACATTGAGGCTTTTTGTTTTTGTTTTTTTTTTTGCCAGTCCTGGGGCTTGGACTCAGGGCCTGAACACTGACCCTGGCTTCTTTTTGCTCAAGGCTAGCACTCTGCCACTTGAGCCACAGTGCCACTTCTTGCCTTTTCTATATATGTGGTGCTGAGGAATCGAACCCAGAGCTTCATTTATTTGAGGCAAGCACTCTTGCCACTAGGCCATATTCCTAGCCCCAGAGAAACTTTTTTTTTTTTTTTTGCCAGTCCTGGGGCTTGAACTCAGGGCCTGAGCACTGTCTCTGGCTTCTTTTTGCTCAAGGCTAGCACTCTACCACTTGAGCCACAGCACCACTTCTGGCTTTTTCTATATATATGTGGTGCTGAGGAATCGAACCCAGGCTTCATGTATATGAGGTGAGCACTTTACCACTAGGCCATATTCCCAGCCCCTGACATTGAGTTTTATGACTGCATCCACACCCTCCCTGTCTCCATTCCTTCACCACCCTCTCCTTAAACTCCACCCACCCCCAGACAAAGCATGTTTTAGCTTCCTGAAACATATAAAACACTGTCTAGGGCTGGGAATGTGGCTTAGTGGTAAAGTGCCCTCCTAGCATGCATGAAGCCCTGGGTTCGATTCCTCAGTACCACATAAGCAGAAAAAGCAAGAAGTGGCTCTTTGGCTCAAGTGGCAGAGTGCTAGCTTTGAGCAAAAAGAAGCCAGGGACAGTGCTCAAGTCCTGAGTCCAAGCCCCAGGACTGGCAAAAAAATAAACACTGTCTAATATTTTGTTCTTGTCTATTAACTGTTCACGCTATGGGAATCCACCCCTGCTTGCGTCAGACTTTACTCAGTTTGATGTGTTTATGTGCATATGGACCTGTGTATATTTTTATTTTTGTAATTTTCATCTAACTTCCTTACATGAGAGCAAACATATATAGTTGGTTTCTTAGAGCCTGAATTACTTCACCCAATATAATTTTTCATATCTGTTCATTTCCTTGCAAATGATATAATATTATTCTTCTGGATGGATGAATACAATTATCTTTGTTGGTCTCCTATTTATATCAATCTATTATCTTATCTAGCATCTATTTGTCTCTATCTCCTGTCTGTCTGCCTATCTATCTATCTATCTCTCATCTGTTTAACATTTCTTTAATCCATTCAACGCTTGTAGAGCATCTGGGCTCTTTCTATAACTTAGCTATGATAACTAATGCATCAACAAACATGAATGTGTGTAATTACATTTTTTTAAATTTGTTTTGTTTTTTTGGCAGTCCTGGGGCTTGAACTCAGGGCCTGAGCACTGTCCCTGGCTTCTTTTTGCTCTCAAGGTTAGCACTCTACCACTTGAGCCACAGCGCCACTTCTGGCCTTTTCTATATATGTGGTGCTGAGGAATCGAACCCAGAGCTTCATGTATAGGAGGCGAGCACTTTACCACTAGGCTGTATTCCCAGCCCTACATTTTGTTTTAATGTTATTTGCCTTTTTGCTTCTGTGAATATCACTTCCCCAACTAAATGTCAAGTCCCCTGAGGGAAGGAATGGTTTTTATATTTATAAGTGCAGTTAACTTTAGTCTGCGTGTAAAGTCACTCCACTCAAATTGAATCAGTGTTGAGCTATCACTCTTTTTATTCATTGACTCTCCACGTTTGCTACTTCTCCATCTCCACCTCTGGTTGCTTTTCCTTGGTTTTGGCCTAGATGGCCACTCCCAGGGTCTTCAGGTGATCTTTCTTCCCAAAATCTACTGTGTAGCCCTAAATGTTTCTTTCTCCAAACCAAATCTCAGGAAATTGGATGACAAGAAAATCTGTTCTGTTGGCTTTAGAGTCAATTGTATTTTATAACATTCTGTGTGTACGTGTCTCTGTGTCTGTGTGCATGTGTGTCTGTGTGTACGTGTGTGCATGTATGTGTCTCTCTGTGTGTGTCTGTGTGTGCATGTGTGTCTGTGTGTATGTGTGTGTGCATGTCTGTGTGAGCACGTGTCTGTGTGTGTGTCTGTGTATGTGTGTCTATGTGTGTTATTCAAGGGGAAAATTTATGCAATAGGTTCCTGTAATAAGAAGAAATATAAATTATTTGTAAAAGTTAATGATTTATTATAGTTAATTTTCTTGTTTCAATTCAGACATATTAATAAACAAAACAGCCATCATGATAGCCTCTTGATAGTGGAAGCAAGGAAGAAATGCTATCGGATCTGGAATTAGCATATAGGCAAATCTAACTGTGTGTGTATGTGTGTGCACACGTGCGTGCACACACACTGGTAGTAGGGATTGAACTCAGGGCGTGGGTGCTGACCCTGAGCTATTTTGTTCAAGGCTAGTGCTCTTGAGCCACAGTTCCATTTCTGACTTTCTGATGGTTAATTGAAAATAAAAGAGTCTCATGGACTTTCTGCCTGGGTTGGCCTCAAATTGGGATCCTCAGGCCTCACTCTCCTGAGTGGTTAGAATGACAGGTGTGAGCTATCAACACCTATCCTTAGAAATGATTTTTATGAACTAAACATAGATCTTTCCTATCAGCCATACCACACTCCTGGGCATCTATCCAGATCATCACAAGCCAGGATACGGTAAAGCACACTATTCACAATAGTCATGTTGTAGAAATAGCCCAAATGCCATAGATGAATGGATCCAATGGAATTTTACCTAGCCATTAGAAAGAATAATATTATGTCATTTTCAGGGAAATGGATAGACCTATATAACAAATCATGTTAAGTGAGGTAAGCCAATCACAGAGAGACAAATGGCACACGCTTTCTCTAATTTGCAGAAACCAGATCTAAAATACACTGGGGCTTGACAAATTATTCAGGTCTCTATGTATTCATACATAGTGAGACCAAAGGAGGATATTCTTAGGGGAGGAAAGCAAAGGCACAATGCTTATGTCCCACTGGTCATATAAAATAATCTTTATCAAAATGAACTCCAGCAAATGGAAACACCCCCTTAGTTATTTTTCTTTTCATCTTGCTTGTTCATTTATCTGTCTTTGGGAAGGTAAGGGGAGGCACAGAAATGGAGGGACAATGGGTGCACAAATGCAGCCGTGGTACTCACTGGATACTATGTGGGAAATGAACTATAAAATTTGTGGATAGGAACTGGAGGGGAAAACAGAGAGTAAAGGAAGGGGTGACATGGTCCAAAAAGAAATGTAGTCATTACCTGATTGTAACTCCTCTGTACATCACCGTTATAGTAACAAGAAAAAAGCCAGATGCTGTGGCTTATGCCTGTAATTCTAGCTATGCAGGAGGCTGAAATCTGAGGATCACAGTTTAAAGCCAGCCAGGGCAGGAAAGTTCATGAGATTCTTACCTCCAATTAACCACCAGAAAACTGGAAGTAGTGCTGTGGCTCAAGTGATAGAGCGCTAGCCTTGGGCTGAAGAGCTCAGGGCCAGCGCCCAGGCCCAGAGTTCAAGCCCCATGACAGAAAAATAAAGACAAAACAAAACAAACAATAAAAATATTTACAAAGAATGATGATTTTCATGTAGTAGTCATGCAAACCCCATGGTTGCTGGTCCTGTGTTGAAGATTTCATTCACACGATACTGATCTTACTGTGGGTGCATAGTGGTTATCACAGTTTGTCTTATGTGCTAATGATAAAGCACAGAAGAATCTAGTCTGTTATAGTAGCAATTTCCTTCATTACAAACTCATCTGAAGTTATTTCCTCTAGGCACATACATATGATCCTTTTAAAGGCTTTTATAAGATATGGGTTCAAATTAGATTCTACTAGGAAAAGTTTTCTTGTTAATCTCTCTGAAGTTAGAAGTTTGCCTAATTTATTAAGGAAAGAGTACCTTGTAAGTAAACTTTCTGCCATCATTTCAATTGAACAGACTATAGAGGAATCAATAGCATTGGGTATAATCATGTAGCAGCATTAAGGAGAGATGGCTCTTGGACTTGAAAATACTGAGAATTTTTCATGTCCTCATATGCACAGAAAAAGAAATAGATGTCAATACTATTCAGCCACATTTATTTCATAAATAAGTTATCTATTTCATAAGCAACAAAACATGGAACACAGTATCACTATACACATATCTATTAAATAAGAAATAAATAAGATAGTAGATTTGGAAAACTAAGATTTTAAGCAAAAATGCTACTGAGGATCTTAATATTTAAAAAATTTACTTCTGTCTTGTAAATACTGTTTGCTAGTTTTTCACAGTATTGTATGTTTCCTTAAGTTGTTTAGCTTGTTTATTCTCTGTATATATAAGACAAGCTTAAAATTTCAATAGGCAAAACTTGAATACCATTAAAACACGTGCCAGTGGCTCATGCCTATACTCCTAGCTATTTAGATTAAGATCTGAGGATCAAGGTTTGAAGCCAGCCTAGGCAGATCTAAGAGACTCTTATCATCAATGAACCAGCAAAAATCTGACAGTGGAGGTATGACTCAAATGGTAGAGCCCCAACCTTGAGTGCAAAGCTAAGCAAAGATAGCAGGCCCTATATTCAAGGCCCAGTAGTGGCACAAAAATCAAAGTTGAGTATTGGAAGCAATACTGCTTGAATATTTAAAGTTGAAACAACCCTAAATACTTAAAGGTAATGCTCTGTATTTTTATTCCTTTGCAAAGATACCTATCATGTAAAATAACTCCCTGGGTCTATTATTTTATTGTTAATACAGGCATCAACATTCTGGCTAAAAGGGTACAGAGTCTGATAAGAAACTACAACATATTCTGAGAATTGCAGTAGAGATAAAAAGATGTCATTAGTGACATTTGTTACATAAAAGTTGACCTTTGCAATTATTTAATTATTTCAAGGCGTGCATACTTTGAAGGTTATTTTCATAAGAGTTCTATGGCTCTGTCACCATAACGTCAAATATTTTCTTATGGTGAAGTCATCATACACCACAATGAAATTTAGACTCATTTCTGTTTTTTGGTCTCCAATCTCCCTTTATAAATACAATGACTATCAACAGATTGCCATCTCCATGCTTTAGATTCTTACTAGTTTTCAAAATAATTATGGAGCAAATAAAATTGTGTATTACTGTGTCACAAGTTCACTCCAAGCCCAGAGGCTTAAAATAGGAGCCATCTTTGTAATTGGTCCAGGTGTCTCTGTTACAACTTGGATTAAAAACAAATCTCCCATGAAGAGGCTGTCACTGTAATCAGCCTGGGGAGAGCCATATTTGTGTTTTGTTGTTTTGTTTTGTGCCAGTCCTGGGGCGTGAATTCAGGGTCAGAGTGCTGTCCCTTAAGTTTTGTTTTGTTTTGTTTTTCTCTCAAGGCTGATGCTTTACCACTTGAATCACAGCTCCACTTTCAGCTTTTGGCTTGTTAATTGGAGGTAAGAATGTCATGGATTTTCCTGCCCAGGCTGGCTTTGAACTGTGATCCTCACATGTTAGCCTTCTGAGCAGCTAGGATTACAGGTGTGAGCCTTTGAGTCATTTTCTTTCCTTCCTCCAGTGCCCCCACCATAGTTTGGTCCTATATGTCCTCATTGTGTGTGGAGCCTTGGGTTTCAATTTCCTTTCCTTTCCTTTCCTTTCCTTTCCTTTCCTTTCCTTTCCTTTCCTTTCCTTTCCTTTCCTTTCCTTTTCCTTTTCCTTTTCCTTTTCCTTTTCCTTTTCCTTTTCCTTTTCCTTTCCTTTCCTTTCCTTTCCTTTCCTTTCCTTCCCTCGCTCTCCTTCTTCCCTCCCTCCCTGCTTCCCTTCTTTCTTTTGTCTTTGTCTTTCTCTTTTTCTTCCTTCCTTTTCTTCTTTCTTTTGTATCTGACTTAGTACACGATCTCAAAAACCAGACCATGATTTCCCATATGGTCTGTACATCACAGTGAACCCCAGAAAAGCTCCTAAGGAGAAAAAGCTGTAATCAGGGGGGCTTGTCTCTATGCATTTCCTGTTTATTGAATACTTTGGTGCTTCGTGTATTGGCTGCTTCTCGCTGCTTTCAAGCAGCTGTTCTCATGACGGTAGATAATTTTGCTAGGTTTGCTGTTCTAGGCTGATGGTAATTTCCTGTCAGCACTTTGAAGCACTGTTCTGTGACAACCATTATTACTTCAGGGAAGACTTTTATCAACCTAATTATTGTCCCTTCCAGGTAGCCGCTCTGCACTGTCTGATTTTGAGATCTTTTCTTTGTGATTTAAGGTAGTGAGCCCTGTAATGATCCCAGCTACTCCTGGCTTCTAAACAGGTGGGGTGGAGAATCAGGCAGAATGGTGGGGGGGGGGGGGTGTCTCCCTGAGATGAATAAACAGAGGGTTGTTTGTTGAGGCAAGTTAAAGAAAGGCAGAACTTGTAAAGAATAGCAGACTGAAGAGAAAAGCAGAGAAATAGATCCACAGATCTGCAGCTTTCACAGTGTGTGTGTGTGCGCGCATGTGTGTGTGTGTGAGTACACACCCACCAGTACTGGGGCTTTAACTCAGGACCTGTGTTGCTATTTCTGTGCTTTCTCACTTGAGTTTAGCACACTACCAATTGAGACACAGCTCTTCTTCTGGCTTTTTGTTGGTTAATGGAGATAAGAGCCTCATGGCTTTCCCTGCCCAGTTTGGCATTGAACTTCCATTCTGAGCAGCTAGTATTACAGGCATGAGCAACCAGTGCTCAGCTTGCAGCTTTCTCTTGAGTCTTTAACCAAATAATGATCAGCACAGATAGGTCAAAAAAACACCAGAGGAGGAGGGAAAGTGGGAGAAAAATGAGGGAGGGGGTAACAAGTGACAAGAAATGTATTCACTTATGTATGTAACTGTAACCCCTCTGTACACCACCTTGACAATTAGTTTGGTTTTTGTTTTGGCCAGTCCTGGGAACTGGCTTGTTTTTGCTCAAGGCCACTTGAGCCACAGCACCACCTCTGGCCATTTTCTATATATGTGGTGCTGGGGAATCGAACCCAGGGCTTCATGTATACAAGGCAAGCTCTCTTGCCACTAGGCCATATTCCCAGCCCCTCACCTTGACAATTAAAAAAAAAAACACACACCAAAGACTAGATAAAGAACCTCTCCAAAGGAGCACAAGAACATCCTCTCACCCTGGACAAGGAATAGTGCTCCTCCAGACAGAAAGTAGTACTCCTTTACACAGAACAGCTGAAACTTAATAGTGTATTGTTATGCCCAGATTTGGGGTCCCTAAAAACCACCAAGTTGCTGATTCCAATGCAAACGCACAAGTCTTTATTGCAAGCTCGAGCTTGGACTCACAACCATAATCGATGCAGCGGATCCGGATTGAGAGCCCTGACCCTTCAGTGAGCAGGGTTTATAAAGGTAAAAGCACAGCACAGATGCAGGAGCTTGATGTAGGGGTAGAGTAAGCAATAAACAAACAAGCGTAGCACAGATGTAGAAGGTTGACATAGAGGGTGGAGCAAGCAACAAAGCAAGCCATTTACAGAAGCAGAATTTTGGGGTCAGGTTGACCTAAAAATCAAGATAGAGTCAGCTCTGTTCCCCCCAACATTTCCTACCATGTTTCCATGGAGTCAGCTGTACAACATCCCCCCTTTTCTTTCAGTCTAGTCAAACCTTTATTTCATTAACATTGAGGGGTGTGTACTGGACCATCAGTTTTATAGCCCCAATACTTTGTACAAATGACAATGCATTAACACATGGGCCAATCCCGTTTCCCATGCTTCTAAGTGCCTAAGGTTGGCCAGTGATATCTGTGAGGTGCACACCCAGGATGGCTCCATGCAGGTGCTCTCACCTGTTTAAATCTCCATCCATTTACCTAGGTGACTGGCACACCGGGAGGCATTTACCTCCCTCTTGTCTGAGGTCACACCCTGATCCATCTGGACGCACCCTAATACACCTGGACATACCTCCCACCTGAGGCATCGCCTGGGAGTGACTGTAGCCTGCCACACGTGATCTATCCAATATTCTTAATAGAAAGAGTCAGTCAACTCAGGAGTGGGGAGGTTACCACAGAAAGAATGTCCCCCCCAAATCTTAGTTTCAGCAGATCCAAAGCAACCTTCCAGCAGGAATCAGTTGCATGTGATCTGCTTTTACCACAGTAGAGGTGCTCAGGGTGAAGTTGTAGTTTCCTCCAGATGTCTCTCAGGCTATCCATGATCTCAATCCAAACAGGATGGGCAGGGGTTGTGGCGGCAGCAGGCAGCAGTTTCTTCCAGTGGCTCCAATAGAACGTCACACCTTCTGCTGGGTTGCCTGCAACTTTCTCCATAGACTGGTTAAAGAACCATCTCTCACAAGTGCAAGTCTCCACTCTTGTAATTTGTTACCACTATTTTCCATGCCTCTAAGTTATCCTGCCTCATCTTCCCAAAAATGACTCTGGTACCTTGATCTTAAAGGGGAGCTGATGGATGAAGATCATCCATCTTCTGTAACTTCAGGCTGACTCAGGGATGCTGACCCTACCTAGTCAGGAACCTATAACCTTACTTAGCCTGCTTTGCCAAGGGGTTGCCAGTATCTGATGTCCATTAGGAGCTTTACTCCAGACTGGAAATTACATACAACAGTTAACTTTTAACAACTGCACAGACCTCTTCTTGTGCTACAACACTGTAGTCTTTTAGCACTCTGATTTGCAGAAGCATTTTCCTGACTGGCTGGGGAAACTGATCTCTGATGACCTAACAATGCCTAAATTACCTTTGCAGGCCTTAGATCTCAATGAAGACATGATCTTAGGTCCACAAGCTTCCTTTCCTGAACAGATATGCCAGCTCAAAATCTACTCAGTTATGGCTTTGAGCAGATGCAAGGGGTTGGAATTTTAAGCTATATCCCCATTTGGCAAACTTAGCTTTACTACCCAATATCACAGATGACTGTCAAGTTCCTGCCCAATTACAAAGTACACAGACATGGCATTAGAAAGGCATTCTTACAAACTATTCTTCTAGGACCTCCTGGCTCCGATTAACTTTTGAAGGACCAAACACAAGTGACTCTAGGATCTGATACCATCTCTGCCATCCCAGTAGTGGCTTACTGCCTCTGGATGCACCATTATTTTTGTCCCAGGAGTGACTTTTCCACTTTTACAGTCACTGGACTTGAACTCCTGTCCCTCAGCCCTCCAGCTCAAGGCTAGCACACTACCACTTTGAGCTCCACACTACTCACAACTGTTCCCCGCACTCTGCTGGCTGATTAGAGACTAAGACTCTCACAGCGACCTTTCTTTGCCTGGGTTGGCTTCGAACATTTCAGACCAATGAGTCTTACAAAAGGCTACTTTACTCCAATTAAAAGCAACAAGGTAACTTCTAGTAACTATTTTGTGTTGGGGGAACATTCACAATTGTGAATAAGTCCTAATTAATTTTTTGGCCATCCTCAAGCTAAACTCTTTCATGATTATCATCATATATTAGTAGCTTCAAGAAATTGTCAGATGCCATACCCTTCACTCCTGAGGAGAGGTTCACAGGCCTGCCCCAAGTTTTTCCTGTCCTTTCCTATTGTTCTCTGAATGAGAAACCCAAGAAGTTCTTTAACAGTGATAATCAAACATTAATATCCAAATTTCTAACATTTAGTCCCAAACCTTAACAGAGCAAATAAATTTTCATGTTCCCAAAGCCTTTTGCTAAACTAGATAGCTTGATTACAGTGTAAATAGTCCTGTGCATTAAGATACCAAGTTTTTCAACCACAAATTAGAGAAATCTTTTTAACTGTTGTTTCTCTTTAAGACAATGCAATATCCTTTTAGACTTTTGTTAATAGCAAAACTTGAAGACCTTTTGAGTTTAAACTTATAAACTCACCCATTCCTACATCATGCTGACAGTTTTAATCTTGAACATATTCACACTCACACACGTATTCATGCAAAAGATCTTAAAGCGTGCAAAATATTGGCCATACATTTTCCAGTGGCAAGAGGTATTTTGCCAATCTTACTCTTGCAATGGCCAAAATTTAAGACCAAACTTTTAATAAATGATTTTAGCATTCTCCAGTCTCATTTACCACGGCTTGTTTGTGTTAGCAAGGCATTTTAGCACCAAATACTTTTCTGCTGGAAAAAGCTGGAAAGGGGTTCTCTGGAGTAAGACTCAGCCCACAGACAGTACTTGACTCTTGTCTTTAGCCCAATTTACTAGTGCATTTTACATATCAATTGACCCTTTAAGTAATTGACCCTTCAGTTGGAAGGGCCATTACCTGAGACTGATCTTTTAGCTCACCAGGTGGCCTGACTATCTTAGGCCAGTTTTAGCCAGGAGCACTTCACAGTTTCAACTTGTTAACTTTAGCTAGTTAGTACAATGTCCTCATCTGCCTGCACACTCCAACTGCCTCTTACAGAAGGGGACACAGCACATTGCAGACTCTGATTTTCCCCGCATAAATGTGCAAATGAACAACAAAAACATCGGAAACACAAATTTATATTTAAAACTGGTACCAATCTCAAAGACAAAACCGTTCAAGACAAAACAGGACAGAAAAATAGACTCTCTGCCTTGGATGGCATATCCGACATCAAAAAGCTGGCCACTGGAGTGATGGAAAGACTGTGGGGCCCTGAGAAGTCTCAGGGGGATCCTCCCCTGTGGAGATTTCCATCCTCCCCAGCAATCAGCCCACCGAGGCCACCCACCAGAGGCTTTAAAATCACAATCAGGGCAAGTGAGCAGAAAGATGATATTCATAATATCAGAATTCATAGTAGGCTGTCCATTGTTTCCTGGGACCAATTTCCAGGCTTCCACCTGGATCCTCTCATGCTCCTTGATAGTGAAGAGCACCTGTAAGAGCTGCTGGCAATCATCCCAGGTGGGCTGATGGGTAAACAGAACAGTATCTAAAAGGCTAATTAAATCTTTAGGGTTATCAGAAAATCGGGCATTTTGAGTTCTCCAGTTATAGACGTCACTAGTAGCAAAGGGCCAGTAGTGATGGGGTTGGTTACCGGCTTCACCAGGGGGTCCTACAGCACGCAGGGGCAGAACAACAGTCACATCTGCCAGCCCTTGGGAAATCACAGAAGCCACCCTGTTAGTCCTCCCTTGGGTTCTCGTGGCCATTCTGCACTACAAAGTTTAATTAGTTTACCTCTTTTAATTTCCACTCTCAAATCTTGTGCCCTTTTTCTCACATCATTAAAGTGGTCAGTCAGAAGTGAGAGAGGAGTAGTCTGAGTCTGAGTCCCATCTCAATATAGCAGTCCACACACAACACAGATAACAAACAGGGATAAGGACACGAAAAACAACACACGAAACAAACTGCGCTGGTGTGGATTTGAAATGCAATTGCAGTAAAAACTCTCAAGAGGTGAAGCGGCCCTTCAAAAAATACAGGGGGGACTTGAACCCCAAGATGAGGGCCTGGAACGTCTTTTTTCTTTTTCTTTTTTTTTTTTTTCCAGTCCTTGGGCTTGAACTCAGGGCCTAAGCACTGTCCCTGGCTTCTTTTTTGCTCAAGGCTAGCACTCTAACACTTGAGCCACCTCACCACTTCTGGCCTTTTTGTATATATGTGGTGCTGAGGAATCGAACCCAGGCCTTCATGCATATAAGGTGAGCACTTTACCACTAGGCCATATTCCCAGGCCTGGAATGTCTTCCAAGACCCCCAGTTGATGACCCACCGGCGAGTCTGCTTAGGCCAATGCCAACTCTTACAAATTCTGGTACCCAAATTACAAATCAACACAGACAAGCAAACAAAAACTCATTGATAGGTGTAAGACTCTCTGGTTCTGGGGTCCTGGGGCCTGGGGGATCCCGGATGAGCCCCCATATGTTATGCCCAGATTTGGGGTCCCCAAAAACCATCAAGGATCCAATTCTGATGCAAACGCACAAGAGTCTTTATTGCAAGCTCGAACTTGGACTCACAACCGTCACCGACGCAGCGAATCTGGATTGAGAGCCCTGACCCTTCATGAGCAGGGTTTATAAGTTAAAAGTGCAGCACAGATGTAGGGGCTTGACGCAGCGGGTAGAGTAAGCAACAAATGAGCAAGCCATTTACAGAAGTAGAATTTTGGGGTCAGGTTGACGTAATAATCAAGATGGAGTCAGCTCTATTCCCCCCAACATTTCCTACCATGTTTCCCTAATCAAGATGGAGTCAGCTCTACAACAGTATCAGCTAGCATAGCCAGAAAGATGATGGTGGAACAAAACGAACCCTAGATTTTTCTGATCTTCCTGTCTCACAAAGCTTCAGAGGGTGACTGAATAGGATGGAATAGTACTGGATAGGAAGGAATCTCAAGTAACTTAAATGCATCCAGAACAAAACCCCAGAGTACCATGTAGGGATGCGAAAGAGTCCAGCACACAGGAAGATGGAAATGCGGAGTGTCTGACATCTAGTCAAAAATGACCAGGCACTCATGGATGGAGAAAAATATGATTCAAAAGAAGCAGGGGAAAACAACAACAACTCACCACCAACTAAAACAGGATAGTCCCGCAATGGAGTCACAGATGTAGTTAGTAGATAAGGACAAGTAAAATTATAGCTGTGTCCGGTATATTTAAGAATGCTTAAATATGAGGGAAAGAGAATGCATCACTATGTTAAATCACTATGTTAAATATAGCAGGTTCAAGATACATTTCTGTCTGATAATTTCAATGTATAAAACTCTTGTACTGTTTCAATATTTTGCTTTCTGTCAACATTCAATGACAGCAATGTTTCTTTATTTTTGATTACTTTTTTATTTTGAGCTTGCATTATTTATTTGTTTATATTTTTGGTGCTGGTACTGGGGCTTGAACTCAGTTTCATGGTCTCACATACTTTTTTTTCACGTCCGACTGCCACTGTAACACTATATCTCCCTTCTTTTTTTCTAGTTAATTGGAATCTCATAGACTTTTCTGCCAGGGAGGCTTTGAACCAGATTTTCAGATCTCAGCCTACCAAGTAGCTAGGATTATAGGCATGAGCTACCCTATTGCCTGTTTGCCTTGAAATTTTTGTGCAATCATTTTGACTATTTCAAAATACAGATTTTTTGTAATTACCACCTCTGCCATTTTAGAAAAATAGTCTTTCATTTTACTTGAATCAGAAGAGTAAAATAAATTTTTTTGTTTTTATTGTATTTTTTAAATTAATTTTTTGTTATTGCCAGCCCTGAGGCTTGACCTCAGGGCCTGAGCACTATCCCTGGCTTCTTTTACTCAAGGCTAACACTCTATCACTTGCGCCACAGCGCCACTTCTGGCCTTTTCTGTATGTGGTGCTGAGGGCTTCATGTATGCCAGGCAAGTACTTTATCACTAGGCCACATTCCCAGTCCCAAATTAATTTTTTACTAAGTAGTTTTACAAAGCAGTTTCAATTCCTGAAGTCAGTGCAATTTATCTTGATCATTGTCATACCTTCCCTCGCTCCCCGTATCGCTCTCCACCCAGCCCTGTCTTCAAGCTATGTAGCTCAGATTTTACATAATGTATATTCAGTGTAATGACTGCATTTTCTCACACTTCTTCTTTCCATTTGTGTAGAGTCTTGCTAGTTAAATAGTGAAATAATCATGTTTTAAAAACAATTATTTTAGGCTGGGTGTTGGTGGCTCTTACCTATAATCCTAGTTACTTAGACTAAAATCAGAGGATTGAGATTTGAGCTACCCTAGGTAGAAAAATCTGAGAGCTTCATTTCTTATTAACTAGAAAAAAATATTGGACTGGAGGCATAGCTCAGTTGGTTGAGTGCCAGCCATGGATGAAATATTTGAGAGCTGGAGGACTTGACTTCAAGCTCTAGTAGTATCCCACACAAATGTAAGCATAAAATCTAAGATAGTTTTTACACTTTACTAATTTGAACAATAGAAAATATCTGATATTTAGTGGTACTGGACCTTTATAATGCTATTTCATATGATTATACCTAATATATAACTATAAAATAAGGAGTGATTTGATTTCATCTGATTCACATCACACATATAAACAATTAAGTACAAAATTTCACAAAATCTTATCTTAGGCTGCAGGTTAAGAAGTAATGTGAATTCAACATTCTTTTTCTTTAATAATAATGTTTTTTTGAAAAAAAGAAAAGTAATAAATAATAAGCCAATACTTTGATTCTCTCATGAAGGTAATTTTTTTTTCTGTTAGCAATCAATAAGTTAGTTAAACCGAAGAATAGTTATAATGGTAAAGTACAATATTTGGACTTTTTCAAAACAATGCAGAATTTATTATTGTTTTTACTGAGAAGAATTAAAGTCAATATGTTTACTCAGGATATTTATATTTTATCAAAATTCTACCTTGATGCAATTCTACCTTAAATTGGCACTCTCTAGGTCTGAAAGAATCATAATTTTTGCATGGTTTGTAACCATGCTCTCATTTTCCTTTCTTTCAGGAACTCCTTTTGAATTTGACATTGTCAAAATATTTTTAGTATTATATGAAATTAGATTTCAGCACTCAATGTTCTGAATTTTCTGTTAAGTTCAGTGACTAAAAACCATGTTATGAGTAAGGTCTGACTCCTGATAAGGAGTGATGACTATGCCATATTTTAAAATTCTCTTTGCACAGTGAGATGAAAGTATTTGGTATTAATTTTAATGGAACAGAAGCAGAAGCTTTATGACCTTACACCTATTACACAAAGCTATATTTGTCTATCTAGAACATCCTCCTTCCTAATGATATTCTGGTGTATTTGTTAGATCATTATCTTTGCTAATATCAAAACTGTGAAAAAATAT
The DNA here is from genome assembly GCF_023159225.1 of Perognathus longimembris pacificus. Classification (NCBI taxonomy): domain Eukaryota; kingdom Metazoa; phylum Chordata; class Mammalia; order Rodentia; family Heteromyidae; genus Perognathus; species Perognathus longimembris. The sequence goes on along the minus strand of NC_063161.1, from coordinate 58,663,291 downwards.
TCAATTTAGTTCTGTGGGTTTTTTTTTTTTTGTATGTATGCTGGTTGATGAACCTAAGGTCTTGTATATGTTAATAAGTTCTACCACTGAATTCACATCCCTCACTCCACTTCTCTTACTTTTCTTATTTTGTTATATCTTTATATTTCAATTAGCAAACTTCAGGAGGATAAAATTATTCTGGTATGGTGTTAAAACTATAAATTTGCACACATTTATGATGAAGATGTCATCTGTTTGTTTTAGTTGGGTTGTTAGTGAATTTCAATTAATCTTCAAGTGCTGTGATCCAGTTCCATTTTCTCTTTTATCCTCTTGCTCCAGCCATAAGAGATAGGGCTTCCAAATATAGGCTTGCACAGGTAGCTCATACTTGTTATCCTAGCTACTCAGGAAGCTGAGATATGAGGACCGTGGTTCCAAGCCAACTTAGGCAGGAAAGTTTGTGAGACTCTTATCTTCCATTAACTGCTAAGAAGCAAAAAAGGGAGGGATGGCTCAAGTGCTAGAGCGCCAGCCTTGAGCAATAAAGCTAAGAGACAGCATCCAAACCCTGAATTCAAGCCCCACTACTGGCACAGGTGTGGATGTGTGCGCTCGTGCACACACACACACACACACGATGGGGGGGTGTCACTATTAGTTATTATGGCAAAATAATAACCACAGCTGTTCCAAGGTTGTCTTCCAAGGGAGAAATGCTGTGTTTTCCCGTGGCATCCTCAGGTGTCTCGTGGTTCTTGCCTTGTTAATGACAGTGCTCTTAGACTCCTTACATTAGATGGGGTCACGCATGACTTAACCCTGAAGTAGCTTTTGGGAAATATTAATAGTGTGATTTGATTCAACAATTGGGTCAGGCCCATACATTGTAGCCCTTTTATTGTGCTTTTTCAGTGAATTTCAAGCCATGTTAACCTGCCATTGTGTTCTGTTGACTCTAATGGCTGAAATTAGTGCCAGACAAGGAGGTTAGCCATGACAGCACAAATGGTGTTGTCACATTTCTTCTTTGTACTGACTTTGTGTTCTTTCAACCAGTGCACAATTAATCCACAATGTTTTGTTTGCAAAGCACTCATGTCATTAGCATTAATATTGGATGCTTATTATTATGCTTATGCTGACAAAATGCATATTTACTTATTAAAAACAATCGACAGTTCCTGTGGTACTTAGGAACCGTAAATTAAATACATGTTGCATTTAACTCATCTCTTGAATTAAATGCATTTGAATTAAATACATATTATCAGTAAATGGAATCTGAACAGATATCAAGAATCTCAAGTCCTGGCGTCTAAACTAAGGTTATATTTCCATTAAGTACTCAAATATGGACCTTTTTCCTGGTTGCTCATGGCTGTATCTTTGACAGAATTATTGACTCAGTCAGTGAGTTCTCCAATCTTTGCGTTTACCATGCTAGTGTAATTGGTTTCAGTAGAATTTTCCACGTCTTCCTTTCAGTGATTGCAGTCACACTGCCATGGCTCTGAAAGCCTTGGACAGTCCAGGAAGCCAAGGGGTGGAATGTAGTCTGCCATTGGTTTTTTGCTCCAGCTAATATTTTAGATAGTGCAGTATTTCTGTTAGCTTGGTACCAATTCACATCTAAGGTGTTATTTTAGTAAAGTGAGATAGCAGGAAATTTTTAGTCATTTAATATTTTAAAATTGTTATTCTAAAGGTGATGTACAGAGGGACCATAGTTACATAAGTCAGCAAATGAGTATATCTCTTTTTGGACAATGTCACCTCTTCCCTTGCTCTCACCAGTTGTTAAGTCTTTAAAGTTTCTTTCTTTCTATGCTTTTGTAAATTATATGAGAAATTCTGCATGTCTAGGAGACACATCATTTGTAATTGGAAATATGTATCTAATTCATAATGTCCATATTTTATTTTATTTTATTTTATTTTTCAAATTTTTATTATCAGGGCTGGGGATATAGCCTAGTGGCAAGAGTGCCTGCCTCGGATACACAAGGCCCTAGGTTCGATTCCCCAGCACCACATATACAGAAAACGGCCAGAAGCGGCACTGTGGCTCAAGTGGCAGAGTGCTAGCCTTGAGCGGGAAGAAGCCAGGGACAGTGCTCAGGCCCTGAGTCCAAGGCCCAGGACTGGCAAAAAAAAAAAAAAAATTATTATCAAACTGATGTACAGAGAGGTTACAGTTTCATACGTTAGGCATTGGATACATTACTTGTAATGCTTGTTACCTTGTCCCTCATACCCCCTTCCCTCCTCCCCCTTTCCCTTTCCCCCCCTGAGGTGTTCAGTTCACTTTCACCAAACAGTTTCGCAAGTATTGCTTTTGTAGTTGTTTGTCTTTTTTTACCCTGTGTCTCTCAATTTTGGTATTCCCTTTCAATTTCCTACTTCTAATACACGGTTTCCAATATACTCAGATAAGATTACAGAGATAGTGTAGGTACAACCACTGGAAGGTGATACAAGAACAAAATCTACTCTAATGAGACATTTTATAAGATGTCAGGTTTTAAGAAAAGATGTCAGGTTTACCTTATTTACTCATGTCTCTTAAATCTGTATCATCTCCTTCACCATTATTTAGATACGATTTCTTTGGAATAGGTGTGAGTAAAATAGACAAAATTGATCTTAGAAGCGGCCAAAGCTATTTGTCTTTATCATTTTCTGCTTTCTGTATGTGTGTGCATGTGTGCACATGTGCATACTGGTTCTGAGGTTGAACTCAGGGTCTTGCAATCTTGCTTAACTTTTATATTCAAGGCTGGTAATCTACCACTTGAGCCATATTTCCACTCTTTTATTTTTTATTTTTTGGCCAGTCCTGGGCCTTGGACTCAGGGCCTGAGCACCTTCCCTGGCTTCTTCCGGCTCAAGGCTAGCACTCTGCCACCTGAGCCACAGCGCCCCTTCTGGCAGTTTTCTATATATGTGGTGCTGGGGAATCGAACCGAGAGCTTCATGTGTAGGAGGCAAGCACTCTTGCCACTAGGCCCTATTCCAAGCCCCATATTTCCACTCTTGGCTCTTTACTGGTTAATTGGAGATAAGAGTCTCACAGTTTCTTCTGCCTGGGCTGGCTTGGAACTGTGATCCTCAGGTCTCAGCCTCCTGAGTAGCTAGGATGACAGGCATGAGTCACTGACACCCAGTTCTGTTTTGTTTTGTTTTTCTTTCAATCTTCTCATTTCAAAATTCTAATGCCCATAAATTCAAACATTTCTCTGGACTAATTTGAGTAGTAGTAAGCTTTTCTTTTGGTGCTTATTCTATTGCGTATTGAATGACAGTCTGGTTGCATTTGTCTTTATCTTAGGGATCAGCGTGAGGGTGGAACTGTTTTGGGAGCTCTATACCAAGCTCCACATGTACACCCAGATCCCCCCCCCCACTCAGCCTTTGTGTACACAGCCATAGAAGAGGTCAGATGATTTTAGCTATGTATGCTATAACAGAGACTTTAGTTTTTCTTCCCAAATCTTCACATAATATAAACAATTATTTCTTGTTTTAAGTAAAGTTGGCCTTGGTTTTCATCATCCACCTAGTATTAAAAATGAATGTCAAGGGGAGGGGGCAGACAAAAGGAAAGAGGAAAGAGAGGCCACATAGAATCAAAATATTCAGTGTTCATATGTGAATATGGAGCCAGGTGACCTGAGGGAAGGGATGAGGTTGGGAGCGATGGGGGAGAATGATGGGAGGGGTGACACTGATCAAGATGCATTGTACTCACAAACTGACATACTGAGTTGAAATCCCTTTGTTCAACTAAAGATAATAAAATTAAAAATTTTTAAATGGGTTCTTAACAGCAAAAGACTCTATGGACTTTGTGCAGCTTTTTAAATAATTGTTTTAGGTAGTTTCAATGTGAATGAAAAATACATTCAGAAGTAGATCATAAAAAAGTAGCTGTCTTCCAATTCATGTTTCTTTCATGCTTTCATAATGAATCAGTGTTGGACACCAGACTTGCTCATTATTCCTATTTTCTCTAGGATGAGATGTGATCTGAGAGTTGTCTTAAATCTTATTTATGATCATGTGTTTGCAAAAGAATAAAAAAAACACACACAGTGAATAATGGTTTCACCCACAGGCAGTCCTATAGCACTGGCTTCGGAATAACAGTGCGGCAAATAGAAACTCGCTGAAATAAAGCACGTTGTGTAGGAATTTTGATTTGCCATGTACATTGATTTCTCATATTATTTTTGTTTCAGGTCAGCTGCTGCGGTTGAAAATGTTTCGGGAGGACCACGGGTCATGGATGACAATGTTCTTTAGTACGATTCTCTTTCTGTTCATCTTCTCTCACATTTACAACACAGTCCTTCTGATGGACGGCAGCATGGGGTAGGTCGCCTTCCCTGTCTGTGGTGCTCACAGCAGGCGTGCCTTAGAATTCAACAAAAAGCCTCTTAGTTCATACTAGACTAAACCTCCTTGCAAATATTCTACTCTAAAGAGAGATAATTTTTCTTGGTTAATTCATTTAGAATCCTTTTAATTTCAATGCATGCAAGTCATTTTTTACATGAAATTTGGTCTCTTCTCTTTCTTTTCTTGTTTATTCTCTCTCTGTCTCTCTCTGTCTCTGTCTCTGTCTCTGTCTGTCTCTCTTTCTCTTTATTTTATACTGGGGCTTGAATTCAGGGCCTGGACATTTTTCCTTTAGCTTTTTCATTCAAGGCTGGCACTTCTACCACTTGAATCAAACCTTCACTTCCAGCCTTTTTTATGTTGGTGGGTTAATTGGAGAGAAGAGCCTCATGGTGGAATTCTACTCTTCCATCAGAAAGAATGATATTGTACCATTGGTAAAGAAATGGAAATATTTGGAAAAAATTATACTAAGCAAAATAAGCCAGACCCAAACATAGGTTGCATGGTTTCCCTCATTTGTGGTAACTAGTGTGTAGAATGTGCTTATAAATCTATGTGAACACACTGTGTGGATCTATCTATCTATCTATCTATCTATCTATCTATCTATCTATCTATCTATCTATCAGCATGATAGTCTCACACAGTGAGACTAAAGGAGGGTATTTATAGGAGCAGATCACAAAGGCTCAATAGCTATGTACATATGATCTTATAAAATAATACTTTTTGAAATGAACTCCAAGAAATGGAAACAGGAGATGAAGAAAAAAAAAGAGTCTCACAGACTTTTCTGCCTGCGCTAGCTTGGAATCACTGTTTTAGAGCTCAGCCTCCTAAATAGCTAGGATCACAGGCATGAGCCAGCGGTAACTGACTGTTCCTCATTTTTAAAGACCTTTCTATGGGGTATCTTGAAGACTGACACAGGAGAGGAGAATCAGAAAGCTTGCTAACTTGATTATATTCTTCTAGTTGGTAAGGCAGAGCTAGGATGAAGGTCTTCAGGTTTGCAATTTTATGGTTTTGCAATGACTGGTTAAATACATGTGTTTGGTATTAGTAGCCTTTATGTTTTCCTCTGGCTTTTTGAGGCAGGGTCTTTCTATGTTATCGGGCTGGTCTTGACCTGAGGCCCCTCTGTTCTCCTGCCTCTGTTGCTTGGTCCCACATGCTGACATAGCTGCGTACCAGCACACTGGGCTCAGTAGCCTTAAAAAAAAAAAAGATAGATTCTTGACAAAGGCATCTTTATTACACATGAGTCACTAAAAATAATGAATTAAGAATTTTATTTATTTTTAAGATTATCTTTAATAATGGTACAAAGGTGTTTCAATTCAACATGTCCGTGCTTAATTTACAATGCATCTTGATCAATGGCACCATTTGCATCATCCTTCTTAACTAGATAATTTTAGTAGTCAGCCACCCTGAATCCAATGCAGAATTATGATTTATACTTATCAACTTTCCATAGCACAAAGGCCATTATTAGTCAAACACAAAGGTTTTTCAGGGTAATGTCCCTTGCTTTGTTCTCTGGAAGTTTTAACAGAAGTATATTGGAAATCGGCTTAGTGTACAGCATTAAGGAATAGATCAGGGAACAATGATAATCCACCCTAGATATTTTGTGTGTACTGAAATAGTTGCTAAGATTAGAATGCTAGATAAGGTCCTTTAAGTATTCAGCTAGCTGAATCTGCCTTCCAGTTCTGTGGTGTGCAATTGTTTTGATGTCACGTATAGATTCTGGCTGCCTGCATCTCAATGTCGAGAAACAAGCTCATTAAAAAAATTTCTTGTTCTCCTCCATCATTAAAGGAAAAGCAGGCATTTCATGTGGTTTATACATTACTTTATAATAGCAAGTAGTAAATGCAAGAATGTGATTTGAGATCCAACGTTCAGGCTTTACAAAGTATCAAAATGCGTTGTCTGTGATTATTTCTTGTACGCAAAAATGATGTTATGAATACTCAGTCTATCTTTATTTTATTTATCTTTTTTGTCTACTGGTACTGTGGCTTGAACTCAGGGCCTGGGCACTGTTTCTTAGCTTTTTCACTCAAGGCTGGTGCTCTACCAAGTGAGCCACAGCTCCACTTGTGGATTTTTGTTGGGTAATTGGAGATGAAAGTTTCATGGACTTTCCTGCCCATTCTGGCTTTGTATCCTGATCCTCAGCTCTCAGCCCCCTGAGTGGCTAGGATTGCAGGTGGCACCCACCAGTGTATGGGCCACCTACTCTTTTAAAATGATGAGGTAAAAGACTTTGATTGGGGGCTTCTGAGACAATTCCTCAGCCATAGAACAGGCAAGAAGGGACTGGGGAGTGCCTGGAATCACTTAACACACCTAACAGTCACTTAGCAAAGAAAGGTCTCAGTGGGAGATGTGGTACTCTCAAAACACTGGGCAGAGCCAAGTGTGGTGGCACAGGCCTGTGTGCCTGTTCCTCAGGAGGTTGAGACAGGTGGATAGTGACTTCCAGACTAGCATGGGCTACATAGTGAGTTCCCACCACAAAAACAACATAAAAACAGATATAGGCATGTGTTGGGTCCAGAAAGGAAGATAGACCAGATGGCTCCATTTCTACTCATTAGTTAACATGTTGAATTCACACCTCATGGTTCAACTACCTAAAGATAGTTAACAAAAAAAAGGAATATCAGGTAAAAAACAAAGCTTTTGTTTATTTTCCTTTAATTCTACTGTCTGCTTAGATTTTTTCCTTGGGAGAGAAAAGGGGGAATGCGCAAAGAAAGCAAGGACAAAGCAGTTACCAAAATTAGAAAGTTATGATGAGTCCACTGTTGAGCATTGTCTGAAAGAACATCTTCCATGCAGGACTGAAGCCTTAAAAATGTGAGATGTTAATAGGAAAGGCCATGAAATGACATTCCTCCAAAGTCATTGCATTGACTTGCTTAAAAATTATCCCAGGAGGATGCCAGTGGCTCATGCCTGTCATCTTAACTATTCAAGAGGCTGAGATCTGAGGATCATGGCTTGAAGGAAGTTCAGGCAGACAAACCCATGAGACTCTTATCTCCAGTTAAACAGCAAAAAGTTGGATGCAGAGTTGTGGCTCAAGTGGTGGAGTGCCTGCTCTGAGTGAAATAGCTAAGGGAGAGTGCTCAGATTGAGTTCAAACCTCAGTACTAGCACATACAAAAAGAACGATCCTAAATGAATTTTCTGATGCTTCCTGTGTTCAACTTGTAACTTTAAAGCCAATCTATTTAGAAACTCTCTGCTTGGTATGACTGAAGAGAAAGAAGTTCCCGAGTCTGGGTTGAAGCCTTTGCTGACTAGAAGCAAAGCAGGTCATCTAAGTCTGGGAAGGGTTTCCATTTTTTGGATACTTCACATTTTGAAGTTGTCTTTCTGAAGAATCTTTGAGTGATGTAATTTTTATAGTATCTATAGTATATAGCTTTATATAGTATATAGCTTTAATTTAATTTTATAGGCTTCTTGGTTCCCACTCCACCCCTCATGCCTACCCTGAAAGGGAATACATGTATAATGTAAAGGAGAATATGTGTAAAATGTAAAGGAGAATGTGTTTAATGTAAAGGACAATATGTGTAAACTATAAAGGAGAAAACGTGTATAATGTGGGAGCATGAAAACCTGGGAAATGGCTGTGGTTCCTAGGAATATTCTGAAAACAGCCACTTGATGGCAGCAAAGGGCAGGTTTTAAGCTCTGTCTCATTGACATTTTCTCTTGGCCAACCTTCCCTCTTCTGGGTGTCTGATACTCCGTGCTGAAATATTTGTCTGCTTTGTTGTTGATGTTTGGAAGAAATCCACACAGCAAATTGTGTAATAAGCACTTTTGGGGAGAATGCCTCCCTTCTTCCCTTTCTCTTTCTCTTCCTCTTCCTCCTCCCCTCCCCTCCCCTGCCTTCTCCTCCCCTACTCTTTCTTACATGCCAGCACTGGGGCTTCAATTCAGGGATTGAGCACTGTCCCTGAGCTTATTTTGTTCAAGACTAATGCTCTACCACCTGAGCTACAGCTCCACTTGCAGTATTTTGATGGTAGATTGGAGATAAGAGTCTCTCTGGCTTTTCTGCTTGGAGTCACACCTCCCTCCTCAGATCTCAGCTTTTGGAGTAGCTAGGATTATAGCTATATGCCACCCGTACCCAGTGGCTCACACCGGTAATCCTAGCTACTCCAGAGGCTGAGATCTGAGGATAGAGATTCAAAGGCAGCCTGTGCAGGAAAGGGCCAAGAGGCCCTTATCTCCAAATAGTCACCAAAAAGCTACTAGTGGAGGAGTAGCTCTAGTGGTAGAGCTCACCAGCCTAGAATAAAAAAGCTAAGGGACAGCACCCAAGCCCTGAGTTCAAGCCCCTGTATTAGTGTGAAACAAACAAACAAAAAAAGCACACTATTATTTCCAAAGTTCAATCAATAAGCTACTGTTTTCAGGTTGTGCGGAGGTGGAGGGGTCCGGTCTGGGTTCAGGAGCTGCAGTGTCGGTAGCTTAGCTGTAAGCGGTGGTGAAGTCTGGAGGAACTCTACTCGTTGGCTGAAAAGCTTCACTGGGCTGTTAATATAAGGCTGAATGCAAATTGGGCTAGAGTGGTGCTTTCAATAATTTGTTGGCTTCACTCTTAATTAGGCTAAACATTGACTTGCTTGTACAACTAATTCACAATAATAGCGCCATTAATTACTAAGGCTTGCAGTAAGGGCAAAGCTGGCTGCTGAGAAGGAGCTGACAGGAATAGAAATGTAATGGATGGCTTTGTCTGGTCAAGAGGGCTGCCCAGTGGCACAGAGGGAGGAGGGGAGGTGGGAAGGGGAGGAGTAGAGGGGAAGGGGGAGGGGGACTGAAAAGGAAGAGAAGGAGGAGGGAGAGTGAAGATGGTAATTATGACTTAATAAGCCAGAGAAGTTAGCAATAGATTACAGTTTGCTGTTTGTAGTTCCTCTGGTTGGAAATCAGTTGGCTTGGAGAATACACAGGTCAAATAGCACAGCATATTAAAATGATCCCCACACCATGTAGTATATACCCACGAGGTTTTAAAGCATTATTGAGCCAGGCACCAGTGGCTCACACCTGTAATCCTAGCTACTCAGGAGGCTGAGATTTGAGGATCGCCATTCACAACCAAGTCCTGGCAGACAAATCTGAGAGACTCTATCTCCACTTAACCAGCAAAAAACCAGAAGCAGACCCGTGGCTCAAGCAGTAGGCAGCCAGCTTTGAGAAAAAAAGAAAAAAGCCAAGCAAAAAGTGTGAGGCTCGGGGCTGGGGATATGGCCTAGTGGCAAGAGTGCCTGCTTCATATACATGAAGCCCTGGGTTCGATTCCCCAGCACCACATATACAGAAAATGGCCAGAAGTGGCACTGTGACTCAAGTGGCAGAGTGCTACCCTTGAGCGGGAAGAAGCCAGGGACAGTGCTCAGGCCCTGAGTCCAAGCCCCAGGACTGGCCAAAAAAAAAAAAAAAGTGTGAGGCTCTGCATTCAAGCCATTACTGGCACAAAAATAACATAAAACATCCTTGAAAATATAATCAATGCAGCATCCTTGTTATTTACTGAGGATGTGTGATTACCTGTCCAGAATCAGTATTGATTTGACAAATATTTGATTAAATATTTTATTGGCTGGTTACAACATTACAGACTCTCATCCAGGAAACAGAATACCTGGGTAATCGCCATAATTTTACTACTTAAATGGAGAGAAAATAATCTTGACCAATCAGACAGTTTCTTCTGCATTTTATGTTGTCATTGTAGCATTGTCATTCTTATCATCTTTCTCAACATTACCTTGAGTATTATTCTACAGGAAATGCATGCTTCTGAGATGAGATGGACAACTTAAATTTAAGGTGGATAAATTAAGAAAAAAAGTCTTAGTTCTCTCTAGCCTTGTTCTGGGTGGGTGTGGTACAGGAGACACAGCAGGAGTCCTTTGTCCTGTCTTTTAACTCTGTACAGGTCACTCTCTGAGCCTCAACTTTCTCTAGTATACAGTGGTGTATTTAGGAGCCATCTTATGGCTGCAGTCACAGTCCAAGAAGACAATGTCTGCAAAGCAATTGTGATGCTGCCTGCCCAACCAGGAGCCCCTGGGAGATGCCTGTGGCTTTTGTCCTCCCAATCTGTGTGAGCTGATGGTAGCACACACTTGTAATCCTAGTTCCTCCATGATCCTATGATCATGGTTCAAAGCCAGCCCTGGCAGGAAAGTCTGTGAGACACTTATCTCCAATGAACCAGCCAAAAAAGTCAGAAGTGGAGCTGTGGCTCAAGTGGTAGAGTGCTGGCCTTGAGCACAAAAGGTCAGGGACAGTTCCCAGGTCCTGAGTTCAAGTCCCAGTACCAGCATGACAAAAAAGCTGAAATAATAAGTATTTTTTCATATATGTATAATATGATTTATAATATATGTAATGTCACCTGTCTGTCTACCTGTCTGTCCATCTGGGATGTTGTGAGTGCCTTTGTCAAGCTACACAACACAAGTGCCCTGCCACTGAGTCTTATTCCCAGCCTGAAATAAATTTGCAACAAAATATTACAGTACTATTATTATTGTGCAATCATAACAATTTTTTCCTAATTTCACGCCCAAATAAACACTTGGCACACATAGGTCTCTAGTACTTATGGATTTCCTAAGTCACAATGTATATAATACTATAGTCACAGACATACTTGACTTATGACATGAAATTAGGACATGATAGACATAAACCAGGCACCAGTGCTATTAGTGTTCATGATTATGAATGTATGTAAACAATTCCTTATATTTATTATTATTATTTTGGTGCCAGCATTGGAACTTTCACTCAGGACCTTGTGCTCTTTCCTGGATATTTCACTCAAGGCTGGTGCTCTCCAACTTGAGCCACAGCTCCACTTCCATCTTTTTGCTAGTTAACTGAAGTCAGAATTTCTAGGACTTTTCTGCCCTGGGTAGCTTTGAATCATGATCCTAAGATCTTAGCCTCCTGAGTAGCTAGGATTACAGGCATGAGCCACCAGTACCCCACTTCATTTTATTTTAGAATTTTTAAAAATTATCTTTAAATAGTTGTACAAAGGGGTTTCAATCCAACATGTAAATTTATGAGTACAGTATCATCTCTTCCATTGTTCTTCCACTTTATTTTTGATCAATGAAAAGAAAACATAGAAGCCTAACAAAATTTCATTAAGATTCAGGAGATAACTATTAAGTCAATCAATGTTTAGTAACTTAAATATTAAGTTCCTAAATAATTATTTGATAGTTTTAATGTTGAACAGAGAGGGAATTATGGATAGTATCCTTTAAATTAATTGCCAGGTAGTCTTTGCATGTACACAGATATGTGTGCTTATTATCTCTGTGTGTGTGTGCTGGTACTGGAGTTGGAACTCAAGGCCTTGCTCTTTCTTGACTTTCTGCCCCTCAAAGCTGCAGCTCTTCCACTTGAGCCTTCCATCTCTGATGTTTTGCTAGTTAATTGGAGATCAGAGTCTCATGGACTTTTCTGCTTGGGGTAGCTCTGAACTGAAGTCCTCATTCAGATCTCAGCCTTCTGAGCAGCTAGCATTAAAGGTAGAGTCAGCAGCACCAGGCAAAATTATCTACACCCCACATAATAACAAATATGTTAAAGTTTCATCTCAATTCCAACTTCCCAGAGAGGAGCGAGCAGGAAATGATAACTTCTCAGATCTGGGAAATTGATGCATACTGTATATTCTGAGGTTCAAGCCTTTCCAAAAGCTATATAGTCTAATTTAGCAAAATTAAGAAGAAACAGTCCAGTACTGTCTGATAAAATGACATTTCTGTGACCAGCTATCACATTTGTGCTAAATTAAGCTGGTAGTTATTCATGAGAGATGGTGGCAAAACAATGGACAGTTGTATTGACAAAATATTTTGTTATTCAGCTATTTTCTGGCTAGACTGACACACATGCAGCACAATTCTGCACTCTATTTTAACTGCCAAGTAAGGAATAATGTCTTTTATACTCTGCTTATCAGGTCAGGAAGGAGATAATGCATTGTGTGAAGGAGAGATTAAATAAGCAACCTATTTCTTCCTAAGGAAGAAGCACAGTGGTTGTTTTATTTTTCTCATGGCAATTGCCAGTGACACACAAACCCTTTACTCTGTGTGTGCGTGCGCACGCATGCACGTGTGTGTGTATGTGTGTGTGTGTGTGTGTGTGTGTGTGTGTTGGTACTGGGGCTTGAACTCAAGGCTTGAGTGTAGTCATTTAGCTTTTCTGCTCAAGGCTGGACTCTACCACTTAAGCCACACCGTCATTTCTGGCTTCTTTGACAGTCAGTTGGAGCTAAGAGACTCATGGACTTTCCTGCTCCAGCTGGCTTGGAACTGCAATCCTTAGATCTCAGCCTCCTAAGTAGCTAGGATTACAGACATGAGCCATCAGTTCCTGGCTGAGCTTCTACTTTTAATTTGAACTAATTAATTGAAAACTTTACCTAAATGCCAGGAATTACAAGGCCTGCTATAGCAAGGTATTTGTGGTATTGATGTTCTTTAGAACTAGGATAGTACAGGAGGATTCTATTGTTGTTGTTATGTTTAATGTTCTAGGTGAATTTCCTTCAGTGTACCCTACATGGTTACTGTATATGATTTTGGTACACTGGATATTGTATATATGCCTACCTGAACTAGGGAAGGGAAAGAGGGTGTAACAGATATCACAAGAAATGTACTCATTACCTTATTATGTAACCATACCCCCTTTGCACAGCACCTTGTCAATAAAATTTAATTAATAATAAAAAAAGAACTGGGACATTAAAAGTGCTCATTTCATGAACATAGTAAATGAATACTCTTATCTAATTTTTAAACCACCACTTTTTTTACAATAAAAACTCAACACAATAAAAACAAAATATGAGAAATGTTGTATGCTTTGTATACAAAATTCACTCTTTGGGCTGGGAATGTGGCTTAGCGGTAGAGTGCTTGCCTAGCATGCACAAAGCCCTGGATTCAATTCCTCAGCACTACATAAACAGAAAAAGCCAGAAGTAGCACTGTAGCTCAAGAGGTAAGGTGCTAGCCTTGAGCAAAAAGAAGCCAGGGATAGTGCTCAGGTCCTCAGTCCAAGCCCCAGGACTAGCAAAAAAAAAAAAAAAAAAATCACTCTTTCTCCCTAAAATACGTGTTTTGAAAGATTCACAGACTAAACCAGGTACTGGTGGCAATCCTAGCTACTTAGGAGGCTGAATGCTGAGAATTGTGGTTCAAAGCCAGCCTGAAAAGACAAGTAAATACATTGTAGTTAGTTCTGTATATGTTATAAAATTATATATATAAAGTTATATATGTATGTATATATACATGTATGTTTATATACATCATATATACATATCTCTAAAGATATATATATATATATATATAACTTTAAAGTGAGAAAAATTTTATAGGACAGTTTGTAAAGGCCAGCAGACATGATAGGTCTCTTGGGATCATTTCAAGTTAATGTAGGGCTCAGCAGAAAGAAGAGACGAGCTAGAAAATTGTAGCTTCCTATATGATTTAAGTGTCTGGGGGAGATGGCTTTGATTGCCATTTCATTATCTCATTTGAAAGTGAGTCAGCATAGCATTGATGAAAATTCAATGACCTAAATTATAAGCTAGTGATGAACTCAGCTAGCTGCAGCTATTTTGTAAATTGTTTGACCCAGATCCTTCGAGCTTTGGAAAGATCCTTAGCAAACCACAGTGACCATCTCTTCTTATAAAGTGAGAGCTGTCGACATTCAACAATGTCAGCTTATGTCCAGGCTCCAGCTCACTGATGAAGATGTAAACATCTTTCGAATATGTACTCTGGTCTCCAAACCCCAGCTAGAGACTGAGGACAGATCTTTCTGAAGTAAAACTAGCATGTATCCAGAGCTGGCTCAAGAAGAAGGGAATGGTTTAATATTATCATAGCTGCACAGTAAGTGATTAAGGGATAATAAGTTTAAAAAATAAGGTATCTGGGTACTGGTATTTACTCTGAGATAGGAGGATCTGAGCATCACAGTTTGAAATCAGCCTAGGCAGGAAAATCCAAGAGACTCTTATATATCCAATTAACCATTAAAAAGCCAACAATGAAGGTGTGCCAGCCTTGAGTGAATAAAGCTAAGGGGCAGCTCCCAGGCCTTGAGTCCAAGCCTCAGTGTGTACACACACACACACACACACACACACACACACACACACACACACACACACAGAGTATCTAGGACAAGGAGATATAAATCAAGGGTGTGGTTTGAGACTAAACTCATGTTATTTAGGAATTAGCAATGGACTATGGTAAGAAGTTTTGTTGTATTGAGTGAATGCACATCCTCATCTTTCCTTCTCGGTGCCCGATATTTATATACAACATGAAGGTGTTTACATTAAAAGACAGGGAATAAAGCAAAGAAAGGGATGACATTGCCCCTCCCCCAAAAGAAATGTACCTGACTTATGAAATGATGACCCCTCTGTACAATATCCTAATTAGAACCATAAAATTATATTGGAAAAAGCCATAGAATGAGTGTCTCCAAGGTACAGCATACAATGAAGAGCTACATTAACAAAATCTATTGTGAGCCAGCTATTTATATTGCTAAGCTACCATCAGCTACTGCACAATTTTGTGTCCTATTCTCATTGTCAAGTAATGAATGTCTAGAGTGTCTTTTGTATTCTGGAAACCCTAATAATGTAGTCAAAAAAGTACACTGTACCAGTTAGAATACGCTTCAGTACAAATAATTGCAACATTTCCAATGAATTACCATGTCAAGGTTCATTCTACTTCTACTACATTTCCACTGAAGTCAGGTGGAGGTCCTGGATTCTAGACATGGTCTTTCTTCATATCAAGGCTGGAATAACTATAAGGTGAAAGCTTAGCCATGAGGTGACAGTGTTTTGGGGATCTCAGGGAAGTCACTAAAAACTCTTCCTGGAAAATCATTTTTATCACTTGGGATCACAATTCTTTGTCTAGAATTATTTCCTAGGGTAAGAAATAGCCAGTCCATATAAGGCCTAGGAAAGCACTTGTCACATGACCAGACAGACACCCATACATCTCAGAAACTTCTTTTTAAAGTATTATCTTCAAATAGTTGTACAAACTGGCTTCCATTCAAGGTGTGGGTTTGTGAGTACAATGCATCTTGCTCGTGGTGACACCTCTGCTTTATGGGAGGAAGGTGTGGTGTTCAGGTTAATTAGACAATGGACTGGTGTCCAGTGTGCTGTGCTCCAGTTTTGATCTTTATCTACTATGCATTTCCTCCTTGTCCTCGACCTCCTTGTCCTCATCCTCCTCCTCCTCTTCCTCCTCCCCCCTCCTCCTCCTCTTCCTCCTCCCCTCCTCCTCCTCCTCTTCCTCCTCCCCCTCCTTCTCCTCCTTCTCTTCCCCACCTTCCTCTTCATCCCCTTCTCATCTTCTTTTCCTCCTTCTCCTTCTCCTCTCCTTCTCCTTCTCCTTCTCTCTCCATTTCTCTGTCTCTCTGTCTCTCTCTTTATGTGGTTATTGGGTTTTGAACTCAGAGCCTTGAATTCCTCATTGGTGATGTTTCTCAAGGCTGGTGCTCTACCACTTGACCCATCCCTCTACTTTCTTTTTTTTTAAAGTGGAAAATTGGAAATAAGATTCTTTTGCATTTGTCTGCCTGGGCTGGCATCACCAAACGGTGATCCTCAGATCTCAGCTTCTTGAGTAGTTAGGATTACAGGTGTGAGCCACTGGCAGCCAACGCCTACACATTGTGATTTGGTGTATGCATCCACTCTAATTTGTTCTAAAATACTTCAAATACCATTTTCATGTGTATGTGTTTTACCACAGGGAAAAAAGTCATCTTCAAGTAGTTGTAGAAAGGAGTATAATTCAACATGTCCATTTATGAGGACAATACATCTTAATCAACATCACCCCTACCATTGTTCTCTTCCAAAATAAATGAACTGAGTTAGTGAATTGAAAGAGGCAGCCAGGGAGACCTTCTGAAGTTCTGAAAACAAAAACTTGTATAGTAAGTCAGAGGGATTATAAAATGCTTTACCTTCTTACATCTATAAAAGTGAAATGAGTCCGGAACAGGAGGAATTTGATCAATTAGAATGGAAGATCCCACCAAGGCTGAACTTGTGCACTCCCCCCTGGTTGCCATGGCAACCAGGCTCCCTTCCAGCCTAGTGATCTTTGGATGTGAGTGGGGTAACAAGTGGGGGAAGAGAAACCTGTGTGCCAATTGCTCTCTACCTCTGGGGGAGATGAAGGTAAAGCATGAGATTAGAAAGAGGAGACTGGATTTAAAAAGTTGTTACAGGAAAAGCATTAAACTGAATCTGAGCCCTAGCACACAGCAGGTATGCTGTGTATGCTGTGTATGATTTTGGCTGATGTCAGGGTAGGTAGGACATCAGGCCATTGCAGGTTGCCTAGCCACAGGAACTTTTCAAGAATACAGGGCCTGTGTATATTGGCTTGTGTTGAGAGCCACTTGCTTTGTCTGCGAAACATTCACCTGCCCAGAAGAGTTGAGGAGAGGTGGAACAGGCTTGTCCATATTTTTCTGTGTAATTGATTGACTTTGTATTCTTAAAAATTATTACTATTATTTTGTGTTCTGGGGTGTGGAGTAGGGCCTGAACATTGTCCTCTGAGCTTTATTGCTCAAGGCTATGTTCCATCATTTGAATTACAGCTCTACTTCTGTTTTTTGTTTTGTTTTGTTTTTGTTTTTTGGTGGTTAACTAGAGATAAGAGTCTCATGGGCTTTCCTGTCTGCTTCCTTTGGATCATGGCTTCCAACTTTGATCCTCAGATCTCAGCCTCCTTAAGTAGCTAAGATTATAGTATAGTCCATAGCCACCAGATTGTTGGCTTTGTCTTTTGGTTTGTTTTATTTTCTTGTTGCACTGGAAGTTCCAACCCAGTGCCTTGCTCATCCTAGGAAAGAGATTTTACCACTGAGCTAGATCCCCAGACCATTATTAATTTTTTCTTTTATGATGTCATTAAACATATTTTGTGTTTGATAAACATCTGTTCAGACTGTGTTAATCATCTGAGTTGTTTCTGCTCTTTATTAAATATATATTGAAGGTACATCATTCTTGGAGAACTAAGGACTAAAAACAACCAGCACTTTAATATTGCTATTTCTTTTTTAAAAATATATTTTATTGTTATTGTAGAGGTGATGTAAAGAGTGATTACAGTTTCATAAGTCAGGGAATGAGTGCATTTCTTTTTGAAGTGTCATCCCTTCCCTCACTCTCTTCCAGTTTTTTCCCCTCCCATTCCTACCCATAAGTTGTTTAGTTCATTTTCCACATAGTGTCCAATGAGTACCATGGCTGTATTTGTTCACCCTTTGTACCTCCATTTCTGGGCTCCCCGTTACCCTCTCAAACACAGATAAATGCACAAACAAGACAAAAGGAAAAGACAACCAAATCAGCAGCAGCAACAACAAAATCTCTTGTTTCTTTTTTTTGGAATTCATTCTATAAAATACTATTTTATGTGATCATATGCACAGAGCTGTTGAGCCTTTGTGATTGCTCCTATGGATATCCTCCTGTGGTCTCATTGTGTGAATGTCTAGAGACCTGTTTAATTTGTCATGTCCCAATGTATTTTTTTTAACCATCCAGTGTGTTTATTTGTAGATTTATAGGCACTATTTTCTCCCCCAATACTTCTCTCTGGAAAATAAAGAGAAAAGGTACTCCCTCCTCTACCTTCCATAGCTCATAAGCAAATCCTAATAAGATATGAAATATAGAGAAAAACACAATATATGTTACTGACAACTAGGGTAGCTTTGTGATTTATCATTCAAAACAGGGTGTTTTGGAAAGATAAAGCAATTTTTTGTGTTATTTTTTGCCAGTCCTGGAGCTTGAACTCAGGGCCTGAGCACTGTCCCTGGCTTCTTTTTGCTCAAGGCTAGCACTCTACCACTTGAGCCACAGCACCACTTCTGCCTTTTTCTATATATGTAGTGCTGAGGATTTATATGAGGCAAGCACTCTTGCCACTAGGCTATATTCCCAGCCCCAGGCAAAGGAATTTTGATAATGATAAAGTCATAGAAATTTGAGGATGTTCAAGTCTAAGCTAAATGTGTTGTGTTGGTGGTTCATGCCTGTAATTCTAGCTACTCAGGAGGCTGTGAGACTCTTATTTTCAATTAACCACTAAAAAGCCAGAATTGGAACTGTTGCTTAAGTGGCAAAGTGCTAGCTTTGAGTGAAAAAGCTCAGAAACAGCACCCAGGTCCAGAGTTCAAGCCCCAGGATTGGTGCTCGTGTGTACTCATGCACTCACACATGCACATATGTGCACACACACACACACACACACACACACACACACACAACACACACCTGGAGGATGTGGATCTCAAAGAAGGAAAGCACGTTGTTTTGGAATGCCCTAGAAGGAAATCTTGGCATTGATGCACATTGAATGTCTGTGCACTAAATATCCTCTAAATTACTTGCAGCAAAATTCAGTTCTATTAGAAACCATTGGGGTGAATTTATTTTAGGATGAAAGAGTTGTTTCCAAGAAATAATTGGTATCATGCTAAACATGTAGGAAGGAAATGAATTACAAAGCCAAAAATAATGTCACAGAAATCTCTATTTGTAGCAAAATCTCAGAAAAATACTTGGTGACTGACAAAAGAATTGTTAATTAAGAATGAATTGACCAATTTGACTGCAATTTTCTGGGCCTATAACTCTAGGAAGCACATGAAAATGAGTTCTTTTTTGCTTCAGGCAAACCTACCTTTTCTTTTTTTTGTTCTCTCTCTGTCTCTGTCTCTCTCTGTCTCTGTCTCTGTCTCTCTTTCTCTCTCTCTCTCTCTCTTTCTCTCCCCCTTCATCCCCCTCTCTGTCAATGTAGGGCTTGAACTTAGGGCCTGGGCACTGTCCCTGAGCTTTTTCACTCAAGGCTAGCGCTTTACTACTTTGAGCAACAGCGCCACTTCTGGTTTTCTGGTGGTTGATTGGAGGTGAGTCTCTTGGACCTTCCTGCAGGGGCTGGCTTTGAACTGCAATCCTCAGATCTCAGCCTCCTGAGTAGCTAAGATTACACATGTGAATCACTGGTACCCAGTTAAGTATCAATATTGTCTGTCTCTGTCTCTCTGTGTGTGTGTGTGTGTGTGTGTGTGTGTGTGTGTGTGTGTTCATCTCAGATCTCACTAGGAGTGAAGACAGGTCCCAGGAATGAGCAAGAAGCAGTGGAGCTGTACAGGGGAAGCCTCTAAGCCCTGAGACAGCCCTAGAGAACCCATGTCCCCCATTCTAGCCCTGTGTAGCTTGAACCCAGATGCCCTCTTATAAGTAGATTTGAAGGCTGGGCGCCAGTGTCTCACACCTATAATCCTAGCTTCTCAGGAGGCTGAGATCTGAGGATCATGATTCAAAGCCAGCCACTGCAAGAAAGTCCATAAGACTCTTATTTATAATAAGCTATTCAGAAAAAGCAGAAGGGGGCTGTGGTTCAAGTGGTAGAGCACTAGCCTTGAGCTAAAGAAGCACAGAAACAACACCCAGGACCACAGTTCAAGCCCTAGGACAGACAAAAATAAGTAAATAAAGAAACAGAATTGCATAAAAGAAAAAAAAAGAAACAGGATAATTAATTAATTTAAATTAAATTAAAAATTGCACTGTATTGGCAAGTGTCCATGGTTCATGTTTGTAATCCTAGCTACTCAGGAGGCTGAGATCTGGGGATCATGGTTCAAAGCTATCCTGAGCAGGAAAGTCTAGGAGACTCTTACTTCCAGTAACCACCAAAAAAGTCAAAGGTGGAGACATGGTTCAAGTGATAAAAGGCACCAGCCTTGAGTGACAAAGCTCAGGGACAGCGCCCAGGCCTTGAGTTCAAGCCCCAGCACTGGAACAATTAATCAACTAATGAGGTAAAAATTATCTACAAAGGGTCTTATCTGCCCCAGTCAAAATAATCTGAGAAGTAGCCTGGACTTGATCTTCCTTCTGCCATTTTTCAAGATGAAATATTCATTTTTATCACAAATGCTAAATATATATACATATGTGTATATATCAATATTGATATAGATGGATGGATAGACAGGCAGATAGACATAGCAACTAATCACTGAATTATACAGCTATAAAAAGCTATGTTGTAAGCCAGGCACCAGTGGCACATGCCCGTAATATTAGCTATTCAGGTGGTCCAGATCTGAAAATTTGAGTTCAAAGCCAGATCAGGCAGGAAAATCCAGGAGACTCTTATCTCCAATTAACTAGCAAATCACTAGAAGTGGAGGTATGGCTCAAGTGGTAGAATGCCAGCCTTAAGTGGAGTAATTTTCAGTGCCCTGGTTCTGAGTTCAAGCACCAGTACAGGCACATGTGCATACATGTGAGTACACACACCACTTAATATGTGATATCTCAATTACTTTTCTCTTCATTAGAAATAGAACTTGAACCCATCCTTCCCCAGTCCTGCTTCCAACCATGATCCTCAGATCTTATCCTCCTGAGTAGCTAGAATTATAGGCATTAGTCACTGGGGTGTTCAGCTCATACATTGTAATTTCTTAGAGTCATCAGCTTATAGGTAATATATCACTTTCAATTAGGAATGGCAGTGTAATGGGCTTTCACTTAGGCATGAGAAAGTACCTGCATTTAAAACTATTTTCAGACTTGGCAGTTTTTACTGCAGTATGCACATGGACAAATAATTCTAAGGAGAATTATTTAACACTCTCTCATGAGCTTTGTGTGACATACAGAGATTTATATGTGTATCCTTTTAAAAAGCGAGTTGGAATTTTACTTCAGTAGGAATTATATTGCATGCAGAAATTTAAAAGGTACAACAAAACCATTTCAGTTGACAGTGTCACAGCGCAACTAATCAAGGCAAGTACAACAGAGCCACACGGAGATCTTTACTTTGCAGAATCGAAGTGCCCTTTGTTTTCAAGAGAAATAGAGAAGTCCCACTGTACAGCTAAAGATGAAAAAGTAAGAGAAAATATACAAGCAAAGTATTCACCGTGCAAGATGTCTGTTGGTGTGCAGTGCAGATTTATCATCTCTTTAAAAATTAATTTAAAAATTATATCCCATCCTCATTTAATAATGCTTTGGAATGCTGGGAGCTAGTGGCTTGTGCCTGTAAATCATAGCTATGCAGGAGGTTGAGATTTGAGTGTTGTGCTTGGAAACCAACCCAGGCAGAAAATTTCTGACACTCATCTCCAATTAACCAGCAAAAACTAGAAGTGGAGATGTGGCTCAAATGGTAGAGCACCAGCCTTGAATGTTAATCTAAGGGAGAGTACAAAGCCCTTGATTTCAAGCCACAGTACTGGTAAGTGCATGCACGCGCGCGCAAACACACACACACACACACACACACACACACACACACACACACACCTGCTTTGGAAGTTTCCAGAATTCCTTTAGTTATCCAGAAGTTTTCTGTGTTCCTTCTCTCTAAGAGCTCTTTGCTGTGCCTTATTTGTTAGGCCACACAGGGAATACTTCTCTCTCCACCATGTAATACTTACAGCCATTTATTTTTTGTTTGTCTATTTACTTACCTATGGTACCAGAGTTTGAACTTTGGGCCTTGAGCTCTCTTGGTTTGTTTGCTCAGCTGGTGCTCTACCCACGTGAGCCATGTCTCCAGTTCAGTATCTTACTGGTCAATTGGAAATGAAGTATTTTGGATAGTTCTTCCTAGGCTGGCTTTGACCCATGATCCTCCAAGTCTTGGCCTTCTAAGTAATTAGGATTACAGGTGTGAGCTACTGGTGCGTGGTCTTAGCACCATTCACATTTTTTCTTTTCTTTTTTACTATTAAATTTTTATTAGCATAAATAGCTGTACAAAAGGGTTTCATTGTGATATTTACAAGTTATGTTTAATGCACTTTAATCATATTTATCCCGTCAATGTCACTCTTTCTTAGAAACTACCTTCCCTCTTCTCCACTTCTTTATTATTTTGTGCACTGAGCCTGAGGCTTGAACTCAAGGTCTAGGGACTCTCCTTGGGTGTTTTGGCTCAAGGCTCATGTTCTACCACGTAAGCCTCAGCTCCACTTCTGGCCTTTAGATCCTTTATTAATGACAAAAAATCTCATAGACTTTCCTGCCTGAGCTGGCTTTGAACTGTGATCCTCAGATCTTAGTCTCCTGATTAGCTAGGATTATACGTGTGAGCCACTGGTGCCTGCCATTTTTAAAAAATAAGGTTTTGATGCATTTCATTACACTGTTTTCATATACACACATATACATATTCAATATATATATTCATATATATACATGTATATAACGTACTTCTATAGTAGTCACCCCCATCATCTCTCCTTTTCCCTTCTTTCCACCCACATAGAAATGAAAACATAAAATATTTGTCTTATCAGCATTCTTGTCACCTGGAAAAGCTCAATTTCCTTGGTTCCTAACTCCCACATTCTGTCAACTCTGCATTCCTTCCTCTCAAGGTGCTCATTTTTTGTTTTCTTAAGTCCCTTATCAAACAAGCCTTTGCTTTCTTTTCTTGTTCAATCCATGCTTATTGAAGGAGAACTCCAATCCCCTTTCCTGGATTAAGAAATGATCCTCCCACTTCGTGGTTTCGCGTTCATCTTTAGTTAAAGTTTCCAAAATTGACTTTTTGTTCCAGGTGACCACAGTTCTATCCACTGTCATATTTCAACCATGTTTGCTCTCCATCACCCAAAGTTGAACTCATCTCGCTCTCCACCAACTATCCTGGACCCGCTATTATCTCCATTGTCTACTCAAAGACTTTCCTCGTGTGTCACCCTCTTTTCTTGCATGCATGTAGAAGATCAAGAGGGCTCATTTGTTCTCTCTGTGCATTGTCTCTTGGACCCATCTTCTTATTCCTGTCTTTCCTGCCAGTCTCTATCATCTCTTCCGGGGATGGCTGTGAGCAGTTGTCCTGCCTCACTGATTCTCTCCACATGGTGGCGCTTCTCCTCAGACACAGCCATCCCTGCTCCCTGCTCCCAGCTCCCTGGAGTGGGGACAAAGTCTGAGTTCTTCCCAAAACAACCCTTCTCACATTGTGAGGTGCAATGTCTCCGTAGCTCTCAGTTGCATTTCCTCCATGAGGCTCTACATAATGCAAGCAAGGTTTTTTTTTTTTTAGCACATTAATCATGATCATAATCATGAATAATTACATATTCATCTGCCATTCATTATGTCTGGGTAAAAACTGAAGTTCTGTTAGGCACTAGTGGCTCATACCTGTAATCCTAACTACTCAGGAGATCTGAGGATCACAATTCGAAGCCAGCCTGGACAGGAAAGTCCATGTGACTCTTCTCTCCAGTTAATCAGCAAAAATCCAGTAGTAGAGCTGTGGCTCAAGTGGTTGAGTGCCAGTCTTGAGCAACAGAGCTAAAGGATGGTGCCCAGGCCCTGGGTTCAATCCCTAGGCGGAGCGCACACAACAATAAAAACAAGCCCCTAAGTTCTATGCAAAGTGTTGTCAATAGGACATTCTTTTAGTTTTATCAATAAGACATTCTCCTCCTTACTGCTGGGTCCTCTTGATCTCCACCTTCTTTACTGTCAATGTTCTGGCAAGCTCCCATTCATTATTCAAGCATTTTCTTGGAAATCAATTCCTCTGGGAAAAGAGTACTAACAGTTTTAGGTCAGGTCAAATGTTACTTCTATGTGTTACCGTAGCATTGTGTCTCACTCACAAACTGGTGTGTGTGTGTGTGTGTGTGTGTGTGTGTGTGTGTGTTTGGCAGGGGATTAAGTTTAGGGCCTTTCACATTTCACAAGCTACTGAACCACATCTCCAGTTCCCCCAATACTCTTTTACTTTTCTTTGCCAGTCCTGGGGCTTGAACTCTGAGCCTGAGCACTCTCACAGAGCTTTTTTGCTCAAGGCTAGCACTCTGCCACTTGAGCCACAGTGCCACTTCTGCCCTTTTCTATATATATGGTGCTGAGGAATGGAACCCAGAGCTCCATGTATATGAGGCAAGCACTCTTGCTACTAGGCCATATTCCCAGCCCCTTCTAATACTCTTTTTTATTTAAAAAGTTTTAAATTCTTATAAAGATGATGTACAAGGGGGTTATAATTACGTAAGACAGGTAAAGAGAATATCTTCTTTCCTTCTTTCCTTCCTTCGTTCCTTCGTTCCTTTCTTCCTTTTTTTTTTTTTTTTTGCCAGTTGTGGGGCTTGAACTCTGAGCCTGGCTATGTCCCTGAGCATTATTGCTCAAGGCTAGTACTCTACTACTTTGAGCCACAGCATCAATTCTGGTTTTCTGGTGGTTAATTGAAAAAAGAGTCTCACGGCGTGGGTAGTGCTTGGCTCCTTTTTTTTTTTCTTTTCAAGATTTAATAATTGTGCATACTTTTTCTCCTCATTCATTTGTTGACATGGGTACTTATGTTGTTTATACTTTTAATTTTTCAGCAATGGTGAATAGTGCTACACTATAAGTACAGATATTTTTGTTAAGTCACAGATTGTTTTTTCTCCCAATATATGTATATAAGAATGAATAGCCAGGTGCTGGTGGCTCATGTCTGTAATCCTAGCTATTCAGGAGGCTGAGATCTGAGGATGGTAGTTCAAAGCCAGCCCCGGCAGGAAAGTCCGTGAAACTCTTATTTCCAATTAACCATCAGAAAACTGGAAATGGCGTTGTGGCTCAAGTGGTAGAGTGCTAGCCTTGAGCTGAAGAGCTCAGGGCCAGCACCCAGGCCCAGAGTTCAAGCCCCAAAACCAAAAAGGAAAAAAGAACGAGTAATGTTGAAATTGTCATACTACCCAAAACTGACTGCAGAGTCAGCATGCTTCCTCTCATCAAACCAGTGGCCATCTTACATTTAAAAAAAAACAAAAAAACAAAAAAAACCCCCTAAACACCCAAGTCTTATAGAAGCACAATGATTCTGAGTAGCCAAAACAATTTTGAGAAATCACAAGCTGGAGGAATCACACTTCTGGATTTCAAAACATACAATAAAGCTCTTGTAATTTTAAAAAACACGATGCTGGCATTAAAATAGACATACAAGCCAATGAAGCGGAACAGAGTTCAGAAAAACCATGCATGAGCCATCAGTGCCCAGCTGGAAAATGTTTGTGAAAGACTGACTCTGTTTCTGAGTCCTTATTTCTTTAACATATTTAAAGAGTGCTTATAGCTGGGTGTTGTTGGCTTATATTTGTCATTTTAGCTACTTAGGAGACAGATTTGAGGATCACAATTTAAACAAGCATGGGTAAGAAAGTCTGTGAAGACTTTTATTTCCAATTATCTTTATTTATTTCTTGTAAAAGGCAGGAGCTGTGGCTCAAGTGATAGTGTTACCCTTGAGCAAAAAAGCTAAGAGACAGTGTCTAAACCTGGAGTTCAAGCCTCAGTATGAGAAAAAAAAAAGTGCTTGAAATTAAGTACATTTTAGATTGGTTGTTTCTATTTGATGTCTTATTTAATAACTAAGTTAGGTGAAATTTATGATCATCACTTTATCTTACCTGGTTTCAGATGTATTTTCATTTGTTCCTGCTTCTATTATGTTGTATTTGATGTAACCTTCTCAACTTGGTTACATATAAACTAGTACTTTTTAGTAAAAGTCATAAAGATGACAATATGCCTTCTCCTATGTTTATATTCTTAGTAGCAGTTCTATCTATTGGTGATACATAAAGCCACTGAGTAGCTAGCAAGTGTTTGCCTTCTCTAATGAAAATAGAATGGGACCTAAGATCAGATTATGGTAGCGGCTCACGCCTGTAATCCTAACTACTCAGGAGGCTGAAGATCACAGTTCAAAGCCAGACCAGGTAGATAAATGCAAGAGACTCTTATGTCTAATTAAGCCACAAAAAGCCAGAAGTGGAGGTGTGGCTCAAATAGTAGAGTCCATCCTTGATTTTTAAAAGCTAGGCAACAGCACAAGACTCTGAGTTCAAGCCTCAGTATTGTTACAAAACAACCAAATCCTTGACAAGGTGTTTTAACTCATGACAATCTATATGCCATTTGTTGTTGGCCTTCACATGCTTTGTAGCCAATGAATGTATGGCTATTTCATGAATATCTTGACCTGTAACTCATCTTTCTGTGACCCAATTCTTAGCCTATTTTTTGTCTTTAAGTTGTTGCCGTGAAATCTATACCTAGGCTATGTTTTCTTTTATATTGTATCTTTTATTAGTCTCAAAATCCCATTTTTTATTGTATCAAAGGGCATGGTCAGAGGACAAATTGGATTTTCTGGAGGAAAAAATAAAATTAGTTCCCTGTGCCCTTGACTCTGTGTGTGTGTGTGTGTATGTGTGTGTGTGTGTGTGTATGTGTGTGTGTGTGTGTGTGTGTGTGTGTGCATGTCTGGCTTTGTGGTCAGACAGACTGTGCTTCCGATCCTGACTTGGCTGCTCCCAACTCTCCTGTCTTGAGTTATAATATTGGAGGCAACACTTACCAAGACCTTCCAATTTGCCAGGTCTTGCGTGACATGATTTATAGCTATCATTTTATTTCATGCTTACAGCATTCTCAGCAGGGAACACTGGCTAGGAACAGAAGTTAAGTCATTTACACATACCTGTGCTGTACGTGAGCTATGTGCCTCTCAGGCAGAGGCAGAATTCAAATTTGGGTTTTCTGGCTCCAAAGAATCTTCAGGCTCAGCCATGTGGAGATTTTTCCAGCTATAAAGTAAAAATAGTAGCTTTGGTGCCAATGGCTCACACCTGAGATTCTAGCTACTCAAGCTGCCAAAATCTGAGGATCCAGGGTCAAAGCCAGCTGTGAGTGGAAATGTAGGCTTTGGTGAAAAAATGAGGGACAGTGCCTGGCCCCGAGTTCAAGCCCCAGGTCTGGTACCAAAAAGAATTGGTACTGAGCAAAATCTACATAGGATCAAGTGAAATAAATCCTTCGTAGGATTGAGTGATAGTGTGAAAGTAAGACTGAAGTTAGGGTCAACTTTCCACTTTTTCCCTGGATTAAAAGTCTACCAGGCCAGACTCTGGTGGCTCATGCTTGTAATTGTAGCTACTCAGGAACTTCAAATCTGAGGATTTTGGCTCAAAGCCAGCATGAACAGAAAAGTCCATAACTCTTATCTCTTAGCAACCAAAAGCCAGAAGTGCAGCTTTGGCTCAAGTATTAGAGGTCTAGCCTCGAACAAAAGAGCTCAGTGGGGAGCGCCCAGGTCCTAAGTTCAAGTCACAGGACTGGCACAAAAAATAAAAATAAAAGTAAAATAAAGGTCTACCAGAAAAATACAGCTCAGCTGTCACTTAACTTGAATGCGTGAACAAGAAATGTTTCAGAGCTCAGAGCTTTGGGGAATTTTTAGTAGAACAGATTTGCATACAATTTGCTGATTGAGCATTGCTAACTTGAAAATCTAAAATATGAAATGCTCCCGAATATGAAATCTTTTGTGTACTCCCTGGGCTTTAAAAGTTTTGTATTTGGGAACATTTCAAGTCTAGGATTTTCAGATTAGAGACACCCAGCCTGTATAGGTTTTCTTCAGAATAGATCTTTGCTTGGTAAAGCTAGGAAAATTGTACATTTGTTGTTATTGGTTTTTTGTTTGTTTGTTCTTATGATTTTATTGCCAGTCCTGGGGCTTGAACTCAGGGCCTGGGTGCTATCCCAGAGCTTCTTTCACTCAAGGCTCAGCTTTGGAAGTTTCAACTAACTGGAAATTGATTGAATCATGAGTACTAGAAAAGAATTAGTGTAATCATCAGTAGCGTGGCTTTCCAAAATAAAGAAATGATTTGTACTCCACAGTCTCGGGACATCTTGACCAGGACTCAGTGCATATTCTTCGAGGGCCACTGGCCATCTGTTCATTTGGAGGCCATTCCACCTTGGTAATGACAATTTTATTTGAGGAACTAATAAATCTGAGTTTTAGCCTGGGAAATAGCATGGTCTAGAAATAGCTATCCTGTGCAACTAGGGGATAGATGACCTGTGTGGCTGACTAATAGCCCACTGTGTAGACATGCCACATTGTCTTTATTCATTCATTTGTTGATTGACATGTAGGCAGATTGCATAACTTGGTTATTGTGAATTGTGGTATAATGAATATAGCTGTGCTCATATCTCTGTTGTAAAGACTCTCATTCTTTTGGATATAAGCCCAGGAGTGGTATAGCAAAAAATAAAGATGGCTTTTTTTTTTTTTTTTGATGGTCCATGAGTCTCACCCGTCCAGAGGGTGGGCAGAAGATTTTATTACGGTGACAAAGGCAGAAGGGGAGGGACTTGGGGTGACTAGCTAATTGGCTGAGCTGGGCTGCCCATCAGGTGATGTCATGAAACTTCCTCTGTGGGCAGAGATCACAAGCCCCCAAAGGCCAGGCCTCCGCCATTAGCCACGCCATTAGACTCGTGGCAGAGCCGAGAGGTGGGGACCGCTTGCTTCTCTTCCGGTTGAGGCTGGAAGGTGGGAAGGGCTCCCTCCCACACTGCCCCAGGGCTGGGGGAAGGGCAGTGTGAATCCACAACATCTGCTCTTTTTTTGTTTTTTAAATTAGCAGAGGGTGCTGTAAACACATGGTATATGTGGGCATGAGGAAAATGCTGACATAAGATATGTGGGGCCCCTTCCACAAAAGGGGTGAGGGGTAGGTAAGGGGCCAAAAGATGCCTTTTTTTTTTAAAAGAACCTTCTTACTTATTTCCATAATGGGTATACTAATTTACAGTCCCACCAACAGCATTCCCCTGCCCCCTATCCTTGTTATCTGTGTATTCTTCCAGCTACAGTTGGACATGCTTTAAAATAGCTTTATTCACATGTTTGTCTACTGATTATGGTGTACTGACTGGACTCCACATCACTTTTTCACATGGTGACACCATTCCAAAGGTATCAAGAGTGACCTTCACCAAGAGGGCAAGCCCCAAGACACCAAGAATTCATAGACTTTGGCTAATATCCCATTGGTCACAGCAAGTCACATGGCCAAACCCACACTTAGTGAGGAGTGCCAGGTGGGATTGTGGATTCTGGGAATTGTGATTTATTAGGGCTTATTACTGTAACCACCAATCACAGCTTGTACATAATTTTTATGTTTCTAATGCATTTAGCTTTTTGTTTTGGTTAGGAGAACATGAAAATTAAATATATATAAAGGAAAAAGAGTGGTGTGGACCAGAAGGAATTAGTATACACTGATAGCTTGTGATTTGTCAAGAATTTCACATATGTTATAATTATCTAGTAATTTCATTTCCTTTTGTTGTGGGCCAGTCCTGGGACCTGAACTCAGAGTCTTGCATTCTTGCTTGACTTTTCTCTCAAGACTGGCTCTCTACCACTTGAGCCACAGTTCCACTTCTGGCTTTTTGGTAATTAATTGGAGATAAGAGTCTCATAGATTTTTCTGACCAGTCTGGCATCAAACTGCGATCCTCAGATCTCAGCCTCCTGAGTAGCTAGGATTACAGATATTAGTCACTGGCACCAGCTTCTCAAATATTTTTTATTTTATTTTTATTTATTTATTTATTTTTTAAAATTTCTGGTACTAGAGATTGGACATTGTACTTGCTAGGCAAGTGCTTTGCCATTGAGCTACATCCCAGCCCCTCAAATATTTTTTAAATGAAACACTACCATTGTTAACATTTTTAAAAAATTATATTATTTGTTATAATGGCTTCATTGGGAATAAGTGTCCGAATAGAATGTAATGAAGAACTTAGTCACTTAGAATTTCCATGTTTCTTTGGAGTAAGCCATGTTTCTAAAAATAAAATGATGTTGGCTATTTTTGTCCAAAGATTACCTTCCTGTAAACATAAAGCATTCACTTTGTAATTTCCAATGTTCCATTGCAGTTTTACAAGCACTTGGGATTTAGAATTTTGCTGTTTTTCTCACAGTGGAATGACTTTAAAGTAACTTTGTAGATCACGGTTGTGAACACAGAAGATGATGGCTTAAAAAAAATCTGTAATTGGGCTGGGGATATGGCCTAGTGGCAAGAGTGCTTGCCTTGTATACATGAGGCCCTGGGTTCGATTCCCCAGCACCACATATACAGAAAAAAACGGCCAGAAGTGGCGCTGTGGCTCAAGTGGCAGAGTGCCAGCCTTGAGCAAATAGAAGCCAGGGACAGTGCTCAGGCCCTGAGTTCAAGGCCCAGGACTGGCCAAAAAAAAAAAAAAAACAAACAAAACAAAAAAAAATCTGTAATTAACATAAAGTGCACTCCTGAGAACCTCAAGCCACTGTTTTGAATTCTTTGCTGGCAGAGATTTGTATCAATTTATGGATATTTTCCTCCATTGTTTTCCATCAAAGAATTCCCATTTTATTAATGTCTGATCCTTACTTATGTTGGATAAGTATTACAAATTTAGTCTCCAAGGGCAAAGTTTCAAATAAAGCCATCACCCAACAACTTATTTGTGCTCCAAGAAAATCTGCTTTGGAAATGTGCCTGTTTTTGTTGATGTCTCCTTAAAAGTATCTTTCTTCTCCAACATTTAATGTAATACTTTCATTTTGCAAATAAGAGAAGACGGTTCTGTCGGTGAGCTGATTTTAAAATGAACATTCCACCTTGCATGATCGAAGAGAAGTGAGATTAGCAAAGAAAGAGTAATATGTTGGGACAGAATACTTTGCTTTTAACCTCCTCATTCACTGAATCTGAGTAACAGATGCTTTGGTTTAAACTCAGGGCATTACATTCAACAATGCCAGCATCTCTTGGGTTCTTTATTGGTTTCTAAAAGGATATGTCAATTAGGAAAATTTATGTCCTAATTTCATGGACCTTAGAATTCAAATCTTTCCCTAAGGTCATGATTTTCTTCAAGCTGTAAAGAAATGTTAGTAGATGCTGATACAAAGAGATTTACCGCAGTGGGAAAGGTCAGGTGCTTGTCACCTGATTCAAACTGTATGTCAGTGTGAGAGAAAACTCAAAGGGTATCTTTCAGAAAATCAGGAAAGGATTGGTGTGTTTTCAATACCCACCCCCCCCTTTTTTTTTGCCAGTCCTGGGTTCTGAACTCTGGGCCTGTGTGCTGTCCCTTATTTCCTTTTGTTCAAAGCTTGTGCACTACCATTTGAGCTGCAGTGCCACTTCCATTACTTTTTCTGAGTAGTTTATTGGAGATATGAGTCTCATGGACTTTTCTGCCTGGACTGGCTTTGAATCATGCTCCTCGATCTCAGCTTCCTGAGTAGCTAGGATTACAGGTGTGAGCCACTGGCACCCAGATTCCCCCTGGTTTTGAGCCCTCCTCTTTTAAGTGTTTGTGACAGGGTAGTAGGAAGAATTCGCTTATGTACAATAACCAAATACACAAAACCAAAACTGGTTAAAAACAATATCTATCTTTAATATGAACCATTATTGATATAAGCTATTCCTTTCCTCCTCCTCCTCCTCCTCCTCCTCCTCTTCCTCCTCCTTCTTTCTCTGAGTTCCATAGACCACAGTATGATTTGCTGAGATCTTAGACAAATTGCTTACACTTCCTACATCTCAGTGTTTTCTATGAGCTTACAAAATTACTAGGAAACCAGGCACTTGTAATTCATGCCTGTAATTCTTGCTACTGTGAAGGCAGATTGGGCAGAAAAGTTTGTGAGACTCTTTTTCTTTAATTAACCAGCAAAAAGCAAGAAGTGCAGGTGTGGCTCAAATGGTAGAACACCAACTTCGAGTGAAAAATCCAAGTGAGAGTGAAAGACCAAAAGTTCAAGTCCAGTAACAGTATGCATACACACACACACACACACACACACACACACACACACACACCCCAAATATGAAGGAACAAAAACCAAGTCAACTTATAATTTGTTGAGTAAGAGACCACATTATTCATTACTGAAGTCTGTGTTATATGCAAGTTATGTCTTGCTTGGCCTCTTCTGGGAAGGCCAAATCAGTATTATTCTGTATTTGTCAGAAAACATTTGAGTGTTAGAAGACAGGGGAAATCTTGTTTTCTACTGTATTTAATACCTGAAGTTAGTTGTATAAAAGCACCAATTTCAATTTGTTATGGCATTGTTACAATATTCTAATTTTATATCAACTAAAATAATATATTCCTTTTGTGCTAAAATAACTTGAGACTCTTAGGGTCAATTTTAGGAAAGATGTGAATATTTATGAAAAATATGAAAACTGGAAATATTCTACTTATTTGTTTATTTTTTTACCAGTCCTGGGGTTTGAACTCAGGGCCTGAGCACTGTCCCTGGCTTCTTTTTGCTCAAGGCTAGCACTCTGCCACTTGAGCCACAGCGCCACTTCTGGCCGTTTTCTGTATATGTGGTGCTGGGGAATCGAACCCAGAGCTTCATGCATGCTAGGCAAACACTCTACCACTAAGCCACATTCCCAGCCCCTGGAAATATTGTAATAGAAAGATTTCCATTAGTGTGGGGGCCAATGGCTCACACCTGTAATCCTAGCTAATCAAGAAGCTGATTTGAGGGTCACCCAGGCAACTAAGTCTACAAAACTCTATCTCCCAAATAGCCAGCAAAAAGCCAGGTTGGAGGTGTGACCAAAGCAACTGAGAAAGTCAACTGAGAAAGCAAGGTGAGAGAGTTAGAGGCTTGGCATTCATACCTGGTACTTGCAAAAAAAAAAAAAGAAAAGAAAAAGAAAAGATACTGTATGCCAACACATCTCTTCAGAAGAGGTACCTAAAGCTGGGTGCTAGTGGCTCAAACCTGTAATCCTAGCTACTCGGAAGGTGGAGATCTGATGATCACAGTTCAAAGCCAGCCTGGAAAGGAAACTCCATGAGAAAATTGGAAGTGGAGCTGTGGCTCAAAGTGGTAGAATGCAAACTTTGAGCAAAAAAGCTCAGGGACAGTGCCCAGGCGCAGAGTTCAAGCCCCAGGACCCCCCCCCCCCAACACACACACACAAAGGAAAAGCATACAACTTTATTCCTCCAAATTTTATATTCAGGTTTTCAGAATGTGATCTTCTGGGCATATGCTGGTGTTATTCCTGGCTGGCTCGTCACAGTGCTTGCTTCCCACCTCTGTGAATGGGAAGCAGGCTGACTGGCAGTTTTGGGCCTCAGCACTTTCCTCATTAGTATTTGGAATTTTATTCTGATTGCAAAAGTAGAAGTCCTCAGATTTCTCTTCTGCTACATTTCTTTTAACTGCACTGTAATTCTACATTCTAGAGTTTGTTCTTACCTGTGGCTATTCCTTACATCTATTCTGAGACTGGCTGACATTTGAAAGCAGGTTAGCATTTGGGTACTGGAGATTTCAGCCCTGACATGCAAAACCAATCTAAATGGATGGCCTCTTTTCATTTGGGCATCCTTAATTTTTTTCTAGAGAATTCTCCTCTCTACTACAGGACTCTCTACATAGTGGGTTCTAGACTTTCAAAGCTCATTAGGGATATTAGCTCTGCAGAGCCTAACTTTCTATCCCCCCCAAATAATTTTAATTTTATGAATTATTGTTACCATTTTGTTGAAGATTTTATAGTCAAATGATAATCTGTAATATCCAACTTTCATTTAGTATCTTAGCTCCTGAAATCTCTCTAACTTCTGGGTCAGCTCCATATTCTGGCTTGTAAAGAAATAGGTGTGTATGTGTGTGTGTGTGTGTGTGTGTGTGTTACTTGGCCTTGAACTGAGGACCTTGTGCTCTTGCTTAGCTTTTTCACTCAAGGCTGGCACGCTGTCTCTTGGGCCACCCTTCCACTTCTGGCTTTTCACTGGTTATTTGGATATAACAGTCTCTTGGATTTGTCTGCCTAGTTGTCTTTGAACCTCCATGCTTAGATCTCAGCTTCCCCAGCAGCCAGGATCATAGGCATGGGCCAACAGTGCCAGGTGTAAGAAACGGATTTTGTAAAATTTCTAAGTTATTTTTACATATCTAAAATGAAGGCATTCGACCAAGATAATGACCATATTATATCCCAGATCTTGTATAGCATTTCAGTCATATTTCCACAATGAGAATATGTTTCATGGTAGGTTTTTAACTAGTACATAAATCTAGGCCATCATTTCCTAGTGTGGAAGTTGGTCTGCCTTAGTAGACGTTAATTATAAGAGAATTGATTTTTTTTTTAATGCTGGTACTAGGGCTTGAACTAGGGCTTGGGCTCTATCCCTTAGCTTTATTTACTCAATGCTAATGCTCAAGCATTTGAGCCACAGCTCTATTTATTGTTTTTTTGCTGGTTTATTGGACTTAAGAGTCTCACAGACTTTCCTGCTGGCTTTGATCCATGATCCTCAGGTCTCAGCCTCCCAAGTAGCTAGGATTGCAGGAGTGAGCCCAGGGTGTTCAGCTTTTCCACATTTCTTTTCTTTTAAAATAACATCATGGGACTTCTCCCATCATTAAAATCGAGCAACACACACTTGATCTAAAAGGAATGAATATTGAGATATTTTCATGCCTCACTCTGTAACATTCTTCTGGATAGCTTATGATATCATAGGCTGTCCCTCTGCAGCATATATATTGAATATCATTCTGTGCCTCTTTAATTCATTAAGATTAATGAGAATTCAATGTATTGAATATTTCATCCAAAGATCTCAAAGCATCTTACTGGTCTCCATTAGCTCATTATGTTTTCATGGTGTCCCTTTGAGGTAGTTGTTAAGGATTATTCCTTATTTTGTAAATGAGGTACAAATGAAGCTGAGAGAGGCTTTAGAGACTGGCTCAAAGTCCCAGAGCACGTTAATGACAGAAAAGCAATAAAAGTGCAGTCCCTGATTGGAGAGATATTCAACCATGTCTTAGAATATCCCCCGAATTCCATTTTAAGATACTACATTGTCCCTGAAAATTAGCATAAGATTATGTGGCAGTGCTTTAGGAAATGAAAGTGGACCTGAGAGAAATTTAATAAAGTATCTTTCTCTCTTTTACACTTGGATGGGGTTCAAAGAAGCATGGGTGTCTCCTTCCTATATTTGAGTAGGAACTTGCTTTTTCTGTGGTGGGCCTCACCTCAGCACCAGGGGCCACAAAGAAAGCACACAATTGCGCCACGTGATGGGAGTTGGTGGGGATCCGTTTCTGTGCTCATAGGGAATCTTTGCAAGGTCAAAAGTTCTTCTATCAAGTCTCAGGATCTGCTTCCTTTTTCATTCATTTATTCATTCATTTTTGTGTTCTAGTCCTGGGGCTTGCACTCAGGGCCTGAGCACTGTTCTTGTGTCTTTTGCTCAAGGCTAGCGCTCTACAATTTGAGCCACAGCTCCATTTCTGGCTATTTTTTTGGGGCGGGGGTAGTTAATTGGAACCTACAGTCTTACAGTCTATCTTGCCTGGGCTGAATTTGAATGAGGACCCTGGATCTTAGCCTCCTGAGTAGCTAAGGTTGCAGGAAGTGGAGGTTCCAGCCTTGAGAGAAAAAGCTAAGGGACAGCATCCAGACCTGAATTCAAATCCTAGTACTGACATACTCACTCACACACGTACACAAACACAAAGTGTTTTATTCCATTCAGCCCCACCGCTGTGTAGGTCTCCTTACTGTGAGGTAAATCGCCAAGATGTAGTAAGTAGATGCACTTGTATTTCCTGTCTGCTACTATGTATTTTAGCCTAATGATGTGCTTTTTATGTTGACAATCTCCCCGCTCATTTTTTTGTTCTCCTTTCTTAATCTTTTCCTCTGCTTAATGTATTGTGATTTCTCACTGCCCCCTCCCCATTCTGTGAAATGCTGTGATAACTATGTTAAAATAATATGACTCAATTAAGCTTAAGGCAAATTACCTTGTGTCTAGTCTGGGATCAGCAAACAACCTGCCATAATTATATTATATTAGACTTGTTTTGGAGGAATTATTTGTGCAGAAGCATTTGACAACTTGGTTCAGAAGAAAAAGTTGAGTAAATATAGTAACTTATACACATAATATGAATTGAGATTTCAGATACAAATGAAGTTACTATGGAAAACTTTTTCTGCTTTGGTTGTTACTAATTAATAGCTGCAAGAAGAGTACATCAAATAAAAGAGAGGAAGATGGAATAAAAAATTCAAAGCATAAAAATGACGATCTTGTGCAGATATTGGTGGCTCACTTCAGGAGGCTGAGATCTGAGGATTGGGGTAAGCCAGCCCAGGCAGGAAATTCTAGGAGACCAGTTAACCATCAAAAAGTCATTTGAGCCACAGCTCAAATGGTTTAGGATTTTGTTCAGGAACACCAACCTGAGTAAAAACCCAGGATGAGAGAGCAAGGATATAAATTCCAGGCCCAGTACCAGCACAAAACTTAAGAAATAAAAATGACTATCTTAATATAGTAATGACAGTGTCCATACTAATGTCCTTAGTTACAGATTTTTAAAAAGATGACTTTAAGAAGGCTTCCTTCCTTTTATTGATTCCTCAAACAACATATTTCTATTATGTTGTGGTTAAATAATGATTCATTTTGACTAGATAGTAAGCTAATAATTCTTAGTGTTTTCCAAATAAGATTCAGAGGCTCTTAAATGCATACATTCACCTTATACAGTAATATGGAAAAAATAGCTTCTGCTTAGAGAATCTGTGTTGAAATGAGAATTCAAACCACCAGAGGGCACTGGAGACAAACTTTTGTAGCAAGGAGAAAAAAATATGGATAGAAGGTAGAACTTGCCAGAATTTAGTTGTACAGGAAGTTTCTAATTACTTATATGTATTGATATAAACTTTTTCTACTTCTTCATGACTTAGATTTTTATAGGAACAATAAAATAACCAGTATTTTTATAAATCCCTAATTTCTCAACCACCAAGTCTGTGAAACATGAATTATAATTATGTATGTAGCTCACATCTGTAATCCTAGCTACTCAGAAGGCTAGGATTGAGGATCATGATTTGAAGCCAGCCTGGAAAGAAAATTCCATTAGACTGTTATCTCCAATTTACCAACAAAAACCCAGAAGTGGAGATGTTGCTCAAGTGGTAGAGCTCTAGCTCTTGGGAAAAAAACAATCAAAAGTTTGAGACCATAATGAGTTCAAGTCCCAGTACTGGCACAAAAACAAAACCAACACATGCATTATAGCTTGGGTCTTTTTGTTTTCTGTATAAGTGACAATTGATAAAACAAAACAAAAAAATCTGTAACAAAACTATATAATCTATTTAGAGACAAAATAGATTTAGATTTTGCTCAGTGAGAGACAGCAGGTTTAATTGGGAGTTCATAGGGATGTCTCCCCCTAGAACACCTCATCTGCCTAACTGCATCCCTCCCTCCTTTCTCCTTCCCTCCCTCCCTTCCTTATTTTATGCCAGGACTGAGGCTTGAGCTCAGGGCTTTACACTCTCACTTGTCTTTTTCTCTGAAGGATGGTACTCTACCACTTGAGCCACACATTCAATTCCAGCTTGTTGATAGTCAATTGGACATAAGGGTTTCATGGACTTTCCTGAATAGCACATTTTAGATGTTGAGGATTCCACTGTGGGGGTTGTTTGGGTCACGCCGTGGGGAATGACACCAGGGCCCTTAAGCTTCAAGGCTTCCGAGTGAATATGTTGTGATTTTTATGTTATCTTTTTTCTTACAAATTTGTGTTTTAAAGCAGCAACTGTCACATCACCAAGGAGATGGAGAAAGTATTTTTAGTTGCTTTTGCTTTGGTGAGGGTATGAAAACTAGTGTTTGATAAAGATAGATCTGGATTTGTTCCTCCCACTAGTACCATGCACACGATGTGTCTAGCTAAGCTTTTCACAGGAGAACACACATTCAGGAAGTTGTGTGTGTGTGCACGCAGTGTGCACGTGCACGCTGTGTGTGCACACATTTATTATCTTGGATAATAAACAATTGAAAGTAAAGGCTGATATCATGATGTCATATCAAACTCTTTTTTTTTAAGGATAATGAGAAGACAGATGGCACTGTGTGTGTGTGTGTGTAGTGCAAAAAAAAAAAAACCCAAACAAAAACAAAAGGCAGCTCTCAGATCTCATAGTTATGGATGCAAATCTTATATAGTTTCAAAAATCAAGGCTCAAATTCTATTGTCATGGAGAGATGATTTACATAGTCTGAATTTTTGTCATTGGCTTTGCTAATGGCAGGGGTGTTTAGTTGAAACCAGATCTTTCTGAGTAGGCTAAAAATGAGCATGTCAGAAGCCAGGTGCAAATCTGTCCATCTGATTAGCAGTGAGAAATCAAATATGCTACTGAGTAAATGGGTAATAGAAACCACTTTCTTACTTGTTTGTTTGTTTGTTTGTTTTGCCAGGACAGGAATTTGAACTCAGGGCCAGAAAACTGTCTCTTGGCTCTTTGGCCCTAGGTTGGTGTTTTCCCACTTGAGTCACAGCTCTGCTTCTGGCTTTTTGGTGGTTCATTGAAGATAAGAGTCTTATACACTTCTTCCCTGGGCTGAATTTTGAACTGAGATCCTCAGATCTCAGCCTCGTGAGTAGCTCAGATTACAGGTGTGAGCCACCGGTGCCTGATTTGAAAATACATTTTTAAACACTTCCACTAGTGCACCATTTTAGGATTCATATCCTTTAATGTCATCAGAGGTACCATTATTAAAACAATAGGAAGCTTAATTTTAGGATGATAAAACAAGTAATTTTTCATGGTATGTTTTGGCTAGACAAATGATAGCAAGAAAAAAAAAGCAAAACAAAAAGCCCAAATTAGAACTCTTTCTGATACATCATTTTTAAAACAGATCATTGAAACGAGGGGTTTTTGCTTTTTGAAGGTTCTGTTTAGCATCTGACAAGCACTTCTATCTACAGAAATCACATACTAATTTTTGATTAATGACTGTTATTTAATTAGGCTCTCTAGTTGGTGCAGCATGCATTAATCCCTGCTAATTTGGCTGTTTCTGGTGACAAGGTCCCTCTGCTGAATGTGTCCCATGCTGTATCTCTCGCAGCTCAGGCTCAACCTTTCCCTTCTTTGTCCTGAATTTGACAAGAATTACAAGTGTGTAGAGAATGGTTGTGCCCTGGCTAGAAAGCTACATTTCTAACATAGTTACAAATTGTAAAAGTTAATTGTTCCTGATTGAATAAAGTAGGGCATTCATTCATTCATTCCCTCATTCGTGTCAGTACTGGGACTTGCATTTGGCTTTTTTACTCAAGGCTGGTGCTCTCCCTCTTGAGCCACATCTCTACTTCCAGCTTTGTGCTAAATCATTGGAGATAAGAGTCTCGTGGACTTTTCTACCCTAGCTGGCTTTGAACTGTGATCCTCAGACCTTAGCTTCATAAGAAGCCACATTTTCTTCTTTCCAGCACTTAAAAAAAACAACAAAAACATTATAGTGAACTATATATAGTAGCTACATTAGGTAAAATACATTTGAGAGAATTTTAATTAGAAATGGCCACAGGAATATAGAACTAGCTAACTTCACAAAAATGTTGCATTTTTTAAAGTTAGAAAATGAATGCAAAGCACCATTGATTTCATTCATTTTACATACATGGGGCTTGCTACCATGAAACCCTCAGATTGAGTATTCAGTGGAGAATAACAACTCCTAGGATCTCATGGGCTATTTTATGGAGAAAGAACTCTCAAGACTACACCAGACTCTGGAAGTGGCCCTTCACAGCGAGTAGATTTCCTGGAAGCCAGTGCATAGGGCAGGAGGGAGAGTTATGTGTCTACATTGTCTGTGGACTGCTTTGCTTGGTTAATTGTGTTTTTGTATGAAAGACTTGTTTGAGGTTGAATGGATAGCAGCCTTTCTTTTTTTTTATTTCTTTTCTTTTCTTTTCTTTTTTTTGGTGCCAGTACTGGGGCTTGAACTTAGTGCCTGGGTGCTGACCCTTAGCTTTTTTTTGTTCAAGGCTGGTGTTCTACCACTTGAGCCACAGCTCCACTTCTGTCTTTTTGGTAGTTAATTGGAGATAAGAGTTTCATAGACTTTCCTGCCCAGACTGGATTACAGGTGTGAGCCACCAGCGCCAGGCCAATGACTAGATTTGGTGTTTGCTGGAAACTGGTACTTTTGGTTTTTCAGTCTGGGGTTCCTTTCAGTGCATATTTCTCCCCTTCCTTTCTCTTCTTTTTCATCTCCTTGGCAAAGGTTTTGAGAGGAAGTTTAATTTCAATGCTATTTTTCTTTCAGGTCTTATTTAGTGTCTAGTACCAGTAGCTCAGGCTTGTCATCCTGGCTACTCAAGAGTCTGAGATATGAGGATTACAGTTCAATGCTAGCCCAGACAGACAAATTTGTGAGACTCCTACCTCCAGTTAACCAGCAAAAAGCCAGAAGTAGAGTGTGGCTCAAGTGGTAGAGTGCCAAGCTCAAGCAAAAAAAGCCAAGTGAGAGAATGCAAAGCCCTAAGTCCAAGTTCTAGTATTGGCAAACACACCCAAAAGTCTTATGTAGTTTTATTACATGACAGAATTTCTAATTTTCTTTCCTTTTATATTTACAAATGTGTTCATCAGTATATACATGTGTAAATGTTAAGCTATGCAGCGAATGCCTTTTATACAGCATACATGAGCGGAGGGTTTCCCCTGACATTCATAACCAGTAACAGATGGAATTCTATCTCTAGAAAGCTTTGGAAACATTTTATTAAAGGCTTTAGGAAGATGATTAATGAGTTCCTCCAAATGTCTTTATTTTTTTCTCCTCATTGAGCATATGACAATCCTTAACTTCAGAAAATCCTATTTTTTTTTCCTTTGCTGAATGATAGGTGTGGTTGATGCTTTGTGATGGAATCTAGTTGCTGAAAATATTCAGTAATACAAATTCGTCCTCTTACTACCATTATGTAGTGCAGGAAATGTTTTAGCCAGTTAAATGACATATCTGAAAATATTAAAAAATAAATGAAAGCCAGGTTTAAGTTGTTCACACCTGTAATCTTGGCTATTCAGGAGACTGAGATCTGAGGATCTCAGCTCTAATCCAGCCCAGACAGAAAAGCCCTTGAGACTCTTGTCTCCAGGGAACAAGCAAAAAGCCAAAAGTGGAGTTGTAGTTCAAGTGTTCTCTGGCCCTGAGTTCAAGTGCCAATACTGGTATAAATGAATTAATTAAATACAAACTTTCAGAATAAAATGGAATTAAAGAATTCTAAGTTTGTTTGGTCTAATGCAATAATCAATATATTATATTTGATAAAGGATTTGACTTAATTCTTTCAATGAGAATAACCGAGTTCTCTGTTAGCAGTGTAAAGTTGTTTTATGTCTTTATATTATATGAGACCTAATCTTCTATAAATAAACATTCTTTAAAAAACATGTGGGGCTGAAAAAAAAAACAAAAAAAAACATGTGGGGCTGTTAAGATGTCTACATTCCACTTTCTATATTTTCTTCTGTTGACCAACTGCATAAAATATATAAACCAGAAGCAAGATGTAGAGGAATTAAAAAGTCTCTTTTCTTTTGTTGTACCTGTACTAGGTCTTGAATTCAGGGCATGGGCTGTTATTGATCTTCTTTGCTCAAGGCTAGAGCTCTAACACTTGAGCCACAGCTCCACTTTTGTGGGTTAATTGGAAATAAGAGACTCACAGGTTTTCCTGCCAAGCTGGCTTTGAACCTTGATCCTCAGATCTCAGCCTACGGGGTAGCTAGGATCACAGGCATGAGGCATGATGGCCAGCAACCTTTTTGAGATGAGAAAATTGTGCTATGTTTGGAAGGAATATGCTCTAGAATGAAGTTCCCTCAGTGATCAAAAGACTCCTCATAATTCCTGTCCATGTCTTCTTCACACAGAAACTACAACCTTCATATACTCAAACTGTCCAGGGTTGTCCTTCTAATGTCCTTCCTAAACAATGAATTGCATCAATAAGATCTGGCAACTAATAAAAAGTCTATTAATGATAAGTCTATAATCCAACAGCTTCACTATGATTGAGAATGTGTTTATTTGTGTTTGATGGTAGAATCCAGTTGTCCTGTCAGCAAAACAAAACTACTGCATTCAAGAACAATAAGAGGACTGCCTTCTTCCAGCAGTTTGCTGGAGGAGGGAAGCCCTTTCTAGAAGACTCAACACAGTGGGATCAGAACAGACAATGGACAACTGCCATGCTCTCCTCGTGGGTTGGTGCCCAAAGTGCAGTACACAGAAGAACCAAAGCTGGGCACTGGTGGCTCACACTTATAACCCTAACTATGCAGGAGGCTGAGCTCTAAGGACTGAGGTTCAAAGCCAGCCACGGAAGGAAAACCTGTGAGTCTCTTATTTCCAATTAACCAGCAAAAACCCACATGTGGAGGTTGGCTCAACTGTCAGAGCACCAGCCTTGAACGACAAACCTAGGGGGACACTGCTCAGGCCCTGAATTGCAGCTCCAGATTTGGAAAGAGAGAGAGAGAGAAAGAGAGAGAGAGAGAGAGAGAGAGAGAGAGAGAGAATTGGTATTGGTTCAATAGAAAGTCAATGTCAATGCTGTCAAAACAACAGAAGTCAGTTGACACATCAACTTAGAGTCTATGCTGACCCACAAAAATATTTTGATGAAGAGAGAAGTCAAATAAAAATAAGATGACCCAGACAATGTGCGGGATAAAAATCCTGTTGCTGTGTAGACAGAAGTGAAAGGCATTATTCCTGGTATTCATTTCTGTGATAAAAGCCCTAGAGCATGCTCATGGGTGAGAACAGATTCTTCAGAAACAACAACAAAGGAAGTATTTAAGGCCTCTTTGTATGACATAGATAATGATCTTACACACTTTAGGGGAAGGGGGAGGAAAGAAGGGGAAAGACAGGGAAGAAAGGAAAATAACACAAAAGCAAATTCAAGAGATTACAGTGATTGACAGTCAAATTATCAAAATATTTTGTATTCTATTTATAAAACATTGTACCTTTGAATATATATTAACTATATGTATGTTTGATGCATACTTTTGCCCTTTATTTAATCTCTTTTTTTTTTGTTTGCCAGTCCTGGGGCTTGAACTCAGGGCCTGGGCACTGTTCTTGAGCTTCTTTTGCTCAAGGCTAGCACTCTACCACTTGAACCACAGTGCCACTTCTGGCTTTTTCTGTGTATGTGATACTGAGGAATTGAACCCAGGTCTTCATGCATGTTAGGCAAGCACTCTACCACTGAGCCACATTCCCAGCCCTATTTAATCTCTTTAAAAAATTTATTTTTTATCTTTAAATAGTTGTACAAAGGGGTTTCAATTCATCATGCTAGTTTATGAGTACAATGCATCTTGATTAGTGTCACCCCTTCCATCAGTCTTCTCTGTCTCTCCCATCCCCACCCATCCCCTCCCCTCAAGTTACCTGCTTCCATTTTCAAATATACACATACATTGAATATTATGACTTCATTTACCCACCCTTCCAGTCTCCATTCATCTGTCTCCCTCCTCCTCCTTCTACCACCCCCAACACATTTCAGCATCCCGGTATTCACTTTGTGAAACTGTAAACTCGTTGCTCAAAAAAGACTTTTACCATTGGAATCTTCCCCTGCATACACCATACTTTAGTCAATTTGCTCATGCATAGAGGACTAGGCCCCTGTGCATGTTTATAATTTAGAGCTAACTTCCATAGATGAGAGCAAATATGTGCCCTTTGTCTCTTTGAGCCTGACTTATTTTGCTTGGATTGGAAGTGAAGTGGCAGGCCGTTGACCCCCGCTCCCCCCTCCACAAAGACCACCAAGGAGTAGAATCCGTCGCAAGAACACGAGAGTTGTTTATTGTGAGCCCCGCCCCTTTGTTCCGCCGGATTTTTATTGG
Source organism: Perognathus longimembris pacificus (assembly GCF_023159225.1). NCBI lineage: Eukaryota > Metazoa > Chordata > Mammalia > Rodentia > Heteromyidae > Perognathus > Perognathus longimembris. The sequence continues at coordinate 58,619,047 of NC_063161.1, read as the reverse complement.
CAATAGGAGGGAGGGATTACTATTGCAATTGGGTGAGGTTTCACGAGCTTTCACTTGATTGGCTAACATTTCGCGGGCTAGGGCAGAGACTTTCTAGATTAGTGGCTGCGGGATAGGGTAAATCATACATAGCAAGTAAATCATAGGTTCGGGGAAATGGGAATACATGAGGTCACCAGGACGTCCAAGGGGGACTTTCTGGTTGATTGTTGTCACCTAGGCTGGGGCTTTTCTTCTTTTGTCCTTATTTGGTCATCCTGAGTCTGAGTTTCTAAGACACCCCCTTCCACAGTTTCCAGGAAACCAATACTCAGGCCTAACTCTCCTTGTTTTATTTGATGCCTGTCATGGCATAGACTTGACTCTCACAGAAGCTAGATTTCCAGTTACAATGAAAGCAAGAAACCTAAATCTCTCTCTCTCTCTCTCTCTCTCTCTCTCTCTCTCTCTCTCTCTCTCTCTCTCTCTTTCTCTCACACACACATCTGGCTTTTAGTGACTAAATTGATTTGAGTCTTTAGTTTCTTCTTATCTTGGATGGAGATCATACTTGTCTGGTTGCTACAGGAAATGAATGAAGCAGTGCCTTGAAAATGGTGCAAATTAAAGACTCAATTTTGCACAATCATAATAAGACAAGGAGACAGACATGAATAGATACAAGGGGACCACTGACAACCATGCCCAAGGCATCTGCAATTGATTTAGATTTCTGTAATACTGATTTATATTTAAGAAGTTACATAAAACCTAGATGCCCTTGCCTTTTAATAAAATTTGTAAGAACCAGGCCTTTCCTTCTAATGTGGACATATATAGTGTTTAGGCTCAATTCATTGGGAATTTTAGGGAAATGAACTATGTTGGGATATGAAAGATATGGAAAAAATGACTGAATATCAAAATCAAATTAATCTCTCTTAACAATAGAAAACCAGAACTCAGAGAAAAATCTCATCTCATTTAAGGCTGTATCTATCAGGGTTGTATTCATATTTAGGAATAGATAATAATGAGATATCAGTACAAGTTGCAAATTCAGATGTATTTTAGGGAAAAAAATGTTACTGACAGTCTGTTGGAATATCTTCTTTTTAAATTCTGCTAAACTTGTATTAAAGATTCTCCTGCCTTGAGAGGAACATTTCTAGAGAAAATGTCTGTGGTTTAAATATAACAGATGGTATTGCAAACCTTGTCAATTACATATGTGACAAAAATCCAAATTTAGATTCATGACACAGCCACAATTGGTGAGAGAGAGCTGGTGACATTCTGGAGTCATCCAGGGGCTGCCTTCTGGAGGAAACAGTGGGGAAAATTCCAGGTGGCGGAGTCACAGCCCTGACCTTTCACAGGCAAAGTGGTCAATACGAATTCATGTGGGTCAGTGGGCTCTTTTTTAGCCCTGTGAACAATAAAGCTTTCTAACTGCTCTGTGTGACCCTGTGATTATGTGGTTTACCACTTCCTGGGGTGTGATTCTTCTCACTTCTTCACTCAAAGGAGACACTTCCTTGTGTGGTCTTGGCTTGTTCCTGGCTGTGGGTGTTCTCTAGCTGTGTATCTGGAAAGGCATTGTCTTGTTTGAACTATGTCCACAGGTCCAGCCTAATTGCGTCATCTACCCTGATTTTAGATTCCTCATACTCTTGTAGTCAGCTGCCACACACCCCCCCCCCCCCCACTATTCCTTGTACATTTAGACTGTGATTAAAAGAAACCCAAACAAACACAGGTACCTACATGGTGACCAGAGCCTAGGGCTTCCCACAAGCCTTTGTGGCTTTTCCCTGCGTTTCCATGCACCTCTGCTTCTATGTCTCCTCCTCAGGGAGGATGTCCCTTGACCTTTACCTCACTGCTTCTTACTAAAGCCTCTTACATTTTGTCTTATTTAAGTACTGTGAGTTTGTTTTTTCCAATCGTGTGTGTGTGTGTGTGTGTGTGTGTGTGTGTGTGTGTGTGCTGGTCCATGGACTTGAACTCAGGACCTCAGTGCTATCCCTGAGCTTTCTGCTTAAGGCCAGTACTCTACCACTTGAGCCACAGCTCCACTTCTGGCTTCTTGGCAATTAATTTCAGATAGAGTCTAATGGACTGTCCTGCCCAGGCTGGCTTTGAGCCATAATCTTCAGTGCTCAGCCCCCTGGGCAGCTAGGATGATAGGTGTGAACCACAGGTACCTGGTATCTTTTTATAGTACTCATTACAATGTACAATTGCTTATTGTTTCTCTATTTGCCTCTCTTTCGTAGACATAAGGGTGGCAGCATGTCTGCCTAAAATACCTTTACATTCCCAGATTTCTGACTGGAAAATATATATTCAATTATTTTCTTAACCTTTTGTGTGATCTAATTTAAAACTCAGAATAAAGTTGTAAAAATAGTATGGAGACTCCCCAGTAGCCATACCTAGCAATGTCTAACATTTAAATAACATGTTTGTGAGCTGGCTGCCAGTGGCTCATGCCTATAATACTAACTATTCAGGAAGCTGAGATTTGGTGATTGAGATTTGGGGCAGGAAAGTCCATGAGACTCTTATCAGAAAAAGAAAAAAGGACCCTTATCATCAAACAATCCAGAAGAGGAGATAAAAAAAATCGTATTTGCACTATTATTTTCCCTTTAATGTGTGTGTATTCATCATTTATGTATATACCCTTAAATACTTAAATTATGTTTTCTAAAAACAAAGACTATTCTTATTCACAAACACCATTACAAAGGTCAAGACATTTAACACTGATGCCAGTATTCAATAGCCTGCACACAAATTTTGATGACTACTGAATAATTTCTCATTTTAGCCACTGAGTGCAACCCAGGACCGCAGATCACATTCAGTAATTTCATCTCTCCAGTCTCTTTTAACACATACACACACATACACACACACACACACACGTGTGTGTGTGTGTATTTAGTGCTTGGGCTTAAACTCAGGGCTTCCCACTGTCTCTTAGCTTTTTTATTCAAGGCTGGTGCTCTACCTTTTAAGCCACACCTCTACTTCTGACATTTTTGGTGGTTAATTAAAGGTAAGATTCTCAAAGACTTCACTGCCTAGGCTGGCCTTAGCCTCCCAATCCTCAGATCTCAGCCTCCAGAGTAGCTAGAATTATAGGCATGAGCCACTGGTGCCAGACAAGGAGAGATGTTTACATCTTAAAAAATTCTTCTGCCACAGACATCTAGAAGTGTTAGAGAAGCTACCACAAGCACCTCTTTAACTTAGTGGCAGAAATGATAAAATACAAATATACACACATACATACACACCTACGTATATGCACATATAATAAATAAGTTCAGAATGCCCCAATTATGTAAAGAGATTGAAAACAGAGCAGGGGGAAGCTCTGTCCTTGGATTTAATGGCTTCTCAGGGAAAACAGTAATGTTGTGCAACTTCACATGGTATAACATTGTTATCATATATGTACATATATGTATGTGTATATATATAGTAATATATAGTTGTTAAATTAACCCAGATATATTCAAACTAGTGCAAACTGACATAGAATGCAATTGACTCTATGATACTTACTCTTTGAAGTCATGATGCAATTCTGCCAGGGCCTTGATGTTTGGTAGCTATGGTGAAAACATTCTCAGGACATAATGTTGCTACGAAAGTGGATTCTCAAGCTTTTCACTCAAAAAAATTCTAACTGAAATCGCAGTTCCCAAAAACCTAGCATTCAAAATAAATGGCTGTTTTACATTCTGAAAGGCCTTTCCTCTGTGGCAAGACAATGTGGTTGGATGGATCTTCCTGGGTTAGCTTCGCTGGCCACTCCTGTGAAGCGGGGCTGTGGGTGGACCTGGGAGATGTTGTGTGTGTGTAGCTGAGATTAACGTTTGAATCCATAGATTTAGGAAAACAGATTGCCCTTTCATGGGTGAAGGAGAGGGTTTGACCAAGAGTTGATATCCAGAAGATAATAAAAAGCAGATGAAGGAGGAATTTGTCTGTCATTGCTTTTTGAATTAAAGTAAATTAATTAAAAACCTATTATTACGGGAATTAGGGCTTGAACTCAAGGTTTCACATTTTCACTTGTCTTTTCCCCTCAAAGCTGGTGCTTTACCACTTGAGCCACAGCTCCACTTCTGGCTTTTTTTGCTAGTTTGTTTGCTTGTTTGTTTGTTTGTTGTATCAGAAATTGAAACCGTGGCCTTGTGCATATTCGATAATTCCTCCATCAGGGAGCTACCTCCCAACTGTTTTGATGGTTAATTGGAAATAAGAACCTAACAGGTGTTTCTGCCCAGCTGGATTTGAACTTCTGTCTTCAGATCTGAGTCCTGCCCTCTCAGCTAGGATGTCAGGCATGAGCCACCAGTACCCAGTTCATCATTGCTTGTGTGTGTGTGTGTGTGTGTGTGTGTGTGTGTGTGTGTGTTAGTACTGGGACTTGAACTCAGGGCCTAAGTACTGTCCCTTAGCCTTACTTGAGCCAAAGCTCCATTTTTTTTTTCAAATTTTTATTATCAAACTGATGTACAGAAAGGTTACAGTTTCATACGTTAGGCACTGGATACATTTCTTGTACAGTTTGTTACCTTGTCCCTCATACACCCCTCCCTCTTCCCCCTTTCCCTCCCCCCCCACGGAGGTGTTCAGTTCACTTACACCAAACAGTTTTGCAAGTATTGCTTTTGTAGTTGTTTCTCTTTTTTTTACCCTGTGTCTCTCAAATTTGGTATTCCCTTTCAATTTCCTACTTCCAATACCAGTATACACGGTTTCCAATATACTCAGATAAGATTACAGAGATAGTGTATGTACAACCACAGGAAGGTGATACAAGAACATCATCAATAATAGAAGCTACAGATACACATAGGACGTTGAAAGTAGTTACAACTGTTTCCATAACATGGAGTTCATTTCACTTAGCATCATCTTATGTGTTCATAAGGGTATAGCTATTGGGCCTTGTGATGCTCTGCTATGACTTGCCTAAACCTGTACTAATTATTCCCAATAAGGGAGACCATAAAGTCCATGTTTCTTTGGGTCTGGCTCACTTCACTTAGTATAATTTTTTCCAAGTCCTTCCATTTCCTTACAAATGGGACAATGTCATTCTTTCTGATAGAGGCATAAAATTCCATTGTGTATATGTACCACATTTTCCTGATGCATTCATCTACTGAGGGGCATCTGGGCTGGTTCCAGATTCTCGCTATGACAAATTGTGCTGCAATGAACATTGTTGTGCTGGTGGCATTTCTGTGATTTTGTTTGTGGTCTTTTGGATAGATACCCAAAAGTGGGGCTGCTGGGTCATAGGGCCACAGCTCCATTTTCAGACTCCAATTCTTCATTGGAGAAAATAAAGTCTCACAGACTTTCCTGCTCTGGCTGCCTTTGAACTGGGATCCACAGATCTCAGCCTTCTGAGTAGCTAGGATTATAGGTGTGAGCCTCCAGCATCAGCCTCCCCATTGCTTTTTGCTTTGAGCTGTGACACATCACATCTGATCTCCTCTCCAGTCTGGGTTTGGTACCATCAGCGTCCCTGGTTCTTGGGTCTTTAGACTTAGATTGAATTACACTACTTGCTGACCCTGGTCTCTAGTTCACAGGAGCAGATAATGGGAATTCTCAGCCTCTGCAATCTTGCAGGCCAGTTCCTGAAATAAATTGTGTGTGTGTGTGTGTGTGTGTGTGTGTGTGTGTGTGTGTGTGTGTGTGTCCCCTACTGATTCATTTTTGGTGTATTTCCCTGACTAGTACAATAAGGACATATTTGATCAAACATAAAACTGTTTTAACTATTTTGAGAAATCTGCCCGTCTTATTTTTCTTATCTGTGAAGGAGTTGGGTAGATGAATATTTATCAATAAATGTATTCACAGATTGTACTTACCATTTACTGTTGTTGAGTGCTTACTGTATGCCTAATACTTGGCATTTGAAGATGAGCATAGTTTCTGTGCATAAGAAAGTTAAGGTCCAGTGAGAGAAACATTATTTTACAAAAATGTAAAATCAAAAGGCAAAGCTGGGACCAGTGGTTCATGTCTGTAATCCTATCTACTCATGAGATTGAGATCTGGAGATCATAGTTCAAGGCCACCCCAGGCAGAAAAGTTTGCAGAACTCTTATCTCCAGTTAATCACCTAACAGCCAGATGTGGTTATGTGGCTCAAGTGTTAGAACTTCAGGCTTGAGGGAAAAGTCTAAGGGGCAGTGCTCAGGCCCTGAGTTCAAGCCCCAGTATTGGCATAAGGAAAAAAATTCACTCATTACTGTTTATCTTTATAATTTGAGTGAATGCTCTCCTTCCTTAAAGTCTATAAGCTTTACTATTATTCTCAACCTGCCTTGGACTTTAGATAATCTTTCTTCATTGACCAGGCTAAAGCATTGAGGGCTCACACTTAAACTAGACAATCTGAGTTAAATACTGGATTAAAAAATTATGGCTGGGAATGTGGCTTAGTAGTAGAGCACTTCCCTAGCATGCACGAAGCCTTGGATTCCGTTCCTTAGTACCACATTAATAGAAAAAGCAGAACTGGTGTTGTGGCTGAAGTGGTAAGAATACCAGCCTTGAGCAAAGAAGCTCAGGGACAGGGCCCAGGCCCTGAGTTCAAGCCCCAGGACTTGCAAAAAAAATTTTTTTTAATGGAGGTACATGCACCAGTTTCTGTTTCTGTCACTTGATTCTGGAAGAAAGCATCTCCAAGGACCCTTCAGAAAGAGAAGGGAAGACCAGACCGAGAGGAGACAGTGGAGAAACCTGATTGTCTTCATGTCTTCTTGGCAAATGGAAGGCATGGCAGGTGTTTTATGATGTGTCATAATCCATCTTCTCCCACGGAGTGTTTTCTAGTGCTTTGCTTTTTTGTGGTTTAGCTCTATGCTGTTCGTCACAGGCATTGGGACTCTGATAATAGAGTGGGAAGTTTCTAGATCATAGAGATCATAACAGCTAGCAGGGTTTGTCATCTATCATTGCAGTGAGAAAGAAATCTGCTCCTCTAGAGCTGTTGTATACAGCATCCTTTCTAAAATCAATATGGGGATTATGAAATGTATCAACTATAGAGAGTGACACATACAATATTTACTACTTCCTGCTTTCTTTTGTATTTTCATCTCTTAAGGATATATTTTAATTGCTATATTATTTTTGCATTTTTAGAACTTTATATAAATAGAACCATACTCACATTCTTGCATACCTTTAAAATTTCCTATTTTTTATTCAGTCTTATTTTCTGAAACTTCCAGTGTTGTTCTTTGCCATGAGTTTTTTCATTTTCTTTTTCTGGTTTCTGACACTGAGATTTGAACTCAGGACCTGGCTGCTGTCTCCTAGGTTTTCATTTTTTCCTCAAGAATGACACTCTCCCACTTGAGCCACAGCTCTACTTCTGGGTTTTGCTGACTAACTGGAAATAAGAGTCAAGTCTCACACCCTTTCCTGTCTGGGCTGCCATTGAACCATGATCCTCAGACTTCAGTCTCGTGAGTAGCCAGGATTACTGACATAAGCCACCATGCCTAGCTGGGTGCATCTTCTGGGTGGTTGTATTAATTTGTACCCTTATCAGCTGTAGATCACGTTCTTATTTATTCAACTAATTTTGAAACCTTAAAAATTGTTACCAGAGGGGCTGGGAATATGGCCTAGTGGCAAGAGTGCTTGCCTCCTACACATGAAGCTCTCGGTTCGATTCCCCAGCACCACATATATGGAAAACGGCCAGAAGGGGCGCTGTGGCTCAGGTGGCAGAGTGCTAGCCTTGAGCGGGAAGAAGCCAGGGACGGTGCTCAGGCCCTGAGTCCAAGGCCCAGGACTGGCTAAAAAAAAAAAAAAAAATTGTTACCAGACCACGTAATATTGTATCTCCCTGCCGTTTCAATTTTTAAGGTTCCTGATTACAAAGGAAGTCGAACATCTTTTCATGTGTTTATTATCAATCTTTTCTATTCCTCTTCTGTAGAAAACTTAGTCAGGTCTATGGGTCATTTCCTTTTATAATGAGTTCTCTTTTTTGTTGCTTCTTATGAAAATTTTAGGAGTTCCTTAGAAGCATTGGTTATTAATCTTTTTTTTCCTTAAAGTATGTGCATTGTGAACATTTTCTCAAAATTGTCAGACATTTCCAACACACTGAAGTAGAGAAAACAATGCAACAAGCCCCCTATCTGTCACCTCCATCCCTGGCTGTCTTAAAAAAATATATTGTAAAGGTGATGTATAGAGTAGTTATAGTTACACTGGCAAGGTAAGGACTGCATTTCCTTTTGAAGAGTGTTACCCTCCTGCTCATTTTCTTCCACTTTCCCCTCCCCCTGCCTGACTCCCCTTTCCTCTAAGTTGCTAAGTTAATTTCCAGTGTAGTATCTAGTGAGTACCACTGCCTAGTTATCTTTTTATACCTGTATTCACAACTCAGCGCCTCTTCCTCAAACAAATGCCACCATGTACCTTTAATATTACTGCTTTCCGTTGGAAGGATTTTTCTTTGGACGTACAAATCTATCTATCTATCTATCTATCTATCTATCTATCTATCTATCTATCTATCTATCATTTATCTATTTATGCGGGTCCTGGGGCTTATATTTAGGGTCTGGGCTCTGTCCCTAAGCTTTTTTTGCTCAAGATTGGTGTCCTGCCACTTGAGAGCCACCATTCTCTTCTGGCTTTTTGTGATTAATTGGAGATACGAGTTCTATGGACTTTGCTGCCTAGGCTAGCTTTGAACCATGACCCTCAGATCTCGGCCTCCTGAGTAGCTAGGATTACAGGTGTGTCATCAGTGCCTGGTGATTTTTTTTTTAATTTAGTTGAATTCATTCTATAACCTGATATCATGAGGCTATCATTCTGGGTTTCCTTCTAAACATGTGAAAGCTTTCTTTAGACACTAAATTTAATGCTACCTTTCCTTTTCCGGAATATTTTAATGTTGTCACCTAGTGTTTAATGCACTGTTACTTGATGTTTCTTTTCCACACAAAGTGAGATCTGTGTCTGTCTGATTCTTTGGAATGGTGCTGGTGCATAGTCAGTGCTCAATAAATGGGTAACTTTTTCCCATAAGGTTTTGTAAATGCTCCTTTTGGTAGATTTGGTTTTTGGATCATTGGTGTGCCAGCAAATGTTTAGCAATCATCTCTCCAATGGAATGGGAGAGAAGTAATGATTTGTAGAGTTTGGGAATTTATATACTATAAATCCTTCTACCATGGCTAATTTTCATTCAGTAATGTAACCTCAGTCCTTCCATGTGTTGTAATGAAAGTTTCATTTTTCCATTTCCGGTTCTTACCGATTGTGTGTCTTCCACTTTGTTACTGCATTGACACCACTTTCCACGACAAGATTTTGCTTTAGTGATAAAGCAAACCATTCTTTGGCCTCTGAAGTTAAATGAATGCTTGTTTCCTTCAAAGATCTTTTTTGATGGACAAAGTAGTTTTATTTATTTTTGCCAATAGTGGGGCTTGAACTCAGGGCCTGGGTGCTATCTCTCAGGGTTTTCACTCAATGCTCCTGCTCTACCACTTGGGCCACACCACCATTTCCAGCTTTTTGCTGATTAACTGGAGATAAGAGTCTCATGGATTTCCCTGACAGGACTGGCTTTGCATCATGATTTTCATACCTCAGCCTCCTGAGTACCTAGTATTACAGGTCTTTTCTTCTCCTATCAGAATGTATATTTGCCATGAGTTAACACTGGATTTTGTAAAATTATTTTCTATCTGTGGAGATGATCATAATACCATCAAACAGAAAATTGTTCAATCTTCCAGGAACATTTTATGTCATACTCAACAACATAGTGTCAAATCATGAAAAACTGTGATTGACAAAAGGAGAAAAGGGGAATGAGAATGTAAGTGCAGGGGAAAAGGAAATAAATGCACACCTTGTAATTATCTACTTGATCTACTGGAAAAAAACACAGAACCACTCCAGGCAATGATGCCAGAGGACTTCCTATTCTTAAGCTATGGAGGGGGAGGGGTTCTCAAAAAGTTGTCCATTTAGAAGGCAAGATTTTCACTTTTATCACAAAGCTTCTCACTCCAAACTGTCTAATCTGTAAAACATTGATGAACTTATTCATGAAGTCCACATGCTTATAATCCAGCCACATCCCCAAGGCCTCTACCTCGGAACATCACTACACTGGGGAAGAAGCCTTCAGCTTATGAGGTTTTGGAGAACATTTAAATCCCAAACTTAAGCCCACAGCTCACACCTGTGATCCTGGTTACTCAGGGTGCTGAGATCTGAAAAGGGCAAACCATAGTTCATAGGTTCACATGTTCATATCCTAGCAACATAGTCTACCCACTGCCAGAGACTACTCTTGGCATGGCAATGTAGTGGTAATGCCCTAACAGTCTGGAGTTACTGATCACACTGCCATTAGCTATGGATATATGTGTGCATTCAGGACATATAAAACATTAACATATACCACGCAGGATAATTTCTTTCAGGTTAAAGGAAAAATGCTTTCCAAAATGCGATGTTAAAACAAATGAGCATTTCATAGGAGTACCATTAAGGTTGTAATCATTTTATCATTTTATATTATTTAGCTCTTAGTGCTTTTTTGTTTATTTTTGTTTGTGCCAGTACTAGGGCTTGAACTCAAAGACTTGGGCTTTTTCATTTAAGGCTGGTGCTTTGCCACTTGAGCCACAACTCTACTTCTTGCTTTTTGCTGTTTAATTGGAGATAAGAGTCTCATGGACTTTCCTGACCAAGATGGCTTCAATCCATGATTCTCAGATGTCAGCCTTCTGAACAGCTAGGATTATAAGAATGAGACAATGGTGCCTGATTTTGCTTTTGTTTTTTGTTGGATATTTTAAAGGGTTCTTCAAAACACTATCAAAAGTTTTGTATTTGACCCATAAAATGATGATAAGGTGATAGAAAAAATAACAAAAATGATAGCAAAAATTTGCCTCAGATGTAGTCAAACCATTTAAAACAGTGACACGAACCTGGGCTGGAGGCATGACTCAGGAGTAGAGCACCACTTAGCACGTCTGAGGCCCTGAGCTCAGAATCCAGTACCAACAAAGAAAAAGCAACCTCAAATGTGATCATTGTGCCCTTAAAATAAAGTGCTGCGATAATGGCTTTAACAGAGTTTTTCCACTCCAGACCCAAACTCTAGGGTTTCCACAGATCTTGGTCTAGCCACATGCTCCTATTTGCCAAATACAGAGACATGGTGAAGGGCAGAGAAAGGAGACTGGTTACATGGTGGCCATGCGAAGACAGCACTTCAGCCATCCTCAGCCATCTTTTAGGTATACACATGAGGTGTACACTCAGAAAACTGAGTCAGGGAAAGAGAGAGACAGAGAGAGGGAGGGAGGGAGGGAGGGAGGGAGGGAAGGAGGGAGAGAGAGAGAGGCATAATTATTAAACAATCCTAGTCTGTTGGTTGGTCATGATTTCAGCCCGTATTTTGGGAAGAGTTTTGGAAAAGTTTGTTGTCATTGCTGGAAAGCTGCCTGGCTGACGATCTGTTTTTAGGAGACTTGACGATTGTTCTTTAGGGTAGTTTCTGTCCCTTGTCATAAAGACAGTATTGATCAAGTCTGCCCTTCCCCAATTCCAAGGGCAATCACAAAATGATTGTGGAAAGAATGGCTTGGAGCAAAGGCACTTGCAAAGTAGATGCCAAGATTTTTTCCTATTTTTGGTTAATTTGTGAGTTCAGGCGAAGCATTGTTGTTTTTTTTAAGCACCTCTTGCAGAATCCATTTTACATTTCACCACCTTGCATAAGAACAGCTTCTCCAGAGTGTGATTTAGTGATCAAGGCCCAGAGAGGGCTGTTTTATTTTATTTGACAATTTCATGGAAAAGTTAACTACAGTCAATATTTGGTCAGTGATGGGGACTGAGGGACAACTAAGGCAAAAAATGAATAATTCACAGTTTGATTGCAGGATGGAGATGTGTGAGGTGTGGGATTGGAACGAAGGTAAAATTCAGTTGATCATAAGATGTTGGATAGCAATAATCAGACCCTGGTCTTTGTGTGCAAGGCCCATTTTTCTCCCTTTCTCCCCTCCCTCCCTCCCTCCCTCCCTCCCTCCCTCCCTCCCTCCCTCCCTCCCTCCCTCCCTCCCTCCCTCCCTCCCTCCCTCTGTCCCTTCTTTCCTTCCCTCTTTCCTTACATTCTATTCTGGACCTTAAACTCAGGACCTAGCCTTTTCTACTCTAGGCTGAAACTGTACCACTTGAGCCATACCTCCACTTCTGGTTTTTTAAATGGAAACAAGAGTCTCACAGACTTTGAACTGTGAACTTCAAATCTCAGTCTCCTGAATATCTAGGATTACAGATGTGAGCTTCTGGCATCTGTTCAGGCTGAGCTTTAAAATGACAGAGTTCATCACATGATCAGAACTTAGGAGATAATGAACACCTCTAGGAGCTAAGAAGTTGATCTGTAGATGAATCATCTCTTTCCTGATAATCTTCTCAACTTTTTTGTAGTCTTCGATCCTCTCTATTTTTTTTGGGGGGGGGGGTTGGAGGGGAACTAATATTGATGAGGCAAGCATATTTTGTGGCATTGTGCTTGCCAGTATATAATCTCAAGAGACTTCCAGTGTGGTAAATAAATCATTAGATAGATGCTCTACTGGTAATGTAGTTCTATGGAGGAAGGCCTTAGATCATTTTTATCTGTTCCTTTTTTGTATGTGTGTCAATATTGGGGCTTGAACTCAGGGCTAGCACTCTAACGTTTGAGCCACAACTCTACTTCCAGCTTTTTGTTGCTTAACTGGAGATAAGAGTTTTAAGGACCCTCCTGCCCAGGCTAGCTTTGGACCACAGTCCTCAGATCCCAGCCTCCTGAGCACATAGAATTACACAAGTGAGCCACCTGTGCCCAGCTTATCTGTAGCTTTTCCTCCCACAAAAATGTCTTTTATAATAGTAGAAACTGAAGGTTTAATCTTGCTAACATCCCTAAAGTGGTTCAAGGGCAGTCTCACTCATGTCTTAGGAAGTTTAGAAGAGTGATGGAATGAATTCAGGATATTCAGATTGCAATTTCCTTCTAAATGGAAATTTATGATTTCATTATTTCTAAGACTTCATTTATAATGGTCCTTGGGATTTGAGATAATTGAAGACAACAATAATAATCCTTTTATGTGTTACATTCTGTGGACTCATTCATTTTGAAGAATTCTCAAGTGGGTCTGCATATAAAATTCAGCGCATAGCGTTTGGGAGTGGAGAAGGTATATATACTGATGCTGACTCAGGACACAGATTCAAAAGTTGACAAATCCTACAGAGTGGCAGAAGTGTTGGAAACCCTCCCTAGAGCACAGTTACGGTGACAATTGGTGCTAGATGGAGAGCAATCATAATAATGATAATAATGGTAACAGATAGTATCTACATCTGTTCAAATGAGCAATGGTACCAAAGGCTGCACTATGCCTCTTTATGAGAACTGTCAGACTACTTTTCATTTCTCAAGAATAAATGAGTAATAAAATATACTTGAAGCCTGGAGGTATATAGTTAAAATTATTATAAAAGTAAGCTCTTGTAGAAGGAATGCTCTAAGAGGAACATTTTGCATTATGTATTCCTTCACTAAATATTTCCCCTCCTGTCCAGTGGAAAGTCAGGTGACCATCTAGAGGCCTCTCTTTAGATAGGCCACCATCAAGGTGAATGGCAATGGAAATGATGTCGTTTCTTTGAAAAGAGGTTGAGTTGCATAGAAAGGAAAGTCAAGACTGGCTCAGGGTGGGGGGCAATGGTTGTGAAACAGGTAAAAAACATAAGCCTGAATCCTTTGAAATCAGTGGATCTAGTGCACCCCACTTATTCAGAATTACCACAGAAGCAAATACAGTTCAATATAGAATAGCAGCCTCCAAACGAACCACATGGACTTACTCATCATTCTACCATTTGTTGATGTTTTGTTTTCCTTTGGTGCTGGTACTGGGTCTTGAACTCAGGATCCCAGCACTGTCCCTGGCCTTTTTTTGCTCTGCCACTCGAACCACAGCTCCACATCCAGCTCATTGCTGGTTAATTGAATATATGAATCGCTCAGATTGCCTGGGCTGGCTTTGAACCTCGATCCTCAGATCTCAGTCTCCTGAGTAACTAGCATTATAGGTATAAATAAGCTGTCAATATGGCATTTAATCCTGTATCCTATGGACAAGTCACCATGAGTATGGATAAGGGCACCATCTTCACTCAGTGAGACCCATGTTCAAATACACTGTGCTCCTCTGCCACGTACCATACAGTATTTCAATTTCTGAAAGCTTCCATTTCCTTACCAAATTCAAAAGCAATAATAATCCTATGTACAGTACATAGGGCTATCAAGAAGAAGATAGGTATGTGTCACACATAATATAACTTAGCAAGAACCAGCAATGTTGGCAAGTTCTAGGGAGCTAATTATGTCTCTGAATGATCATACTGCCTCAAAGATTCTAACTATCGTTGTGAGTTATTGTTAGTGAGAATAATTTTGCTTTTTAAAAAATGCATTTTAAAATGATTTTTTGTTAAAATTTAACTTTATTTGTCAAGGTGATATACAGAGGGGTTACAGTTACATACATAAGGTAGTGAGTACATTTCTTGTCCAACACTGTTGCACCCTCCACTATTTTTCTTCCACTTCCCTCCCCCTTTCAGTTCCCCCTCCAAGTTGGAAAGTTTGTTTCCAACATGGTGTCTTGTGAGTATTGTTGTATTGGTTCACCTCTTGTCTTTTGTCTCACCATTTTGTTGTTCCCCTTCCTTAATTCAGATTAATGTATATACAATATCCAGGGTACCAAAATCAAGTACAGTGACAAGAGGGGATAAGCCATGGGAAAAAGAAAAGAAAAAAAATGAGAGAAAAAAAGAAATAACATGACATAGTACATTAAAAACAACAACAAAGAGAAACCTTTTGTTTGCATATCTTGAAGTTCATTTCGATTAGCATCATTATTTGTGTTCATATGTACGTAGCTATCAAGCTATTATGATCCTCTGCTAGGATTATCCTAGACATGTACTAAATTATTACAAATGAGAATAGAGCCTATGTTTCTTATTATATGGCTTACTTCAATTGATATGATTTTTTCCAGTCTTTCCATTTCCTTATGAATGGGGAGATGCCATTTTTTCTGATGGAAGCATAGAATTCCATTGTGTATATGTGCCATGTTTTCTTGATTCATTCATCTACTATCTTTAAGTTGTCATACAAAGAATTTCAATTCAGCATGTCCATTTGAGTCCAGTACATCTTGAGCAATGTCACTCTTCCACCATTCTCTTCTGACCCCACTCCTCCCCTCAAGTTACCTGGTTCCTTTTTCACATATTTACATTGACTCTTATGACCGTATCCACCCACCTTCCTTTATCCGTTCATATGCCCCCTTCCCTCTTGGCCCAACCACCATCCCCACAATAAATACATGCTCCAGAGTCCTGGTATTTATTTCATTAATCTCTAAGTGAGTTGTCCAAAGCAGTTCTACCGTTGCAGGTCTTCCCTGCATATACAATACTTTAGGCAATACATTTATGTTTATCTGCCTATGACCCTGTCACTTTTTATATAGGATTATAATTTGTATCTAACTTCTACATATGAGGGAAAGAAACATCTGTCCTTTGTCTCTCTGAGCCTGAATTACTTCCCTTAACATATATGTGCCAGGCCTATTCATTTCCCTGCAAATGACACAATATTATTCTTTCTGATGAATGAGTAAAATCCATTACATACACAACACACACACACACATATTTATAATGTGAGACATATATGATGCAATTTATATTTATAATAATTCTATCACACACAATGTATGGAATTTATGCATTATTAATATAGATAATTAATATAAATAAAAGATATAGTTGCATATAAATATAATATATATAAAATTATGTATTAATTTATATAACTTATTAATTACTATAAGTATGATTGTATAATATATAATTACTATAAATACAATATTTTATACAATCATATGTACATGTTATATATTATATTACACATATATTATTCATATAGTCTGTATTATAACATAATATATAATATGTAACATATTATATAAATACTTTATATATTACTATACAGTATATAATTGCTATGTATTATATTAATATATAATAAGATATAATATGGAATATGTAATTCCATCATATATAGATCTCATATTATATACATGTGTATTTGTATATGTATGTATATATCATCACATTCTCTTGATCTAGTCGTCCATTTTAGGGTACCTGGGCCATTTTCATAACTTGGCTATGGTAACTGGTGCAGCAATGAACATGAGTGTTCAAGTGTCTTTATCACATCTTAACTTGTAATAGATAGATGCCCAGCAGTGATATCTCTGGATTGTAGGTTAGTTCAATGTTTATTTTTCTGAGGACTTTCCCAAGTGTCTTCCATACTGCACTTATTTATAATCCTAGACATAATATAATAGCGTTAATTTTTCCTGCTCCTTTTCATGGGATAAAGGCTGCATCTCAAGATTTTAAACAATGACATAAATTCACTTGGTTATCTCTAGCCCTCATAATGTTGATCTACTCTGGTCCAGGGCAGGGTGATGTGACATAGGAGCACCTCAAATTGTAGCACCTAGTACTTCTATTTCTGGAAGTCAGTAGAAGGTTTTCCCCTCTAAGTCAGTGCATAGGGGAAGGAAAGGTCAGGAAGTCCTGAGAGAGAATTTGTCACAGAAGGTCAAACAGCATGGGTAAATACTGGAGACAGAGACATGGGAATAATGTGATGGTGGCCTGTTGACAGATTAGAAAACAAGCAGAAAGATTTTCAAGAAAGAAAGAAAGAAGAGGGGGAGGAGGAAAACAAGACAGAGGAGGAGGAGGAAAAAGAAAGGGAGATAGAGGAAGAAAAGAGAGAAAGAGGGAGAGAAGAAGAAAGGAAGGAGAGAGGGGAAAAGAAGGAAGGAAGAAAGGAAGGAAGGAAGGAAGGAAGGAAGGAAGGAAGGAAGGAAAGAAAGAAAGAAGGAAGGAAGGAAAGAAGTAAAAGGAATCAGTTATAAATCATTAGCACAGCTTTCTTGAAAAACAAAAACAATAACATTCCAAGAATGTGACCATTTAAACTCTAGCCCTAGTTCACTGTGTGACTGTTAGGGGAATCATTTACCTCTCTGTTCCTTGATGCAATAGAAATAGAAAGCAGATGCCAGGATAACACTGGGTAGCAGCCCCAGTGTGGGGCCAGCTTGCTCTGCATGCCGAAGCCCATGCCTTCAGCACTAGGGACTGGATGTGGTATGCCTGCTGCCCACACAGATTATTGCTCAGTCAGGATCACACCAGGTTCCAGTTTCATTTAACTGAGATGATGATGATGATGATGATGATGATGATGATGATGATGACGACGACGACGACAACGATGAGATAAAGATGGGGGGGAGGTGCACACGCGCACGTACATGCATACTGTAACTTGAACTCAGGGCTTGGGTGCTGTCCCTTGGCTTTTTCACTGAAGGCTAGCATGTTACCACTTAAAGCCCCACTTCTGGCTTTTTTAGTGATTAAGTGGAGTTAAGTATCTCACAGACTTTCCTGCCCAGGCATGCTTCGAACCATGATCCTTAGATCTCAGCCTCCTGAGTAGCTCAGTGCTCCTGGCCCTCGGCTTTGCTAAGAGAAATCTGAGTAACAGAGCATATGTTATTGCTAAAACATCTTTCTGTCACAGTTTCATTAATAAAAAGCTACTCAGGTGTGGCTGTGTCTTATTTATTTCGATTCAATATTTAATTTGGAGAAAACCAACCATCTAGAGATATGGAGATAGAGATTTTTTTCCTTGAAGTCATCATCCGTGTTATTGACTTTAGATACTGGGCAATTTCACCTGATCACAGGAGCACATTCTCCAAGAATCTCAACAACCCCCAGTCAAAAATGGCAGTGTTCTAAGACTACAAGACATAATCAAATCACCGTGACAAAATTGAAAACCTATATTTTCTTATGGTACATGATCTTTCAATAATCACAAGCAAAATCCATTTCCCCAGGAATTCTCCAGAAAGGCCTCAGTAGGTAATATTAGCTGGATCAGTTTTCCTATGCCTTGAATACCAATGCAAGCATATTTTTCCCTCTCAGATTTTTGTATCTTTTTTCTGCAAATGTCAATTCAAGATGAACTGAACATGACTTGTTTTACAATATGTCTTCCTCCCACTGCTTCCAGCTGTTTGCAAATTTCATACAGTAGCCAAGCAAAACTTACCATGGTGATTTGAAGAAGAGGCACAGTCATCCCAGCCCTTTCCATTATGGAAAGGGCTTTCGTCATGGGGGAAAGAACATGGTTTCTGTGACCTGCATCTAATTACAGCGACTCATTGTGGGCTAGGTATGAGCCAAATAACATCTGAGCTCCATAAAATCAGGTACATTCTGTGGCTAACCTTCCTTCAGCATTTTATGTATTTTCCTCTGTAAACTGCAGATCACACAAAAGGAGGAAGTAGCATATATTTAAATTTGTTCCAAGGGCCTTCAACCTTGAAATAAATTAAAGTAACAAAGTACGTTTGGAAATAGAGCTGTGGTTCAAGTGGTAAAGCGCTAGCCTTGAGTGAAAAAGTGGAAAGATAGCACCCAGGCACTGAGTTCAAGTACCAGTACACACACACACAAACACACACACACACACACACACACACACTAGCGTATAGATACCTACTTCCTTGCCAATTTATTCAAATCAAACTCTAGGAGTTGGGGAACCTTTTTCTGAAATCCAAATCCCAAGGGCCATTTGGATATTTGTGACATTCTCCATGGGCAAATTGGCTGTGGGCAGTGGCCAAGAAGCAAATAAGAAATGTGTGTATCTGTTCTGTCAGGTACCAAATGACTTCGCTGGTCTTCTGCAACTTACAAAGCTGGATGCCTCTCATCCCTGCAAGACAAAGGCATGACATGGCAGCATTACATGTTGCTGATTATAAATACTTGTTGTTGTTGTTGAGGTACTGAGACTTGGGTATTGTGCTTTAGCTTTTTTGCTCAGGGCTAGCACTCTATTTCTTGAGCCACAGCTCCACTTCAAGCATTTTAGTGGTCAGTTGGAGATTAGAGTCTCATGGATTTGTCTCCCCATGCTGGCTTTGAATTGTTATTCTCAGATTTCAGCCTCCTGAGTAGTCAGGATTATAGGCATGAGCCACTAGTGCCTGCTTATGAATTCTCATTAGCATATATTCATTGTGCAAAGTAAGGAGTTTCATGTGTATTTCTATACATGCTTATAATATACATTGATCAGTTCTCTTCCTCTATTTCTCTGTTTTGTTTTTTCTTCCTGCCTCCTCTTCTATTTCCTGTCCGTTTCCCCAGTATCCTCCTGGTACTTCCATCACCTTGTTTGTTGTTTTGTTCTTGTTGATTTTTGTTGTTTTCCTCTAGCTGTCACAAATGAGAAGAAATACGCACTGTTTGTCATTATGGGTACATTAGTTCACTTAACATGATGATCTCCAGTTCTATCCTTTTTCTTTTTTCTTTTTTTTGCCAGACCTGGGACTTGAACTCAGGCCCTGAGCACTGTCCCTGGCTTCCTTTTCTCAAGACTAGCACTCTGCCACTTGAGCCACAGCACCACTTCTGGCTTTTTCTATACATATGGTACTGAGGAATGGAACCCAGGACTTCATGTATGCTAGGCAAGCACTCTACCACTAGGCCATATTCCCAGCTCCAGGCAATTTCTCTCTCTCTCTCTCTTTTTTTTTTTTTTTTTTGGTCCATAGTGGGGCTTGAACTCTTGGCTTGGGCGCTGTCCCTTGAGCTCTTCAGCTCAAGGCTAATACTCTAACACCTGAGCCACAGTACTTCTTCATCCACCCTTTTAAAAAAAAAAGAAAATGGCACAACTTTGTTTTACTTCATGGCAGAGCAAAACTCCATTGTGTATATGTACTACATTTTCTTTATCCATCCATCCATTGATGGGTACCTAAGCTGATCACATAGTTTGGCAATTGTGAAAAGCACCATGATCAATTCTGGTGCTCAGGAATTTCTATAATCTGATCTTGGACAGCATATGCTTTATGATCATTAATTTTTACTCTCCATCATTATACAGAGATAAAGCACAATTCTGCCAACATTCCTACTGGCAGATATATTTTCATAGTTCAAGAACAGGGGAGAGTGTGACTTATCCTTTGCATTTGAGAAGGTCTTTACTATGTGTAAATGGATTATGACATTTATTTTGTAAGTCATTTACAAAGACTTGTACCATTTTACCTTGTGTTGGTGTTGGAGAAATATGGCATGATTTTCACTGTGTCAGCAAATCCCTCAATGACAGGCAAGAGCCTGTACAGTGTTCACAACCCCCTTCCAAATGGAATACGGGTCCTACATGAGAATGTATAGCAGGCTCGTTAGAATTACAGCATCACAAAAGGCAGAAGAAATCACCACTATGTATTTGACAATGACATATCTATGTATTTCTTCTTGACCTGCCTGTGGGCATATCACTGTAAATTGTCCATGAGTATTGTCTTGACAGCTTTATGGACTAAAGTGAGAGACCCAGCCTCTCAGTTGGCTAAATAATGACAGCCTAAATGAGAAGAATCTAGAGAAAATGGCTTAGGAATAGCTGTATGATTCTGTTTTAACAAATTCTAGACACAATTTATCCCAGGTATCTTTTGAGAATGAGGAATAAAGAGAAGAAAACAAAAAGAGTGATCATTGGACTATATCCATATAGGGGAAAATACAAAGATCTTCAACCCTGGAGCTACTAAACGTGCAGCGATAGTCTCCATTTTCTAGAATATCACCAACACCAGGGAAAGCTACACTGAGACCCAGTAACCAGGATAGCTGAGAGACCTCATTCTAGCTCTGTCCTTGTCGCCCTCCCCTCAGGCTGTCTGAGACTTGCAAGAGCAGAAGGAAATGTGACCTCGACCAGGCCCTTCAGAGGGACACGTGTGGCAATGGAAGAATTCAGGGAGAAGTGGCTGTTGTCTAGTCTTCGACTGACTGCTTAAAGTTGGGGCAAGGGGGACCTGTGAGAGCAATGGCTTCATGACAGGGCTCATCTGGTCTTTCTAAGATATAATAGGAGGTAACTCAGATTTCAGAAGGCTCTCATCTGATATTTCCTAGCTGCCTCCAGACCTCATTCTATGCATTGGGGAAATTGGTTTGAATAGTGTGTGTGTGTGTGTGTGTGTGTGTGTGTTGGCTTAAACTCAAGGCCTTGTACTCTCACTTGGCTTTTTCACTCAAAGTTCGTGCTCTACCACCTGAGCCATAGCTCCACTTCTAGCTTTTTGGTGATTAATGGAAGACAAGCGTCTCATAGACTTTCCTGCTTGTACTGGCTTTGAACTTCGATCTTCAGATCTTAGCCTCCTGAGTAGTTAGGATGTGAACCACCAGTGCCCAGCTGGAAGGATGGAATTTTAGAGTCACTTATTAGAGGTGACTCTCTTTCACTCCTAGGGAGAGTCTCACCTTGTGTCTACACCAAGGTAAAGTTAAAGACTTTTTCTTGAAAGGTGTGTGTTGTCCATTGAAAGGATCTCTGAGAAACAATTCTCCACAGGCACCTACACCTGGCTGGATGAGCAAAGAAAACCACGGAGGAGAGGATTCCCTAAAAGTAGAGATAGTGAAAAAAATTTCTGAAGTCAAATACAAATTTATGTAGGTCATTGCCATAAGGAGACATTTCTTCACAGAGCTGTAGGAACAGTGAGTCAGCTGACACGACTTGCAATTTGTTTGAAAAAGTTTAAAGAGCATCTGCTTAAATATTCAAGTTTAAGCTAATTTGAACTAGCTATGTGCATTATTTATGCATTACACACATATAGTGTTTTAAATGAGAAAATGATTTGGCAGCTTGTGCTAATTTATTATTTCAATAAAGCTAGGGGATATAATTAATTTGATTTAATTAAAAACAAATCTGTCATTCTGCCACTAACTTACGCTACAGTTTTTTTAATTGAAGGAGTATTGTTTATTTATTATATTATCTTTAAGTAGTTGTACAAAAAGGGGTTTCAATTTCAACACACCGTACCTGTTTATGAGTATGATGCATCTTGATCAATGCCATATGAGAGGAGCATTCTATTTATTTATTAAATTTAATTTTATTGTAAAGGTGATGTACAGAGGGGTTACAGTTACATACATTAGGTAGTAAGTACATTTCTTGTCAAACTTGTTACCCCTTCCCTCATTTTCTCCCACTTCCACTTTCCCTCCCTGACTCCCTCAAGTTGTACAGTTAATTCCCAACATATTGTCTTATGAGTATCACTGTTGCATTGGTTTACTCTTTGTCTCTTGTCTTAATACTTTGATGTTCCCCTTCTCCTTCCCTAATTCAGATAAACATACACACACACACACACACACACACACACACACACACACACACACACACACATATATATCCCAGGGTAATACAGTGACTACAGGGGATAAACCATAGGAAAGAAAAAGAAATAATTTAAGTGTTTATTGCTTCATGCTGGTAACTCATGCCTGTAATCCTAGCTACTCAGGAGGCCAAGATCTGAGGATTGAGGTTCAAAACCAGCCCGGGGCAGGAAACTCCATGAAGCTCTTATCTCCAATTAACCACCAAAAAGCTGGAAGTAGAGGTGTGACTCAAGTGGTAGAGTGCCAGCTTTGAGTGCAAAAGTTAAGAGAAAAAGCCCAGGCTCTGTGTTAAAGCCCCAGTACTGGCCTCCTCCCTTCCCCTCCCCCCAAAAGTGTTTTTTGAAGAGCTCCTGCTCTGTAAATAGGCTGATGATGACTTTTATGGCATGGTATTCTTTGTGTTATCATTGTCATAGTATGACAGCACATATCACTGGTATAATGATTCAAGTGATACATTTCATGGGAAATCTTTTTTTTTTTTTTTTTAAGAATTTTCTCTCCTGAATAGTATATAATTACCAAAGTGATATGTTGGATGAAATTTTCTCTCTTTGGTTTTAAGCACCAGGAAGTTTATGGTTAATTTAAAGTACAATGACAGTAGACCTTTTCTGGGAAGTTGTAGGTCAGAGGACATGGAATCACAAACACACATGATGGACAGTCAAGAGATGCAATGCACAAAAGCAGGCCTGTGATGAGTCGTATAGCCTTGTTTTCAGGATCATTACTAAGTGAGTGAAAGTTTACCTGCTAAATCACAAAAACTAGGGTTAGTCCTTATGTGACACAGTAGATTGCTCATTTGCTTGATTCTGATAGCTATTTCCCTGTGCTTATCAAAACATTCTTGGGTCTGCTTAAACACATGGCATTAAAAACAATTTCCCTCTTAGTTTAACTTGAGTAAAAGAACCTGCTGAAAATTAGATTGTTCACAAACCACCAGCAGCAGTAGCTCACGACTGTAATCCTAGCTACTTGGGAGGCTGACATGGGGAAGTCCATGGGACCTTTATCGCCAACCAGCTACCACAAAGCCTGAACTTCTGGCTTTTGTGGTAGAGTGCTAGGCTTGAGGGGGAAAAATGCTCAGAGACAGCATCCATACCCTGACTTGACACCTTGCAAAAAAAAGTATTTTCAAATATTAGTAAACTATAACTTCAGGAAAGAGAGGTTGGGCCTATGTTTACCATTACCCTTAGCATTTAGTACAGTTTCTGGAATATATCAATAGTTTAACAAGTATTTCTTGGAAAAGTTGGATAAATTGTTCACAGACATATATGTGATTATGGGTTAAGATTGTGTGTGTGTGTGTGTGTGTGTGTGTGTGTGTCCATGTATGCCAGTACAAATACTTGAATTCATGGCCCTGCTCTCTCCCTTGGCTTCTTTGCTCAAGACTAGCACTCTATCACTTCAGCTCCATCTTCACTTCTGGCTTTTTGCTGGATAATTGGACATAATTGTCTCTTGAATTTGTCTGGACTGGCTTCAAAACTTAATCCTCAGGTCTCATCCTTCCAAGTAGCCAGGCTGGGGTAAGATTTTTTTTAAATAAAAACTTCATATAAACTCATTGTACACATGGAAGAGCTCACTGTGACATTTACATATATTCATACAATGTATCTCCATCAACTTTTCCCCTCCATCCCTTACCCCTGCCCTCTTCTTTTCTTTTAAAATGCGCCCATCCTGTGATGTAAACTCAGTGTTTGGGTTCTGTTCCTGGGCTTTTGTGCTTATAGCTAGTGCTGAGTCTTTTGAGGTTTAGAAATTTTTTATGGCAAAGCCCAAACCCTATCAAACTACAATTTTTACGTTGTAGAAGCGCATATAATACAATCAGGATAGAGGGCTTCATAAAAGAATATAGAAAGAAGAGTAAAGTTGTATTGATAAACAAGAAAGGGCGAGATCAATGTGGCCAGCAGCAGAGCTGACACAGGAAAGAAACCCTACTGTGTGCAATTAGAACCAAGGTAGATGCCAGCCAGGTGAGAAAGACGTCTGCAGAGGTATCTGCTGGGGGCCCCTCTCTCCTCATTAATGAGGATATACCACTGCATCATCACAAATGAAAGAAGTAGTAAACAAGCTTCAATGTCCACTAGTGTCTTGGAGATAAGATAGACCATGTGAAGAATCTGGTGAGGCCTGGAGGAATCTTGGAAGGAGGTTGTGGGGACTAGCCTTGGTGTTAGACAGGAAAGCCTACGTGCGAAGTGTTCTCCAGCACAGCTTGCGGAGTTGCTGACTTGCCTGATATCTCAGGGAGGTAGAATCACCAAGGCTAAATGTGTGGGGTTCTTGCTGTCAGAAGCCTGTATTTGCTTGATGCAGTCCTGCGCCCTGGGAGAATGCAGACTTTACTTATTTGATGAGGCATTTCTGTAAGTCAATGATGGGGTGGAGGCTTGGGCAGTTCTGGCAGTCCAAAGACCTTAGAGCAAACTAGAAAGGTGAGTCTGGACTTTTTTTTTTATTCTGAAGGCAGGGCCTGGTGGGGGTACATGCCTGTAATTGTAGCTATTTAGAAGGTGGAGATAGGAGAATCTTGGTTTGAGGCCAGCCTGGGCAAAGTGTTAGCAAGACCTCATCTCAGTAAACAAGCTGGGTGTAATTGTATTCCCCCTCAAAGGAGAAAGAAGAAAGGAAAAATGGCACCAGACAATAAGGAAGGATGAGTTAAAAATGTTTACATCCTTATCTCTCACGGGAAAGGCAGGGAAGGGATAATGGAATTAGAGTGCTGGGTCAGCCAGTGTCTGAGTCCTGATTCATTATGGACATGTTGGCTCACAGTTCACCAGGCTCTTTCATGAACACTTTCTCCTTTGGGTCTCATAGTGGTCCTCTGAGGGAGCTCTGGAAGGGATGGTTAGTTACTTCTATTTTAGAAAAGAGAAAGCCGAGAACCCAGGGGGAAATGACTGCCTTAGAGATGTCTTACTAACAGGGTAGAGACAAAAACAGGTTGCCACAAACACTCATCCTTCGCATCACTGTGCCCAGCTTTAGCATCCTGTGGAAAGTCTGGATTCTCTCTTGGGCATAGTCATTACCACCTGCAATATAGGAGAGCTGGTAGAAGCATACAGACAGGGGCCACCGTGTGGCTTTTCTCAGGCCCCTAAGCTGAGCTACCCAATGCTGATACAGAAAAGCCAAAGGATGAGGGAAAATGGGGTTGGAGTGAAAAGACAGTCATCCTTCTGGGTTGGAGCACAGGTGAACAGTTCTTAAAATTTGTCAGATAGAACATGAATTATTTTATCTTTTATTTATTTATTTATTTATTTATTTATTTATTTATTTATTTATTTATTTATTTTGCCAGTCCTGGGGCTTGGACTCAGGGCCTGAGCACTGTCCCTGGCTTCTTTTTGCTCAAGGCTAGCACTCTGCCACTTGAGCCACAGCGCCACTTCTGGCCATTTTCTGTATATGTGGTGCTGGGGAATTGAACCCAGGGCCTCATGTATACGAGGCAAGCACTCTTGCCACTAGGCCATATCCCCAGCCCCGAATTATTTTATCTTAATATATAATATACTATATAACATAATAATATATTATATATAAATATATATTAAGAGAATTCATGTGTATATAGAAATAATTCCTATATAATAATTCCTATATATAAATATGTATGTATAGTCTTTCTTTTATGTCAGTCCCAGGGCTTGAACTCAGGACCTGGGCATTGGTCCTGGGCTGGTGCTCTACTACTTGTTCCACTTCTGCTTTCTTGCTAGTGATGAGTCTTCTCAGACTTTCCTGCCCCCTTTTCAAATCTTGATCCTCAAATTGCAGCTTCTTGAGTAGCTAGGATTGTAGGCGCGAGCCACTGGTCCCTAGCATGAACTATTTCTTTTTAATATATTTTACACAAATAATGAAGACACATCAGATCATGTTCTCTGAAAAAAGTATTCATTATTCACTTTATAAACTGCACAGTTCACACGATAACAATAACCTTTTGTCTGTTGGATAATCTTAGGGTTTTCTATGTGAGTTGTGCTTAAAGCTGGATTCCTAAGTAGCTTGGAGAAGCAGAGCAGCTGTCACGGGTGCCAGCTGGGTGGTTTTTCTTTTAGTTTTTGTTTCCTCCTGTCTGTGTGCATGCAGCTGGGGAGGCCTTCGCTCTTCTGCAGATCCATCTTCTGTCCAGGTGTGCACTTGCTCTTCCTTGGAACATGACAGATGCAGTTTTATCCTAGAGACCTTGGGAATGCAATAATTAATGACCCTAGGCTCCTACTTGGCTCTGAAAAACTGTTGTGCCTGAGGTTCAGACATAAAGAATCAAAGTGCAGAAAAAATGATGAGGAATGGAATTTTAAAGTATTTGGGATGTAGAAATGCAGAGCACATTTAATCCTTATAACAGTGTGTGGGAAATGTTTGCATGTTGTCCCTGTTCCTGTTTTAAACGTAGAGAAATAGAAATTTAGAGACATTTTTATACAACTTTTAATTTTGTGTGTGTGTGTGTGTGCCAGTACTGGGGCTTGAACTTAGGGCTTCACACTCTTTCTTGGCTTTTTCACTCAAGGTTGATGTTCTACCACTTGAGCCATAGCTCCATATATAGTTTTTTTTTTGTTTTTTGGGGTTTTTTTTTTTGGCCAGTCCTGGAGCTTGACTCAGGGCCTGAGCACTGTCCCTGGCTTCTTTTTGCTCAAGGCTAGCACTCTGCTACTTGAGCCATAGCGCCACTTCTGGCTGTTTTTTATATATGTGGTGCTGAGGAATCGAACCCAGGGCTTCATGTATACGAGGCAAGCATTCTTGCTACTAGGCCATATTCCCAGCCCTATAGCTTTTTTTTGTATTGGTTAATTGAAGATAAGAGCCTCATGGACTTTACAGCCTGGGTTGACTTGGGACTGTGATCCTCAGATCTTAGCCTCCTGAGTAGCTAGGATTAGAGGTGTGAGCCATGGACACCCAACCAGCAACTCCTAATTATAATCAGGAACCGATCACAATCTCTTTCCTCACCTGCAAATGGCAGTGTCTTGCATATTCCAAGTTCTGGCAGAACTCTAAGGAAAGTCAGAAACAGGGGTAAGCTTCTAGGAATCCAGTCTCAGGAATTGAATTCTCAGATACACTGTGTACATGTAGGATTTGTTATGGCCTGCTTCAAGTTTGTGGCTGCTTCTTAAACTTGTATGTATTTAAAAATCATATAAAGAAATTGGGAGCTGGTGCTCATGCCTATGATCCTAACTGCTCAGGAGGCTGAGATCTGAGGATCGAGGTTTGAAGTCAGCTCATGCAGAGAAGATTATGAGATTCTTATCTCCAATTAATCAGCAAACAGCCAGAGGTAGGGCCATGGCTCATGCCAAAGAGATCCAGCCATAAACAAAAAAGCTAAGGGACAGCATGCAGGCCCTGAAGTCAAGTCTCAGTACTCGCACACATACAAAAGAAAAAAAATCATGTAAGGAATGTTTTCTAAATTGTAGGTTGCTAGGCTCTTGTGAAATATTCTGTTTAAGCAGAGATAAGAAAGAGCTTGAAAATCTATGGAGCTGTGACTCAAGGGGTAGAGCACTAGCCTTGAGCACAAAAAGCACAGGGACAGCACCCAGGCTCTGAGTTCAAGCCCCAGGAGTCTCTCTCTCTCTCTCTCTCTCTCTCACACACACACACACACACACACACACACACACACACACACGATCTCTCTTTGCATTCTTTTCCCCCCTTTTCCTCCTAACTTTGAATCTATGCATTTTTATTTCCTTCATTCAGCCAGATAAACTACAAGTGATTTTCAGATAATGCTAAAAATACCACCGTTGGCACTGCAAACTTCCTATCCCCACAGCTCTCTTTCTTCCCAAATCCCCAGCAGACACAGCTTTTGTCTTTTGCCTGGTCAAGGTCATTTGAGCCTATGGGAATTCAGGCTGTACAGGGCTGCCCTTCTGTGCTGGGGTCTGAACCCAAGGCCTACCACTGAAAGCACCCCCCCAACCCCCCAAAGGGTTTTGTGTTTAATCGGGAGCTCAACCCAGTACAAAAGAACAAAATACAAATATGTATAATTCTGATCTAACTTCCACATATGAGAGAAAACATGCATTTTTTTTTGTCTCTCTGAAACTGATTTCATTTAACATCATTCTTCCCAGGATCCATCCATTTGCCTATAAATGACATAGTATTTTCCCTGACAAATGACTAAAATTTTATTATATATATATGTATATATCTTAGATAACTACATGTATATATAATGTAGACATATATACACATATATGTATACAGATGAATAAAATTTTATTGTATATATCAGATATATGTGTGTATACATATATATATAACTGTGATACATACATTATATATACATATACATACATATACATATAAACATGTATTTATACATATGTGTATATATTTGTATATAGATATGGATCTATATATATAGATATGGAGCTCTCTCTTGATATATATGTATGTATGTGAGATATATATATATATATATATATATACATATATTCACCATTTTTTCCCATCTATTCACCCACTGTAGGGCATCTGGGCTGTTTCCTTAACTTGGCTATGGTGAATAGTGCAGCAATGAACCTGGATGTATAAGCATCTTTACTGTATCTTGAGTTGTGAAGTTTGGGCAGATGCCCAAGAGTGCTATGGCTGGATCCTTATAGGCTAGTTCTCTGTTTAGTTTTTTGAGGAACTCCCAAACTACCTTCCATAGTGACTGCCCTGTGTCCTTGGGAATATTTCAATGTGGTAACTCCTCTGCACAGCTAACTCAAAGTTTAATAGCATAAGCATCAGGACACTGGAACTTATGTTGTGGAGGTGAGAGAGTGTTCAAGGGAAGGAAGCCAGATGGATAGAGAGAGGAATGGTAGAGAATGCAATCATACTCAATGTGCATCTGTAATCCCACCCACACAAGAAGCATAGGCAGGAAGATGATCATGGGATCTTTCGTTGCTTGGGCAAAAATGTGAGACCCTATCTGAAAAATAGCTACAGTAAAAAGAGCTGGGTCAGCTGGTAGAAGGCCTCCCTAGCAGTGTGAGGCCATGAGTTCAAGCTTGAGCACCACCAAAAGATGAGAGAGAGAGAGAGAGAGGGAGGGAGAGAGAGAGGAGAGAGAGAAATGAGGAAATATAAATATCTTTGGTTTCCATGGAAAACTTTTAAATTTGTTTCCTTGTGCTATAGGATAAGTTTTTAAGGGATATCAATAATAAAGAAATCGTGTCTGAACATTCCTATGTCTGGTGAAAGCTGTCTATATCTAGATTCTGTTAAAAACAAATACCAGAGTGTCATATTGCTTGTCTTCATACTTATCAGGATCTAGACTAAAAGAAGATGCAGATGCTATTATGAAACTACAGAGGAGACAGGACTGGAAAGGGAACCCTGTTTTGGAGGCTGCATCAGCATGAAGTGAGGGAGGGAAAGAATGGAAAGATATAGCAGGTGAATATGGCAGATATACATAATAATATATGTGGATGAAGACAGGAAAGACTGAGTAGATACTGCTGGAAAGAAGGAATAGAGTGTCAAGACAGCAATAGGGAAGGCAAATGTGATCAAAGTATACCCTATGCAAATACGAAAATATGGCCATAAAACTCTTTTTGTACAATCAGTTCACATTAGTGAAAATACTTTTGTCATGTACTCAATTACTAAAACATGTCAAGTATTCCCTGTTTCAACTAGGTGTGCCAAAATTGAACCTGTAAAAGAAGACAAAAATACAATAACCAAAATTTTTTTTGATTTTCAGGAGCATGGACATGCATGTCAGGCAACCATGGATCAATTTCTCCCCTTAGAGTCTCTCTCTCTCTCTCTTAATTTGTGCCACTCCTGGGGCTTGAACTCAGAGTCTGGGTACTGGGCTAAAGACTAGTGCTCTACCACTTTGAACCACAACTTTATTTCTGGCTTTTTGACAGTTAATTGGAGATAACATAGTCTCATGAACTTTCTTGCCTGGGCTGGCTTAGAACCACAATCCTCAGCTCTCAGCCTTCTGAGAAGGTAGGATTACAAGCATGAGCCACTGGCATCTGTCTCTCTCCTTTTTATAACATGCAAAGTATACTTTTATTGCTATTTCTTTTCTTTTGTGTGTGTGCTGGTACTGGGACTTGAACTCATAGTTCTCTCTCTCTCTCTCTCTCTCTCTCTCTCTCTCTCTCTCTCTCTCTCTCTCTCTCGTCACAGCATCTCTTCTGGTTTTCTTGCTGGTTGGAGATGAGAGTCTTGCGGACTTTTCTCTCCAGGCTGACTTCAGATCTCCATCCTCAGATCTCAGCCTCTTGAGTAGCTAGGATTACAGGTGTGAGCCACCAGCGCCTGCTTTAATGCCATTTCCTGAGATTGAGCGAAGAATGTAATGCATCTGGCACTTATTTCATAATGGATAAAATTCAATTAGGATTGTGACAGAGATTTCCCAATTGCCCTTGAGTTGATGTGGACACAAATACACCTTCATTTCAAAGAGCGAGAGAGGGGGCCTGAGGTACACGTCCAGTCAGTCAGGGACAGGATGCTGGAGGCTGGGGCAGAGGGAGGAGTGGGCAGGAACTCTGCAGAGCTGCTCTCACCCTGCCCAGAGCAGGCATGGGCTTTGCCCTCGCTTTGTTCCCACGCTGGCCCTCAGTGGCCCTCTGGCCTATTTTGAGCTGCACAGAATGAGATCCCAAAACATAAATGGTCGAAGAAAAAAGGTAAACCTTTCTTTGTGTGTTTACTGGCCATTTTTACTAATGACCTCTATTGCCCACTTATTAATTGGGTTATTGACTCTTTGGGGGTTAATTATTGGCTACTTATATGTTCTGAATATTGAGCCTTTGCCAGATGTTTAGCTGGGAAAGATCTCCCATTCTGTAGGCTGCAGGCTGTTTTCTTGCCTTCCCTTCTTCTTATTTTTTTTAAAGCTTAGTCACTATGTCCTTTGCTGCGCAGAAATGTTTTACCGGGATGCAATCCCAATTATAGATACAGGTGAAAATATGTACAGAGTTATATGCGGATATGCACAAATAAATTGATGAAAGCATGATAGACATAAATTAGGAAGATTCCAGTGGTATAACTCTTATGAACAACTAACTTACAGTTTAACAAAATGAACACCAGGAAGCGCCAATATGTGTTGTCTGGAGAGGTGGCACAGATGAAGGGGGGTTGGCAAATGCAATCACAATACTCGACATACACATGTGAAAATGGAACCCAGTAACTTGAGGGGGGATGGGGCTGGGAGAGCTGGGGGAGAGCGATGGAAGGGGTGACATGGATCAAGGTGTACTGTACTCATAAACTCACATGTTGAGTTAAAACCCCTTTGTCCAACTCCCTAAAGATCATAATAAGAAAAGAAAAAAAGGCAGATGGATATTTTTGAAAAACTAAAAGCTGTGTGATCCTTATTTTTTGTGCTAGTCCTGGGGCTTGAGCTTAGAGCCTGGGTACTGTGCCTAAGCTTTTATGCTCAGGGCTTAGTGTTCTACACTTGACACAGCTCCACTCCAACTTTTTTGGTGCTTCATTGGAGCTAAGGAGCCTCACAGGCTTTCCTGCCCAGGCTGGCTTTGAACCACAATCCTCGAGACAGGATGTTTAAAGTCCTTGAGCCATTTTGGGAAAGGAAGCGAATCACAGAATAATGGTGGCAGAGACTTTAGGTATTTAGCTTTTGCAAATGCTTCGTGCCTAATAGGGTTCAGTGGAAGTAAGTGTTAACATCTTTGTGAACAGGCCAGCGCACTTCCTCTGTTTTCCATTCGATTTGGTAAAACCACCACCAAGTAAATAAAATTGGACCAAACCTCAACTTATGTGGGATAGAGGGACCAATAACTTTGGGGATTACATCAGCTTCACTACAGACAAGGCAATGATAACATTTATCTTCCAAAATAGGAAACTTTTGGGAGTCGAAGAGAACACTTTATTAGCAAAGGGAGCAAATGTCCCCTGCCTTGTACTGGCATAAGGATGGTGTGAGCAAACTGATTATAGTTTTTTTGTTGTTGTTTTGTTTTGTGTGTGTGTGTTTCAGTACTGAGCCTTGAACTCATGGCCTTACATTCACTTGAGTCACAACTCCACTTCTGGCTTTTTTTTTTTTGCTAGAAGACTGATTTTGAATTAGAGGTAAGAGTCTTATGGACTTTGCTGTTCAGCACTGGCTTTGAACTGTGATCCTCAGATCTCAGTCTTCTGAGTAGCTAGAATTATAGGTGTGAGCCACCAGTGCCATCATTTTATTAGTTAGTATTAGAAATGAGTTCATAGCTGTTATAAAACAATAAGCTTGCAAAAGCTTAGCTATAAAAATTCTTAATGAAAAGTTAAAGTATTAAATTAAAAGGAAGAAATGGAGATTAATGTTTATTGATGGCTTGTTTAGTAGGAATTATAACTCTCAGTCATAGATATAAAGCCGAGAGAGAGAGAGAGAGAGAGAGAGAGAGAGAGAGAGAGAGAGAGAGGTAAATTCCTCAAGCTTTCATTGCCAGTACATAATAGAGAAAAATGAAGCCTTATTTCCCAATCTATCTGACTGGGGACTTAAGGAGGATAATTGTTGACAGTTCTGGCTAAAGAAGAAAGATGCTTAATAAATGTGTTTAAGTAAAAATTACAACTATTGGAAAAAAAATACAGAGTCTCGGCTCATGTGGGTAGATAGAGCGTCTGTCTAGCAAGCATGAGGCCCTGTGTTCAAACCCCAGTACTACTAAAGGAGGGAAGGAATTACAAAATGGAAACAGTAAGAGCATTTCAGAGAGAGAGGTAACGTTGATGTATATGGGACTTTTCTGGAAGGCTGCATTCCCTTTTTCTAGAATATTTACCAGCAGCAGTGTCCTTGCTGGAGATGGATTAAGACAAATTTAGAGAGAGATAAAATTGCCCTGCATGCATAGGAATGCAGTGTACTTCCTAGGTCTTCACTTCCACATTCCAGGATCCAGTCCATTTCTCAGAAGTTGATGTGTGTGTGTGTGTGTGTGTGTGTGTGTGTGTGTGTGTGTGTGTGTGTGTGTTGGTACTCGGGGTTGAACTCAAGGCCTACATGCTGTCCTTCACAAGGCTGGTGCTCTACTACTCGAGCCATGCCTCTATGTCTGCTTTTTTTTCTGGTTAACTGGATGTAAGAGTCTCAGAGATTTTCCCACCCAGGTTGGCACTGAACTGAGATCCTCAGATCTCAGCCTGCTGAATAGCCAGGATTTACAGGTGTGAGTGTAATCCCTAGTATGGGCGTAGAGTGCTCTTTAGAATGAGAATGTTTAGAAGATGCTGGCTAGGGTGAAGGCAACCTTGTTGTGGAAATGTGGTCAGGTATTATGGGATGAAGAATGCAGAGAGGATTTCTCTTGACTGGCTTAGCATGTCTAAGCTTTGGTACCGCAGTGTTAGTGGGACCATAGCCCAGTGATTGGGCACCAATTGGGTGCAAGACAGGTTGAGGGGAATGGAAGTATTTCCTCTTAGGTGCTCTCTCCTCTCTCCTGCTTCATCACCCTCTGCCCCACCTTTTGGGTTTTGAAGGATTTCAAGAGTCAAGAAGCAAATGTAAACACTACCACTACCACCATCACAATCATCAGTCTTTATGGGTAGGAAAATGGCACATGCCAGCCACATGCTTCCTCAGGCTCCAAATTAACCATGAGTGTTCACCTGTATCAATTGTTAAATAACTGGAGTGGATTTTATGAGGAATTTTGGGGTACTTTAAAACCCACTGAGGAAAGAGTGGGTGCTCATGGCTCCTGTTTGTAATCCTAGCTACCCAGGAGGTTGGGATCTAAGGATCCTGGTTCAAAGCCAGCCCATGCACAGAAACCTGAGAGACTATTATCTCTAATTAACCAGCAAAAGCTAGGAGTGGAGCTATGGCTCAAGAGGTGAGTACTAACCTTGAGTGAAAATGCTAAGAAAAGGACATCAGGGAAATCTGCACTGTTGATAAAATTAAGACCCCTCTTGCAGTCAGATGGTATGGCTTATGACCTCAAAGCTACCTTGATTATGGGTCTCTTTTTCTTTTTGACAGATTATTCTGTTCAATAAGAGAGAAGAGAGGTGTTTCAATTCTCTAAGAATAGCAAGGAAGCAAATCTTAACTTGAACACCAAAGGCAAGAGGAACTCAATCTTTAATTAAAATGTTGAAATTCTTCTCTGCTTTACAGCAATAATAATAATGTATTACTGCAATGTTAGAAAGGTTTTTATTTCTTGCTTACACTCAGCTTGTAAAGTCAAAAGCTATTTAGTATGGAAGTGTGCTAGTAGGCTCATGGTCCCACATTCATGTAGCACATTTAATAAGGACAGCAAATCAGCATGTTTTCCCAATTAGCCAATACTGTTACATATTTGAATAATTACTGCCCACCAGAGTATGTTAATTTGTGGTTTTGCATGGGTAAAATTGTTGTCTATTTAGTAGTTGAACTTTGGTGTAAGAGGCACAGCTCTTTGTGAGCAGTGACAGATAAAGAATTCATGATGAAGCCTAGATTCAGTGGCTCACACCTACAATTCCAGTTATTCAGGAGGCTGAAATGTGAGTATCAGAAAAGCTCAAGAGACTCTTACCTCCAATTAATCAGCCCAAATCTGGAAGTGGAGATGTGGCTCAAGTGGTAGAGTGGCAGCCTTGAGTGAAAAAGCCAAGCAAAAGTGCCAAATCCTGAGTTCAAGTCAAAGTACTGCCAGCCTCTCTCTCTCTCTCTCTCTCTCTCTCTCTCTCTCACACACACACACACACACACACATACACACACACACAGGCACACCAAAACTAATGGTGGGTTCACCTATCCTGTTGTAAGATGACTATCCTCAAAGGAGACAGGAAAAACAAACAAAACACTTAACTACTCCAGGAACAGAAAGACAGGTGTTAAACCATTGATTTGACATTTACTGCAATTAAAAAGAAAAGGCAAGCTAAAAAGCAGGTCATTCAGCCTGTCAAACCTGCCACAGAGAAGAAAGATGCCATTTAACAGGCACCTTGCCCAGGTGTTTGTCGTGCTATCAGCTGGCACCTGCGGAGCCTGATGCCATCTTACACACAGAGAGAAGCGCATTACTCAAGCCTCGGAAACTAACAGATAGATGCACATGATCTGGGTGCGCTCGGCGGGGCAGGGCTTCAGCATCTGGAACCTGCTGAAGGCAGGAAAAGGGTTCATTCCAACACTTGCTCCAACCAGTCGCATTTACACAGCCCCCCTAGCCTGGGTCTCATCACCTGCACTGTGAGACTGGCCTCTCCCTGGGTACAGCTTGCTGCAAGCAGGCCAAGAATGTTGCTCAGATGTTTTGCAGAATTGTAGAAAGACCCTCCCCTTCCCTCCCCTTCCCTTCTTCATCTTCAGAAAGATACTACTGAAAAATAAATTCACGTTAAGTGTGTTGAGGGCTGATGATTTTTCCAAGTACAGTCTCAAAATCTGTAACACCCTATTATAAACACAAACTGCCCTTTTCATGTCATGAAAGCCCCTCTCCATTTTTTGAGAAAAATATTCTTTCTAAAATACACTAATTATATGTTGTAAGCTAAGGTTTAAAAGTTACAGTTCAGGGCTGGGAATGTGGCCTAGTGGTAGAGTGCCTGCCTAGCATACATGAAGCCCTGAGTTCGATTCCTCAGCACCACATATACAGAAAAAGCTGGAAGTTGGACTGTGGCTCAATTGGTACAGTGCTATTCTTTTTTTTTTTTTAAGTTTTTATTATAAAACTGATGTACAGAGAGGTTACAGTTTCATACGTTAGGCATTGGATATATTTCTTGTACTGTTTGTTACCTTGTTCCTCATACCCCGCCTCCCCCTTACCCTTTCCCCCCCTGAGGTGTTCAGTTCACTTACACCAAACAGTTTTGCAAGTATTGCTTTTGTAGTTGTTTCTCTTTTTTTACCCTGTGTCTCTCAATTTTGGTATTCCCTTTCAATTTCCTAGTCCTAATACCAGTATGCACGGTTTCCAATATACTCAGATAAGATTACAGAGATAGTGTAGATACAATCACAGGAAGGGGATACAAGAACATCATCAATAGTAGAAGCTACAGATACACATGGGATGTTGAAAGTAGTTACAACTGTGATATAACAATCGTTTCCATAACATGGAGTTCATTTCACTTAGCATCATCTTATGTCATCATAAGGGTATAGTTATTGGGCTATTGTGATCCTCTGCTGTGACTTGCCTAAACCTGTGCTAATTATTCCCAATAAGGGAGACCATAGAGTCCATGTTTCTTTGGGTCTGGCTCACTTCACTTAGTATAATTTTTTCCAAGTCCTTCCATTTCCTTACAAATGGGGCAATGTCATTCTTTCTGATAGAGGCATAAAATTCCATTGTGTATATGTACCACATTTGGTACAGTCCTATTCTTGAGCAAAAAGAAGCCAGGGACAGTGCCCGGGCTCTGAGTTCAATCCCCAGGAATGGCATTTTTTTTTTTTTTTTTACAGTTTATAGCCCCAAACCCTCCTCTCATATATTTTGGTGTAATCCATTGGATAAAAATAATTTCAATTTTGGTATTCCCTTTCATTTTCCTAGTTCTAATACCAGTATATACAATTTCCAATGTACTCAGATAAGATACAGTGATAGTGCAGGTACAGCACAGGAAGGGGACACAAGAGGATCATCAACAATAGAAGCTTCGGTTTCACATGGCATGTTGAAAGTAATTACAACAGTGATATACCATTCATTTCCATAACATGGAGTTCATTTTACTTAGCATTATCTTATACATTCATAGGGGCATAGCTATTAGGCTCTTGTGATCCTCTGCTGTGACTAGCCTAAACCTGTGTTAATTATTCCCTATGAAGGAAACCATATAGTACATGAACTCCATGTTATGGAAGTGAGTGTTATATCACAGTTGTAATTACTTTCAACATGTCTTGTGAAACCATAGCTTCTTTTGTTGATGATCCTCTTGTATCCCCTTCCTGTGGTTGTCCCGGTGCTATCACTGTATCCCATCTGAGTACCCTAGATACTGTATATACTGGTATTAGAACTAGGGAAGTGAAAGGGAATATCAAAATCAAGATATAAGGATAAAAAGACAAACGACTCCGAAAGCAATACTTGCAAAACCATTTGGAGTAAACCAACTGAACAACTCATGGGGGGAGAGGGAAAGGGGGAGGAGGAAGGAGGTAACAAACAGTACAAGAAATGTATCCAATGCCTAATGTATGAAACTGTAACCTCTCTGTACATCACTTTGACAATAAATAAGAAAAAAATAATTTCAATATTTTAACCATTTAAGATTGAAATAAATCAGAAAAAGAATATAAATGATCCTATGAAAATTGTAGAGCTTATATTTCATATAAATGAAATTTATATAATGGTATAATTGATATATAATAAATTATATAATTAAATGAAACTTCATGTATATAAAATTTATTGACTCATAGTTTATTCATAGAATGGCTATTTTATGTTACATATGGCTGCTGCGTACAATGGTCATACATAGCCAAAAATATTTATTATCTTGTTCTTTAAAAGAAAAAAAATTGCTAATCTCTTTAAAATTTTTCCTTTTGTATTCATACCAGTGTTGGGACTTGAACTCAGAGCTTCATATTCTCACTTGGCCTTTTCACTCAAGGCTGGCACTCTGATACTTGAGCAACGGTTCTCCTTTGGGCTTTTTGTTGGTTAATTAGTCTCATAGACTTTTCTGCCTAGGCTGACTTGGAACCATGATCCTCAGATCTCAGTCTTCTGAGTAGCTAGAATTTAGCTGTCAGCCATCAGAGCCTGGTCTATGATTTTCTTAAGCCTTTTTATCTAAGCCCTGCCCTTCCCTTCCTTTCCTTTCCTTTCCTTCCTTCCTTCCTTCCTTCCTTCCTTCCTTCCTTCCTTCCTTCCTTCCTTCCTTCCTTCCTTCCTTCCTTCCTTCCTTCCTTCCTTCCTTCCTTCCTTCCTTCTTTCCTTCCTTCTTCCCTTTTTTTCCTTCTTTCCTTCTTTGGGACAGCATCTCACTAATAACTCAGGCTAGCTTTGAACTTCCAACTGTCCTGCCTCAGCCTCCTGAGTGTGGGAATTATAGGCAGGTGCCACCATGCCTCGCTACATTTTTCTGACTTTCATGTACAATTGTATAAGAAAAATGTGATCTGACTTTTAGATGTGATTGTACAAGAAAAATGTGATCTCCAGTTAAAGTGCACTTTGTTTTGTGTATTTCAGGACTGGTCTTATGAACACATCAGCTTCATTTTGCATTGGCATAAGCAGGAAATTACTATCCCCCCTCCTTAAAGTTTTTTGAATGAATGAATCAATTTGCAAAGCTGAAAAAATTATTTCTAAAGGAAGAATTTATTTAACCCAGTTCCTTTGTTTACAATTTAGTCTCATCC
Organism: Perognathus longimembris pacificus; assembly: GCF_023159225.1. Classification (NCBI taxonomy): domain Eukaryota; kingdom Metazoa; phylum Chordata; class Mammalia; order Rodentia; family Heteromyidae; genus Perognathus; species Perognathus longimembris. The sequence goes on along the minus strand of NC_063161.1, from coordinate 58,580,004 downwards.
ATAGTTTTGAAGATCTTGTTTAATTGAGAATATTAGTCATGTTTCTGAAATAATCAATCACTGGATTGAAGACGACACATATGTGGGATCACATACTGTGTTTATGCATGATTTAACTCAGCTAGTAGTAATCCTAATGAGACGGTGGTGTGCTCAATTTTCCCATTCCCAATCCATTCTTTATGGTTGCTCTGTGTCATGTGGTATTGAAAATACATGCAAATCTCTAAGATTATTCACGCTGAGTGACAGGAACGCCTGTGATCTGTGCTCATCCGTTTATACATACAGAAATTGATTTGTAGAGAATCAATAATTAGTTTGCCTTGGGATATAAATCTGAATTCCTGCTGTAGAATGGCTGTTCTTTTTCCTGTACACTCTTAAGTGTGAGACTTCCATGACTACTAATTATAATTATTTTTTAAAGTTAATGATTCTCCTGGGGTTTCTTTTGAGGAGAGAAAATGCTCTACAAGTAAAACTTCTGATGAAGCAAGTAAACAAATAAATCCCTAATCTCATCAAGCAGGGTTTTTTTTTGCCTTCTTTTTACGGGATCTCTTGTAAATTGGGAACATGATGTCTCACTATTCAGTTAATGAAATCACACCATCAGCATAATTTAATGTCTCACACACACACAATATTATGGTTCAGAGCCAGAGCCAGAGCCAGAATCACTACAAGAAGTTGTATAATGATAGTAATAATCATTATTAACTAATAATAATTATTATTAGCCATTTCTAGGGCTTAACCTCAGGACCTGGGTGCTATTTCTTAGTTGTTTCACTCAAGAATGGTGCTCCACCACTGAAACACACCTCTGGCTTCCTGCTTTTTTGCTGGTTAATAGGAGATGAGAGTCTCATGGACTTTCCAGTGTGGGCTGCCCTTAAGCATGATCTCATATCTCCAGAGTAGATTGGATTAGAGGTATGAGCCACCAGCTCCTGTTTAAATACACTCACCACATGTTGAAATTGTACTTCTCACCCAGACCAGTGCTTCTAAGAGAAATGGCTGAGTCCAAGCTTAGGGTAGAACACGTGCAGGACAGTGCTGGGACTTAGCCATTCTAGTTACCAGGAAAGCAGGCCAGGTCACTTGGGGTCATGTCAAAACCTCCCAGGGATCAAACAAAAGGGGCTCCCTCTAGCCAAGAAGGAACTGTTTGAGCTTCAACAGGATCATAACTGTAATGGACTGAAATCCATCAGATATACTTAGATACATGGGCTTATGGTGGTGTTTAAAGACTACTAATGAATAACTTATTATTATTAAGGACAATATATGTATATATTAAGGATAACAGAAAACCAATACATTGTCTTGAAAATTGATGTGTACAAGAAGAGAATAATTTATCTTGCTTTCCCCATATGTTCTTCATCACTAAGTTCTGGGGGGAAAGGGGTTTCCTCTAAAATATGAGGAGTGGGATATGAGGATGTGAAGGGAATATATTTCAGTGAATAAATAGAATATATAAGCTGGGTGTTGGTGGCTACTCCTATAATCCTAGTTACTCAGAAGGCTGAGAGCTGAGGATTGTGGTTCAAAGCCAGCTAGAGAAACAAAGTGTGAGACTCTTATCTACAATAAACTACTCAGAAAAAGCTAGAAGTGGGGCTGTGGCTCAAGTGGTTGAGTGCTAGCCTTGAGCAGTAAAAAGCACAGAAGCAGTGCCCAGGTCCTGAGATCAAGCTCTGGGACCAGAAAAAAGAAAAGAAGAGATATGGTAGATTGGAACAGTCCAATCTTATACTTTACAATAAGTTGACAGAACTCATTAACCACCAACATCTTTTAGAGAAAGAGATGGAAACAGAGGGGTGGGGAGAAAGAGAGAGAGAGAGAGAGAGAGAGAATCCTTTATGGAGTCTTCTCAATGAAACAAAGCAATACTACCTTTATAATAAATACTTCCTATAATAAAAAGGTAGCTGGAACTTCTAGGAGGCTTGCTATCTGTTTGTTTTTTACCTTAGCTATGACTTTTAAGAGTTTTCAACTTTCAATAAATGATAAAAACTAAAAAATAAATAAATAAAAACAAAACAAAAAGCGTTTACCACAGGCAGGTGCATCAGAAAAACTTCATTATCCTAGGTAAAGGGTATTTGAAATACTGGGTTAATTTGCAATGAAATTTTAAGCTGTATAATTGAGATGTAAAATTATTTCAACAAAATGACTGTATTGTTCAGCTATAAAATAGAGTGATTCTATTAAAATAATTTTAATACCATATTAATTCTTATAATACTTGATATAAAACAAAAACGTATCTGTATTTCTTCTATGAATAGACTCTATGATAGTATAAAATTTCATTTAAGTTAGAAAAAGCTTATAATAAACATTTTAAGGGTCTATAACTTAGTCCAAATTCAATTTTTTAAATTAGGAATATATAAAACAATTGACGATGTAGACAATTTCAAGGATCACTATGTGTGCATGAAGTATTACCTTTATATTCTTCTTCTTTTTTTTTGCCAGTCCTAGGACCTGAACTCAGGGCCTGGGCACTGTCTCTGAGCCTCTCTGTGCTGAAGGCTAGCACTCTACTACTTGAGCCACAGCAGCACTTCTGACTTTTTCTGTTTATATGGTACTGAGGAATCGAACCCAGGGCTTCATGCATGCTAGGCAAGCACTCTACCACTAAACGACATTCCCAAACAACCTATATATTCTTTACATATTGTTTTCTATAGATTGTCTATTCCTAGTTATTCTGCCTATATAGATATAGGTATTGATATAGACATTCTTTTGTGTGTGAGAGAGAGCTGGTCCTGGGGCTTGAATTCTGGGCCTGAATACTGTTGCTGAGCTTTTTTGCTCAAAAAGGTTAGCACTATCACTTGAGCCCCAGCTCCACTTTAGGTGTGTGTGTGTGTGTGTGTGTGTGTGTGTGTGTGTGTAGTTAGTCGGAGATAAACATCTCATCGCAGCTGGCTATGAACTGTAATCTCAGAGCTCAGACTCTTGAATAGATGGAATTATAGGCATGGCCCACTACTGCCCAATTAGATAAATTCTTCAATATTTTTCTTATAAAATGCTTTACTCTTACTTTGGCAGCACTAGGAATTAAAAACTCTACTTCTTGAGCCACATCCAATCTGCTCTGCAAAAACATTTAACTGATCATTAAAACAAAAATGAGAAAAATAAGATACATAAAAATACTTTCTAGGAAATAAAGGAGAAAAGTTGCAAATAACTGTAACCATAGTCACAGAATATGAATTTACATATAGATTATTAAACACATAGAAATAACCAGTTTTGTTGGATATGGTTGCATAGAACTGTAATCCAAACACTGAGGAGGCTGAGTTCAAAAGATGGAGAGCTGGAGTGCAGCCTGGGCTACATAGCCGCAATAAAGTCTCAATAAACACCCACAGGAAGCCAGTCCTGGCCACGCATGCCTAGAATCTCAGCTTCTCAGGAGGCCGAGGACCACGAGGATGATGCTTTGGGTCAGCCTAGGCAGAAGAGTCTACTAGACTCCATCTCCAAAGTAACCAGCAAAAAGCAGGGTTAGAAGTATGGCTGAAGTGGTAGGGCACTTGCCTTGAGCAAAAATGTGTGAGGTCCTGAGTTTCAACTTCAGTATCACCCACAAACAAACCAGCCATGTACTAATTTGTAAATTGAGTTTTACATCACAAATATTTTCATGGTCCCATATAGTATATAATAAATGGAAGGTCTAGGTTTGTGTAAGAACAATTTGTGATGGATTTACCTAAAACATCCTTGTTGTTCAGTAACACATGGCTGTATACATTATAATGTAACATGCAGTCATATTATACAGAACATCCAAATGATGACCACGTCTGCCCAAGTGGAGGCAGAGGATTCCCTGTCAGCCTGAACTTCTGAAGAGAGAGAAATTAGTTTGATTTATCAAAACATATTTTCCCACTGCTGGGTACCACTGATTCATGCCTGTGATGCTCGATACTCAAGAGGCTGAGATCTGAGGACTGTGTTTCAAAGCCAGCCTGGGCAGGAAAGTCTATGAGACTCATCTCCGAATCTACCGAAAAGCCACAAGAGGTCCTGTGGCTCAAGTAGTAGAGTGCTAGCCTTGATCAAAACAAGGTCAGGAACAAAATCCCAGAACTAGCAACCACACACAAAATTTTCCCTGGCCTTATTTTTAAATATTTTAATCTCATATATACATATATATATATGTGTGTGTGTATACATGTATATATACCATATATGTAATATCATATATATACACACAAGTAAAAATATATTGCTTAGACTTATCTTTGAGCTCTTTTTATTATTGTTAAATAGTTCTCTGAGGAAGTGTCAATTCAACATGTCTGTTTATGAGCACAATGCCTGTTGATCCATGTCACCCCTTCCACTCTGCTCCCCCATCTCTCCCAAACCTGCCCATCCCCTCAAGTCACCTGCTTTCATTTTCATAGATGTACAGTGAGTATTATAATTATATTAGCCCACCCTTCCTCTCTGCATTTGTCTACCCTCCTCTCCTTGATGTATACATTGTTAAAACTAATTGATGATCCTAACGATTTACTTTAGAATGTTCCAGAAAACACACAACATACACAAGCACACACTTGATGACCTCTTCATATAACCGCTTAACCTGTGGTAAAAATTACAGGGTATGGATGAACCTAGAGTAGAAGATGGAATTGTTATACAAAACAAAAAAATAGTCGTAGAGTAGCTTGAAGTTTTAGGGGTTTGTTTTCTGTTTGGGTCTTTTCTGGGTATTGAACTCAGGACCTTGGCAATCTGGCCTGGCCTTTTCTGCTCAAGGTTAGCGTGGTATTGTTGGAGTCCACCTTCACCTCCTGCACTCTCGTTTTATCAATGTTTCTTCTTTGAGTTTGACTGGTAGGAGCAACTTATGTTCAAGGAAGTTGAATAATTATCTCAAGGGAGCTTCATTCATAAAACTAAATTTAAATCTTCTAATTTCATAGCCTGTGTTCTTTTTTTCCATTACAACATATCTCTCTCCATCCTTGTCAAGGTAAAACACTCACCATAAAACTAGCTCAGTTGAGTTAGATTTGGTTCCATCAGAGCCTCTGCAGCATGAGGCTGATTTAAATCACAACTGAAGCTGCATTTAAATTTAATTTCCAGTGGTCCAGTGGACGCTGGTGGTTCACGCCTGTAAAATCCTAGCTACTCAGGAGGCTGAGTTCTAAGGATTGCAGTGGAAATCCAGCCTGGGCAGGAACAGTCCCTGAGACTCTTATTTCCAATTAACTACCAAAAAGCTGGAAGTAGAGGTGTGGCTCAAGTCATAGAGCACTAACCTTGAGTCAAAAAACCAAGGGACAAGATCCTAGGTCCTGAGTTTAAGCTCTGACACATACACACACACACACACACACACACACACACACACACACACACACACACACACACACACACTGGATTCTGAGTAGTCATAGGCATCTACATATCATGAACCCATAATTCTATACACAATTTTTCCAGACTCTTAGGAGAGGCACAGTTGGCATAAATGTTCTGGAAATGATCTGTGCTGTCATGCGTCACTGACACCCTCACCTACCAAGCCTTTCTTAGGCTGAGTTCTGCCCCTAGCTAGACTGAAATAGCCAACAGCCCAGAGCAAAAATATCAAAAAACCGTTTACCCAGGGGCTGGCCCTAGCATCTTTATCTCTGTGGAGGACCAAACTTTTTGTACTGTCTTTAGGCTTTAACCTTTGGGTACATCAAAATGACAGCACCTGTATGCCCTGTAAATCAAACGGGACAGGATAGGAATCCATTCTTTCCCCTGCAGCTGCTCAGGACTTTAATGCTTCAAATATTAAACATGAAGGAAATCTGGATCACACGCATAAGGGACACAGGTCTGTGCTGGGTAAGAGACTATAAATAACAGTGCTAAATGTTCTTTGAAATGAATGAAAAGGAAGGTTGAACTTAGAGAAGTGATATAAAAACTCTGCAGTGATCTTTGCCCAACAGTGAGCTGGTCTAGTTGGATAAAATCAAATGACTATTAAAAGTAAAAGATGGTAAGAGTTTTTTTTAATTATGCCTTTTGTAGTTTGTGTGTGCTGGTATTAGGACTTGAACTCAGGGCCACAGGCTCTTGCTTGGCTGTTTTGCTTAAGGAGAGTGCGTTATCACTTGAGCCAGAGCTCCTCTTCCAGGTGTGTGTGTGTGTGTGTGTGTGTGTGTGTGTGTGTGTGTGTGTGTACAGGTTATTTGGAGATAAGAATCCAGGTTTTCCTGCCTGGGCTGGCTTAGAGCTGTGATTCTCAGATCTCAGCCTTCTGACTAGCTGGGATCACAGGCATGAGCCACCAGCACTATGCATAGTCGCACCTCTACTTCCTGCTTTTTGTTGCTAATTACTGATAAATGTCTTCCAGATTTGTTTGTGTATGGCTGGCTTCAAACAGGGATCAGATCTCAGCCTCTTGAGTAGCTAGGATTAAAGGCGTGAGCTACTGACACTTGGCTACAAATAGTTCCTAATAATTATTTACAAAGAACTATAGCTTTCCAACCCTTCTTTTAAAACAACTATTGTGATTAGTTATATTCACCAAATTATAACTGGCACTATTTATGGTGCTGTATCTTCTTTTCTTTTTTCATGTTTTTATCTGATACTTATGCACGTAAGCTTCAAGAAGGCAGTGTTGACATTGTTTATATCCTGTGTGTCAGTTTGGCTACAATAAGCAAGGCATGTGTTTAGGCCTTCAGACACTTGTGATTAACTTAAGCACCTTTTACAGACAAGAAAAACACATGATCTCTTTTCTTCCTTTCTATTTATGCACTCATTTTTGATGTTGTGTTTACGTGTTGGGTTTTTTTTTATTTTGCTGAGTGCAAGCATCAGCTCATGCTGAGATAGTGTATTGGCTCTCTGGGTTAAAGTATTTATTAAAGCAGATCAGGATGAATGCCTGGTCTAAGTTTATCCTAGGAGGAAGCTCTGATGAGTTATTTTGCTGACAAAATGATTATTATGAGTCCTTCTTCTTAACCTGCCAAGCTAGCACTCATTTCTTAAGAGAGCAGAGAACCATAGGTTGGCCTTCTGATAAAAAGCCTGCTGAGTTTCCCTCATTTAATAAAATAGAGTACACAGTGTAATTTGTACAATGTCAAACTTCAGAGAACCATTTATAATGATAATGCTTCTATTTGCAGCATGCTACTGAGGAAAGGACAATAAAATGTCAGGTTTGACGTCTACTGATAGACAAGAAGGTCAGAGAGGGGGCTATTTCTCTTCTTGGCAACCCATTGTCAGTAGATACAATAGGAAGCAGAATGCAATCAGCTTGGTATTCTTTTTAAAATTCAAAGCTTGGGAAAGGACAGTAGTCTAGATGTCATATTTATTCAGGAGAAGCTGAACTATCAAAACAGATACAATTGGAAATTGCCTGTTTGCAGTTTATTTTTCTGGAAGCCTAGAAGAAAGTCTGATAAAGTAGTTGAGTCATCAGGTTTTATTTATGCTCTCCTGTAGCTATCTATTTAGATATGTTAGCTTCTCACTGCAAATATTGCACCCATATCTTCTGGTGACATAGATGGGGATGAAGAGTATTAATTACAAGCTAGGAGATTTATAGAATTGATGACAGTGTGTTGGGGGTGGGGAGAGGGAAGTCTTCAAAATATGCCTCAGTATGTGTTCACTGTAGCAAAGAATAGTTCTACCGATCATAGTGAGGAATCTGACATGTGCTGGCGACTTCTCTTTATAATAAAATAACACAGAGCTAACTATAGAAGTAAGTCATTCTTTTAGTGGGGTGTGGGATGAAATGCTGAGCTTTCTGTAGGCATCTATTACATTCTCGATTCTTCACAAAGAAGAAGGTCAGGGAGTTTCTGAAAGTCTATTTTTCACCCACATCCTTCTGACTAAGTGTTGCTTAAAAAAAAAAAAAAAAGCCAAGCAGTGAGCAGGTGAACTCAGCACAGTGGTCCAAGCCCAGAGCAGAGCTTTCCTAAGGGATGCACAATAAGGCTACGCTTTGTCCAGGAAGCACACGATGAAATGTGTCAATGCAGGCTTAGGTAGATGAAATTGAACTACCATTGTGGAAGTCGAATCACTTAAACAAAAATACTGAAATCAGTCAAAGGCAGCCAAATACTGTGGAAAACTGGACTTATACCCCAAGAAAGAGAGAGCTCTAGATGTATGGGAGAGCTTGTACACCCTCCCTGTTGAAGCAAGGGGATGAGTACTGGCTCCTTAAGCTTCCCTAAAGGTTGTGAGCTCCAGCTATGCAGTAAGGATGTTTGTCATGACAGACACGAGGCTGGTGGCTCACACCTGTAACCTTTAGCATTCAGGAGACTGAGATCTGAGGATCGAGGTTTGAAGCCAGCCCAGGCAAGAAAGACCACGAGACTCTTATCTCTAAGTAATCACCACAAAGCAGAAATGGAGGTGTAGCTCAAATGGTAGAGGACTAGCCTTAAGCACAAAAGCTCAGGACAGTGCCCAAGCCCTGAGTTCAAGCCCCAGGCCCAGCCCAAAACCAAACCAAAAGAAAACAAAAAAGACAGACACAAGGAAGTTATTATAAGCAGATAACCTTGTGATTATGATTTTCTCAAATCCTACAGGAGGACTACAAAGTATTTTGAAAGTTTATTCTAAGTGGAATTGATCTGACTTAATTTGGAGTAGCGTTTGGGGCAGAAAAATTCTTTTGGAGCAATGACATTATCATGAGAAGAAATTATTATGACTGCTTTTATCCATCCTGTTTTTTTTTTTAAATAAAATTGTTCCTCATGATTAGTATGAACAAGAATCACTGTCCATCTAGAAGCTGTGGTTCATGCCTGCAATCCAAGCTGAGATCTGAGGATCATAGTTCTAAGCCAGCCTGGCCAGGAAAGTCTGTGAGACTCTTATCTTCAATTAACTACCAAAAACCAGATGTACAAGTGTGGCTCATGTGGTAATGTGGGGCTTGGGGCAGAAAAATCATTCATGTCTGGCTTTTTGCTAGTTAATTGAAGAGCAGAATCTCTCAGATTTGTCCTATTGGGCTGGCTTTAAACCATGATCCTCAGGTCTCCAACATCCTGAGTAGGTAAGATTACAGGCATGAGATACTGATGCTGGTATTTCATGTGTGTATGTGTGTGCACACACACATCCCTGATGTGTGTGACCATCCCTGAACTTTTTTTTTTTGCTCAAAGGTAGCACTCTAGTACTTGAGCCACACTTAACTTCCAGCGTTTTGTTTGTTTTTTGTTTGGGTGGTTAATTGGAGATAATTGTCTCGTGGACTTTCCTGCTGGGGCTGGCTTTGAACCACAATCCTCAGTTCTCAGCTTCCTGCGTGGCTTACAGGGTTACAAATATTAGTTACTGGTACTTGGCTTTGATATCTTTCGATTCATATCATTAAGTCATTTCTTTTTCTTGAGTAGAAACCATCACCTAAGGCACATAATCAGTCATTTTTATGCAGACTGAGCAAGCATACTTATCCTTTTTAGCTGTAGTTGTCTTGTAGTATGAGAATGAAGTCAGACTGGGGCCAGTGGTTCACATCTATAATCCTAGCTGCTCAGGAAGCTGAGATCTAAGGATCACAGTTTGAACCCAGTCTGGTCAGCAAAGTCCACAAGATTCTTATCTATAATTAATCACAGAAAAAGCCAGAAATGTGCTGTAGCTCAAGTAGTCTTGAGAGAAAGAAGTTTGGGGACAGTGCTCAGGCTCTGAGTTTAAGCCCCAGGACTGGCAGGGAAAAAAGAGAAAAAAGAACTAAGTTGGAGGAAGTATAAACTGGTTTGCATATCCTGGTTCATGATTTAGGAATTCTGTGGTGAGTAGAGGAGTGATTTAGTAATGTTAATTTACCAACAGAGTCTATTAATCTATACACAGTGGCATTTAAAAAGCTTGTGAATGAAGGGAAAAAAATCAAGCAAAATGAAAAGCCAAGCACTGGGAGCATCTAGTTTAGCGGTGACACTTATGATATATGATGGCCCTGGCTTGATACACGACTGTAATAAAGCATTGCCATTCAATTAGAGTAAGTTAACTTTCAAATTAATATTGTACCCACTCTTGATTCCATTTAAAGGGCAGCAGAGAGGGGAGAGGATTTGGAGCCATTCACTATGCATTAGCTCTAGTGACAGAATATGAATCATCTTAAGTCGTGGGCTCCCACTCAGTTCTGATCTCTGTGTGGTGCTTGTCAATGCCAAACTTTAAAAAATGTGCCTCTCGATAAGAATAGCATGCATTTGGTAATTGGACAGAAGTGAGGGGAATGGATTGGTGGTTAAAGTCTGTCCCTTCAGAAATGTCTTGACACTTTTACCCACAAGTCTGCATTTATTAATAGTAATGGTTCCTAAATTTTTATTTTGGCTGGCTTTCTAATTATATACAAAGTCCCGGAAGGAATGATAAAGGAAAGGCATCAGGGAAAAGTATTTTTTTCATTGTCTTTGACATTTTCAGCACAAGGATCAAGACCAGATGGTTGATGAAAGAGCATAAATCAATCAATCAAAATATCCACTTTAATCTTTTCTTTCATGTCCAATGTATTTAATTCTTCCAAGTTCTGGGAGGAAGATTCATTAGGAATTCCAGTATTAGTAAGCAAACCCACCTCAGTGGACATCCATATCGATACTTTCTAAAAATCTATTCATTATTAATGAAGAAATAAAGCCAGCTAGGGAAATAACACCTGCATATTTGTATATAAATACAGGCAGAGAGAGAGACAGAGACAGAGAGTAAACTAAATTCTTACACTACAACTAAAAAGAAAAAAGAAGAAAAAGGAATTAAAATTTTATCTCTGTTGTGTGCCAAGGCCTCTGTGAGATACTCTAGCTAATTTACAAGCAACTAGTAAATATTGTTTCTTAGAAAGAATTTCATGGACTCATGCCTAAGCTGGTTTTGAACCTTGATCCTCAGGTCTTAATCTCCTGAGTAGCTAGGATTACAGATGTGAGCCACCAGCATTTGGCTTTTTGTTATATTTTTAAAGAATAATGGATAACCATAGTAGTACATTACTATAATCCTAGCTACTCTAATGGAGAGGCAGGAGAATTCCAAGTTTGAGGCCAGCCAGAGCAAGGCTAATAAGACTGTAGGTTAACTGATGAAATATTTGCCTAGAAATTACAAAAGGTCTTTGGCTTAATACCTAGTACTGCAAAAAAAAAAAAAAAAAACACAATGAGAATATTGTAGCTCCAATGATTCAAACTCCAAATAATAAGGAATTAGATATGCTAACTACCCTGATTTGATCACTACACATTATGCATACACAGTGAAATATCACACTATACTGAAAAAATTTTAGTTACTTATTATCTCCCACTAAAAAAAATGCAGATCAAAGTTTAAGGAGATGGAAATGTTAACTTTTCTGAAACAATCATAATTATACATTATATTAATTATTAATACATGTATTAGATAGTCACATTGTATCCCATAAGTACGTACAACTAGAGTAATAAAAATTAACAGAAAAAAATAAAATGAATTGAAATTTAATGTGATTACCAGGAAATAAGGTGAAAAACTTACAGGTGTGTGAACTACTATTGTCCCATTTGGATGGTATTTGTGTGTGTGTGCGCGCGCGCACGTGCGTGTGCACGCACCAGTCCTGGGGATTGAACTCATGGGCTATACCCAAGCTTTTGTGCTTAGAGACACAGCTCTACTTTCAGCTTTATGGTAGTTAAATTGGAGACAAAAGTCTCATGGACTTTCCTACCCAGGCTGGCTTTGAACTGTGATCTTCAGATCTCAGCCTCCTGAGTGGCTAGCACTACAGGCATGAGCCACGGATGCCCAGAATTGCATGGTATTTTTAAAGAATTGAATCATCTCACTGATGTCTTTTTTTCTGAGTCTATGCTAACTGTTATAATTTAGAATCCCAGAAGTCTGCTTACTGTGAAAGAAGACCCTATACAAGCAAACAGGGAACTTTGTTGCATGTGATATTTATGTCTCTGTTTAAGTATGGCCTTTTACATGGTGAATTTTAAACTCACTCTCCTGTGGGTTTATCTCTAAGGGATAAATCCTTTCTCAGTCTGCTTCCAAAGCCAAGCTTTTGAGTCTTGAAGGCTGGGGGCCAGATTTTGTGCTATCATCTCTCTTGAGTCTCTTGAGAAAAAAACAGATGGACTCATTGGAGATTCTAGAGATCTCTGAGATCTAGTCTTGTGTCTTCCTTCTTAAGAGTTCTGGGAGAAACAGATCTTACGCAGTTCATCTAAAATACTGACCGTAGACAAGAGAGAGCTTGCTCTTAAATCTGCAATGGACTAGACATGCTTTTCCTTTTCATTCCTTCCAGTGATCATTTGTTTCCCTCTGTGATCTCATCTTATGGCAGACATTACCTGCCTCAGGTATGGCTGGCAAATCGCCAGCCTATTCTCGTAGTGATGTCTTTCAAACTATTTGGGGGCACAGAACAGTCTTAAGATGTGTTAATTTGCTTTGAACATATGGTTCTGGTCCATCTGCTTGGAAATCTGTTGTGATGGTTTGATAACTGGCAAAAGTAACCTCAAGCTATCTAGCTATCTAGTCAGTGTGTGTGTGTGTGTGTGTGTGTGTGTGTGTGTGCGCGTGCGTGTGTGCGAGTGCGTGCACGCATGCACGTGCATGCACATGTACCAGTACTACTGAGCTTGAACTCAGGGCCTGGGCACTGTCCCTCAGCTTTTTTGCTCAAGGCTGGCACTCTACTACTTGAGCCACAGCTCCATTTCTGGATTTTGGGAGGTTCATTGGAGAAAAAAGTCTCATGGATTTTGAACTGCAATCCTTACATCTCAGCCTCTTGAGTAGTTAAAATGATAGGCATGGGCTACTGGTACCTGGCATCAGGCATCATAAAAAATAAAAAGAGAAAGGCAAACTAAAGTTAATGCCTTTTTCTGTTTAGCTTTTTAAAAGAGCTTTTTTAGCTTTTCTAATGAGTTCTTAAGTAGAGCAACAGCTAATGAACAAATCCAGGCTTTTCCTAGTCAGCACTTTTCTTCTTCTTTTACAAAAACCGTTTAGTACAAAATATTTATAAATAAATTTATGGCTAGTGAAGAGTAAGTTATTTTCTTTTACCATCATGGGCTTAGAGATTTGTATTACTATATATTTTATATCTACTTGTATTTCCTTTAACAAAATACTGGAGACTGGGTAACTTGTAAAGGAGAAAGGTTTCTTGAGCTCACTCTCTTGAAGGTTCAAGGACATGGTGAGCCAGCATGTGTTCAGCCCTGGCAACCCCCTCCTCCCCCAGCAGTATCACATGGCAGGTGGCATTGTGGTGGGAGCACAGATGAGGGGAAAGATTGCATGGTGACTTAAGAAGCCAGAAAACATGGAGGATGGGTGGGGAGCACCTAGTTCACCCTGTAGCATCCTTCTCTGAGGGGCCCACTCAGGATACCATGAGAACTCTCTATCCCCCTCCCCCCTTTTTTTGCTCTATTGGATTCTTCAAGTAGCCTAGGCACCTTGCACTAGGCCCCAGGTTACAAGAAAGTCTTGTAACCTCAGCACTGCCTCATTGGGAACCAAACTCCTGTGATGTGAACAACCCTTTAGGGGGAAAACTACCCCCAGACTATAGAATTATCCACATGATGTATCATGGGCACCAGAGGGAAGGCCATGAAATGGACGCTTTTTCTTAGAATGGAGGGGATACATGAGAATATGCCTGGCTATTTTTCCCCTTTCCCTTTCCTTTATTTTTATATTATTATTGTTATTATTATTATTATTATTATTAATTAGTAGTAGTAGTAGTAGTAGTAGTAGTAGTGGTGGTGGTGGTGGTGGTGGTGGTGGTGGTCATGGTGCTGGTCATCCTATGGCTTGAGCTCAGGACCTGTGGTTGTCTCTGAGCTTTTATGCCCAAGGCTAGTAGTCTACATGTCAAGCCACAGCTCCATGTCTGTCTTTTTGGTAGTTAATTGGAGATGAGAGTCTTATAGACATTCCTGCCCAGGCTGGCTTTGAATCAGGATCCTCAGATCTGAGCCTCCTGAGTAGCTAGAATTACAGGTGTGAGCTGCCAGCACCCAGCCTGATGTGTTTTCCCATAAAAATATAATGCTGGATAAGACTTTAGTTCTATTCTACTTTTTCGATTATGTATAGAACATTGCCCAAAGCAAAATTTCTTCAGTGCCTCTTAAATTTCCATCAAGTTACTGCCTTCTCTCGTGTCCCATTATCCCATAGAACTTTGAGGTAGAACAGTTCTGCTTTCTCTGCATTGACTTCTCAGTTCACTGCAGCTTTTCCTCCGTGCCTTCTCTATCGAAGAAGCTACAATAGCCACACTTTTTCCTCTGGTGTTTCTGTCCTATCTTTGTGCTCCACTGTCCAGTTTTGAGGTCTGGTGTTTGTCTTAGTTCATTGGAGATACTTTTTTTTTCTTGGTCAGTCCTGGGACTTGAACTCTGGGGCCTGAGCACTGTCCCTGGCTTCTTTTTGCGCAAGGCTAACACTCTACCACTTGAGCCACAGCACCACGTCCGGCTTTTAGTGTATATATATGGTGCTGAGGAATTGAACCCAAGGCTCCATGTATGCTCAGCAAACACTTTACCACTAGGCCATATTCCCAACCCTGGAGATAGTTTTTGTATGTGTATGGGCTGGTCCTGGGGCTTGACATCAGGGCTTGGGGGCTGTCCTCAAGTTTTTTTACTCAAAGCTAGCGCTCTACCACTTGAGCCAAGGCTTCACTTCTAGCTTTTTTGGTGATTAATTAGAGACTTGCCTGTCTATGCTGGCTTTGAACCTCTATCTCCTGTTCTCAGGCTCCTGAGTAGCTAGCATGATAGGCATGAGTCATGGGCACATGTTATGACTAATTTATTTAATTCTCTTTTATGAACTATGCCCCCATCCATTAACATTCCCGGAATGTGTATTCAAACTTTTTTTTTTTTTTTTTTTTTTTTTGGCCAGTCCTGGGCCTTGGGCTCAGGGCCTGAGCACTGTCCCTGGCTTCTTCCCGCTCAAGGCTAGCACTCTGCCACTTGAGCCACAGCGCTGCTTCTGGCCGTTTTCTGTATATGTGGTGCTGGGGAATCGAACCTAGGGCCTCGTGTATCCGAGGCAGGCACTCTTGCCACTAGGCTATATCCCCAGCCCCCAAACTTTTTTTTCTCTAAAGTTTTGGCCTTATTTTGGATTACCTCTAGCCTAGTTCCCTGTAACAGACATTTACTATCCTTACAGATGTTTATTTATTTTGGCAGAAATTTCTCTCACGTGCTGTAGCTCACATTCTTACTGTATCTCATTTAAACAAGTCTGGCCCTGCACTGGATTGTTTATAAAGTCTACCCTCCCTATCAATACAACTAGGAGGTCATTACGGAGGATGTAGCCCCATCATGCCAGCTCTATCCTGTTTGATTGTTGATTTATTCCTAGTATTGAGACTTCAATTCCGAGCCTGGGGTCCTTTTTTATTTATTTATTTTTCTCAAGGCTGGTACTCTACTGCTCAAGCCACACTTCCACTTCTGGCATTTTGCTGGTTAATTGGAAATAAGAAAGCACATAGATTTTCCTATCTGGGCTGGTTTTGAACCTCAATCCTCAAGTCTGAGCCTCTTAAGTAGCTAGGATTACAGACATGAGCTACTGGTGCCTAGCTCCAGCTTCGTTTTCTGTTCTACCTCACAACCTTCCAGTCTCCTCCCTATCGCAGATGAACTGGCTGCCCTTGGGTTAATTTTCTTGCCAATGCATCTGTTTCTTCCCCTCCTTTCCCAGCAATACCTAAGGTGTTCAGTCCTTTGTATGTGCGCCTCACTTATCTGATCACTGTTCTGAGGGGTGATGGTGGCGGTCAGAGGAAATCAGGCTGGGTAACTGCTTGATTTCTACAAGAACTGTAAGATGATGTATGCATATTCATATGCTGCTTGTTATTAGCTATCGCTAAGGTGGGCTTTGGGAGCGGGTGGCAGAGAATGCTCAGGAAACCAATAAAGATAATTAAAAGTTTAGAAAATTAGAATCACGAAGAGCCAGAAAAAGAGCAATTATTCAGCCAAGAAAAGAAAAGGCCTGAGGGGAGATATAAGAAAGAAAAATTATCTCCTGGAGGATAGACTCAGGCTATCTTCCATTAATATTGAGGAGACAATACTGCAAAGCATGTAGGATTTATATTTGCCCAAAGGAACATTTCTTCCATAAGGGATTTTGCTATCTCAGATGATTTTATTCATGCAACTCCCCAAATTTGTTTATCTAGAAAATTAAAAAAGATATATTTCTCTTCAGTCTAACCAGTTGAGGTATGACAAAGGCCTGAATGTAGAGAGAGGCATTGGGTAATTTCTTTTATTCCTTTATTCCCTCACTAAGTCATTCTTCTATCATTCTCTGTCTCTTCTTGCTTCTATCCCTCTTACCTAACCTATCTCTTTGTTTTGGTCTTTGTGTATATTTTTTTCTGCTTTTTTTCTTCCTTTCTTTTTTTTTTTTTTTAAAGTTTTTATTATAAAACTGATGTACATAGAGGTTACAGTTTCATACGTTAGGCATTGGATACATTTCTTGTACTCTTTGTTACCTCTCAGTATCCATCAATCCACCTCCATTGGAGCACTTATCCTGCCTTATCAACTACACATTCTAAACAAAAGATTTTCAGAAATGACCTCAACACTGCTATCTTACCTTTATTTGGTCCCAAGTTCCTTGTGCATTTTAATTGGCACTCTATGTATTTGGGGTTAGAAATCTCTCTCTCTCTCTCTCTCTCTCTCTCTCTCTCTCTCTCTCTCTGTGTGTGTGTGTGTGTGTGTGTGTGTGTGTGTGTGTGTGTGTGTGTGCCTGCTTATCCTAGGGTTTGGGGCCTGGGGCTCTCACTTGGCTCATTTTGTTCAAGCCTGAGCCACACCTTCACTTCCATGGGCAAGGGTATGTCATGGGCCTTGTGATTTTCAGGCAGGTATCTTACCCCTGGAGCCATGCTTCCAGCTCTTTTGCCTTATAGTTATCACTATTATTTTTTAAAATAAGCCCAGAGCTAGCCTTAGACCTTGATCTACCTCCTGAGCAGATGTGAGCCATTGCTCCTAGCTAAGATGATCCTGGCTTCACCTGGCTGGCAGAATGAATGACTATTTGGCTACCTATCAGGAGAATCGATGATTAAATAATTAGAATAAAAGATTTATTGGGCACTTACCAGTGATCAGGCATAATGTTAACTATTTTCTTAGAAAATATTCATTCTCAGAATAATTGTTATATATAAACTCTTACTAAATTTCTATTGTTTTTTTTTTCTTTTTAGGATCATCAAAACCATTTATTGGTAGGCTTGTGAGGTCAACAACTATTCATTACCAAATAAATGTGTATGCAAAAATGCAAACATATCAGAAGAGCAGATTAAACTACATCAAAAACATATAAAATTAAACTATGAAGTCAAGAGAATGATATGTAAATTCTTCCAGCCCTATTATCACAAACAATGGATTCCACCAAAAGAAGTCCTGAAAATTTGTTTTCCCTAAACTGCATTGGGATGATTAAGAGTCAGTGGATGGGCTGGGGATATAGCCCAGGCAAGAGTGCCTGCCTCGGATACATGAGGCCCTAGGTTCGATTCCCCAGCACCACATATACAGAAAACGGCCAGAAGCGGCACTGTGGCTCAAGTGGCAGAGTGCTAGCCTTGAGTGGGAAGAAGCCAGGGACAGTGCTCAGGCCCTGAGTCCAAGGCCCAGGACTGGCCAAAAAAAAAAAAAAGAGTCAGTGGATACAGGGGTCACACATATTTGTAATAGAGTGAAGTTTTTCTTTTTCTCCTTTTGGAGCCAGTCCAACGCTTGAACTCAGGGCCTGGGTGCTGTCCTTGAGCTTTCTTGCACAATACTAGTACTATCACTCGAGTTACAGCTCCACTTCTGGCTTTTTTGGTGGTTAAGTGTAGATGAGAGTCTCATGGACTCTCCTGCCTGGGCTGGCTTCAAACCCCAGTCCTCATGGCTCCTGAGTAGCTAAGATTGTAGGCATGGGCCCCTGGATAAAGGTTTGATGGTATTTAGTTTCCTAATAGATGTACATGTTGTCTATTCATAGAAAAGACAATGTTTTCTGGACTTTGTATCAATTCAGTTTTACTCAGCAATCTCTTTCCATAAAGATAAAAACAAAAAGGCAAAGGCAAAGCTCTTAATTATGTCATATGCTTTTTGGTGTCCTTCTAATCGGCATCAATTTAATCTGAAAAAAAAATTCAATGAACATTAAATGCACAGAAACTGTCTCCTTTTATAATGAAAGGAAAAGGGCTATGACAAAGAATTTTTAATCATTATATCTAATTTAAAAGTTCATCTTTAGGTTTCTCATTTTTTAAAAATATATTTTTATTATCAAACTGAATTACAGAGAGGTTACAGTTTCATACATTAGGCACTGGATACATTTCTTGTACTGTTACCTCGTCCCTCATTCCCCCCTCCCCCCTCCGTCCTTCCCTTCCCCCTCCCCCCCACGAGATGTTCAGAGTTGTTCAGTTCATTTCATCATACAGTTTGTAAGTATTGCTTTTGTAGTTGTTTGTCTTTTTTTTTTTTTTTTACCATGTGTCTCTCGATTTTGGTATTCCTTCCAATTTCCTGGTTCTAATACCAGTATACACGTTTCCAATATACTCAGATAAGATACAGAGATAGTGTAGGTACAACCACAGGAAGGTGATACAGGAATATCATCAATAATAGAGGCTACAGTTACATATGGCACGTTGAAAGTATTAACAACTGTGATAAAACAAAAAAAATGAAGTCAGGAAATGTTAACTTTCTCCTATTTCTCAGGGATGGTAAAGGTGGGTGACCAGGATGTGAACCTGGGTTTTCGTGACATCAGGGTTCACGGTGTTAAAACATCATAGGGACATTTGTCCATTAACATATTTTCTTGTTAAGGAACATTGGTCTGTGGCCAACACCTCAAAAGGAGAGGAGAGAATTTGCCTTATATTTACTTTCTCTGTTTGTATAGAAAGGAAGTAAAAATCCTAAGACCTAGCCTCCTCTTTATTCTGGAGTGATTAGAGTAGTGTCACATTTAATGATAACTCATATATTGTACCATTCTATTTAATGTGAATTGGCATGGAGATTAAAAAATCAAGATAATTTTATTATTAGAATTAGTGTATTGTAATGGACAGTAATACAGAATGTTAAGTTTTCCTAATAAGGCTAATGAGGAGTATTTAAAATATATCAAAAGCATTTAATTACTTTGTAATCTTGAGTATCTATATTGTTTCCTTCATAAATATTCAATTTTATCATGGCACTTGTTGCTCATGTCTGTAATCCTAGCTACTCAGGAGGCTGAGATCTGAGGGTTACAATTCAAAGCTACCATGGACAGAATGTCTATGAGATTCTATTTTCTATTTAACCAACAAAATGTCAAAATTGGAGCTGTGGCCCAAGTGATAGAGCACCATCTTTGAGTAAAAGAAGCTGAGAGAGCACAAGACTTTGAATTCAAGCTTAGTACAGGCTTGGATGCACATACACATATTCACATGCAAAAATATATATTTTTTTTTACTCTTTTCAGAATAAGACAATTCTCAAACCAATTTTTCCCACATGAATCTTGTTTTCTTTATGGCCATATGGCCAGAAATTATATCCACAAGTATTTCTTCATATTTTGCAAATTGCATATAGTTCATACACAATCTCTATAGGGCAGGTTTGCTTGCTTACTTCTTGCACTGAACCAATTTATTACCATGGCTAAGGAGTCATCAATGTCTAGCTCAATAAACACAAAAAATAAATATTTAGCTAGGCACCTGTGGCTTATACCTGTAATCCTAAACTATTCAGTGGGCTGAGACCTGAGGATTGAGATTTTAAGCCAGCCCTGACAGGAAAATCCATGAGACTCTTATCTCCAGTTAAGCACTAAAAAGCTGGAGCTGGACCTGCAGATCAAGTAGTAGAGTGCTAAATATGAGCAAAAAAAAAAAAAAATCCAGGACAATGCCCAGGCCCTGAGTTCAAGCCCCAGAACTAGCACCAAAATAACCAAATGAAGGAAGAAAGTAATAAAATAAATATTCATTTGGATCTATAATATTATTTTTTATTCTGATGTTATATAGCAAAATGTATGAAATCTTCTCAATAGCTTCAACTAAACCTTCTTTAACAAATACTATGAACTCATCCACTAAACAGAATGTAAAATGGATAGTTTATCTTTTTATTTCTTCCACAAATCAAACAGGTTAACTGGACCAAACTTAGACAAGTTTAAGTTTTAGTTTTAAGACAAATTGAACTTTTTCCTTCTCAATATTCTTCTTAGAGCTGCTTTAATGTCAGCATGGCATGGGGGAGCTCTGATATCTAAGAATGATTGTAAAGCAAAAGTTCTTCATAGCTACACTATTCACCACCATTAGTGATTCATTGTTGCATTTAAGGCAGTATTTTAGTTTAGGATTATGCAACAATCAAACTCATGGGTACTAAACTCACTCATACCTGCAGATTACCTTTTTCTGGCTGGCCTGGAACAGCTGAACAAATAATCAACTCAGGCCTTCTATATTTGTCAGCTCTCTGCTGCTGTAACAAGTACTCAAGTTAAAACAACCTAATAAGCAAAAAGATTTATTGTGGTTCATGATTCAGAGCCTTCAGACCATGGTTGCAGGCCCTTAGACCCTTAAAGAGCACTTAATAGGGGGTGCTGCTCACCTCATAGAAAGAGAGAGAGTAGGAAACAAAGGAGAGATAGAGAGGGAGGGAGGGAGAGGGAGGGAAGGACAAGGGCTTTAATATCTCCTATGAAGGGACATCTATAAAGACCTAGCTTTTCTTCCCCTAGATTTTGCTTCTCAAAGTTTCTGCCACCTCCCAGTAATTCTCACAGCCCAGGCCTATGCACAGCCCTACACCATAGCATCTTCCATCTGCTTGATCAAAGATATCAGATTTTGATATACACTTCCTGTCTGCTCCATAATTCAATTCCTCCTGTGCTTTTATGTGCATTCCCCGCCTTGTCAGTAGAGCTAATTATACACACTTCCTATCTTCATTATGGCAGTCTTGTGGGACTGGGCCTAGTGAATGGAGGTGCCAGGAGCGCCATGGATGCCGGAATATCAGAGTGGGAAACCTTGTTATGCTGTTTATTCAGGCAATAAACCAAATTCCACCCTTCCTATAAAAAAAATGCTACCACTCCCCAATTCCTATATGTGGGGATTTTATATCCTAGGCATTGCAGTTTGATTTTTATAAAAAAGAAAATCTGAGATAAGCCATGGATGAAAAAGCTTTTTCCAGACTCAAATCTGATTCAGTATAGAATTTTTTAAAAAGCAACCTTTATTTTGATTGGATTTTCAGAAAACATCTATCTATCTATTTTTTTTCTTCTGATCCTGGAGCTTAAGCTCAGAACTCATGCCTGAGTGCTGTACCTGAGCTGTTTTGTTTTCATTCAAGGCTAGCAGTCTAACATTTGAGCCACAGCTCCATTTCTAGCTTTTTAGTGATTAATTGGAGATAAAAGTCTCATGGTCTTTTTGCCTGTGCTGGCTTGGAATCAAAGTCCTTAGATCCTAGCCTCCTGAGTAGCTAGGATTAGAGATGTGAGCCATCAGTGCTTGCCTATGTATACAAACAAACATACATACACAAACACGTAATTTTATTTGGACTTGTAGATATTTAGATCATGCACCACCTGTTTTTTGTTTGCACGTATCACAACAGACATTGCTGGGCCATTAAAATCCTCTACTCCACTGAGTAAAGATAGAATCTCAGAGTCTCAGAATTATGGCTGGGTACTGTTAGCTCATGCCAATAATCCTAGCTACTCAGGAGGATGAGATCTGAGGATCACAGTTCAAAGACAGCCCAGACTACAAATCGATGAGCCTCTCATCTCCCATTAACCAGAAAAAGTTAGACTTGCAGCTCAAGTGGTAAAGCGTCATCCCTGAGCAAAGAAAGCCCAAAAGAGAGCAAGAGATCATGGGTTCAGGCCCTACTACCAGAACAAAATAACAGCAATAGTTTTTTTCATTGCTTAAAGCCTGTGTCATTTAAATATTGCTGTGTTTTCCAAGACCTTTCCAGTCAAGTTTAACATTAAAATAAATCCCTACACTCAGTTCTGCATGCCTTTCCCTCCTTCTATGAGCCAATCTACTCCTCTTTCACTTTTGCTTCTTTTCAGCCATCAACATTTCTTCTTGCTGGGGATAACAATGTTCTCAGTTAAATTTGACAGATATATTTCCAGCCCTATTTTTGTAACTTCATTTAAGCTTTTCATACTGTCAATTCTCTTTTGAATTTCTGACTATGTTCCTACTTTCTTACTTTTGATCTCATTACAATACCCTCCTAGGCTGTCTTCCTGTCAGGGAAGCAGCCTTCTCTTTATCCAGTGCGGGCTCTTTGTTCCTTTTCTAGTGCCTTTGAGATTGGTGACCTCAATTCCCTTTCCTTCTCCCTTTAGATTTTACTCACTGTTACAACTACAAACTGTAAAGTCTACTTGTAGCTGGATCACTCTTCTCTCTTTCCGCCTTAGTGCAGAATAGCATTTCAGCTACTTCCTGGCATATCTCTAAACTATTCCAGAATGTGTCTCCTCTCCTCAGATCTGCTCTTCTTCCTCTATTTCTGTCTTTGGTGAATGGCCCTACTTCCGGTGTTTCGCCATTTTCTGAAATTACTACAGTCTCTCAGAACTCCAACCTGTTTCCTTTTTCTTGCCACTCTCATTCTTTTGATGGGTAGAATTCTATTGATTCTTATCCCTTGAGAGCTAATTTTATCTTTTTTGTTTTTGTTGTTGTTTTGATGCTAGTACTGGGGCTTGAACGCAGGGCCTTGTGCCTCGACTTGCCTTTTTTGCTCAAGGCTGGCTGGCTGTCTACCACTCAAGCCATAGCTCCACTTCACTTTCTGCTGGTTAGTCAGAGATAAGAGTCTAATGAATTTCTTGCCTGGGCTGGCTTCAAACTGTGATCTTCAGCTCTCAGCCTCCTGAGTAGCTAGGATTATAGGTATTAGCTACCAGCACCCAGAAGGATCTCATCTGTGTTTCCTCATTTCTGCTGTTCATGACTTAGCCATTGGCTCTTTCTTTAAATTTGCACATGGTCACTTTTCCTGATCCATAGCATATTGCTACCATATAGTTTATGTTGTTAATTGCAGCATTTTTCTGCAGATTAGTGCAAGGATGCATCTCTCTTTATCCCCGTATCTGTTATTGTTTATATTGGATCAATTGTGCTGTGACTTGGTTCTGTCTCCAAGGTCTATATGATCCTGGGCTCCCACACAACTTTCTGGTGCAAATTCTCCTGCTGGGGTTTGTAAGTGCGCTGGCTACTGGCAAATACTAGGCAATAGTTTGACCCAAAGTCAATTAGAGAGGAAGAGAGAAAGATGGGAGTTCTAGAACAAATTCCCATTGGGTTAATATTGTCTATTCTGGGCATAGAAATAGTCTATCAACCAACTGTGGGCAGTAGAATTTCTCTCCCTTTCTCTCTTTAAATTTTTTTTTGGTGTGCTGTCACTGGGACATGAACTTGGGGCTTCATACTCTCACTTGGTTGGCATTTTTCCTCAAGGCTGATGCTCTACGACTTGAGCCACAGCTCTAATTCTGGATTTTTGTTGGTTAATTGGAGATAAGGGCCTAATTCCTGCCTGGGCTGGCTTCAAACCATAATCTTCAGATCTCAGCCTCCTGAGTAGCTAGGATTACAAGCATGAGCCAGCAGTGCCTGACCCCCTTCTCTTTTGATTTAACCACTGTTCACTGAATGTCTTTCACCTCATGCTTTCACTGTATCAGATTCATCTAGATGCATTCATAGAATGTCCCCAAACTATTAGAATTCCAGAAATGGCTCCTGATGTTCAAGGTGCTGGCTGTTCATGATTTCTTATATTATTAAACTTTCAACAGCATTTCTCACAGACTGATGGTTGCTGAAAGAGTGTCCTAGGTGCATTATATGATTCTGTTCAAGGAATAGCCACTTTTTTGGAGGGGAAAAAGTAGGCCATTTGGTAAAAATGCCTAACCTAAACATGACCTCTATATTCAAGAAGAATTAAAAGTGGATACTTTCAGATTTCAAAGGAATGCTTTTTAAGTTGGACAGGAAGGTGAGCAATTTACCCAGAAACATGTAGCTTGATGTGAGCAGAAAGTTGATGCATCCCAGCACAAATAATCCTACTGTAAGTAAAAACTTCAGAAGGGAATTTGTTGAAGGAAAAAGAGCTACATGTCTTATGCTGAAGCAAAATGAAATGCATTATTATTTTATTTCTATTCATCTTCCTATCTATCTATCGATCTATCTATCTAGGTCTATCTTCTATCTAAAATAGAAGATGTTTTCCATCTATCATCTATCTCTACCTATCATCTATTTATCTTTTATCTGTCTGTCTATATCTATCACCGCTCTGTCATCTATCTTCTACCAATCCATCATCTATATATCTATTATCTATCTTCTATCTAGCTACCTATTTACCATTATCTATCTTCTATCTTTTTATCCATCATCTACTATGTAGTATATATGTGTGTGTATGTATGTATGTGTGTGTATGTGTCTGTCATCCATCCATCCATCCATCCATCCATCCATCTCTCTATTATTTATTTCCTATCTATTCAGCTGTCACCTATTTCTTCTATCCATCTATCTTCTGTCTTTTATCATCCATCCATCAATCAATTTACTTATTATGTATCTGTCTATCTATTTTCTATGATCTATTATCTATCTATCTATCTATCTATCTATCTATCTATCTATCTATCTATCTATCGGTCACATTCATTATTGCTGCATGGCTGTTTCTCTGAAGAACTCTGGCTGAGCATTTCCTAAGTGGAAAGCATTTTAAAGTTTTAAAGTAGATAATATCTGGGTAGTGAGTGAGAGGAGGGTGGGACTGGGATTTGCAACTTTCTCATTGTGTGAGTGTTTTCATAAGCAGGCCTGGCAGTCAGTGCTTGCCCAACATGACTTCCTTTTCCTTCCTGTCTCACTGGACAGCAGACCTGACTGGAGCTGCTCCCAGATGTGCATTGCATTCTCAGCTTGAAGTCCTCTTTGTCTTTGGGGGCCTATTTCTTTCTCCTTTAAACACTTTTGTACTCCTCTTGAGTCCCTTTCTGCTTCCTGCTCCTCCTCTTAAGACTGGAAGAATTAGGTGCTTGCTTTTCATCTTTGCCTGCCTTCCCACACACAGGAGTCTCCCCTAGGACTCACGGGGTTGTATGTAAGTCTTCTTTCATTGATATGAAGAATAAATATGGTAATGATGACATCTCATTCATCTTGGTTTTCTCAGCACCTGACATTGCTCCTGGCACATAGGAAGCGTTCAATCAGTGTAGGTAGAAGAATGAATAAATATCCAGCTCTCTCCTTCAGGAATAAGAAGCTGCCTTTGTGTGAAGTTGAGCTGGCTCAGGGGCCGCCCTGAGTGACCAGTCCTTCAGAGCTGGAGATGAATTGAAGCCATTTGTACCTTAGTTCCTTAAAGAAAAAGCCCCAGACAAACCTTTAATTACTTCCCAAATCCTCTGCTGACATTCATGCCAACCTGACTGAGCTGATTGTGCACACAACACTGGCATTATCTGTAGGTAGAAGAGATGCTCCAGAAAATAAAAATACCGTGTGTGTGTGTGTGTGTGTGTGTGTGTGTGTGTGTGTGTGTGTGTGATACTGAGTATGGAACTCAGGGCCTGGGCACAGTCACTGAGCTTCTTCACTTTTTTTTTTTTTTTTTGCCAGTCCTGGGGCTTGGTCTCAGGGGCTGAGCACTGTCCGTGGCTTCTTTTTGCTCAAGGCTAGCATTCTACCACTTGAGCCACAGCACCCACTTCCGGCTTTTTCTATTTATGTGATACTGAGGAATCGAACCCAGGGCTTCATGCATGCCAGGCAAGCACTCTACTGCTAAGCCATATTCCTAGCTGAGCTTCTTCACTTTAAAGCTGGTTCTCTACTATTTGATCCATACCTCCACTTCTGGCTTTTTGCTGCTTAATTGGAGATAAGAGACTCACAGAATTTCCTGCCCAGGTTGACTTTGAATTTTTATCCTCAGACCTCAGTCTCCTGAATAGGATTAGGGGCATGAGGCACTGGTCCCTTGCTCCCAAGTGATTCTTTTTGGGGGGTCATGGGACTTGAACTCAGGGCCTGGGTGCTGTCCCTGAACTCTTTTGCTCAAGGCTAGCTCTCTACCATCTGGAGCCAAAGCTCCACCTCCATTTTTCTGGTGGTTAGTTGGAGATAAGAGTCTCATGGACTTTCCTGTCCAGGTTGGCTTTGAACCTTGATTCTCAAATCTCAGCCTCCTGAGTGGCTAGGATATTAGGCATGAGCCACTAGCATGTGGCCCAAGTGATTCTTTATGAAGCTTTATGTCTTTATGAAGCTTTATATTCTTTATGTCTGCTTGAAGGGGACTTCTTCTTTCACCCTTTGAAAGAAATAAAGCAGACATAAAATTTTATGGCTCTATCAAGTGTCACTTGACTTCTCTGACTTATCAGGCATTAACGAGTGTGAAAATGGTAGCCCTGGTATGCAATTGTGCCATGGTCTTTCTATTCAGAGATGCTGAGAAACAGGATTGGTTACAAAGTAGAAAGATATTAAAAAGCAGTTCTCTACAATCTCATTTCCAAATATGAGCTGTCCACAGGTAGAAGCCTGGATGAAATTACATTGCAGGGACTCAATACCCTTTGTTAATTCTCAGCCTCATTAAAAAAAAAATTCCTTCACCTAGTCCATGTGTGAGCCTGAATTTGCCACTAATTGTACTTCTCTAGCGGGCAGGGACTGGATGAACATCAGGAATCTTCTCTAATTCCTCTACCTCTCTTGTGACATTTTCTGATCCAAACTCAAAGTATTTTTCCCCCAAAGCTATGTTGGTCTTATACTATCCCAGTGTTTCCATCATACAATGATAGCAATAGGTATTATTCCTGAACATATACTAACCATCTCTCTTCTTTCTGCTAGTGCCACCATTTGAACTCAAGGACTCACACTTGCACAGCTTGCTTCACTGGCTGATGCTCTATCTCTTCAGCCACACCTCCAACTCAGGTTTTTGTTGGTTATTTTGGAATCACCCAGACTCCTCTTCCTGGGTTGTCTTAAATCTTGATTCTCCAGATCTCAGTCTCCTGAGTAGTTAGGATTGCAGGATAGATTCTAATTTTTGTTTCAAAGTAAAAAGAACACCAGACCTATGTAAAAAGTATATAAAACACTTGTACACAGCTTAGTTATGGCAAAGTGAGTTTTTATAAAGTGAGATATTATTGAATATCAGGTTAAATGAAAAACAAAACGACCACATTCCAGAGAGCTTCTGGATGAATTTTCTGACAATAAAACTCTCCTCTTTCTAAACTAACCACTGGCTTCATTTTTCTGCTGGTTTCATCACTTTTTTTTTTATCACTTATAATAATATGTCTCTAACATTATAGCCCAATTTTGCCTTTTTCTTTCTTTTGGGATTCTTTTGTAATAGTTTCTGAAATCCCTCAGGATGTGTATGGTGGTAATTTGTTCAATTCTCATCTTGAATTGTCTCCATTGTATGGCTGGGTCATATCTTTATCCATTCTTCTGTGAATAGACATTTGGGTTGTTTCCAGTCTTGGACTGTTATAAATGATAATGCTACAAAGGTCCCTGTGCATTTCTTTTGGTGCCTGTGTGCACACCTGGCCTTGGATTTTCCTGGTGGGGAACTTTCTAATTATACGCAAAATTTTGTGAAGAGTTGCAGATCTATTTTTGGTTTCTTTGAATTCCATCATACATTTTGGTAAGTTGAAAATGTGTTTCTAAAAATGTACCAATTTCATCTAATGGTTTATTTTTATCAGGCATGAAATTTCTTAATATGTACACTTAGCCTATTTAATCACTGCAGGAGCTGCAGCAATGCCCTCTTACATTTTTCCTCTTTTGGTGCTAGTACTGGGCTTGAACTTGGGGCCTGGGTGCTGTCCCTTAACTTTTTCTCCTCAAGGCGAGCACTCTACTACTTGAGCCACAGCTTCACTTTCAGCATTTTGGTAGTTTATTGGAGACAAGAGTCTTATGGACTCCTGCTCGGGCTGGCTTGAATCTCAAGTCTCAGGTTTGAGCCTCCTGAGTAGCTAGGATTCTAGCCCCTCTTTATTTCTGATTACTTGTTTGTACCTTCTTTTTCTGTTTCCTTTCTTCTTGAGGGATCCGTTTATAGCTTTTCATAGAGCCTACTGTATTCATGAAATACATGAATACAAAGAAACAGATACTCCCCCTCCCCTCCATAAAAACACCTGGCAACATTTCTAAGTTATTTTATAATATTCCAATTTGTTTGGAAGGAAGTATCACTATATGGGCCAAATTAATTGATGCTTTTCTGGCTTAGCTTGTCATTCATCTGTACAATGATAAAAATGGATGAGTTTATTATATATACTTACTTGACTAGTTCTGAGCACATTGAGTATTATTTAACATGAAAATGTGATTAAATATAAAATTAACTTAGCTATAAAATTACATTCAAGCAGTTGTGACTTTATGGATTGCTTTGGAGATTTATTGAGGCTTTCTTAGCAACAAGCTCAGAATGGTAAGAATTTATCCTTTATATTATTTTTTCTAATCACTTTATTAAAATATGTGAAGGGTCTTGGTTCTATTTGTTTAATTCACTGGAAATAAGAGACAGGCTGGTTTTCAGCATCAAGTTAGATTGTGAGACATACAGTAAAAGAACTGAGCAGAAAGAAAAACTGTGAACCGAAAAAATTCTATATCATGTATTCTTGAGTCTATATTACTTTCAGTCTTATAAACCTTTAAATTTTACTTTTAAAATATAAAGAATGAATGTAGCTTGCCAGTGTCCACTTGAATGGAAGTCAACTATAGTTTCTTAAAAAAATTATTTTTTGTAAAGGTGATATACAGGAGGGTTACAGTTACATAGGCCAGGAAAAGGGTATATTTCTTTTTGAACAGGGTCACCTCTTCCCTTGTTTGCTCCCAGTATTTTCCCTCCTGACCCCCTTCCCCCAAGTTGTATGGTTCATTTTTAACATAGAGCCTAGTAAACCTCACTCCTGAATTAGTTTACCCTTTGTCCCACCATTTCTGTGCTCTCCTTTACCCTCCTCCAAACAGATAAACTAACATACAAGACAAAAAGTACACAGATAAAAAAACAATGACAAAAGAGGAAAAACAAAACAAAACAAAATCACAAAAAGTAAAATAAAATAAAAAAACACCTCGTTTCCATTTCCAGTATCCATTTGAATGGAAGTAAGGCATAATTCTTTTTATTCAAATGGGAAAAAAGAAGTAGTGGTGCATGTTAGTGTCTAATTCTCTTTGTGTATGTGCTGTTATTGGGGTTTGAGCTCAGGCCCTGGGTTCTCTCCCTTAGCTTTTTCACTGCAGGCTGGTACACTCCACTTGGGCCACAGCTGCCACTTTCAGCTTTTTAATGGTTAATTGGAGATAAAAGTTTCATGGACTTTCCCACCTGGGTTGGCTTCAAATTGCAATCCTCAGATCTCAGCCTCCTGAGAAGCAAGAATTAGAGGCCTGAGCCACTGGCATCCAGCTAGTACATGGTTCTAATATGGTTTGTATCAGCAAGTTTAATGTAGTATTGGAAGAAATAAAGTACATAAAACTTCTAGCACAAAATTTCCATCATAGGCAAACAATGGTAAACCTGGAGCCTAGTTGTTTAACAGCTTCGAACATAATGTAGTAGTTCATTTGTCACAATGAATAATAAGGATAAGAAGACCCTCCTATCCCCGGCAGCCATCTTCTTTTCTGGAGTCATACCCAGTCACATTTCACTTCACTGTCCCCTTTCAACCCTTCTTCCCCCTTGGAAATGAGTTCTCTCAATACCTGATCATCACTGCACACATCTGTTCTTAGGTCAGAGTATCAGCTTGTGTCCCAGCCTGACATTTCCAACTCAGCCCGTCTATGGAGAATTTGGCCATTCCTTCCAAAAGCCAGCCTTTTTTGGGTTCTGTTATTACTCGAAGTATATCCTTATGTTAAACAGCATTCGGAATATTTTAATCACTTGTCATATTGTCCCCAATTCCCACAATACTTAACTCATCAAAGATTAAGAACATTATTTATTCACTGAAGTAGGTGAAGTTTTTTATTTCCCTAATAAATTCTATGTTTTAGGAATGTGCTACATACTTAAATGATAAATGAGTCAAGCATTTATGTAAGATTGAAATAAGAATTATAAAGTTACTTAAATCATTTGGTATCACAGCAAAAGTGCATAAAACCTCTAATGGTTAAAATAAGAATTGTGGTAGTATAAGATAAAATGAAAGAATGCACCAGTGTTAGCCATGTTATTGGTATTCAAATAAAGTCATTTACATAATAAAAATAAAACCATTAAATGAAACCATTACATTATATTTATTACTTCTTTTAGAGGAAAAAAGTTAGAAGTAAGAATCTAACCTAAAATGAAGAACATAGCTATCACTTTCTACAATCACACTGAAAATTTATTTGCTTGGAATATGTATTTGATCAAGAAGTAAAAGATATAAACCTATTGAATCATATTTTTTTTGGTGTGGTGTGTGTGTGTGTGTGTGTGTGTAAAATATCAATCCTGAGGCATGAACTCAGGGCCAGGGCACTGTTCCTGAGCTATTCTACTCAAGGCTAACACACTATCACTTGAGCCACAGCTCCACTTCCAGCTTTGTTTTTTTTCTTTTGGTGCTTTTAATTGAAGATAAGAGCTTCAAAGACTTTCCTGCCTGGATAGGTTTCGAATCATGATCCTTAAATCTCAGTCTCCTGAGTAGCTAGGATTACAGGTGTGAGTCAACAGCACCCAACTTGACTCATAGATTTAATTATCTAGTCTTACCAATTTGCTAAAGAATTAAGAATTAGCTTGCAAAATAATTTCACATGCATTCCATTAATTTCAATGAATACTTATCGATTCAATTAATACATTCAATAAATTAATTGATTCAGTTAATTAACAATTAAGAATCTTTAGCTATATATTCATATCACTCCAGCTATATATTCATATCACTGTGTTAGTAGATCAAGTGTGGTTACATCTAAATATGTATGTATGTGCATTTTAAAAAATGAAAACAGTTCTATTAACATGCATTAATTGTCCTTATTAACAGAGTTCTATGTGATATTTTAAGACCTATACATTGTGTCCCACACAAGTGAGATACTGAGTGGCTATTAAGACTAAGCATTTTTTCCAGGTCATAAGGGCATAGGCTAGGCTGCTGGATCATCCTTCCATCACTGTAACACATATGCCTGTGCTGACCATCTTAAGAAGAGAAAGGTCAATGTGCATTATGTAAAACATGGGCTACATACAGTAACCTGAAACCAAGGACAGGAATGGGAAGATGATGAACAAAGGAAGGGGTAACATTGACCAAGAAGCATGGAACTCAGAATCTGATCTATGGAATTGTAACTGCATTGTACAACTACTTAGTACTAATAATAACTTTTTAAAAAGAGAGAAAGGTTTACTTTTGTGCACCGTTTTAAAGGATTCAGTTCCTGGTCCGTTTGCCCCATTTGCTTTGGGGACTGTGGAGAAAGCAGCAAATCGGGGCACAGATGTGTGTTGGAGCTCCCTGGCTCACCTAGAGGGACTGAAAGCACAGAGGAAGGGGGGCGGGGGTGGAGTTCCACTGCCTCCTTCAAAGGATTTCTCCAAAAGCGGAAAGACCTCCCACTGGGAGATCTTAAACCTCCACCACCTCCCAACAGCACCACAGCCTGAGACCAAGCTTTTCATATATAGGCCTTTGAGAGGTGTCCCAAATCTAAATTATAGCACTTTGTTGTTGTTTTTTTGTCAGTCCTGGGCCTTGGACTCAGGGTCTGAGCACTGTCCCTGGCTTATTTTTGCTCAAGGCTAGCACTCTGCCACTTGAGCCATAGTGCCACTTCTGGCCATTTTCTATATATGTGGTGCTGGGGAATCGAACCTAGGGCTTCATGTATACTAGGCAAGCACTCTTGCCACTAGGCCATACTCCCAGCCCCAAATTATAGCACTTTGAAACCTAGGGCTTTCTGGTTCCACGAGTCCTACTCATCCAGCATGGCACATCACCTTATAGACATAAAAGAATCCACAATAAGGGAAAAAAGCTCACAGGAAAATGGGAAGCTGTTTAATTTAATTTAATTTTATTTTTTTGGCCAGTCCTGGGGCCTGGACTCAGGGCCTGAGAGCTGTCCCTGGCTTCTTTTTGCTCAAGGCTAGCTAGCACTCTGCCACTTGAGCCACAGCGCCACTTCTGGCCATTTTCTGTATATGTGGTGCTGGGGAATTGAACCCAGGGCCTCATGTATAAGAGGCAAGCACTCTTGCCACTAGGCCATATCCCCAGCCCAAGCTGTTTAATTTTAGATTAGGCATGGTCATAGACAAACCATGCATTGGTAGTGGTGATGACAGAAAAATAATATCGATTTGAGAGCTTTGTCAGAAATAAGTTCAATGGTTTAGAAATAACTTCAGTGATTAATCAAATGTGGAGTGTAAAAGAAAGGGAGGAATGGATGCTGTGTTAAGTCTTTGGACTTTGGCACCAATGAATTGAACAGAATCAGCTGAAGCAAGGTAAAAGACGGAAGGAAGAATTGATGTGTGGTGGATGTGTACACAAAATGGGTTTGAACTACGGAAATTCTATACACAGTCTCACATATGTCTTGCTTTATGAATATGTAGAAGAAATGAGTGAACAGAACTAGAAATATGAGTTAGTATTTTATCAATGAGGACTAGTAAGTCCAGATGCAATTTTAATCCTTTCAGGCTACTTTTTACAGCTCTTCAGAGAAGTTTTGACCCCACTATAGATATTTCCCATCCTTCCCTATGCTAGGCCTATCTCTGGAGGGTTTAAAAATTTTTAATTTTTATTATAAAGATGATGTAGAAGAGTTACAGTTATTTAGGTCAGGTAAAGAGTACATTTCTTTTTGGACAATGTCGCCCCTTTCCTCACTCTCTCTGGAGGGTTTTTAGATATGTAATGAACCCCATCAAAGCCTTTTAATAGTCAGCTATGAGGTATTTTAAGCAAAATTACTAAATTTTATTTATTTATTTATTTATTTATTATTTTTTTGGTACTGGTACTTGGGCCTAAACTCAAGGCCTGGGCACTGTCCCTTGACTTTTTTTTGCTCAAGGCTAATACTGTGTACCACCTGACCCACAGTTCCCACTATCTCTTTGATGGTTAATGGTAGGTAAGAGTATTGTGAACTTTCCTGCCTGTGCTGGCTTCAAATCATAATCCTCAGATCTCAGCCTCCTGTATACTTAGTATTACAGGTGTGAACCACCAGTGTCTGGCTAAAATGTGAGGTAGAAAATGGTGGAGTAAGTGATTAAAGATTCTTTATCATTTCCTTGTAGACATAGAGATTGGGAAAAGGTTAATGTAACAATTGTGTTTACTTCTGGGTCTTTTGCGGTGAAAAAAAATTCTTTTATCTCAACGCATTGAAAATACTTGGAGGTTTTGTGCGAGTTAGAATGTATGTCACGCAGGTCCGCGCTCATGTAAGTCAGCTCCTTCCTTGTGATTTACACGTGTACGAAGCCGACATCTTGTTTATGTTGCTCAGGCATGGCTGGCTGAGACAGCTGTGACATTCTAGGTCCATTTGGCCACAGATGGAATCTTCAGTGAAGTAGGAATCTGTATGGGTTTAATGGTCTGTATGTACTGCCTCCTATTAAATTTTCAAAGACTCAACACCTAAATCAGTGCTGACTACGTCCATTTCAGTTTAAGCAGTAGATGTCAGTGAACTAGAATTTTTATTTTTAGTGGCCAGGACTCTTACCTGTTTGACTGATTCATTCAGGGGTAGTCTTATCATTCACTTGGTGTGAATTTCTGCTCCATTTTATCATTTATCTCATAGCTTTCAAGAGGTGTGATAGTCTTAGTTGCTCATGTTGTTACGGTGGCCCAATAATTATTCATTGCTGCCAGATCCTGTATATTGGAGATTCTACTCATTTGTTATGGGCTTGATAGTTAAGCTGGAAATCTCCAGGAAACAATACAACAGAACATTAGATACTCCAAAGAAATTCATTTAGGATCTTTAAAGACTTCATCAATGATAGAGTTACCTGGAAGGCTCGAAGATTAGCAAGATTTTCTAGAGCTATGAATTTCAGTAAAATGCAAACAAATACTTAGCCAACTACCAAACCAAACTAAAATTTTATTTTGTTTTATTTTTTCAGTCGTGGGGCTTGAACTCAGGGCCTAGGCACTGTCCCTACTAAGTCTCTTAGTGTTCAAGGCTAGCACTCCACCACTTGAGTCACAGCACTTGAGTCACTTCTGGCCTTTTCTGAGTAGTTTATTGGAAATAAGAATCTCATGACTTGCCTGCCTGGGCTGGCTTTGAACTGTGATCCTCGGATCTCAGCCTCCTGAGTTGCTAGGATTACAGGTATGAGCCATCTGTACCCAACTTCAAACTAAAATTTTAATAGTGCCTCCTAGCAAAATATAAATTTGAATCATTTCTCCCAACACTGGGTATATGAAACTCCACAATTTCATTTTTTAGAGTGATATTCAAATTGGCTAAAATTGCTGATAAAAGTATGTGCATACTCTGTCTTTGGCAATGCTGAAGTATTACTAAATGTTAATGGATGTGCAAATGAGTAAGGGTTGAAAATTTTTATATCTACATATTTGTACCTTTTCCTCATATTTGTCCAGAGCAGCAAAAATATGAATAATAAGTAATCTTTAATGTATCACTGTTCACTGTTAAATATAGTAGGTATTTCATAAATTATCTGTGCTCTCTCTTTTGCATTGTTATAACAAGTCATACTTACCATGCGCCTATAGCCACAGGGAGGAAAATTTATTTTGTGTTGATATTTCATTCTAGGGGGAGTTAGAACAACTATCTTGTAGTCAAGGAGCTAGAAAAGAAGTTTGGAATAATAAAGGAAAAAAACCCCAAACAATTTAGTAATGTTTAGTGTCTTCTTATGTATAAATATTCTTACTGATTCTGTCTCATTTTATTGATGTTGCTAAGGTTTGATATACACAGGCATACTCATCACATATGGAAATATAAATGAATGATTTGATCATTCTGTAGTTTTCCAAGGTTAACCCATGTTTACTGATCACTTACTATATGTAGCTAGTACTCTGGGTAGTATAGAATCAATGGGGAAGAATATAGCCAAAATATTACCCTTATCTTCTTTTAGGTTATTTTTCCTCTTGATTTTCAGTGATATGGTCCTATCTCTTGACATCCAATTAATTATTGACAGATGCCATGTGTAACAATGTATGCATGATCTAGATATCTAGAAGATATTTTATTTTTATAGAAAAGGCTCATTCTTTCATCTACTAGGGGGAAAATAAAAATGGAGCCATGAAATAGCTGTGTAAAGCATAATTTATGTTCTTTAAGGATCTGTCCATCTGTGCTTTGGGCTTTGGGCTACCTATCCTGTATTTTTCTCAGATCACACTCTAGCAAGTTTTGAACTCCAGTGACCACCTCCTGACATTGCCAACCTACACAATCCTTTTGTGAGACTTCATTTTGTGGCCTCCTCCCCCAGTAAGTTCAGAATTTGTTCAGACTGTCTGGAAAGACCTGTCACATGATTGTTGTGTTCTCTTTTGGATTTCTCCTTTCTCTCTTGAATCTTGCCTCCCTAAATTTCCAACATTATCTCTCTAGTCCAGATTCCTATCCTCTTGCTTTTCAAGTGAGGCCAGAAAATGTCCTCAGAGAAATGACAGTTAACCTTTCAGTGGCTCTGACCTTTGCATAATTCTCATCACCATCATATCTTTTTTCTTTCTAGTTCTCATGTCACCTCTATAATGTCTTTAAGATTTTTAAAATGTTTTCTGTATGAATTCTTTTTCTCTAATATATAGTGTTTTTTTATCCTTAAGTAGTTGTACAAAGGAGCTGCCATTCAATAAAGCATTTTTTGAATACATTGATCCTTGGTCAATAAACCTCTTTTTATCATTTTCCCCATCTCTCCCAACTCCACCCCCTCCCTCAATTTTCTTAATTTTATAGGATTTACTTTGAATTTTATGATTTGCATTCTCACCTGCTTTTTCTCTTCAGTCTCATCTATCTCTTGTCCCTTACCCCAATTTCCCCTTTTGAGTACTTGTTTCCTGGTGCTTATTTTGTTGGAGTCTGAGTTAACCTTTCTAGGGAACTTCAACACTTGAGTTCTCTCCTGAAGCTACCTTAATTCAGTTATTACATTTGTACACTTGCATACTACCCTCAAGGTATTTATTTATGTATTTACAAATTAATTCTAGGTTCTCCATGACAGAAAAACACATCTTTTGTCTCTCTGGGCCTGATTTACTTCACCTAACATTTCTTTTCAAGTCTTTGTATTTCTTTGATTTTTTTTTAGGGAGCAAATTTTGTATCATTTTTGATTAATTATATTTGTTCTTGACTGCATCATTGATCTATTGTAAACATATCCAGGCATCTATATTTTTAGATACTGAGATACCAGAATGTTGCCTTCTCTGACACAGATCTGTATAGCCACAAGGAATGTAGCCTGGCATTTTTATCCTACCCCAATGTGTTTTAGAACTCACTGGCAAACCTGACAAGTAGGAAAATGACATTGAACACATGGAATGCAATGCCCAGTAACTATCCAGAGATGGTAGTGCTGAATGGAATCAACTTTGTTATCCACCATACCTCAGGAGTTTTCAAGGAGAAGCTACATACACTGGTGATTCTAAAGTGATTAAGAGCCCAGTTTGCAGTGGTTTTGAGGATCTGAAGTTTCTGCATACTACTATCTTTAGAGGTATTAATGTGCTGATCTACAATGTCTACCATAATTCATGGAGGAAAGTAGATCTGTGTTATTACAACTTCCCTAATACAGAAAGAAAGGGTGACATAATGACTAAATGTCTCTGAGCATCAGTAAAGTTGGAATTTAAATCTTGCCTGTTCACTAGATGCTTACTTTAAGCAAGTTGAAAAAAATTCTAAAAGTTAATCTTATGCCTGTAAAATGGAAATAAGCATACATTTTGTTATGCTTACATGGAGGAGACACTACTCAAAATGAATGTTGTAAGCATGCTCTTATGGTAATTACAAGCCTTTAGCTGCTATGGAAATTCATGGAATTAGACATCTACAAGTTTGGGGTGAAACCTCAACACATTTACACAGACCTTCTAATATAAGTAAATAAAATATGTGGAAAATGAACTACTTCATGAGTTTATAAGTTTGCTTTTGTTGTGAAATGAAATGATTTAAATATCCACTTATTTTGGGGTGACAAAACCACTTGAAATAACTGCAGAAAGAAAGACTAAATTGGTACGTTGTGCCTGTCAGTGAGTTACGAACATATTTCTTCATAATTTTTACTAGATAACAAACTTACAATTATTGATTGTAAAATTAATTTGGAAGAATCAAGTTTAACTAGTATTCCAAATTGTACAGGTATCATCATGAATAAAAAAGTAACAAAATTAAAATAAAAGAAGAAAACCTGGTGCCAGGGGCTCATGTCAGTAACTTTAGCCATTCAGGAGGCTGAGATCTGAGGACTGCAGTTTTCCAGGGGCTCATGTTGGTAAGTCTCGCTGTTCAGGAGGCTGAGACCTGAGGATTGCAGTTTGAAACCAGCCCAGGCAGGAAAATCCATGAGACTCTTATCTCCAATTTGCTACCCAAAAAGCCAAAGGTGGAGCTGTGGCTCAAGCGGCAACATGCTAGCCTGAGGGGAGGGGTGGGGGCAAGTTGGGGGGGCAGGCAACATGCAATGCTCAAGCCTTGAATTCAAGCTCCAAGACCAGGACAAATAAAATAAATAAATAAAAATACTGAGCATTAAAAAAAGAGAGAAAACTAATTCCATTTATTAGTTATGTGTTATTGACAGCCTGTTAGATGTTCTCTGAATCTCTCCCAGTTTTCTCAGAGAAATTGTAAAGTGGGAAAATAATAATTAGTAACAAACATTAGATTTGAGAAAATAAGATGTAAGTATCAGACACTATGGCCTTTTCTGTCGATATTTAACAACAAAAATTCATCTTTGCTGAATGTCTGAGTTGTGAAGAATATCTGTTCATATCAGAAGCAAATAAGAATTCGCTGTGCAAAAATAAAACAATAAGATTGAATATTCCAGGTATCGTTATGTCAGTAGTAATTTCAATCACACATGGTTCAGATCAAATTTCACATTGACTCTGCAGACATTCTCAAAACTTGACACTACCCAAGTGTGATATTATATCTGAAGCCTCGATCCACACCTTTTTTCCAGTTAATTCTGACTTTGACAGACCTGGAGTCCAGTTATCTCTTCTCTCCCCTTTCAAGTTCTGAGATCCAAGAATTGTTTTTGCTCTGCTCATCCTTGAGTGAGCATGAAATGCTGCCATGTCTGAGTCAGTTCGGGGTGAGTTTTCAAAGGTGCCATCATTCTTGCAGCTCAAATGCACAGGGTAATTGCTAGAGTCACAACCCAGCCTTCCAATGGAATTTGAAACTCACCCCCACACCCTCAAATTCTTCCCTTCCTTTCAAATGTAACAACAAATGTGCTGAGAGACAAATGTTAAGGGGAGAAAGCTTGTGGAGAGGGCAAGTCTCCCACATGATGGCTGAAGCAGGAAGTTGGGACTGGCTCGCTCACTAAATCTGGGCAATGTCTCCTGTGTTTGTTTCCACAGAGCATATATCATTACAGACTACATGGGCATCCGCAATGAGAGCTTCATGAAATTAGCGGCAGTAGGGACATGGATGGGGGACTTTGTCACAGCTTGGATGGTAAGAAAATTTTAACTTCTTTCATTTTCAAACTCATCTCACATGTAAAACACGTTTATAATGTTGGAAAGATGCTGCTTTTGATGCTGTATCTGGGATACAGTCGTTACTTTTCTTTTGAGTAGAACAAATTTATAAATATAGATAAGCCCAGAATTTGTGTACAATATCTATGAAATCTCAGAAGGAAATTTACCAGATCTAGATCTATCTATCTATCTATCTATCTATCTATCTATCTATCTATCTATCTACTATCTATCGATCACCAATATATGTACCATTGACATATGTATCTCTCTTCTTTCATGTATCCATGTATATATCAATGTATCTATGCACCTATGTATCTACCTATCATCAGTGAATTTATCTATATATGTAAATTTGTATATATGTATCATTTATGTATTTGTACATTTCTATGTATCAAGCAACCATCTATGTATCTACTTACATATCTGTCTACATAGCTATCAATCAATCTATCATCTACCTACCTAACTATCTAGATATAAACAAATGCTTGTATTTGAGCCTACAGGCAAATAAACACTTTTTAGCAGAGAATTTTCTCCTGTGCAAGTCTGAATAATTGTGCCAAGACTGATGTTTTTAGTCACAATTTCCAGGTAAATAAGGTAGTCTTTCCTGCCTTAGAAGACCATAGGAAACATTCTTTCAGGACTTTAAAATAGATCTCTATGTTTTTGCTTCTCACCTTGAATATATGAACTTAATGATAAGAGTTTTAGGAATTCTTTTAATTTCTTGCACATGATTAGTATTTTATTATTATAAGCCTGCAACGAGTAACCTACATTTCATTTTGAGCTCATCTATTAAGAAAGTAACTTGTGTTTTTAATCATTAGATTAGCTAAATTTAAAGATGTCAGGTTGCTAATTGTCTTTAGGTATCATATACTTGTAAAAGAATCAGAGTGAAAAGAGGGTAATTCTCATAAAGATAGAACACTTCACTGACACCTTTCATGAGTGCAGTTAATTCCCTTTGCTAGGCCATTCACTGGAAAATGAGAAGACCTAATAAAGAAAATGTAATACCTGACTCCAATAAGATTGGCATGTGCATACTTTTACAGATATGTCCTGACTTTTATAGCTACATGATCACAGCAGAGGCCCTGCTATCTTTATTCAACTCTTTGCTTTTTACCTAGAACAGATATTTTCAAGCATCAAGAAGCAGTTCTAATTTAGCTGTGGATTATCCTTGAACAGGGTTAAGAACAGAACTGCATAATGATTTTTAGGTAAACATTGACAGACTAGACAATGGCACAGTAGGCTCTGCTTCTAGGCTTGTGTATTCACAAGCGTGATAACAAAATCAACCAAGGACATGTCTCTCAATACATAGTCTGGTCATTGAGTGGAGTGTGACTGTTTAAGACAAAGGCTTTGTACATCCTTTCCTGCCCCCCCTTTTTCTCAAATGCTGACAGAACAGATGACCAGATATATTGCATTTTATTAACATCCAGATGGAAACTCCAAAATGATTTATTTATAATCTCCAGAAATAGCAATTAGAATAGAATAGCTATCAAGAGCAGGCTGCCTTCTTTCAAAATTTTCATTTTCACTGAGGAAAGTTGCTTAGGAGACACAGGTGGGCAATGATGGCTCATTCCTATAATCTTGGTTTATATTTCAAGAGGTTGAGATCTGAGGGTCATGATTCGAAGTCATTCCGGGCTAGAAAGTCTGTGAAACTTTTCATCTCCACTTAACCACTAAAAAGCCAGAAGTAGAGCTATGGTTCAAGTGGTAGAGTGTCTTCCTTGAGCAAAATATCTAAGCAGTGCCCAGGCCCTGAGTATGCACATAAATACACATAATAATGGGAAATACAGAAGCTGAAACATATAGTATCTTTGAAATTTGGGAAGATTTTTTGAAACTTTTAATTTTTTTTTCTAAATTAACTATGGTTATAATTTTGACTTTATGGTGAATCTGTTCAATAAAATGGAAAAGAGGGCTAGATCAAGAGTTCAGAAATTACCAGGTACCAGTGGCTCACACTGGTAACCTTAGCTACTGAAGAGGCTAAGATCTGAGTATCTCGGATTGAAGCCAGCCCCTGGGAAGAAAAGTCTGCTAGACTCTTATCTCCAGGTAACCACCAAAAGACCAGATGTAATGCTGTGGCTCAAGTGGTAGAGCACCAGCCTTGAGCAAAAGAAGCTAAGGGACAGTGCCCAGACCCTGAGTTCAGGCCCCAGAATCAGCACACACACACACACACACACACACACACACACACACACACACACACACACACACGATGAGTTCAGAAATCATTATTCACTGAGCCTGTCAACTTCCAGAAATCACATATAGTCCTCAAAGGCCAAGTTCACCCAGTTCGTAAAAAGGTTTACTAGTTCATATCTTTGTTAGATGTTTTCTGTAAAGATTACATGTGTAGCCCTGTAATAGGACTTAAAATGCTAAAATATAAGTAGATAGAAGTGTTGTTGGCTGGGCCCTGACCCTTGAAATAATGGTGAAGATAGGTCATTTATAAAACCTCACGTTGCCTGGGCCTCTTGTGTCTTAGCTGGGGTGGGGCCATCTCACACTGTTCCAGGAAGAAATTTCCTCCCAGCTAACCAATGCAGAATTCAACTGAACTGAGGAAGTCCATTGCTTTCTGGATTTGCTCCAACCTTGAACTTGAGCAAAGTCAAGGTACAGATAAAAAAGACCAGAAGACTCTTACCTCCAATTAATCACCAAAAAGCCAGAAGTGGAGC
Source organism: Perognathus longimembris pacificus (assembly GCF_023159225.1). Classification (NCBI taxonomy): domain Eukaryota; kingdom Metazoa; phylum Chordata; class Mammalia; order Rodentia; family Heteromyidae; genus Perognathus; species Perognathus longimembris. The sequence continues at coordinate 58,538,023 of NC_063161.1, read as the reverse complement.
TGTGGCTCAAGTGGTAGAGCACTGGCCTTGAACAGAAAGCTCAAGGATAGTGCCCAGACCCTGAGTTTAAGTTCCAGGATCAGTATAAAATAAACAAAAATAAAATCTAAGACTGAATGTCAGGATAACCATGTTCTAGGTTTAGCCATATCACATGACTTGGAGTCCCACAAATCTCCGATTTTCCTCTCTCTCTCTCTCTCTCTCTTTCTGTGTCTCTCGGCATATATTTTAGAAACATTGGCCTTTCCCCATTAGACTCAGGGATTGAAATAGCAGAGGCAATATTGAGCTCTCCCGCTTGGAAAGTGCAGTCATGCAGCAAGCATTCCCAGAGCACATCACTTCAGTCCTCACTTCTATCTACTGGAGGGGCAGGAAGTGTCCACATAAATATTTATATGTCTACATATGTGGGCACTGATAACATTTTTAAAAATAATACTTTTCCTCATGAGAGGCGTCTCAGGTAGCTTTGACCTTCATGTACGTAAGAATTCTCAGTATGAATTGAATAGCAATGATGGAGTTGACTTGCCACGGGAAGGCAAATGACTATCCACATTAACAGTTGACACATGCCTTTTCATGTATTTAGGAAATGAAGGGTTTTCCTTTGTGGAAATAATAAAAAAATTCTATAGCTTAAAAAGAATATTTGGTCTGATGTGCCCCCCCAAGACAAGACTGATATCAAACAATCTGAGAACTATTTGGGGGTTTTCACATGACTGAATGTCTAGCACTAGCAGGTACAATTTTGCCTGGGGAGCCAGCATGAGAGGCCCTCACCCTTCAGGAGCCCTGTGCAGACACAAAAATATATAATACCAGGTAGAGGTCACTATTTTTGTTGTTATTGTTAAATAGGTTCTTAAAATTGAAATAAAAGAGCCAAAGACTCATGCCTAATATCCTAGCTACTCAGGAACCTGAGAACTGAGGATTGCAGTTCAAAGCCAGCCCAGTCAGGAAAAGAATGTGAGACTTTGTATCTACAGTTCACTACCAAAGAGTCAGAAATGGAGCTGGGCTCAAGCATTGGAGAGCCTCCCTTGAGTGATCAAGGTAATGGGTAGTACCAGGTCCTGAGCTCAAGCCCGAGTGTGCCTCTTCCTGTTTATCCAGTAGTAACCATCCCCTTTCCCTAGCCTCAGCTACTTTGCTACATCATGCTTGCCTTGCTCTTAATGGTGGAAAGTAGAATGAGTCATGATGGGGACAAGGCTTGATGTTTTCTGAGGCCATACACTGCTTATCTCCTCCCAGTTGTCACGGGACATTGCATGGATTTGTCATATTATTCGTAGGGTGTTCATTTGCAGATTGAGAGATTCTACCATGAAATGATGTCAGTCACATGACACAGTTGAGCTCCCTATCAGGTAATTTCACTTGCTTTTTTGGTGGCTTAACTGGAGATAAGATTCTCAGGGACTTTCCTGCCAAAGCTGGCTGTGTACCATGATCCTCAGATCTCAGCCTCCTGAGTGCTAGGATGACAGGTCTGAGACACTGGTACCTGGCTTGTAACTTTGCTGTAATTTGATGTGATTATTATAACTTTATAAAACTGTGCATAACTTTAATATTTTTTTCTTGGAATCTGGCAAGCAGGATCCACTAACATCTGACTAACTATGCTTGTTGCATTGTAGATACTTTATTATAAAAATAAAAATATATTATTTTATTATCAAATAATAAATCATCAAGCTGGGCACCGGTGGCTCACCCCTGTAATTCCAGGCAGGAAAGTCCATGAGACTCTTATCTCTAATTAACCACCAGAAAACCGGCAAGTGGCACTGTGACTCAAGTGGTAGAGCACTAACCTCTAGCACAGCTCAGGGACAGCACCCAGGGTGAGTTCAAGCCCCATGACCGACAAATAATAATATTAATAATAAATCAAATTTGTCATTTAAATAACATATTTTCCCTTCTGTTTTTCACACATGTTCTATTTTTTCAGAAATATTTTATAATGAACATTTCTATTGCTGTCATCTTTGTGTCATTCATTGTGAACTTTCCTTCTTTCCTTGACTAGCGCCTCCTTGAATGGTTCTGGAAACATCCAACTATGTTCACAGTTGTGTCCTAAGCACTCATCTTGGAAACAGGAATAAAATAGATGCCCAAGAAATCTTCTTTTTTAAAGAACTGATAGGCCATAAACACATAGATGTACCAAGTTTCATTTCTGTTTTTCTGATTTCAGTTTTATGATTGCAGTGGATAGGTGTTCTAGAATGCCAGGCCTAGAGAGAAAAGAGAGCCATAGTGTTTGAAGCATGTCCATATCAAGTATCAACATACACTCTTCTTCCTCAGCCCTCCTCATTAGGCTGTGAATTTACTTGTGCTAGATTTCTTTTCAAAACCGTGAAACACATACTTGTGAAGAGCCTTGAAGGGAACTTTTACCAGAATGGTGATGGAAGCCTTCTGCATAAAAAACAGGAGAATAAAGGAAAGGCCCATCCTTGCAACTCTTTTAGTCATTGCTAGAAGTGACAAGTCCTACATTTAGCTGAAAGGGAAAAAAGAACCTGGGTTGAAATCTAGTTCTTCCATTATTTGAGTAAGGAGAGATTTATCCTTAAGATAGGAAACTAGAACTTCAGTGAAGACTTAACACTTAACAGGGTGGTGTATACAGAATTATTTGTACTCCTCAGTTAATATTTATTTATGAGTCTACAGAAGAATAGGGCAAGAAACTACTGATGCAGCACTTAAATGTATTCCCTCTAATGTGTGGCGATGTAGGAATAAACTCCTCCTCTTTATAACTAAGCCAATTTAAAAAAAGTAAAGTATTTACTTGAACTTAAATACAGAAAATACAGAAATAACATTTACAATTAAGCATACAAATCTAAAATCTGGTAAGATTTTTTTTACAATATATACTTTTTACTTATGAAGAAGGAAGGAAGAAAAAAGGAGAAAGAAAAGGAAGGAGGAAGGGATAGAGGAAGAGAGGAAGAAAGGAGGAAGAAAGAGAGGGAGGGAGGAAAGAACTACCTGTATTACTTTTATTTCTCAGAATTAAAAATAGTTTATTTGATTAACATTTTCTAGCATAGAAAAACATCAATATAATTTGACTATTTTGCAAATGCTAAGTTTATGAATGAATAATAACCTGGAAAACAACCAAATCAACTGTAGCTTGTTATACTGTCTAGAAATGAACTTGACAATTTTTATTATGATCAATGCCAGTTTTCTAATTATTTCTCTTCCACGGATATTTCAAAGTGACAGAATAAAAGAAAAGCCTAATTGAATTTGATTTAGTGTTGGAAATTAAGTGGCAATAATAGCTTTACTGAACTTTAAAATAGAAAAGAATTTAAACTGTAAAATATGGATTTGAAGGACAGGGTTATCAAATTCAATCCCCATGTGAGTGGATATTCAAACAGAAAGATTCAAATGAGGCATTCAACATCTGGAGATGGACCCTAAACCCAAACATTGTTCTGTTTTTCGCTTTTGTTTTCTTTTGGGTTCTGTCCAATTTAGTGAAATTCACCCAACATTTGAAAAATGTGTGTGCTTCACATCCACATCCACATGTGTTTTGTACAATGAAATTAGAATCTGCATCAAACCTCTAATTTAGTATTTTATTATCTTTTCATAAGGATTCTGTCTTAGCCAGGTGCCAGTGGCTCACACCTATAATCCTAGCTACTAGCAGGCTGATATCTGAGGATTACAGTTCAAAGCAAGCCTAGGAAAGAAAGTCCCTGAGACTTAACCACGAAAAAGCCAGAAGTGGAGTGGTGAACTGCTTCCTAGACAAAACTAAGGACAGTAGGCTGAATGGTACCTACATTTACCACAAAAAAACAAACAAAAACCACTGCCCATTTATTTGATCACAATTGGAGCAATGTCTATCTGTCTATGGAATTATTATTTTCCATATTTCTTGTCTATTAGGTAGCACAGAGAGAACTAAAAGTAGTCATTTTGCTTTTGCAGGTATAAATATTTTAATGTTTCTATAAATATTTTAGATATGTGCCTTATGTTCCATCAAAATAAGTCCTCACTAAAAAATTAATAAGACAGGAGGGTGGTACTGCCTATATTCGAATTGCATCACAAATGGTAATGGGAAGGCCTTCTAATTTTCAGGACTGTTGGATTTTAAATAGTATAAATAGAATGTGATGTAAAACAAATTTAAAAAGTAAAAAAGTGCAACCTTATGCATAGGTACTTAAGAATACAAGCAAAAACTCTAGCTTTTGCTGTCTCCTAACTTCAATTTCTCTCAGAAATATAAAAAAAATCCCATCATATATAATATGTATAGTTATGTAATTTATATTCATTTATTAAAAATTTATGGAATATGTTATGGTAAGTGTGTGAAAGGCACTTAGGAAGAGGTATTGAAGTACATTAAAACACGAAAGACACTGAAGATATTTCTTATTGAAAGCCATTCCCCATAGAGGCAAAGGATATTCATTATTTTTTTTCCTTTCCATTCCTCACTTTGGGCTTCTTTCATTCACATTATACTCTATTTCCATTACTTCCTTTATACATCCTCAAGGCAGGCATCTCCTTTGTCCATACATCCTTTGTGATTTTCCTAACAAAATGCCCCAGAACTATTAAAATTTCATTTATTCACCATTTACCTGAAGAAGTTTGGGCAAATGTCAGGAGACATTGATATTTGATTTTTTTTTCCTCCCCTGAAGTCAATGATACAATGAAATAAGGGCCGGTGTGTTAATACTAGCTCAGATCAGAATTCTTGAAAAGAAGCTATGAGCCCCTTCTGTAGTTCTTTTGAAGTAATTGGGTTAGTCTCTTTTGCTTCTTTTACCTTTGATATTTTATTTAGAACTTTATGTGGGTTAAACACTATTCTAAGTATATTATCTGTTATTAATTTTATATTAATTCATTATCTTATATTGATTTATATTTTCATGTTACTATAGTACATAATATGTATTACTAGATTGTATATGAAAAATATCACATATCAATTTCATACTGTATTATATATAACATAATATACTTCTCTTCTATTATCTTGAATTCTATTTTATTATACTACATTACATTACACTCAATTCTATTCTATTATCTACATAATATACTTTTGTATGATATATATTCATTTGTTTATTTTGCTTTTTTGTGCCAGACCTGGGGCTTGAACTCAGGTGCTGTCCCTGAGATTCTTTTGCTCGAGGCTAGTGCTCTGCCACGTGAGCCATAGCTCTACTTCTGGCTTTTTGGTAGTTTATTGGAGATAGGAGTGTCAATGTGCCAGCTTTTTGGTAGTTTGTGGATATAGAGGTCTCATGGGCCAGCTTTTTGGTAGTTTATGGAGATAGGATTCTCATAGACTGGTTTTGAACCATGATCCTCAGATTTCAGTTTCCTGAGTAGTTAGAATTACTGGCCCACCAGGGCCCAGCTTACATTATATTTAGACTAATATTTATATATAAATGTATGTTATTTTATAGTAATATAATTCAATCACATATTCTCAAAACAATGCTTCTGTGTAAATATATGTATATATACAATATAATTTTTTATTTTATTTTTAATTTTTTTCTTTATTGTCAAAGTGTGATGCAGAGGGGTTACAGGTTCATATGAAAGGCAGTGAGAACATTATGTGTTCTACTTGTTACCTCCTCCCTCATTTCCCCCCTTCCCCCTCCCCCTTCCCCTCTTCCCCCAAGAGTTGTGCAGTTGGTTTACACCAAATGGTTTCTAAGTGTTGCTTTTTGAATGGTTCGTCTTTTTGTTCTTTGTCTCTCAATTTTGGTATTCCCTCTCCCTTCCCCAGTTCTTTTACCCATATAGACAATATCCAGGGTACTCGGATGTAATACAGTGGTAGCAAGGGTACAGCCACAGAAAGGGACTACAAGAGAAACAAAACTAGACAAACCACTCAGTCAAAAAAACAGACAAGGAAAAAGAGAAAAAAAAAGTAGTATGAGTTCACATGGCATGTTGAGAATAATTACAACAGTGGAATAACTCTTGTTTCCATAACGTGGAGTTCATTTCACTTGGCATCTTCTTATGTGGTCATATGGGTGTAGCTAATGGGATCACAATATAATTTAGAATAATGCTTATATGTAAGTATACCATATTTATACTAATAAAATTATAACCTCCTATATTCAACAATATTTATGCATAAATATTATAAGCACACATACACAATACTTACAAGTGCTTGGCTTACTTGAGGTTCTAAATTAAAGGTAAAATAGTTTATGAGAAGAGCAATCCACTTCTAAATGTACCACAGAGGAAGGACGTGGCTACTTTCATTAAGTTCAAGTCTTAGCTGGTATTAATAACTTCTGCATATTACATTACACTGCTGACTCTAACTAACAAATGTATAAACTCTTCTCTGGCTCCTCACAACCCTAGAACAAGTGGAGATACTAAGGCAGCGTAGATTAAAAGTTTTTTCCTTGCACAAGGTCACTTGACTAACGCAGAAATTAGATTAAGACCCAGGCTAAATCTCCCTCCTTCCCTGCCCCTCCCCTTCTCTCTTTCTTTCTTTTTTCTGTGCCAATAGGGGTTTGAACTCAAGGCCTGGGCACTGTTCCTTAGCCCTTTCACTAAAGACGAGCACTATACCATTTATGTAACAGCTCCACTTCTGGGTTTTTGGTGGTTAGTTGAAGTTAAAAGTCTCACAGACTTATCTGCCTGACCTGGCTTTGAACCTCGATCCTCACATCTCAGATTCCTGAGTAGCTTGGATTACAAGCTACTGATGATTGAATCTGAATCCCACATATGAATCTTTTACCTACTATGCTATGCTACCAGGCTAAGTAATTTCCTTGGGAAAATTTAATGGTAGATCTCAATATGACATAAAATGATCATTGGACTGATTTTTTCCCCTCTTAGTTGGCCAATTGAATTTGCTGAATTTTATTATCAACTAGAAAGAATGTAGTGTGTTTCTTTTCACACACCAACTATACTTCCATTATATCCAGCCAAACTATTAGTTCTGAAGTATACAAAATGCAGCTGTTTATTCTGGTTCCCTTTTGACAAATGCAGATTATGGGAGGCAAACTATTTCCAGAACTAAATGAAAGTTCAAGAACAAGTTTTATACTATCGTAGTCTGAGACAGATACTGCAATTCTTGGTCATTTAAGTGCTAAGGGTTCTGTTTATGTGAAATTGCCATCTTTCAGAAGTTGTTGGCCTCAAGGATTTTGAGAGTACTAAACAGTTTTATATTTGTGGACTATGTAGCATTTGTAGTTAAATGTTCCATAAACATCAAAAGGAAATTTATAGCAATGAAGTACCTTGTACTTAGGTTTTGTTGTTATTGCTTTATAAAAGCTATTACATCGTGTTTCAAGTGAATGAAGTATTGGAGTGAATAAAAGGGATACTTTGGTAAGAAATTGTTAAGTAAGAGTCTGTTTTCTCTTCATTTCTTCCCTCCCTCTTTTCCTCCCTCCCTCCCCTCCTTTTTTCCTTCCTTCCTCTCACTTTTTTGAACATAAGAGTTTATAAAGAGAGGAGTTAGTTAAACATGCAGTTGTAATTAGTTACTAGCCAAATATAACAGCAAATAAATACATTTGCTATTTCCAAAGATATCAAATAAAACAGCAATGTCAGGATAGCTGAGCTGTCAAAGATTTGTCAGGCCTCAGACTCTCTTTGACGCATGGGTTCAGACCTTACTTGCTTGGTGTTGGTGGCTCATGATCATAATCCTACATACTCAGGGGGCTGAAAGCTGAGGATCAGGCTCAAAGCCAGCTGGGAATGGAAGATTAATGAGATTCTTCTTTCCAATTAACCAGCTAAAGGCTGGAAGTGGAGGTATAGCTCAAATGGTAGATTACCAGCCTTGAGCCAAAAAGCCAAGTGAGACCATAAGGCCCAGTACCAGAACCAAAATAAATAAATAAATAAATAAATAACCCAAAACCTAAAGGATAAATTATACACAAAATACGTCTTTGATTCTATAGACCAATGTCACAGGGTAGCACTTGTGCCAGTTTAAAAATGCAAATTGTTTTTACCTTGACTCCTAACTAAAGGATGTATGAAAGCAATGCCTTAAATGACTTAGGTCCTTGAGTTGAAATTAGAAACCATCATTATCATTGAAAAGAATACTTTGTCTTCCAAAGATTTTAAAATACATCGCAGGAGATAATACTGTGAACCTGTAGCTGTTGAAGAAACAAAAATGAAAGCTAACAATTTTCAAGATCTCAGTATTTTTTTCCTTTGATTTATGTTACAATTATCCTAATTTCTATTTGGCATTTTCAATTGCAACTGGAGATGATGGAAGGTTTCTCTTTGGCAGATCTAAGTACAGCTTTTTTTCTCCAAACAATGCATTTTATTTTGTTTAAATAAAAAAAAATAGGAAATGAACCACTTTTTAGCCCAACCAGATGCTAGATATCTAAACGTAGTCCTCTGTTTTCATCACCGATCACTTTCAAAAAGGAGAATTAATTTTCCTTGGTGTGCCTTTGCATACTTTGCTTTCTCTATTGTAGCACCATTGATGCCTTTCTGAAATTGTGGTTTTGTAAATCTTTCCGGTGGGATGGGGGGGGGGGGTATGCAGGGGCTCTACTGGGACTTGAACTCAGGGCTTTGTGCTCTTGCTTAGCTTTTGTGCACAAAGGTGGCACTTTGCCAATTGAGCCACACCTTCACTTCCAGTTCTTTGTTGGTAATTGGAGATGAATACTAAAGCATTCTCATTTTGCACGATGAAAATTAGATAAAATTATTCAGAGACATCTTATTCGATAAGATTCATCACATAAAAACATTTTGGAAAGCTGAAGCCCAGTGGCCCATGCCTATAACCCTAGCTACTAAGAAGGCTGAAATCTGAGGCTAGAAGTAAAAAATCAGCCCAAGCAGACAAATCGGAAAGACTCTCATCTCACTCAAGCCATGCCTCCAATCCATGGTTAATCCAGAGATGGAGCCTTGCAGACTTTTCTGCTCAGGCTGGCTTTGAACCATGATTCTCTGGGTCTCAACCCCCTGAGTAGTTAAGATGAGCTCCCAGTGCTTGCCTCTTCTTGGCACCAGGGGTTTATAAGGGCCTCCATTGGCTCATCCTATTGTGCGGTCCTTCATTTTCCAGACGGTTTTCTGAGGCCTGCCAGTAGGAGGGCTGTGTCTCAGGAAGGCAGACAAGAGCTCAAGCTGCAGGGGGAGCCTCACTGGGAAGGTACTGATAAACCCAGATTTCAGGGGTCCCCAAAGACCACCAAGGAGCCCATTCTAATGCAAGCACATGAGAGTCTTTATTGCAAGCTAGAGCCGGGACTCACAACCTTCACCGATGCAGCGGATCTGGATCTGGATTGAGAGCCCCGCCCTTCTATCTAGCAGGGTTTTTTTTTGTTGTTGTTGTTGTTGTTGTTTTTTATAGGGTTGTCGGGGGCGTTTCATGCATCATAGTATCATACAGCAAATTACATTATGCCGCGGGAAAATAATAAAACAATTTTAAAAGCTGGTTGGTGCGGCTGGTGGGGGAACAGGTTTGGAAAAGGTGGTTGGCTGGCTCATGGGGGGCGGGGGGCTGTCACTTAAGCTTGATGGTCCAGGCCCTCATGACATACATGCCATCCTGCGGGGCTGTCTAGCCGTTATCTTGCTGCCTGAAGAAGCAGCTGCGACCTTGAGGCCTTCTCTGCCACCTGCTGATTGGCTAAAACTGGGGAGTTTACCGCAAAAAGGGGGGTTGAGATATGTTTCCTAGAGTCTAAGTCCTTGGCATTTTCTTAGAATAGCCGCTAGGGAATAACATTGTTAATAGTTGGCTGTGGCTGAGAGGGACTGATTTTAACTCCCTAGGTGTAGGGAAGTAAAACAGTTTTATTCAAGCTCAATTATTTAGGCAAGGTTAAGGTACGTTTTGAATAAAGACTCAAAGTATCCTAGCTCCACTGACTTCTGGCTACCTAAATTATTTAGATTGTATTGATATTTTGTCTAGGCCTTACAGTACCAGAGGAGTGTGTCTACAGGCAGACTGCTCATTTTGCAAAGCCTCAAGACTCAACGTGTTTGTGGCATGAAAACTGGGTGTGTTCTTATGCTCTGTTCCTGTTCCAGGAGACTTGTGCATGGACACTCTTCCAGTTCCCATTGTCCCTTTCCCATTGTCTGCTTTCTTCTTGGGCACCAAGATCATACTGGCTGCAAAGTCTCAGACCAAGCCTGGCACAAAAAGGACTTGCTAGCTTCATGATTTTTAAACCAACGGGGCTAATGCCAGGCTCCAGTGGTCAGACCTATAGTCTCCCAGCTACTCTGGAGACTGAGATCTGAGGATCACAATTTGAAGCCATCTTGAGTAGGAAAGTTTGTGAGACTCTTATCTCCAGTTAACCAGCAAAGAACCAGAAGTGGAACTGTGGCTCAAGTGCAGAGTGCCAACCTTGAGCAAAGAAAAGCTAAGGACAGTGCCCTATCTTGAGTTCAAGGCCCAGCACTGGTACAAAACCCGTTAATCAATCAAACAGGACTCATTAACTACAAACTTGATACATGGCAGCAGTGTTGAAAGGACGGTGTGTGGAGCAGATGTGGGGCATGTTCCCCATTGGAACATCTGTATCAGATCATATAAACTTAATTATCCCCAGATGGGCTCCAGTGCTCTGTTGTGTCATGGCTGCTAAAATTCAGGGCTCCCTGTATTCTAGACTTTGATGATGAGGACAACCAGAATCCTTGTACCAATTAACACTTATTCCACCCAAACATTTAAGGCTCAAGTGGGCAACAAAGAACATTTTCATCATAACACTTACTGAAGTGTTAATGAAATGCTTGTGATTGTGGTCGGGTAGGCTGCTCCCAGCAGGAATGGAGCTTGGAGCTCATGCTGTATTTTTTGACTGATTTGTTATCTTTGGCTTATCATCAGGGTAGAGTGTGTAGATAGGTTCTTAATGAATATGCTTTGTGAAAATCTTACATGAATGCAAATATTAAGATGTCAGTAATTATAAGGCTGTTATGCAGTTCTGTGTGTGTGTGTGTGTGTGTGTGTGTGTGTGTGTGTGTGTGTACATGCACCAGGCCTGGGACTTGCACTCAGAGCCTGGGCACTGTGCCTTAGTTTGTCCTGCTCAAGGATGGTGTTCTACCACTTGCACCTCACCTCCACTTTCTGTCTTTTGGTGGTTAATCAGATAAGAGTCTTAGGAACTTTTCTGCCTGGGCTGGCTTTGAACTAGGATCCTGAGATCTCAGCCTCCTGGGTAGTTTTACAGGTGTGAGCCACTGTTGCCTAGCTTGCTGCTTCCTTTTGACACAACCGATTTCCCTCCAAGTATGCCAGCCTTGGTGAGAAGTTGACAAGAATCACTGCTCACATTTTGGATCAAACCATTTGAGATATTGCTTTGCTCCCATTATCAAGATAAGCATACCATTCTCCACCTCTTCCAGCTCATCATCTAGAGAAGCCATTTTGTAAGTTTGTCTGTACTGGCATTAGTGTTCCTATCATTCATCCAAGGGGTGACTTACTTCTGGTAATTATTACTTAGAGATCATGGCTGTGAACTCCTGAGATAAATGACAAAGCACATGGACTTATGATGCTTAATACTGTGTTTCTTGGGTTTCAACATTTTAGTTTGTGAGCACAATGCATCTTGATCAATATTACCCCTTCTTTGTTTTCCCTCATCTCTCTAAATTAAACACACACACACACACACATACACACACAGTTTCATGAAAGAGAAGATTTAAAATTTTAGTGCATAATTGGCATTTTCTGAATGAAGACTTTTTTTTACTAATTTTAATATTGCTATAAAATATTTGTATGATACTGTCATTCCCATAGCTCAGCCAAACCTGAACAGATACCAAGACTGTATAACCATTATTTCACATAGAAAGCTCTTTTTTTTTTTTAGTTCAAATGAGGTCAGCATTAAGTAGGTCACACTAAATTATAAATGTACCTGATGTTAGCATTATGTCATTTGCCAGAAACTTCTCTGGTTGTAGGAATTAGATATGAATTATATGAATTATGTAGAGTGATAAAAATTCATGATGAAAAGCTTATATTCTCTAAGGAATACTTATCTCTCAGGTATACTTTTCAGAAGATGAGAAGAGTCTTGAATGGGGAAAATCAGAGTCCCTACTTAGGAAAGTAAATGACTGAAAAGTAGTCACTTTGGAAAATGAAGAATTTAAAAAATACAATCTTGGCACAAAGTAGATAACTTGAACTTTTAACTGCCATAAAACTTTCTGCCATCTAATTTTCCATCCTGATGGGTTCTGAGTTAAAAATAAAACTTGCATTTGAGGTAGAAATGAGACACTCACTCATATAACTCTGTTTCAAGTAGAGCTCAAGTAGAAGAGTTTATTAAGATACTAAGTTCAGCTAGGTGTTGCTGCCATGCCTGTAATCCTAGCTACTCAGGAGGTGGAGATGTAAGGATTTCAAAGCCAGCCTGAGAAGGAAAATCCACAAGCCTCTTATCTCCAAGTAACCACCAAAATGCTGGAAGTGGAACTGTGGCTCAAATGGTAGCACCCCAGCTTTGAGCAAAAATGTCAAGTGATAGAGCAAGGCCTTGCGTTCAAGTCCCAGTATCAGCATGTCACCACCCCTCCCCCAAATACTAATTTGCTCTTCTCTAAAGTGGGTATAAAGAAAAACGTAGAGGCAAAGAAATTTGGGCCAGCTATGCTATGTGGGAAGCAAACTTGGTGCTCAGATATATGAGGATGATATTTTTTTAGTCAATGACAGTCCATCAGGAACTTCTTACCTGATTTCCTTGTTACTCTGTTTCCACAACCTTTCCTTGACTTATCTATAGAAGTGAAGTTTGGAGTCAATTAAGAGGTGGCCACAAAGGGATTCCAAATGAACCCGGGGGAATCATAAAAGTAAAAGAAGAGTGGATTTTAATTTGAAACTTTTGAGCAAACAGCTGTGCCAGAACAGCAACTTTTGATGGGAAGTGGATTTTGACAGAAGCTCAGATCCCTCATAGTTCAGTGCTGTTCATTTGTCAACATAAAGGCAAGACAAAATCTTAAGGGATTAAGCAAACTCCAAGGCTAAAAATACAGTTTGACATTTCTTGAATGCACTTGACAAGACTCTACACAAATATTATATTAGTATTCTTTCCTAGGAAGGGAAGAATTTTAAGGGAGGCCAAGTTCTTGTATTTTAAATTCATATGTAATCTTTGGTTGCCATGGCAGCTAAAAAAATTTAGTCATATATAGTTTGGCTTTACATATTGAGTATATACTTTTGTGTATCTGTGTGTAGACTGAAAAAAGTACAGCTCAAAAATATTATTTCAAATATGAACTTGCATCTGGGAACTAAATAAAAAAATTAGGAAACTGGAAAAAAGTCAGTTACACAGATTCTGCACCATAGGAATGCAGCACAATTGACTACTGATTGTATGTGTGTGAGAGTGCCTATGTGGGTTGTTACTGGGATTTGAACTCAGGGACTGGGCACTGTCCTGACACTTTTCACTCAAGGCTGATGTTCTACTGTTTGACTCACAGCTCCCCTCCGCCCTTTGGCTGGTTAACTGGAGATAAGAGCCTGCCAACTTTCCCGCCCAGTCTGGCTTTAAACCATGATCCTCACATCTCAGCCTACTGAGTAGCTGGGATTACAGGTGTGAGCCACCTGTGCCTAGCCAACCATGTTGTTAATTAGTATCTGCTTGGGTCTGTTCTGTTCTTGGGCATCTTACAATCCATTAGATCGTAGCTAATGCACAAATGGAGAAGAAAGATGAGAAGAGAAAGGTGTAAATGCCAGTGGTGCCTGAGACTGGGCTGGTGTAGATGTGACGGCCAGTGCTGGTTGGGGGAGGTCTCTGCAGGGAAATGCTATGCTGGTAACCTGATTGATCGGCTTGGGGGACAAGTGAACAATTTTAACTGGGAGGGCATTGGAAACTCTCATCCAAGCTCTGGAATAACCCTTCTGCAGCAGAAGCCACGAGTGTAAGCATGGCAAGTGGAAGGCAGGGCCCTCTGGATCTTCAAAGACATTCATTTCTTTTCTTTAGATGCTACGTGAGCTATGTGTTCATCCCCACTTTCTTGACTTTTATTTATTCTTTTCCTTTGAAGATGCTATTTGCCAGCTTGTTGGACTCCAGTTCTCACTCAGTATAGCTGCCAGATAAACAGACTGCAATGTCCAACACCATTATTTACTCTCTAAAGGTTTCTCCTTTAAAAATTCCAAAACTGGCTGGGCACTGGCAGCTGATGCCTATGATCCTCGCTACTCAGAAGACTTGAGATCTGAGGACCTCAGTTTGAAACCAGCCACAGCTGGAAAATTTGTCCAACTCCAATTAAACACCAAAACACCTGGAAGTGGAGCTGTGGCTCAAGTGGTAGAGCACTAGCCGTGAGCACAAAAGCCTCAGGGATGGTGCCCAGGCCCTGAGTTCAGGCCCCTAAACCAGCGCGCGCGCACACACACACACACACACACACACACACACACACATACACACACACACACACACACTTCCCAAACTGAAGATAGTCAGGCAGAAACAGTTGCAGACTGTGCTTAAGTAGTTGTGCAAAGGGGTTTTCATTCAACAGGTCAGTTTATGAGTACAATGCATCTTGATCAGTGTCACACCTTTTGTCACTTCTTCCTCCTTCCCTGTCTCTCCCTCAAATTAGCTGGTTCCATTTTCACCAAAGTACATTGGATATTATGAATAGGTTCTTCCACTCTTCTTTTCTCCATGTGTCTGACCCCCTCTCCTTGACCTCAACTCCCTACCCCTCAAGTTCTAGCTTCCTCGCATTCATTTTAGTAGAATGAAAGTTAGTTGTTCAAATGTGTTACACCATTAGAATACCCCCTGCACATACTATGCAGTAGTTAATGCATTTCTGTATGTATGCATATGAGTCTATATATGTATATGAGCCTATGTATCTCTAGATAGTTATAATTCAGATATAAGTTACACATATAAGAGAAGACATGGGCCCTCTGTCTCTCTGAGCCAAACGTACTTCATGACATAGATGTTTCTAGGTTCCTCCATTTCTCTGCAAATGATATAATATCATTCTTCCTGATGAATGAGTAAAATTTCAGTGTGTGTGTGTGTGTGTGTGTGTGTGTGTGTGTGTGTATGTGTGTGTGTGTATCACATTTTCTGATCCATTCATCCATGGTAGGGCACCTGGGCAGTTTCCATAATGTGGCTATTGTGAATAGTGCAGCAATGAATCTAAGTGTGAAAATGCTTTATTTCTCCTGACTTGTAATCTTTGGGTAAATGCCCATGAATTGTCCTTTTGAAAGCAGGACTGTGCTTTAGAAAGCTTACCAAATGGTCACCTCCCTTTGGAGGTTAGCATTTTATTCCCCCAAACAGTGGGACAATAATTTCTAATGAAAGCTTTGTCCATTCATGCTTGAAATTCATGACTATAATGTGTAGCCAGGTAATTGCAAGATTTGGTGTCAAACTGTGAGGTGTACAATTTCTGCATGCCTATAAATCAACACTTATGCCCTAAAACACAGGTATATTTACTATTCTTCCCAAATCTGCTATTAAGAGTAAAAATGAATGGATAAACTTGTTATTAATTACTTTGCAACTTTGTAGAAAATACCCAAAGTGAACTTAATGGAGTAGGTTCTTGAGGAGTTTTAAAAGTAACCTTAAAACAAAATAAGAGGTAGATTCAAAGGAGATCTCAAATAGTGTAGGTCCATAGAAAGATGAAATCAAAGTTTAGCATAATAATAATCTGAATTTATCCTAGTGAGAATTTTTCAAAAGGAGAGTAACTCTTCAAATCTCATTGGCATATTTACAAACAATACATATTATTCAGTTTTAATTTTTGTTCTTTTTTCCGTTAATGGCAATAAAAAGACTTTGAGAAAAAAATTATAATTTTACTGAAGGTCTCACAATTGAGAGAGGAGAAGGGGAGAATGCAGCCACGAATCCAGTATATATCCTACAAAGTGAAGGAGAGTGACGGAGAGGGAGGGGAGGATGAGAATGTTCAAAGAGGTGATGTTGATCAAGATACATTCACTTAAAAATGCTTTGTTAAGTGGCGGCACTTTGTAAAACTCCTTAAGATAATAATAAAAAAAATTAAAAGAATCCATGCTACCAGGTACCTGGGGAGAAGCAAAATATGAACAGCAGAAAGGGCACAGAAATAAATGTAAGTAACTTGGAATAATGCTCATCTGTAGCCAGGTCCCTACTTTCCCATCAGAACAGATGGAAGCAGAGAATCTGTGGCCAAAGGAAGGCTAGAGAAGTGGCATGTTGTAAATTAGCAAGACCCTGATATGAACCTACAAAGCAGCATGACATTTCCTGAAGGCGTTCCAAGGATAAAAATAAAGAATGAGAATGAGGAAGTAGGGTGTTTATGCCTTTCCTAGAGGAGGATTTCTGCATTAGTAAGCAGCACAAAGTGTTTTAGATCTGCCAACTCAAATCAGATAGATAGATAGATATGATAAATACACAGACATATAAATAGATAAAGATAGAAGATAGGTAGGTGATAAATGATTGATGATAGTAGATAGATGATAGAAAGATAGGGAAGGTAGAAAATAGTTAAAAGTCAATATTTGGAAGGTTTTATTCATTCTTGAATTTTTCTTTTCTAAAGAGCTCTTCTATTTATCTGTGCTAAAATTCTTTTTAAATGTATGCACAACTAAATTCTTTTTAAATGTATGCTATAGTTTGCAGGTAAAAAATAATTAGAAAATTGCTAAAAAAGAAAACAGGCAGATAGACAAAGTAGATGGCAGATGGTAGACAGACAGGTTAGATAGATAAGAGATGGATGAAGAGATAGGTAAGTGTGTGTGTGTGTGTGTGTGTGTGTGTGTGTACTGGGATTTGAACTCAGATGCTGGGCACTGTCCTTTAGCTTTACTCTTATTCTGATGCTCTAGCATGGGCACCATAGCTTCACATACTTCTGGCCTTTGCCTGATGCCTGATTAGTTGGAGATAAGAGTCCTATGGACTTTTCTGCCCCAGCTGACTTCAAACTGCTGTCATCACATCTCAGCCTTTGCAGTTGCTGGTGTTACAAGTATGAGCTACAAGTGCCCAAGCAATCCAGTACTTTTTATTCAGTAATTTTTAAGTTTTTCAGTAGACTTTAAGTTTTATGCAATTTCATTGGGCATCTAAATTACTTTGTTTACTCATAAATAAGTCATGACCATCCACATATAACTAAGATATGGACAAACATATTCAGATTTTTTGCTCTTTTGCCTTTTTTGTTAAAAGTATCTTAAAAGAAGTGATAAAAGTAAATGAATAAAGCTGGTGGCTGGTGGCTCACTCCGGTAATCCTAGCTGCTCAGGAGGCTGAGATTTGAGGATCATGATTCAAAGCCAGCCCAGGCATGAAAGTTCACAAGGCTCTTATTTCCAATTAACCACCAAAATGCCAAAAAGTGCACCTGCAGCTTAAGTGGCAGAATGCTAGGAGCTAAAATACTCAGAGACAGGGCCCAGGCCCTTAGTTTAAGTCCCAGGGCTGGCACACACAAGTACACACACGTGCATACACACACACACACAAAGTAAATGATTAATTGTAATGGAAAATAATTTACCAATTATATTTATTTTCAGAGACTGCTATTTGGTATTATACATAGTTTTTTTCAGGAATTCCTCTATTTTCTGATGCTGAGTTTCTTATTCTCTAGGAAATTAACCTATTTGTGCCTTGATTCACTCTGGTGATTTTGAATGAAATATTGTACTTGCTATATAAAACAATATATAAAATTTATTGAGCGTAGTGTGTGATATATCTTGTAATTGCATAATTTTTTGTGTGTGTGTCTGTCATGGGGCTTGACCTCTGGGCCTGGGTGCTGTCCCTGAGCTCTTCAGCTCAAGGTTAGCACTCTACCACTCTAGCCACAGCACCACTTCCTGTTTTCTGGTGGTTTATTGGAGATAAGAGTCTCAAGAACGTCCCTGCCCAGGCTGGCTTTGAACCTCAGATCTTGGCCTCCTGAGTATTAGGATTACTGGCATGAGCCACTAGCACCTGGCAAAATGTTTTAAATCTATTATATATTAAATCTATTGCTATTAACTGTAATGTTTATTCTAACAATTTTACACATAAGAGTATGTGTATGCAAGTGTTACAAAGCTTTTACAGTTAATAAATAGCTACAATTACATAGTTTCAAGAGTTATAAGCAGTGAGGTTATTTAAATATTAAACAATACCTCAAAACAGATTGTTTTCCTTCAAAATTTAATACTAATGCAACTTAATCCCTGGAAGTTTGTGATTATAATTATGTTTTTAAGTGAAATGTATCTGAAGATTATTTAATAAGTGAAAATTGATTTAAAAGACAACTTTTTGTTGGTGCTAGTCCTAGAACTTGAACTCAGGGCCTGGGTGCTGTCTCTGAACTTTTTGGTTCAAGGCTAGTGCTTTACCACTTGAGGCACAGCTCCACTTCTGGCTTTTTGGTGGATAATTGGAAATAAGAGTCTCACAAACTTTCCTGGCCAGGCTAGATTTGAACCGCAGTTCTCAAATCTCAGCCACCTGAATTGTTTAGGATTACAGGCATGAGGCACTGATTCCTAGATAGAAATAACCATTTTTAATTGCTAGTAGAAAAATATTGGACTTGCCTAGTTTGGAGTTCAAATTTCAATCTTATTACTCACTTACTATTATTATATGACTTAGATATTTTTTAAAAAATGGCAGGTTGATTCTTACATTCTTGTAAAAAAAGTAGTATGAAAATTATATCATGGTAGCATCTCATAGATTCAAATGGTGTTATTACCCTCCTCCCCCATTTTTTTAAAGGGAAAGTAAGAATAATGCCTATTCTAATAGAAATTTCAAGAAAAACATTTATGGAATGTTTGTGTGAGTATGAGACATGCTCTTCGACAATATTTAGCATCAAAATGAATTAATACAGACCAAAAAACTTCGAGAAAGGCCCAGCAATGCAGGAAGCACGTATTACATGTTACCTGCTGTTATTACCATGCTTGAATTTTGTCTTCATTTTTCAGCTGATTTTCCTATCCTTACTGGTTTATGGTTAATGGTTCATTCATTAATTTTGCATAACTAGATTATACCATAAGATATACTGGCCCTCATTGCCACAACCCATCATTTAGAGAGGAGAGAATTTACCTTCCTTGTGAGAGAAATGGTTGAGGTCAGATCCACATGTTGGTTTGAAAAATCCCTGGCACAGCAGTTGGATGTGGAAATTCCACTGTGTAGTTATTTGGGAACTATGAGACTTCATCTGTCATTGGAAACCACTAAGATGCATTTCAGGAATACGAAAATGATTCTTATGTACTGGAGCTCTAGAAAACAGTGTGCTTGCTTTTCAAGTACTACAGAAGGAGGAAGAATGTGTGGTCCACCCAAGCGTTCTTGAGCCTGCCCATTTCTCTTACAACAGGGGCACCGCATCCGTTTCCTAGGGCTTCCTACAGACTTGGCTCAATAAATCATGCTTATTGGCTCCAATTGTAAGGTCCACCCGGGAGAGCTCCGTGCAGATGCCCCGCTTGTCTAAAGTCTCCACCCAGTACTTGCGTTACCTAGGTAACTGGCATACCTAGAGGCAGCCACCTCCCCTCACCTGGCCAAACCTCCCAGCCCCTGCCCTAGATAAGGCAGGGCGGGGCCTGGTCCCTCTTCTCTCCTGCCTGGAATCATCTTGGCCACAGGCCAGCAGTTCAGGAATAAACTTTTTCTCCTGCTTGAATACCGTGTGATGCTCTCCTTTATCAGCTACCAATGACTCACTTCTTCTTTTTTTTTTTTTTTTGGCCAGTCCTGGGCCTTGGACTCAGGGCCTGAGCACTGTCCCTGGCTTCTTCCCGCTCAAGGCTAGCACTCTGCCACTTGAGCCACAGCGCCGCTTCTGGCCGTTTTCTGTATATGTGGTGCTGGGGAATCGAACCTAGGGCCTCGTGTATCCGAGGCAGGCACTCTTGCCACTAGGCTATATCCCCAGCCCAATGACTCACTTCTTTAACGTTCTCCAACATTCTGATTTTTCTCCAAGTAGCAGATGTCTCTGTTCTCAGCATGTATTTCCTTCCTTCCTTCCTTCCTTCCTTCCTTCCTTCCTTCCTTCCTTCCTTTCTTTTCTTTCTCTCTCTTTCTCTCTTTCTTTCTTTCTTTCTTTCTTTCTTTCTTTCTTTCTTTCTTTCCTTCTTTCTTTCCTTCTTTCTCTCTCTTTCTCTTTCTCCTTCCTTTCTTTCTCTTTCTCTTTCTCCTCCCTCTCTCCCTCCCTGCCTGCCTGCCTTCCTTCCTTCTCATTCTGGATTTTTCTCCAAGAGTGGCAGGTGTGTCTCTTTGTCCTCAGCATGTATTTCCTTTTCCTTTTCCTTTTGCTTTCTCTTTCTCCTTCCTTCCTTCCTTCCTTCCTTCCTTCCTTCCTTCCTTGCTTCCTTCCTTCCTTCCTTCCTTCTTACCTTCCTTGCTTCCTTCCTTCCTTCCTTCCTTCCTTCCTTCCTTCCTTCCTCCCTCCCTCCCTCCCTCCCTCCTTCCTTCCTTCTTCCCTCCCTCCCTCCTTCCTTCCTTCTTTTTTCCCCTGTCCATCCTTCCTTTGGTTCTTCCTTCCTTTCTTTCTTTCATCTCTCCTTTGTGCTTATCCTGGGGCTTGAGCTTGGGGCCCAGGTGCTTTCCCTGAACTTTTGTGCTCCAAGCTAGTGCTCTGCCACTTGAGACACAGCTCCATTTCTGGCTTTATTTGGTGGCTAATTGGCAATAAGACTCTCCTGGACTTCCTTTCCTGGGCTGACTTTGAACCATAATCCTCAGACCTCAGCCTTCTTAGTAGCTAGGATTACAGGTGTGAGCCACAGGCGCCCAGAAAGCATGTGTTTTCTTTTAATTCCCAGAAATGAATAGTATTGAATAAAACAGCTCATGTTTCCAGTTCTCGGAGTTCATTTTAATATGCCTCATTATATGTGGTCCTATGGACTTAGCAATTGGGCTATGTGATCCCTTGCTAAGAATATCATAGACATATTCTAGTTATTACAAATGAGGGAAAACATGCAACCTACATTTCTTTGGGCCTCGCTTGCTTTGCTTAATATGATTTTTCCCATGTCTTTCCACTTCCTTATGAATGGGGCAATGCCATTCTTTCTGACAGAAGCATAGAAGCATATATATATCTCACATCTTCTTGATCTATTCACCTGCTGGCAGGCATCTGGATTCCATACCTTAGTTATGGTAAATAATGTTGTAATGAACATGGTTGTGATGGTAGCTTTAGTATGGCCTTGTTTGTGGTAAATGCCCAGGAGTGAGATTGCTGAATCATAGGGTAGTACTATGTTTAGTCTTTTGAGGAACCTTCATACTGCTTTATAGAGTGATTGAACCAGTTTAGAGTCCTACCAACAGTGTAGTAGTGAATATAGTAAGGTATTGCAGAGGAAGCCCAAGTATCTAAGTCCTGGATAGAAATTAGGACACAATATTTGCTAGTTTCCTCTAGTGACAGAGAAAAAAGTAGCTTGAATAGAAAAGATAACATGAATTGTTTAATGTTTAAATCAACTATTTTATCAAGGTACCTACTTCTGAGGTAGATAAGAGTATATGATTGAATATAAACATAAATAATGATTGTAATGACTATATTCACAAGGAGCTATAATAGCTCATTTCTTTTCTCTATCTTTCATCCAGATGCATCTGATTTCTTTAGTATTAACTGTCAATGAATGAGTCAGGTACCAGCTTATGCTTTTAATCCTAGCTACTCAGGAAGCTGAGCTCTGAAGATCACAGTTCAAAGCCAGCCTGGGCAGAGAAGTTGGTAAGACTCTTATCTCCAGTTAGCCAGCAAAAAGCGGGGAAATAGAGGTATGGCTCAAATGGTAGAGTACCAGTCTTGAATGAAAAGCTGAAGGAAAGCACCCAGGCCTTGAGTTCAAGTTCTACTATCAGCAGACATACACATAAAGGAATAATTTAGCAAATACATGATGTTTTTACATTTGCAGAAATCTAGGCATTTAGGAAATAAGATTAAAAATTTCCAGTAGTGGGTATACCATTTTTAAATTGCTCACAAAGGCTTTCACACCTTCTTGATATCTTCTGGCTACAAACTAATTTCATGAAATAACATGTAGGATATGGAAGGCTTATAAATGTTCTGACACTTTTTTTTTTGCTGTTGGAATGAACTCCAGATTTATTTAGAAACAGTATTAAATTTGTATCTTTAGCAAAGTTTGCATTTCCGAAATGATCTTTCACTGGAGGTAGAAACAAAATAATCGGAAAAGTAAAGAAATTCATCTCTGTGCATACTTTTCCTTGGAGGCAATTGGTAAATGGGTGATGCTTTTTGAAAGCACTGTGATAAAGGTTTTTGTTCATCATTGTTTTTCTTTCCAGGGATTTAAAACATGATAATGTGAACATGTGAGCACAGAAAAAATGGACTTGGTTCTGTTTAAGATGATTGAAAAATTACATCACTACTACTTCTGTAGTAAAAAGATGACTATCATCAATATGAAGTAATTTCAATAATGTTAGCAAGTTGCCTTTGATTGGCCAGTATTCTAAAATGTGATTTCTAAAATGTAACATGCTAAGCATCATTCTAGTCAATTTTTCTTTCTCTCACCCTTCCTTCCCTCCCTCCCTCCCTCTCTCCTCCCTCCCTCTTTCACTCCCTTCCTTTCTCTCTCTCTTTTACCTGCCTTATTTTCCTTTTTTTCTCTCTTTCTTTCTTTCCTTCCTTCTTTCTTTCTCTCCCTCTTTCTTTTTTTTCTTCCTATCTTTCTTTCCTTCTTTTCTTTCTTTCTTGTCCTGGAGCTTGAACTCAGGACCTGGGCTCTATTCCTGAGCTTTTATGCTCAAGGATAGCTCCCTACTACTTGAGAGTTACAGCTTCATGTCTGAGTTTTTGGGTTGTTTTTTTTTAGTGGTTAGGTGGTTAGTTGGATATAAGAGTCTTACTGACTTTTTCCTGTCTAGATTAGCTTTGAACTGTGGTCCTCATATTTCATCCTCTTGTGTAGCTAGGATTACAGGCACAAGTCCCCTAGTGTCTAGCTCATTTTTCTATTTTAAGATAAAGATATTTCATCTCCTAGTGCCATGTAGAGTGATTCTAGCCACCTATTGTCCTGTGCCAAGTCGACTTGATTTTCCTCATCCTCTAGTTTTCATCTAGCATTGAGCTTTAGATTGAAATGGCTTTTATTCATCTCTTCTCAAATAAGAGCCATCCCAAGATAAATGGGACTGGCTCTCAGTGATCCTGAAGCATGAAGCACTAGGGCAGGAGGGAGAGTGGGATTAGACACAGTACCTCCTCCATTCTCATGCATCCTGGAATTTATAGATTATAAATTAATGGAGTAAGAGAGACTTAGGATAGCACCCTGGAATTGAAACACAAACTATGGTCAAAGATCCATAGCACTATGTCTAGAAAAGCCTTTGTTAAAACAAAACAACAAAAATACCCTACACCAAGATGGAAATACAGAAGCAAGAAATTTGAAATGAAAATTATGGTCTGAAAGAATCCCCAAATACTGGCACCATCAGCTCGCTCCTGTCACCCCGATTATGCAGGAAGCTGAGATCTGAGGATCAGGATTCAGATCAGCATGGGCATGAAAATCTGAGAATCTTATTTCCGAATTAACCAACAAAACTTGGAACTGCAAGTGTGGTTCAAATGGTAGGGCACCATCCATGAGTGAGAGTGCCAAGGGAGATTGTGAGTCTCTGAGTTCAAACCCCAGTACTGTTCCCCCCTACCCCCCACACAAAGAATCCTTTTAAAGTCTGAAGCACAAGAAGAGAATTTCTGGGGCGTGGCTCAGGTGGTAGAGTGCCAGCCAATGAGTGAAAAGCATCTGATACTGAGGTTGAGTCCCACTGTTGGACAAAATAAATAAATAAATAAATTTCCGAATTGGAAGACTAGCCATTGTAAGCTTGGTTGCAAAACGGGTGAACATAGTAAGCCTGACAGACAGAATCTGATAATCCCTTAGACTATGGTATGAATGACACAATATCGCCTCATTTGTGGTGAGGACCACTCATGTGTTTCTTTTTTTTTTTTAAGTTTTTATTATAAAACTGATGTACATAGAGGTTACAGTTTCATACGTTAGGCATTGGATACATTTCTTGTACTGTTTGTTACCTTGTCCCTCATACCCCCCTCCCTCCCCTCATGTGTTTCTTGAAAGTAAAAACAAAACAAAAAAACATACAACAATAAAAGTCTCACACCTATAAACCTAGCTACTCAGGAGGCTGAGATGTGAGAATTGAAGTTTGAAACCAGCCAGGGCAGCAAAGTCCATGAGATTCTTGTCCCCAATTAATCATCAAAAAATCCAGAAGTGGAGTTGTGGCTCAAGTAGGTAGAGTGCCAGCCTTGAGCAGAAAAGCTAAGGGCTGTACAGCACCTAGGACCCAAGTTTAAGTCCCAGTATTGAGTGGCACACACACACACACACAAAAAAGACAGAAAAGGTACTCTGAAAATAAATTCTTACCTTTGCATTCTGTCTCAAAGGTAATAGCTAAATGTGTGACTCTTGAAAATACTATGGTACAGACCAATTAAAAATCAAACAAAAATTAATAAATAGAGATGGATTTGTTTACAGTAAGTATTACTAGTCTTCATGTGGAAGAAAATGAAGTTTCGCATCATGTTAAGACCAAATACGAGAAAGGTAACTTGAATCTCCTTAATAAAAACCTCCAAGAGGTAAAGCCAGAGTGAAATTGAAAACATTTGCAGCTTGGCAATTAATTCAGGTTTTATAGAGGGAATTACACAAGTCTAGTCTAAGTGAACAGCTAAAAAATTTCTAAAATAATCAAGTTTTACTACTAAAGTGGTCATGCTATGACAAACATTCAAAGTAAAAAGATTATATTTCTTAGCCTTTAGCCAAACTTTTATTCTCACACAAATAGCATCCTGTAAAATCTCTTTTTTTATGGAATGTATAGTGACAATTTCAGCACAGAATTAAAAATTCTTCTTCAAGTACTTCTGTCTTCAACATTAACCACTCTAGACAAATTTAGAAGATTTCTTATCAAATAGGGAAACAAAGGTAAAATAAATGGCATTGCTCAAATTAAAACCCTATATTCTTTGTTCCACGTACATTTTATTTCCAGTCCACTTTAATTGTTTAATAAATGGATGGACAAGTTAACTTTTCAAGAATCCATTTTATAAAGATGGCCAAACTTTCCTGCCCCAGATTGGCTTTGAACGGTGATCCTCAGATCTCAGGATCCTGAATATATAGGATTACAGGCGTGAGCCACTGATATGCTGCAGCATCCATAACATTAAGCCATCACTTAGGCTAAGTCTGATGATTTGCCTATTGCTATAAAAACTTATTTCTTTATCTTTGTGGTACAGGGGAAAGATCTAAAGCCTCTCACTCTAATGCTGAGCTACAACACCAGAGCCCCTCTCCCCACTTTTGTTGTTGTTGTTCTGGTACTAGGGCTTTAAGTTCCTTCCTTCCTTCCTTCCTTCCTTCCTTCCTTCCTTCCTTCCTTCCTTCCTTCCTTCCTTCCTCCCTCCCTCCCTCCCTCCCTTCCTCCCTCTCTTCCTCCCTCCCTTCCACCCTCCCTTCCTCCCTCCCTTCCTCCCTTCCTTCCTTTCTTCCTTGTGCTGGTACTAGGGCTTCAACTCATGGCCTGGGTGAGGTCCTTGAGTGCTTTGTTCAAAGCTGGTGCTTTCCCACTTGAGCCGCAGCTTCACTTCCAGCTTTTTGATGGTTAATCGGACTTTGCTGCCCAGGCTGGCCTTGAACCACAATCCTCAGACCTCAGCCTCCTGAGTAACTAGGCTTACAGGCACGAGCCATCAGCATCAGGCTTCTTTCTTCTTTCGACTAAGATGTATTGCTTTGGCTCATTTAAAACTTAGTTCAAAATGAACAGTTTCTTTTCAGCCTCTCCACCTAAATCTTATAAACAATCTACTCTTTCTACAAACAAAATCACGAGCCTGGACTGCAGTGGGAATATTTACTTATTTATAGCTTATTTGTGTTTTACATTTGCCTGTGGCTGTTCCTCGGCAGGTGGAGGGAAGCAGATTGTTGCCGATTTAATTAATGGTGGTGTGCTGAGTACACTCAGCCTGAGACCCTTCACAGTTTTTTTTTCTTTTTCTTAGATCTTGGCCTCACCTGATTTACTATGCCCTCAAGGAAAGTTATTAATAATTTAATCTTTACAGCTTACAAAGTAAGGAATGATCCGGTTATGAACTGATTAAAATTTACCATTACAAATCATTCACTTAATTATATTTTGTCAGTTTGGGAAGAGAATGGAACTGTCTTGTTCATTTCAATGATCTTAGCATTACTCTCTGTAAGACCCTTGACAACGCCTTGTCTAAACTGGGCTCGGATGCCTTCAGGAATGTTGCTCTTATTACCAGTTAGGCTCTTGGTGGGTCTTTTTTTTGGCCAGTCCTGGGCCTTGGACTCAGGGCCTGAGCACCGCCCCTGGCTTCTTCCCGCTCAAGGCTAGCACTCTGCCACCTGAGCCACAGCGCCCCTTCTGGCCGTTTTCCATATATGTGGTGCTGGGGGAATCGAACCCAGAGCTTCATGTGTAGGAGGCAAGCACTCTTGCCACTAGGCCATATTCCCAGCCCTTGGTGAGTCTTTTTTAAAAGTTTTTCCTTATAGTAATTCCACATCACTGTTCTTGAGCTGCTGCGATTATTGTTTCAATTGTTAAAGCCTTAATAAAACCTCCTCTCTCTTAGGATACATGCGTATATATTAAAGATACATAATAACATGGTTCATTTTTAAGGTTTTTTATTTCAAAATTTTAAAAATATTTTCTTCTTTTTCTGTTTCATCTTGTTGTAAGGGTGATGTACAGAGGGGTTACAGTTATATAAGTAAGGTAATGAGTACATTTCTTGTCAAACATTGTTAGCCCCTCCCTCTCTTCTCCCACTTTCTCTCACCCTCTGCCTCCTCTTACCCCCAAGTTGTAAAGTTCATTTCTATCATAGCATCTTGTAAGTGTCGGTGTTGCATTGGTTCACCCTCTGTCCTTTGTCTCACCATTTTCTTTTTTCCTCTTTAGTTTATCCCTTGTTGTTGCTGTTTTTAATTGGTACCTTGTGCCTTATATAGCTCTTTATCTGATTTGGGGAAGGCAAGGGAAATAAGAAATGGTAAGACAAAGTTTTTATTCTTTTTCTGTTTTATTCCCTCCTTTCTGGCCAAGAATCTGCAACTTAGGCTATTTTCCAACTGACTTGCCTTCAAGATGTCTCAGTATCCCCAGCAATATATTTTTTCTTTCTGGTGCCAATATTGAGGCTTCAACTCAAGGCCTTGCTCTCTCACTTAGCTTTTTCACTCAAGGTTGGTGCTTTATCACTTACTTGAGCCATACCTTCGCTTACCTGCCTTTTTCTTGTTAATTGGAGAGTCTCTTGCACTTTCCTGCCCTGACTAGCTTCGATCCTCAGATTTCAGCCTCCTGAGTAGCTAGGATTATAGGCATGAGCCACCAGTGCTGAACAGTTTCTGCTTTCTTTTAACAGATACTTGGATATTTCTCTCTGTCAATTGCCACTCAGCTTGTAGATTTGCTACATTGAACAGTACATCTTCATCCACTTCATGGATTGCTATATGAAACCTTAGCATTTCCTCCAGGTGAATACTGCTTCATTACTCAAGCTCCTCTGATAAGGTCACTTGACAAATTTAAAAGCTGTAAATATCACATCAAAGTCATGAACACAGACTGAAAAGTGAGACAGAGATATTAGACTAAGGTTACTATGGGAAATATAGTGTTTTCATTCTCATTAATAAATTATGTAAATCCTTCATGTGCTACTTCATATACTTCTCAAAGGGAAATCATCCATTTCACAAATTCTGGGAAGTCCTTAAATTATATTGTATACATAAATTCCTACCACATGACAAGCAATCAACTAAATATATGAATATATATATACTTATTTTCTGTAGGCACTGAGATTTGAACTCAGGGTATCTCAGGCTTGCTAGACACATACTCTACAACTGAGCCACACGTCCAACCCAAATATTAGTGATCTTTTGGTTTCTTTCTTTGTGCTGGTCCTGGGGCTTGAACACAGGACTTAGGCACTGTTCCTGAGCTCAAGGCTAGTGCTAAGGCTACTATAGGAAATATAATGTTTTCATTCTCCTTCTGGCTGGTTTTTTTGTGGTTAATTGGAGATAAGAGTCTCATGGACTTTTCCTGCCTTCACAGGCTTCAAACCACAATCCTCGGACCTTAGCCTTTGTTGCAGCTAGGATTACAGGCATCTGCCACCAGTTCTTGGTGATTTATCAAAGATTTTTTTTAAGTCTGTGTTTTGCACAAAGGGGGGTTGGTCACTAACACTGTGGTGGTTTGTTAGAGGATCTGTAGAAAACCATTCCAATCCCAGTCATTGTATGCATCACTTCTCTGCCAGAACTCATCCTGTGCCTGTAGGCACCTCTCTGACTAAGTGCTCTTTTCCCTGTCTATCGTAAGGTACTCCTTACCTATCCTTGGTCATAGCTGTGTCACCTCTTTCGGGAAGTTTCTCTCGTGTTCCATTGTGATTATGATTCCCTGGCTATTTGGCTGCATAGTCGTCTATGCATGTCTCTGCTTTGAACTTTTCACTGGCAGTCATTGACTTGCTGGTTTGTTTTCTCTTCAGCCTTAAATACCTTTTGGTAAGCGTTTATCTCTTGCCTGACTTCACACTATCAGTGTGTGCAGGCAGCTAGCACTGCAAGCACACACCACATAACTGCTGAGATGGAAGGAACGCTGGTTCTCAGCTTAAACTCAATGGGTTGGACTCAAATATTCGATCCCAACAACTAGATAGTGACCTTGTTGGTTTCATTTCTCAAAACAAAATGAGAGTGATCAAAAATCCTCCATTTTAAGCTTTTCTTGTAAAATGTATTTCAGACTTGGGCCACCTGCTGTGAGTGCTTAGCTGCTTAGCTACTTGGGGGAAATGATTTATGGAAGAAGAAAGAAAAGCAAGTTATTAGCAACAGAAAAACAAAGCAAAACCTTTAGTGAAATGAATATGATTCCAAAAGAAAAAGCCCTTGTTGGCTTTCATAACCTAATCTTTATGGTTGTGAATCTTTATTATGTATATAATATATTATATAATATATATCTTAATTGTGTTACTAGTTGGGGAAATCATTCTTTGTTTATATGATACAAGTATCCCAATATTTAGTCTGTAATGGACTATTAGTAGCACGGACTTCCTTAGTCTCTGAGTCAATCAGGTGGTTCCTGCTCTATGAAATGACAGATTTGGGGGTATTTATTCCATGACTTACTCATTTCTGCTTAATATGATAAACAGAAAAATCAATGGGATTCATGATTGCTAAAAAAGATATTCATATAGTTATCTACTCATTTTCATACCTACAGAAAAAAATTAACAATTCAAATTTGCAATTAGTTACAAATTAAATATGCAAATGCACCTACTTTTTACAGTATTAATGCCTTTTTCCCTTTCCTATTTGCCATATGCCACCCCTCTTCTAACACAAAACAGTGCTTTGTAAATAGGTCGCCAGCAGGTTCTGTAGCAATGGGAGAGAAGAAGGGATGCAGAGCCAACAGAAATTGTTGTGGACACTTCAGCAGATGGGTGTTCAAGCATCAGCAGATGACTTGGCTTAGATCTCTGTCAAAATCTCCATGTTTGTGGAAAGGGCCCTTTGGGGGTGCATTTAATGGGGTTATAGGTGGGATTCTGACATCTGATCTTAAAAAAAGCATGAGAAACCAACTCTGACTGCCGAATCAAGAAGTGCCTGTTGAACTTCTTTCTCAGTGCACCTTACACTCCGCTGCTCCAGGTTCACCTAGCATGAGTAGCATCCTTCATTCTGTAAACTTGTTTGTTTAATTGGTAGGCAAATTTACAAATTCTCTTTGAGCTGTCGAGTGCACGTTAGAAAATTCAGAGAGGGAGTCATGAATGTGTGGATTGCTCCTTGCCAAACACATCCATATGCTGTGTCACACGTAGCCAGGTTTCTAATGGAAGGGTGTGAGTGAAAATGAGAGGGAATTACTATCACAATGGCCTGTCATTGTAAGGAGCATATGTTTCGTTTTTGTATTTGTATTTTTTTTTGCAAAAATCTAGCAGTAGTCATTATTCTGTTCAGTATGAAAAAAATTTGAGTTCCCACATCGTAATTTTACTGTGCCTGATAGAAGAGTAAGTTGAATATTCTTTGTTTTGATTTGCCTATGACAAATACTCTTTACTTTCTGATTTCCCATACTTTCTGTTATGAATTTCTTCTTAAAAAAGAATTCAATGTCAGGTGCTGGTGGCTCACACCTGTCTTCCTAGCTACTCAGGAGGCTGAGAGCCAAGGATCCTGGTCCAAAGCCAGCCCAGGCAGAAAAGTCCATGAGACTCTTATCTCCAATGAACCACCAAAAAGAAAATGGGCAGAAGTGGAGCTATGCCTTAAATGGTAGAGCAACATCCCGGAGCAGTAAAGTTGAAGGTATAAGCTCCACTACTGGCACACACACAAAGTTAGATGAAAAAGGCACTCAAAAAACAAATTGAATTTCTTCTCAAGTGTTCCAAAACATTGTTGCTCTGTGCATTGGAGGCACATTGGGTTTTCAGTTCATGGAAATGCCATTGAGTCTTTATTTCCTAGTGGACTGAGATATTAGCCTAGATTTAAACAGGAAGAATCTGTCCTTGGAGGTCTGAACAATTGGAGAACTCAAGACTATGTATTAAATAATCTTAGAGCAAGCTAGTGCTAATTTTATATTTAGGCATCCATATTTAATTTTCAAGGCAGATTTGATTTCTCATACATATTAGTGTTTTTATTTTGCACAGATGAGCTCTCATGTGGGAGGCTTCTTAAAACTACTTAATGTACACGCAGTTTTTAATTGTATCCAGACTTTTATATTTACATATTTATTTTCCCTATGCCTCATTTACTCCAAAATGGACAAATAAAATTGGGGGAGAATACAAGTCATTATGATCTTTAACATTTTCCTCACTTTCTTTGACTTACATGTTTATCAAAAGAAAACTTCTCATTTCTTCTTTATTTTGTGCTGTGATTTGAACTCAGGGCCTCATACTCTAACTTGGCTTTTTTGTCTGAAGGCTGACTTGATACTAACTTAAGCCCCAGCTCCACTTTTGGCTTTTTGGTGGTTAATTGGAAATAAGAGTCTCATCAATTTTTCTTCCTGGGCTGGCTTGGACTCAGGATCCTCTGCTCTCAGGCTCCTGGGTAGCTAGGACTACAGGTGTGAGCTGCTAGTACCTGACCTCAGTTTTCCTTTTTTAAAAAGTATGTTTAATTTGTGTGTGTGTGTGTGTGTGTGTGTGTGTGTGTGTGTGTGTGTGTGTGTGTATCAGTCCTGGGGCTTGAACCCAGGGCCTGGGACAATGTTCCTGAGATTTTTGTGCTCAAGGCTAGAACTCTACCACTTTTGAGCCACAGCTCCATTCCCAGTTTTTTGGTAGTTGCTTGGAGATAAGAATCTCATGGACTTTCTTGCCTGAGATGGCTTTGAACTGTGATCCTCAGATCTCAGCCTCCTGAGTCGCTAGGATTACAGGGATGAGCCATCAGCACCTGACAAGTATTTTATATTGCATATTAGGAGAACACAGGCCTGACCATGTGAAGTTGCTCATACAATGCCATTTAGAACTAACACTGTTAGTCTGATATTAATGTGTAAGTTTAATTATTTGTCAAATAGGTAAAAGTCCCTAGAGAGCAACAGCCACATATTTTTATGCCTGGATTCAGTAATTTTTTTAATCCAATGTGCCAAAGAAAGCATGAGAAATTCAGATAGAATATAACTGGATCTCTAACCTGGAGGAACTCACATCTAGTGAAGATGAGTGTTTCCTTTGTTGTCGACTTTCTTATTTTCTTTTTCAGTGCTGGTAGCAAGCTTTAACTCAGGGCCTGGGCTCTATCTATTTGCTTTTTGTTCAACACTAGTTCCCTACCACTTAAGCCACAGCTCCACTTTGGCCTTTTGGTGGTTTATGGGACATAAGAGTCTCATGGACTTTCCTGTCAAGACTGGGTTCAAATAGTGATCCTTGGATTTCAGCCTCTTGAGTAGCTATGATTACAGGCATTAAAGGTGCCTAGCCCTTGTGCTTGTTCTATGTCCTAAATAAAAGTAAATCAGACAGAAAAAACAGACCATTTGCAGACACTAAGCTCTGTCCTTATGTTTGACATCAGTCACGTGACCCGTGTTTGTTATCTTACATGGCTGCTCTCAGTAAGGGGCCCAGTCCACAAATCCTCTGTAATATTCTAACTGACTAGTAGAGTTCTCGCCAATAATTCACTTAGCATTGATCTGTCTAGCCACTACCTGCAAAAGAGAATCGATATGGCTGGCGTTCTATTTCAAGAGGCAGTTGATGAAATTAAATCCTCTTTCAGGTGAATCTGAGAATGAATTAAGAGAACCCAATCTGGTATGTGGAGAGACAGGATGTCCATAAATGTTTCTTACAGACTGTAAATAAAGGGGGGGAGGCATAAAATATTAGAAAATACTTGGGAACACTTTAATGAAGAAGGAAGGCACAAACACAATCATATTAGATCAGTTACTGAATTTAGTTATTCATGATTTAGGCTTCCCTTTTTGGCCTGGAGTTGGTTTTTTGTTTGTTTGTTTTTGCGTTGAGTTTGGTCACCTTGCATTCAAAGGTTCTATGAGTGACTCTGAGTTTACTTTCCTGCTTACCTTTTATGAATAATTCAAATTCCTTTTTTTTTTTTTTGGCCAGCCCTGGGACTTGAACTCAGGCCCTGAGCACTGTCCCTGGCTTCTTTTTGCTCAAGGCTATCACTCTACCACTTGAGCCATAGCGCCACTTCTGGCCTTTTCTGTGCATGTGGTGCTGAGAAATTGAACCCAGGGCTTCATGAATGCTAGATGAACACTCTACTGCTAAGCCACATTCCCAGCCCCAAATTCATTTTTAAATTTTATTTCTGGTACTGTTTTCTGTCTTTTTTAATTTTATTGCTTAGTTGTTTCAAAGCCCCATAATTAAGACAGAATTTGAGAATATTGTCAGATTATCACCATTTCTTTCTTTTTTAAATGTTCCTTCTTCTCTTCCTCAACCTCCCCTGCTGCTCTTTTTCCTCCTCTCTCCTTTCTTCCCCTGCCTGCTCCTCATTTGGAAGTACTAGAGTCATAAGTCAAGACCTCGGGTTTGCTAGGCAGGCACTTTATTAAGCTATGTGCCCACAACATTCTTTAGGCATTTTTTTCAGCTATGCTGTCATGGTTTCTTTGTTCAGGCCAGCCTAGACCATGATCCTCTCTCTTCGTACCTCTCACATAGCTGGGATTATAGGAGTATGCTAACCTGCCAAAGATTTTTGGTTGAAATGAAAGCCTCAAATATTTACTTTTTTTTTTTTTTTTTGCTGGTCCTGGGCTTGAACTCAGGACCTAGGCACTGTCTCTGAGCTTTTTTTGTTCAAGGCTCGCACTCTACCACTTGAGCCACAGCACCACTTCTGGCTTTTTCTACTTATGTAGTACTGAGGAATTGAAACCAGGGCTTCATGCATGCTGGGCAAATACTCTATCACTGAGCCACTGAGCCACATTCCCAGCCCTGGTCTCAAATCTTAATCCTCCCAATCTCCACCTTCATAGTAGCTGGTATTAAAAGCATGAGCCACCGCCATACTAAGCCCCCAGTCATAGTATCTAAAGCAAGTTGGCACTAAAAACATCACTCCTGGGAGCCAGCAGGCTGAGAAGCTTCATCGTGTGGCAGCTGCTCCTTGCTTCTTGTCTTCATGTTGATTAGAGAAACCAATGCTTGCAAGCTTTCCTGCTCCTAATAGCCTGTATTTTATGCATAGCCTGCTGTCCATTAGGCTCAAACATCAGAGTCTCAGTGGAACTTGCCCTTACCACTGAGGCACAATTGTAATGACACCTTTCTAGTGATATCACTCCTATTTTTCTTACTACACTTGATCTTTTTCTTTTTTCCATGTCACTTATACAAATAAAGCGTACCTCTTATGTTGATTATCTAAGTTTGATTCTCCTGTGAGAATGTAAGCCCTGTAATTTCTTTCTTGTTTTCATTTAATCTAGAAGAATTTAGTACTATATAAATGCTTTGTTGTTTTTTTTTGGGGGGGGACTGATAATCTTTTTTATTTTTATTTATTTATTTATTTTTCTTATTTATTGTCAGAATGGTGTACAGAGAGGTTACATTTTCATACGTTAGGCCTTGGGTACATTTCTTGTACTGTTTGATGCTTTTTTTTTTTTTAATTCTTTTTCTTTGTGCCAGTCCTGAGGCCTGAACTCTACCACTTGAGGCACACCTCTACTTCTGGCTTTTGCTGGTTAATTGGAGATAAGAGTTTCACAGGCTTTCCTGCCCAGGCTGAGCTCCAAGACTCAGACTTCAGATCTCCGCCTCTTCCAGCAGCTAGAAATACAGATGTGAATGAAGCCGCTGGCACTGGTGGCTTCTGTCTCCTTTTTCATTTGTACAGGAACACCAGCCCTGGGTGGCACTCTGTGGCCACACAAGAAGAGGGTTCTGAATATCATTGCCTATTTTTATGTACATAAAGTATCGGTTATATGCTTCGAGTCAATGTTTTTCAAAAAAACTTCTAAAAACAATTAGTCTGAAAAGGAATGATTACCTCAGGTGTCCATATCCCCAAAGAAAAGTGCTTGCTTAGTTTTGTGAGAGGTCTAAGGAAACTTCTAACTCAGATTGCTTTAAGATAAATTCTAAGAGTAGAGAGGTTTTTATTAAGCCTGCAGATAGAGAAATTTGAGTCCTCTTCTTCCCTTGGGAGCAATAGCTTATTGTTATAAATTTTCAGGGGAGACTTCCATTTCTGCTCTCTCTGGGTTGTAGGAGAGGTCAACCAAATTTCCAAGCTGTCTTCCTATTTTGGTACATTTCCTAGTCAACATTTCCAGGGATCCTAGCTTTTATGTTGGCTGTTTGTGATTTGACCCACACATTGTCTCCTTCCCTTCACAAAAGGGTAGCCCTAGCTACTCAGGAGGCTGAGATCTGAGGATTGTGGTTTGAGCCTAGCCTGGGCAGGAACTTCCTTGAGACTCTTATCTACAATTTATTACCACTAAACAAACAAACAAACAAAAACAGCTGGGAAGTGGAGCTGGGAATCAAGTGGTAGCATACTAGCCTTGTGCAAAAAAATCTCAGGGAAAGCACCCAGGTCCTAAATTCAAGGCCCAGGACTGGCACAAAAAAAGGGGTGGCTAGTGTGTTAGGCATTTCATTTAGAAAGCTGAGAATCTTTCAAATGAGACTGGTTTCCTCCTTAGGAAAATTTTTGCTCTTTTTGTATTCCACAGACTTATTGGTTCTTCTGATTACATTTTTAAAAGTACCTTTCATATATCTTATTTACCTTCCTATTATTTCTCCATTCAGTCATGCAGTTTTGTGGGATGTTTGTATATTTAATTGTTCTAGAAATAATCAGTTGTCTGTGTTAACAATACAAGGCTATTGTGCATAGTGAAAGCTACTCATTCTTTTAGACAAAAACCAAAATATAAATGTCCAACCATGTAATACTTGGCTAATATATATATATATGTGTGTGTGTGTATGTGTGTATGTGTTACTGTATATATATGCGTGTGTGTATGTATATACATATATGAACATATTTGTATACATGTGTATATATGTATATGTGTGTATATGTGCATATATATATTCAGCTGGGAGAACTAGAATGTCAAAAAGGAGTGCAAATGTTTTCTTGTGCTGGTATCTTGCTCAGCAAACCAGTAATCAACCTCACTTTTTTCCTATTTATTCAAAATTATAATTCAATGTGGTGGAAAGAAAATTGTACTGGGGTATATCCTACTTATTTTATGTTTGTTAACACATTATTTGAAACTGTGCAGATCTTACCTGGGAAGGTTTTTTTTTTTTTTTGATTGTGTATATTTCTGCATTCTGGCGACTCAGGTATCTTCCTTTAAATGATTCTATATTCTGAGACATGCCCAATTTCCTTACTTAATAATAAAGCAGTGCATGACTCATTGTAAATCAGTAGGGAATCTAGCAATAAGGTGTAATATATCACAAAAGCAGTGCAGGCTATCATTGAAGATAATAAGCAGGTGCATTAATATTCATGCCTTCCGAAATCCTGCTTGTGCTTCTGAAAAGCTGCAGAATACATTCCAAGTTTAATGTTCATCAGTAGGTGTTTTCCAGTGATGTTTTGGGTTTTCTTGTAGCAGCTTATTGAAGGCATCCTTCAGTCATTTAGGAAGCTTTCCTCATGGTTCCCATTTACTTCATTGTATATTCAGCTAATTTTCCTCAGTGAGTATGCATAATCTGTTCTTAGACCTTGCTTGGGTCTTCCTCTGTCTCAGCTGGAAGTGCTGTTGTATAGGACTGTTTATGTGTGTGGGATGTGTGTGCATGTGCATGTGTGAGTGCGTGTGCATGTGTGTTGTGTGTGTGGTATGGAGTGCAAGGAAGGCAGGAAAAGAAAAGGGAGAAATTACATGCATTGCCCCATAGTGTGTAATATTTCTCAAGTCTCCAGGAAATACAATTTAGGCTTTCTTTCTCCTCTGGAATGGTCTCAGTGCATAAGAAAATAATGCTATGCTATCATGAAGGACCAACAAAAGGGTCACCAGAATGTACATCCTGAGCCAGGGCTTGGGTATTATCCCTGAGCAGCTGCTGCCGCTGCCACTGTTCTCCTTCTCCTTCTCCTTTTGCTTCTCCTTCTCCTTCTCCTTCTCCTTCTCCTTCTCCTTCTCCTTCTCCTCTTTCTTCTACTTCTGACTAGTGCTTTACCACTTGATTCACAGCTCCACTTACATCTTTTAGGATTTTTTTTTTGCCAGTGCTGGGACTTGAACTCAGGGCCTGAGCACTGTCCCTGGCTTCTTTTTGCTCAAGGCTAGCACTCTACCTCTTGAACCACAGTGCCACTTCCATCATTTTCTGTTTATGTGGTGCTGAGGAATCAAACCCAGGACTTTGTGCATGCTAGACGAGCACTCTACCACTAAGCCACATTCCCAGCCATCTTTTAGGATCTTAACTACACATTTCCTGTGTTTTTTCACCTTTCCAGGAAGTATAGGAATAGGGTTAGGGGGAATGGCCTGCATTCCTCTCAATGTCATAACCACTTCTATCACCTCCATTAGCACCATCCACACTAAGAATTGCTGGAGAGTTTAAATGGAGGACAGTGAGAGAACTACCTGGAGTGAGCCATTTATGTCAGCCATCCCCATTGTGTTCTATGCCTTCCCCTGTTGTCTTCAGATTTGCATTCCATGTTCTTCTTGGTTTGCTTTTGTTCATTCAGTTATCCATATATCTGTTGAGTCATGCATCCAATAGATACTAACTGATAGCCTACTGCATACTAGATACTAGTGTGGTGATGAGGATGGGGTATGAACAAAGCAGGTGAGATCCTGATGGTGGCGAGTGCAGTTTCAGGGTTAACCCCACTGCTTCAGAACTCTTGCATTGTGCAAAATTTCCTTTTCTGATCCTAGTTAGCTAAAATCAGAATCTTTTGCCTTTCAAAAATTTACAGGAATGACTTGAATAATATCAGCCTTTGAGGCATGGGGCTAGGGTTTCAGGAATACACTGAAAATACCATGACAGAAACAGAGACATCTCAATTCACAAGAGACCTATAGCTCTGTTGTTTGATGGTGAAAACATGTTCACATCAGATGATGCCACTATATCAAAAGAACACTGAGGAAGCCAAATAAGATAGAAAAACAACCCATAAGTAAGCCAAGCACCGGTGGCGCAGTGCTAGCTACTAAGGAAGCTAAGATCTGAGGATCGTGGTTTAAGGCCATCCCAGACAGGAGAGTTCCCATGAGACTCTTATCTCCAATTAACCACTCAAAAACCAGAAGTAGACCTGTGGCTCAAAGTGGTGGAGTGCTAGCCTGAGCAAAATTACTTTGAGACTGCACCCAGGCCCTGAGTTCAAGCCCCACAACTGACCAAAAAAAAAAAAAAAGTTTCCCCCCAATGGAATCACCTATGCTGGAGCAGTTATGGGAGTGCTGGGTGTGATTTCAGGACCAGTAGCCACAATGTAAATAGATTCAATGCAAGAAAATAAAACAATCAATTAAGGGGAAAACACTGGAGCCCTGCCACCCCACCACAGCTCCTCTCCAAGTTACATGCTCTCCTTTTTAATAACCAATACCTCACAACTCAGTCAATGAGGATGCTTGTATTGATAAGTGATGCTCAGTCCTCTTGACCAACATATAGGAATATACTCTCATTTGGATGTTAGGTTGGGCTGTGATAAGTCAGGATGTCTTGAACTATATTCTTTAGACAGCAAAAGTCCTTATACATAAAGCCTGTGTTTTTTGTTTTAACAAATGAAATTCAGTCATCTTCCATCTTGTCCCTGTGTTCATAGCCATTGAGAACCTTGAAAGCATGTGCCAAAACACAGGTTTCCTTGGCACTGAAAGACACTGACTCCTTTTCATGCTTAGTGGTTGACATATACTAGCTTGTAATTTTTCCTAAAATGAATATGTACCTATTTATGATGACAGCTTCAGTGAATTTTGAATAAAATTCTCAGCAACAAAAGCAGGAGAATTAGTAATTATCTCAGTTAACTTTTTAGATAGAGAGGAAATTTTTCAAAAATGGCCTAAATAACAACACTGGATACCACATCAACCAAGTATTGAAAAGCAGGTATTTAAAAGGCAGTGATAGAAGCCAGTAAATACCACCTGTCACCGGCAGCATTATTTGTTTCTGCTTTTAACAGATGGGAGGATCTACTAAGTTTAGATGAGATTCCTTAAGAGAAGAGGTGAAAAATGTAACTACTAGGTGCTATAATAGAATACTTATCATTCCATTCATTAAATGCTTTCAGTGATTCATTCATGTCATAAGGTCGGTAACTCCGATAACCAAACTAAATGTTTTTATAAGTGTCTAAGTGGAACCTTTAAAATTATTTCTCAGGAAAGTTAAAATCACCCAGCATCCAAATCCTTACAAATCTCAGATTATCTTTAGTAAATGGAGAAGAGCTTATTTAAACACATTGTTAACTAGAAGCTAGCTTTGAATGTGATGTAATCATCTGCTGGATGTTATTTTCATGAAAGAATGCCCAAGCATATCAACAGATGTTGCAATTCTTTGGGGGAGGGGGAGGTGATAGGGCCTTAAAATTGCAAAAACCATGTGCTCTTGTAAATAAGCTATTAACTGATCCATTCTGAATAGCCCTGCAGAAATTTTGTCTTAAAACAGAGAGGCTTTGACATTTAACCAAAAGAACATGGAGAATAAGAACCAAAGATTCTAAGTGTATCTTTGAAGTAAGACTAGATGATGTCTCTAACTCTGAGACACAGCCCTGAAGGAAGGATGCTCAAGGCAAGGACAGTCACCATGTTTTAGGAGCACGCTGAAAGGTTGGACATGTTGGTTACTGGCCAAGAGCAAAGCTGGCTTAGGACTATGCTGTAGGGTAGATGATATACTTTTAAAGGCCTGGGTCGATGAGGGTGACAGGGGCGTGCTATGAGTGAGTCCTGTCACACAAACCTCTGCATACAGAGTTAGTCTAGGAAAAACAGTGTTCTGATGGTGATCTGTCTCAAAAGAACCAACAGAGGCATTTTGCTTTTAAAACTGAATGAAGATAGTAGCAGGAAAATCCAAAAGAAGCTGAAAAATGCTCACAAGGACCAGATGAATCTAGTGACCAAAAATAGCCTAGGGAATTAGAAAAAATATTCATGAAATAGTTGCCCTACAAAAAAACATTTTCGAAGCCATGTGCTGGAGGCTCATGCCTGTAATCCTAGCTACTTGGGAGGTTTAGAACTGAGGATCATGGTTTCAAGCCAGCCTGGCCAGGGAGGTTCATGAAACTCTTACCTCCAGTGAGCCACCACAACAGTCAAGACATGGAGACATTGCTCAAGGCACCAGCCTTGAGTGATGTAGGGTTAGCATTCAGAACCTTAGTTCAAGCCCCAGGACAGGCACACACTCAAAGAAAACAACAAACAAACACAAATAGTTTACAAAATAATGTTCCAAGAATTCAGAGATGATGATGTACATGATGGAAAGAAATATGAAGCGAGAAATCTGGAGAAATAAAGGTCTGTAAAGATTAATCCACACCCCCACAATAGCCATAGGATAGGTTTGAACCCAGTGAGCAAGCTAGAAGATAGAAAGGAATGTTGGTGTTACTATTAAGAAACAACAACAACAAAATCAGTAAAAGTAAAGTATTAGGAAGGATGATTGAGGCAATTTAATTATAGGATACTGACCCTATAAAATGAAATAAGCTCAGCACTGGTGGCTGGCTCTTGCCTGCCTAGCTACTAAGGAGGCTGAGATCTGAGGATCATGGTTCGAAGCCAGCCCAGGCTGGAAGGTCACGATACTCTTATTTCTAGTTAACTATCAAAAACAAACAAACAACAAAACCAAACCTGAAAGTGGAGCTGTGACTCAAGTGACAGAGTGCTAGCCCTGTGCTAAAAAGCTCAAAGATTGCCTGAATTTCCAGAGCCTGAATTCAAACCCCAGGGCTGGCACAAAAGAAAGACAGAACAAGAGAGAAAGGAAGGAAGGAGGGAGGGAGGGAGGGAGAGAGGGAAGGAGGAAGGGAAGAAAAGTGAACAATGATGATAGCTCATTTGTTTGTTTGTTTGTTTGTACAGGTACAGGGGCTTGAACTAAGGGCCTTGCACTCTTAGTTATCTTTTTTACTCAAGGCTTTATCATCTGAACCACAGTCCCATTTCTGGTTTTGGGTGATTTATTGGGGATAAGAGTTTATCTGATTTGTCTACCTAGGCTGGTTTCGAACCGTGATACTCAGCCTCCTGAGTAGGTAGGATTACAGGTATGAGCCACATACCCATTGAGATAAATTACTTTAACCACTGTTTTCTGACTTTTAAGCCTCAAAATGTGTTTTCTTGGCCAGCCTGCGGCAACACCCACCCCTAAGATTGTTCATATTCTATTGAAAAAGACTAGCTGCAAAGCATAATATCATAGTTCTACATTCTGTGCAGAGATCTAGTAGGCAGGAAATGGAAGGGGGAAGGTTGTGGGACTCATAGAGTTAAATAGATCTTTCCTAGCAATAGAGCTGCAGTTTCACATCCTCACATCTTCCAGTGGGAGAAACATCAACAGGTTTTATGTGTATTAACATCTTCCTCAGCTTCCCTTTCCCACCTCTTTTCCCCACAAAGATTGTCCTTGACCAACACCAGAAATGAGTTTGATTTCTCCAATGTAGAAGGTAATTAGATTTTTCTTTATTGAAGACATCCCTTTAATGACAGTCTGAAACTGTCAATTTAGCTGCAAGTGACCTGACATTGATCTGGTGATATGACTTAAAAGAAAGAGCTGGAAAAGATCAGTTGCCTGGCACCCCAAAGAGTATTTCTTGGCCTCATCTTGCCATGTCACTGAGAAAAAAAATTATTCCTGAATGTCATTTTTACAAAACACGCTGTTGTCAGCCTATTGCTTCCTTCTACAAATGATTAGTATTTCCCAGAAAAGTACCCTGGAGAGAAGCACTAAAATGGAATAATATTGATCCAGTAATCATTCTGTTTCTTGGAAAATATTTATTATCCCAGAGATTCTTTCACAATGGGATAAATAATGCTGAACAGAATTAACTCGGTATTTTAAAATCCCAATCAAATATGAAATATTTATTATGTATTTGTTTCCTTAACCTTGAGGTTTTGTTGAAAGAATTGACCTCCAAATCATTTATCCAAGAAGGAAATGAGGCTTGTGGTGCTGGTGACTCCCACCTGTGAGCCTTGCTACTTAGGAGGCTGAGATCTGAGGACTGAGATTTGAAGCCATCTTGGGTAGGAAAGCCCATGAGACTCTTATCTCCAATTAACCAGCAAAAATCTAGAAGTGGTGGAGAGCTACACTTGCACAAAACAGCTCAAGAACCAGTGCCCTGAGTTTAAGCTTTAGGCCTGGCACAGGGAAAAACAAAAAATCACATGAGGAAACAGTAGCTGAAATTGCCTTTTGTAGAAGAATGGCAATTGTTTTTTCCAGGGAAGTTAAGATAAAGACTTTTATGTGCAAGAATATATGGGATTTATATTTCTGTATTTCTCTGTTTTTTTTTTTTACTTTTTAGTAACAAATTAATTCACTTGATTCAGGTTAATTTTTGCTCATTTTGAGAAATATCAAGAAGCAATCTTTTTTTTTCAAATTTTTATTATCAAACTGATGTACAGAGAGGTTACAGTTTCATACGTTAGGCATTGGATACATTTCTTGTACTGTTTGTTACCTTGTCCCTCATACCCCCCTCCCCCCTCCCCCTTACCCTCCACACCCCCCCGGAGGTGTTCAGTTCACTTACACCAAACAGTTTTGCATGTATTGCTTTTGTAGTTGTTTGACTTTTTTTACCCTGTGTCTCTCAAATTTGGTATTCCCTTTCAATTCCTGCTTCCAATACCAGTATACACGGTTTCCAATATACTCAGATAAGATTACAGAGATAGTGTAGGTACAACCACAGGAAGGTGATACAAGAACATCATCAATAATAGAAGCTATAGATACACATGGGACATTGAAAGTAGTTACAACTGTGATATAACAATTGTTTCCATAACATGGAGTTCATTTCACTTAGCATCATCTTAGGTGTTCATAAGGGTATAGCTATTGGGCCTTGTGATGCTCTGCTATGACTTGCCTAAACCTGTACTAATTATTCCCAATAAGGGAGACCATAGAGTCCATGTTTCTTTGGGTCTGGCTCACTTCACTTAGTATAACTTTTTCCAAGTCCTTCCATTTCCTTACAAATGGGACAATGTCATTCTTTCTGATAGAGGCATAAAATTCCATTGTGTATATGTACCACATTTTCCTGATCCATTCGTCTACTGAGGGGTATCTGGGTTGGTTCCAGATTCTCGCTATGACAAAATGTGCTGCGATGAACATTGTTGTGCTGGTGGCATTACTGTGATTTTGTTTGTGGTCTTTTGGATA
Source organism: Perognathus longimembris pacificus (assembly GCF_023159225.1). Lineage (NCBI taxonomy): Eukaryota > Metazoa > Chordata > Mammalia > Rodentia > Heteromyidae > Perognathus > Perognathus longimembris. The sequence continues at coordinate 58,494,570 of NC_063161.1, read as the reverse complement.
GATACCCAAAAGTGGGGCTGCTGGGTCATAGGGGAGTTCTATATTTAGCCTTCTGAGGAATCTCCATACTGCTTGCCAGAGTGGCTGAACCAGTTTACATTCCCACCAACAATGAAGTAGGGTTCCCTTTGGGCCACATCCCCTCCAACAATTGTTATTGTTAGTTTTCTTGATATAGGACATTCTTGCTGGGGTGAGATGGAATCTCAATGTTGTTTTGATTTGCATTTCTTTTATGGCCAGTGATGTAGAGCATTTTTTCATATGTCTCTTGGCCATTCTCATTTCCTCATCAGAGAAGTCTCTTTGTAAGTCTTTAGCCCACTTGATGAGGGGGCTATTGGTTCTTTGTGGTTTTGTTTTGGAAGAAGGTAATTTTTTTAGTTCTGTATATGTTTTAGATATGAGGCCTTTGTCTGTTGAATGTCCGGTAAAGATCTTCTCCCAGTCTGTGGGCTTTCTGTTTATCTTGCGAACTATGTCCTTTGCCGTGCAGAAGCTCTGCAGTTTGATGCAGTCCCATTTGTCCAACCTTTCTTTGATTTGTAGCCTTTCTGGGTCTTTGTTAAGGAAGTTCTGTCGTGCACCAAGGAGCCCAAGTGTTTCTCCAACTCCTTCCTGTAGTGTTTTCAGGGTCTCTGTTTTGATTTCGAGGTCTTTAATCCATTTGGAATTGATTTTGGTGCAGGGTGATATATAAGGATCTAGTTTTAGTTTGTTGCATGTGTTGAACCAGTTTTGCCAGCACCACTTGTTAAAGAGGCTATCTTTCTTCCATACTATTGTTTTAGCTCCTTTATCAAAGATTAAGTAGGCGTAGTTCTGTGGGTTCATTTCTGGGTCTTCAATTCTGTTCCATTGGTCTTCAGGCCTGTTCCAGTGCCAATACCAAGCTATTTTTATTACTATAGCTTTATAATACAGCTTGAAGTTGGGTATTGTAATTCCTCCAGCACTGTTCTTTCTGCTTAGGAGTGTTTTTGCTATTCTAGGTCTTTTATTGTTCCATATGAATTTCTGGATTGCTTCCTCTATTTCCTTAAAAAATGGTGTTGGGATATTAATGGGTATTGCATTGAATTTGTAGACAGCCTTTGGCAATATTGCCATTTTGATTATATTAATCCTCCCAATCCAGGATCATGGGAGGTTTTTCCATTTCCTTAGTTCAAGAAGCAATCTTGAAGGAAAATATAACCCTTGGTCATTAGTCTGAAAATATACAGTTCTGTGATTTGAAGGATCAAGAATAAAATAAATCTCTCTTTTAAAAATAGGGAAAATAGGGGCTGGGGATATGGCCTAGTGGCAAGAGTGCTTGTCTCGTAAAAATAGGGAAAATAACACTTTCCCATTACTGGGGCTTGAACTCAGGGCCTTGTGCTCTCACTTGACTCCTTCACTCAAAGCTTGGCCCTCTACCATTGGAGTTATCCCTCCACTTCCAGCTTTTTGGTTAATTGGAGATAAGAGGCTCATGGACTTTCTTTTCTGTCTGGCTTCAAACCTCAACCTCAGATCTCAGCCTCCTGAGGAGCTATGATTATAGGCATGAGCCATCAGCATTCAGCTTGAATTCTTTATATTAGTTGCATTCGCATTCATCAACATGATTGACAATTTTTGATGCAATTAACTCAGATTTTATTTTAAAACCACTCAAGGTTGTTGAAAATTTTCAGATGGAATAGGGAAGCTACACCCTGGGGAATTATTGTGGGCCTCGGGGACTCAGAGCTGGCTTACATCTGCAGGGTTGCTCGGAGCAGAGCCAGTGAAGTAACTTTACTTCTCATCAGCTCAGAGCATCTTGGGAAATTCATTCCCAGAAATGACATTGAGACAGAATATAAATAAGGATCAAGCTGAATTCTTTCCTGGAACGTGAAATCTAAGGAGCCCACGATTCTGATTGGCTCTTGGGTGAGCATCAGAAGCATTCGTATGCCTGTGGATGTTTCCAATGACCAAATCCTGGATGCTGAATGACATGATGAAATGGGCTTGAGATGCCACTGGAAGTCTAGTACTACAGAAGGGACAGAAACTGTCATAAGTCATTAAACCTAACCTTTTTCGAGAGTGTTAAATTGTGTGTGTTTGTGTGCGTGTGTGCGTGCACATGTGCACGCACACACACATCATGCTGGTCCTGGAACTTGAATCCCCAAGCTTGAACACTGTCCCTGAGGTTTTTTTTTCAAGTGAGCCACACTTCCACTTCCAGCTTTTTGGTGGTTAATTGAAGGTAAGAGTCTTATGGACTTGTTTGCCTGAGATGGCTTTGAACCCTGATCCTCACATATCAGCATCTGGAGTAACTAGGATTACAGGCCTGAACCACTGGCATTTGGTGGCAATGCATCTTGATCAATGTCATTCCCTCCATCATTCTTCCCCTTCTTTCCCAAACCCACTCCTCCCCCTAAGATGCCTGGCTTCGTTTTTACATTTGTGTGTTGAATATTGTGACTGTTATAGCCATTCTTCTGGCCATTCATCTGTCCCCTCTTCTCTTTACCTCACCCCCCTCTGACCACTCTGTTCCAGCTTCCTAGCATTTGTTTTGCTAATCTGTAATTAAGTTATTAATAAGAATTACACCATTTTACTTCATACCTGCATATACCATTCTTTAGTAAATTTATTTGTGTATATCTGCATATAGCCCTGTATATGTTTTCATACATATATTAACTAATTTATATCTAACTTCTACATATCAGAGAAAACATATACTCTTTGTCTAAGCCCAGCTTACTTCACTTAAATAGAATTTTAAAACCTTAGGAGCAAAAGAAAAATGTATATTTAGTAGGTAATATTAAAAGTATATGTTTAATAGGTAATAAAATTTTTCCTCAGTGTAGTTAGTCTATCTCATTCTGTATCAGTTTGCTTAATTTTGAATCTGCCTTGTGGGTTTGAATTTGAACATTATTAATTAAATCATAATGATTTGAACAATATTTTCTACTCTTAAAGGGCAGATGGATTTCCTGGAAACAGTGAGTGTGTGTGTGTGTGTGTGTGTGTATACACCAACATGCCCTTCTGTTTTAGAAAAAGAAGGAAATTTATTTCCTATCCTATATGACTTTAAAAATGCTTTTTACAGATGATTTTTGAGGCTTTGTGTTGTGACCATTAATACATGACATGGCTAACAGGAAACTTATTTTGTTAATGGGTTCGTAAAATTGAGAATTTGCATTCTAATTCTTTTTGTCATTTGTTTGAGTATATTTTTGTCTACTATGTAAGAGATCCATAGGTATTAGAATGGATACACAAATTAATCTTCATCCTCAGGAATATCAAAACCTAGTAGTAAATAAAACAAAAGTAAATAAAATAATAAATAAGATTGAAGATCTGTAAACAAAATAGAAGCTGGAAACTGACATGTGACAGGAAGAAGGGAAGTCCAGAGTGGCAGGTTGTCCACCAACGAAGAGAAGTGTGGAGAGCTGGCTATGGCCACCATGCTCCTGCTTCAGAAAAGGGCGGGGGCTAAGCATACAGAGCCGGGATGATACCTCATGAGAACACATGTGCCAGGACACTAGATGCTTAGTGCTGGGCTATATAAGAGAGGTGGAGGAGAGGGGCGAATGGAGAGGGAAAAAAAAAACCCTATAACATGCAGCAAATAGATATGGTAGGATCACAGGGAAACTCAACAAAAAGGGGATTGATTGATCAAGGATTGGGGACTAAGAGAAACAGACTCGGTAGGTAGGGAGGGATGAGCCTGGGGGATGTGCCTGGAAGGGTGAATATTGTCCAAATAGATTATTTGCAACCACGAAAACAGAGCAAGGAAACCTGTTAGGGATGCTATTTCTAGAGGAAAGGATACAGGGAGTGTGATGGAGTGGGCAAAGTTGGTTGATATACAGTGTAAACATGTATGAGGCTACAGCAGTATAATAGTGAGTTCCCTCCCCCACCCCATCCCCCCAAATGATACAGCTCAATAAAAATAGACATTTGGCCAGACACTTCTTGTCTCTAATTAATCACCAAAAAGCTGGATGTAGAGCTGTGGCTCAAGCTGTAGTGCTCTACCCATGAGAACACAAAGCTTAGAAACAACATCCAAGCCTTGAGTTCAAACCCTAGGGATGGCACACACACACATCATACAACACACACAACATGCACACGCACACACATGAAAAAGTTTTGTAAATGCAGTGGTCTACTACTTGATCAAAGATAAGTAGGCTTTTGACTCAGCAAACACCATATAGTTGAATGAAAATAGGAAGAGAAAAAGGAAAGGTTAAGGCTAGATTCAATCTAGTTATAAATATAGACACATCAGAATTTAGCTGTATTTGGAGTTTCTAATTCAGACAATCTGAAAAATAATCTGATATTTCACTTTGTTAAGTATGGCTGTTTCTAAGGGAATATTCATATTTCAAGGTTTCTACTTATAAAATTTAATCTTGACTAATAGATAAGACTCTTATTTCTAATTAATCAGCAAAGAGATGGAAGTGGAGATGTGGCTCAAGGTGTAGAGCACCAGCCTTTAGCCAGAAAGCTAAAGGGCAGTGCCTAGGTCCTGAGTTCAAGGCCCAGTACTGGCACACATGCAAAAAGGTCAGTTTCAATAACTGACACACTGAGTGACTTCCAATGTGCTTCTTCAATATTACATTTTTAATTGAATGAAGTATATTCTAATTTTTATCTAACATTATACATGTTTTATATAACATGTATATATTATATACATGTATATAACATGTATATATGTCAATTAGAAGGGAATATTTAAATCTGAATTTAGAATGTCCGAAGTACTAAATAAGTTTCTCTATTTGCTACAGGTCACTGATATGATGCTCCAGGATAAACCCTATCCTGACTGGGGAAAATCTGCAAGAGCTTTCTGGAAGAAAGGAAATGTTAGGATCATTTTATTCTGGTAGGAAATTGTTTCATTCATTCATGTATTTAATTCTGCTTTGTCTGTTTCCCTAAAAGATTTGAGTTGGATATAATTTTCTTCAGATATCTAGACTTTTATCTAGAGAGGCTATTATGTACCATTAAAATCATTCTCTACATTATCCTGTGAATTAGATTCTACTTGCATATTTTATCACATAAACACTCAGAAGTTTTGCTAATACAGTGATGAGCAGATGGAGTCAGGTTTTCGATTCAGAAGAAAACCTGTAATTTTTATTGCTGAACGATGATGTATGTAAGTGACCCTTTCCTGGGTGCCCCTGGGTCACAGCTGTGATCCTGGCTACTCAGGAGGCTGAGACTGAGGACTGGGGTTCAGAGTCAGCCTGGGCAGGCAAATCTGTAAGTTTCTTATTGCCAATTAAATCAGCAAAAATTTCAGAACTGAAGGAGTAGCTTAAGTGGTAGAAGACCCCTTGAGTGAAAAATCCAAGCCAGAGCACAAAGTCTTGAGTTCAAGCCCCAGTACTGGCACAAAAATGTGTCCCTTGTATGTGTGCATATGTGTGTGTGTGTGTGTGCGCTTATTTACATATACACACATCGTGGCTTATATTGATTTATACACAGTAATAGTTTTCATTATGACACTTGTACCCAAGCATGTAATGTACTTTGATCCTATTTGCCCCTTTGTCATTATCTGTTAGCTTCCCCCTTTCTCCTCTCTTCCCTTCCCCTCTCATTTTCTTCTTTTACTTTCATGTCTTTGGTTGTTTTGCTCCAAAGGATGTGAGTTTGCCCTTCAGAACATGCTGAAAAGGAGCCTTTTTATAGACCCTTGCCTCACTGGCGTTGCTCAAAGGATTCTCCTTTGAGAATCCTTTGGATTCTTTCTCTGCTTCAGTGCTTCCATGCAATAAATTGCTGCCATCCATATGTTATAGGACTTTCTGTGCAGAGTCAGTATCATGTCTATGTACTTGCATGTAGTGTAGTGGAAGATAAAGAAGCAGGGAGCACACATCTGTGGGGCACTGCCTTGGCGCTTAGGTTCTCCCAGACAGATGAGAAGTCATGTTCAAGAATGCTCAGTACTGTTTTAATTGTGAAAGTGTGTCCTGTGAAATCCTAGCCTATTCACTTGTCTTGTTTATTTGTTTTGTGTCAGTTCTGGCACTTGAACTTGGGGCCTGGGCACTGTCCCTTAGCTTTTTTGCTCAAGGCTGGAGCCACATCTCCACTTTCAGCTTCTTTCTGGTTCATGAGAGAGAAGAGACTCATGGGCTTTCCTGTCCAGGCGGGCTTCAAATCTCAATACTTGGGTCTTAGCCTCCGGAGAAGCTAGGATTACAGATGTGAGATCCCAATTTCACTTACCTTTTGAAATGAAAGACCTTACTTGATTCTTTTTTATGTGAAAATTTTACAATATAAAATATATAATGTTCTTTGTGAGGATAAATGCTTTCTTTTGTGTTTTAGCCCTGTCATTAAATGCTGCCCAAGATATATGACATTTTGAACTCAATTCTTAGCTGGTAAACAAAAGTATGTTTTTCAGTAATGTGAAAATGAATTTGACTTTTGCAGATAAAATCTGCACCTTGTCTTTGTGAATCTAGTGTGTCTTTCTTTGTTTTCTTTTTTCTTTCTTGTTCTCTTTTCTTTCTCTCTCTTCTCCTTCCTTCCTTCCTTCCCTGGCTCCTTCCTTCCCTGGCTCCTTCCTTCCCTGGCTCCTTCCTTCCCTGGCTCCTTCCTTCCCTGGCTCCTTCCTTCCTTCCTTCCTTTCTTCCTTCCTTTCTTTCTTCCTTCCTTTCTTCCTTTCTTTCTTCCTTTCTTCCTTTCTTTCTTCCTTCCTTCCTTCCTTTCTTTCTTTCTTTCTTTCTCTCTTTCTTTCTCTCTTTCTTTCTTTCTCTCTTTCTTTCTTTCTCTCTCTCTTTCTTTCTTTCTTTCTTCCTTTCTTTCTTTTTGCTCTCTCTCTTTTTTTTTTTGTTCCAGTCCTGGGGCTTGAACTCAGGAACTCAAGGCCTGGGCTCTGTCCCTGAGTGGTTTTGCTTAAGGCTAGCACTGTACCACCTGAATCACTTCTCCACTTTGAGATTTTAATTGGAGATAGGAGTGTCATGGACTTTTCTGTCCAGGCTGGCTCAAAGCACAGTTTGATTACAGGAGTGAGCCACCCAGCACCTGGCTAAATGTGGAATATTTTTATGGTATCCCTTACCTTTAAAAATAATATATAATATACACATATAACATATAATATACAAATAATATATAATATACATAATATATAATATACATATATATGTATATATGAATACATATACATATATACATACATACACATATATAATATGTAGCAAGTATTAATTGATGATTCATTTGCTTTGGTCACCGGGTTAGGGACCTGACATTCTATATACTTACTCATTTAATCTGGACAGCCTTGTGAGATCGGTACTATTATTTTAGGCATAAGTCTCTGAGACCATTAGCCATGACACTACAGCCATTCTTAGAAAATAGAGGTACAAATGCTTATCTGGATTTCTTCTTTGGCTAATTGTGTTACGTAAACCAGTTCTGAGACTCCTCCAGCTCTGAGAATTCTCTGCAGGTTTGGAAGGAGAGCAACTTTAACATCAAAACGGTTTAGAGATTACCTCCATTTGCTATCTTAATATATTTTCACAGTCAGCCCATTGCTGAGTCAAGGTTAAGTTTTTGCCAAGGTGAGCCATGAGTGCAAACTCCGCAGGTTCCTCTGAGCACCATTAGCTCTTGCTCACCACAGTGGTTGTTGTAAAGAGAGAAATCCATACTAGATTTTCTTCTGAATTATCTTCATAGGTTTCCTTTGATCCTTACCCCTCAGACCTCTCTATTATCAAATTCCTTTAGTCAAATAGGTTTATTTTTGCCATCCACCACAATAAACATCCAATGAGAAATCAAAAGCATAGTTTTAGTGTTTCAAAAATAATGTGTGCACAGGACACTGGTGGCTTCTGCCTATAATACTCAGGAAGCTTGAGACATAGATGGCTGCCAGGCTGTCCAAAGCTAACCTTGACAGAAAGTCTGAGAGAATCCATCTCCAAAATAACCAGCAAAAGGCCAGACTGGAGGCATGGCTTAAGAAGCAGAGTGCTACCTTAACAGGCATGAGGCCCTGAATTCAAATCTTCTTGTCATCAAATAATAATATTACTATTATTAAAATATTTAATTAATTTATTTTTATCAACCTAATGTCTTTTTTTGTAATTTATTTATTAATTAAACAAATTTTTTTGACAAGGTATTGTGCAAAAAGGGTACAGTTACATAGTAGTGCAGTATGTACATTTCTTGTGATATCTTACACCCTGTTTTTCTTTCCCTTCCCTAGGTCAGGTAGACATATATACAATACACAATGTACCAAGAACATATACAGTAGCCACATGGCCTGCGCCAAAGAAAATTCGCCTAGGGCTTTAAATGTAATGTCCACATTAGGCAATATGTCGACAATAGTTTTATATGAACGTACATACATAGCTTTTGAGCTGTTGTATTCCACTGAGAGGTCAATTTTTGACCTTTATATGTTGAGTAGTTGTTTGGTTTTAGTTACATAATGTTGGGTTGCTGACCCAATCCTGTGGGAAATACCATTTGACAAGAAGTTTTTGGTTTCACAGACCTGGTCTCTACTGTCTCCCCGTCACCCCATCTTAACAGTCATATATCAGGGAGACCATGCCCCTTTGTTTTCTGTGTTCTAGGCTTGTCTCGCTCAACATTATTTGTTCAAGTTCTGACCATTTCCCTGCAAATAACAATATTTCCCCATTCTTAATCGCTATGTAGTATTCCATTGTGTATAGGTACCATATTTTTTGGATCCATTCATCTGTGGAGGGGCATCTGGGTTGATTCCATATTTTGGCTATTGTGAATTGTGCAGCGATAAACATGGAAGTGCAAATGTCTTTTTTTTTTTTTTTTTTTTTTTTTTTTGCCAGTCCTGGGCCTTGGACTCAGGGCCTGAGCACTGTCCCTGGCTTCTTCCCGCTCAAGGCTAGCACTCTGCCACTTGAGCCACAGCGCCGCTTCTGGCCGTTTTCTGTATATGTGGTGCTGGGGAATCGAACCTAGGGCCTCGTGTATCCGAGGCAGGCACTCTTGCCACTAGGCTATATCCCCAGCCCTGCAAATGTCTTTTTGATATCTTGGGACCTGCTGTTCAGGATAGATGCCTAGGAGTGGAATGGCTGGGTCATAGGGTAGGTCTATATTGAGCTTTTTGAGAAACTTCCACACTGTTCTCCAAAGTGGTTGTACTAATTTGCACTCCCACCAACAATGGAGAAGGGTTCCTCTTTCCCCGCACCCCCTCCAGCATTTGTTGTTGCCTGAGTTCAGAGTATAGGCCATTCTAACTGGAGTGAGGTGGTATCTCAGGGTTGTTTTTATTTGCATTTCCTTTACTACCAGGGATGTTGAACATTTCCTCATATGTTTCTTTGCCATTTTTATCTCTTCTCTTGTGAAGTCTATCTTTAGCTCCTTTGCCCATTTCCTAATTGGTTTACTGGGCTTGGAGGGGCTTAGTTTTTTGAGTTCTCTGTAGATGACAGATATTAGGCCTTTGTCTGTTGCTGTGCTGGTAAAGATCCTTTCCCATATGGTTGGCTATCTTTCTATTTTGGTGGCTATGTCCTTAGCTGTGCAGAAACTTTTTAATTTGTAGTAGTCCCATTTGTCAAGTCTCTCCCCTATTTGTTGTGCCCCTGGGACTATATTCAGGAAGTTCCTTCCTGTGCCTATAAGTTCTAGCGTCTTTCCTACTCTGTCCTTCAGTAGTTTCAAGGATTCAGGTCTGATATTGAGGTCCTTGATCCATTTTGAGTTGATCTTGGTGCATGGTGATAGGCTTAGGTCTACTTTGAGTTTTCTGCATATGGCTGCCCAGTTCTCCCAGCACCAGTAGTTGAAGAGGCTATGTTTATTCCATTGTATGTCTTTAGCTCCTTTGTCGAATATCAGCTGACTGTAAGTGTGCGGTTTTATTTCTGGATGTTCAATTCTAATCCATTGGTCTTCCAGTTTGTTTTTATACCATTACCAGGCTGTTTTTGTTATGATGGCTCTATAGTAGAGCTTGAAGTCTGGTATTGTGATACCTCCTGCACTGCTTTTTTTTTTGCCTAGAATTGCTTTGGCTATTCTAGGTCTTTTGCTGTTCCATATGAATTTATGGATTGCTTTCTCTATTTCAGTGAAGAATGTAACTGGGATTTTGATAGGGATTGCATTGAATTTGTGTAACAATTTGGGGAATATGGCCATTTTCACTATATTGATTCTGCTTACCCATGAGCATGGGAGGTCTTTCCATCTCCTTGTGTCTTCTTTCATTTCCCTTTTTAGGTTTTTATAGTTCTCATTAAATAGGTCTGTCACGTCTTTGGTTAGGTTGATCCCTAGGTACTTTATTTATTTATTTGTTTTTGGCTACTGTAAATGGAATTGTTTCCATAATTTCCTTTTCTGCTTGTATATTGCTGGTGTACAGAAAAGCTGCTGACTTTTGTGGATTGATTTTGTATCCTGCTACTTTGCCAAAATGGTTTATTAGGTGTAGGAGTTTGGGGACTGAGTTTTTTGGGTCCTTCAGATATAAGATCATGTCGTCTGCGAATAGGGATAGTTTGATTTCTTCCTTGCCGATGTGGATCCCTTTGATGTCCTCCTCTTGCCTTATTGCTATGGCTAGGGATTCCAGCACTATGCTGAAAAGAAGTGGGGAGAGTGGGCATCCTTGTCTTGTTCCTGAGTTTAGGGGGAATGATTTAAGTTTCTCTCCATTTAATATGATGTTAGCAGTTGGTCTGTTGTATATGGCTTTTATTGTTTTGAGGAATGTTCCATCTATTCCTGTTCTCTCCAGAGCTTTTAATAAGTATGGATGTTGTATTTTGTCAAATGCTTTTTGGGCATCGACTGAGATAACAATGTGATTCTTGATTTTAGTTCTGTTTATGTGGTGAATTACATTGATTGATTTACAGATGTTGAACCATCCTTGTGACTGTGGGATGAAGCCTATTTGGTCATGATGTATAATTTTCTTGATCAGTTTCTGGAGCCTGTTAGCTAATATTTTATTGAGGAACTTTGCGTCTGTGTTCATTAGTGATATTGGTCTGTAGTTCTCTTTTTTTGTTGGGTCTTTACCTGGTTTGGGGATGAGTATGATATTAGCTTCATAGAATGAGTTTAGGATTTCTCCCTCTGTTTCTATGTCGCGGAAGAGTTTGAGGAGTATTGGTATTAGTTCCTCACTAAAGGTTTTATAGAATTCGTTGGTGAATCCATCTGGGCCTGGGCTTTTCTTTGTTGGGAGGTTTTTGATTACCCCCTGTATCTCGCTGTAAGTTATTGGTTTATTTAGTTGATTTATTTCTTCTTGGTTCAGTTTGGGCAGTTTATACTTCTGTAAGAATTGATCCATTTCTGTAAAATTATTGTTTTTTACTGAGTAGAGATTCTGGAAATAGCTCCTTATGATTGTTTGAATATCATGTGTACTTGTTGTAATTTTTCTGGTGGAGTCCCTGATTTTACGTATATGAGTCTCTTCTCTTCTTTTTTTTTTTGTAAGTCTTGCAAGGGGTCTGTCAATTTTATTTATTTTCTCAAAGAACCAGCTTTTAGTCTTATTTGTTGAATGGTCTTTCTATTTTCAATCAGATTTATCTCTTCTTTAATCTTTGTGATCTCTCTCCTGCTAGTCATTTTAGATTCAATCATTTCTTGTTTCTCCAGTTGTTTTAGTTTCATTGTGAGGTTATTCAACTGCTCTGCTTCCATTCTTTTAATGTGAGTGCTGAGGGCAATGATCTTGCCCCTCAGTACTGCCTTAGCTGTGTCCCATAGGTTTCTTTGTGATGTATTTTCATTGCCATTGTGGCTTATGAATTCGTTGATTTCATCTTTAATTTGGTCTGTGGCCCAAGTGTTGGATAACAGTGTGGGGTTTAGCCTCCAAGAATGTATATAGCCTCTGTGGTAACCGTTGTTATTGAGGGTTACCTTTAATCCACTGTGGTCAGATATAATACATGGGATGATGTCAATACTTTTGTATTTTCTGAGGTTCTTTGTGTGGGCTATGACATGGTCTATTTTGGAGTATGATCCATGGGCTGCTGAGAAGAAGGTGTACTGGGTCTCTGTAGGGTGGAAGATTCTGTATAGATCTGTCAGATCCATTTGGGATATGGTGTTACTTAGGTCCTCAGCTCCCTTGCTAATCCTCTGGGTGTTGGATCTGTCTCTTGGAGAGAGTGGGGTATTAAAGTCACCCACTATGATTGTGTTTGGGTCTATCTTGTTCTGTAGTTCTGTGAGAATTTGCTTGACATATGTAGGGCCTCTTTTGTTTGGTGAGTATACATTTATCACCGTGATGTCTTGATTCTGGATTTTTCCTTGTAGCAAAATGTAGTAACCTTTTTTGTCTTTTTTAGTTGATTTTAATGAGAAGTCCAGCTTGTCTGAGATCAGGATGGCTACTCCTGCCGTTTTGGTAGGTGCGTTTGCTTGGAAGATCTTGCTCCATCCTTTCATTTGGAGCCTGTTTTTATCCCTTGCTCTAAGGTGGGTCTCTTGTAGACAACAGATGGCAACTTTTTGTTTGCGGATCCATTCTGCCAGTCTGCTCCTCTTTATCGGAGAGTTTATACCCTTTATATTCACAGAGATCAAGGATAAGAGTGTTTTTTCTCCTTCCATTTTCTTGTTATGCTGTTTTTCCTCTTTTTTTTTTTTTTCTTGTCTTTAGTGAGCTGCTCTTTCTGTTGGGCTCTGGCTGTTGTAGTTTCTTTCTGTTTCTGTCTGTGTGTCCTGTATGATTTCTGTTGGGTGGGGTTCCCCTCTTAGAATTTACTGTAGGGCTGGTTTTTTATTCACATACTCCTTTAGATCCTCTTTGCTACGGAAAGATCTGGTTTTCCCCTCGAATATGAACTCCAGCTTCGCTGGGTATTTTATTCTAGGTTGGCAGTTGTTGGCCTGTAGGACTTGGATGGTGTTCCTCCATTTTCTTCGTGCGTGGTAGGTTTGTGTGGAGAGGTCTGCTTTTATTTGGATCCTCGTCCCATTGTAATAAATTTTTTTCTTCGCTTTGGCTGCATCCAACATTTGCTCTTTATTCTTGAGATCTGAAGTCTTGATTATTATGTGCCTGGGCATGGCTTTTCTAGGGTCTGGTCTGCCAGGTGTTCTATAGGCTTCGGTTACCTGGATGAGGTCCCTTATGAGATTGGGGAAGTTTTGTGCAATCACTTTATTGAAAATATGTTGAAGCCCTCTGCTCTGGTATTTGGCTCCTTCTTCTATTCCAATTATGTGCAGATTATATCTCTTGTCTTTGTCCACTAGCTCCTGGATTAGTCTTCCCTGTAGCTTTACCGTTTCTTGGATTGTGGTAATTTTCTGGTCCTTATCGGCTGCATCATTGTCCAAGAGAGAGAGTCTGGCTTCAATCTGGTCAATTCTTTGTGCTGTGGATTCAAGTGCAGAGTTTATGGATGTCAGGGAGCTATTTACGATTGCCAGATCAGCTCTGATCATAGAAATTTCTTCCTTTAAAGAGTTGTATTTTAACATGCACAATGGTAATCTGCCTAACTTGGGAGGCAAGGGAATGACCCCAACTTCAACACTGCCCAAGCACTCATGGTCTCTGCCTCAGTCTGGTCTGAAAAGGAAAGTGAGTAAAGATGGGCAAGGCTGAAGTGTAAATGAGACCCGTCTCCTGTGAGTTGTAAACCTGCAGTTAGACCTCCTCCACAGTAAGCCCTGTACTGAAATGCCTTCCAGATGCACCAAAGAGTTGGATATTTAAAAAAAAAAATCAAACCATAGAGGGGAAAAGACTTGAATATTTATCAGTCCTTTGGGGAGGAAAGGTTGGTTAAACTTAGAGGCATTAGAAATAATCACAAAGCAAGAGAGGGCTAGTCAACAGCAGAAAAATTTAGCACATCTGTGCATTAGAAAAACTGGAAAATGTACATACCTAAACAAGAAGTGATGACATTGGCTATATCTTCATTATATTGTATAATAATACTTATACATGCAATGTAGGAGACTTATCCAGACCCACCTGCCTGGGTGAACAAAGGATTAAAATGCATAATTCACAACAAACAGATAAGATATGAGGAGGAATGTGGAGAACAGAATCTTATAAGCAATCAGGAAATAAGTTGCCACTGATTAGCACTGGTTTTTAAAATACTAGGCTGTGTTGAAGAAGGTGAAATAGAACAGACATGCTTTCTTGTGTTCTGGTATCAGAAATGTAAACTGATCTCACCCTTTTGGAAAAAAAAAAACACTTGAGAATCAAAAAAAAATCTATTTTTTCAGGCATTTCACTTCTCAGGATGTTAAGGTCTTCTTTAACAAAGGTTTGCATTGTATCCACTTTTGCTTCCATTTCTTTCTTGGCTTCCTGGATGTCCTTCAAGACTTCCACTCTAAACTCCTGGAATTGTTTTCTGATTTCATTTCTACTATCATAGTCTCAGTTGTTTTTTTATTCTCCATCTCCTCTTCAGTCGTACTGCTTTTTGGAGCTGGTGAGTTGGCTTGCCCTTTGATGAAATTTGTTATATTTCTTTGTGATTTGCGCATCTGGAGATCTGTGGGTAGCTTCCCTGGTTTGGCTTTGTGCTGGTTCCCGCTGGTCCATCAGTGGGAGACTTGTTTGTGTCCTGGCTCTGGGTTTGAGTTTTGCTGTTGAACCTTACTGCCCAATGGGTGAGAGTGACCGACTCGGTTGTTGCTGAGGTGGTCACCCTCACTGCACTTGGGGTGGGTAGGTCTTTCTCTGCAGGATAGTGTCCTGCCGATGTGTTGTGCTGACCCTAGCGTGCCCCTGGTGGGGGTTTGCTGGTCGCTGATTCAGCGTGGTGTGGAGGCTTTTCTCTTCTTTGGTTCTTTTTTCCACTCGGTATCTTGATCAGAGGAGCTCACCTCTCAGGCGGTTCGCCCACCTGTGTGGATTGCTCCGGGGCTGGTGTTGTTGAGGGGCGGCCCACCCACTTGTGCGAAATGTGCCAATCTGGGTGCGTGCTGCCGCTGGTGGGCTCTGCCTCCTGTGTGGGTGCACCTATCAGAGTGGGCGCTGCCGCTGGGGGGCCCTGCCCACCTGTGCGGGGTACGCCTACCAGAGCGGGCCCCTGGTTGTTGGGGTGTGCTTGTACCCTCCTGCGAGTTTGCTGTGGGGGGCGGTATGTGTGGGCCCCAGTACGATCAAGTGTCCAGTTGCGGGTTGGTTTCCCCAGACTCTGTGCCTCCGCTGGGAGGGGGGCGTGTGATCAGGCCCAGGTGTCCCTGCTGGGCTAGTATTGCCCACCAGCGAGCCTGTGACTTTTGCAAAAAGTCCATGCTTCCAAAGCCTGCAGGTCCCCGGGCCCCTGTTGGGAAGGGGGCGGGGCCAGTGCAGCCTGGCTCAGGCTCCTCTGCTGCCTTGGTGCTGCTCCGACCCCGCTAGCTCCTGTGTCCTCCCAGAGTCTGAAGGGACCTTTTGCAGCCTGATTTGGGGATTCTTTGTTCCCTTGGGGTGGGGAGGAGGAGGGAGGAAGCTCTAGCTTCTTTGTAGGGTTTGGGTCTCTGATAGCTGGTCTCCTGTTGGGGGAGGAGGTAATGGAGAACTCACTGGTCCTACATTGTGTGTGTGTCCTGTGCTGTTGTTGGCCCTTCAGGGCTGTGGTGCTGGGGTGCCGCAATCGGTCATTTGGTGGTGGCGGACCCCGCTCTCCCCTTCTGCACCGCCTGGTTCCCCCGCTGCTCACGTCTGATCCTGGCTGTGCGGTCTCACACCTCCCGTCCGCTGTCTCGATTGGTCCGCGCAGCCCCTGGGGTCCGTGGAGTCCCGCTGTCTGGACTCTGCACTCCTGGCGTGACTTTTCGGCAGTCGGTTTGTTGGCACCGGGTCCCCTTTCCCAGCCTGGCCCTGTTCGGGCCAGGATCGGCGGGTGGGGGGAGGGTACCCCGGAGATTTTCCTGCTCCATGCAGGTTATAGGCTCTTCTTTTTTAATTTTTTGTTTTTGTTTCCTGCGTTTCTCTGTTTCTTCTGGCTGCTGGGTTAGCTGGGTTCTTGATGGGGTGTTGGGTGCTGGAGTTCCCAGCTCGCTATTCAGTTGGAGCAAGTTGGGGTGCCTCCCTACTGTGGCGGTGCCATCTTCGTCCTCCAACCTAATGTCTTAATACAGCAGATTTCTTCCTGGCCATGACTTGTATTTGCTATTTCCATGCTTTTCTTTTTTTAATTATTATTATTAATTAAATTTTGTTGACAAGGTGTTGTGCAAAAGGGGAACAGTTACATAATAGGGCAGTGAGTACATTTCTTGTGATATCTTACACCCTCGTTTTTCTTTCCCTTCCCTAGATCAGGTAGGCATATATACAATACCCAGTGTACCAAAATCATATACAGTAGCCACGTGGCGTACGCCAAAGTAAATTCACCTAGAACTTTAAATATAACGTCAACAGTAGAATTTGCTTATCTTTGTCATATATGATCATACATACATAGCTGTTGACCTATTGTGATCCACTGAGAGGTCTATTTTAGACCTTTTTATGTTTAGTAGTTGTTTGGTTTTAGATACATAATGTAAGGTTGCTGACCCAAACCTGTGGAAATACCATTTGACAAGAAGTTGGTTGTTTTGCAGACCTGGTCTCTACTGTTCCCCACCCCCCACCAACCTTAATAGTCATATATCAAAGAAACCATGCCCCTTTGTTCTCTGTGTTCTAGGCTTGTCTCGCTCAACACTATTTGTTCAAGTTCTGACCATTTCCCTGTGAATACCAATCTTTTATTAATAAATTATTATTTAATGATAGTCACTATAAAATATATAATACTCTTTTTAGACAAAGTTTATACTTATTCTCATAGTCAATGTTTCTATAAAAATATTAGTAGTGTGTTTGACTTTTCATGATAATTTTAAAATAGTATTTAAAATCACAAGATGCATATAGTAACTGAAGCAAAGTTTATATGCAACTTTAAAATATTGTCCTGTTTTATCTATCCATTTTGTACACTTACATTAACTTTCAAACAATATAGTGATGTTTTTGGTGTTTTTTTGTTTTGTTTTGTTTTGTTTTTGCTAATCCTGAGGCTTGAACTCAGGGTCTGAGCACTGTCCCTGGCTTCTTTTAGCTCAAGGCTAACACTCTACCACTTGAGCCATAGCACCACTTCTGGCTTTTTCTATATATATGGTGTTGAATCGAACCCAGGGTTTCATGCATGCTAGGCAATCACTCTACCTCTAGACCATATTTCCAGCCACCCCCACCCTTTTTTAACAGTACTTGGTACTGTCCCTCAGCTTATATAAGCTTATTATAAGTTGGCCCTCTACCACTTGAGCCATACTTCCACTTCCGTGTGTGTGTGTGTGTGTGTGTGTGTGTGTGTGTGTGTGTGTGTGTGTGTGTGCCAGTCCTGGAGCTTGAACTTAGGTCCTGGATGTTGTCCCTAAGCTTTGGTGCTCAAGGTTAGCATTCTACAACTTGAGTCACACCTCCATTTCCAGCTTTTTTTTCTTCTTCTTCTTCTGATTAATTGGAGATAAGAGACTCATGGATTTTTCTACCCTTCTGGCTTTCAACTGGGATCCTAAGATCTCAGCTTCCCTGAGTAGCTGAAACAATACTGAGATTTAAAAAAAAATGCAGATGGCCCAAAGTTGAATTGTAGAAATTAGGTGTAAAGCAAAGATATCTTTCTTTTTGTTTTTACTTTTCAAATAGAAAGGATTTAGCAAGTATAAAGGTCATCTGTTCTCATTTGCAACTCTGGAAATAAAAATGTGAAAATCACTTGCTAGGTTTAAAATTAAATAAAAGAGAATATGTATAGACCACACATCACCCACTGGAAAACCAGAGTTTCTTTTCAATGTTGCTCTAGTTGGGAAAGCAGTTCATGGGGGAAAGAATCTGAGCTGGAGAAGGAGTGTTGAGAGAAAACCTTTTATGAGCTTCAGGCCGATTGCATCCAGCAGTGTGAACAGCACTTTGGCTTGCATGAGGAGTGATGTGTTTTAGCAGATTTGTCCCCTCTCTCAGTGTAGCTGCTGTAAACTCAGGGTGCCTGGCAGAAATGAGATCATTTGAAAGTGAGTAGCTTGCATGACCTCACTCTTAGAGAAAGGCGTTTTTTCTATAAAGCCAATGGTAATTGTACAAAGATGAGGTTGCTCGGGGCACTTAGGCTTTCATATTGGGGATGAGACTATAAATTATGGCTGTATTTGAAAATATAGTCGTAGAGCAATTTCCCCAGACCTTTTGGTAATTAAAGAGAATAAACGTCTTAAGACTCTAAATCTTTTGTGGCCACCTTACATCCTTTGAACTAGAACCATTTTCATGGATTGGATGTGACATAAAAGAATAGATACCCCCCAAACAAATACTATGATATATGGTATTAACATTTACCTTCTAGCTTCTTCTTTTATTTACTCGCTTGAAGTGCAGTTGGAATGTTTTTGGTGGGGAGTTGATTGTTTGACATTTCCAAAATTCTTAGCATTTTTTTTTCAAATAAGGAGGGGGACTCTTAGCTGTGGTTTATAAAACAGCAGTGGAAGAAGAAACTGGAAGGGTTGTCCAGATGCAAGAGAGAATATCAATCTCTCTCTCTCTCTTTCTTTCTTTCTCTCTCTCTCTCTCTCTCTCTCTCTCTCTCTCTCTCTCTCTCTCTCTCCTTCTCTCTCCCATTGTTTGTCTTTCTCTTTCTTCTGGTATGGGGGTGTGAACTCAGCTCTCTTATTTTTGCCTTGATTTTTTTCACTCAAATCTAGGGCTCTACCACTTGAGTCATACCTCTACTTCTGATTTTTTTTGTTTGTTTTTCTGGTTAATTGGAGATAAGAGTCTCTGGAATGGCTTTGAGCTTTGGTTCTCAGATCTTAGCCTCCTGAAAAAGGTAGGACCAAAGGCATGAACCGCCAGTACCAGCTGTTTCTTGTGATTATGTGACTTGCTTTGACCAACAAAAATGTAGTATGTCTGCATAGAAGCATTTAATATTCAGTGAGAAATGCTGGTGGTATTGTGGAAGCTTGGGTCTAGATGAAGAGGATGTGGGATAAACCAAACATCCCTAACAAGTCAGAGGGCATGCCATGTGCACATGTATTCGCCTCCTGAGATTCGGGGATTGTTTAATACTGCAACATAATTTCACCCATCTTGATGGATGCAGACACACAGTTCCAGTAATGGGGTTCTTCTTTAGCAGAAAACTGCTATTTGTGCTTTATGGGTTGGGCAGCAAATGGCAAGGAAACTAATAATAGAGATTTTCCAGCAGGCTATCCAGGCAGGATGGTGGCAGTGCATCTGCTTAAAAACTGTGGTCTGTGTTACTTGGAAAATCCAGGTTAAATGGGTAGAAAAAAATAGTAACAGTGTGTTGTCACGGGCATCCATGAATAGCAGTATGGCTATCCACTTTCATTCTATTCTGTCATCTAAAGAGGGTAATCTTTTATTGTGCCTTTTTTTTTTTTTACTAATTACTTATTTATTGTCAAAGTGATGTGCAGAGGGGTTACAGTTTCATACATAAGGCCATGGACACATTTCTTGTACTATTTTTTACCGCCTCTCTCATTGCTCCCTCCCCTCTCTCTTTCCCTCCTCCCCCATGAGTTGTTCAGTTGGTTTACACCAAATGGTTTTGCAAGTATTGCTTTTGGAGTCGTTTGTCTTTTTATCCATTGTAACTTGATTTTGATATTCCCTTTCACTTCCCTAGTTCTAATACCAGTATATACAGTATCCAGGGTACTCAGATGAGATACAGTGATGGGGACAACCATAGGAAGGGGATACAAGAGGATCATCAACAAAAGAAGCTACGGTTTCACATGGCATGTTAAAAGTGATTACAACCGTGATATAACACTCGTTTCCATAACATGGAGTTCATGGAGTCTATGGTTTCCCTCATAGGGAATAATTAGCACAGGTTTAGGCTACTCACAGCAGAGGATCACAAGAGCCCAATAGCTATGCCCTTATGAACACATAAGATGATGCTAAGTGAAATGAACTCTGTGTTGTGCCTTTTCTTTTGAAGGAGTGTCTTGTATTTAAAACATAAGTGCTTTTGATTTGGGACAGCATCTCTTGGTCCTTCTGAAAATTTTTATTTATCTACTTGGTATATATGCATGTTTGTTTGCATATATGTATGTACTTATGAATTTATTTGTTTATTTAACTTCTTAGTGGTGCTGAAGTTTGAACTGAATGTTTTGCTTCATGCATGCTAGGCAAGTGCTCTACTACTGCGAGACATCTCTTATTCTCTTAGTCTTGATCATCTTCATTTTCTTCTTTTATTTTTGCCAACTCTGGCCTTGAACTCAATTTGTAACTGAGAAACAAATGTAGCTACTGCTGTTTCTTATATTGAGTATCACAGTTGTTAGAAACAGAATGAAAAGGAATCTGTAAAAAAAAATACACACACACAGACAAACAGAGACAAACAGAGAAACAGAGAGATAAAAACCAAAAGAGACAGACAAAGACAAAGAGATAGAACAGAAATGATGAAAAAAAAAGCATGGAGTAGGTCTAATTTGTAAGTGTAAATCAATAAGTGTAAATTCAACTAGGGCAGATGAGGAATTGATAGCAGCCATTTTTGTTAATGTGTTATAATAAATAACAATACATGCTGATACAATGTAGAATCATAGTTCAGAGCATCGCTCTGAGTCACCTGTGGGCTTTCAATCCTGCACTAATTACTTTCTATTGTGCACTAGTTATGATCTTGTTATTCCTCATTGTTGCCAACTTTGAGCTCTGTCCAGGGTGCTGAAAACACAATTTTGAAAGATAAAATAAGAAGAAAGAGCCTGTAATTTTCAGTCGAGTGAAAAATGCAAGGTGAGAATCAAAGAGACAACAGGAGTGAGCATAGGTGATAACATGTAGCTCCAGGTATGATTTTTAAAAAACAAGCTAAAACTGAAATTCCATCCTGAGTGAGCAGGAGGCAGGTGAAGGGGGTACAGTGATTGGTTAGTGAAGGAACATGCGGTGATTGGTTAGTGAAGGGAGGTGCAGTGATTGGTTAGTGAAGGGAGATGAGGTGATTGGTTAGGTGTATTGAGAGGGAAGAGGGACAAATCAAGGAATGTTTGGGTGTGAGCAACTCAGTGGCTGATTACCATATTCACAGAGAGAGGAGATATGACTGGAGAAACAAAGTCTTAATTGATGTGTAATGAGTCCAATCTTGTGCATGTTAAGCTTGGGATGTATATAGAGATAACCCATAAATGGTTATTTTTATGTAACCCTAGCTACTTTGGAGGCAGAGATCTGGGAATTGTGGCTCAAAGCCACCCTGGCAGAAAAGTCCATGAGACTCTTAGGTCCAACTAACCAGTATAAAGCTGGAAGTGGAGCTGTGGCTCAAGTGGCAGAGTACCAGCCTTGAATAATAAAAGCTAAGTGAATGTGTGAGGCCTTGAGCTCAAATGCAAGTACCAGCACACAAAAAAGAAAGTTTAAGCAAATTCATTATAGTGAAAATATTCACTTTTACTTATTTCTACCTTTTACATTATTTGAGTGCAAGAATAACATTTTACTTTGCATGTTTGTAGGACTTAGCACAGTGCCTGACACTTAGCAAATATTACATACATTCTTTTAAAGATTTTTTAATAGTTATTATAAAGCTGATGTACAGAGGGGTTATAGTATGCAAGTCAGGTAAAGAATATGTTTCTTTTTGGACAATGTCACCCCTTCCCTCCCTTTCTCCCAGTTTTACCCTCTAGTCCCCACCTACAAATTGCATAGTTCATTTTCATTACATACATTCTTGTCAGGTTAGTTACTTTGGTGAAGACTTCCAAATCTACTATAGTCTATATCTACTATAGCCTAAAATTTATTTCACATTCAAGACTTCATTGAAAACAGTGAAAGGATAAGCATTTTTTTTTTTTGGCCAGTCCTGGGCCTTGGACTCAGGGCCGGAGCACCGTCCCTGGCTTCTTCCCGCTCAAGGCTAGCACTCTGCCACTTGAGCCACAGCGCCGCTTCTGGCCGTTTTCTGTATATGTGGTGCTGGGGAATCGAACCTAGGGCCTCGTGTATCCGAGGCAGGCACTCTTGCCACTAGGCTATATCCCCAGCCCAGGATAAGCATTTTAACTTGTGATTAACATAGGATGAGTTATAAAGCTTATTAATTTCCATGTTCCTAAAAATGCAGAAACATTTCCATTCCATATTTGAAAAACCATTCTTGTTTTAAATAATGGGCTTTACCTACAATTAATAAGTTTGTTAAAATACTAAGATGTTTATAACTGTGCTAGCATGTTACTTCTTTGCTGATAAGGATGATTTGTGTCCTAGAGATTTTTTTTTTCATTTCCTGAATGTTGTAGTGAATTTGAAGGGAAAGAAATTAAACAAATGTGTCTTAAAGTGCTTAAGTAGTACTCTATCATCCAGGCCTTCATTTCAATTGCAAAATCCTGATATATCAATATTGAGTCCAATAACAATCCTTGGACTTGTGAATCTTTGAAAGAGAATGAACTTTAATAAAGGACTGGAAATTCTGCACTTTTGTCCACATCAGAGCAGCAATTGGGCAATATAGCTGTCCCTCTTCAATGTTAAATTTGCTGGCTGAATAAAGTACTCCTCCGACAAATGAGACCTAACCCATTCTTACTACATTTCTAAGGTATGGGTCTTTTTTTGAAAGGTCCTTGAATTCATATGTCATAGTATAAATGCGCACATTTAAAATAGAAGGAACACATTGTAGAAGAGAGAAAGCAGCATTCAACTAAACGTAGCAGCTTGATCCCTTTCAACAGTGTGGGATATAGCTGACCATCTTTTTACCCTTTCTGGTGACAGATGTCCAAAGTCCTACCAACTTTACTAGACTAAAATTACTTGTCTTTGCACTAGGAAATCTCCATAGATTACTAAGGCTTAACTGTGTGTGTGTGTGTGGGTGTGTGTGTGGTGTGTATATTGGAGTTTGAAGAGAGTGCCTTAGGCTCTCACTTGTTTGCTTTTTCTCTCATGGCTTATTCTCTACTACTTGACCACATTTGCATCTTAGGTTTTTTCTGCTTGTTGGCAGGAGATAAGAGTCTCACCAATTTTTCTGCCTGGGCTGACTTTGAAGTATAATTCTCATATGACTGTAGCTAGGATTGCAAGTGTGAGCCAGTGTGGCCAACTCTGATATTTTCACTCTTACTAGGTATTTGTACCTTTCAGTGGTCAGTAATGGAATCTTTTGAGGTACTTAATAGTTTGCAACTACTTACAGAGAGACCATTAACACAAGTGCTTCAATGAGAAAAATGCTGCTCCAAAATGGCTTTTCCTGACATAGAAATCCAACAAACGCTTAGTTTTGCAGGCTTTGGTCAAAATCTACCTGCTTAAGAAGATTTCCTAGTTAGGGAAAGGCTATCTGAGAAAGGCTGTCATTCTGTGTTTATCATCTGTATCATTGCCATCAGCTTCTTGCAGATTGAAGGGGGGAGTCATGAAGTCTTAGCCTCATTATAGTACAGCTAGTTGCTTAGTGCCTGGGAGTCACTATGGTTCAGATCTCATTCTGAGATTGGCAATCCATAAACTCTACTTTGTGCTACATTAGCCCCAATAGGAAATTGACAACTGACTGATATTCAAATCGAGATTTCTAGGAACAAAAACTCTCATATACCCACAATACAAAAACTAATTTACCATGATCAAGTACAAATGAATCATCATTTGTTTTGTGCGCTTGGATGAAAACAAAGGAAGGTATATGCCAGGTGCTTCTGGTTCACACCTGTAATCCTAGCTACTCAGGAGGTTGAGATCTGAGGATCACAGTTTGAAGCCAGCCAGAAGAAAGTTCATGGAGACTCTTGCCTTCAATGAACCAGAAAAAAGATGGAAGTGGAGATGTGGCTTAAGGGATAGAGCGCTAGCCTTGAGTAAAAACGCTCAGGGCCTGAGTTCAAGCCACTGTACCAATCCTCCCTCGCAAAAAAGATTATATTAAAAACAAATAAATGAAAGTTTATATGCCATTACCTGCCGAGCTAGGTTTACCTCCCCTGGCGTGGGGATGCTAAGCTTACTCTCTTATCTGCGCTCCCTTTCTCACCCTCTCCCCTGGCTGCCCAACCTTCAGGCAGGCCAAGGTGGAGTGGGGGAGTTAGGGTAGGCCTCAGGTGCACGTGGCTGAACGAGATCCCCTTTCCTCCCTCCTTACCCACCAAGGAAGCCAGGTGCACATGGAGTCTCGAAGTCTGGGAGAAAGCTTCAAGAGCAATCTGGTTTAATAGGGAAGTGGCTAACCGTTAATATAGTAATGCTGACGAGAAAAGGGGTGATAAAGCAGGAGCTGGCGATAGGCTGGCGAGCTTGTCCTAGGACCCCTTCATGGGCTAACGTCACTCCCATAGTACCACCCCCTGGGCAAAGCCTGCAAAAAGGGGAGTACACATGCTAGCTGGCAAGAAGTTGGGGGGCTTGTCACAAAGCTACTCCTTCTGGTTCCGGACCCAGAGAGTTGTGGCTTGCTTCCACACTGCCCCAGGGCTGGGGGAAGGGCAGCATCTCGGGATAGCTCTCCTTGCCCTTCCCCCCTCAAGGCCAAAGCTGAATCCCCAACAATTACCAAGCAGGCTTTATCTTTTGGAAATAAGAATGGCTCAATATGATATTGCAGAACATTAACAGAATAGAGTTAACAGCACATGACCATCTCAATAGTTGTGAAAAAATAATGACAGAATTCAACACATTTTCATTTAAACAGAAAACTCTTGACAAACTATCCAACTATGAATAAAAGGCATGCACTTTACATAATAATAGAATATATGAAAACTCCACAGACAGTATCATATTTGACAGTGAAAGGCTGAGCATTTTCTTCTAAACAAGGCAAGGATGCCAACTTATCTACTTCTGCTCAACATAAGCTTTGGCAGTCCACACCAGCATAACTGAGCAAGAAAAAGAAGCAAGCATTGTTGTATTTAACTACAGAGAGGCACTTGACCTTAAGTCAACCTTGAGACATACATCAGACACGTTACCTATCAATCTGGACTTCTCTAGGATTTATCCTGTGCCTGGGTGATGTCCCTGAGATGATGTTGATGATGATGATGGTGGTGGTGGTGGTGGTGGTGGTGGTGGTGGTGGTGGTTTTAGTTCTGGTGTCTCCAATTCATGCCTACCTTTTCACTTGTTAGGCAAGTACACTGACATTTGATCTCTATCTCCAGCCCCTACCTGAGCTTTCTGTGGTCAAGGCAAGCTCTCTACCACTTGAGCCACAGCTTCACTTATGGCTTTTTGGTGATTAATTGGAGATAAGAATCTCACAGACTTTTCTGCCTGGATTGGTTTCAAACTGCCCCAATACTGCCCTGCCCCTCTACAAGGTACCTGCATCATATCTATCTATTTATTTATTTATTTATTTTTGGCCAGTCCTGGGGTTTGAACTCTGGACCTAGTCACTGTCCCTGAGCTTCTTTTGCTCAAGGCTAGCATTCTACCACTTGAGCCACAGTGCCACTTCTGGCTTTTTCTGTTTATGTGGTGCTGAGGAATCGAACCCAGGGCTTCATGCATGCTAGGCAAGCACTCTACTCCTAAGCCACATTCCCAGCCCCAGAGACTCTTGTCTCTAATTAATTACACAAACAGCTGGAAGTGGCCCTGTGGCTCAAGTGGCAGAGTGCTAGCCTTGAGTCAAAGAAGCTCAGGGACAGTGCCTAGGCCCTTCAAGCCCTAGAACTTGCACAAAAGAGTTTTGTTTGCTTGCTTGCACTGGCACTGGGCTTGCACTTAGGGCCTTATATTCTCACTTGGCTTTTTATGCTCAAGGCTAGTGCTTACTGTCTGACTAAGATCCAGTATCAAATTAAAATGACCAACACCTGTGGCTTTTGGGGGGCACAATTATTGAACAGCAATGCTGCAATCTGAGTGCAGACTGGCTGGTTTCAAAGCCTGCAAAACAAGGAACAGAATAGCTTCATTTAACACATTTAATTATATTTAGTCATGTTTTTAACATATGCATTTACTATGACCTCTTCTTTCCCCTAGCAAATAGATTTGAATTAGCTAAAAAAAAAAAGACCTTGGAGTTTATCTGCTTGCGTTCTAAAATCCTTGATTATTGACATGTAAATTGTCAATAATTTAAAGTGACTTGCCCAAGGTCACAAAATTAATGTCTCTGTGGCAGTAAATAGTTGGAACCACCAAATTCTGCTCTAATGGTTTTTCCACTGTACCGCTTTGCTTCTTTTTGTCTTGTTCTCACTTAGAAAAGGTAACAAAATTCAAGCTGAAAGAATTTAATAATAATTGGTATGTTGAGGTGACAGTTCCTGTGAGATAACAATAACCATTCTATGATTTTAACTTAATTTAAATTGTATACCATTTTCTCTCAATGAAAAGAATTTTGCGAGGAAAAAGTATGTAGAATATGTAGTTTAGTATGTTGTTAAACCACTGTGTGGTCCCAGAAATTTCATGTAATTATATATAGATATATATGAGTATACACATTATATATATAATACCTTATATATGTATAAATTACATATATAAACATGTATTTATATATTGGTGTATATAATCTATAACATACATATTGGTGTATATAATCTATACATAATATATAACTATATAATATATACATGATATAGAATATATAGAATATATATCAAACATATAATATATTCAAATATAATATGTAATATATGCCAATATATTTGTATATATTAAATGTAGTTGTGTGTATTATATAGTTTGTATATGTATGTATCTGTACATATATCTGTGGATATATATATGTATTTATATGCCTGTATATATAGAGAGAGATGTGGATATGTATATAGTGATGTTTGTAAGTGTGTGTATCTGTGTGTGATGGAATTTTACTCATCTATCAAGAGGAATAATATTATGTAATATCAGGCCATTTGCAGGGAAGTGAATGGAGCTGGCAACATTATGTTATATGAAGTAAGTCAGGCTCAGAGGACCAAACAGCCTTATGTTTTTCTCATATGTGGAAGTTAGATCTACATTATAAATATATATGAAAACATACATAGGGATGTATGCACCTATGCACAAGTAAATCAACTACAGTATAGTATACACAAGGGAGGATTCCAGTGGTATAACTTGCAGGTTACCAAAACAAATAACAGGAAGAGGAGGCATATATTTCCCAGAGGAGGGTGGAAGTCAAGTCATGAGAGGACAGATGAATGGAGAGAGGACAGGTGGGAGAATGCAGTCATTATAGTCAATGTATGTGTGTGAAGATAGAACCAGGTGACTTGAGCTGACTGGAGGGTGGGGTTGGGAGAGATGGGGGAGAATGATGGAAGGGGTGATATTGATCAAGGTGCTTGGTACTTATGAGCTGACATGTAGAATTGAAACCCCTTTGTACAACTACTTACAGATAACAGAAAACTATATAAATAAAAAAGAGAAGGTATTTAGGTCTCTTTTGATGTGCATGCTTTATTCGCACATGTCGTCATAGTGAGCCTAGGCAGAACCAGGAAATGCTGTGTTTTCTTAGTATGCACATGCATCTTCACATTGCCGTATTTGAATTGGGGCAAAGAATCAAGATTGCATGTAGAGGGAAAATCCTCTCTCAATTAGAGATGGTCTAGAGAGCCCACTCTACTTTCAAGTTTCCCCTGGCCCTCTATAATAAAGCTGGCTGGGATTCTCTGCGATAGAGCACAGAGTAACACAGTACTTAATGTAATGAAATTTGATGATCACAGAGAGGAAATGACAAGCCAAAAAACTGCCACGAAACCACATTAAAATGTCCTTGGCATACATTGGAATTACCCCTGTTGCGTTGCAAAAAATAGCATCATGATAGAGTTTCTGGAATGAAAAGAACAGAGCATTGCCAAGGTTGAAACTCTCAAAGGCAATTCACTATGTTTTTTTTCCCCCTCTATGAATAAATGAGCTGATTTTTTTACTTTCATCATAATGTGCACATATATAATCAAATAATCTTTCACGGAGTTCTAATTTTATACCTGCATTATATGAAGGTATTCATTATTTGCTTCTACTAAAGCATCTTTGTGTGTGTGTATGTGTGTGCACACACACGTGTGCATGTTCCATAAAAATCTGACTTTTACCTCCAATTAACCAGCAAACTGCCAGAAATGGAGGTATAGCTCAATGATAGAGCTCTAGCCTTGAACAAAAAAGTTAAGCAAGAACACAAGGGCCTGAATTCAAGCCCTAGTACCAGAGCACCAGCACACCCACATGCACACACACTCATTCATGTTGGTTGGTTTAGACCAACTGGGCCTACCTCCAATTCATATGTTGAAGTCCTAACTAACAGCTTTTATGTCAGAATGTGACTAAATTTGGAATAATGACTATAAGTAAAACAAAGTGAGGCCATTAGGTTGGTATCTAGTTCAGTACCACTGGTGTTCTTCTAAAAAAGAAATTATTTTAATAAAATGTGGTATATATACACAATGGAATCTTATTCATACATTAGAAAGAAAGATTATGTCATTTGCAGGGAGATGGATGGACCTAGAACAAATCATGCTAAGTGAGGTCAGCCAAGCTCAGAGAGACAAACAGCGCATGTGTTCTTCCCTATGTGGAAGCTAGATCTAAACTATAACCAGACATGGTAATCTCTGCATAACTCTAGCCACCAGGTGTTCACATACAGTCAGAATAAAGAACAACACCCGTAGGGGAGGAATGCAAAGGTGTAACATCTCTGAATGTTTGTTTAAAATACCATTTATCCCAACAAATTCCAGGAAATGGGGACATGAGTTTTTGTTGGTGGTGATGTTTATCTTTGCTATGGGGATTTTTTATTGTAAAGGGGGAGTGCACAGAAAGGGAGGGAGGAAGAGTGAACAAATACAACCAAGCTATTTAGTATACACTATGTGGAAAATTAAATATACAACTTGTGGGAAGGGATGGGAGGGGAAAACTGGAGAAAAGAGAAGGAAGGGGTGACATTGTTCAAAAAAAAAAAAAAGAAATGTACATATTACCTCACTTATGAAATGGTAACCCCTCTGTATAACACCTTAATAATACCAATAAAATTATTTCTTTTTGAAAAAAAATTATGACAGATCATTTTGATCTTGGATTTGTAGCTTCTAGAATTAAGATAAAATAGATTCTGTTATGTAAAGCCTTTTAATAGTTAGTATAGTGTTATAGTAGCCCTAGTAAACTAATAGTGATAGATAATTTTAAAAATACAATAAAACTTGTACCAATTAACTTTCGTTCCCAAGCAATTAATGTTGTGGGGTTTTTTTTTCAAATGAAGAGTCAAATAATATAAAACAGGCCCATGTCATAAATTTTTGCAAAGGCAATTTCTATAGCTTCATTATACTCTTGCCCACTCACCTACTTATTCTGTATTTACATTACAAGGTCAGAGCAGTAGGTATGATTTGCAGAGATATGACCCCTGGGGCACTTTATTATTTTCTGTCATGAAAGGAAAGATTGAATGTTTAGTCTACTACACTTGGGAAAGCAGGGAATGAACCATTAGACTTGAAGAAATATTCATAAGTTAGAAAAAAATAGGTTTGAGGTTGGCTAGATATTTACTCAAACAATGCTTTTGGCCTAATCATGTGTAAAGATGGAACACTTACTAAAATGAATACACATACATCTACATACAAGCAGTAATACCATTTGACTCATAATGTCAAAGAGGCATTGATTCAACAGGGTTTGATCATGGTCTCGACACTTACTTTCTTTTCTTTTCTTTTTATTTTATTTCATGCTGACCTTGGTATTAAGATGCCATCTCACTGGGCACCAATGATTCACACCTGTATTCCCAGCTACTCCAGAGGCTGAGATCTGAGGATCATGGTTTGAAGCCAGATAGGGCCGGAATGTCTGTGGAGACGCTTATCTCCAATTAAACAGCAAAAAGGCAGAAGTGCAGCTGTGGCTCACATGGTAGGGTACTAGCCTAGAGCAAAAAAAAAAAAGTATAGCACCAAGGACATGAGTTCAAGCCCTAGTTCCTACACCATTAAAAAAAAAGAGTAAACCAAATTCCAAGCCCTGGGTTTATGAGCAAGTTGAGCCCCAACACCATGATTTCCCATTGACTGTGAGGTCGTTGCAGGCCCTAGTATGTTTTTCCTACAACAAGACTCTGCTCCTGGGGCCCAGGTGAAGGGACCAGGCCAGAGGACAAAGCTCACACACAGCTCATGTGCCCCACCAGAGGTTTTGAAGCAACTCACCTCAAGATTTTCTTTCCTTCCCTTCCTCACCCCCTACCCACTGTGACCCCCATGGCTCTCTTTTCTAAAAAGCATTCCTGGGAGGATAGAGGATTTCCTTCATGCATACCTCTTTGTTTGGTAAAGCTCTCCATAATATGTATTCTGTTTGGGTTGCCATAATTCCCTGATGTCAGGTATCACCCCTTCAGGGCAATAACTAAGCTGTAACCCTTAAAATGGTTAGCTTTAAAGAAAAATTTATTGCAGATTATATATGCAAAATTTGAGGAAATGTTCGGTGGTGGTGGTAGTGGTGGTGTGTGTGCGCGTGCGAACGCCAGTACTGAGTAACTGTGCACTATCCTCTATCCCTTAGCTTTTTTGCTCAAGGCTAGCACTCTACCACTTGACCTTCACCTTCACATCTGGCTTTTTGGTGGTTAATTGGAGATAGAGTCTCCCGGACTTTTGTTGCCCAGGCTGGCCTCAAACCATAATCCTTGGATCTCAGCCTCTTAAGAAGCTAGGATTACAGGTGTGAGCTACCTGCACCAAATGTAAAAATGTTCCTGTTATTCCCATCCTTGTAATATTAACCCACACTCACCACAACAAATCAGTAGAAATATTTGCTTGTGAAACAACACAAAAATCCTCCTCTGTTTATTTCTGTGAGCTACTCACCTGTTCCATCAAGTTCATGATAGATACAGTGTGTAAATCAATGATTAGTGTGCCCCTTCATTATTTAAAAGCCCTCTACAAACCTCATTTCAGAGTCAGATTCCCGCATCAAAGCCCCAATATAACTCAACAAGGTGCTTTTATTCCATTTCTTCTTTTTGTATTTAGATGTAATTTACTTCCTTATATTTACTTATTTATAGAAAATAATTTAAGCAGCAACTAAGAAAGTGCTGTTGTTATGGAGATTCCTCAGAAGGCTATGGAGATTCCGCAGAAGGCTAAATGTAGAACTCCCCTATGACCCAGCAACCCCACTTTTGGGTATCTATCCAAAAACCAAAAACCAAACAAAATCACAGTAAAGCCACCAGCACAACAATGTTCATCACAGCGCAATTTGTCATAGCGAGAATCTGGAACCAACCCAGATGCCCCTCAGTAGACGAATGGATCAGGAAAATGTGGTACATATACACAATGGAATTTTATGCCTCTATCAGAAAAAATGACATTGCCCCATTTGTAAGGAAATGGAAAGACTTGGAAAAAATTATACTAAGTGAAGTGAGCCAGACCCAAAGAAACATGGACTCTATGGTCTCCCTTATTGGGAATAATTAGCACAGGTTTAGGCAAGTCACAGCAGAGAATCACAAGAGCCCAATAGCTATACCCTTATGACCACATAAGATGATGCTAAGTGAAATGAACTCCATGTTATGAAAATGATTGTTATATCACAGTTGTAACTACTTTCAACGTCCCATGTGTATCTGTAGCTTCTACTATTGATGATGTTCTTGTATCACCTTCCTGTGGTTGTATCTACACTATCTCTGTAATCTTATCTAAGTATATTGGAAACCGTGTATACTGGTATTAGAACTAGGAAATTGAAAGGGAATACCAAAATTGAGAGACACAGGGTATAAAAAGAGAAACAACTACAAAAGCAATACTTGCAAAACTGTTTGGTGTAAGTGAACTGAACACCTCAGGGGAGGAAAGGGTAAGGGGGAGGGGGGAGGAGGGTATGAGGGACAAGGCAACAAACAGTACAAGAAATGTATCCAATGCCTAACGTATGAAACTGTAACCTCTCTGTACATCAGTTTGATAATAAAAACTTGAAAAAAAAAAAGAAAGTGCTGCTGAGAGCTCTCGTTAGTAGATAACAGACTTAAAAAAAGAATATTTTCAAAAGACGTTACAATGACTGATAGCCAATAAATAAATAAATAAATAAATAAATACATACATACATACATACATAAATTAGTAGGGTCATAAAACAGAACTCTGTCATCTAAGGTCAGCTTACAGTTTTAGAAGGGAAGTGTCCATTTAAAATAAATATGTTACGTAGACAATAAATCTAGCATTCATGAAATTTGGTATGTTTGTACATATGAATACAAAAGTATTTATATGCATGAGTTTAGGCTCTTCGCCTAATTAAGATGAGGACCCGGCTTGATCACAATCTATATAAAGTAAAAAGGGAAGTTGAAGAAATGTTAGAATTATGTGCTCAGTTTCTCACCCTCAATTAAAATTATAAGTATTCATTATATATCTCTTATCTTCATGAACTATGTATAAAGATATGAGTTTTTATTTTGCAAGTAAGGCAATGCATACATGAACGTTTTTAGGTCTGTTTGTAAAACATCTTTAGAAACATTAGTTATCTCTCTTAAGTGGAACTGTCAAAAAAAGATATTCTGGGCTTTAGCTTTCTATGTTAGAATTCTAGAAAACTATATGTTTTCTTTCAATAAATAAGTTCACCACAAAAACCGACTGTTGCCAGAATAATGTCTAAGAGTGTTTATTTGCTCTTTAAATAAGACTTTTTTATTGTAAAAACTGCTTTAAGTTTTTAGTTTGCTACACATGATGTTTTTAAAAGCCAGTTCAGATGAAACATTTAGTATCATCCTTTGAATGTGCCATTCTTTCCTACTATATGGAATTTAAGTGACAGCAATATAGCTTGAACATTCTTTTTTCTGAAAACACACTTTTCCTTTTAACCTATACACAAACTCAATTAGTGTTCAGTCAGTAAGTAGAAAGGCATTTACAGAATCAATCATTTTGGGTTATGGAGGAGACACCCTGAAAGCTCACTAATGGAATGGAAGCAATGCTGGAAACTCTACAAGCAGGAACAGCCTCAGAGGAACAATTAAATATGTATGAAGAATGTTTGCTGAGAAGTTCAAATGCATCAACCTGGGGTTTATATTTTTGGTTTAATTTATTCAGCACCTTCCAGTGAACTGATGCCTGATGACTTAAAAACATCTTGGGACCCTGTGTCTACTGCATCCTTTATGCATCCTTTATAGAGCTCTGACTAACAGACACTGTGCCTCGATGGTGTGTGTGTGTGTGTGTGGTGTGTGTGTGTGTGGTGTGTGTGTGTTGGTACTAGTATTTGAACTCAGGGCTGGAAAGCTTTCACTCAGCTTTTTTGCTCAAGGATGGCACTCTACCACTTGAACCACACCTCCACTTCCAGCTTCTGGGTGGTTAATAGGCGATAAGAGTCTCTCCAATTTGTCTGCTCCACTTCTGGCATTTTGCTGGTTAGTTGCAAATGTCTCATGACATCAAAGCGAGCCCAGGCTGGCTTTGAACCATTATCCTCAGATCTTTGCTTGCTGAGTAGCTAATATCACAGCACCTAGTGGTTATTTTTAATTATCTCAAGAAATACAGGCAAAGGAGTGGGGAATGGGAGTTTGGGATTAGCATTCAGCAGCAGAACCTCATTAATAAGTCTGGCAATATTAAATGTATGTCAGTCAATCTTCAGCCCATTTAATAGCAAGTATCAGCATTAGCTCAGCTGCCATTTCTGCTCTTAGTACTGCTATTTAGGCCTTGCAATTGCTATTCACTTGTGTTATTGCTCTAATCCATATCTTCAGATCATTGGTTTTCTCTCTCACAGAAAAGAAATATGTAAATTAGCAACTAGCTGCACTTTACATCATTAGTGAGTAACAAAGCTATTATAATATTACTGATTAAATCAACTGTTAAAAGTTTTTTGGGAAAAAGCAATGAGACAAGAAGGCGACATTTTCTTATATAATCTACATCCTTTTTGAAATAGCAAAGTGGTAAAAATATTGAGTAGAGAACACTGCTAGAGAAATATTGGAGGTTGTTGTTTTTCTGAAGATTACATTAAATTGATTTTGTACACCATTAACAATCTCTCTTTCTCTTTCTCCCTGTCTCTCACTCTCTCTCTCTTGTGCCAGTAGTGGGGACTGAACTCAGGGCCTGGACATGTCCGTTCACTTTTTCACTCAAGGCTAGTGCTCTACCACTTGATACACATCTCCACTTTGGATTTTTTTTTCAGTTTAATTAGAAATCAGAGTCTCAGGGCTTACCTGCCTGGGCTGTCTTTGAACTATGATCCTCAGATCTCAAACGCTTCCTGAGTAGTTGGGATTATAGGCATGATCCACTGGTGCTCAGCTGTAATGATCTCTTACTGGGGAAATTTACTCACATATTTCTTTAAGGTAGAGTCTATAGTAAGTAGAATTAGCAAGCAATTAGAATGCATAGCATGGACAACTAAGTCCACCTCTAATCGAGATTTAGAAGGGCCTGTGTGGGACATGTGCCAAATTTCTCCACTGCTTCACTACATCCTAGGAAGCAATGATGCTGCAGACATAAGGCCCAGCACTTGTGAATGAGTAACATCTCTGATGAGGCTGAGGCATTAATCTCTGAAATAATCTACAGTATGATTAAAAGAGAAAGCTAGCAGAGCACCAGTAGCTTACACCAAGAATCCTAGACACTCAAGAAGTTGAGATCTGAGAATTGTGGTACAAAGCCAACCTGGGGCGGCGGGGGGGGAAACCATGAGACTCTTATCTCCAATTAATCATCAAAAAGCTGGAAGTGGAGCTGTGGCTCAAGTGGTCGAGTCCTAGCCTTGAGCAAAAAAGCTCAAGGACAGCACCCAGGCTCTGAGTCCAAGCACCAGGATGCCCCACCCCTCAAAAAATAAGGCATTACCATAATTTCACAGGATCTAAAATGAAAATAGATCTTCTCAACCTGAAGTCCCAGAGAGATATTTAAAAGGCCATTACTGACAAGATTGTCATGGCCGACTTATGAGCTGTAAAAGATCAGTGTTCTCAAGGCTTGCTTCAGGACTCTGGCATTTCAGGTCTCCAAGGCCCTCTGTTGAATGGTTTTCTTCTACTCAGGGAGTCATGGGTTGGTTGTAAGATGATAAGTTTAGCTCCCTTGAGAGCCCACACTTAATCATGTGTGATACCCACATGAGTCCAAGTGGCATTTCACCACTTCCTAGATTACCCAGGACACATTTTACAGCTTATTCTTTTATGGATAAAGTAGATATTAAAAGCTAAGCACTGAATTAATTTATAGTCCAGGCCACAGAATAATTAGAAATAGCAAATCATCTTGCTAGCTAGCTCTGAATCGATCAGCAACCTGAACTAGTTTTAGTCAATACTGCTGTATACCTTGAATAATGAAAAATATTTTAAATCCTTTGCTTCTACAGAAGCTATGCACAAACTTCAGAGACCACAAACTAGTAGGTAACAAACTCAAAAATATCCAGCACTGGCTTCTTCTTCTTTAAGTGAAGGAAAGGTAGTGCTGGGGGGTAAATTCAGGACCCAACTCCAGAAATAGCTTCTTTTCTATTTGCTAGTCCTGAGGTTTGAACTCAAGGACTAGGCACTGTCTCTGAACTTTTTCAGCTCAAGGCTAGTGCCCTACCATATGAGCCACAGCTCTACGTGTGTGTGTGTGTGTGTGTGTGTGTGTGTGTGTGTGTGTGTGTGTGTGATTAATTGGAGATACGAATCTCATGGACTTAACTGCCCATGTTGACTTCAAACCCTGATCCTCAGATCTCAGCCTCTTCAGTAGCAAGTTATAGTCATGAGCCACTGGTGTCCAGATAAAAATAGCTTTTTAGAATATGGATCCAAGGCCGGACACTGGTGGCTGACATCAGTAATTCTACCTTCTCAGGAGGCTGAGATCTGAGGACTGTAGTTTAAAGCCAGCCCAGACAGGGAAGTCTGTGAGACTCCTATCTCCAATAATCCACCAGAAAACCAGAAGTCGCACTGTGGCTTAGTGGTAGAGTGCTACCCTTGAGTTGAAGAGCTCAAGGACAGCACCCAGGCCCAGAGTTCAAGCCCCATGACTGACTCCATATATACATACATATATATATATATACACATACACACACACATATATATATTCAGATGTATATATTCAAATATGTATTCAGATATATATTTGTATATGCAGATATATATATATATATATGGTTGTAGAGGCCTCCAGACTCATTACTTATATAATAAAAACTAATAAGTACCAACCTGAAGGCATCCTAGCTTAATAGTTATGTTGTTATAGCATCAAGTTCTTCCTTTATTTCTGGCCTTTATTATCTGTTGATATACCTATATTCCATGAACCCATGAGCTATGAAGAAAAGGAGAGAAGAAGGAAGGAAGGGAAGAAGGAAGGGGAGGAGGGAGGAAGGAGGGAAGGAGGAAGGAAAAAGGAAGGAAGTTGATTTTGGACTATGGTTTGAAATGGTTAAAAATCCAACACTACTTTCCTATTTCTTATGTAATCACCTACTAAAACACAGAAAAAAATGAATAAATAAATGAGAATTAAAAAATTGCTAACCAACATTAATGAAAAAATGAATATGCATGGGATGAGGGATGAATATGGTTAACCAATTAGATTTCCTTTCAATTATATAATCAAAAATCATTGCAGCATATGCCCAAGGATCAAAAGGCAGGACAAATCATGCTAAAATTGTATTACCATCTTTGGAAATAATTTTCAGAATATTCCCCTTACAGTGTGACCTCTTATGAGTAGGTACATATACAAAATTATACATATACATAAATATATATGCACCCTGTATCGGCACGCAACAAACAGACAAAGATTTACATACAATTTATATATACAGAAACATTTTATGTTGGAATTCAGAGCATGTAAATAATGCACAAATTTTGAGAGGAACAGGACTCTTGCACATTTTTTAAAATTGCATTTCTACATTTCTGAACTGCTGAGGATTGGACCTAACGCTTCATCCATACTAGGCAGGTACTCTGCCATTGAGCTACACACCAGCCTCCATTTCTACATCTTGAAAATTGTATCCCTGTTGGTCAGATACACTTACTGTATTGAATATGGACCCAAAATGTCACATTGTAACCTTTGAAATAGGAGGAAGAGAAGAAACTTGCAATAATAACACAGTTCAATAGTGCTAAATTCCATTTGGGGCTTCATCTCATTATTTATGATTTGATCAGAATCACAAGATGAAATTATTCTCATAAATAATACATGTGTACCTCGTGTGAATTTTGATGTGAATTTATACAATGTAGAATTTTACTGTCTTGGATTTTATACCCCAAATTATAACCAGCAATAATATCGTGCATTAGAAATCAGGATGATGTCAAATCTTCCCAAAGAATTTATAAATATAATTAAAAGGAATTATGTAATATGAGCATTTTTACTTGTTTTTTCTTTCTCTGAATAGCATTTGATATAATAAAAATGCACTTTAAAAAATCTAGTACATTCAAACATTATCATTATTTTTTAAAAATTTTTCTGTTCTTACAAAGGTGATGTACAGAGGGGTGACAGTTATACAAGTCAGGTAAAGAGTACATTTCTATTTGGACAATGTTATCATCATTATTTTTTTAATGCTCAATTGTTTCCACATATTATTGACTGAATCTGTCTCAGTAGGTGAGGATAACTTGTTGATTTTCAGCCCTTAGATGTATTTTGTAACTTGGTGACTATTTACACATAGAGCCCTCATTCTGTGCTCACTGCCTTCTCCCTCTTGCCCTTGACAAATGACCTTCATCCCTGCTTGGAACCTTCCCTCACATAAAGGAAGAAGTGATTTATGCAGTATTTACTATATACTAATGCTAATGTTACTTCCCTGAGTCCTCAAATAGGGTCCCTGAAGAGACTCTAATCAGGGAAAGAAAAGAGAATGAAAGCAGGGAGGGACACAGGCATAGAAGAATATTCTTTTTATGGTGACCCAGATGCAATCCCATGCTCCTTGCCCAGTATCATATACTTGAGCTGAGCCCTTCTAATCTGCACACCTATCCCTTGCTAACCCTTCCTTTTTTGTTGCCATGGTGACCCACATCCTATGCAGAGATGTCTACTCTCGTTTAGTGGTTGTCTTTCCTCTTCTGTTGTCTTGGATCCAGGTCCTCACTAATGGCGGGCTCCTGCCTGTCATACTCGAAACTGCTGGCTAGGGTTGTGTCACCAGAGGATTTAAAAGCTTGGAAGGATATTTGCTATTAGAATATGATTTCAAGTTTCTGCTTACATAAAACCTTTTCTCCTGCATTGATACCTGAGCAAACTACATTATAGATTTCATTATAAAATACCTTTTTGGACATTCTAGAACCAAGCCAGCTGCTCCAAACTCGATCTCATTTGACACTCTGGCTCTGGCTCTCTATCTTCAAATTAAACATTTTTTATTCATGAAATTCTTATTGTCTATTTTCTTTGCAGAACAGCAAAATATAAAATATGTGGTAGAGCTGGGTGCCACTGGCTCATGTCTATAATCCTAGCTACATAGAGAGGCTGAGATCTGAGGATCACTGTTCAAAGTCATCTCTGGCAGGAAGTCTGTGAATTTCTAATCTCCAATTAGCCACAAAAAAAAAAAAAAGACCGGGAGTAGAGCTATGTCTCAAGTGGTAGAGCACTAGCCTTGAGCAAAAAAGCTTAGGGACAGTGTCCAGACCCTGAGTTCAAACTCCATAACTGACACAAAAATAAAGAAAAATAGGCTTTAGAGGATACTCATGGGGAAAATGGTGCTTATATATACACACATATATAATATGTATTATGAATGTATATTTTGAGTTGATCCAGAATTCTTTCACTCAGTCTTTCTGAACTCACCATAGTAAGGTGATTGAGTTAATTTTCATAGTCTTTACAATAATTTGTATCTAATAACTTTAAAACAAACAGTGTGGGAGAACCTGTAGATTATTAGGATTGACTGCTTTTTTGGAGGGAATAGGATTTTACCCTTTTCCATGAAGGAGACTTAATTACATTTCTCCTAGGTAGGATTTTTTTCTCCTTGATTTGGCTTTGAATTTAATTCTACAGGTACCAAAAATAAGACACCTACTTTAACAACTTAGCTGTGGCATGAAATTTGATGCTAGACACTACCAAACCTTCCAAAGCTTAAAAGAACCTCCTTACATTGTATCTTTAAATTTTCGTGCTTATGTATATTTTTTGGTTGTGGCAAGAGTTCTTGTTACCTGAGGCAGTTGCTGTCTGTAAGAACAGACATGGTCTTACTGAATGATGGCCATTATTCGTTCCAGTAGTTTAAAATATGTGTACCTCATATGGCTGAATGTGATGTTTCTTCCACTTAATGAAATCCAAAAATATTTTTTCCTCTCCCTTTGTGGCATATGGTATAGATCCTAAGAAAACATTTTATAACATGAAAGCACCACCAGGGAAAAGGAGATTAGAGTGTTTTGACATTTCTTTTATTTAAACTTTTACAGAGGAATACAATCAACCTTGTTAGATGAGAGAATCTATATTTATCCAAACTCCTTTGAAGAAACATTAGAGATGGGTCCAAAACATTTGTAATTATGTTTTTATCTTGGGAAGCTATTCACAATTCAGTAGTCAGTGTTTTGTTTATGGCATGGCAGTGGAGAAGATAGATTTCCTTGAGAATCACCTATACAGTTTAGATAATGAGCACAAATGTGTGTTTGTGGCTGTGCCCAGAGCCCTCTGGAATACTGAGGTGATGATTGAGAAGTTCAGCTTACTCATCCAGATGCTGCCTTGGTCTGCAACTTGTAATGCAATAGCCTCTGACTCCATGTAACCTTTGAACCCTTGAAGTATGTCTAACTGAGAAGTGCAGAAAGGGTTAAACAAGCTCACATTCAGGAATTCAGCAAAAAAAAGTTAAATGTCAAATTTATAACTTCCTACTGATTACATATTATAGTGATAGTACTTTGGATATATTGGATTAAAATGTAATTTGAATTAATGTTATGTTTTCCTTTGTATGTATACTTATGTGTGTGTATGTGTGTTTGTATGCATCTGTGTGTGCATGTGTATGCCCATGAACATGTGTGCCTAAATGCTTGTATTGGGGTTTGAAATCAGGGCCTGAACTCTGTTTTTTAGCTTTTTCTTTTCTTTCACTCTTTTCACTTAGGCTATACCTCCACTTTGGGTTTTTTAATGGTTAATTGAAAATAAGAGTCTCACATATTATTCTTCCTAGGTTGGCTTCAAACTAAAATTCTTAGCCTCCTGAGAATCATTAATGTGTGCCACCAGTGCGCATCTCTATTGATGTCTTCCTCTCCATTATTTTCCTCCTTAGGGTTGTGACTCCATAGTTAAATGTTTCTCTGTGTGTCATTTTTTTCATTATTTGAAGATACTACAGAAAATCTATCAAGACAATGACTTTTTTCAAGAAGTCTTTAAAGCCTACTAATTATTTTATTTTTGCATTTATTGATTTTTTGGTGCCTAGTACTGATGCTTTCTCTCAGGGCCTGGATATTATCCCTTAGCCTTTGTGCTCAAGGCTGGAAATCTACCATTTGAACTCTACAACTCCACTTCTGGCTTTTGGTGATTAATTGGAGATAAGAGTCACATAGACTTTCTTGCCTAAGCTGTCTTCAAACTGGGATCTTCTGAACTCAGCCTCCTGAATAGCTAGGATTACACACATAAACTATTGGCATCCACTAAGCCTGTTAATCTGTAAATTTGGGATGATGAATAGGATGATTGTTAGTAACAGCTATATAAGACTTCTCAATCTAAGGTGCAGTGCAATTTTTTTTTTTTTTTTTTGCCAGTCCTGGGCCTTGGACTCAGGGCCTGAGCACTATCCCTGGCTTCTTCTTGCTCAAGGCTAGCACTCTGCCACTTAAGCCACAGTGCCGCAGTGCAATTTTTAATACAACTAAATACACTCCTTAAGGAATGATGTTATGATATTCACTGAGGTGGACCCCATTTCTAAATATTTGTACACACACTACCTTGCAGTACTTACATGTGAATAGCAACCACATTAAAAATAACATTACCAGTTTTAAATTGAATTTACTTACTTGAAGTAGGCGAAAAAGCTTTGGGGATGAAATGTTACTAAATATTCATGACTAAATTGCTCTCACATCTACCCACATTTAACACTACTAATATCTGATCAGTTGAAGATTGGAGCACATGAATTGATGGAATTTTTTTAAGTGACAAAGCAGGATGTTTAACCAAGACAAAGTAGATCATTAGGGGAAATGAAAGGCTTGGAGTAAGAAGCTTATTGTTAGAAACAAATAGTTATGTCTTAAAAAAAACACAAACAAATAAGCACACAGGGTGAACATTTTAAAGAAGTCCATGCCATTTGAAGCTATTTAGAACATGAGGTGCATTGCTTTCCGGGGGGGGGGGGGGGGGCGGGAATTTTCCATACTGCTTGAAGGATGAGGCAGGAATGGAGGGAGCTGAGCAGGGGCTCCTCCATGGATTGCTCTTCCATTGAGAAGGGCTGCCTTAGCCACCAATTTCCACAGGTGTCTGTAGGTCAGGGAAAAATGCAGACACAGGCCTCATCAGCAACTTGAAGTTGCCACTGAGTGAGTAAAGGTAATTCCATGAACTTGTGCCTTGCAGATCCATTGTCCTCTTCTTCATTTGCCTTTGGGTCAGGTGGGCCCTGTATTTCCCTCTGATCCTGTCTCAGGGAACAAG
Source organism: Perognathus longimembris pacificus (assembly GCF_023159225.1). NCBI lineage: Eukaryota > Metazoa > Chordata > Mammalia > Rodentia > Heteromyidae > Perognathus > Perognathus longimembris. Next base: position 58,452,537 of record NC_063161.1, on the reverse strand, counting down.
TAACACAAGTGGAGGCTCATTTCATGTAAGATGAGAAGAACGGTGATTTCAAATGAGATTGTATCGAAAGGATATTGTGTCTCATACCTACAAAAAAGGGAGCTCTCAGGAGGAAAAGGCTTTTCACTTTCTAGACATTTTTGAATATGTTCCCTGTTTCATCTATTGGTAATGTTATCTATTATCTACTTTATGCAGTACAAAAATGTGTGTAGCATTTATTACTTGGTTTAGTGGGCAAAGCTTGCTCTTTCAGGGGTTAAATTATTTTAAAACGAGGTCCTTGTTTGATGATTATTTGTTATGACAAAGTGTACTTCAGGCCAGGTACATTTCAGGCCTCCCGACCCATACCTAGTTTGACAGTTGGAAACCATTCACAGAATTGAATTTCAGCAAGGAGAGGTTAGACAGATGGTCATAAATCTTCAGTTAAACATTCTAATAAGGATTTTCTCTATCTAAATAGAGTATGGTCATAATATTCAGGGCACAATGGAACTAGGAACTTGAGAGGATAATGGGAGTTGGGAAAGGGGAGGGAGAGTGATAGAAGGGTGACATTGGTCAAAATCGATTGATTGAAATCCTTTTGTACAAATATTTAAAGAGGATGAAAAGAAAACAAAAAATAACAAAAAGCATCTTAATCAAACTCTATAAAAAATGAGGGGGTAAGAGTTTAAGAATGTACTTTTGTATTATACTAGCTCACTATCTTTTGTGATAAATTAAGATTCTGTATTATATTTCTTCTCCTACTAGTATCCCTGGTAATTGGAAGATCAGATCCTTCAAAATTTGCCTTCCATTTTTATATGGTTTTGAATAGTAAGAATATGGTGGTTACAAAAACACAGATTGCATGTTTGGTCCATCTTAAAATATTTTTTAACAAATATAAAAACCAAATAATGAAGATTATTTATGCAACAACTTTTATGTTATAGGCACTTTCCACAATTTATTCAATAATTTGTTCAATAAATAATCTGCCTCACAGATAAAGAACTTAATGAAGTCCAAAAGCACACTAGTGACTCACTTACTGCTACATAATTAGAATATAGCAGAGTTGGCATTCAAACACAAGCCTTTCTCAAACAATTTCTTATGGTCTATTTGGTCCAAACTGTCAAACTATGATGTGAAAATTGCCAAAAATCCTGAAATTTGACCATTATGAGATCAAAAATCATATCATTGAAGATCCAGCCTGGTTTTTCATTGTATTTACTTAAATGTTTACACAAAAATGAATCGATGTTGGGATGCTACTTGATGGCTGTGATGAGATGTTTTACTTAAAATGTAACAACAAAGTATTCTACCTTATATAAGAAAATATATAGAGTAATCTCTTCCATAATTCTGCCATTGCTATTAAGACATTAGATTTGGATTTATTTTGTCCATAACGGGGCTGGACTCAGGACTTGGTGCTGTCCTTCAGCTTTTTTCTTCAAGGCTGGCACTTTACCACTTGAACTAAAGCTCCATTCTATCTTTTTGGTGGTTAATTAGAGATAGGAGTCTTACAGACTTTCTTGCCCTGACTGGCTTTGAACCTGAATCCTCAGGTCTCAGCCTTCTGAATAGCTAGGATTTCAGGCATGAGTCACTAGGATTTGAACCCAAATCCTCAGGTCTCAGCCTTCTGAGTCACTAGGATTTCAGGCATGACGTGTTTATTGGCCATTTGTGCTTTTTCTGGAAAGTCTGTATTTAGCTCCTTGGTCCATTCATTAATTGAGTTATTGATTTGGAGAGGGACTTGTATATTCTGGAGATCTCTTTGTAAATTCTGGATATTAGCCTTCTCTACGATGGATAACTGGCAAAAATCTTCTCCTTTCTGTCTGTTGTCTTTTTAGCTTAGTAACTATGTCTTTAGCAGCACAGAAACTTTTAATTATGACATAATCCCATTTGTTAATTCCCCTTCCAGTTTGCTTTACCCCTAAAACTCTACTCAGAAAGTTCTTGCCTATGCAAGTATGTTCTAGTATTTCTCTTGCTCTTTCCTTGTAGTACTTTCATTGTTTCCGGTCTGACGTGAAAGTCTTAGATCTACTTTGAGTTGGTGGTAGTGCAAGATGACAGACATTTTCCCACATCAATGGGCTTTAACATATACATTTGGCTTCCTTGTCAAATATCACATTGTTTTAAGTATATGATTGTTTCTGGACATTCCAGTTTATTCCATTGGTCTTCAGGCCTGTTTTGGGGGTAATACCAAGCTGTTTTTGCTATCATAACTCTAATAACGTTTGAGGTCTACAACTGTGATGTCTCCAGCATTTCTTTTCTTTTTTTCTTGGTCCCAATTTGCTTTGATGATTTGAGATCATTTGTAATTCCATATGAATTATTGAATTATTTTCTTTAGCTTGGTGAAGAATGACATTTGGGTTTTGATGGACATTGATGGGATGTAGGTGGGATTTGATGAAATTGTAGATTGCCTTTGACAGTATGGTCATTTTCACAAAATTAATTCTGCCAATCCATGAATTTAGGAGGGCTTTCCACTGCATGGTGTCTTGATGTCTTTGTTCCAAGTTTTATAGCTTTGACTGTAGAGGAGTTTTTCAGAAAGGAACAAGAAAGAAGATTTCGTGCATGGTGGGGGGTGCTAGTCATCTCTTTTGCACTTCTTTGATTCATTTTCCATTACTCTAGGCAATTGACTAAACATGAGAACATAATTCTTTGACAATTTCATCTATTGAAACTGGCAGCTAGTTTGCCTTTCCTTCCTATGTTAGACTTGCCCATGAGTAGACAAGATTACTGCTGTGTTTAGATAATAATATCAGTTCTAAAGAAGGCATCTGGGTGAGGCTTGTCTTCTTTTGTTTTTTTGTTTAACATTAAAACCAGGATGGGGGGCTGGGGATATAGCCTAGTGGCAAGAGTGCCTGCCTCGGATACACGAGGCCCTAGGTTCGATTCCCCAGCACCACATATACAGAAAACGGACAGAAGCGGCGCTGTGGCTCAGGTGGCGGAGTGCACAGCCTTGAGCGGGAAGAAGCCAGGGACAGTGCTCAGGCCCTGAGTCCAAGGCCCAGGACTGGCCAAAAAAAAAAAAAAAAAACCAGGATGGGTTTTGCCTTGTTTATTGTTCTGTAACTAATGCACACACATGGTAAGAACAAATACAAAAATTCAAGTAGCACACCCCGAAGTGGCCATTCAGAACTCTTCCCATACTTAATTCCTTTACTTTTCATAATCCTAAATCATTTGATTGCTCTCATATTTTATTAATTGATTTTTTTTTGGATGGCATCAGAGTTTGAATTCCAGGGCTCATACTTGCTAGGCAGATGCTCTACCACTTGAACCCTTTTTTCGCTCTGGTTCTTTGTTTTCCCATCTGGCCTGGATTATGTTCCTCCTATTTACACTTCCTGCTTTGGCTAGGATGGCAGGCTTGCCCTACCCAGCAAGCCCAGCTTTTATTGGTTAAGAGGAACTTTTGTCAGGATTAGCTTCAAAGTGCTGTGCACTGAGTATCTGCCTTGCAAGTAACAAGGATGACAGGCATGAGCACCGTAGCTGGCTTACTCTTATTCTGTATTTGACAACGTTAGAGAGTTATTATTAGGAACAAATGAACAAAAATGAGAGATTTACAACATGTATTAGTTTTCAATGCCCTTCTGAGACTAATATTTGCAAAGATTTTTCATTTATTCTTAGCTTTAGTTCTTCTATTTCTTACCTTCCAACAGTGACCTCATGTGTCTCTCTATCTCTTTCCCTTTCTTCATCTTCTAAACATCTATCAACGATATTGTTTCTTACACTATGCAAGTTCATTATACATTCTGTCCTTGGAACTGTAATCACCTTCCAGTTTGTCTATTGATTCAGCCTAACATTTGTAAATCCATTAATGATTTTTGAATTATATGTTGTATTTTAATTCAATTCATAGAATAATCAAATAATGTGACTGTCAGTGTAATTAAAGTTATGACATAAATCTTTTCAAGTGGAATACAAAGATAGCCAGTGCCACAGGCAGATAGCATCTCTGTGCTCATACACAATCAGTTGTCTAAAATCCTGAACAGTAAGTGAAAGAAGAAAGCAGAGAACACTACAGCACAGGAGACTAGTTAGGGCTTAAGTGGAAAAACACAGCATAGAAAAATGACGTTGAAAGAAAAGAGACTCGGTATATTTTTTAGGAGCAAGACTCCTACTGTATTTACTTTTAAGTTTATAAGCTAAATCTAGTAGACTCAAGAGAGAACCCAATTGTGCAATTCCTGGGAAAGGCAAAGTTGAAAAGTTCAACAAAATAAACACCAGGTAGCCAGTACTTGGAAGGGGTGAGGTTGGGTCTAGGGGAAAGAGGTGGATAAATGAAGAGAAGAGGAGGAAACTTCAGCCAAGACTCCAATATATAGCCTACAAAATTAAGAAGAGTGAGGGCAAGGATGGGTAAGGATGGGTGAGAATGTTGAAAGGGTGATACTGATCATGATCCATTCTATTTGTAAACTGCTTTGATGAATGGCAATTCCTTTGTACAACTAGTTAAAGATAATTTTTAAAATGAAGTAGAAAATAAATAAAAGAAGTCCTGATACGTGGGAATAAAGGAAGTTTTTAAAGCAGGTGTACTGTACTTTCTCTCTCTCTTTGCCATCACTTTTCTCTTCTGTATCACATGGCTCCATAGCTAAATTTCCATAGTGTTTCAGCCCCTTCCAGGAAGCCTCACTCCCCACCACACATCCCTTCCCCTGGTTGGGACCCTTCTAAGCATCTGCCCCAGAGGCAATTTCAGAGGAGTCCCTACCAACCAGAGGGCTGGCTGTCAAGGCACTTCCCCTTCCCAGCAGCAGGGGGTGCTTGCGATCACATTTCCAACTGCTAATGGTGTGCTGTAGGAGGAGGTCATGAGTGTGTTACATACACATCTTGATTTGGACAATCCACATGTGTACTGTCTACCAAAGCATTATCTAATACACTACAAATGCATACAACTTTACTCACCCATCAATCATAAGAAATAAGAATAAACAGGTTATAATAATAATTCATATGAGCCATGACTAGTTCACAGGTCTATTCTTTTTTCTTTTATAAACTTTGCTTTAAATATGTAGGCTTATGTGTGCTTATGAATATATATACATACATATGTATGCATATATATGTACATATTAGTCATTTTTTCTCATGAAGTTGATCTTGAGAAATAATCTACTAGGATTAGGTTAAGTTATATTTAACTAAGAAAACTTGCATGTAGGTTTTTCTTTAGAAATTTAATATGCCTAGAAGCCTTTTGAAGGTAATATTCTTTCTTGTTTGAGTGTAAGAAAAGACAAGAAAAGACAAAGCCTTGCTTGAACAATTATATATGTACTTGAAGGTAAGTAGCTAGACCAAGTTTCTTTCGAGACTGACTTTGGTTTTCTTATGCAATGTCTATTTTTCATAAGACTAAAAGTTGGTCTTCAGTTAAGATTTCTTTTCAAAATTAGGCAAGGGACCCTTCTTAGTTGAATTTAATTATCTTAGAATTCAGCAGCTATGCAGTTATTTTCTGTATTTAGTGATGAACATTATTTCTAATAAGCTATCATCTTAGAATCCGAATTCTAAATTCTAGAGTTGTGTTAGTTTTTAAAAATCATTTTTCAGTGTCCAAAAATGTCTTCTTTTTTTACAAACGTGGTCACAGTAAGTCAAATGATTACTTCCACATTTCCATTGAACTTCCCCTCCCGTCTCAGCTTATATACCTATCTACTATTCTACTTTTGACAATCTAATACTTGTGAAACACATCCTTATTCTAATTCTTAACAAATGAAGAGAAATTTGATGTCTTAACAAAACAATCGATTACTATCTCACAATCTTACAATTTAGAAATGTGTCCAGCTGTGCTTTGGGTTTTCTACACAGGCCAAAGTCAGGTTTATCTGGTTCTATTCTCTGTGTGTGTGTGTGTGTGTGTGTGTGTGTGTGTGTGTGTGCGTGCGCGCGCGCGCCAGCACTTGCTCTCAGGGCCCGGGAGCTGTTCTTGAGCATTTTTTCCCTCAAGGTTAGCACGCTACCACTTACAGCCAGCTTTTTTTGCAGGTTAATTGAAGATGAGTCTCATGGACTTTCTTGCCCAGGATGGCTTTGAACCACGATCCTCAGATTTTAGCTTTCTGAATCGCTAGGATTACAGGTATGAGTCTCAGTGCTAGGCTGGTTTCATTCTTAACTGAAGCAGGATTCAGTATCTTGTGGTTAGAGACTGAAGTCCCTATTACTTAGCAGTGTGCTTGGCTGCCCTCAACTAAGATGACTTGGTATCTGGGCTTCTGATTCCTTCCTTCTAAATAACAGACAGCCCCCCTCTGATGTTGGGAATTTCTCCATCTACTGCGACAAGTCAAAGGAAACTCTGGTTTTACAGAGCTTATGTGATTAGGCAAGGCTCACACAGATAATCTCCTTTTTGATGAATCCAAGGTCAACTGATTAGTAAACTTAATGACATCTGTAAAAACCCCTTTGTCATCTAGCATGACATTACCACAGGACTCACATTCCATTACAGATAGACTACTCAGTGTCAAGGAGAGAAGTTTGTCTAAGGCTGTTGGAATCCCTACTACAAAGACAGGGAATCTGGGACAAATATCTGAGTATCTGTTTGGTTGTCTTCAGTTCTCAGACTATATTTTCAACTCACCTGTCCCATTAATGGCATCTAAGTTTAGCATTCTGTTCCATTACATTTTCTTTCAAAATCATTTTGTATTTATCACTTATATCCTGGCAATTAAGTTGCAAGCATCCGATATGCATATTACTGCAACAGTCTGTGTTCTATTCCTCCTCAATCTGACTTCTCCCTTCTAGGACTGAATTAAACTCCTTCAAAAGCAATTGATAAGAACTCCTTCATTTACAGCACCAAATTAGCCTTCTTTGGACTTTTGAAACTATCTGAAATATAATTGTACCCATAAATATCCAAACTTACTATGCTTTCCTTGTCAGTCTGTATCCTAGCCTACCTTTGTATTTAGGCAGATTTAAACTTCCAGATAGCATGCAGGTAATATCTATAAATATTATAGATATTTAGCATGATCTATTTGACATGATTCTTGTTTTCTCTTTCTTAAAGTTACTGTATAGTTCTGGTGCCTCTTTTAGACCTTCTTTCATTCTCATTTATCATTAGGTATCTGCTTTTTCTAATTAGATTGAGTCCATTTCCTTAATTCTGTTGTAAAGTACTCATGGGCTGGTTTTGTGCTGCTAGCTAGCTGCCTCTCAAAATGTATACATACTAATTATTGTCTTAATAAATTAAGAAATAATTAACTTAAAGTCCAAATCTGTTTCTGTTTTTTTAAGCAAAGCCATCTTGGTTGTTTGTAATTTTTAATTATCTTTAAGTAATTGTACAGGGGGCTATCAATCTAATATGTCAGTTTATGAATACAAATACCTTTTCTAGTTTTGTTGTATCTTGTGTTTTTTTACTTATTTATTTTTTTCATTATCTTTATGTAGTTATACAAAGGGATTTCAAATCAACAAGTTGGTTTGTGAGTACAATACATCTTGATTAATGTCGCCCCTCAAAAATCAATTTCTGAGAAATACGCTTCTATGAATGGAATGACTTGAAGTGGCTCTTCTTTATTCCCAAACATAATGAGGAAGACATTTCTGTGTTTGAGCCATGTGATCATCTGATCTTAGCCTCTTGAATGGCCTGGATTACACGTGTGAGGCCCTGGCACCCAGCTAGCTTTATACACTTTTTGTTTTAACTTGGGAATTTTCATTCTTCATGATGACTTTAACAATTGTTTCTATTCGAATGATGCAGAATTCAGGATCTGACCTTGTCCTGGCCCAAATTCTTGTCTCCAGCTGATTGCTGTTTCTTCTTTTGTAACTGGCCTGCTCCTTAAATTCAACAGTGAGTTCTAAAGAGCATTTGTAATATTTCTTTTCTGCTTCCTTTCCTGCTTTTCCCTTTAGTTAGTGGTTTCACAATCACATTCATCACACAATTTAGAAACTTTGGAAATATCACCAACTCCTCCCCAGGTTTCCTTCATTATGCATCTCCAACAATTTCCCTATCTCCTTTCAAATTTGCCTTTCTGCTTATATCATCCCTTCTACTGTTGAAATCTATGCATCTTTTAAGACTAATCTTATGACTAATCTTCCCAAATATCTTTCAGCTATATCAGATGATCTTAGAAATTGGCATAGCATCATAATTTGTAACCTGTGATGCAATAATCTGTGTAGACATTGGTTTTTTTGTAAGTTACGAGGTTTGAACTCAGGTCCTGGGCACTGTTCCTGAGCTCTTTCACTCAGGGCTAATACTCTACCACTTTGAACCACAGCACCACTTCCAGTTTTCTGATGGCTAATTGGAGATAAGAGTCTCATGAACTTTCCTGCCCAGGCTGGATTTGAACCATGTTCCTTAGATCTCAGCCTTCTGAGTAGCTAGGATTATAGGCATGAGCCACCAGGGTCCAGCAACAATGACATTCTTCAACTGGTAGTAAACCCTTAAATGCAAGGATTATTCCTGTGTCCCCCTCCCCCCCATCCAACTCTATGTGTTTAGGGGCAGGATTGGATGTTTAATAAATGTTTCTTTTATTCTCTTGTGGTTCGGCATGTATGTTAGAATAACTTCTACAGTTAATGAAACAATCCAATTGTTTACATTACTTGACATAACATTTTCTAAATATTGATGAAATTACTCTTCTTCCATAGCTTCAAATTTCTCCACTAGATTCATCACACGAGACTGATAATCTGCCTGTAAAATGAGAGCAATCAATTCTTAATTAAATCACATGATGGGAAGGTCCCCTAGGAGCTCCAGAGTGCTTTCTTATTCTTCCCTGATTTTGAGTGAAGTCATGTTTACTCTTTTCTAGTCTGTCCTGAATTAGTCTTAAATGAATCAGTCTTCATAAGTTCCTAAGAGAAACAAATTACATTCTAACATATTTGAAACTTTAGGTACTTAAAAATTATTCGTAGACTTTAAGAGTGAAATACCTTTTTTAAATCCCAATACTTTTTTTTATCTTTTTGTGATATTATTTTTTAAATGTTTGTATAATTTTAAGGGAATTTTCTGTTCCAGTTGTGGCAAGCACTCTTGCCATTAGGCATATCCCCAGCCCCCCAGTTGTATATTTTAAAGTATCCATAGCAAAATACTTTATGTTTATAATATCTACTTTCCTAGCCGTTATTTCCTGTGCTGATGGCCACGGAGAAGATTTGTCTCTGCCTAGGATACTTAGGGGTAGATATGAAAATATTTGTCTTGAAGGAAAATTTCCTGAAGCTATATCATCTTCAAAAGATGTTTGGATGAAACTGAAAATATACTCTAGCCCTTTGTTTTGATTCATGTAGACATCTTATTTTCATCAACATCACAAAATATATAAAAACACTTTTCCTAGGCCAGTGTAAAATCCATTTTTTAAATCCTATTTTTATCAGATAAAATATGCTGCAACAGTACCTTACTTTTCCCTTTCCTTTCTTTTCCTTTTCTTTCCCTCCCTCCCTCCCTCTTCCATCCCTCCCTCCCTCCTTCCCTTTCTTCCTTCCTTCTTGCCAATACTAGGGCTCAAACTCAGGGCCTTATGTTCTTGCTTAGTCTTTTCACTTAAGGCTGGTGCTCTACTACTTGAGCCATACCTCCACTTTGGGCTTTTTGTTGGTTATTTGGAGTTAAGGGTCTTTCAGATTTCTCTCCCTGACTGGCTTTATTCTGGGATCTTCAGGCCTCAGCCTCCTGAGTCACTAGGATTATATGTGTGAGCTACCAAGACACAGCTTCTCCTCTCCCCTCGCCTCCCCTCCCCTCTCCTCTCCTCTGCTCTCTCCTTCCTTTCCCTCCTCCCCTCTCTCCTTCCCTCCCTTCCTCTCTCTTCGCCCTTCTCCCTTCTCCCCTCCCCTCCCTTCCTTTCCTTTCCTATCCATATTTACTATATTATAAATAAAATTTAACAACAAGAGAAAGATGCAACCTGATATGTTTGATTTTAAACTTTCCATTTCCTTTTTTTTTTTTTTTTGGCCAGTCCTGGGGCTTGGACTCAGGGCCTGAGCACTGTCCCTGGCTTCTTTTTGCTCAAGGCTAGCGCTCTACCACTTAAGTCACAGTGCCACTTCTGGCTTTTTCTGTGTATGTGGTGCTGAGGAATTGAACCCAGGGCTTCATGCATGCTAGGCAAACACTCTAACACTAAGACATATTCCCAGCCCTCCATTTCCTATTGTTAAAGTCAACAATGTGTCTGAATGTTGTAGCTATCATTTTATTTTCATCAAATCAACAATAATATAATTCTTTCTGCTAGATCTGTAGTTGTAGTTGCTATTTACAACCATAACTTTATTACTCCTTTTATTTCTGAACTTGGGATACTTTACTCCTGGAGTAATGGATTGGTTATTTAGTATATTCAAGGTAACTCACTAGGAAAAAATATTGACAGGGGAGTTTGCTAAAATACATAGAATTAACATGTCTATTTCAGTTATCGAACTTAATTTTGCATTGTATGGATCTGTTCTTTAGTAAACACTGGAGAAAGCACCACAAATTCCAGAAGCTTCTTGGTAAACTGCTCTGGTGGAGAGTAAGGGATATGAATTTCAAATAGTATAATTCTTTAGAAAGACTGAGTCAAAACCCAACAAAATAAGTACCAGGAAATGGGTACTTAGAAGCCAGAGGGGGAAGGGGAGAAGGGAAGAGGGGGAGGGGCAGACCTAGGAAGGGGGCAAGGAGAGAGAATGAAGCCAAGAATTGATTGTATATACCATAGAATTGAAAATAAGGGAAGAGGCAGATTGAAGAGGGGGAAATGTCAAAGGGATGACACTGATTAAGATGCATTGTATTCCTAAGCTGCTTTGTTAAATGGCAAAAAAAAAATACTCTAAAAATGAAGAAAAGGAAAGGAAAGGATGAGTTGGGGGGTGGGTAAGAATGTTGAAAATGGTGACACTGATCAAGATGCACTGTATTTATAAACTGCTTTGATGAATGGCAACTCCTTTGTACAACTACATAAACACAACAAAAACACTTAAAAAGAAGAATTTTCTACTCCAGATTGTATAGATTATTCATTTAAGCTCCTTGTGAAGAACTGGGCACTGGTGGCTCACACCCACTATGCTAGCTGCTCAGGAGGCTGAGATAGGAGGATCGAGGCTCGAAGCCAGCCTGGGCAGAAACATCCATGAGACTTTCCAGTTAACTAGCAAAAAGCCAGCAATGGAGGTATGGCTCAAGTGACAGAGCACCAGTCTTGAATGAAAAAGCTACAAGACAAAACTATGCCTTGGGTTCAAACTGTGCTACTGGCTCAAAGCAAAACAAACAAACAAACAAAACCCTATGAAACCTAAAGAAAACAACATGGTCCGTTCTGACCAGGACTATTTTCTATCCCTATAAATGACATTTAAATGCATCTTCGTAAACAGCTAACATTCCTCAGACACAGGTGGGAAAGGTCAAGCTCATGCAAAAAATATAGTTATTTCATTTGGCACCTCTGTATGAAGTTTCTTAGGCCAGGTTGTGACATCCTTAAGAAGACTGTGCATTGTGCAATTCTGGGGCCTGCCGGGACAGGGAGATCATTTCTATAGTAGGATATAAGAACCCTGTGCACATAGATTAAATGTATGCCTCTGTCTGTGTGTGTGTGTGTGTGCGTGTGTGCCCGTGTGTGTGTGTGTGTGTGTATGTGTGTGCAACTTCTCAGCCACCTCTTATCCCTTTGAGGACTAAGAGCTATCAAGTTATTTCTTCATTTCCATTTGTCCAGTGCTTCTTGAGCTCCTGCTCTGTTCGGGGCAACTCTGTTGGTGAAGTACTAGAGAGAGATAAAGATAAATAACATATAAATGTGTAGTTTAATAGGCAACATTAGAGCCTAATAATTTCCTTTATAGACTGTAGATCCCAATGGAGCCACAAACAAGATGAGTTCATAACTACAATTCCTTTCTCCAGGATCCCATCTTAACAAATGTGCTTGGGATGGCCGGTAACTGGCCACAGCATTTATTTAAATGAAGGCCAGATGGCGAAGCTGTGCTCTTTTGCGAGGTCACTTAGCAGATGTCAGCTCTGTGCCTGTGAGTTGCTTGCTGATCTCAAGGCAGAGGACTGGAAGCTTGCTCTTTCTGAGTAGCAACCTGGACTTCATCATTTGGGCTCTGGGGCTGAATGAGCTCTGTCTATCAGTATGAACTAGCTGGAGGACCAGGATGGGCACTGTTGTTGTTTCTTACAGATGCAATGATTGAGAATGTAAACAAGCCAACCCCCAAAACACTGGCATTCTTACATGGCCATCTGTGACTTCAGGGCTCCAGGGGAAGTGTATTTGCACCAGGCTCCTTGGCATAGTAGTAAAAAGTGAAGGAAAATGTTCTTATTCTGCCTGTCTGTTTTATTTATGTATTTATTTATATCAATGGCATGGTTAAATTTTATGAGATTACCCAAGGGCCAATGGCTCACATCTGTAATCCTAGCTACTCAGGAGATTGAGATTTGAGGATTCTGGTTCAAAGCCAGCTCAGGCAGTAAAGCCCCATAAGACTCTTATCTCCATTTCACTAGTGTAAAACCTGGAAGTGGAGCTGTGGCTCAAGTAGTAGAGCACCAGTCTTGAGCAAACAAAGCTCAGTGTCAGGCCTGGTGTTCAAGCCCCAAGACTAACACACATATACAAATCTCTGATATTAGATAATTTTAAATTCCATTATCAGGCCACATTTTATGTATTTACCACTTTAAAATATAAGATTATCTCTCAATTCATGAATTATTTTATTGTATTGGTCCAACCTTAAACCTTCCACTTTGAAGAGGTTTTGTTGTTGTTGTTTTTTACTTTTCACTGAGAAACCGTGAAATACGGCTTGACTTATTTTGGTTGACTTCTAACATTTTAACAAGAGGATTGTAGAAAGAAAGAAATGTTTTTGTGGTCTTCAAGGCCATAAAAATTTTGCAGCACAGTCAGGAAGGAATAGGGCATCCCTGACTGGAATCAAAGCTTATCAACATTTCAGAGCATGAATAATGGCTCACATTAAAACACATAGAAGTGTATTTGTGATGAAGTTGTTATTTCTAGTAAAATGAAAAGTGATCAAATATTGTCAGGTTATTTGGAGCAGTATTGTGGTTTGAACCTGCCAGCGGTGCTCTACCACTTGAAACATACCCCCAATCTCCCCCTTGTTTGCTTTAGAATTTTTTTTTTTAGGTAGGATCATGTGTTTTTCCCAGAACTATACTCAGATTGCATTCCTCCTCTATCTGATGTCCCCCTTAACTGGAACTACAGACATTCTCCAGTATGACAGTTTGTTAAAATGGGGTCTTGCTAACTTCTTGCTTGAACTGGCCTGGAGCAATCTTCCTGGTCTCTGCCCTTGAGTAGCTAGGATTTCATGCAGGAGCCACTACACTGGGCAGAAATTTTGTTTACATTATATTAGTTCATTGATTCTGTACAATTCTGCTATGTGATATAATCAAAATGAAATCACCTAATATTTAAGCCTGAGTGAGGTCTTCATGGCTTATTCAAACTAAGTCTTCAGTCTCTTGATTTGATGCCTGCCTTCAGGATATTTGACTGCTCAGTAAATCTACCTTAAGGTGGTTATAAATGAAACTAAACAATATCAATCAATTTTGAGAGTTAAAAGTTCTTTATTTTTCTTTTATGCTGGTACTGAGGCTTGGCTTCAGGGTCTGGGTGCCATTCCATAGCTTTTCCACTCAAGACTGGCCTTATCCCACTTGAATCACAGCTCCACTTCTGGCCTTTTGGTGGTGAATTGGAGGTGATAACAGTCTCACTTACTTTCCTACCTGGGCTGTCTTTGAACCTCATTCCTCAGATCTCAGACTCCTGAGTAGCTAGAATTATAGGCATGAGCCATGGGTGCCCACTTGAATTTCCCCTTCTTTAGCATCAACTCAGTGGACATTGGGACCATTGGACTAGAAATGCTTCATTCATTGTGCTTGGCTTCACATTCTAATTCTTGCTAATAGAAGAGGTATTAACAACCATTGAGGCAAAGGACGCAGACTAACTGGACATTTGAAACCATGAAAGCGAAGAATCTAATCACTTAAGCTGGTAATTATGAATGAATCCTTTCAATTTGACTGGTGGCCAGGAATGAGAGAAAGCAGAATCGATAAGCTAATATGGTAGGCTGGCACCAGCTGCAGTCTGAAAGGAAAGTAATCCAGATAATTGTTTAATTGGATGCTACTTGAAAAAGACAAGTTGGAGCTCCCCAAAACTCAGGGTCCTGGGCTCACATCTTGCTTTCCAACCATATTGAGTAAATGAAAACTCAAAGAAGCTGGGCGCTGGTGGCTCACACCTGTCATTCTAGCTACGTAGAAGGCTGAGATCTGAGCATCACAGTTTGAAGCCAGTCAGGGCAAGAAAATTGGTGACACTCTCATCTCCAGTTAACTACCAAAAAGTTGAAGTGGAGCTGTTGGTCAAGTGGTAGAGTGCCAGTCTTGAGTGAAAAAGCTTCAGGATAGTGCCCAGGCCCTAAGTTCAAGCCCCAGGACTGGCACAACAACAAAAGGTTGCATGTATGGCTAGAATTTGCATATTCTTGAGATTTCTTCCATTTAACTATTTCTTCTCAGAACCTGTCAGTCTCTCCAGTTTCGCTTTTCAATGTGGAGTTCTTTTGGACAATAATTTTCCAATATGACAGTTAAGATGCTAAAAAAAAAAAGAGAGTGAATTCTGGGTTTAAGTATAATTATATTCAAATTCAATACTTTGCAATAAATAGAACATATTCTGTTTCAGGTGAGCCTGGGCTGGAGCCATCTTTTTGTTTTCTTTTCTTTCTTTCTTTTTTTTTTTTTTTTCAGTAGTGGGGTTTAAACTTATGGTCTCCAATTCTCACATGGCTGTTTCCTCTCAAGGCTGACGCTCTACTGCTTCTGGCTTCTTGCTAGTTAATTTGACATAATTTGACATAATCTCACACTTTTATGCTTGGATTGGCTTCAAACCGTGGCCTCAGATCTCAGCCTCCTGGGTAGCTAGGATTACAGGTAAAATAACCTGACATTTTTTATTTTTTTTTAAAGTAGCTCAGTTTGGTTTTGAACTCTTGATCCTCTGGGCTCAAGTTCCTCTTTCATTATTGGTACATACCATCACAAAATCACAGACAGCCTGAGACATCTTATGTCACTGCTTTCCTTATGGGAAATCTTTGTGGCAGTTGGACTATTTAAATGTCCTGTGCCCCAGTTTCTCTTCTTGTACTATAGAGGTGATGATGATAATAAGATAGTGGTACAGATTCTCTCTCTATATATATGTTCACTTGCGTGACACACTCTACCACAAGGCCCCCACAAGTGCTGTCTAGCTAGAACAGTAATGCACTGTCATTTACTATTTCTGCTATGGCACAGTCAAATAAAAGTGAAAATTTTTGCATTGACTTTACTGACTTATGGCTCTTTTTAAACTACTGGTTTTGACTCAGTGATCAGTATGGTGAAGTCCATTGGTTTTATGAGAAGATTCTTAGGAGAAGAACAATTCACAGGCAATAAATGTAGATCGTCATATATATATATATATAAATGTTAATACACATATATGTATATATGATGTTGAGACAGTATGCACAATAAATGTGCATGTATGTGTATGTGTATATATATGTATATATAATTTAGCATGATTTTAGAGATGATATGACAAATAAATACTTCTTGGTCTTCTTTACCCGCCACCCCCATTCTCTTGAGACTTTGTTTTTAAGCCTTATATTTTGAGCACTGTGCATTCATATTTAATGATTGCTGTTTTTATTCCTTTTCTGTAGCATTAAATATTAAATATCAGGCAGAATACCTCCTCTAATTTCCCTTTGGAGTAATAAAATGTTACAGTCACTGTTTCTTGAAATCTGTAGCCACATCAAAGCCATTGTCAAAACGGAAGTACATCATAAAGGCAAGCAAACATTTGCAAAGAAGTGTGGAGAGTATTATATAGTGAGAAGATGAAATATATCCAACAGGGTGATCATCTGAGAGGTAAACAGCTGTGGAGTTGATTTCAGGAAGTTGATCACACAGAAAGCATGGTGGTAAATTCTATGTGTCAAGGTGCTCATTAAATTTTGACACAAACATAATGACAAAGTTAAATGGCTTTATTCCTAATGAGATTATTTCAGCATAAATTAGAATAACTCCTTTACCTAGCTTAAGTCTTGCCAATTATCAAGTTAAAAGAATTCTACACATCCAGCTGGATGCTGGTGGCTTATGCCCATAACCCCAGCTATTCAGGAGGCTAAGATCTGAGGAGCTAGCTATGAAAACTACCCATGGAAGACTAATCTCAGTCATTCTTACCTCCAAATAACCTCCAAAATGCTGGAAGTAAAGCTGAGACTCAGGTGGTACAGTACCAGCCTTGAGCAAAAGAAAAACAACAAAAAACAATTGAGATAAGAAGCTCTGAATTAGAGTCCCAGACTCACTAGAAAAACAATGTATATTACTATTCATATGGACAAAGAGTTGATCCCGGAACATCTGTTCTATGAAAGTATAATCTGCACCAAATAAGAAATGTTTAAAAACAAAGGCAAAGTTGTTGTTAGAAATTTGTACTTTGTACTACCAAAAAGAAGCTTCCAGAAAAATTTATATTGTTCCTTTTCAAGGTATAAACTATTACAAAACATTAAAGAGCAGCAGTGGTTTTGTCATTTCCAGATATCTGTGGGTTTTGGTTTTTTTCTATGGTTTTATTCCACAACCATATTCTTTAAAATTCATTTTCTCTTTTACTGACTGCTTTCGGATTAGAGTCATTTTGACATAACTATTCTTGCCTTTTTAAATTTCAAAATAATATCCAGATACAAGTAGAGCCCTGAAAGAGTAGGCTCAAAAATATTCAGACAGTTATCTGATAGATCAAATTCAACCACTCACTTTTCACACCCTCTTGGCAATGTTAATAATAAAGGCTAATTTTGCTAGTTCTATTTGTGTTTTTTTATGTACCTATGTATGTATTGTGTGAGCCAGTCTTGGTACTTGAACTCAGGGCCTGAACATTGTCCCTGAACTTTTTGCTCAAGGCTAGCCCCCTCCCCCTTGAACCACAGCTTCATCTCCAGCTATTTTCTGGTGGTTAATTAGAGGTACGAGTCTCATGGACTTTTCTGTCTGGGCTACCTTGAACTACAATCCTCAGATCTCAACCGCCTGAGTAGTTAGGATTTCAAGTGTAGTGGACTAACAGTATCCAATGGCATCCACCCAATTTCGCTATTTCTTTTTTTTTTTTTTTTTGGCCAGTCCTGGGCCTTGGACTCAGGGCCTGAGCACTGTCCCTGGCTTCTTCCCGCTCAAGGCTAGCACTCTGCCACTTGAGCCACAGCGCCGCTTCTGGCCGTTTTCTGTATATGTGGTGCTGGGGAATCGAACCTAGGGCCTCGTGTATCCGAGGCAGGCACTCTGGCCACTAGGCTATATCCCCAGCCCCTCTTTTTTTTTTTTTTAATCCATAAAAAACTTTAATTTCTCCAGGCACCAGAGGCTTATGCCTATAATCCTAGCTATTCAGGTGACTGAGATTAGAGATCACAGTTCAGAGCCAGCCTGAGCAGCCAAAGTCCATGAAACTCTTATCCCTATTTGATTACCAAAAACACAGAAAGTGGGGTTGTGGCTCAAGTTGTAGAGTGCTAGTCTTGAGCAAAGAAGCTGAAGGACAATGCCCAGGTCCTGAGTTCAAGCCCCAGAACCAGCACAAAAAATTAAAACAAATACAAAAATTTTAAACAACTTCAGTTTCAAGAAGTACTGTTGAATTCTGCCTATGGGTGAGAACGTCGTGCAGTGATCTGTGCAGTGATTGTTTAATTCGGCACTGACTGCCTGTGCAGTGTTGAGCACTGGCTTGGCACTCCCTGCTATAATGCATGACTTTGTTTTGTAGGACGGTCCTTTTCACTCTGACTTCCGTCGTCGTTCTAGTCATTACTACTGATTGGATAAGCTGGGACAAGCTCAATCGAGGATTTTTGCCCAGTGATGAAGTTTCCAGAGCATTCCTTGCTTCTTTCATCTTGGTCTTTGACCTCCTAATTGTGATGCAGGTAAGTCTTGTTTTCCACTCTTCTCCCTGAACCTTGTCTATGCTTTGTTCTGAGAATAATTTTTTTTTTAAAAACCAACAACACACTAATAGGTGACAAGTGACAGAATGCTAGACACCTATACAATTTACAAACTTTAATTTTGCAATGTATGGTCATCTGAGTTTCATAAATTTTAGTGGGAGGAGGGCTGGGAATATGGCCTAGTGGCAAGAGTGCTTGCCTCGTATACATGAAGCCCTGGGTTCAATTCCCCAGTACCACATATATAGAAAATGACCAGAAGTGGCGCTGTGGCTCAAGCGGTAGAGTGCTAGCCTTGAGCAAAAAGAAGCCAGGGACAGTGCTCAGGCCCTGAGTTCAAGCCCAGGACTGGCAAAAAATAAATAAATAAATAAATAAATTTTAGTGGGAGGAAAAGACAACTGGAAGGAAGAGGAGACACCAGAAATTCATTTTATGAACATGACAAGGTAGGTCCTTAAAAGCAATGCAGTGGGGTAATATTTTTAGAGAAAGTCTCAAGGGGAGACAAAAAAAAAGACAAAATAAAACAAAAAAATCCCAGAAAGCTGTCATTTAGTAAATGGGAAACTGGAAAGCTTGAGGATGCTACAAAGCCAGCAAAGCAGGGAAAAGCAATTGTCAAATGCAACGCAGGGTTTTATAGCAATTGAAATGGAGTGATGTTAAAAAAAAAAAAGCTTTCTCTCTGGTTTATGGAAATGATCGCTTTCAGTATTCACCAGAGATCACTCCATTTTCATGTAAACAATATTTCTTCCTTGCTTAGCAACAGATTTTTTTTTTTGTACAATGGTGTCACACTAACAAGTGAGATTCGTGTGATCTTCTGATGTGAATGTTTGAGTTTTAGAAATATTCTCTCCAGTGGGGTAGCAAGAGACTTTACCTATCTCTTCACTTTACCTATCACTCCACCTATCTCACCACCCTTTGCGAGACACTCACTTATTGCTTTCAGAAGACAATTTGGCTTTCTCCACCTCCACAGATACTCTAAATCACCCGAACAAAGACTACTATTGTCAAAGAAAAAGGAATCGCCGTTGAATTGTGAATTTATGTGGGAATTTTGCAGGATACCAGATTGCTTTACTTATTTCTAAAGGCAAGGAAGAGCCTTTATGAGAGCTATTCTGTGTTGCCTCAACATGAACAATAGAGTGTTGGGTTTCGTTTTGTTTTCTAGTTTGTTCTGTTTGGGCATATAATATATTCTGAATATTAGTTTCAAGATGGCACTAAGAATGTACTGCTACTTTTACTGGGTGCTATTTTAAAATACATTTTAGATTTAAGTTACTGAACTCATGAAATTGGTAGATTGTCTCATCTTAAAATAAAGACATTTCTTTATAACTTCGTGAAACAGCTTAGACTAGTGCAGAAGACCAGACACTTAGTGTGCATTGGTGGGCTTCAGATCATTTTCTCGGCATGATCTTACCTGGAGAGCTTCACATCTATCTATCTATCTATCTATCTATCTATCTATCTATCTATCTATCTATCTACCTGGTTGTTTAATTTTTTTTTTTTTTTTTTTTTTTTTTTTTGCCAGTCCTGGGCCTTGGACTCAGAGCCTGAGCACTGTCCCTGGCTTCTTTTTGCTCAAGGCTAGCACTCTGCCACTTGAGCCACAGCGCCACTTCTGGCCGTTTTCTGTATATGTGGTGCTGGGGAATTGAACCCAGGCCTCATGTATAGGAGGCAAGCCCTCTTGCCACTAGGCCATATCCCCAGCCCTAATTTTGTTTTTTTGATACCAGTGCTGAGTCTTGAACTCCGAACCTCACACTCAAACTTGGCTTTTTCACTCAGGGCTGGAGCTTGACCACTTGAGCCATACCTCTACCCCTGACTTTTTGCTGGTTAATGGGAGATAAGAGGTTCTCAGCTTTGCCTGCCCATGCTGGCTTCAAACTGTGATTCTCAGATCTGAACCTCTTAAGTAGCTAGGATTAAAGGTGTGAACCACCAGTGCTGGCTCTAAATTAAATTGATAGCACTTATCCACCACTATATCCCACATTACTTGTTTAAAGGCTGTTTTTATCTTTTCCATCTCCTCAAATTCACTTCACAATGTTAAAATGTCTATTTTGGCTCAGTGGTTCAATGACCATCTAAAACACAAAGGCATTAATAGCCAAGCATTGTCCTCTTTAATTTGTTTAAAATTTATATGTGTGAAAACATATCTTCCCTGACTGGCTGTTACTATTTCCTAACATCTACCTTATTGATATACATTTCACATAGCCTTCCAAAGGTCACTACAACCAAGACCTTCATTTGGAAAACACAGAATATTATCATCTGTAGAAATTATGTGTTTATTAAAAAAAAGACTTAGTGAACATGGAAGGAAGAGCAGAAACCAGAATTTATACAGGCTTGCCAAGAGAAAGACATTCTAGATTGAAAAAGAAAATAAGAAGTTAGTAAATTTGCTGAATTGTTCAGAAAGCAGCCTGAGACGGATTGACTGATGATGAAGAGCTAGTTGATGCTAAGAAAAGCACTCATTTGAACCATTTGGGCTGCAAGTAATGCTAACCCCGATCAGAAGGAGAGCAAATGTGCACCTCATAGAAACACCCAGGCCATTTCAAGAGGGCGGAGGTGCTCACCATCAGAGACAATGGAAAACAGAGACTTCCCCCCATCTCTCGTCTTTCTGGATCCCTTCTGCTATCGGCTTTTCCTTTCCCTGCAAAGCAGCTTTTGTTCATTTATACGGAAGGTAAAAGTTACTGCTAAACATCCCAGAAAAGGCACTGGAATTGCCAGTCCCAACTTTAGATTCCTGGCCAGAGATTGTCCAGTGCCTATCCTTTAGCTGAATGAGGCAGTGGGGGAGGCTGGAAGGGGGCAGTGCCAAAGCAGAGGGAAGAAGTGAGGCCTCGAATATCGAATTAAAAGGTATATGAAGCTGTGTTATTAATAATATAATCAGGAATAGGTAATAATTAGGAGTAGGAATATTACTTTATGTTAGCACAAAGGGGAGTTATAAAGGACTTCCAAAGCTAGATTTCTGTTCTTTCCTCTTACAAGCTAGCCAGCAAAGCATACTGACTCATCTTTTTCTGTATCTTGCATCCCAATCCTTCTCATTTCTTTCTTGCCAACATTCAAGTCCAGACGCTGCCATGCACTATTATAAAATAAGCCATGAGACTGCCTGCCTGTAGCTCTCCCCTTTCTTTCATGCTTTATGCAGTTTGCTCTCATAACCTTCTAACCACAGACGACATGCTGGCTGCCAGACCAGGGGTCTCACACCTGTAATCCAAGATGCTCAGGAGGCTGAAACGAGGAAGATCATGGTTTGAGGCCAGCTTGGACAAAAAAAGGTTGGGAGATCCCATATCAATCAATAGCCAGACATGGTGGGCACCCGCTTGTCATCCCAGTTATATGGGGGGCTAAGATTGCAAGAATAAGAATTCCAGGCCAAAAAAATTTCTCAAGATTCTGTCCTTTTCATCAGAAAAGTCTAGGTGTGATGAGGGCAGGCCTGTAGCCATAGTCACAGCAGGTAACAGACAGGAGGATTGCAATCCAGGTTAGCTCAGGCAAAAGAAGCGAGACCTTACCTCAAAAAAGGACCAGAGCAAAAGGTTTTGGAGGCGTGACACAAGTAGTGAAATGTCTGCACAGCAAGTGTGAGACCTTGAGTTCAAAACCTAATACCACTTAAATTAAAAAAGATTTTTTAAAACACAGAATGTATACATTGCTTTTTCATCCCCCCACCCCAAATTGAGTCCTATGGCTCAAGAATATATTCCAAGAGTTCTTCCTCAGTGTCTCCCACCGTCTGGCCTTGAATTGGTTTTTCTCCTGTTCTCTTGGATCCAGCACCAATCTAAGCTGCTCTGCATTTTACTAAAGGTAGCTTTTAACTCACGGGATGTCCACAAGCATCTTTTCCTTCCCCAGATTGTGTCTCGACTGCTCTACTCATGGGATACAGACATTGAAACCATTTCAACGCCCCCTACATCAAAGCCACCAATCCTTTCGTCACAGCACCTCTGTGGCATCCTTCCCAGAAGCTGCATGTCTGCATGCCCCATCTTCTTTATTTCTGTGTGTCCCCTAGAACCTCCCCCAGTCAGTGCCTTGCACGGGGTGGGAGCAGGCCACAGTCATGTCAGCTTGATGAGGATGCAGGATGGAAAAGGGATCTGGAGATAGTACCCTCACACTCGGGGTTGGGAGTTGAGCAGATAAGGCCCCAGAAAGCTTGTGTGTTAAAGATGTCTGGTAAGTCATCAGACAAATATCCTAAGAAGTCCATGACCAACTAAACTGATCCAGTTCATCCCATGTCCATGAGTTCTGGATAAAAGAAAGATGGACAAGCAGTAAAAATTAGTGGAAATAATCTGGCACAAGTAGCTTAAGCCTGTAATCCTAGTTACTCAGGAGGTTGAGAGCTGAGGATCAAGGTTCAAAGCCAGACCAGGAAAAATGTCTTTAAGACTGTTTCTGCAGTTAGTCAACAAACATAACCAGAAGTGGATGTGTGGGTCAAGTGGTAGAGTGCCAGCATTGAGTGGAACATCTAAAGAATAGCACCTAGAACCTGAGTTTAAGCCCCAGTACTGGTGCACACACACATGTACACACACAAGTAGTAAAATTAGTGCAAATGAACAGACAAATTTGAATGTATAGGCCTATTGTCATTTAACTTCTTTAAATGATTTTAACAATTTATACCAGGATTTTCTCATGTCAGAAAACCCCACTTTTGATATAGAAAAATACCATTTGATTAGTTTTTTTTATTAAAAATAGAAAATAACATTAGAATGGTCTTCTGTGATACAGGAACTGAGGCCAGGACCTCCTGCTCAGTAAACATACTCTCTGCCTCTGAGCTACCAAACCCTATTTCTGAAAACATTTTAATTCTACTCAAACTAGCAAGCCCATTATAAATGTTTTTGGAGAAGGTACAATTATTGGGTAGGTATTTATGAAATGGAATTTCTCTGAATTTCCTAATAAAGCTGTTTATCGCATATTTTTCTATTGTTGTTATAAAGGTGACATACAGAGATAAATCATGTAATGAGTACATTTCTTTTGGGACAATGTCATCCCTTCGTCTTATTTTTTCTGTGATTTTAGTATTGTCTCCATAACTAAGTCACAAACACATGCCAGTAAAATATAATGTGACTCATACACACCAATTTGAAAGGAAAAATCTAAAGAAAACATCCATCTGTGTGACTATGCGTGTGTGTATATTGGAATGGGGGAGAGCTGGTAGCTGGTATTCTACCACTTGAACCATGCCTTTACTTCCAACACTTTGCTAGTTATTTGGGATGAATAATCTCACAGATTTATTTTCCTTGGCTATGGTGTTTTGACAAGTTTTTCAGGCTAAGTTCTTCTAACTCATTTTGTATATAGCTATTTAGAAAGAAAGGTTTCCTTCTGTTTCTGTCCATTCTAAACTTTGGGGATATTTTGTATTGCTTCTTCAACCAGGGCTTTTACATTGTCACCTTTCTAACTCCATGGCTCTGTTCCAATTTGAAAACTCAGTAGTGGTGATTTCTCTGATAGGTCCTCTTTAATTTTATATATTATAGGGCTTATAATTTAAGTTATACTTGGATTCCTGGTTAACGCTTACACCCTTCATGGTACATCCCAAGGGTTGAGGGTCTAGCTTATGAACAGTCAATATTTTCTTCTTCTAATATCACTGCTGGTTGAATGAACTGGCAGATGTTAATAATTTTATTTATTTATTTATATTTATTGCAAGTTTTAGGGCTTGAACTCAAGCCTAGGCACTGTCCCTAAGCCTCTTTATGTTCAAGGCTAGCACTGGAGCCCACAGAGCCACTTCCAACTTTTTCTGAGTAGTTTATTCAAGATAAGAGTCTCACAGACTTTTCTTCCCTGGCTGGCTTCAAACTGCAATCCTCAGATCTCAGCCTCTGGAGTAGCTAGAATTATAGGTATGAGCCAGTGACACCTGGCTTCAAATAATTATGTTCATCAGCAGTTCTAGCAACTGGCTTCCAAACAAGAGAAAGCAAAATTGTGTCCTGGTACTGGGGCTTGAATTCAATGCCTTATATTCTTACTTGGCTTAAAAAAATAAGTCTGATGCTCTACCACTTCTGTTTGGTTAATTGGTGATAAAGAATCTCACTGATTTTTCTGCCAGGGCCGGCTTTGAACCTCAGTCCTCAGATCTCAGCCTGCTAAGTAGCTAGGATTAGAGGCATGAGCTACCAGAGCCTGGCAAGTTGGTGCTTTTCATGAGATACCCAGGTAGAAGTCGTGACCGATGGCCCATGACATCAGCCATTTGGAAGGAGGTAATGGAGAGCTAGAAGAATTGGAGTTTTCAGCCAAAACCAAAATGATCCACTAACATGGGGTCTAAATCACATATATTGGAGTGAAAACACATTCACTTGAAGATGAAACTAATAGTCTAGTTGGCCTATAGTATAGATCATGGTTGTAAAATAGGCATTAAGATCTGTTAAGGGATTATTATGAGCAAGAAAGATCATTGAAGTCTTTGTGGTTAATGTAGGAAGAATGTAGCTTGGAGGAGTTATAAGATTTGGTTAAGTAAGTGGAAAATAGAGACATTCAAGTTTCATTCCAATTTAAAACAGAATACTTCAGTCCCTGAGGCATTTTCTTAAAAGAGAACCAAAGCATGATTTAAAATGTAGAAAGTTACGCCAGGTGCCAGTGGCTCATGGTTGTAATCCTAGCTACTCAGGAGGCTGAGATCTGAGGATCACGGTTTGAAGCCACCTGGGACAGGAAAGTCTGTGGACAATTATCTCAAATTAACCACCCAGGAAAAGGTCAGGCTTTTTTGGTAGATTTTTGTTTTTATTTATTTTTGAGCTATGACTCCAGTGGTAGAATGCTAGCCTTGAGCAAAGAAACTCAAGGACAGAACTCAGGCCCTGAGTTCAAGCCCCAGCGCGCGCGCGCGCGCACACACACACACACACACACACACACACACACACACACACACACACACACTGAAAAGTTATAAATTTTGAACAGAAATTTTGTATATAGGCAGTTGTTTTTCTCCCCAAAGGGTCTCGGAGGCAGTCAGATGTAACACCTTCAAATTTGTGTTTTTTTCAGTGTATATGTCTTGTTTTTGTTTGTTTGTGCCACTACTGGGGTTTTACTTCAGGGCTTGGTAGCTGTCCTTTAGATATTTTGCTACAAGCTGGTACTCTACCACTTGAGACACAGCTTTGGTGGTTACTTGGAGATAAGAGTCTCATGGACTTTCCTGTTCTATGAGCTTTACACTGAGAGCCTTGGATCTCAGCCCCCTAAGTAGATAGGATGACCGACATGAGCCATAGGCACCTGGTAAAGCATGAGTTTTCAATTGGTGCAATGATGGTTCGCTGAAACTCGCTATTCTCAGATAATATGTAGTGAGTATTCACCATTACATGGAATCAGATGGAAATGTATGAGAACCCCAGAAAAATTCTCAACTGGCAGATGGCAATCAGAATTTATTATGTTTGATGGAGTTTGAGGAACTTTTCAGAATTCTTCACATTTCTCCTCTAAACCTGTCACTCCTGTAGTGCATATTGTGAGAAGCTAAAGAAATAAAAATGAAATATACACTTGCCTTTTCCTCTAATTTTTTATGAAAATCCATTTTATAAATATCCCTTTGTAGAAATGATATTTATGCTTGCAATGCTTACCATTTATTTAATCTTGATTTGATTTCAATAGGTGTGTATATTTATCTGGCAAGTTGAATGAGATCTAAAGTATATGAATAGCATGAAATAAAAGGGTATATAACCTTAGATTTATAACAAAATAAGTTGATACACAGAAATGTATGAATCTAAAATGAAAACATTTTAGGATAGTGGGAGTCACACAAATGGAAGAATGAACAAATGCAGTCATTATATTCAATGTACACCATGTTATAATTGAGGTATATAATTTGAGGGTAGAGATGGGAGACAGGTAATGAGGAGAGACCAGTGGAAAGGGAGATACTGATCAAGATGCATTGTACTCATAATCCCTTATAACCTGGCTATGGAATTGTAACCTCTTTGTACAACTGCTTAACTGTTGTGTGTGTGCACATACATATATATGGAGAGAGGGAAAGAGAGAGAATGACAGTAATGGGGCCTGAACACTGTCCCTGAGGTGTGTTTTTCTTTTTTCACTTCAGGCTGGTGTTCTACCACTTTGAGCCACAGCACCACTTCAGTTTTCTGGTGGTTAATTGGAGATAAGAGTCTCACAGACTTTCCTGTCCAAGCTGGCTTTGAACCATGATCCTCAGATCTCAGCCTCCTGGGTATCAGCTGAGATTATTGGCATGAGCCACTGATACTGGCTAATAATAATTTTTTAATGTGAATCTGCAAAAATAAAAAATAAAAACGGTTGTTCATACTCATTTTCCCACCTTCCTGGCCTTTCAAAGAAGTTAGCTAGTCAGAAGGAGCCTTGTTTTAATAGATAGCATGGCAGCTGTTGGTACTAGATGGCAAAGGTGAGGACTGAAAGAGCCCTCTGTATGTGAAGCAGGACAGTAGAGCTGAAGCTGGAAATGGGGGCAGAAAAAAAGAGAGAGGACAGGAAGATGGCAGCTGCCACAGCTAATAAATCTTGGAAGAGCAAGGACTTTTATATGCAATGTTGTATCTTTCTTCTCAAAAGATTTAGCAAAAAGTGATGTCTATGTTATGTATGTCTATGGAGTGTATGTAAATGCTCCATGTGCATACACATAACACATATATGCATATGTGTATATGCATATGTTGAATATGCATATTGTGTCTATATGTCTATCTGTCTCTATGCTATATGATATATATACATGTGATGTGTATGCATATGATAGATACACGTATGTCTATGGATGTGTAATGCATAAATACATACACACATTTTTTCCTCCATCTATGTTTTCTCTAATCCTTTTGGTATTATTTTTCCCTATCCACAATTCCCTTTCAGATTCAGGATGGGAAGAATCAGGAGAAAGACAGAGTCATAAAGGCCAAAGTAGATGCTGGTTATAAAAATGTGAAAATTAGAGGGTAATAAATAAATAAATATAAAAATAAGGTCTGTAACACATCCACTCTCTCTTAGTGATCTCTTTTTTTGTTGTTGTTTTTTGTGTCAATACTGGAGTTTGAACTCAGGGCCTGAACATAGTCACTAAGCTTCTTTTGCTCAAGTCTAGTGTTCTACCTCTCAAGCCACAGCTCCATTTCTCACTTTTTGCTAGTCAAGTAGAGAAAGAGACTCACAGTCTTTCCTGTCCAGACTGGCTTTGAAACATGATCCTCATATCTCATCCTTCTGAGCAACTAGGATTCAGGAGTGAGCCTCTGGCACTCAGATCTTAGGGCTCTCTAAATTCAATACTTGAAAAAAGGTTATCATCTTTGGGTTTCATTCAACTACCTCCATTTTTCCCCTCAAAACAAAACTCCATTTCTCTGCTCTTGTCAGTCTAATTTACCAAATCCTTTTCCCCTCGCTACTCTCTTGTTTGTTGTTATTATAAAGGTGATATATAGAGAGATTATAGTTATATAAGTCAGGTAATGAGTTCATTTCATTTTGAACAATGTCACCCCTTTCCTTGCTCTCTCCCATTTTCCTCCTAACCTCTCTCCCCCACAAGTTGTATAGCTCATGTTCAACATAGTGTCTAGTGAGTAACACTGCTGAATTAGTTCACCTTTGTCCCACCATTTCTTTGTTTCCCCTTACCCTCCCCAAAATGATGAACCTACATACAAGATAAAAGGTACAGAATTTAAAAAAACAGTGACAAAGGAGAGAAAAAAAAGCAAAACAACAACAACAACAACAAAAATATTGTTTCCATTTCTTGGAGGTTCTTCAAAAGACTAAACATAGGGTTCTTCTATGACCTGGAAATTCTACTCCTGGGCATTTATTCAGTAGGTCACAAACAAGGCCACACTAAAGCTACTAACACAACCATGTTCACTGCAGTATTGTTTGCCAAAGCTAAGATATGGAATCAACCCAAATGGCTCTCAGTGGATGAATGGAAAATGTGTCATTTGTACACAATGGAATTCTGTGCTTTCATCAGAAGGAATGACTTCAGACCATTTGTAAAGAAATGGAAAGACTTGGAAAAAATCATATTAAGTGAAGTAAACCAGACCCAAAGAAACATATACTGCATGATTTCTCTCATTTGTTGTAACTAGAATGTGCCAGTAAGTCTACAATTAAACACACCAGATAGCAATTGAGAAAAAATTACACTTGGACCTGAAAAATTTTACAGGATTGTAAACACTCACCCAGTGAGACCAAAGGAGGATATTCTTATGAGATGATCACAAGGGCCCAATAGCTGTGTGCATCATATCATATAAAATGATGCTTATCGAAATTAACTCTCTTTACTCTTTCTGCTCTCTACTCCATATCTTCAGGAATTTGATCCTAGGTTCCTTTATTTTCTCATCCCAGTTATTATCCCATAATAGTTCTATTCACTTTAAGACTTCAAGTCCTAACCTTAGGCTGATCTTTCTCAATTCTTACTCAAATCTGGATCCTTCTGTTGAATTCTAGACCTGAACAGCTGACTGCCCAATGGCAATATTTATCTAAATGTTTCATCTCTGGCTCATCATGTATAATGCTGGCCTATCGTCAGTTCTTCCAACTGTCATATGCTCAATCAGTGAAGCCAAAAATCCTTGGAAATACTCAAAATTTCACTTTCGTACTCACATTCCAGCCAAATGCCATTTCTGTTCCATCTTCCGCTTTCCTTTATAAAACGACTCTGCCACTCCATCTCTTCCTTTATAAAGTGACACCATCTCCTCATTTGGAATCTTTGTGCCTTTTGTCACTTTTGTCAGATATAGAAGTATCAGTGTATTATGAAAGTCTTTCACAATTCAGCTGTCTTCTGGCAACTATACCTTTCACTCTAATGACAAATGCTCATCCTTGGGTTATCAAAATTAATAGTTTGGTGTTTGCCCAAAACTCAAAAGGTTTTGCTCCTTCTCAAATTTCAGTTTCCCCAATGCTTCCACATGCTCCAGCTTCTTCCCTCTAACTAAAGTTGTATAGTTCATTTTCAACATAGTGACCAGTGAAAATCACTGCTCCATTTGTTCACCCTCTGTCCCACCATTTGGACAAAGTCATTGGGAATAAGTTTCTTCCCGGCATGTTATCAATATGACCTTCCCAGAAAAACAAGTAACTGAAAACCCAGTGGGGTATGTGTGTGTGTGTATGTGTGAATTTAATATACATATGCACACACACACACACACACACACACACACACACAGCTAAGGTTCTGGTGGCTTATACTTGTCATCCTAACTACTCAAGAGGCTTAGATCTGAGAATCTCAGCTCAAAGCCAGCCAGGGCAGACAAATCTGAAAGAAGTCATATCTACAATTTGCCAGCAAAAAGCTAGAAATCAAGTTGTGGCTTAAGTTACAGAGCACCAGACTTGAACGAAAAAGTTATGCAAGAGCCTGAAGCTCTGAGTTCAAGCTCCAGTACTGGCACCAAAAGAAGAAATCATGAAAATTTAATGGGAATGATTAGTGGATACTTGAAAATTAGAGAGGGGATCACAACCATATATTTCACAGGCTTTGTGCTTATTAAAATTTGAGTGAATTTATAGTACATTCAGAGATAAAACTACCCTCAATAACATACAATATTTGGGAAGATAAATACAAGGAGAAAATTAAGCTTGTTTGAGCTAAATAGAGGAATAGTAAGATTGTGTTCTGAATTCAAATGCATAATTTTTTATCAAAATGACTAAGTGGAAGATGTTTATGCTCCACTGAAAATCTGATTGGTGTGAAACAGTATGTTAACTGAAAGACACATTCATTTCTCCTTGCTTAGGAATGCTCCTAATGTTCAATAAAGAAAGCGCCTGCATGTTTTTGCATAACAAAAGTGAATGTGCATAGCTAATCACTAAATGCCTAGGGATAATGAGCGTGTTATGTATTTTAGCATCTGTTATATTTATATTTCATTGTGACTATTAAAGTATAATTTTCTCTTCCACTATCTAAAAGAAGACCTTTTCTCCCCTTATTGTTACATAGCAATTTGAAGTATGAGTTGTAGTTTTTTTTCTTAGCAGCAAATTACTCAAGTAATTTGCATTTGGACTCAGGCCTTTGCAGATAATAGTATGCTATATAACAGCCGAAATTCCCGGGCAGTAAAAACTCCAGAGCATCCAAGGTTAGAAGTTCCCAGTATTTCAGCCCCACACCTCCACACCTCCCAGAGCAGGCTAGAGAGCTGTCCTAAATGCCCATTAAAGAAAATGCAGCCTGACATATTACATATAGCAAGTTAAATGGCTGGACTCAGACCTGAACTTATGTGACAAGTCATAGAAGGAGAGAGAGAGAGAGAGAGAGAGAGAGAGAGAGAGAGAGAGAGAGAGAGAGAGAGAGAGAGAGAGAGATCTTCTCTCTATGGAGCAGTGAGCCTGCAAAGTAATTTCTAAATAGAATAGAAGAAATGTGGTTTGGCAATTATCTCTATGTGATCAAAAACCTTAGCCTTTTCTCTGAGCAATTGATAAACCTTTTATTCTTTTACTACAGAACATCTTAAAAGTTGTCATTAATTGCGTTAGTTGCAGCTGATGTCTTTTGGAAGTTTCAAAATAGTACATAACCTCCCAGACTATGAACTGTGGGAAGGCATGAGTCATTGTCCGTAGCTTTCTATGGTCATCCTTTAGTCAGTTTGTCATTGTAACAGGATAATCCTTAAATGGACACAGGCTCCAATTGAGTTGAATTCACTT
The DNA here is from genome assembly GCF_023159225.1 of Perognathus longimembris pacificus. NCBI lineage: Eukaryota > Metazoa > Chordata > Mammalia > Rodentia > Heteromyidae > Perognathus > Perognathus longimembris. The sequence continues at coordinate 58,421,322 of NC_063161.1, read as the reverse complement.
CATTCACCATGGATGATTAAAACACTATTAACATTCTCCATTCTATTTAGCTTTCGAAGCTTTGCACTGAGTGTTGCTTTATTTTGTCAGTAAGTAAATAACTCCATGAGAAAACTATTTGCTCTTATAGTCATTCATTCACTCAGGTACTTTTGGACAATACGATATGCAATAATAAAATAAAATAAGTGTTAAATATAAAAGAGTTAAAAATAAAAAGTGTTACAAAGCAGCCACAGCACTCAATTCTGGCAAGACAAAACAAATGTTACAATCAATACTATGATTTATAACTAAGCTATCTTTGGTTACTGTTTAGGCCTATTTCCCCATTGTCCTCTTGAAATTGTTTTCTATCATTTCAACTCTAGTAGAGAGTTCTGGAATCTTCTTGTAGCAAGAAGATTTGCTCTAAGAAAAAGATCACCAGAGAAGTCAGAGCTTTCTAAGCAACACAGCCAAGTGCCAGCAGCTCATATCTGTAATCCCAGCTACTCCAGACACTTAGGTCAAAGGATTGAGATCTGAAGTCAGCCCAGGCAGGAAAGTATGTGAGACTTTTCTTCAATTAATCACCAAAAAGCCAGCAGTGGAGCTATGTTTCATGTGGTAGAGGGCTAGCTGGAGTTAATGGATAGCTCCCAAGCCTCAGGTTCAAGCCCCAGTACCAACACACACACACACACACACACACACACACACACACACACACACACACAATGAGGTAATGAGATGGTTAGGAATAGTTATTAAAAGTAAATGATATAACCAGGAATATCATGCTACATCAGTGATATCTTGTATCAAGAACTTTTTTTATTATTATCTTCAAGTAGTTGTACAAAGGAGTTGCCATTTAACAAAGCAGTTTATGAATTCAATACATCTTGATCCATGTCATCGCTTTCAATGTTCTCACCCATCCCCCCTCTACCCACCCCTTCTCTCACTCTCCTTAATTTTGTAGGATGTCCATTGAATTCTTGACTGCATCCTTCCCAAGAAATCGTGTATTGAAAAGAAGTTTAGGAGTCTGATATGACATTATAAATAGGAAAGCATATTCTGATGGTTCAAGGCGTGAAACGTATCTCTCGGAGCCCCCTGCAGAATCCACAACATGGGCCAGCAAAAGCTCTAAAGGGCACAGGGATGTATCATGCCTGAATCAGAACAACTTCAATTTTATTGCAGATTCCTCTAAAATAACCTTCTCTGGGGCTCTTATGGGACACTGTTTGGAACATCACAGCTTTACTACAATGGCCCCCAAAGAATATGAATGAACAACATAGGAAAGAGGATTTGGAAAGCCAAACTGCACACACAGAACTGGGTCTTTGTAGCAACCAGCATGAAGCTATCTTGTTGATCAGTATGAAGCAATACCATACCACACTTTGCCTGCCAATGAAAAAGAAAAAGAAAACATTCTAATGAAAGGCTGAAATACAGTGAAAGAAATGTGGGGTGTGAGGTGGGTAGGGATGCAGCCCCGTGGGAGAGTCCTTGCCTAGCATACACACTATATGTGGCCTTGGATTTGATACCTGGGACTGCAGACTTAAAGGCAGAGAGAAAGGGAGAGGGAGGGAGAGAGAAAGGGGAAGGGAAGAGGGGGAGGGGAGACATGTAGTCATACAGAAAGAGCCTGGGCCCAGACCTCTGCAATCTCAGCCATGTGGAATGCACAGGCCAAGGCCAGCCCTGGCCAGAACCTCAGGACCCTATCTAAAAAATAACTAAAGCAGGGAGAAGGAGAGAGAAGGCGGTTTAAGGTGTGGATCAAATGGTAAAGAGTCTGCCTAGCAAGCAAGTGGTCCTGAGCTCAAAGATCACACACACTATAAAAAGAATTGTGGAATATTAAATTTAGGAAATAATAACTCAGAACTAATCTTAACTCCAGTCATCCAGAACTGTATTCATAAAGATATGTATCTCCTATATATACATATATATCATCTATAATGTATAATGCATTGTATGTGTATATACATGTATATGTATATATACATTGTAATGTATATTATACATTATAGATGATATATACACTCATATGTATGATATGAACAATATACTATAGTATATATGATATAAAATACATAATGTATTATATATGTGATATATATATTGTATATTATACATCCATATCTCTATATATACATTTATCTATATGTACACATTACTGGAATATTTTTAGGAGATACTGTCCTGGATACAATTGGGATGTGCTCAATTAAAATATTTGGGAAAGAAAGGTATCAAAAAGCATAAGGTAATTATTTCTGATGCGCTAGAGATCGAACCCAAGGTCTTTCGTATGCTAAGCACTCAGATTACCAATGAAGGACACAGAACTAACTCTCAAAAATAATTTTGTTAAAATACTAAAAAGTTAATATAATCTTGAGAGAACTGTATCTTCATCAGGAGATGGTAACTAAGTTTTCTGAGTATAGCTACCAAACAAAAAGAGGAGACAAGGAATATGGCCTAGTGGCAAGAATGCTTGCCTCGTATACATGAAGCCCTGGGTTCGATTCCTCAGCACCACATAAATAGAAAAGGCCAGAAATGGTGCTGTGGCTCCAGTGGTAGAGTGCTAGCCTTGAGCAAAAAGAAGCCAGGGACAGTGCTTAGGCCCTGAGTTCAAGGCCCAGGACTGGCAAAAACAAAACAAAGAAAATGTACATTTAAAAAGAGGAGACAACTCGTGATAAGTAGGAGCTGTAATGTTTTTGTCTTAAAATAGGCACGTCATAAAATGTACTATTTTCAAGTTTATTGTTCATTCACTAACATGTACTGTGCCTTCACCTTGCTGTACAATTTATATGACTTCTCTCAAAAATGCAGTTGAGTTTCCTGGGCATGGTGATACACACCTGTAATCTTTCCACTCATGACAGTGAAGCAGCAAGGTGCAGGGTTCACGGTCAGCCTGGGCTACATAGCAAGACTCTGTCTCAAAAAAAAAAAAAAAAAAACCCAAAAACAAAGAACAAACAAAAACAATCTGAAGCAGGCTTCTCTGAGCCCTCTTTCCACCCAATCTCGGGTGGGCCTTGTCCTCAAGCCTGCCTCCCCCTATTACACAGTGATCCTCCTAGCAGCCCCAGGTATGGCATCCCCTTGCCCCTTGTCCTGGACAATTTCCACACATCTTAGGGACTTTCCCAGCCGCAGACCCTCACTTGCACTCCTATGCTGTCCCTTGACTAAAGACTCCATCTGTCCCCATTGTATCCCCAAATGAGCTCAGTCCTTCCCCCTATTCTGACAATCTGAACAACTTTAATAGCTTTGAAACAGGCCTTCCTTGTCATTTCACTAGAATCAGAATAAAATTTTTCTTTAATTCAGCTATCAGATCAATTTTCATCTCTACAATTTTCTTAGCATGTAACTCTGAAACTTTTAATCAAGCAATAACTCCTCATTTCACTCCCATTCTATTTCCAGTCTTTATGAACTTTATACAAATAGAACCATATGATATTTGTCCTGTTTCTGTTATTTCATTATTGTTGTTTTTGTTTGTTCATTTGTTTGGGGTGCCAGTCTTGGGGCTTAAACTCAGGGCCTGGGCACTGTCCTTGAGCTTTTGTGCTCAAGGCTAGTGCTCTACCACTTTAGCCTCAGCTCCACTTCTTGCTTTTTTCTTTTCCAGGAGTTAATTGGAGATAAGAGCCTCACAGGCTTTCCTGCCCGGGCTGGCTTTGAACCATGGTCCTCAGATTTGTCCTGTTTGGTAGGCTGATTTTACATAGCTTAGATAGTCTCTCAGGTTCACCCAAGCTGTGGTGTATGTTGGAATTTCCTTCCTCGTTAAGGCTAAATAATATTCTATTGTATCTAGACATCACCTTTCAGTTATGCATTCACCTTCCCATGTACATTTAGAATTGCTTTAATCTTCTCGCTGTTGTGAGTAATGTATGGTTATAAACAATGACTTGCTAATGTCTGCTCAATTCTCTGCTTTTCTTATTTTAACAAATCTCCTCAGAAGTATAAATGATTACTGGATCATATGGAAATTCAATTTCTAATTTCTTGAGGCATTACTATGTGATTTTTCACAGTCGCCAGGCCATTTTTTACTCTTCACATCAATGTTCAGATATTCCAATTTTCTTACATCTTTGTTAACACTGTTATTTTCTTTAAAAAAAATGTTCTCCTTAAGTTGTTGTACAAAGGTGTTGCAGTTCAATATGTCAGTTCATCAGTACCATGCGTCTTGACCAATGTCATTGATCCCACCTCTCCCAAGCCCATCCCTCCCCTCAGGTTACTTTTTGCATTTTCACATATGCATGTTAGATGTGATGACTGTATTCACTCATCCTTTATTTCTCTACTAGTCTGCCTCCCCTGCTCCCCTTAAGCTCCACTCCCTCAGACAAAACATGTTCTATCCTCCTTGTACTCATATTGTTAAACTGCCTGTTACTTCTCCAAAGGATCCCCCACTGTAATCCTCCCTTGTGTCTATGATACTGTGGTCACTTTGTCTGAGCATATATGCACTTGACTCTACATTTTCTCATATATGCTTATAATTTAGATCTAACCTCTACATATAGGGAAAATATGCACCCTTTGTCTCTTTTGAGCCTGGCTGACTTCACTTTGCATAACTTTTTCCAAGTCCATCTATTTCCCTGCAAATGAAATAATATTATTCTTGATTTTTTCAAGTGATCTTTTTCTTTGGTGCTGTTGCTGGGCTTGAATTCAGGAACCTGGGTGCCAAGCTTTTTTTGTTCTAGACTTCCACGTTTTTGGCTGGTTAATTGGAGATAAGAGTCTCACGGATTTTCCTACCCAAGCTATGAACTGCAATTCTCAGATCTCAGCCTTCTGAGTAGCTAGGATGACAAGCATGAGCCACCAGTGCCTGGCTTAAATAATCATCTTAATAGGAACTAAGCAGTGTATCATTATAGGGTTTTTTTCTCTTCTTTATTGTCAAAGTGAAGTACAGAGGAGTTACAGTTTCACATGTAAGGCAGTGATTACATTTCTTATCCAACTTGTTACCTCCTCCCTCATTCCCCGCCCCCCCATGAATTGTACCGTTGGTTTACACCAAATGGTTTTTGTAAGTATTGCTTTTGGAATGGTTTGTCCTTTCTTTTTTCTTTTTTGTTTTTCTTCTTTTTTTGCCAGTCTTGGGGCTTGGACTCAGGGCCTGAGCACTGTCCCGGCTTCTTTTTGCTCAAGGCTAGCACTCTGCCACTTGAGCCACAGCGCCACTTCTGGTCATTTTCTGTATATGTGGTGCTGGAGAATTGAACCCAGGGCTTCATGTGTACGAGACAAGCCCTCTAACACTAGGCCATATTCCCAGTCCTGGTTTGTCTTTTTATCCTTTGTTTCTTGATTTTGGTATTCCCTTTCCTTCCCTAGTTCTAATACACATATATACAATATCCAGGGTACTAAGATCAGATACAGTGATAACAGGGGTAAAACCATGGGAAGGGACTACGAGAGAAAAAAAAATAAAAGGGTACGGTTTCACGTGGCATGTTGAAAATAATTACAATAATGATATGCTACTTGTATTCCCTCATGATAAACCATGCTTGATCTTCTTTAAAATTGCTTAAAATTACGTCTTTAAGCCGGGCACTGATGGCTTATGCCTGTAATCCTAGCTACTCAGGAGGCTGAGATCTGAGGATCGTGGTTCAAAGCCAGTCCAAGCAGAAAAGTCCGTGAGACTCTTATCTCCAATGAACTCAAAAAAGCTGGAAGTGGCAGTGTGGCTCAAGTGGTAAAGCACTCGCCTTGAGCAGAAGAAGCTTAGGGATAGCACTCATGCCCAGAGTTCAAGCCCCAGCACCCAGGCCGCGGGGAGGGGAGGAGCTCTTTAGTTCTAGTTAGTTATTTGGAGCTGAATTTTAAAAAATAAAGAAAAAAGCCTAGGAGCCCTAAACCTTCAAAGTCTCTATAAGATAGCCATGTTCCAAGCAAACATACTGTGAACCACAGATGCCCAGGCACATTCGGCCTGAAAGCTTAGTTGCCAAGAGGAGACTCCCTCGCCTATTCCACTCACCAACCCTGGCCACAATCATTGAGTCTCTCCAGAATTCAGTTTCTCTTTTTTTATGAAATGGCAAGAATGAAACTAAGGGTTCCTTTTAGAAATGTTAGCTAATGTATCCTCATTCGACTGTCTTGCTCATTGTGTGGCACTCTATCACTTGAGCCATGTAACCAGTCTAGGGTTGTGTTTGTATGTTTGTTTGTTTCTTGAGATGGAATCTCACATACTTTTCTGCCCAGGCTGGCTTTGAACTATTAGTCTTATATCTCACCCTCCAGTGTGGCTAGGACTACAAGAATGAGTCACTTGTGCCTGGTTGTACTATTTTAATGCTACATTCTATTTTAATCCTCCTCCTCCCCCTCCTCCTCCCCCTCCCCCTCCCCCTCCCCCTCCCCCTCCCCCTCCCCCTCCCCCTCCCCCTCCCCCTCCCCCTCCCCCTCCATTTCATCTCCCTACGTCTCCTTCTTTTTCTTCTTCTCAGTCATAGGGCTTGAACTCAGGGCCTGAGTACTGTCCTTGAGCTTTTTTTTCTCAAGGAGCAAGTTGTGAGGAGGGAGAGGGAAAGGGAGAGAGAGCTTAATTGGAGATAAGAGTTTCACAAACTTTCCTGCCTGAGCTGACTTCAAACTGTGATCCTCAGATCTCAGCCTCCTGAGTAGCTAGGATTGTAGGCATGAGCCACCAGTGCCTGGCTCTTTTCATCATTTTGTAGCACAGTTTGTACTAAGCATTTCAGTTCTTAACAGAAAGTGAAAAGATCTCTCCTGACAGAAAATAATGAAACTTGTCTTTGGATTGTACTGGAAAAATAGAACTGGGCGAAATGAAAAGAAACTAAGTGAGCTTATTTTTCAGACTACCTTTGAATGGCTCATAATGGTGCTGATAGAATTGTTCTAGTACTCTGTCCTACTCTAAGTTCAGTGTTACAATGCATAATTAATGTCTAAATTCTCAAACACAAGAAAAATAATCCTATAGCATTTTGTTAGGCAGAGACAGCTTCCAGCTAGGGGATTGTAACAAACAAATTAAAATCAGAACACAGACAAGCATGCACACACACACACACACACACATACACACACACAAGCACAAATATCTGCCTAGGAATATAAATATCCCAAAGTGAATACCAGTATTGCCATAGCACAAATATACAATTGTGTACCGGTGTGTCTGTATACATAATTCTAACTAGATAATAGAGGGATGAAAATATCTGTGACTTTAAAGTATCTTCTACTTTAATATAATTACATATAAGAGTTATATATATTTCATGGCAACTGATACCAAGGGATTTAAAATGTCTTGTATATCTGTTCTTTCTTACCATAGTCCCTGTTTTATTATAACTAGGTTAGAAGTAAAAGATCACTGGAGAATGTTTCTTTGTGTGTATGTTGCATGGAGAGGATCTTGCTGTGTAACCTAGGCTGGTTTTGAACATTTGATATTCTTGCTTTTATTCTCACGAGTGCTAATATTACAGGTGTGTGCCATTATGCCTGACAGGAGAATGTTTCTTAATGCTTCAAAATTGATAAACAATTGTGCTGTCAAAACCTCCCAGATAATTTGCACACCTCTCACTGATTTGAGACCACATTGTTCTTACAGGAAATGTCATAGCTCAATTTCTTGCTTTAGAATGATTATGTGTCATTTACTTGATCAGGAAATATTAAATGCCAAGCACTTGACATGAAGTGTGGCAGATATGCCAGGCCTGATCTCTTAAGTCTGTAGCCCCAGCTACTTAGAAGGCTGAGATCTAAGGATCGTGACTTGAAGTTAGTGCAGGCAGGAAAGTTCATGAGACTCTGATCTCCAATTTAAATACCCAAATGCTGGAAGTGGAGCTGTGGCTCAAGTGGTAGAGTGCTAACCTTTAGCAAAAAAAGCTCAGGGACAGCACACTGGCCCTGAGTTCAAGCCCCAGTACTGGCACACAAAAAAATGGGGCACCACTGAACTCAAGAGAGCAAGGGAAGAAGTGACATTGCCCCAAAATAAATGTACTCTTTACCTTGCTTGTGTAACTGTGACCTCTCTGTACATCACCTTCAAAATAACAATTTCAAAAACATTTTTTTTAAGTAAAGCAAAAATAAGCATAAAGAAAAAAATGGCACCACTGATTTGGACCTGGAATCTGATGTCAGAAACAGATATAATTCAGTAAATTATAGAAATAGATACATATGAAGCCATGATGCCTTTGGTTATTGTAAAGTATGGAGAACATTAAGAACATAAAGAACATTGAGTTGGGCGCTGGTGTCTCACACCTGCAATCCAAGCTACTCAGGAGGCTGATAGCTGAGAATCAAGGGTTTGAATCTGGGCAGGAAAGTCTAGGAGACTCTTTATCTTCAATTTACCACCAAAAAGCCAGAAGTGGAGATGTGACTCAAGTGATATGATGCCCAACTTGAGCAATAAAGCTAAGAGATCTGAGTTCAGAACCTGAGTTGAAGCCCCAGTACTGGCATGTGCATAGGCACACACACACACCACCACCACCACCACCATTAAAAAGGGCAGGGCTAGGGAACCTGGTAAGGTCAACTCTGTCTAAGCAATAAGTAACCAGGGCAGCAGCAGAAAATAGATGGGCTTCTGAAGAATATAGTCTTGAGCCTTAAATGTCTGCTCTATTCTGTGGCATAGTTATTCAACCTTTCTAAAACTGTGGGGTGTTTTTTTTTTCTCATTTTAAAAGACTTCATTGTATTTACCTCATCAGAACTCCTGAAGAAGAGGAAACAGATTTGTAGGTACCTGACATTTAATAGTTTACATTTAGTACCACACAGTAGCCTTTCTCTCCTTCATTACATTGGTGACAAACTTTCATTGTGCCTAATAAAAGTTGTATTCTTCATCTTAAGTATTATTCCAAATCCTATGCAGGTCAAAGACTGTCAAGGCAAGTAATTATAATATAAAATTGTGTCTACTGTGGAAATACTGAGATCCAATTTAAGGCATGTTCTTTGAAGTCAAGTGTTAGACTGGTAATGTAATTAAGGGAATGAATTCATTGACTTTAGGAAAATAGCATCCATTGTGCATGATATTAACACAACTGAATGGGGTCATGTGACTGAATGCAGATGTTCCTGAACAAGGAGCTAGGAAGGTCAGGCTGTCATTGGGGCTCCTCAGAAGGCTTGCTTCAGGGACTCCCAAAGCCTATTAAGCTCAATAAGCATGGGAAACTAAGGTGTGAGGCTGGTGCTCATTTCACCCCATTGATTATTTCCCCCCATATTTTATTAGGATAAAGTAGTTGTACAGGGGAGATAGTTTCTTATTGTTTTTTATTCATATTTATTAAAATAATAAAACTTATAAGAATAATGTAATAATAAATAGTAATAAATTGTTTTATGTATAAGGAGTAGATGAATACAGAGGAGAAGAGGGAGAGAATGCAGGCAAGAATTCAATGCATTCACACCATGGGAACAAAGGACGACATTCTTAAGAGAGAATGACAAGGGCTCAATAGCTGTATGCATAAGATCATATAAAATGATGCTTATCAAAACAATCTTCAAGAAATGGAAGCAAGAGGTTTTTATTATTGTACTGTTTACAGTTATTTTCCCCTTCCAGTTTATTCCATTCTATCACTGTTTTTTTTTTTTATTTCTGTACCCTTTGCCTTGTATATAAGTTTATCTGATTTGGGGAAGAGAAAAGGAAGCACAGAAATAATGGGACAAAGGGTGAACCAATTCAGCAGTGAAACCCACTAGACACTATGTTGTAAATGAACCATACAACTTTAGGGGGAAGAAGTCAGGAGAGGGAAAACTGGGAGAAAATGAGGGAGGGGGTGACACTGTTCCAAAGGAAATGTACTCATTACCTGAATCATGTAACTGTGACTCCTCTGTGCATCACATTTACAATACATTTTTTAAAGGATGATTTTAAAAAAGAGTCCAAGGCATATCCTACAAGATGAAGAAGAATGTGGGGAGGAGTGGGAAGGGAAGGGATGGGTGGAAATATTGAAAGGGGTGACATTAGTCAATATACATTGTATTCATAAATTACTTTGTTAAATGGCAACTCCTTTGTACAACTACTTAAAAGGTCATAATAATAAAAATAATATTAGTATTTTAGGAAAAAGATAATAATAACTAGTAATTCTGTTAACAGAACAAGAGCATGGCATATTATCATATTATAATATTAAAATACTAATAATATTTTAGGAGCTGGGTGCCAGTGGCTCACATCTGTAATTCTATCTACATAGGAGGCTTAGATATGAGGACCATGGTTGCAAGACAGCCAGGGCAGAAAAGATCATGAGATTCTTATCTCTAATAAGCCTGCAAAAAGCTAGTAGTTGAGGTATGGCTCAAGTGGTAGAGAGCCAGCCTTGAGGAGAGCATTCAGGATCTGGGTACCACCACAAGGAAAAAATTACTTTAGGACAGGGATGTGGCTCAAGTGACAGTGCGCTATCCTACCAAGCTGAAAGCCCTGAATTCAAATCACAGCACCAACAGTAATCATAGCAGTCATATTAATACTTTATATTTAACAACAGTATCACAATTGCAGATCACTCTTACTTCCTATACTAGTTGACTGTTCAATCATGTAAGGTAATACCTTGTTTGTCTCTTTAATAGAAGAGGAGGGACATGTCTGGATAGGCTACAAGGTTTGTTTGAGGTCATCAGGTTAATTAATGGCAGACTCTGGACTGGAAGTAAAGCATCTTGAATTTTAAGTACCTGTCATTAAAATGCAAATTTATGAAATTGTAATAATAATATAGTTCAGATTTTCATATCTTTTGTCTAATAACCTTTATATATAGTCTTGACAAAAATGAGAGGAGATTTTTGTTTGTGAGGTTTTGTGCTTTTAGATTAAAAATGCATGCATATTTGTAAGACACTACAGCATCGATGAGAAAATTAGGCAACTTTTTACTGAAACAACCTAAACTTATATTATTTGTGTGGATGATAATTCTCAGACAACAATATGTTTTTGATAAGCTCTTACATCAGAAATCAGCAAACAAATTTTTCCATTAAAAGGAGAAATGAAGCAAAGCTGGGCATGGTTACACACACTTGTAATTCCATCACTCAAGAGGCTGAGGCAAGAGGTTCAGGAGTTTAAAGCCTGATGAGAAAGGTAGAGAGCTTGGGGGAGGGATAAGGAGAGAGAGGGAGGAAGGAAGGAAGGAAGGAAGGAAGGAAGGAAGGAAGGAAGAAAGAAAGAAAGAAAGAAAGAAAGAAAGAAAGAAAGAAAGAAAGAAAGAAAGAAAGAAAGAAAAAGAAAGAAAGAAAGAAAGAAGGAGGGGGAGGAGGGAAGGAAAGAAGGAAGGAAGGAAGGAAGGAGAGAGAGAAAGAGTGAGTCAGGGAAGGAAGGAGGGAGAAAGGAAGATATAAGGAAGGGAGGGAGAAAAGCAAGAAGAATGTGAGAAAAGGAAGGAGGGGTAGAGGGAAGGAGGAGGGGAGAAAAGGAGGAAGGAAGGGAGGTAGGAAAAAATGCTCTGAAGAGAAGCTGTGTTCATACTGTGTTTAAAAGGATAAATTCTAGTTAGCTTAGCTGGAGTACAGATCCTGGCCCCTGCATTTACTATGCACTATTAGGCAAATCACCCTCTGGGTGAGACTCATTGTCATTAAGACAGTATTTCTATGTACAATCACTTTTAAAATAGGGAAGGAATGAATAAAGGAATTGATAGCAAAGGATAAAAAGTTCTCACGCCAGCAAACCCACACTTGTGTATCCATTCTATACATGGGTGCTCGCACATATATATTGCTTATTGCTGTGAATTTCTAATTTGTATTCTAGAGCACGTCTAATCCATTCAATTTTGTATCCCTTTGCTATGGAAATGTCAGTCTTAGATTTGTAGGAGAATGGAAAGCAGGCTTTTAGACATTTTACTGATTTTTAGTGATCTGCAATGATTAATGAAGCTTTATGGGAAACCAGAAACAAATAATTTCTGGATTCCTGGTTTTATGCTTTAGAGCAATCCATTAGGCATTGGAATAATGCCCCAAGGTTGCATTTTAAAGGCTTTTAAAACACGGCTTTTTACTTCTATAAAAAATCTGTATATGTAAAATATGGTATCAGTCACAGAGTAAGCACTTTAGGAAAGATTCAATCTAGAATTTTCTGCTCTGTCCTTCATCTGTTCCCAGGCTACATTCATTCTACATCTTCTACAAAATTGTTTGTTCAACATTATTTGAGTAAACTTTATCAACTGAACCCACTGTCGACTGTAACAGTCCCTAAAAATATATAATGAACCAGGCACTGGTGGCTGATGTCTGCAATCCTAGCTACTAAGGAGGCTGAGATCTGAGGATCCAGGTTCAAAGCAAGCCTGGACAGGAAAGTATGTGAGACTCTTATTTCCAAGTAACCACCAAAAAGCCAGAAACAGAGCCTAGTTCAAGTGGTAGAGCACCAGCCTTGAGTGATAAAGCCAAGGGACAACATTCAAGACCCAAGTTTTTGTCCCAGAACTGGCACCAAATAAATTAAATATAATTTGAAAAGCCTTGGACAGTTTGTAAAAGGAAAATTTAAGGGCTAAAGATCAGGCTGTGTTATTTTAGAGGCTACTGTAATCCTTGCTGATACTCAATATGAGTAAGGATACTCAGATATTTTAAAAGACACACACAAAAAAATAGCTCTGTGTAATAAAACTTAAAACATGTTGTAAAACCACAAGTCAGGCACCTACTTTTTTCAAGCACTATCCCAGTGTACTGGCTATTTAAAACAGCCAGCAAATCATTTGTCATGTCTAAAGGCCAGAGGACTACTTTTATTACCTTTTTGATTGGGCTTTGCTTCTTGTTTCTTTCTAAAGGTTAGCTAGCTCTCCCCCTTCTCAGCACCCAGTGAAAATCTAAGGACTTAAATCCCCTCTTCTGAGCCAGCTTCCCACCAGTGATTCCATGTGATGCTGTGCAGACAGTAGAAGCAGGCAGGGCCTCAGAGCAAAGGTGAGAGAGCAACCTTTGGACCTTTTTGTTTCCTCCCAGACAGAAACATCCTGAGTAGGATGCCTTAAACTCCTGGGACAATTTCTGGCTCTGTCTCAAGCAATTATTGAATTAATTACTCTAAATTACACAAACACAAGGCCATTTATCAAGGTCAGCCTGCAATGATTTGCAAAACTAGGTGCAATGTTCCCAGTACAAAGTATGAACTGAGGATAAGAAAACAGAATTAGCGCTGTGCATTGGTAGATCACACTTATAATCCTAGCTACTCAGGAGGCTGATATCTGAGAATCAAGGAACAAAACTAGCCCAGATAGGAAATCAAGGTTTTAAGCCAGCCCAGACAGGAAAGTCCATGAGACTCTTATCTGCAATTAACAACCAAAAAACTGGAAGTAGAGCTGTGTTTCAAGTGGTAGAGCTCCAGACTTAAGAGAAAAAAACAGCTAAGGGACAACACACAGGCCTAGGGTTCAAGCCCCAGCACTGTCACAAAAGAAAGAAAAGGAGAAGGGAGGGAAAAGGGAGGAGAGGAGAGGGGAGGGGAAGGGAGGGGAGAAGAGGGAAGGGAAGATGAAGAGATGAAATTACTCAAAAAATAGTGGGGAGGCTGGGGATATAGCCTAGTGGCAAGAGTGCCTGCCTCGGATACACGAGGCCCTAGGTTCGATTCCCCAGCACCACATATACAGAAAACGGCCAGAAGCGGCGCTGTGGCTCAAGTGGCGGAGTGCTAGCCTTGAGCAAAAAGAAGCCAGGGACAGTGCTCAGGCCCGGAGTCCAAGGCCCAGGACTGGCCAAAAAAAAAATAGTGGGGAAGTAAGAGTTTGCAAGTTGAGTAATATAAATGATAATTGTTTCATTAATATGCTACATAAAGGGACTGGGAATATGGCCTAGTGGCAAGAGTGCTTGCCTCCTACACATGCGGATCTGGGTTCGATTCCCCAGCACCACATATATGGAAAACGGCTAGAAGGGGCGCTGTGGCTCAGGTGGCAGAGTGCTAGCCTTGAGCAGGAAGAAGCCAGGAACAGTGCTCAGGCCCTGAGTCCAAGGCCCAGGACTGGCCAAAAAAAAAAAATGCTACATAAAGACATCTTGCTTTTTTGTGATAATTTAAGAAATAGACCAACTTGCACATTTAAATTGAGATATTTGACTACAGAGTTTCTGGTGCTGAGATTTGAGTGTAAGTCTTCATGTTTGCTAGGAAAACACTCTTACCACTTTGAGGCACAGCTTCCTGAGTAGCTAGGATTGTAGGCATGTGCCACCATCTCCTCGCTTCCTGTCCTTTTTTGCTTGGTTATTTTTCAAATAAAATCTCACATTTATGTTCAGGCCAATCTGAACCACAGTTCTCTTATCTCCACTTCCTATGTAGAATGACAAGCATTTATTGCCACAAATAGCTTTTTTTAAAAAAAAATTGGTTGAGGTATCTTATGAACTTTTGTCTCGCATTGCCACTGACAGTGATCCTCATTCTCTGCCTCCTGAGTAGTTAGGCTTATAGGAATAAACCACCATATCCACTTGGATTTTTAAAAAATATTCTTGACAAGAAAGAAATGAAGAGAGACTTGACATGGGGAAGTTTGTCATACATAGATTTACAGTTCAAGAACCAGATCTAACCACAGATCATAGTTCCTGAAACTTACTGGTTGCCTAAAAGTTGTCCCTGAAGACTCTTCCATTTCTACTACATTCACTGGGAAAGTTGATGTCAATGGCTTATGCCAATAAGCTGGTGTCAGAAAGATAATAGTACTTGACTCCAAGTGCTAGTCAACCTTCTGTCACTATTTCAAAATACCAGGGAGAAACAGTTTGTAAGTAGGAAAGATTCACTTTAACTCACAGTTTGAGCTAAAGTAACTGAGCTGTGGTTGGTTGGCATTGTTGCTTTGGGTTAGGACACCATAGCAGAGTCAAATGGATGAGTCCTGTTCACCTCTTGATGATGACTGTAATAGTAATGGAGAAACAAGAAGAGCTTGAATTCCATCCATCTTAACTGCAAATTCCCTGTGACCTACCTTCCTCCCACTAGGCCCCGCCTTCTAAGGTTTCCACTGTCTTCCAGTCACACCAAGTTGAAGACCAAACCTTTAATACCTGAGATTTTAAGGGACATTCCACTTATAGAAAAAGCAGTTGTTGGGGGTGAGGGTCAGGGGAGGGCTGCTTGGGGAAAGGTCAACTGGGGAGTTGTTGTTTAATTAGTGTAGAAAGGCAAAACATGTCTTGAGGGTGGGATGACCAAGAAGTTGACCAGAATACAAATGTACTTGATGCTGTTGAAATGTACACTTACATACTCAGAATGATCAATTTTATGTAATGTATATGTTATCACAATCTAAAATGAAAAATTAAAACAAGATTCTGAGGATCACAGTTCAAAGGCAGCCTGGGAGTGGAAAATCCATTAGACTCTTATCTCCAATTAATTACCAAAAAAGTCAGCAGTAGAACCGTGGAGCTATGGCCCAAGTCATAGAGCACTAGCTCTAGAGAGAGCAAAAAAGAAAAACCCTCAGGACAGTGCCCAGGCCCTGAGTTCAAACCCCCAGGACTCACAGATACATCTACTCACATAAATTAGAGTAACTAATTATATTCATAGGAACCAGAAATTTGACATTGACTAGATACTGGAACTCCAAGTTTGCATCTACAGCACAAGTATCCTCTAGAATAATATTGGGCACAGAGTACTTGCCTGTGGGCTGAGTATCCTGGCCTTCTGGGCCAGTGGTTGGCACTAAAGTGGAATGCAGCGTCAGAGCCAAGCCTAAAGTCATGAATAAAAAGTTTGAGTCGGGTCTGTTGGGTGGCAGGCTGCTTGTCCTGTCCAATCAATGCTGGGCTCCATTGTGATGAGGAACTCACATGAGAGTTGGTTTTAGACCCAATTACTGGAAAAGAAGTTCAAGCCTCAGTACCTGTGTACACATGGGGCGGGGCGGGGGGGGGGGGGGCAGGGGAGAGAAATCCACAGAGAAAGAACTAGACCAGACTTCAACCAACTGGACAATGGTTCAGGGAACTGATTTCCAAGCTACACTTGAGACTGGAATGGAGAGAAGAGATTGGCCCAGAAGGGAGACAGTGGGAGTCCTTGTGTGGGAATGATACACTGGAAAGGGAGCTTAATCCAGGACAACTGAACAAACACTTGGTGAGAAAGACTGTTGTCCAGGAAGAGTCTTCTGAGCTGGGATGTTGGGAGGGAGTTGCATTACCTCCGAGTTTCTGGTTATTTCACTGGCTCCTGTTTCTCGAGTCCATGTCCCCACAGCTGCTTGTTCATGAGGGATAATGGAAAGAACACTTCCTTCTGACCCAGACATGACGCCTGCAGCATGCCAGGGGCAGATTCGAGCTTACCTCTCAGATGAAGTTTCATTTTTCTCCTTTTAAAAATCAGATAAAACACACATGCATAATATTACTGTGAAGATTAAATAAGATAAAATGTGTCAAATGTGGAACACAAAACAGGTCCCAAATGACTTGTAACTATTATTAGTATAATGAGCAGTGTAATTATTACTCAAGTAGTAAAGTAGTAAAGTTATAATAAATAGACTAGTACAAAAATCTGTAGGGATTATGGCGAGTAAAAA
The DNA here is from genome assembly GCF_023159225.1 of Perognathus longimembris pacificus. NCBI lineage: Eukaryota > Metazoa > Chordata > Mammalia > Rodentia > Heteromyidae > Perognathus > Perognathus longimembris. The sequence continues at coordinate 58,404,583 of NC_063161.1, read as the reverse complement.
GCTAATTGCTCTTCATTCACACAGTCATTGGATCCTTTTTTAATTTTAAAATCATGATTACTGTTTTGTACGTGTAAATATATTAATTCCTTTTCTCTGTGTGTGTGTGTGTGTGTGTGTGTGTGTGATGCACGCGCAAGTACAGTACCGGAGCTTGAACTCAGAGCCAAGGCACTGTCTCTTAGCTATTTTGCTCAAGACTAAAGCTCTACCACTCAAACCACACCTCTGCTTTTGGCTTCTTGCTAGTTAATTGGAGATAGAAGTCTTAACAGACTTTCCTACCTGGGCTAGCTTCAAACCTTGATCTTCAGATCTCATCCTTCTGAGCAGCTAGGATTGCAGGCATGAGCCACCAGCTCTCAGTTATATTAAAATTGAAAATATATCAGAAGAGTGAGCCTTCATACTGCTATAAGTTCTTGTTTATGGTTCTGAAAATAATATAATTGGAGACAGTGTGATGTCTTATTCTCCACCATAGTTGTTTGTTTTATATCCACAGACAGACAACACAGAATATTACAGCTCTTCAGGAGAGTTTATACATCATCTAATAAGGCTTCTTCTTTTAATAAGTGAAGTAACTGAGATCTGTGAAGCTGTCTACTAAAATAGTATTTTCCCTTAAAGTTCTATTGATTCAATAAAACTAAAATCAACTAATTTTGTTTCTCTTTAAGTGAGTTAACGTAAATCATTCCAGCTTTCATCTTAGCCAGGAAAATGCTTCTATTATTTGATTTTACTTTTGTCCTTTTATTTATGCCTTGAAATGATTAGTTTAAACAAAATTCTCAGCAGTATATTTAATTTTAAAATAGCATGTTGCTTTAAAAATGCTGCATATGTCTTGCAATATCCTACAAAGGTGGATTTGGATTAATTTTACTTTGTATTATGTCTTATTTCTTGTTCCTGAATAATAATGTGTGTGTGTGTGTGTGTGTGTGTGTGTGTGTGTGTGTGTGTGTGTCCTGGTACTTATTCGTAAACTCAGGACTTGGGTTCTGTCTGTTAGCATTTTTGCTCGATTCCCACTACCCCTCAAGCCACACTTTCAGCTTTTGTTTTTGATGATTAATTGGAGATAAGTCTCATCACAGATCTTCCTGATTGGGCTAGATTTGAAACCAGAATTCTCAGATCTCAACCTCCCAAGTAGCTAGGGTTATAAGCACAAGCCACTGGCTCCTTGCATGACTGCTTATTCTGTATCAGTCATTTATGAGTTGGATAAGTGTGGTCATCTTTCATCCTGTTCATAAATACATAGGCAACAAGCATCATGCAAAATGTTCCATGAAGCATCTCTCTTGTTCTTCCCCCAATTCTTGTATTCCCAGGAAGCAATCGGCTCAGGGGCTTTATTTGTCTCTTAGCCTCTCCTGCACACACGATGCTAGTCTAGCACTAGTGCCGGGCAGTGAGACATGCTTTTGTTCCTTGTTTCCCAGACTGTGTCACTTCAGCAGATGTTGCTGAGCTGTTCCTCGTTGCATCAGATGTAGCCTGATCAATTCCATTCAGAGCACAATTTGAATCGGCAGAGTGATTTCAGAGCTGGCTGTCTACTCTGTGGTTGACAGTCTGTGTGGATTTTAACTGATGATTTCTCCAGCACAGGGGGAAAGATTGCCATAGGCTAAAATATAAGTAAAATCTTCAGCTCACTGAAGTAGCATAATGGCTCTTCCTTCTCTAATGGCTTTATTAAGTAAGCATATCATTGGAAATTATGTTCAACAGAGGGTTGGTATGTATAAAGTTTCTTTTTCTGGGCCAATGAATTTAGATTTAGTAGTTTTTTTTCTGAAAAGGACATTAATTTAACATTTGTTTAGACCATTGAATATGATTTATTGGTAAATTGCCACCATAAGCTTTATTCCATCAGTCTTTACATACATACACACAGAGACTGATAGAGACAGAGAGACTCAGAGATACAGAGACAGAGAAACAAAGGCAGAAAAACAGATGGCAGATAAACAGAACAAGAGACAGACAGAGAGACAGAGAAAAAAAGTTAAAAGTGGCTTTTCTGCATTGTCTAATCTTCCATTTAAATCAATTGTACCCTTCCAATCCATGGCAAATAGTATTCTACACTCAATGTTTGGAATACTTCCCACAGGTAATAGATTCTGGAAGGACTTCAAAAAGCCATGCATTTGAAACTTCTACTTAGGCTGCAAAGATGTAGAAATACATTAGAACTCCATAAAATTCACAGCTGCTGACAGAATCATATAAATGTGTTCCCAAGAATCCCTTAGGAGTAAAGGACACGTCCATTTTAAGTGCTTGCAGAGACCAAGGTGTCAGTTCTGCAGAGTGATTATCTCAGTGTCTCAAAGGTATATATGTGTTTTGGATGTAGGAAATATCCTCCCATTATAAATCCCAAATTCTCTTTCAACAAGCATAGATCTCCAGAAAGAAATTCATCATGATAATTAACTGCCTTAACTTGGCACAGTACCCAAAAGAATTTAAAGTGGTCACGATTTCAAATAAGATGTGCTTTTCTGGGGAAACCGTTTTGCTTGGTAGTAGTAATTATTTTTCTTGCAAGTGTTAGCAACCAAGGGATCATACTGAAAGAGCTACAGATTGCTTTTAGAATTCAAGACTAGTCAAAGACCACTAGTGTACCCTATAGTCAGAATTTTTTTTCTTGCATTCTTAATAGAAATCTGGCTGAACATCATACTTTCAGAACTTCTAAAATAATGTAGCTGGGTGTCATGGCACATTCATAGAATCCTTGCTGTGATGTTAGCAGAGGCAAAAGAATCATGAGCTCAAAATCAGTCTGGGTAAAGCTAGAGAGACCATATTTCAAAAACAAAACATCAAGAAGCTGGCACTAGTGGCTCATTCTGAAATGCTCGAGTTTGGATCCCCTGAAAGACCTCCAGAGACCAAGACCAATGCAAGCAGCAAAAAGGGCATTTATTTCAAGCTAGCTGGGTCCTCCGCATACTCAGCACTCTGGTGACGCTAAGAGACCCTGAGCTTGGGGCTTCCAACTGTTTTATACATTCTTTGGGGAAGGCAGAGACTTAGCATACAACATAGCATCTTTCAAAAAATCAACACACACCGCGGGAGAATTAAAAAATAATTCTAAAGCATGTTTGGTGCATTTGGTGGTGGGACGGAATCTGGAAAGGGTCATTAGTCAGATCAAGGGACCGACGCACTTAAAATTGATTGGTTAAGCCATAGGGGTGTAGCAAGGGGGATGTGTGCACAGCTTCCGGGTTTTGATTAGATATTGGAAATTGCACTCACAGTTGGATACTGGAAATCCCTCTCACAAATACTGGAAATCACACTCACGATTGGATATGGTCTTTACCGGGAAGTGAGGGGTGGGAGGTAGGACTTATGGTAAGGTCAGTCAGGTACAGAATGAGGTCTTAGTATAATATGGAGTTACTCTGGTCCTTTGCTCTGGCTCTACAACGCCTGTAACCCTAACTACTCAGGTGGCTGAGAATTGAGAATCACAAGTCAAAGCCAGGCCAGGAAGATAAGTCCATGAGATTCTTATCTCAAATTAATCACCAAAAAGCTGGAAGTGGAGCTGTGGCTCAAGTGGTAGAGTGCCAGCCTTGAGTGAAAAACCAGCACTAAGGCCTTGAATTAAAAAAATCACACAGAAGGGACCTGTCAGGAAATTTTGTTTTCAATTGAACTGCTTCTTACTGAGAACACATGCTTGTATAATATTTTCTTAAATTCCCCCAAAGTCCATTGCTTGCAACAACTGTTCTAGAAAGAGTTCATTGCTGGCAGTAGACTATCTTCACACTTTTTATTCATTCAAAGCCTAAGTAAATTCTGATATTGAAACCACCATCTAACTTGAGTTACACATAGAAAAATGTAATGGCTTTTTACTTGAATATGTGTGTGTGTGTGTGTGTGTGTGTGTGTGTGTGTGTGTGTGTGAGGCCAAGAGGGAGCTGGTGCTTGAACCTCACCTTTGCCCTTGGCTTTATTATGCAAATGGTGCTCTACCATTTGAGCCATACTTACTTCTTAATTGGAGATAAGAATCTCTTGGGATTTCCTGCTTAGACTGGCTTTGAACCATGATCCCTGGAACCCAAACCAAATTGTATTTGTCTAAATCCAAGTGAGTTCCAGTCTGAAAGCAACTCACAGTATTTTTGACAATTCATTCAGAGGGATTTCTGAAGAGTGAACTCTTCATACGAAAGGTGCCTGATCTCCACACAGTGCTGGCATTGGTCAATACATCACCCTGGCATTTAAAAAAAAGCTGAAATTGCATTTCCCAGCAGTTGCCCTCGGTACAGCCTTTTCTGCCTTCAGGTCAGATAGGAGGCTAGCAAAAAAATTTATCTTCTTTTCATTTATATTCACTTTTCTTGCTTTTTCCCCTTTTGTTTCTTTGTTAGACAGAGCTAACATGCATGGTTATTAAAAATTATAAAAGGAGCATTTCGCTGGAAAGAAAGTCAAGTGCTTCTCATTTGGGAAACAATTTTAGTGATACTAAGCTATAAGGAGAATTAGTCATTAGAGGAAATTTTATGTCTTCTCATTTCTTTAAAAAATTCTATCCAGAATCATAATCACTGGGATAAAGCATGCCATTAGAATTAATCACATCACCCTACTCATAATATATAACTTTTTATTAGTATTCAAAATAATAAAGTCAGCAGACCCACCATAGTCAATGCATATATGGTGCTATGTTTTTATTATTATTTCCAAAGGCTGAGGTAACTAAACTTCCACGCATGGTGTTGTAAAAACTAAATGATGCACAACAATTAGAAAAATAAATTTCCATACACAAGTGGGTCTTGTGAGCTATGATTTCTGTTTAGAAATCTATCCATCTTCTGGTGGTTATTGCTTTAGACTAATCAGATTTCTGTTTGAGTTTACTTAGAGATCGTGTTTCAAGTTTCTCACTATAGAAATCTGAGATATCAATTTAATTCTTTTTCAATACAACACTTCCTTTTCACTAGTCCCTTGGAAGTTGCATGAATTCAATCTTGGTTAATCTGCCTGAGAAATGTGGCATTCACACAATCACCCAATCTGCATTTACCTTGGGGTGCATGTAGTTAAATACACCTGAAGAATGAGTGCTAGATGACTGGTCTGAACCCATTCATGTTAAGAAGTCTATTGGGGAGGCTGGGAATATGGCCTAGTGGCAAGAGTGCTGGCCTCGTATACATGAAGCCCTGGGTTCGATTCCTCAGCATCACATATATAGAAAAGGCCAGAAGTGGCGCTGTGGCTCAAGTGACAGAGTGCTAGCCTTGAGCAAAAAGAAGCCAGGGACAGTACTCATGCCCTGAGTCCAAGGTCCAGGACTGACAAAAAAAAAAAAAAAAAAATTCTATTAGGGCCTGGGAATATGGCCTAGTGGTAGAGTGCTTGCCTCATATACTTGAAGCCCTGGGTTCAATTCCTCAACACAACATGTATAGAAAAAGCCAGAAGTGGCACTGTGGCTCACTGTGGTAGAGTGCTAGCCTGGAGCAAAAAGAAGCCAAAGACAGTGCTCAGGCCCTGAGTTCAAGCCTCAGGACTGGCAAAAAGTCTATTCCTATAATCCTCCTTACCAGGGAGGCTTAAATGTGAGGATCACATTTCAAAGCCAACCCATACAGATAAGTCCCCAAGACTCTTATCTCCAGTTAATCGGCCAAAAGCACAAAGTGGAACTGTGGCCCAAGTGATAGAGCTCTAACCTTGAGTGAAAAAAACTAAGGATAGAACCCAGGCCTCAATAACCAGCATACACACTCACGCACAAAACAAAATTATTTTGGAAAATAAGCTGTCCTACAGGGAAAATGGACATAGAGAAGCCTGTTGCAAATTTGAGTCTTCAGGAAAAGAAGGAATTTCACACAGTGCATTCTGCCACCCTCTGAAATGTTGGCTGAATTCCTAAGACAACATGTGCTGGTGATAAACCATGAAAACATCCTTTCCCCAAATGTGAAGGGGTTTTAGAACACCAAAGAGTTCTGCTTTGTAGTGTTTCTGTAGCCCCAGAAGGAGAACACAGAGCTAGTGATGCCTCAGGAGGCTGTATCAGCCTACAGCTTGCCTCAGGCAAGAAGCAGGACTGGAAACACCTCTGGTAGAGGCAAAAACAGCTAAGAGGGAAGTGGGAAAGGTTCCCAAAGTCTGCCTAACTCCAAGCTTTCTTCCATCTTCTCAGCAGGTTCATGGACATTGTCTCCTGTGGTGTCTTCTGTTGGGAGTTAGGAGAAAAAAATGAGAAAGGCAGATAATGCTTAGTGATAGAATAAACTGGGTTTATGTGCATTTATGACACCTATGAGTAACTCCATAGAGACTGGGGAGAAACAACAGTGTGTGTGTGTGTGTGTGTGTGTGTGTGTGTGTGTGTGTGTGTATGTGTGTGTGTGCCACCTGCAAAAGTACTGGTGCTTGAACTCAAGGCCTAAGCATTGTTCCTTCACTATTTTCCTCAGGGCTAGCATTCTATCACTTGCACCATAGCTGAACATCTGGTTTTTTGCTGGTTAATTGGAGATAAAACTCTCATATGCTTCTTGTGATCAGGCTGGCTTTGAATTGCCACCCTCTGATCTCAACCTACTGTGTAGCTAGAACTATAGCTGTGAACCATTGATGCCTGTCATTTTATTTTTTTAAGTAAGAGGTCCTGAAAGTCTTGTTGGATTTCTTCACGAGAGTAGATTGGGGCAAATTGATTATGTTGTTAAGGAAAATGAGACTAATTACAAGATTATATTAAAAACGAGACAAATGAGGAAAGAAAGCTTCACTCAAACAATAATGTGAATAGTAATGCATATTTTTAAATTAAACTTAATTGTTATGATCTTTAAATAGTTGTATGAAATGGTTCCAATTTCAACATATCAGTTTATGAATACAACGCAATTGTATTACTTACATGCAACTAGATAGGTGATTCATGTGTCCAATAGTGGTTGACTATAATAAATAATCTCAAATTCCATTAAAAAATTATTTTACTTTTCATAAGTCATAAACCTTGGGATTTTATGATTTTTCATAGTCTTCCTGCTTTGTCTTCCTGGCCTTATGTGTTTGTTTCCTATAAATAGATTGGAAATGCACCCAGCTGTATCTAAAGGAGAAGAGAGAGATACACAGAGAGACAGAGCAAACTAAGCAAATGAATATTTACAAATTTTAAACATTATTTAAATATATGACAACCCAAATATTCCATTTTTAATACAGAGCAAGGTTTTTTTTACATAAGACTAGAGAATTGCATGGTGGTCCATAAGCTTAGGAAGAAAGAAGCAAGCTCTTCCATGAAATCCTGGGAGTTTGATATGAAGGACTACTGCCCAGTCTACACATGGAGTTAGTCCAAGCCTGGGTCAGTGTGGGCTAAACTGTAGCTCTCATATCTCTCTGGGTTTTATAATAACATAAATAATTATAATGCATTGCCTTTTGTATCTCACTTTCTCTAAGGAGCAGAAGGTGCCAAGTGGACGGTATCACATTAATTCTCACAGCACTCTGGGGACATAGAATGATATTATACTCACTTTGAACCTAGAGCTGAAAAGGAATTGCTTCAACCAAAAGTAAATAACAGCAAAATTGAATAAAAGCAAGATTTATAGGAGGGTATAGAAAGGGTAGAGTTTAATGAAAGATATTGACTAGGTTAGAATTAAAGAGAGATTTAAAATAAAAAATGACAGAACAAAGAAATTCAAAGAAAGGAAGGTTCTAGAGTGTGTATAATATGTGTGTCCCAAATTAAAATAACATATGAACACTAAAAATCTGAAAAGACCATGTAAAAGCCATCTAAAACTTTAACAATAAAATTAATTTTTAAAAATAAAATTAAAATTAATTAATTAAATTAAAAATAATATTACCTTGATGTCTTTTGCTTGTTTGATTTTTTTAACTGTACATCTGAAATTCTTTATTTAAAATTTTTTACTTAAAATTATAGCATGTGGTCAATTTTTTATCATGTGCTGGCACATTAATTCCTCATAGCTGTCAAAATGTCTATGGGATGATATACCATATTCACTTTTTTCCATCATAAGACTATTTTCACTCATTTACCATAATAAATAACTAGATTTTTATTGTCAAAGTGAAGTACAGAAGGGTTACAGTTTCATATGTAAGACAGTGAGTACATTTCTTATCCAACTTGTTGACTCCTCCTTCATTTTTCCCCCGCATCCCTCCTCCCCATTTTCCTCTCCCCCATGAGTTGTATGGTTGGTTTACACCATATAATTTTGTAAGTATTGCTGTTGCATTGGTTTGTCTTTTTATCCTTTGTCTCTAGATTTTGGTATTCCCTTTCCCTTTCCTAGTTCCAATACATGTATATACAATATCCAGGGTACTAAAATCAGTTACAGTGATATCAGGGGTAAAACCATAGGAAAGAAATATGGAAAGAAAAGAAAAGAGGGGCACATTTCAAAGTCTATCTTTACACATATGGATGACGGATTTTTTTTATTTTTTATTATTTCCCCCACAGAAATACCTTTTAGAAGTAGAGCTGGGAGATTAATAAGAATGTTTCAATACATTAAAAGATGACAAACTGGGGGCTACAATCCTAGCTGCTCAGGAGATTGAGATTAGAGGATCATGGTTCAAAACCAGCCTGGAAGGAAAATACACGAGAATTTTATTTTCAATCAACAATTCAAAAGCCAGAAGTAAACCATACAACCTATGTTTCTTTGTGTCTGGCTTACTTTGTTTAACATAACTTTTTTCCAAGTCTTTCCATTTCCTTGCAAATGGTACACTATCATTCTTTCTGATGGATGAGTCAAATTCCATTATGTGTATACACCACATTTTCTTGATCCATTCATCCACTTAGGAGCATCCGTGATTCCATATCTTGGCTATGGTAAACAATGCTGCCATGAATATCGTTGTGTTGGTAGCTTTAATGTGGCCTTATTTGTATTCTATTGGATAATACCCAGGAATGAAATTGCTGGGTTATAGGAAAGCTCTCTGTAAAGTGTTTTTAGGAACTTCCACACTGCTTTCCAGAGTGGTGGAACAAGTTTACATTCCAACCAACACTATAGGTGAAGTAAAGCAGACCCAAAGAAATATAGGTTGCATGGTTTTCCCAATTTGTGGTAACTAGAATGTTCCTACATATCTACTAGTAAACACACTGTATGGTAAAAGAAAAACATTGGGACATAATAAATTATACAGGTCTCTAGGCATTAATGCACAGTGAGACCAAAAGGATATTCTTAGGAGAGGGTCACAAAGGAACTATAGCTATATGCATATGATCATATAAAATAATATTTATCAGAATGAACTCCAGGAAATTGAAACAAGAGATTTTTTTTCTGTGTTGCTGCTTTTGTTTGTGTTTCCTTTTGTCTGGTTTATTTGTTAATCTGTCTTTGGGAGAGCAAGGTGGGGCACAGAAATAGAGTGACAAAGGGTGAACAACTGTTTCAACTATGTAGAAAATGAACTATACAACTTGTGGGTGGGAATGGGAGGATCAAACTGGGAGAGAGCAAGGGAAGTGGTGATATTTACCTGAGTTATATAACTATAACGCCTCTGTACATCACCTTTACAATAACTACACAATAACTAAATTAAAACAAAAAAGTGAGGAAGGTGTAGCTTAGGCAGGATGGGTGAGAATGTTGAAAGAGGTGATATTGATCAAGATACATTGTATTCATAAACTGCTTTGTTGAATGGCAAGTCCTTTGTATAACTACTTAAAGATAGTGCAATATCTCTTTAAAAGCCAGAAGGAGAGCTGTAGTTCAAATAGTAGAACACCAGATTTGAGTGAAAAAGCTAAGAGACAGTGCCCAGGCCCTGAGTTCAAGTACCAGTATTGGCACTGAAAAAATGATTGACTAAACATATTCCCAAATAAACATGGCAAAAGGTAAGAAGGGGAAAAAGTACGTAGAAATTAACTCTAAAAACAACTGTTTACAAGTTGGCAGTATGGCCAATTAGGTTAAAATACCAATGATTTTTTTGTCTGTGTACAAGCTGTGGGTTGATTCTACTTTGTGCTATATTTTCATTTAATTCAATGATTTTGGTAGTGCAGAGCCAAACAACATATAGAGCTGCATCTCATAGAAGTCATGAATTTGTACAGTATGTGAAAATAAGACAGAAGAGGAAATTTCTCACTTTTAAAATTTTGTTATGCAGTATAATGCTTATGAAAATAATTAGAAAGGTGTGTGTGTTTGTGTGTGTGTGCACGCAGCTAAAGTTCAATATCAGAGAGGCAAGTAATTTTGCAAATTTTTCTTACTAATTACAGAGGCATTGGGGAAAATGGTAATCTCATGACTGTGGTCAATGATAGGTTGTTATATGGTTATCTGATTTATGCCATAGTTATTTAACGAAGTAATTACCTCCGCAGTCAAGGATAAAAATATTGGCTTTGGTTTAGATAAACATTAAAAATATATTGATGATATGATGTAAATACAATGTTACTCCAATGGCAATCAATCTGGATGATGACAGGAAAGTACAGTCAATACAAGCTTAAACAGGAAGAAGAAATGGAGACATATACATGGGCTCATCATTTTCTTGACATTACTTTTGCTGATCTTAAGTCACATGCCCATTTTCATCTGCTTTATCATTGAATGAAATGTTGGAGATTGACTCAGGTCAGCGTGGGTCATCAAGAATGTTCTGCTTGCTTACAGAAATCTTGCAAGTCTTTCCTGCTTTTATTTCCTTAGCAATGGTATTCAAATGATACACATTTAGCATTTGTGGCAGTTCTAGAATGGGGTTTTCTATCTTAGTACATAGTCCAATCAGCAGAGTGTATATTTTCAGAGGGGGGAGGGAGGTAGGGAAAAGTCTTAAGTCAAAATTTTGTAAGTAAACAGTCTGTGAATAAATGATCTTTTAGATAAGCTGATGTTGGGTTAAACCAAAGATACCCATTGGGAAAGTTTGTGTGATCTGTACTTTAAGCTAGTCTCCCAAACCTGGAGCACGTGGATCACGCCTGTAATCCTAACTACTCAGGAGATTGAGATGTGAGCATCATGATTTGAAGCCAGTCCAGTCAGGAAAGTCCATGAGACTCTTATCTCCAATAAACTACTTCAAAAAAAAATCCAGAAATGAAGCTATAGCTTGAATAGTAGAGCACTACCCTTGAGCAAAAGAAGCTTAGAGAAAGAGCTCCAAGCCCTGAGTTCAAGCCTCAGGACCAGCACACACACACACACACACACACACACACACACACACACACACACACAGACCAAACCCAAACAAATTATATCAAAGATGAGTAATTTATGTCTACATCCTACTCCTAAATCTGCATGATGATCTACATACTCTCAGAATCCTATAGAAACTGTGAAAGTGGAAAGCTTGACAATGATTGGTTGACTTCAACATTCTCTTCATAGCTTGAATAAGGGATGCTTTGTTTCTGCTGGGCCCACAAGGAATCTGTATCACGCCTCCATTGCAAAGATTATGTACTATACCTTAACTACTGTTCCATTTGTTTGCTTCTTCTATTAGAGGATGGACTTTTTGGAAGACAGAAACTTTGATGTGTATCTTTGGCACTCCAGCTCCTGGCTATAGTTTCTGGCACATAATAAGCACTTAGGAGATATTATCAAACAGTTGACAGTTGTATGATTCTGTACTTCCTAGTGTGTATTTAGCATTGCTGGAAAGTCTGAGGAAAGCTGCATAGATGTCTGCTCTCAATAAACAGCCCTATGTGTCCTTGGATTCTATATATCTGGGCTTAACCTACCATGGAAGAGAAAATATTCAGAGATTGTCTCTGTACCGACAATGTAAGCATTTTATTCTCACTATTTCATAAATAATATAGCATGATAAATCTTTTCATATAATGCCCATTATACTAGGGTATTGCTGTTAATCAAGATCTGACTTAAAGTTTATGCTGACATACTACTTTTTAAAAATAGAATGGAACTGAACATCCATGGATTTTACTATCCACAGGGGTTTTAGAACCATCAATACCAAGAGACAAGTTCATCTATAAACTTGGAACATTAACACCACATAGTTGTTGATCATTGGATTTTAACAAAAGATGCTCTGATCCTGTTACTGAGAAAAAAAATAAGGAGGAATAATTACATACATTAAAAATTATAGGGCTGGGGATATAGCCTAGTGGCAAGAGTGCCTGCCTCGGATACATGAGGCCCTAGGTTCGATTCCCCAGCACCACATATACAGAAAACGGCCAGAAGCGGCGCTGTGGCTCAAGTGGCAGAGTGCTAGCCTTGAGCGGGAAGAAGCCAGGGACAGTGCTCAGGCCCTGAGTTCAAGGCCCAGGACTGGCCAAAAAAAAAAATTATAGCATTGTGATTTTTAAGTTATTAATGATAGACATGGCCGCACAAGTTACCTCAGAAAAACTCAAGTCTCTTTTCACCATTACTTGGTGAATGTTCAACTGTCTTACTAGACTCTGTTTTAGTAAGTCAAGATGAACATCAGATTTTGTTCACTATCTCATTCCTCACAAGGAAGAATATTTGGCATAGAGTAGGTAATTAAGCACACACTTTTCTCAATGTTCTTTCTTTGTATATATCTGGATCATTTTCAGCCTCCATTCTCAACCCAGCAGTCATCATTAGCTTGATGCTGCCCCAAATGCTCTCTATGTTTTCTTTTCTTTTTTTTCTCGTGCCAGTTTAGAGCTTGAACTTAGGGTCTAGGCACTGCCTCTGAGCTTTTTTGCTCAAGGCTAGCACTCTATCGGTTGAGCTACAGCTCCATTTGGGGCTTTCAGTTTATTGGGGATAAGTCTCTCAGACTTTCTGGTCCAGGCTGGCTTCAAACTACCCTCCTTAGATCTCAGCTGCCTGAATAACTAGGGTGACAGGCATGAGCCCCCTGTGCCTGGAAGGACATACTTTCAATGCACAAACAGTGGCTATGGAAACCAAAGACAGCAGTAGGAAAAAGAAGCAAGAAGGAAAAACACAAAGGAAGTCTGAAGCCTTTCTCTACACAATGGAGGGAAATATTTCTATGTAGTTGAGTAGTTTCATTCAGTGAGAGAGACAAAAGGAACAATGATTAAACCAAGGCAGAAATGTAAGGCCATTAGAATAAGACCTAATTCACCTTTATCAAGAGAGCATAAAAACACCCATATGTAATTTGACAGACCTAGATTTGATTCTTTTTCTTCTACTTGCTAGGTATATTAGAGCAGGCAAATCAGCTGCCTGTCTAGACATCAGAGTTGTAAAATAGGAAAAATAAAATATCCCCTTTGGAACTGTTTCAAAGATTTTTTTTACAGGAAAGCTGAGCCTGGCACAAATGACTCATGCTAATCAGCTAATCAGGAGGCTAATCATGCTAATCAGGAGGCTGAGATCTGAGGATAGAATTCAAAGCTAGATCAGGCAGACAAATCAGAAAGACTTATTTCTAATTAACCACAAAAAAAACAACTGCAAGTGGAGGTATGGTTAAAGTAGTAAAACGCTAACCTTGATAGAAGAAGCCAAGTGAGAGAGAAAATCCCAGACTTCAAGCTTAGTACCAACACACAAACACACAAACACACACACACACCACCACCACCACCACTACCACCAACAACAAGGAAATCTGTGAAGAGCTGTGCCAGTAGATACTCAGTGTTGGAGCTTCCTATAAGATCCCCAAATTATAATGAGCGGCTGGAGCTGTGGTAAGCAGCACACTTACTAATATTAGAAAAGGGAAGCATATTTTCTTTCATTCAAACAGCCTTAGAGGATATCTCTATTTGTGAATGGAGACGGGTGAGCAACCTATTGATTATACTATAAAATTAACTGTGAGAGCATGTTAAATCATAAACCAATGGCTGGCAAAAAGAAAAAATAGAAAGTGACTAATATTATGATAATATTTGTTCTTTCACACACAAAAAAACAATTGGGGCTTGGAAAATACAATTGGAGGTAGATCTTTTATTGATTGGGAGTGTATTAATAAATCTCGCAGTGTTTACATTAAAAAAAAAACCTAATCATTCTGCTTATGTATTGTTCCCAAAGAAGAAATTTGAAGAGGTCCCCATTTCAGCAAAAGGCTACTTAAATGGTAGATGATACATGATTCATAGAGGAATTTGATTAGTGTTTGTAGTTGTTGGGGTGTATTTGTTATTGAAAGATAAACACAGTAGTAAACATCAAGAGCTCTCAGGGTTGAGAATTAAGGGTGTAGGCCTGTTGGTAAATCACATATTTGTCAAAGTATTTGAAACGTTCTTCATATAAATAATTTCTAAATCTAATCTATCACCTGGACAGTTTTATAATTCTGTTGATTTGCCAAGTCTTCCTCTAGTGAGAAGCCATGAATCAAGTGTTCTTAGACTTATGCAGGAAAAATTAACAAATGAATTGATTGCTGTATTTCAGATATCCATAAAGGGAAAGCCTATGGGAACTTGCAAGTACATGTGATGAGTTCACATTTACCTAGTTTTCATCAAGTACAATCCAATGCTTGAAGGCTAATTTTTATGTTTTATGCTTTGTTTTTATTATTGTTTCCATATAGCTTTTCTTTTTTTTTCAATTTTTTTATTATATATATATTTATTATCAAACTGAATTACAGAGAGGTTACAGTTTCATACATTAGGCACTGGATACATTTCTTGTACTGTTTGTTACCTCATCCCTCATTCCCCCCTCCCCTCTCTCCCTTTCCCTCCCCCCCTCATGAGTTGTTCAGTACATTTACCCCAAACAATTTTGCAAGTATTGCTTTTGTAGTTGTTTGTCTTTTTTTACCCTGTGTCTCTCGATTTTGGTATTCCCTTCCAATTTCCTAGTTCTAATACCAGGATACCCAGTTTCCAATATACTCAGATAAGATTACAGAGATAGTGTAGGTACAACCACAGGAAGGTGCTACAAGAAGATCATCAATAATAGAGGCTACAATTACATATGGCACGTTGAAAGTAGTTACAACAATCATTTCCATAACATGGAGTTCATTTCACTTAGTATTATCTTATGTGTTAGTAAGGGTATAGCTATTGGGCTCCTGTGATCCTCTGCTGTGACTTGCCTAAACCTGTGCTAATTATTCCCTATAAGGGAGACCATAGAGTCCATGTTTCTTTGGGTCTGGCTCACTTCACTTAGTATAACTTTTTCCAGGTCCTTCCATTTCCTTACAAATGGGGCTATGTCATTCTTTCTGATAGAGGCATAAAATTCCATTGTGTATATGTACCACATTTTCCTGATCCATTCGTCTACTGAGGGGCATCTGGGTTGGTTCCAGATTCTCGCTATGACAAATTGCGCTGCGATGAACATTTTTGTGCTGGTGGCTTTAGTGTGATTATGTTTGTGGTCTTTTGGATAGATAACCAAAAGTGGGGCTGCTAGGTAATAGGGGAGTTCTATGTTTAGCCTTCTGAGGAATCTCCATACTGCTTGCTAGAGTGGCTGAATCAGTCTGCATTCCCACCAACAATGGAGTAGGGTTCCCTTTTGGCCACATCCCCTCCAACAGTTGTTATTGTTAGTTTTCTTGATATAGGACATTCTTACTGGAGTGAGATGGAATCTCAATGTTGTTTTGATTTGCATTTCTTTTAAGGCCAGTGAGCACTTTTTCATATGTCCCTAGGCCTTTCTCATTTCCTCATCAGAGAAGTCTCTTTGTAAGTCTCTAGCCCACTTGATGGGGGGACTATTGGTTCTTTGCGGTTTGTTTTGGAGGAAGGTAATTTTTTTTAGTTCTGCATATATTTTAGATGTGAGGCCTTTGTCCGTTGAATATCCAGTAAAGATCTTCTCCCAATCTGTGGGCTTTCTGTTTATCTTGCAAGCTATGTCCTTTGCGGTGCAGAAGCTCTGCAGTTTCATGCAGTCCCATTTGTTTAACCTTTCTTTGATTTGTAGCCTTTCTGGGTCTTTGTTAAGAAAGTTCCGTCCTGTGCCAAGGAGCCCAAGTGTTTCTCCTACTCTTTCCTTTAGTGTTTTCAGGGTGTCTGTTTTGATTTCTAGGTCTTTGATCCATTTGGACTTGATTTTGGTGCAGGGTGATATCTAAGGATCTAGTTTTAGTTTGTTGCATGTGTTGAACCAGCTTTGCCAGCACCATTTGTTAGAGAGGCTATCTTTCTTCCAGACTATTGTTTTAGCTCCTTTATCAAAGATTAACTAGGCATAGTTCTGTGGGTTCATTTATGGGTCTTCAATTCTGTTCCATTGGTTTTCAGGCCTGTTCCGGTGCCAATACCAAGCTGTTTTTATTACTATAGCTTTATAATACAGCTTGAAGTTGGGTATTGTAATTCCTCCAGCACCGTTCTTTCTGCTTAGGATTATTTTTGCTATTCTAGGTCTTTTATTGTTCCATATGAATTTCTGGATTGTTTCCTCTATTTCATTAAAGAATGGTGTTGGGATATTAATGGGGTATTGCATTGAATTTGTAGATGGCAATATTGCCATTTTGATTATATTATTCCTCCCAATCCAGGATCATGGGAGGTTTTTCCATTTCCTTCGTTCTGCCTTAATTTCATTTTTCACAGTTTTAAAGTTCTCATCGTAGAGGTCTTTCACTTCTTTGGTTAAGGTTATTCCTAGGTACTTTATGTTTTTTGAGGTTATTGCAAAAGGAGTTGTTTTCCTGATTTCAGCCTCGGTCTTTGGGTCGTTAGCATAGAGAAAGGCCAATGATTTTTGAAGGTTTATTTTATATCCTGCAACTTTGCCAAAGTTTTGGATCAGCTCTAGTAGCTTGGGGGTAGAGTCTATGGGGTTCTTTAGGTATAGGATCATGTGTTCTGCAAAGAGAGAAAGTTTAACTACATATTTTCCTATTTGGATCCCCTTTATATTTTCTTCTTGCCTAATTACTCTGGCTAGAAATTCTAGTACTATGTTGAAGAGAAGGGGAGAGAGTGGACATCCCTGTCTTGTTCCTGATTTTAAAGAGAATGGCTTTAGTTTTTCACCATTTAGAGTTAGGCTTGCTGTTGGTTTGTCATAAGCTGCCTTGATTATATTCAGGAATGATCCCTGGAATCCCAGTTTTTCCAGGGCGTTTAGCATAAATGGGTGCTGGGTTTTATCAAACCCTTTCTCTGCATGGAGTGATATAACCATGTAGTTCTTTACCTTGCTCCGGTTGATGTGGTGAATTGCATTAATTGACTTGCGTGTATTGAACCATCTTTGCATCCCTGGGATGAATCCAGTTTAATCGTGGTGTATGATTTTTTTGATGACTTGTTGAAGTCTATTGGCCAGAATTTTGTTGAGAATTTTTGAGTCTATGTTCATCAGGGAAATCGGTCTATAGTTCTCTTTCCGTGATGAGTCCCTGCCTGGTTTTGAGATGAGGGTTATACTGGCGTCATAGAAAGTGTCTGGTAGTGAACGTTATCTTTCAATTTCATTGAAGAGTTTGAGAAGTATTGGTGTGAGTTCTGTTTTGAAAGCCTTGTAGAATTCTGCTGTGAATCCATCTGGACCTGGGCTTTTCTTGGATGTGAGATCACTTATTGCCGTTTCTATTTCAATAGTGGATATGGGTCTGTTTAGAAGGTTTAAATCTTCATGGTTGAGTTTGGGGATATGGATTTTTTCTAGAAAATCATCCATTTCTTCCAAGTTCTCGAATTTGTTGGCATAAAGGTTTGCAAAATAGTCCCTTGTTATGGTCTAAATTTTGTTTTTTTCTGTGGTGATGTTGCCTGATTCATCTCTTATCTTGTTTATTTGAGTGTGCTGCCTTCTTTTTTTGGTCAAGTATGCTAGGGGTCTGTCTATCTTGTTGATTTTTTTCAAAGAACCAACTCTTTGTTTTGTTGATTCTTTTGATGGTTTTTTTCACCTTTAATTGATTTAATTCTAATTTGATTTTAATTTTTTGCTTCTGTCTATTGACTTGGGTTTGGCTTGTTGTTCTCGTTCAAGGAAATTAAGGTGCTTCCTTAAATTATTGAATTGAGTTGCTGTTTCTCCAGTTTGTTGGTGTATGCACTCAGAGATATAAATTTCCCTCTGAGTACTGCCTTTGCTGTGTCCCAAAGGAGCTGGTACTTTGTGTCCTCAACTTGGTTGAGTTCCATAAACATTTGAATTTCCATTTTAATTTCTTCATTGACCCACTGATGGTTCAGCAGTGTGTTGTTTAGTCTCCATGAACTATAGGATTTTCTGTGGTGGCTGTTTGAATTGAGCTCTAATTTTATTCCATTGTGGTCTGAGAGAATGCAGGGAATGGTTTTGATACTTCTGAATTTGTACAGATTTTCTTTGGGCCCTAAGATGTGATCTATTTTGGAGGATGTTCCATGTGCTGCAGAGAAGAATGTGTATTCTGTTGTTCTGCAGGGTGGAATATTCTATAGATGTCGATTAAGGCTAGTTGGTCTATGCAATAGTTTAGTTCTCTGGTTTCTTTGTTCAGTTTTTGGCATGTTGATCTATCCAGAGGTGATAGTGGAGTGTTAAAGTCCCCAACTATCAATGTGTTTGCGTCTATGAGTGTTTTTAGAGTCAGTAATGTTTGTTTGATGAAGTTAGGTGCTCCTGTATTTGGTGTGTAGATATTTAGGATGGTTACATCTTCCTGTAGGAGAGATCCCTTTACTAGTATGTAGTAACCTTCTTTGTGTCTTCTTACCTTTTTTAATTTGAAGTCAATTTTGTCTGATACTAGGATTGCAACACCAGCCTGCTTATGGGGGCCATTTGCTTGATAAATTTGATTCTAGCCTTTCACTTTTAGAAGATGTTTACTTTGGGGCTGGGGATATGGCCTAGTGGCAAGAGCACTTGCCTCATATACATGAAGCCCTCGGTTCGATTCCCCAGCACCACATATACAGAAAATGGCCAGAAGTGGCGCTGCGGCTCAAGTGGCAGAGTGCTAGCCTTGAGCAAAAAGAAGCCAGGGACAGTGCTCAGGCCCTGAGTCCAAGGCCCAGGACTGGCCAAAAAAAAAAAAAAGAAGATGTTTACTTTTGCTGGATAGATGAGTCTCTTGGAGACAGCAGAAAGATGGATCTTGATTTTTGATCTACCTTATGAGCCTATGTCGTTTGATTGGCGAATTAAGTCCATTACTGTTGAGAGTTAGGATTGAGAGATGATCATTTGTTCCTTTCATTATCCCTATCTTGTTAAAGGTTGAGTCTTCCCATTTGTTGATCTGATATTCTGGTTTACTATTTAGGGTTCATTTCTCTGTCTGCATTGGGATCTTGATTATTTTCCCTGTATAGTACATCTTTCAGGATTTTTTGTAAAGCTGGTTTGGTGGAGATATATTGTTTCAGTTTTTCCTTACTGAGGAAGACTTTTATTTGACCTTCGGCAATGAATGAGAGTTTAGCTGGGTACAGTATTCTTGGTTGGTAGTTATTTTTATATAGGGTTTGGCTTACCTCATTCCATGCTCTCCTTGCTTTCATGGTTTTTGCTGAGAAGTCTGGGGTAATTCTGATGGATTTTCCTTTATATGTGATTGTTTTCTTCTCCCTAACAGCTTTAAGGATGCCTTTCTTGGACTCTATTGATCCTGTTTTGATCACAATGTGTCAGTGGGATGTCCTATTCTGGTCTGGTCAGTTTGGGGTTCTAAATGTTTCTTTTATCTGTATAGGCCTATCCTGGATATTTGGGAAGTTCTCAGCTAATATTCTGTTAAATAGGTTGCCTATTCCATTAACTTCCTTCTCCAGATTTTCCTTAACACCTATTATCCTTAAATTGGACTTTCTGATTGTATCTTGAATCTCCTGGAGCGATCTGTTTTGTTGATTGGATTGGTTTTGTATTGCTTTTTGATCTTTCTCCATAGATTCTAGGGAATCTTCAGCTCCTGAGATTCGATTCTCTACTTCAGTTAGTTGGGACTGTAGGCCAGGTACTTGATTTCGAATTTTTTTTCCTTCTGAATGGTTTTCCTGATGATTTCCATGTCCTTGCTATAATTATCTCTTAGGTCCTGCATCGATTTCTTTACTTCATTAACTTCATTAATTTGGTTTTGAGTGCTGTCGTTCAAATCTTTTAGCTGGGTAGTTATCTTTTCATTAGACTCTTGAAGTTCATTTATCTTTCTATTTTTGGAGGCCATGAAATTCTCCATTAATTTTTGCTTTGCCTCCACATGCTCTAGAATAATTGACTGAAGAGATTCAAACTTTTCATTTTTCATGTTTATCAGTAAACTTTGTAGAGCATTTTGAGGGTTCTCTTCTATGTCTTTGATTGACTGCTCTGCTTCCTGCTTTCTTTGAGTGAGAGATAATACTCCATTGTTTGCCATCTTTCTTGTGTTTCTTCTGCCCATTTGGATTGGGAATGCCAAACTACAAGCACCTGTGAGCACCGTTTAAGACTCAAAGCAGACCTTACCAAGCACTGTTGTGTAAATCTTAGAAGTTCATAATTATATATGGATACCTTTTATACCTGTGTATAAAATTATATTTGGTGTTCCTAAAGAATACAATTTCAATATAACAATCAATCCTGAGCCCTCTATCAGTAGTTACTTATTTACTGTTACAACCCTATGAGCAATTCTTGTTCTTATATTAAGTTCTTTTTGGACTGGCTTTCTCTATGAACCCCTTTGATTCAGTCAGAATAAGCAGGGATACCCTCTATCCAGTAGCCAGGAGTCAATGGAATCTGGAGGTCCTAGAAATAAGTCATGAGGGTAAGTTAGAGGTAGTAAAGAGAATAGAGTAGAATGTATGGGGGGTGTGATGATTTTGGTTTAGTTTCAGTGATGTGGAAATGTGGAGGAGGGTAGAATCAGTAGAAAGAACAAGGTTAAAATGATAGACAATGGAGAGTTAGCAGTAAAGAGTGGAGGTGTTATTCATAGGACAGTAATTTTTATAGAAAGAGAATGCAAAGAGAGAAATAAAGAAATAATACTGGAAGACGGATGCACCTAACAGAGAAAAATTTAAAAAAAATAAAGAAAAAGGAAAAAAGAAAAAAATCAGGAAAAAAAAAACAAACAACAAAAAAGAACTTGATAGAACCAACGAGTAAAAATGGAAAACAAAAACAAACCAATGATGTTTCAGAAATGAAAATATAAAGAATAAAAAAGAAAGCTTAAAAAACGTTTGAGAAAAAATAAAAAAATAAAAAGGAGTCTTCCCTGTTTGGGTGGGCTTTCTACAGTCTCTGGTTTCCTTGCGATGGTCTGCTGTCTATTCTGCCACTTGGCTGGTTTGACTTGCTTTCAGTTCGCAGGGGGTCGATCTGCTCTGACCCTCTTCCCCTGTCAGTGAAATCCTGGGGCTCTGTGGTTCACACAGCTTGCAGGTAAGTCTTGGGCGTCCTCTGTAGATGGGGAGGTGAACAGTCTTGGGAACCGTGGCTCCACCCGTCTGCTGTAGGGCTGCTGCCTTTAATGCCTGGCTTTGAATAGCCTGTGGACTCAGCAGGGCGGGGTGCCTCAGGTCTGGTTTACCCAGCTGAGGCTTGCTCGCCTGGGGGAGGTTCCTCCCTCCTGGGTGGGGCGGCCTCCTGGGTAGAGCAAGGTATGGAATTCAGCTCCATTTTGGGCTGGGAATTGGGCTTCTAAATGGAACTGTTCTCTGTCTCGGGAACTGTTTGTTCTCCCGTGTGGCTGTTCTGTGCTGCCGGTACGGTAGCTGCTCGTCGCTTTTGCTTTTAATTGAGGAATTCCAGCGGTCCGGGCAGGCCACCTCTAGCTGAGCCGAGGCCTAGGACAAGACCTCCCCCCCCACCCCCGTCCCCCGGCCTGGGCAGGGGTTGAACTCCTGGGTGAGCTGGCTCTCACTGGTCAGTCCCTCTTGCCCTTCTCAAAGATGGCCGCTTTGTCCTCACTTTCCCCAGGTGGGCTTTAGCTCCAGTCTGGTCTGACCCTATGCCAGTGTCAAAGGTGGTGCTTTGCTCTGGGGTGGGGGAGGAGCTGCTCTGTGTGTGCGAGTGAGAGTGACTTTCGTGGGGTACTCACGCTTTCTCTGTGCTTTCGGCTCGTCCGTGCTCAGCCTGCGATCTGTCTGAATGCCGCCATCTGGAGGATTTCTCCCCGGTCTCCGTTGAGTGCTTTAGGTGCTCGGAGTGTGGGGTGTTGTGTGGGTGCCGGCACTGGTGTGGTGGCAGGACACACCAGGAGCTCAAATCTGAGTTTTCAGCCAAGCAAAGTCAATTTTTCCTTCCTGGCCAGAATCCCTGTACTATTATAACTTACTTTTGCTATCTTTCTAGGGGTAAAAGTTTCTGTTGGATGGGAAAACTGCGATGTCAGAGGGAGCTCAGCTAGGGCTCTGCTGCTCCTCCGCCGTCTTCCCGGAAGTCGTCCCATATGGCTTTTCATGCATTAAGAGTCAATTTTCAAAACCATAGACATACCAATTTTCATGAGTAAAATTTTTATGCAATGTTATTCTGAGGTTGTAGAAAATTATTGTCTGATAATATTTACCTTCCCAAAATTCATTGTTACTCAATTTCTACATGTGCCTAAGGATATTGGTTGCAATATTCCTAACTATGACACATTATATTAGAAATATGATATGAAACTTCAACCCCAAAATAACATTACAGATGCCCTTTGTTAACAATGGTCATGCTGATCATTTTATTTTTAAAAATACCATATGTAAGAAAGGATATTGGAGCTAGGTATAGTGGTGAATGACAGTTACCTCAACATTGTAAAGGTGGAGGCAAGAGAATCATGGGCCAGCTAGTGAAAGAAACCCTGCCTCAAAATGATACAGACAAAAAGAAGAGGGACATTGAATGAAATTACTTGTAATTTTGTATTTGTGAACTTCGTGTCTTCTTTGGACCATAATTTATAAGCAAGAGGAACTAATCTTTTAAGTGAATGGCTCCCTACAACATAATAACTAAAGGACTCTATTGAAATACACAACAATGAAGACCTTAAGATAAAATACTGTTTGAATTGTTATTCAGTGTTTGTGTGTACAAATATGTGTGTACCATCATAGATCTTTTTTTTGTGTTTGGCTCCATTCAATTCAGGCACATAGTAGAGAAGTTTTAGCACTTAATCACATAGAAGGCACTGGAAACATTAGTGAGACCATCCATCAATGGTCTACTGATGTTATTTATTCTAGCTGCATAGGAGACAGGTAGGAAACTTGTATCCCCAGGTACAAAGCTTATCCAAGACCCTATCCCCAAAAGTAACCAGAGCAAAAAAGGGCTGATGGTGTGGTTTGCTGATATTGTAGCTGCTCTGAGATCAAACCCAAGTACTGCCAGAGGGAGAAAATGTTACCACT
Organism: Perognathus longimembris pacificus; assembly: GCF_023159225.1. NCBI lineage: Eukaryota > Metazoa > Chordata > Mammalia > Rodentia > Heteromyidae > Perognathus > Perognathus longimembris. Next base: position 58,381,173 of record NC_063161.1, on the reverse strand, counting down.
TAACAATATGCACAACCACAATATAAGCACAAATATGACCATTGTATACATTTCATTAGACTTTCATATATAATCTTTATATATGAATATATATTTATATAGTTTATATGCAAAGGCTATAAATAACTACTGTATAAGTTATATATAATATAACTAAATTACATATAATTTTATATATAATGAATATATTTCTATAGTGTCTATATAAGACTATATAATTAGAAATTAGGGGCTGGGGATGTGGCCTAGTGGCAAGACTGCTTGCCTCGTATACATGGGGCCCTGGGTTCAATTCCCCAGTACCACATATACAGAAAATGGCCAGAAGTGGCACTGTGGCTCAAGTGGCAGAGTGCTAGCCTTGAGCAAAAAGAAGCCAGGGACAGTGCTCAGGCCCTGAGTCCAAACCCCAGGACTGGCCAAAAAAAAAAAAAAAAGAAATTACATATAATATGTAAATTATATATAATATAACTTTATATATACTTACAGATAGATAGGCAGACAGACAGACAGACAGACAGATTGATAGGTACAAAGTATACAGAAAGATATATATTCTAGGCCAGGCACTGGTGGCTCACACCTGTAATCCTAGCTACTCAGGAGGCTGTCACAGTTCAAAGCCAGCTAGGGCAGAAAGTCCATGAGACTCTTATCTCCAATTAACCACCAGAAAACCGGAAGTGGCACTATGGCTCAAAGTAGTAGAATAGTAGCCTTGAGATGAAGAGTTCAGGGACAGTGCCCAGGCCCAGAATTCAAGCCCTATGACTGACAAAAAAAAAGATATATATTATTTGTATATATATAGATATAGATCTTTTTAATATAAATATATATATAAAGTATATATATATATACCTATAAGTGTATGTCTATAATTATATATACTATACAATTTTATATGTAGATTTTTATATATAAAGACTATTTTTGGTTAGCACCAGTGGCTCACATATGCAACACTAGCTAATCAGGTGGCGGAGACCTGAGGACTATGATTCAAAGCCAACCCAGGCAGGAAAGTCTGTGATACTTTATGAAGAACACATTATTTTATGGTGAGCTAAGCCACACCACTTTCATTTCAGATATAATTTAGCATCAGGCAGAAACAAATGGTGGAAATATAATTTCAGCCTGTAGACATTGGAAATGTCATGAGAAAGTTGCTATAATGAATCAAAAATGTCTTTGCATTTAGCTTACTCTGGAGCAAACCCATTTGCTATTGATTGTACAGTACTGAGCTAACAACCTGATGGCTTCATGAGCCTCAGTCTACTGCCTTATACTATGAGAGAAAAATGTACTATCATGAATGTGGCTTCGTAGGATAAATATTGTATCTGTGTGGCACAGAGCAAGTTCAGAACAGAGTTTGTTTTCTTAGACTAAAGCGAACATGAAAAGATAGTCATAATTCTACATGGGATGTGTAGGAAGAATTTTTAGCAATACTAATGGGAATATATATATATATATATATATATATATATATATATATATATGGTTTATATGGTTTGGATATGGTTTGGGGCTACTGACTGAATTCCATGCTTCATATCTACTGAGCATTTTATACTATTGAATTGATTTAAGAATTAATGAATCTAAGGAATTTGTTAACTATTGTGACACCTTCCTGTGGGAGTGTGTAGTTTGTGATTTCTTTGAGAGTTGTAGGCTTCATGTTCACTCAGCTAGGACTATTTAGAATTTGTAAACCAAGGCCAGCCTAGCCACATCAAGTTTTGCTAAATGAGCTGTGCTGGTACAAAGACAATGCAACTGTTATTGTGCAGATTAAGATTTTACCACCAGCATGGAGATTTCTTTTTTTCAGAAGGACTCTTAGTTTTCCATAACACCCTTCCCATAGGTATGTAACAGTAGAGCAAGGTGTGTTTCACTTTTCTTGGCCTTTGACTTCTGGACTTACAATAGTTCAGAAAACTCTACTCACTAAGGGTGTAATTCCAAAACAACAAAATGTACTTTGTTTTTTCTCCCCTCTAACTTGCCCCAATATATCTTGCTTCCTTACTCTTTGTTCTCTTACTTGCGGGTAGGTAATTTTTCTCTAGAGCTCAGTGGATGAACACACTTGACCTAAACTTCATTGAAGATAGACTTGGAAAGTGGAGTAGTTCAAATCCATTGCTCTGAAGGTTTTGCTTTCTGTTACACCTTAGCACTGAATGGCCCATGGGGTCAGAAGGGGAGGCTCTGGTGTTTTTAGACTCTGAAGTCTTTACTAAGAAAGAGGGAAAAACATTGGGAGCAGAGCAAGGAGAAACCAGCCTATTTTTTTCTAACAGCCTGTTTCATTCAAGCCTATTTTCTTTTTCAGAAAAACAACCATTTTTCACTCCTCAAAGAGTGATACAGTATTTAACCACTGACCAGCAAGAATGGACTCTCTCTAGTCAGAATACATACTAGCTATTCACCACCAGTGCATCTGTACTGGTGAAAGCCAGCTTTAATTTTTGTTTTTTAGTATTTTATTATCTTTAAGTACTTGTACAAAGGAATTGTCATTCACTGAAGTAGTTTATGAATACAGTGCACCTTGATCAATGTTATTCATTTCAAAATTCTCACCCACCCCTCCCAACTCACTCCTTCCCTTACTTATCTTAATTTTAGGCTATGTGTTGTTGGTTTTTTTGCATTATAACACAGCAGTCTATCTGTACAATGCATCTTGATCTGTGTCACCACTTCAGCATCTTCACCTCCCTTTGACCCATCCCTTTAATTATATTTCTCAATTCTGTGGTATGTACACTGAATCCTTGCCTGCATTTTTTCCCTTTCCCTTTCATTTTTCTATCTCTCTCCTTTTGGTCCTACCCTCCCCTCTTGCAAATACCTATTTCCTGGCACTTATTTTGTTGGGCTTTCATTTATTCTTCTTACTATGTTATCTCTACACTATGTTATCTATTATACTTCAGTTAACTCATTTATAACCCCTTTCTTACCATCCAGTGTTGGTGGGAATGTAAGCTCAGTTCAAAGTTCAAACACTATGGAAAACAGCTTGGAGGTTCCCCCTATACAACACACACACACACACACACACACACACACACACACACACACACACACACACACACCATAGAACTTCCCTATAACCCAGCAATTCCATTCCTGGTGTTTATTCAATAGATCACAAACAAGGCCATACCAAAGCTACCAGCACATGTTCATTGCAGCACTGTTTACCAAAACCGAGATATGGAATCAACCCAGATACCCCTCAATGTATGAATGGATACAGAACATAAGTTATATATGCACAATGGAATTCTACTCACACATCAGAAAGAATGATATTGTACCATTCATAAGGAAATGGGAAAACTTAGAAAAAACTTATATTAAATGAAGTTAGTTGGACCCAGAGAGACAGGCTGCAAGGTTTTCCTCATTTGTGGTAGCTAGAAAATGCCTATAAATCTACAAGAAAGCCAGCTTTTAAAATCATTCATTGCAAATTCTACTGAAAATAGAAAAAGAAAATTGCAGATCCTAGAGTCCTGAAGTCTAAACAAATAAAATTCATTTTTTAGTTCTTTTTTATTATAAACATGTTGCATAGAGGGGTTACAGTTACATCATAAGTCAGGTAATGAGTACATTTCCTTTTGAACGGTATCACCTTGTCCCTTCTTTCTCCCAGTTTTTCCCTCTTGACTCCCCTTCCCTACAAGTTGTATAGTTCTTTTTCAACTTAGTGTCTAGTGAGTATCATTGCTGATGTAGTTCACCCTTTTTCCCATCATTTCTGTGCTTTCTCTTCCCCTCCTGAAATCAGATAAACTTATATACAAGACAAAAGGTACAGAAGTCCAAAACAGCAACAAAAGGGGTAAAACACACACACACACACACACACACACACACACACACACACACACAGAGTCAAATTTTAAAACCTCTCTTTCCATTTCTTGGAGTTCATCTCAATAAAGTATCATTTTATATGATCACATGCACATAGCTATTGTCCTTGTGATCCGTGTGGTCTCACAGAAAATTCTATAACTGGTGGAGACTGAACAACACATTGTTGAATGACTAGTGGGTCATTGAAGAGATCAGAATGGAAATTCAAATGTTTATGGAATTTAACAAAACACAAAATAGCAGCTCCTCTGGGACACAGTAAATGTAGTACTCATAGGCAAATGTACACAGAGCTCTTAGTTCCTACATCAACAAATTGGAGAAATCTCAAACCAACAATTTAATGATGCACTCTAAGCTCCTTGAAAAGGAGGAGCAAGCCAAACTCTGAGCCAGTAGATGGAAACAAGTAATCAAAATTAAATTAGAAATTATTAGAGACTAAAAAAAAAAAAAAAAAACCATAGAAAAAAACCAACAAAACAGAGTTGGTTCTTTGAAAAACTTATCAAAATTGATAGACCCTTCGGAAACCTGACCCAAAAAGAAGAGAACACACCCAAATAAATAAAATTAGAGACGAAAACAGGAACATTATGCCAAAAACAAGCAAGATACAGAACAGTATAAGGGAAGGAATACTTTGCAAACCTTTATGCTAACCAATTGGATAATCTGGAAGAAATGGAAGAATTCCTAGTGAATATTAATATACCCAAGTTAAACCAAGAAGATTTAAGACAACTAAATAGACCTGTAACAAGCAATGGAATAGAAATGGAAATAAAAGACCTCCCATGCAGGAAATGCCCAGGACCAGATGGATTCACAGCCAAAGTCTAAAATTCAATTTAATTCATGCTAATACAATTAGTTGAAACTAATTAAATCATAGTTTCTCTCCAATCACTGCCCCTTTAACCCTGGTCCTACAAACAGCAACTCATGAGAGATCTATCTGGACTGTATATACAGTTTTTCTTTTGATATATTCATGAATTCTTATTTTTAAATCAAAACGATTTTAATGGATAGATTTAAAACAAAAATTGTACATATTACTGGGGTGGGGTCTTGTGTGATTTTTAATATATAAATATATTTTTTAAGAAAAAATTTAAAAAGGTTTTATTGAATGAGAAGGGGCTGCCTGCCATCAGGACTGCTCCGGGACCTCAGGGAACAGCTTTGTGTGATGTTAAAATATACATTTCTATTGTATACTCTGGTTGATGTTTACTCTTCTTAAGAAGTGCTTAGTAGATTAAGTCATTTAGTAATGCAGGGAAACTGCCTAAAACAACACATTATTGAGTGTTTTCTTTAAACGTTGCAATAACTTTGGCTATCAACAACTCTCTTTAGCCAGTGCTTTGCCCAACTCCCCCATCACTCCCTCCTATTTCATTGAGAGTCTTTTAAGATGTGAAGCACTCTTGCTTGGTGCACTGGTGAACTGTTTTGCCCTAGTAAAGGGTATTGATTTTCCATTATTCCTAGATGCCACATGATGCATTTCCATCCGTTGTAAACACTTACAAGACTGACTTTTATTTTGTCCTTCATCTCATCCGTCTGCCAGGGCAGGACATCGGTAACTGAGCCCCAGTGCATTTCATCAGACCTGTTGTTTTTTTCACCGTGACAGGTACAGGAATAATGGTTTCAAGGTGTCCAAATGTAATGAAGCTTGTTCTTAAAAACCCACTATCTTCCCAAAGCCTTAAGGCAAGCTCTCTTCAAAGTAATAGACTATACTTACTTTTCAGACCTGCTCTGGGCTTGACTTATTTTTTATTGTTGTTATTTTTTAGTAAGTTCTAAACAAATACTTATATCTCAGTGATATACATTGTCTTCAGATATAGCTAGGAAAATTCAAATTGCCTTTTGATAATAAGAAAAATAATATTGGTGAAGAAATGATGCTACAAAATAGATTCATAAGAAAAATTTGAATTGGAGGCCAACAATAGTTTTGTCAGGTATTTTCTTTTGCATCTTAGAATACACAGAAATACATAAAAGAGTCAAGGTCTTGAAAGCATTTCAAATAAAAGGTTTACAATTTGTTTTGGATTTGTTTTGGAGATGAATCAGAATGCTATCTCTACCACTACTTGACAAAAATCCTACTTCAACATTGACCAAAACACATTGTATTCATAAAATGCTTTGTTGAATGGCATCTCCAAGAAAATAAACTTTTAAAAGATTCTGTTTCAACCAGAAAGCCAATGTCCTCCCCTCCCCTGAGATTTTTAATCTGTTGAATAGCATGTGTGCTTGTAGGAGAAAATTCCATAAGGTTATAGATATATTTGTGCTTCGAGGGATGGGGAGGAAATGGCAGTGAATATTAAGAGAAAATTTGAGTATAACATGAAAAATGTCCTTCAGCTTCTTCTTATGTGAACATCCTTCACTTTTTCCCACAATATTATGACTATCAATTAGTTGTACAAGGAATTTCATTTTTTACTTATCCATATACACATAAATGAACCTCAATCAGATTCATTCTATCACTCTGTATCATCTCTCTTCTTTTCTTCCCAACCCAATCTCAGTAAGCTTCATTGTTCCATTTGTACATGTGTACACTAGGTATGTGACCATATTCACTCTCCTTCACCCTCCCATACCCACTAGTGCCTACATCCCTGGACAGGTCATGTTTGACATTTTGCCCATTCATTTGTTTGTGCTAGTTGTTCAAAGTGGTTTCACTGGGGTTATTCCACACACATATATAGTTTTTGAAGATCATATTAAACCCTCTCCTACTCCCATTTTTCTTTCTTCTTCTATCCTCTATTGTTCAAGAGCTTTTAATGAGTTTAGTCTCATCCTCTTCCTTCACAGATACAAGGCATTTCAGGATTGTTCAACCTCCATTGTTATCTTGTCCACCATCGCAATCCCCACAACTACATAGAGTGAGAACTGCATGCCCTCTGTGTGTGCGTGTGTACATACACATATTTTGCAGTGATATTTTATTCTTAATATGTTCATTGTTTTTAAGTAGTTGTATAAAGAAGTCATTCAACAGAGCAGTTTATGAATACAGTACATCTCAATCAATGTCACCCCTTTCAACATTCTCACCCACTTCTCCCAACACTCTCCTTCTTAATTTTATAGGATATATATTGAGGTTTTTTGTCACTTAACAAAGCAGTTTATGTATACAATGCATCTTGATCTGTGAGCTAGTCTCTGTCCCTGTAATTCCACTCCTGGGTTTCTATCTAATAGAGCATAAACAGGGCTATAGTAAAGCTACCAGCACAACCATGTTCATTAGTACACTATTCACCATAGCTAAGATAGAGAATTAGCCCAAATGCCCTCCAATAGAGAAATGAATCAAGAAAATATGGTATACATACACAATGGAATTCTATTCATCCATCAGAAAGAATGATATTGTACCATTTATAAGGAAATGGAAAATGGTGGGAAATTATATTAAGTGAAGTCAGACACAGAGAAACAAAGGTTGCATGGTTTCCCTCATTTATAGTTGCTAGAATGTGTCTATAAATCTATAAGTAAATGCACTGGGTGGTAAGCAAAGGGTTACAAATGAATTAACTAAAGCCTAATAGATTCTATGGAGAGCTCAAACAGTATAATTCTTGAGAAAGACTAAGTCAAAGCTCCACAAAGTAAGTACCAGGACATGGGTACTTGCAAGAGTAACGCCTAGAGGAGAGGAGTAGAAGAATGCAGGGGGGAAGGAGGAAGATTATAGTCAAGAATTCATTGTCTATACCACAAAAGTAAGAAAAGTAAGTTAAAAGGAGTGGGTTGAAGGGGGATGAAAACATTGAAAGATCTTTATATGATCCCAGTGTACTTTGTTAATAAGGAGAAAAATAACAGTTTTCATAATAACTCATCATAGTGGTGAGTAACCTCTAACTGCCCGAACAGTAGTTGTGTTGTTTCTGTTTATTTAAATACATCTTGTGTTCCACTTCCATGGACAGTTAAGCAAGACTGTTGTATAGCTTTAACCTTCTGAGTGCTTCATTCACCAGTGCAACTAATGTTTGAGTTCTTAACTGTATGCTGGACCTTTTTTCAGGTAGGAGGAATACAGTGGTGAACCAAACAGGAAAGATAAATCTTCTAAGCTTCCCGGAGCTTACCTTCCAGCAAGGATGAGTGGTGGAGGGATAGACAGGCAACAAATAAATACAGCTAAACCTACTATTGGTCAAAGTTTGCAAGGATTAATTCAGCCAAGTGATGCTATGGCAACTTTGCCGATTAGAAAAAGCACAACATTGTAGAAAGAAACCATGGCCTCTAGTTTATTAATAAGAAACAAAAATATCACCAAAAGAGTAAGTGCAATTCTTCAGGCCACCACTGCTCACTGTCATAATAAAAATCTTGTTGCTAGGACACCACTAAGCATGGAAAAGCTAAGGACACTTAGCTGTGGAAATTTAGGATAGAATAATGTTCTGATATTCATGAACTTAAATTCACTTGTGAAATATGGATAGATAGAGACTGACAAAGAAAGAAGGACATGTATTTGTTAAGATGACTTTTGAAATCATTTGAGTCTTAAAAATCTAGTACATATAAAGATGAGATATGTAAATTAATACATTAAAAAGTCGATGGTTTATGTCCTAATTTGAGGATTGACTGTCCATTCTACTCTAAAAGGTTATCAACTATCTTTTATTTCCTTAAAAAAAGCAGGGTTAATCATAAACTAAGAAAAATACAATTTTTCCCCTCTGATACGATGTCTTTCGTTTTTGCAGAGTAGTGTAGTGTTATTTCATTTTTATCCTCTAATGCCTTCCTAAATAGAAACAAGTTCTCTTCATTTGATTTGGTAAATTGAATGCTAGTTGAGGAGTTTCAAATAGTGTTGGTTTCAAGCTTGACTTCTTCTGAATAATACACCAAATTCTTTTCCTTGACTCCTAGGCATGAGTCTCAAATAGAAAGCCTCATCGAGCGAGGACTCAGAAGGTCTCGAGACCAAATATAGTCCGTGAGGAATGGGGATCAGTACCAGATTTTTATTCTTCCAGGCAGAAGTAGACCAAAGTACATTAAGAAATAATATTAGATATATATCATGACACTGTTCATTTATTTTTATATGGGAAATTGGTCCATCTGAATGAAAATTAACTGTGTCTCATATGAGAAGAAGATGTAAAGCTGGAAATCTGTTCACATCATCACCAATGGATGAAACTGGAATCCCATAATATCACATGCCTACACAATTCTCACATCATTGACCCACAAATATGACAGACTTCTGCTGGATTTCATAGCAGAGAGCAGTAGCAAAGCTTTGAACTACTTACTACTGATCATACTCCGTAAATAACAAAGTGACTCACCATTTCATTATATATGGTTCTTAGATGAGCTTATCTACCCTAGGCTTAGGTATCTGTACATACTGTGTTTTGTCATTCTCTTTAAATAAATATTTTTATCCAGTGTGCAAAATATAACTTTTACATTTATGCACCAGGAAAGAAAGCCACATGTCTCATAATACAAGCTGGGTAGGACATTGGCCATTTATCCATACTCATGAGGCCAAAACAACCTCTGTGTTTGCTCTCAGTCAATCAAATCTCTCACTCATCAGATTCTGATGCGAGGCCAGTGATTCCTGGGGAAGTTAAACATGGAGTTGGTTGTTCTTGTGAGTCAGATGAATCAAATAAATAGTTCTTCAGAAGGACAAATATAAAATACTTTTTTTGTGTATGTGGGCCAGGTACTGGGGCTTGAACAAGGGGCCTGGGTACCATCCCTGAAGAAATGGTAGCCACTGAAATTATTACCATTCCACTCCAAGTCCTTTTATGCCAGAATTTTATACTGACTCAAGAACTGATAAATCTGAAGCTGGAGCTGAGTATCTGTAACCCCCACATCTTTAATTCTAGCTAATCAAGAGGTTAATATTTAGAAGATTTACAGTTTGAAGCCAGCTAGGGAAGAAATGTCTGTAGGAATCCATTTCCAAAATAATCTGTAGAAAGCAGGACTGGAATCGTGATTCACAGGATAGTGCACCTGCCAAGCAAGGACTAGGCCCTGAGTTCTAACCCCAGTATCATAAAACAAAAGGAAAAAGAATGAGCTTAAAGATATTGGGATTTGGGGGTGCCTTCCTAGCTAGCACAAGGCCCCAAGTTCTGTCCTCAGCTCTGGAAAAAAAAAAAGCTGTAAAAGATATTGGGATTGAAGTGCAAAATTTTAATAGCAGAGAGATTGAAGACAAGAAGTTAGGAGATTAAGTAAAAAAGTTTGGGAGTGGGGGGAAGGCATGACTGTAAAACATGAAATAGAAGGTCTAGATTTGGGAGATTTCATGAATGAAGATAATCTCTTTTGTTCATGCCTCTTTTTTTTTTTTTTTTTTTTGTCCCAGCCCTGAGGCTTGAACTCAGGCATTGCTTGAACCTAGGCACAATCTCTGAGCTTTTTTGATCAAGGCTAACACTCTGCCACTTGAGCCACAGCTCCACTTCAGGTGTTTTTGTTTGTTTGTTTCACTGTTAATTAAAAGTCTCATATATTTTCCTGCTTAAAATTACAATCCTCAAATTTCAGCTCCTTGGTAGCTAGGATTACAGATATGAGCCACCAGTGCCCAACTGTTTGCCCTCTTTCTTAAAAATTATGCCTTACATGGTGCCAGATACTTCTTTCTTACAGTTTACCGCTCCCTACAACATCCACAACTCCTTCTCATATACTTTCTTAAAAATAAAAAGCAACTATGTTGAAAATGAACTATACAACTTGTGGATGAGGACAGGAGGGAGAAACTGGGAGAGAGGGGGGAAAAGGGTGACATTGTTCAAAAAGAAATGTACTCTTTACCTGACATGAAATGGTAACCCCACCGTATATCACCTTTATAATAACAATAAAAAATAGAAAGCAAAATGAACAATAACCAAGTAAAGTCATTTTCCAGATAAGGATCAGGACTTTTCCTTCCCTCTCTTTCCTCCTCTCCCCATTCCTTTATAGCTTAGCTTTCTGTCTTCAAGATGAAATGGGAAGTAATTGAGAAACTATATTTTAGTGAATGGGGTTTGATTACAGTCCATGAGAAATCTCCAGGGATGGCTTTCAAACTCTAAAACCAGTTTCATACCCAGTAGAAAACTTTAGGTTTATGGAAGAAAAACTAAATGACAGCCTTCAAAACAAAATGTCTTTCTAAAAATGAGCTGATTCCAAATACAGTAGCCTAACTGCTATCAAGGCTTATTCTCTACTTTACATCAAGAAATAAAAACAGCCTAGATTTATTGAAAATATATGTGTCGTTTATCAGGAACAAAGAAAGATACTCTGGCAGTCATTTTATTTGTGAACCCTAACTTTTCCTTTGTAGCGAAGAGTCTAATTCCAATGAAATTCTTCTTCACTAGGATTTTCAAAATCTCACAGAACAAAGATGGGACTAGTGGGGGAGGGGAGCAAAGGCCATACTTCACCCTTAACAACAGTTTGCAGGTGTAAAACCCACCAATTTCCTACTCATATTTTCTACCAAAAAAAAATCCTAATTCATGAATTTTTCTGAGATTCTGAAACAGCATGTTTATTTATTGCTAATATCTGAAAGATCAGGAGAACTGAAAGTAGAGTAATGTGAGATTTATACACACCCAGAGTAAGAATAGTTCCATTTGTTCTTGTATATATTTTTCTTATTCACCATGGGAGGTGATTCTTGGATCAGGAAACAGAGTCAAGGCTCCTTGGTTAACATAGTTACATGCTTGCCTTTTCTTAAAGCCTGTTGGAAAATATCTGTGGAGAATGCTCAGCAGAGAGAGCAGTAAACTTTATATGTCAAGACCCCCAAAAGTTTACACACTAGATTACTAGCATCGCCCCACTCCAAAGCCTTGGATTAATTTAAGTTGGTTAAAAATGTTTTTATTATCTTTAAGTAGTTGTACAAAGGAGTTGCCATCCAACAAACCAGTTTATGAATACAGTGCATCTTGCTCAGTGTCATCCCTTTCAATATTCTCACCCATCCCTCCCAACCTGCCCTTTACCTCACTTTTCTTACTGCCATTCAACAAAGCAGTTTATATAGACAATGCATCTTGATCTATGTCATCCCTTCAACATCTTCACGGAGTTTCTTTCTGGGTTTGCAATCTCACACTAATATTACATTCCTGCTGGATGTAAACTCTGTGATTATCAAGGCTGCCAAGAGGCCAGAAGTGGGGCTGTGGCTCAAGTGGTAGAACATCACTCTTGAGTGAAAAAGCTCAAGAAGAGTGGCCAGGCTCTGAGTTCAAGACCCAGTACAGTTCCCCCCACTGCCTAGTCATTTAGTGGTCATTTAGTTATTAATAGAATTTGTTCATGTGGATCAATATCCAGTGTGTTTTCAAATCTAGTGTATCCTTTCCTCACTGCTGTTATGTACCTTATTTGGGTGCTTCTATCAAAATACTACGAGCAAATGAGAAATCTACAACACCCTTCATCGACAGCAGTTGTGTTTCTTTCTGAGACAGAGGGCCATCCTACCTGACTTGGCCTTGACAACTAAGAAGTAGCTAATGGCAACTTGAGAATTTGTTCACTGTTGGTCTCTCATATTACTGTGTCAGATTCTCCATCTTTTTGTTGAATTTCGTGTCACTTGTAAGAAAGTAGGACTGGATTTTTTAGTACCTGCACATCTTGTGCAGTTGTTAGCAACGATGAGTGGTTTGAGGTGAAGTACTTGGCAAAGGGAATCAGATCCTCTTTCTTTGCCTTCTTGTGCAAAACAAGTTGTGATGGCATTCATATTTTTGAAAGTATCAAGGCAAAAATGTGCCAAATTTACTTCAAATATATTCTATACTGATAATATCCTTTCTCTAAAAATACAAAGATTGCTTCTACAGCTCTTGACTGTAATCTTGGCTACTCGGAAGGCTGAGAGTTGAGGATCGAAATTTGAAGCCATCCTGGTCAGACAAATTGGAAAGACTATTATTTTTAATTAGCCAGCAAACAGGCAGAAGTGAAGGTGTGGCACAAGTAGAGCACCAACCTTGAGCAAAAAAGCTAAGGGACAGTACCTAGGCCCTGAATTCAAGCCCTAGTATTAGCATACACACACACACACACGCACACACACACACACGATTAGTTCTCCAAAATAGAAGAAACAAACATATATGGATGCAAATTACTCCTGTGTTTGTTTCTTACTACCACATCAAAGACAAAAAATCCTAGGAAACTAAGTGATGACTTAATTTTGATTTTTTTAATGCATGCTGCCACCTACTACCCATAAAATGACTGTCAGAGAATGAAACTGCAGCTAACATCTGTCTGCATTTAAATGATTTTAAAATAAGTGCTTGTACAAACAATCCTCCATTTTTGGGGGGTGTTGGGGCTGTTTGGAACTAAGCAGATCATGATAAGCTTCTGTGGTGATTTCTTGTGACAGGACTGGGAATTCCCACACTTTATGGGCGACGTGGATGTGAATCTCCCCGGGCTGCACACTCCTCACATGCAGTTCAAGATTCCTTTCTTCCAGAAGATTTTCAAGGAAGAGTACCGCATTCACATAACAGGTTTGTTATAGAACTTCAAATGCCATTTGATCATTTCCTGCCTGGGGTTTGCTGTCAGAAGAAAACCGTGCCATTGGAAAAGTATACATTCACTGAAAGATGCAAGATGATTCTTGGTTGACTGGGGACTTAGTGCTATCAGTCGAGGATCTACACTTCTGGAAGCTTTGATAATCACAGAGTTTACATCCAGCAGGAAAATGGGAATAAGACAGAATCAGACACAGAGGATAGATGTTTCCCTTATATATGAAAGCCTGATTTAGTTTATGAATTCATAAGAAGCTATGATGGGTGGTATGCAAGTGTATACAACTGTATTCACTGAAGTACAGTAGATTCAAGGAAGATCTCAAAGAATGCAATTCCTTAGAAAGTCAAAAATCAAAGTTCAGCAAAATAAAACACCAGGTAGCAAGTACTTAAAAGGAGTAAGGTGGGGCTGGGAATGTGGCTTAGTGGTAGAGCACATGCCAACCATGCACGAAGTCCTGGGTTGAATTCCTCAGCACCACATACACAGAAAAAACCGAAAGTAGCGCTGTGGCCCAAGAGGTAGAGTGCTAGCCTTGAGCAAAAAGAAGCCAGGGGCAGTGCTCAAGCCTTTAGTCCCAAGCCCCAGGAGTAGCAAAAAAAAGTAAGGTGGCGTTGAGGGGAAAAGGGGGGAAATGCAGACAAGAATCGAAGGTATATCCTACAAACTTAAGAAGTGTGAGGGAAGGGATGGGAAAGGGAGGGGGTGAGAATGTTGAAAGGGGTGGCATTGATCAAGATATAATGTACTCATAAACTGATTTGTTAAATGAAAATTCCTTTACAACTACTTAAATAGTAATTTTTAAAAATTAGAATGGAGAAGCTAGGCCTGTAATCTGAGATCTGAGGGTCATAATTGGAAGCTAGCCTGAGCAGACAAATCAGAGACAGTCATTTCCAATGAACCAGCAAAAACAAAAACAAAAAAACAGAAGAGGAAGTATGGCTGAAGTGGTAGAAAGTCAACTATGAATGAAAAAGTCAAGTGAGATTGCAAAGCTCTTGAGTTCCTGTACTGGTACCAACACAGGCACATGGAGACTACTGTTTCTTTCTTGTTTTTCCTTCTTTTCTTTTTTAGATAAACAGATTGAGTTTATCTGAAAAACAGTAGCAAGACTATCCATTTGGAGAGGGGTCCAAAGAAGAGACCAGAGGAGTCCTCTGGGAGTATGGCTAAAATAATATGGGGCTCCTTCATTTCTCTTCCACAGGACTCTGCACTGATTGGTTGATGGCTTGTCTGTCCCCCCTACCTGGCTCTTATTTTTGCCTGGGCACCTCGCATATTATGGGAAGAAGCATTTGAGCAGGAGTCTGAGGCACTCTGGGAACAGGAAATTTCATGTTGGGCCACATGTTATCTATCCCACGTTAAGTCTGCCACTTTTTTATCTTGGCCTATCTCAAGCATCACTTTCTGGTTTAATCTGTGTCTTGACCACCATGTCCAGTGCACCCACATCCCATTGGCAGGGTTCGAAGATTGCTCGACCTGAAGTCAAGGCAACAGGGCTGAGCAGGGCACGGTGAGGAGCCACTGGGTGTTCGGTCTAGCAAAGGGGAGGACAAATCTGTGGCATATGTAGTTATTTCTGCCATATTGCATGGACCACTCCTCTTTCATCTTGCTTGTTGGAGTTTCTTTTCCATAGCATGTGGTATACATTTTCAACATTAATACAGTATAGATGTTATTCACTTGCTGTTGATAGGAAAACAATGGTTATTTTCATGCTGCAAGTGTCCATATAATGTTAGGAGTTAGAGCAGTTACCAGTTGACTTCGGAGAACTGACTTGTGCCTCTCAGCCCAGGTGTGTCTCTAGTGATTCCCTAGATTATTTGTAGATCCCCAGATTGTTTTATTTTCAGGTATTTGCTGCTTTCAAAGTGACTAACCAATGATTTATTGTAATATTCTTTCATGGCACCCCACTCAGTCTCAGCTGAAAAAAAGAAAAAAATCACACTTGGAGTTATGTCCTAGGTCTTTCCCCCCTCCTTTCTAACAAGGAACAGACAGCTGAATGATCACAGATAAAGGGTGGCAATTGTTCCCAAGCTGCTCCACTGTAAGGAGTAAATGTGTGTGTGTGTGTGTGTGTGTCTGTGTGTGTGTGTCTGTGTGTGTGTGTATTTGAAGGACAATGGTTTTGTTTCCACACCTGCTATAATAAAAACTGCCAGAGAAATCTGTGCTTACACTACTGTCTGTGAAGCCATATAAAAATAGCCTAAGCACAGAAAATATTAACATCCCATCACTGAAAAAAAAGAAAAAAACACCACTTTGCTTCCCAGCAGGGAGAGCTGATTTTTTTTTTTTAGTATGAGGCGACCTTACTAAATTGAAGAATGAGCTCATGAATAGGGAAGATGTGGTGGCAAGTTTCTCTCCCTATTCAAAATGAATGAGGCCCATCTATTAAATTCACTGGGTAAATCAGTCCATTTGAGTTCAGGTCACATCGTGTGGTTTCAGAGTTCCCTCTTAGTCCCTGCACGCTCCCCCTTGGCCTTGCAAAGCAGCAGTCACATACACTCTCTCTCATCATGTCCCTTTGGGTGGGCCTGGCCTGGGCCATCTGTTCCTGCTACCAGCTAGTGTCCCGAGTCACCCCTGCACTAATATTGTCTCTGACCATCAGAATGCTCATCAGAAATGTGCTGTATAAGTGAAGAACCTTGAGTGAAGGATCAAAAAGAAAGACAAAAGAATTGGAGGGCATATTGATAAAAAAAAATGTTGAGCCATCAGATATAGCCAATTTAGGGCTATTTTACATGGCTTGGTTATAAACACTGTTATTTACAGAATGAACAGAACTCAGTTTGCAATGTTCAATGTTTTCCCAATTTGGAATTTTTTTTTTTAAAGAAAAGATGCATAAAAATCACATTTGAAATTATAGGGCTGGGAATATGGCCTAGTGGCAAGAGTGCTTGCCTCATATACATGAGGCCCTGGGTTCAATTCCCCAGCACCACATATACAGAAAATGGCTAGAAGTGTCCCTGTGGCTCAAGTGGCAGAGTAATAGCCTTGAGCAAAAAGAAGCCAGGGACAGTGTTCAGGCCCTGAGTCCAAGCCCCAGGACTGGCCAAAAAAAAAAAAGAAATTATAGGCAGTGCCTTGGAAGGAGGCCTGGTGTTCAGGACTCCCAGAAACTACATTATCATTATCATTAGATCTGGGGTAAAATTGTTACTTTACACTCAGATTAAAGCAAATCTATGACTGCAAGCCCTAGTTCCATCATGTATTATTTTCTAGAAACTGAAAAAAAAAAATGGAAGGCCAAGCGCCAGTGGTTCATACCTATATTTCTCACTACTCAGGGGGCTGAAGTCTGAGGATTATGATACAAAGCCTGCTAGGGCAGAAAAGTCCATGAGACTCTCATCTCCAGTTAACCAGCAAAAAGCCAGAATTGGAGGCATGACTCAAATGGTAGAACACCAGCCTTATGGAGAAAAAAAAAAAGCAAGAACACAAGCCTTGAGTTCAAGCCCCAGTACCAACACACACACACATACACACACACACACACACACACACACACGAAAGATTAAATGTTTGTTGTAGTCTGCACATAATGTTTTCTAGAAGGCACTAATATTATATAGTTAATATTGCAATAATATTGCTAAATTATACTGATTGCCAAGTCATTAGAGGAACTTGATAAAAAGATGGATTGTTGGGCCCCATCTAATGGTTCTGACCTAACAGGTGAGGGTGTGGACCAGGGGGTGAGACTATTGAAAAGCTTCTAGGGGACAATTGGGCATTCAGAACTTCTCTCTTTTTAAATTTAGAAGTCACAAATGAGCCAGGTTCTGTGGCTAACCCTCCCCTCCCCAGATCCTACCTACTCTAGAGTTTGCTCTTGGAACGTCATCTCTGGAGGCTGAGATCAGGAGGATCAAGGTTCCAAGCTTGCCCAGACAAAAAGTTTAAGAGACTTCATCTCAACAGACAAAGCTGGACATGGCAGTGAATACCTGTCATCCATCTGTGGTAAAAATGTCAGTAAGAGAACCATGGTTCAACCTGCCTCAGACAAAACATCCTATCTCAAAAATAGCCAGAGCAAAAAATAAATAAAAAAGGCTGGGGATGTGGCTCAAGTGGTAAAGCACCAGCCTAGCAAATACAAAGTCTTACATTCAATCCCTCATATAGCCAATAAAAAATAATTATGTGTGAAGTTGGCGTATTACTCTAACATCTGTACAAATTATTGTTGTACAGACCTGGTAGAAAGGCCTTTGATGGTTCTAGAGTTTAAACTAAAAATAATTAGCTCTGCCTTTAACAGATTAAATCTAAATGTGGTAGAAGTAATTTGTCCACATGAATAGGTATACCTGTGGGTAAGAATACTGGGAAAAAAACTAGAGATTTGGAGACAAAGTCAGGACTTTCCCACTCTCACTTTTTGTATTCTCAATAGTTAGTAGCCTGCAAATCTCCAAAGCAATCGCAAATCCTCACCAGCTGGCCAGTTCCTCCATGGTCTATTTCTCAAGCAGGAGACTTCAGTGCTTTGCTTTCCTTCAGAAACAAACCTAATCTAATGAGTGATTAAACATAAAACCTTCTATATCCATATGCATCTCAAAGGTAAGTGTATGTGTATTTAGTTAGAATCACCTGGACATTTTGCCAAAAAAACAACAAAATAAATTCATCATCTGACTCTATTCCCTGGGTTATATAGCTCCATACCTGAGACAAACCTTCTCTCAAACACTGCGTGTAACATCCGGACAGACAGCCAGAGGGCCACTCGCTCAAGTGGTAGAGCATTATCCCAGAGCAAGAAAGCTAATGGTCCAGAGTTCAAGCCCAGTACCAGTGCCTATGCCCATGCGCATGTGCACACACACACACACACACACACACACACACACACACACGCAATGGGTATAATGAAAATTCAGCAAAAATGGGATAGCCAAGAAAATAAGAACACGGAAGAGTCCCTCCATGAGCTGGAAAGTTCAGGGTAGAAAAGGTTTCAAATAAATACAATGAGGGGAAAATTGCTAGTCTGGATGACCTGGAGAAAGGTGGAGCAAGGGAAGATAAGGGCCCCTTTAGACCCCAGGATGGCTTCCTCTGTTGATTTATCTGCCTGTGTTAAAGACAGATGTGGCCATCTAAAGGTCTCCCAGGGTCTGGCCCCAGCTACCGTATTTCTTTGAACTAGAGAATCAGTAGAGAGTAAAGCCATGTAGACTCCAGGTTTCACACAAGATTCTCACTCTGTCCTCACTGGATCTGTAGTTCTCATCAAATCCTTTAACTCTCAGAGGCGCAGTGTCCAGTCTCTTCAGCAGGGGCAGTGATATGGTGCTCAGCCCATGGACTTGTCCTGCTTACTCAATTCCTTAAGTATGTGTGAGATGTAGTAAGCAATCCTTAAGCTTTCACTACTTTCTTTTTTTTAACTTAAAGCTTTTCCTTCCACTTACCCAGTTTGTATTTCCTGTTTAATTCCAAATGCCTGAGTTGCTGGCAAGAGACTTCCTTTTCCTTTTTTTCTGAGTTCTGTGCAATTCCCTGCTGCCTCAAGAGCTCAGCAAGAACAATGCCACCAATGGAAAATGTTCTCTCTCAATGAAATACTTCAGAGAGAGAGAGGATGCGAGACACTGACGAGTTCTCATTGACATTATAAATGCATTTAAGATTGGAGTATTTTTTAATTCTGATTCCAAGCTAGCTTTATTTATGCATGTCAGGAATAACCTGAATTGTTGCATCTGTTTAGCTCATCTGGGCCCCCTTGACAGATGGTTTGCTGCAGTATGTATGAGCTTTCATTTTATAAGCTGGGCTACAGCTTATAAAAATAAATCATTTTTATCCAAGGGTGTGTTAAAATAGATTGGTTTTTTTTTTTCTTGGAATTTTGACTCTAGTAACAAAAGGGGATCACGGTTTATGATTAAGTCACATCATTAACTTTTAGTCTAAGTTCATTATTTATTTTTTCTTTTAAATCCTAAAAGCAACTGTAAAATAGTCTCCTTTGCCCTTTACCCTTTTTTTATCTATAAGGTGACTGTATACATGGATTTAAAAATGTGAAGCACTAAGTCTCTGGAGGGAAAGTGAGGAATAGCTTCTCAATTCAGGCACAGAAACTCCTCTGAGTCCTATTAATGCCAATCCCAGTGGAAGCTCTGCCATCTGTCATCCCTGCTAGACAAAGGAAGTGCTTCATCGGTGGCCATCATCTGAGTAAATTAGGAGGGGTTGGGGGAAAGGCCAGAAGGAAGGCCGGCAGGGCTGGGAGAGGAGAACTCATGCTGTTGGCACAATGATACCCAGGGGAACCCTTTGAGCAAAAAATGGAAAAGATGGAGTAAACAATTTCCCCAGTGTGGGTATCTCTTTCAGTTTCCCAAGCAAGGAGAGGGCACAGGTGCTTTGCAGTAGTGAGAAGAATGTGAAAAATAATGAGTAAAAACTCTTTGTTTTTATTTCCTTGGGTGTGTGATTTCTCCCCAAATGACTTTCCAGTGATTGTTTTCTAAAGGAGATTTCACATGTCAATCAGATGATGGAAAGGGCGGGACCGTGCCCAGCAGCAGATTTATGTCTGACCACATTACCAAGAGACTTGTTACAGGGAAACACAAAGCACTTTTTGCACAGTGACAATTCCTGAAGATCATAGATTTATCCCAAGTGCACAAAGACCCCTTGCTAGTCTCTCAGTTGAGAATTCTTCCAGATCACTCCTAAAACAACTTCCATTTTTCTTTGTGTTCAGGTCTAATAGTTAACTAAGTTTACTTCCACAGAAAGCAGCCATTCCTTCTATTCATTCATCACTCATCTTCTTCAGGGTTGCTTGGCTCCAGAGCCAACAGTCTGCCGTGCCTGAGCTAGCCTGCCTATCTTCACTTACACGTGTATCAGCATTTTGGTCATAAAACTCATTCGCCTTTCAAGAACTGTCCTCAGTGCCTAAGGAAGGACCTAGACTATGTTATGAATCATCGTGTTTGCCCCATAGCTATTTTGCTTTTTCTAGTTTTGCAGATTCTATCTAATTTTACCAATAGTCTGGGATTCATTCTGTAACTGAGACACATCCATTTGAAGCACTAAAAGCTCATTCTTTGTCATTTTTTTCTGAGCACAGTAATTGTCTTATAGTAGATAGTTTGAATCCGAGCCTGAGCTAGGATCCAATCCTAAGATAGGATTCTAGAAGTGAATAGGACTAGATTCCAGTCTCAAGAAAGTCAGTGGTTGATGGTCCTCTAATTCCACACAAGTACACTGGCTCTTGTTCAGATGCTGTTACCACAAAGGGATTTGCCGGGCATGCCTATCCTTCTCATGCTGGATTCCTTCCTAGATGGTCTCCCACCCTGAAGCAGGAGAGTGACAACAGAGACACTTAAAAAAAAGATACCAATTTGCTTTTAATTTTTAAGAAATCACAAAATTATAAGTAATTTATAAATTAGTAAATAAATATCCCTCAGTTAGTCAGTGATCTCATGACTGAAACATCTAATGTGGTTTCTACATATCCCTAAATTATCTAAGGAGAGAATTTTCTTAGGATTTTAGAGCAAGTACTTTATTTTTTGTAATTATCATTAAGCAGTTGTAAAGGAGTTGCAATCCATGTTCTCTGTTTCTGAGCACAATGCATCTTGATCAGCGTCTGCCCTTCTGTCCTTCTCCCTCATCTCTCCCGCCCCTACCCATCCTCACCTGCAGTCATCAAACTCAGTGTACATATGTGAAAATGGAACCAAGTCAACAAAGGAGAGGGATAATCAGTTGCTAGCCTATCAAGTTCCATTTCACTAGTCTACCTAAAAACAAAAATAAGAGGGCTTTGAATTTAACCAAGAAGAGTGATGAAATAAAATGAACTTCTTTTATGTGTCCCAAATTCATCTTCTTGAAGGCCAGCATGATGGATGCCCTGTCATGATGGATGCTCAGTGTCTGTGCGACACAAGACTCATTCACCTGTGCTACGTGTGTGGACAAATGCCCACAGGACAGCTCAGTCACAATGTTCACTGGCAACTCCATGGAGTAAAGAATTAAACAAAATTATAGTTTCATATTGGAATCACGAAATATTCATTATGTGGTGGAAATATCAGCACTTTATGCTTTTTTCCTTTGTTGAAAAAACAATAGTTTCCCCCAAATTGTTGTCATTTGCTGTTTAAAGGAGGGTGCCGTTTAATGAAGAACCTTTTAAAATTAGATATACCAGGATTCTATAAACTCCCGCAAAGTAAAAAGATAAAATTTCCATTAGAATATCATTTTTTGACAATCAGGAAGATTCATTAAGAGCATGAAATACAAGGAAGAGGTAATCCCAACCACACCATGCAGTGATTTCTCATTAGAGGAGACAGTGAGCTATTTCAACAAGCAGATGAACAGAAAGAGTGTATGGGTCCTTACCCTCCCTCCTGGCTGATTTACATTATGCTGTGTAGTTGAACAACAGGGGAGTTGCAAAATCTCTCATATGATTAATCCTGAAATACCAAGCCTCCTGCTTCTGTTGATCATTCATTCACAACAGCCCACTTGGGAAAATGGCTACAGAGCACGTTCTATTTTTTTTCACGTGTGTGTGTTCCTTTTCACATGGGTCATTTCAGGAACTCCAATGTATTTGTTTTGTAGTAGCAGTATTTCTCAAAATATGTAATTTTAAAAATTAAGAAACCTTTCTCCATCTGAACACTGTGGGTACTATCTAATTGTTTCAGTAGGTAGATTTTCTAGCTTATCATGAAACATTAAGGTTACTTGATGTTTGTTTCCCAGACTCATCAAAGAGACTTTTGGGAACTGGGAAGAAACTTTGAGGATTCGCCGGTTCAGCTCTCTCGTGTTACAGACAAGAACACTGGGAGGCCTAGCTTTGCTTTTGGGTTTTGCCACACCTCACAAGGCAGAAGATTTTTTTTCTTTTGGTTTTTTCATTTTTATTTACTTTTTATATTTTTTATTATCTTTAAGTAGTTGGTTCAAAAGAGTTTCGAGAGGCAGATGCTGGTGGTTCACTCCTGTAATCCTAGCTACTCAGGAGGCTGAGATCAGAGGATTATGGTTCAAAGCTAACCCAGGCAAGAAAGCCTGTGTGACACAGCCAGAAATGGAGCTATGGCTCTAGTGGTAGAGCCCCAGCCTTGAGTAAAAATGTTTAGGAACAGTGCCCATGTCCTGAGCTCAAGCCTTGGCTCAAAACAATAAAGGGAAAAAGAATTACAGAGGTAACAAAATACTTTGTTGAGAAAAGAGAAGGGTGGATGGTAAATGGAAAGAGGGATATCTTTCCTCTGTACAATTGGATCAGTGGACCAGGGGTTCTGTCATGTGGCTAGAAACAAACAACAAAATAGAAGGGCCACATTGTCTATTATTTTGTGTCAATTGGGAGTCAGAACAGGGCACTAGTGGCTCACACCTGTAATCCCATCTAGTCAGGAGACTGAGGACTGAGGATAGTGATTTGGTGCCAGCCCACAAGGAAATTCCATTAGACTCTTATCTCCAGTTAACCATCAAAAAGCCAGCAGCGAAGCCAGCACCTCTCATGCAAGCAGATCATTAACTATCAGATGCTCAGGACAATCATGTGCTCATTATGCTAACTCACAAGGCATGGTTACATATAGATACACACTGGATTTTCTTCAGGAACTAGTCCCATTTCATTTACCTATATAGATCAATGCCCAGTAATCCATGCTAATTTATTGAAACTGAAATTTCTCCATCACCTATATAATTTGTTATAACCCTTTTGTTATAACCCTTACATGCTTTCCTTTTCCTCCAATCTAGCACCAAGATCCTATATTACTGAAATTGACAAAATAGAGGAAAGAAATTGGAGAAATAATATCAAGTTATGTTTTTTGGCAAACGTAATGTATTTCAGAGAACTTTCCAATATAACCTCTCAATTTATCACACACATACGCACACATCCTTTGAGGTAGTTGCATTAGTTTTACTCTTCATGGCACAGAATAAAAATTGAATTCTACCAGTAGCTAATAATCAGAAGGATTTAGGGGAGGAAGTCAGAATCCTTATAATGGAAGCTCATTTCCCTCCATCTGCCAATGTAATAATTTTGCTCAAGGCTAACTAGGCTCCCCAAAGGTTGTAGCCTTTAAATTTAGTGTTAGGACTTGCTTCTGCTGACTTCTAGCCTGTAGCTTTTGTTCCACTGTACTTACTCCCTCTCACAAATAGGCAAAGTGGTATTGGAGTCAGGAAATGATGTTCATTTACTGATGTTAGGAAATTCCCTTTAAAAAAAAATTTTTTTTTTGGCTTGCTCCTCCTTTGCCTCATCTAAATATTCAGACTTCAGGTCTCATGCAAATAGCAGAGAGTGATGTTTGATGTGAACATCCCTTGGTCAGACTGACCCAATACAGTTCAACCTGTAAGAAAAAAATGGAAATATAGAAAAATTCTTCCCTTAATCTCAGTGTTCTTTCTTTGTTTGGTATCTGTTTGCTTCCACTTTCATTCTGTGGGTTTTATTCCATTACCCTTAATACACACCTGATATCTTCTCTCTACTAGAAAATCATTCCTCACCAAACCAGCTCTACAAGCATACTTCGTTCTTCTCCCTGATTGCTCTCCTATCCTGGGGTATCTTGTTAATCCTAAGGAGAGTCCTTCATGAGGAACTTCCTTGTTATTTATTTTATTTTACTGTATGTTATTGAATGATTATTATTATTATTAAGTAATTGTACAAAGAGGATTCTATTCAACCAATCTGTTTATAAGTACCACACTTCTTGATCAATGTATGATTTTATTTCTTAAAAGAATTACATGTCTCCCAGGGACCTCTGTGAGTCCAAAAAGATCATAACTAGCATCAATTCCTCACGCCTTTAATCCTAGCTATTCGGGAAATTTAGGCCTGAGGATTGTGGCTTGAGGCTAGTCTGGGTAGAAAAATCTGTGAGACCAATCTCCTACAGCAGAGAACTCTCTTCCTATCTCTGTCCTGTTTTGACAGTCCATTGCTAAATTCCTTCTCCAGTGTAGAAATAGATATCTTCTCCATCTTTCAACATGTCCTGCACAGTCTGTTAATGTTCACAATAAATGATTTAGTAATATCCAACAGTCTGGTATTTGAATTTTGGTTTTGCATGTGAGTTTCTACAATCCTGAAAGTAATTTGGAACAGTGGAATGCTGTTTGCTGATGTGGGAAAACATTGATAATATTGGGAACAAAGTTCTTTCCGTAGGTTTTTGACATTACAGTCAGTTCATAGTAAAAATCAGCCATAAAACAAAATAAGAAAAGTCAAGCTGGAGAAATGTAATTATCTAGTGTGAGAATAACTACTTCATTTATGTAAAATTTCTTAGAGAGGGAAAGTTGCATCTTCTTAGGCACATGAAGAAATTATGATAGTTTAGAGTAGGTTTCATTAGTAATATAATCAATTAGCATTAACTATTACTGATCCCTTATTATATACCAGGCACTATGCTTGGTGTCTAATAATCTTGCAAAATGCTAACATTTAGTAAATACTATTATTTTCAGCCTGTAAAGAAATTTGGCTTTGGGAAATTTAAACAACTGAACAAAATCACAGGGCGTGTACATTTTTAGTCATGGTTTTCTTTCTTCCTTTCTTTTTCTTTTCTTCCTTTCTCTTTTTATTTTATTTTGTTGTTGTTGTTCTGGTACTTGGGTTTGAACTCAGAGCCTTGTACTCTCCCTTGGCTTTTTCACTCAAAGTTGCTGCTCTACCACTTGGACCATACCTCCACTTCTGACATTATGATGGCTAATTGGAGATCAGTGTCTCACAGACTTTCCTACTTAAGTTGGCTTTGAACTGTAATCCTCGCATCTCAGCCTCCTGAAACTTAGTACATGACATGAGCCATGTAATAAACCATGATTTAATCTTTCAACTTCATGTATAATAGGGGCATAGAAGTAGTTAGCAATGATGACAAAATACTTTCTCAAACTCTTCATAGTTATGTCAATTTTATTCTCAAATAATAAGAAAAGAATTTTCACATAGTGCATACATTTATAACAAAAAGCTACTGAAAACCCCTATCACCTAATTTGTGTCAAT
Source organism: Perognathus longimembris pacificus (assembly GCF_023159225.1). Lineage (NCBI taxonomy): Eukaryota > Metazoa > Chordata > Mammalia > Rodentia > Heteromyidae > Perognathus > Perognathus longimembris. The sequence goes on along the minus strand of NC_063161.1, from coordinate 58,355,423 downwards.
AAACTCATGGGATGAAATGTACTATATTACTATACTATAGTTGGTACTCTAATAAATTATAGTATGTCATTAAAACACTATAATACTATGAATATTATAAAATAAATATAATAAACACTGCAGCATATAACACATTTTAATATAATCTTGTATCCATTAGAATATTTCTTACCTTTTTTTCCATTAGCAGATGTAAAGGGATCACTCAATAATAAATCACGAAATAAATGGCAGTTATATATAAGATTTTAAACACTATAAGGAAATCACAGTAGTTACAATTTCTCCAAATAATGTCTTTTAAAGATGTTCACTAATGCCAGGTGTTAATGGTTTCACTCCTGTACTCCTAGATATGATCTGAGGATGGTGGTTTGAAGCTAGCGCAGGCAAGAAAAGTCCATGAGACTATTATCTCCAATAAACTATACACACCCACAAGTAAAAGGCCAGGAATATAGCTCTAGCTCAAGTGGTAAAATGCTAAACATTTGCAAAAGAAGTTCAGGGACAGCACCAGGCCCTGAGTTCAAGCACCAGGACCAGCATGCACACACACACACACACACACACACACACACACACACACACACACACACACACACAAAGAGCAAAAACAAAAAAGCTGTTCGCTATCTTTGGTTATAGTTGTGTAACCATAGTGTGTTTGATGAGAATTTGATGCAGTTAATTTCTCACATTTTGAATGCTCAAGGACTATTGATCTGAATCACACACTAACTAATGGTTTAATCAGCAGGTCACCTACAAGCATCAATGGGAATTCAATGGATACACTACTGTGCTTTGCATTGCGAAATAATTTATTTCTTCCTCAGGCATAATTATAAAACTGTAAGAGCTGCTCAATCATACATTGGACTTCCCTCAGGATTTTATTAGAATCTTGTTTTCCAACATTAGCTGAAATGTTCCAGAGAAAAACCTACAAGCAATCAAATTTGAGGATGTCTGTGGTACAAATAAAGCAGAGGCATAATCTTGTTACTGTGAATATCATATATTACGACTCAGGCCCACAGTTACATTTTTACATTCCTAGAATACGTTTCATGTTTCCTTTGCTAATTCACTTTAGAGCAGTGTAGCACTTTCATAAAAAAAATCAATTGCTAATAGATCTTAAACATTTGCCATTTATACTATACAATTATCTAAATTTTGTTGGAGAAAGCCCTGTTACAACTTTGTATGCCCTTGATTAATTCCATATTTCTTTTCTTAATGCAGGTAAATGGTTTAACTATGGAATTATCTTCCTTGTCTTGATTTTGGATCTTAATATGTGGAAAAATCAAATATTTTATAAACCTCATGAATACGGGCAATATATTGGCCCAGGGCAGAAAATATACACAGTGAAAGACCCCGAAAGTTTAAAGGATTTAAACAGAACCAAGCTGTCTTGGGAATGGAGGTCTAATCACACCAACCCCCAGACGAATAAAACCTACGTGGAAGGAGACATGTTTCTGCACAGCAGGTTCATCGGGGCTAGCCTGGACGTCAAGTGTCTGGCTTTTGTCCCAAGCTTGATAGCTTTTGTGTGGTTTGGCTTTTTCATCTGGTTCTTTGGACGGTTTCTGAAGAATGAACAAGGCATGGAAAATCAAGACAAAACCTACACTCGCATGAAAAGAAAATCCCCGTCAGAACATAGCAAGGATATGGGGATCACTCGAGAAAACACGGAGGTGTCTGTAGAAGACCCATTGCATGATCCTCCATTGGTTTCCATTGGGTCCGACTTCAATGAGATAATCTACAAATCTTCTCACCTGACTTCGGAAAACTTGAGCTCCCACTTGAATGAATCCACCAGTGCGACAGAAACCGATCCAGACCCAACCACTTCTAAAAGTACCCCTACGAACTAGATTCACTCACATGAGATAGCACATTAAAAAAAAAAAAAAGCAACATTGAGTGTAACTAAAAATATTAGTCTTTCTTTTTTTGTAAATGTCCGGTTTACGTAGTGTTAGGTAAAGAAATATAAACAATGCCACAACGGTGCTCAACATGCTTTTTTCTAGGACTCATTGTTTTGTATTTGTATTATAATCCACGTGCCTACAACACATAATGGTCCTCTAGAGATTGCTTTTCACAATTGCACAAGCTACTTACTGACGTTCCAGCATAGTAGATCAGCCTATTACCCGTGTATCTGATGTTCAACCGTAGAGGTGCCTTGAGACATTACAACTGTTTTTAACTGTACCAGAAAAGAAGTGTAGAACAGTTCTCTGACTTTATTTTATGTGGATTAAAAATAATACAATTATTTTGATTTACACTTGATGTTTGAGCAAGAAACAGAGACAGCTGGGCTGCGGCTCCAGAAGGATCTCTTGGTTTTCTCTTCAGCCTCAGAGTTGTTGATTTTGACACTAGATTTCAGCCAAGTATAGTGATTACCTTTTTTTAAATTTTTTGATTTTTTATATGTGTGTGTGTGCCAGTCCTGGGGCTTGAACTCATAACCTGGACGCTGTCCATTACCGTTCTTTGCTCAAGGCTGGCACTCTATCTCTTGAACCACAGCTCCCCTTCTGGCTCCTTGGTGGTTAATATGAGATAAAATTTCACTGACTTTTCTGCCTGGACTGGCTTTGAACTTTGATTCTCATATCTCAGTGTCCTGTATAGCTAGTACTATAGGCATGATCCACCAGCCCCCGACTCAATGATAGATTACTTTTTAATTTGATTGGATTATTGCCAAACACAAATACAGATGTGAAATTCAGGAAGAGGAGAATTGTAATCTGACATGGGTCACTACTTATGAAACATGACTTTCTCCAACCAGTAATTGCAATTAGGTGATAATGCCTAATTATGTTTTTCTAATTAAAGATAAATTGCTACTTGATTAAAAAATCCTGCCCTTTACCTTTGGGAACAAAGGTTAGGGGGCACAGTTGGGTGAACTCTCAAATTTATTGGCATTTATACAAAGCCCTAGACAACTAAGGAAGTGAATTTTTAATCACGTGAAGGTTGCATTGCTTACCATCTACAATATTTGTGCATTTTTTTCTGGAAATATGGTTCTGGACAGTGAACATGGAGAAGAAAAACATATGCTATCCCTGAGCAAGATAATTCCTCTAAAAAAAATCATGTAGCAGGACCTTATATGCTGGAAAAAGCTGTACAAGAGTCTCCTTTGTGTGTGCATCTTACATTTTTTGTTTTATTTTTTTAAGGATTAATCATCGCACATTAATAAATAAGAATTCTACATTAGTAATTATGTGGTGTAGTTTTTTTGTATGTGTGGGTGTACATAAGGGATAAATGGTACCCTAACTTAACCAGAGCTTATTTAAACTGGCATTCTAAAGCTTGGGGCAAGTTAAGAAATGGGGTGCTCTTAACTTGCTGTTAATTTTCTTCCCCAAGTGGTTCTGTGTTTCTTGAGTTACTGAAGGGTGGATCTTTCTTAAGGCAAAATTACTTTCCTGTCACATTCTGACATTGTAGCATTTTGTCTTTATGATTTTTAAAATCCCTCCTGTTTTGATCTATCTGCTTTTAAGCTTGGAAATGTGCTGAATTTAGCATACATAATAGAGCCACGCATTTATCTGTCACTTGAGAGCCAGCTTTAATAAACATCTTTCTACAATTGTTTACTAAGCAGTTGGAACTGTGCCCCTGCTGTTGCTTTTTACCTCTAATAGTCATGCTTGGTGTACTTAGAATCATAAACATGTCTGGAATTGACAATGCAGAGGGCGAGCTCACTGTAATTACTGCTGACCATACTGGATAAAGGAAATATGCTCTGTGACGTGTGCTCACACTGGCATAGCCTTGAACATGGAACTTTTTGTTCTGCAATAAGGAAATAATATCATTTTAGATTAGGTTCTGAAAGTCATTTTCTTGTAAAAAAAAAAAAGGATGAAGCTGAGTTAGAAAGTAGGTGCTTACCATCAATATACATATTCTGTACAGACGTATTATTTGAGAATTTTTTGTCAGTATTAAAGGAAAAATTTAATGAGGATATCTCATTAGCAGGATCTAGATGAACCTTTCTAAACATTATGTTTATGTGTTGGTAGAAACTGGCTAGAGGAACTGTCATCTGATATGAAAATATGTATTTGAAGTCTATAAATTTAGGATAAAGTGAAATGGTTTCCATGGATAATACTTTAATTATTAAACAAGATTAAACATCCTAAAATTTTCACTAGTCAGTTGTGTATCCTGATACTGACATTTCATTTTACACCTAGGTCTCTTTTGTACTTTCTCTGTACATTAATATATTACACTTATAGCAATTAAAGATGATCAAATCAAAGTGAGAACTAAATCCATTTGTATTTAGTTTTGCATTCTGAGTGATACCAATAGTCTTAGGCTATAGCCTGACAAGTTTGTTGAGCACCAAACTTTTAGCTTCAATAGGGCATTAAGAGAAAAAAAAATTTTTTTTTAAAGGACACTGGGGCTGGGAATATGGTCTAATGGTAAAGTGCTCCTCTCATATACATGAAGCTCTGGGTTCGAGTCCTCAGCACCACATATATAGAAATAGCTGGAAGTGGCGCTGTGGCTCAAGTGGTAGAGTGCTAGTCTTAAGCAAGAAGAAGCCAGGGACAGTTCTCAGGCCCTGAGTTCAAGCCCCAGGACTGGCAAAAAACAAAACAAAACAAAAAGGATGCTTATCATGCTCAGAATTTGAAGTTAAAAGTAAGTGATTAAAGAATCATGACCCAATGATTCTAAAAGCTTAACAAATGTGATATCTTAATTGTGGTAGTGCTTAAGGACTATAAACAATTATATTTCTACTGTTCCATAATTACAGTATTTTTCTTCATGCAGGGCAAAATTTATACTAATTTGAGACAATTTTAGTATTTCACATTGATAGAGTGCTTCATTGTTAGTTTAAATGGAAAATTAAATAAACACAATGAATTTATGCCTGGTAATAAATCTCATCACTACATGCCTATATCCATAACTGCTTCTTCCATTTCCTCCCAATAGGGTGGCTATTTATTATGTACCTTCGTTTGTTAGCATAAATTAAGATCACCAGAGAATTTTGTTAGGAAAAGATTAGGAATAGTAAGAAGTCTTCCTTCTCCATTTAACCTAAGAGTCAATCAGATGTAAGCACAGTAGTGCATGCTGCAGTAGTAGTAGTAGTAGTAGTGCATGCCTGTCATTCCAGCATCTGGGGAGACAGAGGTAGGAGGATCCTGAGTTCCAGGGCATCCTGGAAATCTGTCTCAAAGAAGAAAATAAAAAAAAAAATCAATGAGGGCACAAAGTCTGCATGTCATGGTGTCCAGGAGCCATCATGCCATATATCCCCGTGGGACCCCATAAGCAACTACTTTATATAATGTTACCACCCTAGAAGTCACTGACACAACTCAATATGAAATATGAAAAAGAGAATGGCAACAAACCACATTTAGCTGCTTCTATTACGGGTAGCTCATATACCAAGTGGATTACCTGACATTTGGCCAGGACCTTAGAACCCCACCTTGGATAACCATCTGTCTGAGTTGCTCCCTATTTTAAGAGTAACTTCTGAGTATTGCGCTCATATCAGTGTTTCCTTCTGAGAGGCCATGACTTGGTTTACCTCTCTAGCCAGACTGATTTCTTCTAGCTTTGCACCTCTGTAGTGTTTGCCCTACTCTTAGAATGGCAAAAGCCACTAGAACTCTGCCATTGATAAACTGACACTTTTTCTCATCATGTCCTATATCATCATTTTGTTTTATCTCTCTACATGCTAGTGTAAAGGATTATGATGAAGGAAATCAATGAGGATACAAGAATCAAGCTGGAAAATGTGTGACTACCATATAGACAACGCGGGCTCTGCAGTAGTATTTGAACCCCTGGAGAAGTTCAGACAGATGTTTGCAATCCACAAGTCACTCTTCATAGAAAAATAAATTTCTCATGGAAAGAGAAGGTTTGGCAGATGGTGGAACTCAAGTGGATGTTGATAACGAAGTCCTCGTATTAGCAGGGCGCCAGTGGCTTATGTTTGTCATCCTAGGTACTCAGGAGGCTAAGATATCATGATCTCTATTTGAAGCCAGCCTGGACAGGAAAGTCTGTGCAACTCTTATCTCCAAATAACCAAAAGAAACCGGAAGTGGAGCTGCAGGTCAAATAGTTAAGTGACACCCATGAGTGAAAAGCTAAGGAATAGTAGCCAGGCCCTGTGTTCAAGCCCCCTTACCAGCACACACACAAGAAAATAAATCTTAGAACAATAGCAATTTTATTATGCACAGGCTGTGTGAAGGAAGCTTACATCATATAGTTCTTAGAAGTCCAATTTCCCCATGGGTTAAGCACGAAGCTGATAAAGATATATTCAGTTGATAATGTTACACAGAAAGTTGGTTTGTTGATTTCTTAAGCAAGTTAGCATTGAAGTTACTTCTTGTCTGCCTTAGGGAATACAATGAGACCCAGCAAAAGACAAATAGCACATGTGCTATGAACTCCAAAGGTAGAGAAAGGTAAGTGGACAGCAGAAAGAAAGACAATAGTCAACAAGTCAGAAAGACTGGGACTTTCTCAACGGAAGAACAAACTAGGGGGTAAAGTTTGCATGTAAGTGTGTCACTGGCATATAATGGATGATATCTTGAAAAAGCATAATATTACAAAAATATTTCATAATAGATATTATAAAAGGTTTTAGTGAGACACCATTGAAAAGTGTTATTGCTAATTTAGTAGGTATAAAATGCTACAGCTAATTTGTATGTGTGTGTATGTTTGTGCATGTGTATCAGCACTTGGGCTTGAACTCAGGGCCAAGACACTCTCCCTTAGTGTTTTTGCTCAAAATTGGCATTTTACAGCCTGAGACACACCTCCATTTCTGGCTTTTTAGTCGGAGATAAGAGTCTCACAAACTTTTCTGCCTTAGCTGGCATTGAACCTCAATCCTCAGATCTCAGCCTCCTGAGAAGCTAGGATTATGGATGTGATCTGCTAGCATCCAGTTGATAATTTTTCATTGTAATATGGAACCTGTGATTTCACTTTAATGGAAATAAAATGTGAATAACACATTTCATAGGTTTATTTCTTATTATCTTTTCATAAGGTCTTAAGTTGCTGAACAACAAATAATTATACAACTGGGCTTATAAATGGCATACTTATATAAGTGAGAAGTACTACTATAATATATAATACAGAATTACTGAAATAAAACCAATGTATAGACATTGTCTATACCTTTGTCAATGTATTGCTATTATCAGATCCCTATTCAAACCCTTAGCCTAATAGCATATACTCTATGTGCATATACTATGTGCAAACCAATTACCCTACTTAATCCTCAACCATTCACGGCTTATTTGACTGTATAAATTATACCTCTGATGCTCAGGCATGATCAGGCTCTCAAAGCTGAACAAATGCAGTTAGGACTAGAGCTGGATTTCTTTGATCCTCAATCCTCTGCATTTTCCATTATGGTCATTCATAAACATTCATGCGAACAAGAATATCTGTGTCAAACAAGCTCTTTGATGGATGACCTAGGCAACCATGGTAGAAACCTGAGATGTCTGATTTTTAGCAATCCTTATCTTTCAAGAACCTAAGTTAAATGTTTTGAAGTAAATTTCTGCAGCTTCCTGGATGCCGTTTACAAGTTCAATCATATTATGGAAACAGAGGAGCTGGAATTAAATGTCAGAAGCAGGCAGTTCATGGCCAGGTGTTTTTGATTTAGGCTACAAAAACTACAACATGGATTGATCCTAATGCAAATTCTAGCCTTAGAATTGTGTTCTTTCATGATTTTTATTTCCTCAGAGAAAGGGAAGCAGATGGAACCGTGAATGTTTTTAAAGACCTCCTGCCAAGCAAATGACAGGGGAGAAATAGATAGCTATGGATATGCAGATAAGAAAAAAGAAATCAAATTAGCTAATGGCCACCTCTAGGAAACATAATTCCAATTAGGATATTCCAATCCAATATTTATTATTATTTTATAAAACCATGGTGAAAGTGAGTAAGTTATACTTTGATAAGACCAGCACTGGCTTTGAAGATGTGCTGTGTGTGTGTGTGTGTGTGTGTGTGTGTGTGTGTGTGTGTGTTGCATACACTGTACCAAGCAAGGTTTGACCTCAGAGCCTGGGTATTATCCTAGCTTTTTTGTTCAGGACTAGTACTCAACCAGTTGAGCCACTCACCCATATCCAGCCTTATTCTGATTAGCTGGAGATCAAAGTCTCGCTCAGGTTGGCTTTAAACCATGATCCTCAAGTCTCAGCTTCCTCAGTAGCTAGGATTACAGGTGTGAGCCACAGGGTGTGGAGCACAGTCCTCTTACTTGAAGAGAATCAAATAAGATGTTGTGTGTGAAGGGATTCAACAAGCTGCAGGAAGTCATGTGAGGCTGAAGGAACCATCCAGAGTGGGCTCCCTTCCTCTCCACTGCCCAGAGCACACTCTAGTTTACTTTCCCCAGCAACCCCAAGTTGAGGCTAACATGGAACAATTTTCCCTCTTTTGGTCACTGTTTTCAGCATGACAAGCTGCAGCAGAATCCCTTTTCACTGACAAAAAAAAAATCATCATTCTATTTCCTTGAAGTAGTTGTACAAAGGGTTTCAATCCAACATGTCAATGTAAGAGTACAATGCATCTGGAACAATGTCACCCCTCTTCACCATTCCCCCCATCGAGAGATGGAAATTGAGGAGACTCAATTTTCCCACCCATCCTCTCAGTTATTTCAGTTTCCTTGTGCCATATATGCATTGAATATTGTGTCTGCATTCTTCTGCCCATCCGTTCCTCGTTTCTTAGATATTTCCCCTTATTACATATTTATTTCTATTATCTTTAAGTGGTTGTACAAAAAGGAGTTTCAATTCAACATATCAGTTTGTGGGTACAATATATCTTGATCAGTGTCGTCACCTTCCTACATCCATCTTCCCTCCTTTGCCTCATTCCTCTTCTCACTTTTTTTTACACAAGTTGGAATCACTCAGTTAAAGCAAGTGGATGTGTTGTCTGAAATCAATGACTATAATCCCTTGTTGCTGCTGGGCCAAATGTATTCTCCAACATTTTCTAAGGCTCTAGTGTTCTAAATTGGTTCCTTCCTGCTATGATTGCTTTACTAGCTTCTTTCAGGAGCACTTTCTCATCATGTTGATAATCCACCACCTTTCAGAAATCCTGGGGTGAAAGCACTCATATGTCTTCAGCATTTGGGGAGAGCTGATATACACCTGCGCCCCGGCCACCATGTCTTGATGCAGCTGAGGCAGTTATTTCTGAATCACAACACCACTCCAAGCCTTGCTGGTGTTGAAAGAACCCACCTCAGTTTCCCACAGGAGAAAGGCAACACTTTGAATAAAAATAACCTTATAAAATGCCACTATGGTTGTTCATTCTGCTTATAGATTTAGTTGCTTGATTACATAATTTTATCTGTACTAGTCCAGCTAGAGTCAACATAACCACAGTAGAAACAATCTACATTTAAAAGTATGTGTGTGTGTGTATGTGTGTGTGTGTGTGTGTGTGTGTGAACCACAGATTCAACGCAGGAACTAGGCCTTGTCTCTAAGCACTTTTGGTCAAAGATGGCACTTTATCACTTGAGCCACAACTTCACTTTTGGCTTTTTGGTAATTAATTGGAAAAAAAGAGTCTCATAGACTTTCCTGCCTGGGCTAGCTTCAAATCTCTCGGTTCTCAGATCTCAGCTTCCTGAGCAGCTAGGATTAGAGGTGTGAACCATTGGCACCTACCTAAAAAAAGGTGTTATTGACTAAAAATATGTACATTGAAAAAAGAACAATGGCCAAATCAGAAAACACAACTCTGACATGATAGTTATGAAATTATTATAAAATTAGCTCTAAAAAAGCTATGATAATTTTTAATTTTGAGGAGCAAATTTAGAGCTTCAAAAATACCAGAAACCTGAGACTGTCTATTATTCACATTTGTAACTGCTCTCCAGAATTAATAGATTTTTTTAGTGCTTCCCATTATTGGTTTACCCTCATCTTCTCCATCACTATCAGCGTGTCCCACAGATATCTCACTGGCTTCTTCTAGGATAACTGCAACTGACCTTTAACTGTTCTTCTCGACCTTGCCTCCTTCAATATGAAGCCATTCCCTACATTTATACCAGAACAATCTGTCATCCCACCATGAAAGATGATTTTACAAATGAGTTGCATTGCCAGGTGCTGGTGGCTCATATACTTATCTCCGATGAACCTGGAAAAGCTGAAAGTGGAGGCATGGCTCAAGTGGTAGACCAGAAAAGGCAAGTGACAGCATGAAACCCTGAGTTCAAGTCCCAGTCCCAGCAGAAAAATAAAATAAAATAAACAATAAATAAGTAAAAATGGGATAACCTAATCCGAAGCAGAAGCTGGGAGATCACAGGTCCATTTTCCCACACAGGGCATCTACAGCTTCACCTGCTATTCAGTTCCTTCTGCTACAGGTCTGGGTGAGTGAGCGGGCTGTGGTTGACTGGGTCAGCACTTACCAGGTAACTGACATCTGTTGTATAGTGAGAGAACACTCTATTAGAAGCGAGGCCATCCATTATGCCCATCCTACCAAACTTTGCCAGCAGTTCATCGCTCTGCACCTGCAGACCTATCCCAAGCAATGGTAAAACCACAAGCAGACAAGACAAGACAGAGAGAGGCCTGGAAGAATACAACAAATCTGTAGCTTTTGCCTGTTACTCTCTGAAGGAAAAACAGAAAAAATAAACACCACTCAGAAGCTCTGAAACCCAGAGGAACAGATTACAGCTGCCATCTTCTAACTGGCAACTCGGAACTCCTTACAAGCCTATTTACTTGTTAGAAATATCCATTATCCCTCCCATTTGAACTGTACTGCTCTTCCCATCAATTGCTCTGAGTCAATGGTTAGAATTATTCATGAAAGGGTTATATTTTAATGGTATTTGATCAGCATACGCAGCAGCAGTCATTAATTTGATTAGTTTGGTCTGGGCTGGACGAGAAAGCTGGCACACAGCCCTCAACAAATCAATAGCCTGGGGTCTCAGTGTGAGTGGCTAAGTCAGCTGGCCAGCCTCAGGTCCCGCACAGAGTGCTGACCATGGAGAACAGCACAGCCCCATAGACGATGCAGTCTCAGGCCCCCTCTTTCTGACTCTTTGGCACTTTATCATCAACTCAGTGAGAGTCAGAAGCTTTCCTACTTTCCCCATGCCTGGTGCCTGCTCCTGTCATCTCTGCTGAGCAATGAGCAGAGCTAAGAAAATTTGTGTTTGAGACTTAAGGGCTTAAGCAGTCCATAGTCCAAACTTGTAAACAGGAAAATAAATGTGAACAATGGTGAAAATAGGAGCCAGAGCCAAAGGTCTAAAAGGTCTTGCAAAGTGCATCCACTTGAGAGGACTACATTGTGACTGGCCAAGAACAGCAAACAAATATTTTCTATTCTCCATTTTGGGGGGATGGGTGATACTGGGCTTGAACTGAAGGCCTTGCATTGTCTCTTTGCTTTCTCACTCAAGCATAGTGCCCTACTATTTGTGCAACACTTCTACTTGTGGCTTTTTGCTGGCTAATTGGAGATAAGCATCTCATAGGCTTTTTTTTTTTTTTTGGTCTGGGATGGCTTCGAACTGTGATCCACAGATCTCAGCCTCCTAAGCAACCAGAATCACAGGTGTGAGCCATTGGCACACACATTCTCTGCAGGGTTCTGGGGGACCCTGTAAAGGAAGAAGTGTTGGGAGTGGACACTGAGCAAGCTGCCAGCATTTCATCATAGATGCAGAGAAATCCGCCCAGCTTTAAGCATCCTTGTTAGGCTGACAAAGAAGCATAGGGATACTGAGACCTGAAAGATGGACCTGTTTGCATTTTGTGATAAGACAAGTCACTGGGCCTCCACTCAAATGCTGTTAGGTTCAGGATAGCATGCCAGTAGAACTGCAGTATAGACAGGAGAAAGCTACATTCCTGCCATTCCCACCATATATGGCTGATGGGGGAAGCAAATGCTTCAGTGCATGCCCCAACCCCAGAAAGGCCATGCAAGAACAGACTCAATGCTGAGGGCAGGGTCCCTGGAACATTAAAAGATTTTGGTGGAAGTGCCTGAAGACTGCTGAATCCACTGAAATAGTGTCAAAGTGACTATACAGGAAACAAACATCTTTTCATGATAATCCATGAAAGGAATGAAAGAAGGAAGGAAATAATTCTTCAAGGTCAACCATGCCCCCAGTGACCTAAAGACCTACCACTTGACTCTACCTCTAAAAGGTCCCTCCATTTCCCAATAGTACCACATTGGGGACCATACTTTTAACACCAGTGTTGTTCAGAGCATCCCATATCTAGACAAGATTCCCAATGAACACAAGTAAATGATTCTCTAGTGCTATCACAGTCATCAGATTATGCTTGGTCCTCACTGACTAAGTAGGGGAATTTCTTTTGCAGATGATGGCAAATCACAAGGAAATTTGTAGTCAAAAATATTTTCCTTAGATAATAGCATATTTCAAAAGTCATTTTGATGTAGAATGAATGTCAAAATGCAACCATTAATGCAATACATTAATTCAATCAATCTGGTCTTGACTCCAGTATTCTAATTCCTTTCTCTACATTTAGACACAACTATTCAGACCAAATGGCTCCATCTTAACTAGGATTCTATTTTTTTTTTTTTTTTTTTTTTGGCCAGTGCTGGGCCTTGGACTCAGGGCCTGAGCACTGTCCCTGGCTTCTTCCCGCTCAAGGCTAGCACTCTGCCACTTGAGCCACAGCGCCACTTCTGGCCGTTTTCTGTATATGTGGTGCTGGGGAATCGAACCTAGGGCCTCGTGTATCTGAGGCAGGCACTCTTGCCACTAGGCTATATCCCCAGCCCCTTAACTAGGATTCTAATGTAGTATACTCTACACTTGTCTGCCTGGGCTGACTTCAATCCACGACCCTCAGATTTCAGCCTGCTGCATGGATAGAACTGTAGATGCAAGCCACCCATGCTTGAGTAACACAAATAACAATTTTAAGGGTTCAGTGGCGAGGAACATACTGAGACATTTTCCATATTAACATACTTACATTTCCTTGCAAACACACAAAAGCATAGAAGTATACTTCACATCAGGAAGCACTGCCCCAGTCAATATAGCAGGCAATGAAAAGGATTCTGGGCTTAAAATGGGTTGAACTGTAGAAAAGTAGGTTCTATAGCTAATCCCAAATTGTAGAGGAAGAAATTCTACCTCTACTTGGGCTATAAGACCAGCAGACCTAACGATGTTGGAGGTCTCATTGGGGGAGTTTCTGAAGAAAACCCATAGTGTGTACAGGAGAATTATCTACTTCTTAAAAGTCATCAACACAGGGCTGGGAATGTGGCCTGGTGGTAGAGTGCTTGCCTTGAATGCCTGAAGCCCTGATTTTGATTCCTCAGCACCACATATACAGAAGTGCACTGGGACTCAATTGGTAGTGTGCTATCCTTGAGCAAAAAGAAGCCATGGACAGTGCTCAGACCCTGAGATCAAGCCCCAGGACCTGCAAAAAAAAAAAGTCTTCAACACGAGGCTGCTCCCCCATCCATCCCCTTGAATTCCCTAGTTCCATTTCCATACTTGCACATCTTTGGTTGACTTCCTTGCTCATATTCTGTGTTGGATGAAAAGTAACCATAATATATATTCACAGATTCGGCAAGTGGCCCAGCTACTTACCTGAGGTCATAGAAGAATCTGAAAGGACCTAAGTGAGCCATCAGAAAACATGTCAATCCTTGTAGCATATATTCAGTCCCACACACGAACACGTGAAAGAACCACCATGAAAGAATCAAGCTACTAATTGCACAATCAATACACAAACTGTCTCAGCAGCCATGCCCACTTCTTGTCTAGAACTCTGCCTGAGCTGACTTCAAACAGTGACCCTCACAGTGTCTTCATTTTCTAAACGCTGAGTTTATATCTCCAGTAACATGGTGAGTCTAAATCACTGTCACCAACAATAATAACCACAGAAAAACTAGAATCATCAAACTGGATTGTCAGTCTCCAAACCAAGAAATCAGAGTAGCTTAAAGAACACACGTCACCTTGTAAAAGACGCATTTCTTCTTTTGTTGTTCTTACATTCTATTTTTTTTGTTGTTCCTATTGTCGTTGTTGTTGTGTCAGAACTGGAGCTTGAACTCAGGGTCTGGGCACCATTCCTTACCTTTTCTTCACTCCAGGCTGATGCTCCACCATTTGAGTCACACTTCTACTTCTGGATTTTGGTAATTAATTGAAGGTAAGTTAAGAGTCTCACAGTCTTTCTCACCTACACTGACTTCAAGCCATGAACCTCAGGTCTCAGCCTCTTAAATAGCTAGGATTACAGGAATGAGCCACCAGCCCCTGAAGTAAGAGATGTTTTGTCAGTCATAATCCAAAGAGTTGGGCTTTTGTCTTCTTTTGGTAGCAAAATCAGTTAATCTGTGCTCATTAAGAGAGCCAAAAGCAACTGTCAACCTGACACTCTCTGCCATCTTGCTAGGAGCCTTGGAGCTACCCTCTCCATAAGCTTTGGGAGGCCTAGCTGTCAGCTGATTAAAATAACACAGGCAGATGCAGCAGTGAATAGGACTCTTTAAATGAGTGCACTCCTCCCCTCATTCTGTCTAGGTGTTCAAAGAACTTCTGAAGATACTAGGATGCTTTTTACAAAGATTATGGCAATTCAGGAACATTGGCTAAAGCATCTACCTGTATCCAAAGAACATGTTCATCCCAAAATCTTGGAGCAGAGAGCAAAATATAGAGAATTCGGAATGGAACAAAGCTAGTGGCTCCACAGATGCAGCAGGTCCTAGCTTTATGGTACTAATAACAGTGCTTTTATTGAACAGATGCAGCAATACTTGATAATCCATGACAGGTGAAAATTCATTTATTCCAGAATCCTAAGCACTGGAAGTGGCAGGGAGCATTTATTACTTTCTATCCTTGTCAGTGCCTCTCCTGGTGTGGTCCATTTGTCTCTATCCTCAAAAGCAAAGGCCACCACCATGCTTCCCTCCGAGTTAATCTGCTGTTGTGTTGTCTCTATTGGCAGATGAGAGAGAGACCATCCCAGCTTGCTTTCTGTGATCTTCTTCTCCAAATGGGGTGCTTGTGAGGGGAGCTCTTGCTTTGCTTTGTGCTGCAAAACAAGCAGCTACATCAAACAGTGGTTACTACAGTAAACCTAGGCAATGACCAGCATGACAGACTTTCCAAAAATCTGTAAACACCAACACTTGGGCATACATGCAGTAGAACAGTGCTCGACGTGGGACACCCAAACCTTGCTTTAGAAAGCTCTAGAAAGTACACCATTAGCAAGTACAAATGCAAAGCAGGCAGGAAGGAGAGGCAACCCAACTGGATGGATGGATTCATGCAACGTCAGCCGTGTGGCAACTGTGCTCAACATACGGTCTTGCCCAAATTACTCAGGCTCCAGTAGTCCCTGTCCGAGGTGGTGTTTCCTCTGTTCATCCTGAGATCCCCGGTCTCACTTGCTCCTGAGAGGAATGGTAAGTCTTCCCAGTTCGTTACTATGCACTCGTTCATGGAGAAACCCCGTTACCATTGGAACCCCTTTCAATCACCTACTTGATTCTACTCTGTTGAAATGACATCCTTAATTAAGTTAAACCCCCCAAGAGAAGTGCTTCATTTATAATCTTGGGGAAAGAAATTACTTCCCTCTTCACCCCTCCCCCCCAAAAAAAACCCTACACTTGAGTTCTTCAGTTCTCATCCTCCAAGTTGCTGTTGCTGTTGTTGTTGTCTTCTCAGTAAAAAAGTTTAAACTCAGGGCCTTGAGCTTGGTAGGCAGATACTCTGCCATCAGAGCCTTGTTGCTAGACAGCCAGGAATTCTTTAAACAGAGCATAAAGCATCAAGCAGTGGACAGGGTACTGGGCCCTGAGGTCTTTCTAGCCTTATTCTCATAATGAATAAAACCATTCTTTATCTCTGAGCCAGTGGGAATATTTTCTCCCTCACAGTGCAGGATCCTTTGATGCACTTGCTATTTTTTAAAAATAAAATGACGACTCTTCATCTGGGCACTGGTTGCTCACTCCACTCATCTTAGCTACTCAGGAGGTTGAGTTCTGAGGATTTCAGTTCAAAGCTTGCCCAAGCAGGAAAGTCTGTGACTCTTACTTCTAATTAACCACCAAAACGCTGGAAGTAGAGCTGTGGCTCAAATGGTAGAGCATTAGCTTTGAGTGAAAAAGCTAAGGGACAGAGCCCAGGTCTTGAGTCCAAGCCCTAGTTCTGGTACAAAAAATAAATAAATAAAATAAAAATAACTAACTAATCTTTATTGATTTGTAGGATCCATGGTGGAGATTCCAGACCTCTACAGTAGTTCCAGAGTTTTCTCTTCCTCCTCCCAGGAGGCTTCTTGGCTCTACAAGCCAATTTACTCTCCACTATATATCAAAGGGTGTTGAGAGGGACTTCTGTTATTAGCTTATTGAATATTCTGCCTCTTCATCCTTAAGGGAAATCAGCCTGATCTTTACACAACCAACCAGTGCAACCCAGCTGACTTACTTGAATGCAGAATACCTGGTACAAGGTAAACAGATGGGCCCATCTGACAGAAAAAACACAGAAGCCAATTCCTCTGCAAAATGGACTTTGATTTCTGGTTGACTCAGCAATGCACTGCAATGAAACAAGTTAGCATATGGACACTTTCCTACCTGCCCTCCCCTTCATGCATTGGCTTATAGCATCAGCACATAAATCTAATAGAAATACTGCTCTCTCCCCCCCTCTTGTGTGTGTGTGTATGGGTGTGCACATGTGTGTGTGCGCACGCACTCGCATGCACGCTCACTCATGCAGATATTGAGGCTTGAAATCAGGGCCTCACATTCTCACTTTTTTTTTCACTCATGTCTCGTGCTCTACTACTTGAGCCAAACCTTCAGTTCAAGCTTTTTCCCGGTTAATTGGAGATAAGACTTTTTCTGTTTGAGCTAACTTTGAACTGTGATCCTCAGAAGTGAACCTGCTGAGTAGCTAGGATGACAAGCATGAGCCACCAATGCCTGGCCACACACACTTTCTGTCCCCTCTTTGCAAACTAGGAAGCAGGCTATTTATTGTCCAAGGTCATGGGCAATGTTGTAGAATTAGTATAAAGGTAAAGCCAGACTCCAATGGAGAGCCTCTGATCCGCATCACAGTGCTGCTCTGAGCTATCCATCTATACTTCAGATGTTAGCCAGAATGACCAGAGAGCAAAAGGCAAAGGAGGAAGAACTCAGAGACAGTCTTCCACTGTCGCCAGCTCATTCTGCCATTCAACACTGTGGTCCTCTAGAACAGAATTTATCGTTCATGCTTTTGTGAGAGCACCTCATAGAATTCAGCGTTAGGAAGTGTCAGCAATACCAAATGACAATGGAATGTTGACATACTTCATGCTTTTATTTAGTTCAGCATTCCGTGAGAATTAACACAATTAAAGTTCATATGTATTGAGATATCTCATTTCTTCCTTTTTCCTTTTTGTTGTTGTTGTTGCTAGTACAGGGACTTGAACTCAAGAGCCGATGCTTATTCATGTATTTTTGTTCACAGTTTGACACTTTACCACTTGCTCCATGCCTCCAGTTTTGTTGGTTATTTTGGAGAGGAAATCTCGTAGATGTTTCTTTTCAAACTGGCCTCAAGTCTCAATCCTTTGGTGCTCAGTCTCCTGAGTAACTATATTACATGTATGAGCCCCAGTGCCCAGCAGAATAGGCATTTCCTGGTCAGTCTCTGCTCTGATATGCTCTACTTTTTTACCTGTTGGAAAAAAAATTTGCTCACATGCAGACCACAATGCTGGCATAAATTTGCTCTTAGAGCTTTTGTTAGATGCTCCTATTGGCAGAGGATTTTTGTATGAGTGAGGTGTTAAAGAAATAGTAGATTTGAGAAGAAATTTCTTCCAGTGGTCAAACATCCTTCTGTTTTTGTAGAATGTCATGATTTACATAAGCAGAATATTTTCCCTTTCTAAAAGCCATTTCTTTACTCATATCCCTGATCTGAGTGTTACTACCAGTGAAATTTACTTCAAAGTACTGTACCACCGACAAAATTATGTAAATATATGCATGTTTGCTCAGAGTACATGCTAGGGAAGTCTTTTTATCCTAATAGGATACCTATCTCTTGGATAGAGACCCATCATAAAGGCCACATTCCAATGTACCTCCAAAGTTCCAGCTATCTTGAACCCTGATTTAATGTCCCTCGCAGTAAGACAAGTGTCAGAAACAAACTCACCTTGGTGAAATTTAGCAATAGTGAATGAAGCTTCTAGGGTAGTTGAATAATGCTTCCCATACTTGTATGAGCCCAAAGTAGAAATTCCAACAAGTTCCATGGCTTGTTCCCTTAGATTAGGTCCTTAAAGACTTTACCTCAGAAGGCTTTTTGAGTCCTGTCACCAAATCGAAGCATCCTTCTTTCCTGAGTTACTGTAAAAGTGAGTGACTTCTGCCTCTGTTGTCTAGTCAGCTTTAAAAGAATCATTCATATATGCATCAGCCAGTTACCTGACACAGCAGAGAGATGAGATGCCATAGAATTTACAAGATAGGCTTTGTGAAACTCTTGTCTCCAATTAACCACCAAAAAGCCAGATGTGGAGGTGTGGTTCAAATGATAGAGCTTTGAGTGAGAAAAGGCCATACAAGAGCGTAAATCCCTGGGGCTTGAACATAGGACCTTCAGCTCTTGCTTGACTTTTTCATTGAAGCCTAATACTCTACCACTTGAGTCATACCTCCACTTCCAGCATTTTTGCTGGGTAATTGAATATAAATATCTCACATATGGGCTGGGAATATGGCCTAGTGGTAAGAGTGCTTGTCTTGTATACATGAAGCCCTTGGTTCGATTCCCCAGCACCATATATACAGAAAACGGCCAGAAGTGGCGCTGTGGCTCAAGTGACAGAGTACTGGCCTTGGGAAAAAAGAAGCCAGGGACAGTGGTCAGGCCCTGAGATCAAGCCCCAGGACTGGCCAAAAAAAAAAGAGTCTCACATATTTTTCTGCTTGGGCTGACTTTGAGCAGTGTCCTCACCTCTCAGCCCTCAGAGTAGCTAGGATACAGGCGTGAGTCACTAGTACTCATCTTTTGTCTTTTATGTCCCGTTCCTTCCAACTATTTCACAAGGATGTTCACATCACTCATTGCTCATAATACCTCCTCCTCTCTTGTCAGAGACACTTGGTTCCGGGCACTTCTCCCGCCAGCAGGAGGAACAGGGAGCGTATCCAATTGGGGTAGAGCCGAGAAGAGGTAGAGTCATGAAACTGCCCACCCCAAACCCCCCTTACGTTTAAGGCAGGACACAGGACACGCAGATGATTCCGGGGAGAAGTCGAAGCAATGTCCGAGGATTTATTCTGGGGTTGTGTTTATAAAGTAGTAATGGTGGCAGGAAGGGGAGGGATTTGGAGCTGCTAGCTAGGCACTGTGATAGGCTGGTTAGGCTGTCTATCAAGGGTGACATCATGGGATTTCCCCTAAGGGCGGACATCATGGCCCACAGGACCACCTCTGGGTAGATCGCCCACTGCCATCTTGGCGCACACGCAGTCTGAGGCGGAAGGCAGGGCTGGTTAGAGCTGCCTTCACCGCCTTTCCAGTTCCGGAGAAGGCAGGCGGGGCTAGCAGCCACGTGGCCCCAGGGCTGGAGAAGAGGCGGGCTGGCTAGGACGGCCTCTTAAAGCTGCAAGCCAGTGCCCAACACTCTCTTACACAGAATAAAGAATAATTTTTTAGCGTGGAGTTCAAGGCCAGTCAGAGTCCAGTATCCATTTACTTTCAGGCCGTCCTCTCTTCTACAGTTACTGGTTGTAAACACGATGGTGCCTGCTGTTGCACTGGGCCTTCCCTGACCTGGGATGCACCCTTCCTCCTCCATTCCACCAAGCCTTCCTGCTCCCCTGCTACAGATGTGGGCCTCCTTACTTCTACTACTCCATGGAGCTGAGCTTGATGAGTGACAGGAGGAGTAGGCATTTTATATGGTCTCCTCTAGCACATGGTGCTTTGAAGGTTTGGATGACATTTGCTTTATTTTGTGTTCCTATGGCACAAAATTGTCTATACAAGTTTTTTTAACTAAGTAAAATTTTTTACTAAGCAAAAGTAATTAGTAAAAATATTCATTTTTACTTAGTGTTTTTTTTAACTCTCTCATTTAAGAGCAGCAGTGTTCAAATTTAAGTGGATGGAGGATGGTGGTAGTGATGGTGGTAGTGGTGATGGTGGTGGTGGTGGTAGTGATGGTGGTAGTAGTAATGGTGATGATGATGGTGGTTGTGATAGTGGTCATGGTGGTGGTGCTGGTGGTGGTGATAGTGATGTTGGTGGTGGTAGTGTTGTTGTTGTTGGTGGTGGTGGTGATGGTGCTGGTGATGGTGATGGTGATGATGGTGGTGGTGATGGTGATAATGGTGGTGGTTGTTGGGGTCCATCTTCCCCCCTAGATGGAAGGGGCCTGAGGCACCTCCCCCAGCTGGGAATGCGGCCTTTCCATCCTCTCTACATTGGAATCCGGAGAAACCGGTCGGGCAAAGAGACCCCCGACTTAGCTGGCAGCCAGCCTGGCGCCTACCAGCCCCGCCCTGGTTTGGCGCGCTCAGAGTGACGTAGCCCCTTGGAGGTCAAGTGACCAGCCCCTTGGAGGTCACCTGACAGCTCATGGCCTATGGGAATCCTGGCCAACCCCCTTCCCCCGATCATCTCCCCTTGTCCCTCTCTCAATAAAGTTAGTTCGCTCTCAGAAGCTGACTCCGTGGTCTATGTACGTAGCTCCCAGGGTAGGATAGCGGTCACATTGCCACGTGGGTCGCGCGCACGCCAGACCGGAGCCGCCCCTACGTCTCACCCTGACAGACCTGCAGGCCGAGGGTTAGGGGAGAGGACGATACGAGGGTAATAAGAGAGAAAATAAGCATTTGAGCCGGAGCAGAGAAAGCAGACCCAACAGTGGTGATGGTGATGATGGTGGTGGTGATGTGGTGATGCTGGAAGTTCTGGTGGAGGTGGTGGTGGTGGTGGAACAGAAGTAAGAGGGAGTGATATTCACAGATTCATGTGCCCTAATCCTATGCTTCTGACTCGGTATCCAGGAAGGGAACTCTGAAAGGTGCAGCTCTGGTCATCCTGAAGCAGATGCTCTGAGGGTCACAACTGGTCTATGAGTCACTGTCAGAGCTCAAGCAAGGAAACACTCATGTAAGTCATGGGAGAGGATTTGTCAACACTGGGAAGAGAAGAGAATATGCAAAACAAAATGGCCATCTCTCTGGGGTCTCTACCATCTGCCCTAACTTAGTGTCCTGCAATTTCACCAGCATGCAAACTGATTTACAAAGTATGTTCTCTTAGCTCTCAGGGGGTGGGCATGAAAACAGGAGGATCAAGGTCCCAGGACAGCTCAAGTGGTAAGACCCCCCTCTCCACTCATAGCTCGACAAAGTGGCATGCACCTGTCACCTTGCTATATAGGAGACTGGTAACAGAAGCATTATAGGTCCCTGGAAGAAAAGTCCATGAGATCCTCTCTTGTCACAATAAACCAGGCATGATGTTGCATCATTCTGGCAACAATGAGAAGCCTAAAAAATTCTGTTAGTGATTGTGGTCCAGGAGTGCACCTTGGCAGGAAGTAAGTCCCTATCTCAAAAATAACTAACACAACATGGGTACCTGGAGGCTGAGATCTGAGGATCATAGTTCAAAGCCAGTTAAGGTAAGAAAGTCTTTTATCTCTGATTAATCATCAAAAAGCCAGAAATGTGGCTGTGGCTCAAATGGTAGAGCACTAGCTTTGAGCTAAAAAACTCAGTGACAGTGCCTAGGCCCTGAATTCAAGCCTTAGGACACACACACACACACACACATACACACACACACACACACATCAACACAACGTTGAGACTCAGTGTCTCACACCTATAATCCTACCTAGTCAGGAATTTGAGATCTGGAGGATGGCAATTCCAACCTAGCTAGGGCAGAAAACTCGAGAGCATCTATTTCCAAATTAATTAGCAAAAATCCAGGCGGGAGGTCTGGTTCAAATGGTAATGTGCAAGATGAGCATGAGCTTTGAGGCTATGAATTGAAACACTAGTACCACACACAGAGACAAAGTACACACAGAAATCTGATAGTGTTGATTGTTACCTTCCTTTGAACACAAGATGCTAGAAGTTGTCTAACCAAATTTAGTATGTGTGTTTGGAAGTGCGGGGTGGGGTAAGATGAAGTAAAAAGGAATCTTAATGAAATCCTGTCAAAGCCAGTTGAAACAATTCCTAATCAGTCAGGAATAGACCTTATATTGGTGGTAATTCAAGATGAGAAATACAATTTGTTTTACAGCAAATTAAGGAGAAGCCGATCATCTCAATAAGTAAAACATTTCTGGTTTCAACATCAACCCATGCCAAAAGCTTGGAAATAATCACTCACTCTTATTCTTTAAATAAGAAAACACTGAACATACTGAAAATCAACTTTCCTCAGGACTCCTCAGAAAATTGAGGTCAGGGGAAAAGCTACTAGCCTGAAATTTGGAAAGACAAATGGATACAGAGAATTAAAGCCAAACACAGAGCATCATTGTGGAGATAAGCTTATCTGGCTCAGAGCCTACCAGAGCCATAAATTGGTAGGAAACTAAAGTGGTAATTTTGATGAATTGTTGGAGGCTTCATGTGAATTAACTTGGTAGTGAGAAAACAATTGGGTGTTGGGTCTTAGGGCATTCCCATACTCTCTTGGGATTTATCTCTAGTAATTCTTCAGTTCTCAGTGTAAAACAGGCAAGACCAAGACCAAGAAAATGAAGCAGATCTGTTCGTTTTGGCAGGAAGAGGAGAGACTACATCATGTTGAGAGATCAACAGATTCTTCTCTACCTCTGCCTGATCTTTGAGAGGAATGACTTTAGTAAATCTTTATTCCAAATGAGAGGAGAGCAGTTAGGCAATGGTAGACCTGACTCTAGCTGACTTACATCAACAAAAGGAAAATGAGTTGAGAATTACTTGTGGAAGTTACAGTCCAGGGACTCAGGTCCACTGAAAGACTGAAGTGTCATCATAAAAATCAAAGATCACTTCTTCTTCCCACATCTTACCACCATATCAGTAGGGCTTCCTGAATCATAAATATGGATTGTGGCCAAAATGATCACAAGACACAGACTCTACTTAATGAATAGTTCTTTGGGAAACCAAAGACAAGAGGAAAACATAAAAACAAAAAAGACAATAAAGGAAACTGATACAAGTAACACTAAACATTGCCTGTCTCAGTCATAGCTGCATAATAGCTCACACTAAAAGTCTATTGTCCTATTTTCCAGTACAGCTCCATATCTCAATAAAAATATTACAAGACATACTAAAAGGAAAAAAAGAAAACACAGTTTGTGGAGGCAAATCAAGTTAATCAGAACCCAATTAGGCATAGTTTTTGAAATTATCACAAGGGTATTTAAAATACTAGTATGAATACACTGAGGAGCTAATTGATAAAGTAGACAACATGAAGAACATATGAGTTCTATAATTAGAAAGATAGAAATGCTAATAAAGAGTTACTAATAAACTCTAATAAACTAGTAGAGCAGTGGCCTTGAGCAAAAAAAAGCTCAGGAACAACGCTCAGGGCCTAGTTCAATCCCTATACCCAACCAAAAAAGAAAAAGAAAATCAAGAATAAACTAAGCTTGGTCCAGTGGCTCACACCTATAATCCTTTCTAGCAGAGAAGTGGATATCAGAAAGATCTTGGAATAAAGTTCATGAGACTCCATAATACCCAAGAAAAAAACTGAGCATGAAGATTCAAGTCTCTCATCTTAGCTATGAAGGATGAGTATCTAAGAGATTGTGGTTCAGGCCAGTCTAGGTATAAAAATGAGACCTAAAAACAACTTAAGTAGAAAGAGCCAGTGACATGGCCCAAGTAGTAGCATAGGTTAATCTTACACATTGAAGTCACTTAGCTCACAAACTATATCCAAAACCAAAATGAAACAAAAAATGCATAGCAAAGGCTAGAAACCAAATGGAAAAGGCATTTGATGGATTCATCAGTAGACTGGATATGGATAAGAAAAAAATTAACTGCATTTGAAAACGAGTAATAAAATTTTTATGCAGAATACTAAGAAAAAAGAACTAAAATAAAGTAAAAAGAGAAACTTTAAAAATCGAGAAGATACCACACTTTTTGGATCCACTCGTCTATTGTGGGGCATCTGGGCTGTTTCTATATCTTGGCTATTTTGAATAGTTGGCTTAGAAATGGTGATTTTAAAAGCTGCAACATTTATGTGTTTGCAATACAAAAAGGAGAAGAAGCAGAAAACAAACTGGAAGATATGTTGAAAATAATGAATGTCTGAGACATCCACAAATGGATACCAAACTATAAGTAAGACAGCTTAGAAACCATCAAGCAGGATAATACCAATTATCAACACTTGTGGGCTCTCTCTCTCGACTTCCCATCGCTTGGGGGGGGAGGAGCTTGTCTGCCCCTTCCTGGGTGGTCCATTATCGCTCACGTGGGAGCGATGGCCACAGGTAGCCTCGGTGGCGTGTGGTCGTAGGATGCCCCAAAACCGCCAAGAACGACACGGATGCGCGGCCCTTGGAGAAAACCTCTAGGGCTTCTGTTTATTCAAATGAGGAGCCTCCCAGATATACCCCAAAGGCGAGCACAAGAGAGGGGCCCCTGATTGGTCCCAAGGGGCTGTCCCTCAAGTGATGTCAGACTTCCTTCTCTTCCTGTTAAAGACAGGAAGGGGAGGGACAGGCTGAGGTCAGCTGTGACCCCTTAAAGGTGCAGCTGACCCCAACAAACACTTAGCCACATTATATTCAAATTAAAGAAAGCCTAAGAAAATGTTGAAAGAATCCAGACAACAAAGCTCTTAAAAGCTTACTGACAGAGGAATGAAAGTGAAGATTGCATTAGAGTTCTTAGAGAAAGAAGGCAAGTAAGAAGAAAATGTAATGAAATCCCATTTCAAGATTGATTTAAAAAAACAAACTCTAGAACTTTAAATCCAGCACAATTATCACTCACAAAATAATTATATTTCCGCAAAATATGATTGCTATACTAAGATAGGTGGCATAATGAAATCTTATTAACTGTTCAAACCATACCAATCAAGGATACAATAAAGAACAAATGATTTTTTTTAAGGGCCAACAAATATAAAACAGTTGCAACATGATAGATATTAAGAGAATTGTATATACTGTTGTAAAGGGTTAGTATAGAAGAGAGTAAGACTGACTCCATCTTAAATTCACTGAGAACTCACCTGCCCTTGAGAATTGAAAACAATTGACTAGCTTGTTGCTCAAATGTTATCTCCAGTGACTGCATCCTAGTTGGAAAATAGCCAGTCTTCTTAAGTACCTCGGATTCGAGAAATGTCCAAACTACCCAAACTGTTTGGATAAGTCACCCCTTACTGTGCTAAAATTGTGTAGTCTGCTTTCTCACCTGCGTTGTGGTTTTTTTCCTTTATAAGCCCAGCCTAAAAACTGACCAGGGTCGCAGTTATAGCTCCTGAGTCTGTGCTGCGTTCCTGGCCAGTCAGCTTACCAACTTCCCCCAATAAAGATCTTGCATGAGACTGTCTCTATGTGGTGGACTCTGGAGGGATGTGGAATCCCCTCCCCGGGACACCATAACACTGTAACAAAATAGCAAAGATTAGACAGCATAAAGCAGAAGTGAACTTTCTCAGAGACATCTGTTGGCTCTATATCCTAGGTCAAGGTTCTACCCAGTTCAGTTTCTGGAGCAGGCTCTTTTCCTGGGTAGCAGGGGGGCATCTTCTTGCTAGGTCCTCCTGTGACCTCTATTGACTATATGTGCACAGGGCTGCAGTGTGAAGCAAGACAAAGAGAGAAAGGTGTTAGACTCAAATAGGCTTGGGAAAGAGACCAAAAGATGGCTCAACTGGCACAGTACCAGCCTTGAGTAAGAAAGCTAAGTGAGAATACAGGTGAGAGTACAGACCCTGAGTTCAAGCCCTGATACAGGCACAAATCAAAAAATAAAAAACCCTTGAGGTTTCCTAGTATCTCAGAGCGTGAGGAAAAGAGTCCTAAGATTTGTATTTGAAGGAGGGAAACAATTGACCTTGGAAACAATGAGGGTTTTCTGTGCCTGCCCAGGTGTCAGCCACCCTGTGCCCGGCAGAATCTGGGGAAATGGAGCACACTGCTCTGAGTTTAGTGTTCTATGCAAATGCAACCATGCTCCGCAGGGAGCAATTCCAGCTTCCAGGTCTGGATCTGTCACTGTCTGTGGTGACAAACCCACAACATAGCCACCACTGCTGACCTGTACTCGCAGCCCCAACTCCCTGCCTCCCAGAGTTCTCGGCCAGTTCCTCCTCCCCACTGCTCCTTCTCAACAGGACACTGAAGACGGGGCACAGATTAAGAGAAGGGGACTGAAAATGTCATCAATGCAATCTACATACTAAAGAATTCAGAAAACACTGTTGAAATCTTGTTTCTTTTTTTTTATTTTTGGCCAGTCCTGGGCCATGAACTCAGGGCCTGAGCACTGTCCCTGGCTTCTTTTTGCTCAAGGCTAGTACTCTGCCACTTGAGCCACAGCGCCACTTCTGGCTGTTTTCTATAGATTCGGTGCTGGGGAATCAAACCCAAGGCTTCATGTTTACGAGGCAAGCACTCTTGCTACTAGGCCATATTCCCAGCCCTTCTGTTTCTTCTTGTAAGGTTAATCCCATCCCAGAGTTCAGCAAAGCTTCTTAATTGAACAATGTGGTACTTGGGAAGTATTGCACTTTTGAAGAACTTGCTTATTACACATAAGATCTTTGTTAATAATTTGCAGCAAAGCAAACAGAATGGACAGATAATATTTAAAATACTCAGACACAGCAAGGGAAGGGGTGACATTTCCCAAAAAGAAATGTGCTTTTTACCTGACTTATGTCATTGTAACCCCTCTGTAAATCACCTTTATAATAACAGTAAAAAATTTTTTTTAATAATTCAGGAAAATGTGTACAGTAAAAAATAAAATGCCAGAACAAAAATAAAGCATTCAGGCGTGAGGATGATGTGGCTCTTTTTCAGGTTTCTTTTTACGCTTTCAAGTTGGTAAGTTCCTGTCTTTGTCTCCAATGTGCTTCTAAGACAGCAGTGGAGGGCGGGGTTGGGGGACGGTTGGAAGGGGGAAGAGAAATGTCAGGAGAGAAGAAGGGGAATTTGAGGTTTGGTTTATCAGTGAGGACAGGGACCCTGGAGGAACAATACTTGCATTCCTCACCTGGTAGATTCTGGGCGGAAGTCCTATGCTGGGTGTCTCCAGAGCTGTGTGTCTTCTCTCTGCTCTGCGGGTCCTGAACTGAATTTAAGGATCTCCTGGGAAAGACTGGTGCAGAGGACATGTCAGCCAGCGGCAGCAGTGCTGGGTCAGAGTCTTGAATTATTCCTGAGGCAACTGAGAAGGAATTCAAATTGTGTTTTCTCTGGAAACAGACGTGGCTGCAAAGCCATGTGGTCAGTGTGCCATGCTCTGAGGGTCAGAGGCCATCTTAAAGAGATGCATAACTCTGGGCACAGGGAGAATAGGATTAGCTTTTTTCATGTTCATTATTAACGGCCTCAATTTCAGAGGCGTGTGTGTGTGTGTGTGTGTGTGTGTGTGTGTGTGTGTGTGTGTGTACTGGGGTTTGAAAAACAGTGCACGCCTGCTTGGCCTTTTTTGCTCGAAGCTACACCTTTGCTTCTGGCTTTCTGCCATTTAGTTGGGGCTAAGAATCTCATGGATTTGTCTGCTTGTACTGGCTTTAAACTATGATTGTCAGATCCCAGGCTCCTGATTTCTAGGATTACAGGCGTGAGAAACCAGCACTCCTGGTGAGACTATGCGATTGTTGTTGATACACATAGACTATCCTAATCTGCACCCTGAGTCTTTCCTTGATAGCTGTAACACAGTAGGAACATTATGTCACCTGGCCATGCTTTAACTTCCTCACCTGTAGTATGGAGCTATGGTAATAGCTACCTCAAAGCTGTTGAGAAGGTGCTAATAGTCCTGGCAGAGTCACGCTTGCTTCAAACTGTTATCCTCAGATCTCAGCCTCCTGAGTAGCTAGGATCATAAGCATGAATACCATGGTCTAGCTCTCAACTACATTTTTGTTGACTGCATGATACCTCTGACTCTTGTCTTCTCCTGCAACACTAGAAATGCTGTCAGCCTGTACCTCTCCTTCATCTAGCTATGCTTTCCAGCATTTCTCACATAGACATCAGTTATACATTCACAACTAACCTTCTCCATCATCTAAAAGATCTCAAGAGTTTGCATAATGAACACAGAGAACTTGAAAACAATTTGTTCATGTCTATCATTTTATCTCCCATCATGAGTAGTGTCATTTCCCAATGGAAATTTCTTCCTACATTAGACTTACAGAACCTCAGGGCAGTTTGTTCTCGTGTGTGTGTGTGTGTATGTGTGTGTGCACACGCGCGCGTGCGCGTGTGCACGCGAATGTGTGTACACATGTGTATGTGTGTGTGTGCCATTATTGAGGCTTGAACTCAGGGCCTAGATGCTGTCCTTGAGCTTTTTTGTTCAAGGCTAGCGCTCTATACCTTGAGCCACAACTCCACTTCTGACTCTTTGGTAGCTAGATGGAGATAAGAATCTCACAGACTGTGCTGGTTCTCATCAGTGATTCTCAGACCTCAGCCTCCGGAGTAGCCACCAGCACTCAGCTCTATTTTGATTTTTGAGTTTTTGAGAGTATATAACACTTCAGGAGGAAAACTCTTCATTAATTACTTCCTAATCTCTGTCATCTATTGCTTCCCACTATCAATTAGACACATGAATATGTCTAATTTGAATTTTAGGGATAGACAAAAACACAAAACATATTTTAAGACTCTTGAAGGCACAAATGAGAAAAAGAAGCAACGGACCTGGAACAACAGATCCCTACATTTCTACTGAAACATGGAACATGAAAGAGCTTTTTTATATCTAACCTGTTGAACTCTGACTTACCTGTGACACCAACAAAAATGTCACCTCCTACCCAAGCCTATCTACCTGCTCCCAAGAAGGCTTTGTTTTCCCTCTGTGGGGAAAAAAAATGTGATTTTCTTATTTCAATGATCACCTACTGTTACAATTATTTCTGTACATGTCCTTCTTCCCACCTTATCCCCCAAACTGAGTGTTATGCATTTTGTTTTTGGAAATTACATTATCCTTGTAGCTCAAACACTGGACACAGTGCCATCCATATTCTAATTCCTCTAAAATCCCATGTGCATCTCTAAGTCCCTGTACCCCCCACCACACTGAATAACCTTCCTTTTCAAGGGCCTCTCAGAGTGAGAGAAAGAGACAGAAGAGAGGAGCTATCCATTAGAAAGAACATTTGCTGACAT
This sequence comes from Perognathus longimembris pacificus, assembly GCF_023159225.1. Lineage (NCBI taxonomy): Eukaryota > Metazoa > Chordata > Mammalia > Rodentia > Heteromyidae > Perognathus > Perognathus longimembris. The sequence continues at coordinate 58,325,790 of NC_063161.1, read as the reverse complement.
TTCACTGACACCACTTTAACCAAACATAACTAGGTATTTGTCACCTTTGCTGCTCCTTGGTGATGCTTGGGGTGAGGAGAGCACAGCTCTGTAGACCTTGCCCTAGATTAATGAGAGGAGGAAGTTGCTTACCAAGGCACAGCCATTCAAGCTTATGCAAACAAAACCCAGAAAACAAACTTCATCTACTACCGGTTCAGGAAGAGGAAGTTTCTGATGAATTTCTGTTACCCAATTCATTCTCAGAGAAATAAAAAACAGCAGCCAGTGTAATTAGCAAACACTTCCACCAGCTCCAGGATTTACACCTGGACATAAACGTGTGTTGAGGTGGGGAAGAACATTTGCTCAGGCAAACGCTTTTGGGGAAAAAAATTGTGAAGCTAACGATCTTGCACTGACAGCATAACCTGGAGCTTATTAGTAAGTAGAATGCCAAGCGTGAATACTTCATAGAAAAAAAACAAAAAACGATGGCTTTTCATGTAGCCACTGGAGCTGTAACTCTGAGCAGTCCGAAGGGCAGCACCCACACTGTCCCACTTGCTAATCATTGATATGCAGTTTTATGTGTTTTATGATTTGACTTGCTATGGATCAGTAACATTTCATCAATCAGAGCAAGATGCAATAATTGCTTCTAGTCCTCCTATTTCTTATCCCCAGAGATGGAAAAGACTCAAGTAAGGGCTAGTCATTATTCTGAAAATATTGGCAAAGGCCATAGGTAAAATATTAAAACTAACTCAGGGATTAGACACATTTGTGAACGTTATCATGGGGGGGGGGGCAATGGGACTGGGAATGTAGCCATGTGACAGGAAATGGATGCACCATAAATTTCCCATTATTTAAAATTCCAGAAATGAAACCCCTCTGTTAACTAAGAACTGGCCTGGGGAGACAAGATAGAGTGAAAATACTTGAATATGAGTTCTGTTCTCCAACCTCAAGCAAGATAATCATAAATATTCATTCTAATCCAGGCACTGGTGGCTCATGCCTATAATCCTAGATACTCAGGAAGCTAAGGTCTGAGGATCATGCTTCAAAGCCAGACTACATAGAAGAGTCCATAAGACTTATCTCCAAGGAACCACCAAAAGGCCAGAAGTGGACTTGTGATTCAAGTAATAGAGCATAAACCCTGAGTGAAAAGCCAAGTAAGAGCACAAGGCCCTGAGTTCAAGCCTTACTATTGGCATGCACGTGTGCGCAAACACACACACACACACACACACACACACAAATAAAAATCACTCGAAAACATGTTGCTGCTTTATCTCAAAAAAAGTAATTTATGGCTATAGGAGTGTTTTGAAAATAAAATGAGGTCACTCTTTGAAACTGACTTTATCCAGTTCCTGGAGCAAGGTGGCCAAGAACTGTACTATTCGATATTAGAACCAGAAATAGTTGACAGCATTCATCTGTGATGTAAATTGGATCAAGGAGAGCCAGCAGAACCAGCTCAAATGACTTCTTATATTTTTTATAGATACTGTGGATTCTAAATCCAGGAAGAACCATTGTGTTGGCTAAAATTATATTGCGACCTAAGTCCGCCAACTATTCTTTATAAACAGCTGAGAAGAATTTGGCAAGTTTGGAAGGAAGTCCTTTACTCTCTCCCAGTTTTTCCCTCCAGTCCCCATCCGCAAGTTGTATAGTTCATTTTTCCACATAGTGTCCAGTGAGTCCCACTGCTGCAGTTGTTCACCCGTTGTCCCTCTATTTCTGTGCCTCCTTTGTCCTCCTAAACACAGATAAATAACAAATAAGACAGAAAGAAAATAAAACAAAAACAGCCAGAAAGAAGAAAAAAAGAAAACTTCGTTTTCATTTCCTGGAGTTCATTTTCGTAACTATTACTTTATATGGTCAGATGCTCATGGGCATTTCTCCTTTGCGTTCCTCCGCTGAGCGTGCACGCCCTTGCTCACATTGTGTGCAATGCCAGGAGACCTGGCTTCGAATTCGAGGAGGCGCATGGAGAAAGCTCCAGGTCCAAGCCTGGCTCAGCATCCACCTGCAATGCGGAAACCTGCTTCTCCCAGTGTCCCACAGCGACCCCTGGGGCTCTCTTCTTCCTCTTTGCTAATAAAGTTGCTCAGGCCACAAATCTACCTTGAGGCTCCTCCAAACAGAGGGATGAATGAAAGAAACAAGCAGTGCATTCACCCAGCCTTAGGTGGTATTTGTCCAGCTCTCCCAAGAAGGCCATAATGGTATCCTTTTGGGTCCTAGGACCCACAATTCTTCAAGTCTCAACATTCTCAACTGGGGAACAAAATGTCTATCTGTTTAGGTCCCCCTGCCCAACATCAACGGAAAGGTCTTCTAACGGGTCCTTTCTGGACTTGGGAGAAAGGAAAAGGTGGCCCAAAGGACACGAAGGAAAACATCGAACAAACCATTTTTTTCTCCAAAGTCTGTACCTCATTCTTAAATTGCCTCAAATAGGCTGAAATGTTTGCTGAACCTCGGTAGATGCAGACTCGTTTTTGTTTTTGTTTTCCTTAAGGCATACTTGCCACGAATGCCTGAGTATCTCTTTTTATACTCTGGGGCCATGAAAAGGCCCAACTGTGAGCCTGCTTCTCAGCAAGCACTCAGGTTCTGATATTTGCAACCAGAAAAACACCTGTGAGCAGTGGAAAATGACACATATGTTGGGCACTGGTGGCACTGTAATCCTAGCTACTCAGAAAGCAGAGAGTTTAGGATTGCAATTCAAAGCCAGCCTGAGCACAGAAATCCAACAAACGCTTAACTCCAATTAACCAATACAAAGCCAGAAATGGAAGTGTGGCTCAAGTGGTAGAGCACCTGCCTTGTGTAAAAAGCTAAAAGAGCAAGAGCAGGAGACTCTAAGTTCAAGCTTCAGTACTGGAGGATAAGAAAAAGAAGAGGAAGAGATGATGACAATGAAGACAAAGAGGAGAAAGAGAAAATAAGTGAAAAGAAAAAGGAGAAAAGAAAAGGCAGGTGTTAAACTTTAATGAAGCTGTAACAGACTCTTAGTCCTTCTGTGTGCCCTGGAGCTAAGAATTTCCTTCAGAGTTGCTTCAGATTAAGAGGAGGACTTGAACCTACAAGAAAGAGATATAATCTTGGGAGATAAGGGTTGTGATCATGTTATGAATTACTAATATTTTTTTCAAATTTTTATTATCAAACTGATGTACAGAGAGGTTACAGTTTCATACGTTAGGCATTCGATACATTTCTTGTACTGTTTGTTACCTCGTCCCTCATTCCCTCCTCCCTCCTCCCCCTTTTTCTTTCCCCCCATGAAGTGTTCAGTTCACTTACACCAAACAGTTTTGCAAGTATTGCTTTTGTAGTTGTTTGTCTTTTTTTACCCTGTGTCTCTCGATTTTGGTATTCCCTTTCAATTTCCTAGTTCTAATAAAAGTATAGACGGTTTCCAATATACTCAGATAAGATTACAGAGATGGTGTAGATACAACCACAGGAGGTGATACAAGAACATTATCCATAGTAGAAGCTACAGATACACATGGGACGTTGAAAGTAGTTACAACTGTGATATAACAATCGTTTCCATAACATGGAGTTCATTTCACTTAGCATCATCTTATGTGATCATAAGGGTATAGCTATTGGGCTCTTGTGATCCTCTGCTGTGACTTGCCTAAACCTGTGCTAATTATTCCCAATAAGGGAGACTATAGAGTCCATGTTTCTTTGGGTCTGGCTCACTTCACTTAGTATAATTTTTTCCAAGGCCTTCCATTTCCTTACAAATGGGGCAATGTCATTCTTTCTGATAGCGGCATAAAATTCCATTGTGTATATGTACCACATTTTCCTGATCCATTTGTCTACTGAGGGGCATCTGGGTTGATTCCAGATTCTCGCTATGACAAATTGTGCTGCGATGAACATTGTTGTGCTGGTGGCTTTACTGTGATTTTGTTTGTGGTTTTTTGTATAGATACCCAAAAGTGGGGTTGCTGGGTCATAGAGGAGTTCTACATTTAGCCTTCTGAGGAATCTCCATACTGCTTGCCAGAGTGGCTGAACCAGTTTACATTCCCACCAACAATGAAGTAGGGTTCCCTTTTGGCCACATCCCCTCCAACAATTGTTATTGTTAGTTTTCTTGATATAGGACATTCTTACTGGGGTGAGATGGAATCTCAATGTTGTTTTGATTTGCATTTCTTTTATGGCCAGTGATGTAGAGCACTTTTTCATATGTCTCTTGGCCATTCTCACTTCCTCATCAGAGAAGTCTCTTTGTAAGTCTTTAGCCCACTTGATGAGGGGGCTATTGGTTCTTTGCGGTTTTGTTTTGGAGGAAGGTAATTTTTTTAGTTCTGCATATATTTTAGATATGAGGCCTTTGTCGGTTGAATGGCTGATAAAGATCTTCTCCCAGTCTGTGGGCTTTCTGTTTATCTTGCGAGCTATGTCCTTTGCCGTGCAGAAGCTCTGCAGTTTCATGCAGTCCCATTTGTCCAACCTTTCTTTGATTTGCAGCCTCTCTGGGTCTTGGTTAAGGAAGTTCCGTCCTGCGCCAAGGAGCCCAAGTGTTTCTCCTACTCCTTCCTTTAGTGTTTTCAGGGTGTCTGTTTTGATTTTGAGGTCTTTAATCCATTTGGAATTGATTTTGGTGCAGGGTGATATATGCAAACTAAATTACTAATCATTTTTAATAAAGAGCATTCATGCTATGTATGTTCTTTCATCCTGGACTTGCCTTTTTCAAGTGGTAAACTGTGCTGCTATTTTACCTAATTCTGTTTTTTAACTGCAGAGAAGAAATACTATAATCCCAGGTGCAGGTCAATTTTCCTCAAATCTCAGTGACTCAAATAAAATAAATTCTCAAAAAGGGATATCAAACCCAGAGGGGACCACTAGTCAAAGATCATGTTTTCCATATTAGTCGAAACATCATTCAGTCTAACAGTCACAATCAAGGCGCACATTCTCCTCAACCCATCACAAGGGCTTTGAATTTACTGTTTCCTCTAATTAGACCTTTGGAGACCTAGAAAATAGTACAACCCATTGGAAGCAGGAGGAGAAACCTGCTCTCAAAGGGCATTTTTGTATTTTCTGTCAAGATTTGCTCATGACTCCAAGTGAAAGAGATCGACACTCTATTTGCAATGTCTGCCTTGGTGTTGAAGACATTTCAGAATGGAGCATTACCAAAGCCTAAGTATTTGTCCCTACATGCATTTAATACAGTCATTTAAAGAAGTACATTTTCTCAAGGACTTCTGTTATAATTAAATGATAAGATGCCTTTAAGTCTTGGAAATTGCATCTTAGGTTTACCATGAGAATTTGAGTGACTCTCTTTCCTTTTCATTGTCTCAGTACCTCATACAGAAGCACTGAGGGAGAGGAAGAAGCAAGAGGAGAGATATCTATTATATACAATAGCAGGGTTTTTATGAAGTGCATTGAAGAAACAAACACAAAATCACTGAAAATTCTTATGTATGATAAAATGAGTCATAGGATTTTCTGAAAGAACGCACAAGGTAGATGGCATGGGTATTCTCAAACTGAGGAACACACTAGAGCTCTAGGTAGTAGTATTTAAATAGAGATCATTACATACCCTCCAAGGAGGATAGTTGCTCCAACCACTCTGACAAAGAGCCCACACAGGAGCAGTGTGTGTGTGTGTGTGTGTGTGTGTGTGTGTGTGTGTGTGTGCTGGTACTTGGCTTGAACTTAGCACCTGGGTGTTGGCCTTAGCGTTTTAAAAATATGATTTTATCATTATTACAATGTGTTGTACAGAGGGGTTAACCATTTCATAAGTTAACCATTTCATAAGTCAAGTGATGAGTATAATTCATTTTGGACAATATCATGCCTTCCTCACTTAGTTTTTTGCTCAAGGTTAGTGCTCTATCTTTGACCCACAGCTCAACTTCAAGCTTCTTGCTAGTTAATTGCAGATAAGGGTCTAATGGACTTTTCAGCCCAAGCTGGCTTTAAACCTTAATACTCAGTAGCTAGGATTACTGGCTTGAGCCAACTGTGTCTAGCCATACATGATGACTTTTAACAAATATCCAGCCAAATGAGTAGCAAGTGTCTCACAGCTATGTGCACAAAAGCACAGACAAGGGTGTAATCGTGGCAGCCCTGAGCCTTAGTTTTATTATGCTACACCTGACATTAAAAGAAGTATTCTTTAAAAGACTGTATTGAGAAGGAGGAAAGGTAGTCTGCAAGTGACTGTTAGTGAAAGCTTATGCCTGCATGTCAGAAATGGAGTTTAGAAGCGATGTATTGCAAAGGTGAATCAACTCTGGAAATTTTAGGTGTGGAAAGGCTGATATCTTTGGTTGTACTGTAAAAGTGAGAGTGAGAAGAAAACAAAGAACTAAGCTGTGGTTTTCCCTTATATTTGCTATTCCACGCAGTGCTTATTTAAATGACATTTCAGATCATACATATGTCCATTATGGGAGTCATAACTCATAATAGAGATCCTAGCATGATAAGCAATACAAAATCATAAGGCATTTTCCAAATGCCTATAACCATAGCTACTTAAGAGCCTGAGATCTGAGGACCATGATTGGAAGCAAACCCATGCAGGAAATTCTAAAAAATTCGTATCTCTAAGTAACCAGCAAAATGCTAGAAGTGAATTTGTGGCTGAAGTGGTCAAGCGCCAGCCTTGTGTGGTAAATGCTAAGGGACAGTACCTAAGCCCTGAGTTCAAATCTCAATACCAGCATACACAATAAATCCATCCATTCATTCATACATAACAAAACACAATCACTCTCACTTTTTATTATACCTTTTGGCCTCAAAGAGATCATTAATGACTTTCTTCCAGCTCCTTTGCTAGCCTTCACATTTATCCTGCACAATGAAGGGTAGAAAACTCATGGAAGTGAACTTGGCAGGAAAGGGTGGTTATAGATACTCTTACAACACACTTAGGAAGACTTTACAGAGCTGCTATGATAGATCTAACCTCAGGAAGTTCTGCAAAACTGTCAATTGCTGCTTGTAAACTGTGCAGCTTGAAATAGGAAGAGGAAAAACAAACCCACGGCACTCATGTATTTCCCTGTCAGGAGCATGCGAAGCTTGGCTGATGCTCTTCTGGGCTTATCCGTTTCGCTGATGTTAAAAAATAAGCTATTGATTTTCCTCACACCATACAATCTGCTGAGGAAAAACAGTGCAGGTACTCTTTCCTGTAAGAAGTAGGCCAAGGTTACTGTGCTATATAAAGAAAATGAAATGTTGGGAAACTTTTTGACAATGTGCAGAACTAATTAGAAAGCACCATGAAGAACACGAAGCAAGTTTTTCCATTATGGGAAACATTTAAAAGCATGTATCCAAAAATCTCATCTCAGGTTATTCTGTCATTAAATTCAAAGCTGGACTTGCACGCTAACAATGAATACTGACATCTTTGCAAGTATATTCTTGCAGAAAAACCACTGCAGACCGTTGGGTCATCGCAGAGGCACTGATGTGGAAACAATATCACAATGACCAATAAAAGGGGGAGGAAACATTTGTGTCTGAAAATGTCATATTAAAAATCTAGTCATCAGCTGAGCCATGGTGGCTCATGACTGTCATCCTAGCTACTCAGAAGGTTGAAATCTGAGCATCTCAGTTTGAAGCCAGCTTGGGCAAGAAAGTCTGTAAGATGCTTATTTCCTATTAACCAGGAAAAATCCAAAAATGGGGCTGTGGTTCAAGTGGTAAAGTTCCAGCCCTGAATTGAAGGCTCAGTATAGACACACACACACACACACACACACACACACACACACACACACACACACACACGACATTTACTGAAAACATGGTGGGATTGCTTTTGATTTGTTAAATATAATACTTATAACAGTGCATTTGTTGAAAGCCTGTGCAAACAGGTATGTATTATTCATTGGCATGAATTAATTGGCTTAGAGAACAATGGACCAAGCAACTTGTAGAAGACAATATTCATATTCCAGGAGAGAAATCATGACACAGCCTACTGTTTTTCTCATGGATCACTTATTGGATTGATTTGCAAAAGGCCCTCATTGTGCTATAAAAACCTAAAATCTGGCCAGGCACCAGTGACTCACACCTGTAATCCTAGCTACTCAAGAGCCGAGATCTGAGGTCACAGTGAGAAGACAGCCCAGGCAGGAAAGTCCATGAGACTCTTATTTCGAATTAACCACTCAAAAAGCAGAAGTGGAATTTTGGCTCAAAGTGGTAGAGCACTAGTCTTGAGTAAAAGAGCATGGGAGGCCTTGAATCAAGACCCATTACTAACAGAAAAAAACAAAACTAAAATATTTGGTGGTGATTGTGATTTCTTTGGGTCTGTCTATTTCATTTTTCTAAACACTTTGCTCACAAATCATTTGTCAATCTTACCTCTGCCCTCTTTGTGTTTTTAGTCATAAATGAGGAGATGGTAACGAGGGAGATAAGAGGATGAGCTCTGGCTTCAGGCTGCTGTACTGGAGTCCTGGTGTTACAAAACAATGTTTGTGGGCTTTCTGTTGCTGTGACAAAATGCCTGGGAAAATCACTTTAAAGGACAAAAGAGATATTTTGGCTCACAGAGCCACAGGTTTCCATCCTTGGTCACTTGATTGGACTGTGGTGAGGTTGAGAATTCTGGTAAGGTGCTCACCACATGGTGGACAGGAACCAGAGACGGCAAGAGAGAGCTATCCTTCCCAGTCATGCTTCCCCTCCATTTCCCCAGTGACCTACCGCCTTTTCCCTCCATGTTCATCCAAGAAGTCATCAATAGACTCATCCACTGGTGAAGTCAGAGTCCTATTGGTAAGTGCCCTTTCAACACCTCACTTCTGAGCACTGTTGTGCTGGGGAATCCAACACAGGAGTGTTGGGAGAAAATATTTCACATCCAGGATACCTACATGCTCACTGCAATACCTTGTGGATGATCATTGCAGCCAGCTGTCCCTGTTTCCCCATTTATAAAGTGAGCTTAATTGTATCAGTGTTGTAAGGAATGATTTATTTATTTAGTTACCTTACTTTGTATACTTGAAGACATCAGGAAATAGAACAAAGCTGGGCTCTGATGGCTTACGCCTATAATCTTACCTACTTGGGATTCTGAGATCTGAGAATCATGGTTCAAAGCCAACCAAGGCAAGAAAATCTATGAGGCTCTTATAGTCAATTAACCACCTGCCACAAAGGATGGAAGTGGATCTGTGGCTCAAATGGTAGATCACTGGCCTTAAGCAGCAAAACCCAGGGACAGTGAGTGCCCCAGGCCCTGGATTCAAACTCCAGGACAGTCACAAATGAAAAAAGAAAAGAAAGTAGAACAAGGCTAGTACCATGGTAATGTTGACTTTTATAATATCCATAGCTTATTTCAACACATAAAACCAACATCCCACCCATAAAAGTAAAATAGATAAGAGGAAAGCAAATCCGACTGTAATGTTAACTCATGACCCATAAGATTTTCATTTTACCATCCTCAACATCTCTGAAACTTGTTCTGGTTAAGAACTTCTGAAAAAAAGCATTACTCTACTTCAGAATGATCGTTCCATAGAAGCATTGCTGTGATGCCATTTATATCTGACTTTATCAGCATTGTTTGTTCTGGTGGAAGTTAGTCCTATCCTGATTGACGATAACCTGAGGGAAGCTATGACAAAAGCAGGAGACCCTATCTGAAAACAAACTAATGCACAAAGGCCTGGGAGCATGACTGAAGCAATAGAGCACTAAGCTAGCAAGTGTAAAGTCCTGACTATAACCCCTAGGACCTCTGTATGGAAACAAAAACCTAGAACCCTCTCTATTTACTATGAAAGGGGAAGGACCAAGGTGGCACTTGCAAGTCACATAGAACACCCTCAGCAGAACAATGGAGCTCTGCCAGAAAACTGATCTTGATTTTCCAATCTCCAGAAAGGTGAGGAGTAAATTTCCATTGCTGAAGCTATCCGTTTTATGATATTTTTATGATTGCCCAAGCTGACTATATTAATTTCCTATACAATATGTTTCACCATCTGGAGTTACCTTTTGTTGATGTTGTTGTTTTTGTTTTCTTTGGTTTAACTCCATTATGGCTTCAGCCAAGAGTCCGGAGCTCTGATTCACATGTACCCAGTAGATGCTCTAATATTTGAATAACTAAAAATGAACACTGATGTACAGATGTGATATCTTTTTTTCCAGATATGCTACTTTTCCTTTAACCATCCTCCATATGTGCTACAGTTTTGAAAGAAATACTCCAGTTTTGATAGAAATGCAGCTTGCAATGAACTGAGTTTCTCAAAAGAGAATAGCCTTTGGCTATTAGGTCTTGCTCATCTAAATCTCCTCTCCGAGTCTGGGTCCCCAGCCCCTGCAACCACACAAAACTTTCAGCCCCCTGCCCCTGCATTGTGCTACACTTGATCACATTTCCACCATAAATCTCTTAGAAACCCCACAGCCTCTAAGAGGGGTGCCCTCTCCACTCTGGTGAACAAGGTCCCCCTTAGCTAAGGACAGTGCCCAGGCCCTGAGATAAAGACTCCTACTGCATGCAAGCACACGTGCGCGTGCACACACACACACACACACACACACACGCACACACAGATAAAAATATTTTACCATTAAAACATTTTTAATTACACAGGAAGGAGGGAAATTATAGGGTTATGTATCTAAGGAGGATTTACAATTCCTAAATTCATAATTTTCTACATATTCTATTAGGACCTAGCAATTTACAAATGAGAAAATTAAAGATCCAAAAAGATACAGTGAAAATAGAAATCCATCTCGAGAATTGTTTTCCTCAAGAATGTCTGGTCAACTTAGGAACTCGAAGCAGACTTTTAATTAAATTATGGCATATTCAATGTGGCTCCTTTTTTAAAATGAATATCAATATTAAGCATTACACTGTTTTCCTTTGAAATTGGCATTCATTTTTTGTCAAGGAAACATCAGAACGTTCTCTCTCTCTCTCTGTCTCTCTCTGTCTCTGTCTCTCTCTCTCACACACATACAGACACACACAGACACACACACATTCTCTCTCTCATGCTGGAAGGTACTGTAGCTTAAACTCAGAAACATATGTTCTAGCTTGACTTGACTTTCTTGCTCATAGCTGGTGCTCTACCACTTGTCCATATCTTGAGCCCAGGTTTTTGCTCATTCATTAGAAATGGAGTGTCGTGGATTTTTCTGTCAAACTGTCTTTGAACTGTGATCCTATAGGCTGTAGCCTCCTGGGGAGTTAGGTTTACAAATATGAGCCACCAGTGTCCGGTACTGACTTTTATTTCTACTAGCCTAGAAATATGGCTACATTTCTGCAGCAAAGAATTTCAACTCCAGTCCAATCTATGTCTTTTGTTTACAACTTTGATATGTCCCAGACTTAAGTCTGTATTCATAGGATCTAAGAAGCTACCTAGAAAATAATTCATCTATACAGAAAGAACCAGACATGTAGCATTTATAAATAAAACCTTTGTCAGTGAAAGAGAATGAGAAATTTGAAGGTGACATAGTGGCTGTCACTCAAATACACTGCCACCTGAACACTTGCATAGAAAGGAAGAAAAAGTATATATATATATATATATATATATATACATATATATGTATATATGTATATATATGTATATGTATATATATACTTTATATATGTATATATGTGTGTATATGTATATGTATTCATACACATACACTAAAGGTGAGCTGGGTACTGCCAGTTCATGCCCATAATCCTTGCTACTCAGGAGGCTGAGATCTGAGGATCACGGTTTGAAGCCAGCCAGGGCAGGAAAGTTGCTATGAAACTCTTATGTCTAATTAACCACTTGAAAACCAGAAGTGGAGCTAGGGCTCAAGTAGTAGAATGCTAACCTTGAGCTGAAGAGCTCGGAGACAGTGCCCAGGCCCTGATTTCAAGCCCCACAACCGATATAAGTAAGCAAGTTAGTAAATACATACATACATACATACACACACACATACATACATACATACATACATACATACATACATACATACATACATAATAAAACTAAAGGTATAGAGTCCCAGAAAGTACTGAAAGAGGTATGCAGATAAATGAGGCTTAGGGACCCATGTGACAAATTGTAACATAGGGAAAGAGAGGCTTTCTGCTTGCCGCCCCCTTACCTCCTTTAGGACATGTGAACTTTTCCTCTGATGCCTGTGAAAGCAGCAACAGAGCTACTAGAAGATTGCAGTGCCCAAAGCAATCTCAGGCAACTAATGGAGCAGTTGTGAAATCCCAAGGCAGCAGCATCATCACTCAAAAGAGCACTTCAGCCACCATTCAGGTTTCCTGGAAATACTTGGTGTTAAATACTGTAGACGCTAGATGCAAGTGGCTGCAAGATCCATGAGATTTATTTATAACACCATTCCATTTTATTATAGGCAATACATTATGAAATTATGAGTAAGAAGATAAAGAAATAATGCAGTCAAGCATTGGTGGCTCATGCTTGTGATCCTACTTGCCAGGCTGAGATCTGAGGTTCACAATTTGAAGCTAGCCCAGGCAGGAAAGTCCATGAACCTCCTATTTCCAGATAACCACCAAAAACCAGAAAGTGGACATGCAGTTCAAGCAGTAAAGTGCTGGTCTTGAGGAGAAAGCTACAGTATAGTGCCCATTTCCTGAGTTCAAGCTCCAGTATTGACACATAATAAATACATACTCAAATAATTATCTCATCTCTACCCACAACTTGGAAATGCTTTGCAGACTAAGATTTAATTTTATCCTGCTTCTGTGTCTATGAATTGTGTAGGACTAAGCTGGGACGGAAGCTGAGAGGAGGAGATGCATCTCCAGGCACTATCGCAGGCTAATTTAACTCCATTGTCACAAATGTAAACGTAATATTGGTAGCTGCGTGCATTCAGTCATTGTCATATCTTTTCTTTCTATTTGTATTTATGCCACTCAGGCTTCAGTAAATTATCAAAATGAGAAAAAAAAAAACCAGAAAGACTATCTTTTGCATTTCACTCAAAACATCTTGTCTTTTGCTGCTGTGTGATGAAGTAAATCAACATTCATTTTGTATTGCTTACCTAAAGAGGAGTAAGGTAATTGTAGTGTTTCAGATGCCTGTGTGTGTCATATGTGGGAATAATATAAACATATACACAAAATTAGTATTTCAACTTGTATGCAAATGTTTAAATATGTTGTTATATTTGTATATACACAACTCATATATTCTGAGAAGTATTTTTGGTCTATAGGTCCTGTTTTCAGTATCAGCCCTTCAATAGTGACTACTTTACTTTATTTTGCTTATCTTTTTCTTTTTCATGCATTTTTATTATTATAATAAATGTGTTCTACAGAGGGGTTACAGTTGCATAAGTCAGGTAAAGAGTACATTTCTTTTTAGACAATGTCACTACTTCCCTTGCTCTCTCCCAGTTTTCCCCTCCCATCCCCACCACAAGATGTATAATTCATTTTCCATACAGTGTCCAGTAAGTATCACTGCTTCATTTGTTCACCCTTTGTGCTTCCATTTCTGTGCCTCCCCAAACCCTCCCAAACAAATGTACAAACAAGACAAAATGAAAATAAAATAAAAATGGCAACAAAGAAAAAAACTTATTGTTTCCATTTCCTGGAGTTCATTTTGATAAATATTATGTTATATGATTAGATGCACTTGAGCATTATGCATTTGTGTTCCTCTACAAAAAGTGTCCTCCTTTGGTCTCACTATGAGTGGATGCCTAGAATCCTGTATAATTTATCCTGTCCTCGTGAAATTTTTTGTACCATCCAGTGTGTTTACTTGTAGATTTATAGGCACATTCTAGCTATCACAAATGAGGAAAGACATACAACATATGTTTCTCTGAATCTGGCTTATGCTGATACTGGGGCTTGAACTCAGGACCCAGGCTCTCTCACATAGCTCTTTTACTTTAAACTAGTGCTCTACCACTTGAGCCACAGCTCCACTTTTGGTGGTTAACTGGAGATGAGAGTCTCATAGAATTTCCTGCCTGAGCAGGATGCTTTGGACTGTGATCCTCAGATATCAGCTTCCTGAGTAGTTTGGATTACAGGTGTGATCTTCTGGTACCCAGCTCAATAGTGAGTGCATTTAATTCTTAACTATTCCCATGAGATGTTGTGGTAGAGTTTGGGGGAAGTTTTGTTGTTTTGTTTTTATTTTTAGTAGAGGACATGTCATTCTACTTATGATGAGTTTTTCAATCCACAAATACATCTAGTGAAGACATTTTAAACATTTTTCAGAAAGGTTATAAGAAAAGACAAAGAGATAATGTGCATGTTAAAGAAAATTGCTTTCAGACTTCCGGGAAGATGGCGGAGGAGCAGCAGAGCCCTAGCTGAGCTCCCTCCGACATCGCACTTTTCTCACCCCATAGAAACTTTTACTCCTAGAAAGACAGCCAGAGTAAGTTCTAACAGTACAGGAATTCTGGCCAGGAAGGAAAAATCGACTTTGCTCTTCTGAAAACACAGATTTGAGCTCCGGGCGGCATCCCGCCGCCACGCCAGTGCCGGCGCCAGCACAGCACCCGACACAGCACCCCACACTCCATGGCTAAAGCACACAGCGTAGACCAGGGAGAAATCCTCCAGATGGCGGCTGAGCACGGATGACCTGAAATCACAGAGAAAGCATGAGTACCCCATGAAAGATATTCTCACTCGCGCCCACAGAGCAGCTTCTGGAAGGCAGCCCTTCCCCCACCGCCAGAGCAAAGCGCAATATTTGACACTGGCATAGGGTCAGACCAGACTGGAACTAAAGCGGGCCTGGGAAAAGCAAGGACAAAGGAGCCATCTTTGAAAAGGGCAAGAGGGACCGACCAGTGAGAGCCAGCTCCACCCAGGAGAACACCCCCTGCCCAGGTGGGAGGCTCATCCTGGGCCATGGCTTAGCCAGAGGTGCCCCGCCCTGCCCGCCAAAATTTCTAAATTTAAAGCATAAGCGGTGAGCAGCTACTGGCGGCACAGAAACAACAGATGGGGGAACAAACAATTCCTGAGACAGATAAATGGTCCCATCACAGAGGAAGCCCAATTCCCAGCCTGAAACAGAGCTGAATTCCATAGCCAGCTCGGCCAGGCGGCCGCCCAGCCCAGGAGGGAGGAACCTCCCCAGGCAAGCAACTCTCAGCCGGGTAAACCAGGCCAGAGGCGCCCCGCCGTGCTGAGTACACAGCCTATTCAAAGCCAGGCATTAAAGGCCGCAGCCCCACAGCAGAGGAGCCACGGTTCCAGAGACTGCTCATGTCCCCATCTACAGAGGACACCCAAGGCCTACCTAAAAGCTGTGTGAACCATGGAGACCCAGGATTGCACCAACAGGGGAGAAGGGTCAGAACAGATCCACCCCTTGCAAACTGATAGCAAGTCAAACCAGCCAATCAGGAAAATAGACTGCAGACCATCACAAGGAAACAAGAGATTGGGGAAAGGCCACCCAAACAAGAAGGACTCCATTTTTTTTTCTTTTCAATCATTTTTTAAACTTTTTTAAAAAAAATTTTTCACTTCTGAAATGTAGTTTTTTTGTTTTTCATTTTTACTTGTTTGTTTTATCAAGATTGTTTTTCTTTTTTTTTTGAATATTAAAATGTTGGGTTTTTTTTCTCAAATTTTTATTATCAAACTGACGTACAGAGAGGTTACAGTATCATACGTTGGTGTTTTTCTTTTTTGATTGTTCATTTTTCTGGTTTTTTTCCTTTTTTTTTTTTTAAATAATTTTTCTCTGTTTTGTGCATCTGTCTTCCAGTATTTTTTCATTATTTCTCTCTTTGCATTCTCTTTCTTTAAAAATTACTTTCCTATGAATAACACCTCCACTCTTTTCTGCTAACTCTCCATTGTCTATCATTTTAACCTTGTTCTTTCTACTGATTCTACCCTCTTCCACATTTCCACGTCACTGAAACTAAACCAAAATCATCACCCCCCCCCCCAATACATTTTACTCTATTCTCTTTACTACGTCTAACTTTCCCTTCTGATTTACTGCCAGGACCTCCAGGTTGCATTGACTCCTGGTTATTGGATAGAGGGTATCCCTGCTTAATCTGAGTGAATCAAAGGGGTTCATAGAGAAAGCCAGTCCTAAAAGAACTTAATATAAGAACAAGAATTGCTCATAGGATTGTAAGAGTAAATAAGTAACTACTGAACACAGGGCCCAGGATCAGTTATTATACTGAAATTGTATTCTTTAAGAACACCAAATCTAATTTTATAGACAGGTATACAAGGTATCTGTATATAATTGTGAACTTATAAGATTTACACAACAGTGCTCGGTAAGGGCTGCTTTGGGTCTTAAACGGTGCTCACAGGTGCTTGTAGATTGGCATTCCCAATCCAAATGGGCAGAAGAAACACAAGAAAGATGGGAAACAATGGAGTCTTTTCTCCCACTCAAAACAAGCAGGAAACAGAGCAGTCAATCAAAGACATAGAAGAGAACCCTCAAAATGCTTTACAAAGTCTACTGATAAACATGTTAAATGAAAAGTTTGAATTGATACAGCAATCCTTCCATAAAGTAATAGATGATTTCTTGGCCTCAACAAATAGAAAGATAAATGAAATTCAAGAGTCAAATGAAAAGAAAGCTACCCAGGTAAAAGATTTGAGAGACAGCACTCAAAAACAAATTAATGAAGTAAAGAAATCCATGCAAGACCTAAGAGATGACATGGAAATCATCAGGAAAGACAAGTCAGAAGGAAAAGAGATTCAAAATCAAGTAGCTAGCCTACAGTCCCGACTAACTGAAGCAGAGGATCGAATCTCAGGAGCTGAAGATTCCCTAGAATCTATGGAGAAAGATCAAAAATCAATAAAAATCCAGTCCAATCAACCAAACAGATCGCTACAGGAGATTCAAGACATGATCAGGAAGCCCAATTTAAGGATAATAGGTATTGAGGAAAACTTGGAGAAAGAATAATGGGATAGGCAACCTATTTAACAGAATATTAGCTGAGAACTTCCCAAATATCCAGAAGGATAGGCCTATACAGATACAAGAAGCAATTAGAACCCCAAACCGACCAGACCAGAATAGGACATCCCACCGACACATTGTGATCAAAACAGGATCAGTAGAGTACAAGGAAAGAATCCTTAAAGATGTTAGGGAGAAGAAAACAATCACAGATAAAGGAAAAGCAATCAGAATTACCCCAGTATTCTCAGCAGCGACCATGAAAGCAAGGAGAGACTGGAATGAGGGATACCAAACACTACACAAAAGTAACTACCAACCAAGAATACTGTACCCAGCCAAACTCTCATTCATAGGCAAAGGTCAAATAAAAGTCTTCCACAGTAAGGAAAAACTGAATCAATATATCTCCACCAAACCAGCTTTACAGAAAATCGTCAAAGATGTACTATACAGGGAAAATAATCAAGATCCCAATACAGACAGAGAAATGAACCCTAAATAGTAAACATCAGATCAAGAAATGGGAAGACACAGCTTTTAACAAGATAGTGATAATGAAATGAACAAACGATCATCTCTCAATCCTAACTCTCAACATTAATGGACTTAATTCTCCAATCAAAAGACAGAGGCTCATAAGTTGGATCTAAAATCAAGATCCATCTTTCTGCTGCCTCCAAGAGACATATCTATCCAACAAAAGTAAACATATTCTAAAAGTGAAAGGCTGGAATCAAATTTATCAAGCAAATGGCCCCCATAAGCAGGCTGGAGTTGCAATCCTAGTATCAGACAAAATTGACTTCAAATTAAAAAAGGTAAGAAGAGACAAAGAAGGTTACTACATACTAGTAAAGGGATCTCTCCTACAGGAAGATATAACCTTTCTAAATATCTACACACCGAATGCAGGAGCACCCAACTTCATCAAACAAACACTACTGACTCTAAAAACACCCATAGACCCAAACACATTAATAGTTGGGAACTTTAACACTACACTATCACCTCTGGACAGATCAACACACCAAAAACTGAACAAAGAAACCACAGAACTAAATAATTACATAGACCAACTAGACTTAAACGACATCTACAGAATATTCCACCCAGCTACAACAAAATAAACATTCTTCTCCGCATCACATGGAACATTCTCCAAAATAGATCACATCTTAGGGCACAAAGAAAATCTGCACAAATTCAGAAGTATCAAAACGATTCCCTGCATTCTCTCAGACCACAATGGAATAAAATTAGAGCTCAACTCAAACAGCCACCACAGAAAATCCTGCAATTCATGGAGACTAAACAACACACTGCTGAACCATCAGTGGCTCATCGAAGAAATTAAAACGGAAATTCAAATGTTTATGGAATTCAACCAAAATGGGGACACAAAGTACAAGCTCCTTTGGGACACAGCAAAGGCAGTACTCAGAGGAAAATTTATATCTCTGAGCGCATACACAAACAAACTGGAGAAACAGCAACTCAATAATTTAAGAAAGCACCTTAATCTCCTCGAAAGAGAACAACAAGCCAAACCCCAAGTCAATAGACAGAAGCAAATAATTAAAATCAAATCAGGATAAATCAATTAGAGACGAAAAACCATCGAAAGAATCAACAAAACAAGGAGTTGGTTCTTCGAAAAAATCAACAAGATAGACAGACCCCTGGCATACCTGACCAAAAAAATGAAGGCAGCACACTCAAATAAACAAGATAAGAGATGAAACAGGTAACATCACCACAGAAATAACCGAAATTCAGAAAATAATGAGGGACTATTTTGCAAACCTTTATGCCAACAAATTCCAGAACTTGGAAGAAATGTATGCTTTCCTAGAAAAAATTCATATCCCCAAACTAAACCATGAAGATTTAAACCTTCTAAACAGACCCATATCCAGTATTGAAATAGAAACGGCAATAAATGATCTCCCATCCAAGAAAAGCCCAGGTCCAGACGGATTCACTGCAGAATTCTACAAGGCCTTCAAAACAGAACTCACACCAATATTTCGCAAACTCTTCAATGAAATTGAAAAAGAACGTTCACTACCAGACACATTCTATGAAGCCAGTATACTCCTCATCCCAAAACCAGGCATGGACTCATCACGGACAGAGGAGTATAGACCGATTTCCCTGATGAACATAGATGCAAAAATTCTCAATAAAATTCTGACCAATCGACTTCAACAGGTCATCAAAAAAATCATACACCACAATCAAACTGAATTCATCCCAGGAATGCAAAGTTGGTTTAATATACGCAATTCAATTAATGTAATCCACCACATCAACTGGAGCAAGGTAAAGAACCACATGGTTTTATCTCTGGATGCGGAAAAAGCGTTTGATAAAATCCAGCATCCATTTATGCTAAAAGCCCTGGAAAAACTGGGATTCCAGGGAACATTCCTGAATATAATCAAGGCAGTTTATGACAAACCAACAGCAAGCATAACTCTAAATGGTGAAAAACTAAAGCCATTCTCTTTAAAATCAGGAACAAGGCAGGGATATCCACTCTCTCCCCTGCTCTTCAACATAGTACTAGAATTCCTAGACAGAGCAATTAGGCAAGAAGAAAATATAAAGGGGATCCAATAGGAAAATATGAAGTTAAACTTTCTCTCTTCGCAGATGTCTTGATCCTATACCTAAAGAACCCCATAGACTCTACCCCCAAGCTACTAGAGCTGATACAAAACTTTGGCAAAGTTGAAGGATATAAAATAAACCCTCAAAAATCAACGGCCTTTCTCTATGATAACTACCCAAAGACCGAGGCTGAAATCAGGAAAGCAACTCCTTTTGCAATAGCCCCCAAAAGCATAAAATACCTAGGAATAACCTTAACCAAAGAAGTGAAAGACCTCTACGATGAGAACTTTAAAATTGTGAAAAATGAAATTAAGGCAGAACGAAGGAAATGGAAAAACCTCCCATGCTCCTGGATTTGGAGGATTAATATAATCAAAATGGCAATATTGCCAAAGGCTATCTACAAATTCAATGCAATACCCATTAATATCCCAACACCATTTTTTAAGGAAATAGAAGAAACAATCCAGAAATTCATATGAAACAATAGAAGACCTAGAATAGCAAAAACAATCCTAAGCAGAAAGAACAGTGCTGGAGGAATTACAATACCCAACTTTAAGCTCTATTATAAAGCTATAGTGATAAAAACAGCTTGGTATTGGCACCGGAACAGCCCTGAAGACCAATGGAACAGAATTGAAGACCCAGAAATGAACCCACAGAAATACGCCTACTTAATCTTTGATAAAGGACCTAAAATAATAGTTTGGAAGAAAGATAGCCTTTTTAACAAATAGTGCTGACAAAACTAGTTCAACACATGCAACAAACTAAAACTAGATCCTTAGATATCACCGTGCACCAAAATCAATTCCAAATGGATTAAAGACCTCAAAATCAAAACAGACACCCTGAAAACACTAAAGGAAGGAGTAGGAGAAACACTTGGGCTCCTTGGTGCAGGACGGAACTTCATTAACCAAGACCCAGAAAGGCTGCAAATCAAAGAAAGGTTGGACAAATGGGACTGCATGAAACTGCAGAGCTTCTGCACAGCAAAGGACATAGCTCACAAGATAAACAGAAAGCCCACAGACTGGGAGAAGATCTTTACCGGCCATTCAACTGACAAAGGTCTCATATCTAAAATATTTGCAGAACTAAAAAAATTACCTTCCTCCAAAACAAAACCGCAAAGAACCAATAGCCCCCTCATCAATTGGGCTAAAGACTTACAAAGAGACTTCTCTGATGAGGAAATGAGAATGGCCAAGAGACATATGAAAAAGTGTTCTACATGACTGGCCATAAAAGAAATGCAAATCAAAACAACATTGAGATTCCATCTCACCCCAATAAGAATGTCCTATATCAAGAAAACTAACAATAACAATTGTTGGAGGGGATGTGCCCAAAGGGAACCCTACTTCATTGTTGGTGGGAATGTAAACTGGTTCAGCCACTCTGGCAAGCAGTATGGAGATTCCTCAGAAGGCTAAATATAGAACTCCTCTATGACCCAGCAACCCCACTTTTGGGTATCTATCCAAACAACCACAAACAAAATCACAGTAAAGCCACCAGCACAACAATGTTCATCGCAGCGCAATTTGTCATAGCTAGAATCTGGAACCAACCCAGATGCCCCTCAGTAGACAAATGGATCAGGAAAATGTGGTACATATACACAATGGAATTTTATGCCGCTGTCAGAAAGAATGACATTGTCCCATTTGTAAGGAAATGGAAGGACTCGGAAAAAATTATACTAAGTGAAGTGAGCCAAACCCAAAGAAACATGGACTCTATGGTCTCCCTTATTGGGAATAATTAGCACAGGTTTAGGCAAGTCACAGCAGAGGATCACAAGAGCCCAATAGCTATACCCTTATAATCACATGAGATGATGCTAAGTGAAATAAACTCCGTGTTATGGAAACAATTGTTATTATCACAGTTGTAACTACTTTCAACATCCCATGTGTATCTGTAGCTTCTACTATGGATGTTGTTCTTGTATCACCTCCTGTGGTTGTATCTACACTATCTCTGTAATCTTATCTGAGTATATTGGAAACTGTCTATATTGGTATTAGAACTAGGAAATTGAAAGGGAATTCCAAAATCGAGAGACACAGGGTAATAAAAGACCAATGACTACAAAAGCAATACTTGCAAAACAAACAGGTGTAATTGAACTGAACACCTCATGGGGGGAAAGGGAAAGGGGGAGTAGGGAGGAGGGAATGAGGGATGAGGTAACAAACAGTACAAGAAATGTATCCAATGCCTAACATATGAAACTGTAACCTCTCTGTACTTCACTTTGGCAATCAAAATTTGAAAAAAAATTAAAAAAAATTGCTTTGAATGTTTTGAAGACAAAACATGATTAACTCTGTCCATTTACATAAGTGCAAATATTAACTTATATTGAATGAAGTGGCACCTGTTCAACCTAGGTGCATTAGCAAAAATTACAAGACAAAGTTGGATCCAGATTATAAGATCTTCCATCAGAATTTATGAGAAAAGCACTAAAGGACACTCAGTTCTCTCATGATGAGTGGTGCAGAAACATAGTCTTGATATGGCCAAAACTAATCATCAGAAGGTAAAATTAAAGTATGGAAATACAGGTTAAATATTCTGAATTTTTCATGTTTGGTTTTAAGGCTTTCCAGGGAACAGAATTGGTAGAGGTCTAAGTCATGAAGAAATGTTAATAATCTCTTAACTTCTGGAGGAAGGAAAACAAGTCCAGTGCCAGTAGCTCATGCCTGCAATATTAACTCAGAAAGATGAGATCTAGATAAACACAGTTCAAAGCCAACCTAGGCAGAAAAGTCTGATCGACTCCATGTTTAAAATAACCAACAATTACTTGGGCCAGAGTGATAGCTTAAGTGGTACCATGTCAGCCCAGCAAGCACAAGGCCCTGAGTCCAAACTCCAATGCCAGGAAAAAAATGGAAAAAGAATACAGCTAGAAAAAGAATATTTCTGACTTATACCTGTGTGGTATTATCATTGAACCATGCGATGCAGTGGCACATAAAAATGGTTAGCATATGTGTTTATAATATTTGCAATTTCTTTATTTAGTAATTGTTAATCTTCAATTTTCTTTTCTCTTTTGCCAGTCCTGGGCCTTGGACTCAGGGCCTGAGCACTGTCCCTGGCTTCTTTTTGCTCAAGGCTAGCACTCTACCATGAGCCACAGTACCACTTCCAGCCTTTTCTGTATATATCATGCTGAGGCACTGAACCCAGGGCCTCATGCGTGCTGGGCAAGCACTCTACCACTAGGTCATATTCCCAGCCCTTAATATTCAATTTTCTTTCCATTATTTTGTGCATGTACTGGGTCTTGAACTCAACACCTCATGATTGTGATCATCTTTTCCACACAAGGCTGGTACTGTATCACTTGAGCCACAATCCACTTCTGGCTTTTTGCTGGTTAATTAGAGATAAGAATCTCATAAAATTACCTGCCCTGGCTGGCTTTGAACTGTGATCCTCAGATCTTAGTTTTCTGAGTAGCTAGGCTTACAGGTGTGAGCCCCAGCACCCAGGCTTATAATTCGCTTTTCTGAGACTTGTTTCCTATCTGTTCAATGAAGGAAAAAATAAAAAGAACAGTTGCTTCTAAAAGTCTTAAGAGAATTATGAAGAGTAAAGAAGATCTTCTTAACTGAAAGTATCTCTGTGATTCTAGCTGCTCAGGAGGCAGTAATAGGAGGAATGCAGTTCAAAAGCAACCCAGGTCAAATTTAGCAAGACCTTGTGATAGCCAGGTGCAGTGGCTAATGCCTGTCAATCCTGTCTTCTCCAGGGTGCAAGAATCAGGAGCCAAGTCCAAAGTTAGCATGGACAAAAGCACAAGACTCTGTGTGAAAACAAACTGAAAGCAAACAGGTTATGTATGGTCTCAAGGTGCAAAGCAAGCCTTGAGCCCTGAGTTCAATCCCTGGAAGCTCTCCTTGTGTATATTCAGTATCCTTGATAAAGTCACAATTAACAAACACTTGATTAGTGTGTCCCCACCCACAAACATAAATGTCAAGGACTGACCTGCAAAGTTACAGTAAAGAGACAAGATGGAGAGATGGAGAGAAAGACAAGAGGAAGGAAGGAAAGATAAAAAAGGAATAGATCGATTAGCTGGACCATGACATGTTCCCTCTCCATGTTAAGATATCTGATGGGCTTCCACTAGAACAACTCAGCCAAATAAAACACAGAAAACACCATTGACTCACTTGCCACACTCTTAGAATTTGGGAAAGGCTGTTTGGCAGTCTTTTGTTCTCTGTGAATGTCACCATGCCAAGAAGATTAACAATACAGTCATTAATAGAACAATAATTACTAAGTAAGGTCATAGGTAGGAAGAAAGTTTAAACCACTCAAGAATAAACTTTTTCACATGCCCTTGGGCCCTTTAACAATATAATTTACAAATAAATGACACCCAAGTATATATCATCTCGATCTGTTCATTAAACAAGTCTCAAAAGGCTGCTGGTAAGCATTGCTTTGTTTGACTAGTTCCAATTTTGTATTAATTAAAATTTAGTTGAACAAGCAAGCTCAGTTTCAATTACTTAATTAATTAATTAACATTATAGAAACACAACTGTCAAAACAGTGCAATTTTCCAATTAAGACTGCCAATATCAGGCAGGCACTGGTGGCTCAATGCCTGTAATCCTAGCTACTAGGGAGGCTGAGATGTGAGGATCACAGTTCCAGCCAGCACAGGGAAAGAAAGTCCATGAGTTTCTTACCGTGAGTTAACCAGCAAAAAAGTGGAAGTGGAGCTGTGGCTCAAGTGGTAGAACACTAACTTCAGTGCAAAAAGGTTCAGGAATAGTTCTTAGGCCCCAAGTTTAAATCCCAGGACTGGCAACAAAAAATAAATAAAGACTGCCAATAGCATATTCGCTACTCCAAGAAATATGAATTGTTTGTAGTATTAATCATTGTCATAATTAACAATTATTGGTGTATTTAGTTTTATACTTTGGTTCTTCTAAGTTCTTTCACATTTCTCATCCTTGGAATTTTGATTCCCTAACTCTGTCAAATTGTATTTTTGACATGGTTTGTCTTTAGCTCCTATATCCAAGCTCCTATATCATAAATATCTGAACTTGACTGAGATGTGTTGCTGTAGTTGGGTGATTTCCAATGGAGAGAGAGAGACTCAACAAAATGAGGCATCATATCTTCCTGCTCACAGGTCTGGTTTCTGGTTTCAAGACATGAGAGAAACCAATTTGAAGAGCTTGATAAATCTCTATAGCATTTTGTGTCTAATTTTCTCATTCTCCTTCATACTTAGAAAAGTGCTCTTCTTAGAAGTTGCATTTTTAGGATGCTGGGAATTCTGTGTAAGATCTTTCTTTCCATCTTTAATTAAAGCTTCTTATCTATTTAAAAAAAACTGGTAGAAATTATACCTCTAATCCTAGCTACTCAAGAATCTGAAATCTGGAGGATCAAGATTGAAAAACAATTCAGGCAGAAGAGCCTTTGAGACGCCCATCTCCAATAAACCAATAAAAACCCAGGCTAGAGGTATGGCTCAAGCGGTAGAACATCCGCCCTGAGCAAGCAAGCCAATACAAGCGTGGGGCCTTGTGTTCAAGCCCTGGTATAGCACAAAAAAAAAGTGTGTGGGGGGGAGTGGGGGGGCTTTCCCTGTGGCCTCATTCCAGGCAGCCATTTAATCCTTTGAGCAAATTGACATTTTCATGGTCATAATTGGATGACAGGGGAGGTAATAGAAAGGCTTCTCATCCAGGAGTGAATTCTCCCCACACAGGCAAAAGCCAGAGGGAAAGGTGGAGCTCAGGGCAACCGTGCACCTGCTTCCTGGTCCAACCTGCACAGCTACAAACTGTGCCCACCCAGTAGCCCTCCTCCATCCATTCACTCCTCCCTGTGCCATCAGCAGCTGCTCACCTCTTGTTGCCAAAATCTTGGGCCCAATTTTGATATTTGGGCAATAGAATATATAAAAGACTCTGAGTGGGAAGGTTTTTCAAGCAGTCATACATGAAGCAGTTGTTAGGAGTCATGACTTCAGTTTTCAGAGTTTGCTAGTTTTCTTCTCTTTTCCAGAATCTGTCACTTTATCTAGCATATACTGTGGGGTTCTCTTAAATGTTTGGAAATCTAGTAAGAGAGAAATAATACCAAAGTCACTATAGAAAGGAACTCTGTACTTGACAGCTGACTTGCCAGACCTCCTGGTTTCATTTCTCTCTGCTCTCTTTTCACAACTCCCATTGTTTTGATAAGTAGGTGCTTAAGGGAATAATTTCAGTTACAACTATGTTAATTTTTATACTTTATGGCAACTAAGATTAAAGCAAGTTTCTAAGAGAATTAAGTCCGACTTGAAACAAACACAAGTAGCTCATGCCTGTAATCCTAGCTACTCAGGGGGTCAAAGCCAGACTAGGTGGGAAAATCCAGGAGACTCTTATCTCCAATTAATCAACAAAAAGCTGGAAGTAGAGCTGTGGCTCCTTTGGTAGAGTGCCAGCCTTGGGCCAAAATTCTAAGGGACTCAAGTTCAATCCCAGTACTGGTACAAAAAACACAATAACAACCAAAATACCAACTTGCATGGAAGTTTAAATGTTCTTGACATCCATTTGAAATAGGAGAGACACCTAAGCTCTGGAGATTGCATTCACATTTCCTGGAAGCTTTCACAATGTTCCCCAGTTGTTCAGGTACCAGTGCAGGTTTCCTGCTGTGCTCAATTTAAGAGTCCCCATAACCAGTGGTCATCTGAAATTAGAAATATGCATTAAGTCCATTCAACATTGTGGCTTTCAAGATGTCGGCACTGTGTAATAATGGGTGGGGTGATTGGAACCCATTACATCTCCCAGGGCAGCTAGAAATGATGGACAACTGATTACAATTGCTTGCCTGAGGCATTCGAGAGATGAGAAAATAGTGAGAAATATCAGTCCAAGATTGGAAAGGCAAAGTCTTCCTAACCTAGCAAGGCTTGCCCATTGCGTGGGGCTGGCTTGGCCCTGGGGGTGCTTGAACCTCATTAGCTGTTAAGACACCACAGGCTTTGCAGAATCTTAAAGGCACAAGGGCTGAGCTGAACACGTCACAATCCTGTTTTTTTTTTTTTCTTTTCTTTTCTTTTTTGGTAGTTTATTAAAGAGTCTCATGGATTTTCTTACCACAGTCCTCAAATGTCAGCCTCCTAGGTAGCTAGGATTACAGATGTGAGCCACTGGTGCCAGGCAAGGAAAGGTATTTCTAGTAAATGGCCTTTGAGATCTGCAGAAAATGGAGAGCCAGCCAGGCGAGAATGGAAGATGAGCAGTTCTGGCCCCAGAAGTGAAATTAAGGGAGTGGGTGGGGTTTCCATTTGTGTAAGAAAGACCAAGAAAGAAATCATCACAGCCACCATGCACTGAGCGCTTTAGCTGATCAAAGTCAGAAAATGTGGGGGTCAATGGGAGGTAATGGGTTGTAATGAGGAGAAAGAGAGTTGTTAACACTCAGCTCTTTCCCCTGGACTGCAAGTGAGTGAGAAGTTTTGTCTATCCAAAGCTAACCATGACACACAGTTGAGGACGTGGCGAGTATTTCTTGTCCTAGGGATGGCCAAGGAGATGTGCCCTGCCCCCAGCTCTGTCAATCAATTGTAAACACACCCAAAGGTGCTGAGGTGCACTGTCCATCCAGTGAAGAAGCCATTTCCACGCTGTCAGGTGCATAGACAGTGCTCCTCCATGTCAGGGCTGGATTTCTCACCTTGGCAGCATGAGGAATTGTTGAAAAGTACTCAGCCTCCTTGTTCTCTCTTTGCAGCACCTATTTCCCCCGACACTGAATGTCTTAGAGTCAGGAAACTTCAAGTGAGAGGTAAAGAAGACACTCAAACTTCTGATGAGTCAAATCAAGACAGAGATGATTGAATATTTACATAATTTGAAGGCATGGCCAGAACATAAATAAACCATATAGGTCCTGTCTCCATAAAAATCCCTAACGAATCTCATACCTCCAAATGAATGCAAAGGAAAGATCAACACCAAATCATATACTAAACTTGCGCTATAATCATTACTCAGACCTCCGTTCAATAACCTGGGCAATTTGAAATTAGAGAGCAACTATAGATTTTCAGGTATCCATAGCTATCATTTGATTAACATTTAAAAACAGAAAAATTACTTTTCATGACTCTCTGAGGTGAGGCATGAATATTTTATTTTTCCCTCATTTAAGACAGAATCATTTGCAAGTCACTTTAAAGATTATTTTAATGAGTATCACACACACACACACACACACAATATGGTAGAAAATTGGACTTGGTTCTATGCTTGGGTTGAAAGGACAATACTTATTTCCAACTTCCTGGAGGTTTGAATACTGGCCATCTTGGGCAGACTGACAAATCTTATCTAAATTGCCATTTTTCAAAAGCTTGCTGAAAAATGTAGTAGAGAAAAATTGTCCTCCCCTCTTCCTCTCACTCTTATATAAATAGACCATTTCCTCATTAGAGTTTCATTTCGAATTCAATGGAAAGGATGAAAGTTTCACTTCTGGAGTTTCTATCAAGCCCAGTAAAAAAATAAATACCAATTGGGGAATAGAAAATATTTTTAAAAGGAGGAAGGAAAAAAGTCACTAATCACTGCCTCTGTTTAGGTTCTATTCAGGTAAGCTTTCCTTTTTTTTTTTTTTTTTTCCTTTTTGGGGAACAAAAATGGAAGGCAAGTGGTTTTAAGCTGTCTACCACCATCACGCCTTTCTTGGCAGAAGGCAGGCTTACAGGTCTCACAAGGGTTTGAATCCAATGGTTATAGAGCTGGGGAAGGACTTTTGGTTGGTCTGGCTCATACTTTTTAAGAACCTGAACATCTGTCATCCTAGCTACTCAGGGAGCTGAGATCTGAGGATTGAGGTTTGAAGCTAACCCTGACAGGAAAGTCTGTGAGAGATTTCTTACCTCCACCAAACTAACAAAAAAGCCAGAAGTGGTGCTGCAGCTCAAGTGGTAAAGCACTAGCCTTGAGCAAAAGAGCTCAAGGACAGCACCTAGGCCCAGAGTTAAAGCCCCAGGACTGGCATAAAAGAAAAATAAAAGTACTGAAGCCTGAAAGTCTTAATAACTTACTCTAGATGGCAGAATAAAAAGTGTTTCCCTGTGTGGGCTCTCTCTCTCTCTACTTCCCCTCACTTGGGGGGGACGGGGCTTGTCCGCCCCTTCCTGGGTGGTCCTTTATCGCTCTCACATGGGAGCGATGGCCACAGGTAGCCTCGGTGGCGTGTGGTCGCAGGGTGCCCCAAAACCGCCAAGAACGACACGGATGTGCGGCCCCTGGAGAAAACCTCTAGGGCTTCTGTTTATTCAAATGAGGAGCCTCCCAGATATACCCCAAAGGCACGAGAGGGGCCCCTGATTGGTCCCAAGGAGCTGTCCCTCAAGTGATGTCAGACTTCCTTTGTGGGCAGAGGTCCAGCCCCCAAGGATGGGCCCCTGGGGTACCCCTCTGCCATAACACAAGTGCTAGCCCCAGGAACAGGGGCTTCTCTTCCTGTTAAAGACAGGAAGGGGAGGGACAGGCTGAGGTCAGCTGTGGCCCCTTAAAGGTGCAGCTGACCCCAACATCTGCTACTCTTTTTTTTTTTTAAATTAGTAGGGGATGTTGTAAACATACATGTAGGCATAAGGCAAATGCTAACATAAGACATATATATAAATACATAGGGGGCCTCTTCCACAGAGGGAAGGGGTAGGTAAGGTGGCCGTCCATCTGGCTTTGTCCAGAGAAGCTGGAATCCTCAGCTGGTTTCTGCCAAGTGCAGGAAGGTGCAGACATCAGCCCTCTTTTGGTGGTGAAGTAGAAGTAGGCTGGAGCTCTGGCATCCCTGGTAGTTCACAGTAGCTGATAATTTAAACATAAGTGATTAGTAAAACATTCTTTTTATATATAAACATTGAAGCGAAGGTGTTAAATCTTTGCGCTTACTTTTTAAAAACATTAAGGTTGGGTGTCAAACCCTCAGCTCCTATTTCCCTGTAACGGGACTCCCTTAAACCAAACAGTGGGGGGAGAGGAGTGGAAGAAACATGGTGCAAAATTTCTTTAATTGTACAAAACCTCAAGCGACACTGCCACAGCTAAATATTGCGCCTCAAGACGCGCTTATTTTCTTTAGAAGAGCAGAAGAATTGCAGTATATTCCTTGTTTTCCTGAAGAGAACAAGGAGAACAAGAAGAGACACTTTTCCAGAGCAAGTGCTCTGGGTTTTTAGTTTTCCAATCTGTAAAATCATTTACAAAGCTCTTTCCCACTGTTTTGGGAAGATTTAAATTTTCTTAAGATATTTTCTTAAGATATATATTATAAGCATAGCTATCCTTACTAATCATGGGGTCTACTCTCCTCTCCCTCTCCTTTTTTTTTTCAATTTTTATTTTTATCTATTATTATTATTTTTTTCTTATGACATGGCAGGGCACCAGGCTGGGTCCAGGGAAGAAACAGGGCCGACACTGGGTCCATCGCTGGTACAGGCAGGCTTTCCAATTTCTCCATGGAAAAATCCACTACAGTCTTTGTTTTCCTGAAGAGAAAACAAGGGGAGACATTTCTCCAGAGCAAGTGCTCTGGGCTTAGTTTTCCAATCTGTAAAGGCATATACAAGGCTCTGGGGATTTAGTTCAGTGGAAGAGCGCTTTCCTGATGAGCGCAAGGTCCGGGGTTCTGTCCCCGGCTGGTGGGGGGGGGGGAGTGGGGAAACAACAACTATAGGTCAGAGAAAAAAAAAAACAAGGCAGTTTGGGAACAGACTGTGGAGTCAGCTTCCTGTAGCCACGGACTGCCACAGTCCATGCAGCTAGCACACGTTGACCTGCATCCTATAAAGCAAAGTATTAATTCTGAGTCAGGAAAATTGAGGTTTGCGCAGTTGTTCCAAAATGACTCTGGTCCCTTGATCTTGAAAGAGTTTATGAGAGCACAGGAGAGAAAGAATAACCTTTTTTTTTTTTCTTTTGGCTTGGAGTTTGGTGATAAGAGTCACAACTGCCTCCAGGCTGTTTACTGTGACTCCACCCACAGGCTGCAAAGAACAGTTTAACATTAAGAATTAAAGTTAAATTAGTAGTCAAAAGGCAAGTAACTTTGAATCCATGTTTTACCAACACACACGGACAGACATACTGATACTTGTGCACAAGCTTTGAGGCATGCTTAGAATTTTTTTTTTTTTAAATTGGCCATGTAAGTTTTCTGGAATTCCAGTGGCAAATGGTATTATTTTGCCCATAATAGAACCACGTGGTTGATAAAAACAAAAGGAAACCTCTCCTCACTCAACAGAAACACTCATAGATTCACACAGATGCATGCTGCAGACTCACAATGCCTGCTGCCACTGCTTTCCGGGTCGGGTTGTCGATCGCTGCCTTCGCCCCCACCCCCATAGCCCTGGCTCCACGCCAGACTCTATGCAGGTTGCCGCCGGCGCTAGGCTCCACGCAGCCCGCGCTCTCCGAGACCTGAACATTGCCAGGGCTATGACCCTCTGCGGCTCCTGCCACCACCTTGGGTCACGCATCCCCGGAGGCCAGCGCCCAGTATGCACGGCTGCTCCCTAGTCCCGGGCGGGGGGCCCTGGCTAGACTGCCGCTGCCGCCCCGCCTGGCGCCCAGAGGTGCGAAGCTGCGATCCCATCTTCTCGGGCTGCAGAATTCCCTCAGCCCTTGGTCCGAGTGCCATTGATCCGATCCGCCTCTTGGGATGCGGATTGATTCTGCCCCATTGCCTTAGATGGAGGTACCACACGCTCCGGAGTACTCACTCCCATCTTTCCCGAGGGCTACCGACAGCTCTGAACTTGCTTTTCCCGTGGGCATCCTGCCCCACGCTGGGCCGCCATTTGTGGGCTCTCTCTCTACTTCCCCTCGCTTGGGGGGAAGGGGCTTGTCCGCCCCTTCCTGGGTGGTCCTTTATCGCTCTCACATGGGAGCGATGGCCACAGGTAGCCTCAGTGGTGTGTGGTCTCAGGGTGCCCCAAAACCGCCAAGAACCACACGGATGCATGGGCCCCTGGAGAAAACCTCTAGGGCTTCTGTTTATTCAAATGAGGAGCCTCCCAGATATACCCCAAAGGAGGGCACAAGAGAGGGGCTCCTGATTGGTCCCAAGGGGCTGTCCCTCAAGTGATGTCAGACTTCCTTTGTGGGCAGAGGTCCAGCCCCCAAGGATGGGCCCCTGGGGTACCCCTCTGCCATAACACACGTGCTAGCCCCAGGAACAGGGGCTTCTCTTCCTGTTAAAGACAGGAAGGGGAGGGACAGGCTGAGGTCAGCTGTGGCCCCTTAAAGGTGCAGCTGACCCCAACAGCCCTGCTATTCAATATGAGTTTGAAGTCATTTTTCAAATAAGAGCTTTCAAAGAATTAAATAAAGCCCATTTGACCTGGCTTGCTACAGCATCAGGGTTTCCATGAGCTGGGAAAATAATCCCTCTGAGAGATCATTGATGAAGTGTGTCTGGTATGTATATATTTAATAAATGTTAGCTATTATTATGCAGAAATAGTTTGTAGCTTCTGCAAACATCAGACAGCTCTTGTATAACTGTACTGTATGTGTCTGTGTATGTGCATGTATGCCAATACTGGGGCTTGAACTCAGGGCCTCATACTCTCACTTGACTTTTCTACTCAAGGCTGTTACTCTACCACCTGAATTATACCTCCACTTTTGGATTTTTGTTAGTAAATATGAGTCTTGTGGACTTTTCTGCCCAGGCTGGCTATGAACCCACAATGCTCAGATCTCAGCCTTCTGAGCAGCTAGAATTACCTGTATGAACCAACAGTGTCTGGATGTGTCTGTATCTTTATGATATTAACAACCTTCCATAGCCAGGCACCAGTGGTTTACTCCTGTAATCCTAGATACTCAGGAGGCTGAGATCTGAGGATTGTCATTCCAGGCCAGCCCGGGCAAGAAAGTCCACAAGACTCTTTTCTCCAATAAAGTACTGAGAAAATGCCAAAAGTGGTGCTGTGGCTCAAGTGGTAGAGCACTGTCCTTGAGTACAGTCTTAGGGACAGCACCCAGGCCTGAGTTAAAGCCCCAGGACTGGCAGGAAAGAAATAACCAACAACCTTCCAGAATTCAGTCCCTCCACAGAACAACTGCTCTCCTGGGAAGCCACAAGGAGCTGTGCGGACACAGGGAATGTACAGTGACAGTGTGGCCTCATCTGCACTTAACTGATGTGAGCACAGGGCTGCCTGCCATCCCAGCCATTGTTTCCTGGCCTGTTTAAAACAATCTAGGCTTCTGAATACAAGTATGTGGCCAGGAGCTTCCCTGAACAATCAATGACTCTCAAAGTGACTGAACACATGTTTGCTCAACAGGAGCACTGGGGTGAAAGCCTCGCCGTTTTCTGGAGGATGACCTGCCACTGAGCTACCCGGCTTCATGCACAAAACCATCCTATGCTGTTGTCCAAACCTTGCCCAGTTGGCCAGTCGAGTTACCACAGCAGAAGAACCAAGATGAAGAAAGACAAGGAAGAGGATTTCTGTGCCTGGACTTTCTTTCTTTTAACTCATTAAGTTCTGCATGGACCTAGTACAGGAGTTCACACCTGTAATCTTAGCTACTCAGGAAGCTGAGATCTGAAGATCTTGGTTCAAAGACAAGCTGGACAGATAAATCTGAGAGACTCACCAGCACAAAACTGGAAGTGGAGCTGTAGTGAAAGAAGTAGAGCACCAGACTTTGAGCAAGAATTCTAAGGGACAGTAACCAGGCCCCAAGTTCAAGCTCCAGTACTAATGCACGTGTATACACACACACACACACACACACACACACACACACAAACACTTGACTGTCAGTTTATCTTAACATATCACACAGAGATTAGTTAACAACTTATTCAACTGTACAGGACTGTGTGTGATTTTTCAATCTTGACTGTCATCTTAGTTGGATTGAGAAAGCTCTAGGGGATTAAGTAAAGTACATTGCTGTATGTACAATGAGCATGCTTCCAGAAAGTTTTAACTAATTTTCTGTTTATGACTATGTATTCTCAGGTCTAAGACAAAATAAAAGAAAAATTGGAAGAGCCTGTTAGCACAGGCATGTATTTTCTCTCTTTCTCCCCCTCTCCCTCTATCCCTCACTCCTTTATTATCTTTCTCCTTCCCTCCTTCCTCTTCCCTTCTCCTCCTTCCTTCTCTCTTTCCCTCTTTTTCTCCTTCCTTTTCTTTGCCATCTGTTGTCCTTCTTTCTCTCTCAAACTCTTCTTTCTTTCTCCTTGCAATTTTCATCCTCCTGCTCTCTTCCCTCTATCCTCTATGTCCATGTCTACCTTCTTTCTCTCTTGCCATCTTTCACCCTCTCCCTCCCTCCCTTCCTCCTTCTCCTTTTCCTCTTCCTCTTCTTTTACCTCTTTCTACTTCTCATCTTCTTTCCTCCTCCTCCTTCATCTCTTCTCTTTCTCTGCACAATAATGTAAGCTACTGTGCTCCAACACCCCCTGCCCACTTCTGAAATGATAAGCAAAATAAATCATTCCTCCTTTAACTTGATTTTTTAGGAATTTTGTCATAAACTATAAAAAAAACAACTAACAGAGAAACTATACATTTAGTAAGAAGGAGAATCATATGTTGGGTTAACTGAGGCTATACAATCAGATAAAGGACTGAGAGCCACCTGAGTAGCCACCGAGCCTCCTAGGCAGACAAGGAACGGAGGATGGAGGAGGAGACTGAACCATGTTCATCAGGCCTCCCTTTGCTCTGTGCATCTTTTCAAGTGACTCTGGGAAAGTTCTGAAGGTTCTCAGATCCCAGTGCTACCCACCTAGAACAGCCATGTGCATCCTACTTGGAGTCATTGAACTTGTTTCCTGCCTCTTTCCTACTGTTCATCTAGGAGCATTCAAATGAGGAGTCATTTTTAGTTAAGCACTAATTAACCAATTAGCAACTGTCAACTGTTTTTTTTTTTTTAAAGCTCTCAAGGATTCATTGTCTCTTTTCTACACGGAATGCCTGTCTAGGAACTGTCTTATTTATGTAGAAGGCCTGTTTTTGTAAATGGAATGTAAATGAAAAGTAATATTCATTCTCTGTTCTACAGAGGCTCCAAGCAAGCCCAAGGGCTTGAACACCTCGACTTTCAATAGAAATCAAGAATAGGAAGACCACAGTGGCTTTGGCTAGTCCAAGCAGCAGCTTGACGAGGCATGTTCGCATGCCCAGGTATGTTCGCTGGCATCTGGGCGTGGATCTGCCGAGCCAGCACATCTCTGGTCACAGAAAGCCTTTGTCTCCCCGATTGCAGCTACAGAACCTTGACTAGAAAGGGCTACCTTATATCAACAACTGAAAGGGGAACACATGTTGCTTTCTGACAGTGCAGTTTATCTTGTTGTGCAGGCTTTTTGTTTTTCTTGCTGATGTGTAAATATGCCTATAAAAGAGGTTTATAGGGAAAATGTAGACTATATGTCTCCACATATGTGGGGAATCAACTAGTATCAGGACCAGGTCTAGTAGTGCAATTCATAAAAGCCAAGGGAACATTGTCTTATCAATAGACTGAAGTCCAAAAGAAGCAGAAATGCAAGCTGCCGTGGAATTAGTCTCCAGGTGCTGGTGGCATCTTCAGCAGAAGATTGAAGCTCCTATGGAGAAGGTGAACACATTCTGGCCTGGATCTCCTGACCCTTGGCCTCTGAACCATGGCCTATCAGAAGCCAGCTCACCAAGGGGAGCTTAAAGTGATTGCATGGGCTGAAGCTATAGGATCTGGAGCAGGTCAAATAGATGATAGAGGTAAGTTCTATCACACTGTTTTTCAAAAACTGGGACTATAACTGTGTTTCTTCAGCAAGCAATCTACTGAACTTGATGTGCCAATATTTGGCTATCTGCCCACCATCCTTACCACTCAGGTGAACAATGGTGGACTTTCTGAGAAGGTGAAGAACTATAGAAACCTCCTTGCTTTCTGTAGAACTGAACAGCACTATTTTAAAGACTTTGATCCAGGCAAGTTGTCTTAGAACTATATTTTAATATTGTTTCTTATACAATAATTATTTTTTATGTTAGCCCTGGGGTTTAATTCAGGACCTGGGTGCTGTCCCTGTTTTGTTTTTGTTTTTGCTTTTGCTTGAGGCCGGTACTCTACTAGTTGAGCTACAGCCCCACTTCTGGGTCTTTTTGTAGTTAATTGGACTTTTCCTTTCCCAGACTGACTTCAAAGTGCAGCCCTCAGATCTCAGCCTCCTGAGCTGCTAGGATTGTAGTTATGAACTGCCAGTGCTCAGCTTCCAATCCAATTTTTCAAGAAACATTTTCTGCATGTGTGTAATAGGGATGAAAATCCCAGAGTTCATGAGCATCTGTATTAAGCTTTCTCCTTTGTGTTGAGACATGAGAATTACTTAGAATGAAGAGGTGGCTATTTACAAGCTAGTTCAAGTTTCCTAGAATCTGACTCACTACCTGTGTAAAGGGGCATACATTTCTGTACTTTCACAAATTCACTGGAATTTTCATTTCCATTCTCAGTGCTACTATTCACTTTCCAATTATTATCCAATAATAAAAAGTATTTAGTCAACCATCAGCACCTTCAACTATAAACCAATGGTTTTAATATAAATAACAATAAAAGAAATGTATGCATATGAAAAGTATATTTTCACTAAAAACGATGTGGCACCAAAAGAGCCATCTATCTTCTGCAAAAGTATGAGGCATTTTACCTCTTATCCTGGCAATTCCCTCATCTCAATTCTTGCCTATTTCTATGAATAGCCATCTTGTCTCTGGTTCACATTTGCTGATAATTTCATCAGTCTTCTGTCTTAGCCAAAAAAAAAAAAAAATCGATTCTGGTAAATACTGAAGTTGTTCTCCCATCAATTCAATGTTTCTAAATCATTCCATTTAAATCATCTATTTCAGATTATAGCAAAGAACTGGGGCTTGAATTCAGAGCCTCATGTGCCCACTTGGCCTTTTCACTCAAGGATAGTAGTCTACCACCTCCATTTACAGTTTTGTGCTAGTTAATTGGAATTAAGATTCACAAACTTTTCTGCCCAGACTGGTTTTGAATTGGAGTTTTTAGATCCCAACCTCCTGAGTATCTGGGATTACAGACCTGACTCACAAGCACTTGGCTTAAATTTTATTGTGACAATTCATATTCCAATTACTAGTTGAATTTAATAGAGAAGCCTCTGATTTAAAGCATCAAATGCACTGGCACATGTAAGAGGCACCAGGCTAGGGACTAGGCACTGAAGCAAGAACAGAATTTGCTTTTGTTCAACAAGATGCTGTGGTCCCATGGATAGACCCCAACAAGAAGACTGGCCGTAACACAGCTGACCTATAGAACTGAATTCTCCAGGTAAGAACCTAACTTGGCAAGCATTGAAGAAAAATGGAAGAGAGAACTTATTAGACACAGAAAATAGCCATTCGGGGCATTTAAAAGAGTGATTTCAGTGGGGTTAAACTGTCTAAATCTCCTAAATCAGGTGGCATCAACTCTGAAAATACTTCCTTACTTCCCAAACTCCAAATTAGAGTTTGACATCATGTTTGGTTTTAATTGTCTGAACTTCAGTTTATTGACTTGCAAAAAATGACATGTGTATTTTTTTCTTTTGACAAGGAATAATTAAAATGTCATAATTTTGAGGTGTATATGGAGTTATTTTTTCTAAATTCCCAAAAAGATTCTACAGTGGGGATAGAACTTAACCCATCCGTGTGAACACCAGATTCACCCTTTCAACCATTCTCTCCCATCTGTCCTGTTCCCTCCCTCCCCCAGACTCATTTCACATTTCCCACTTCCTTTATCACATATGGACATGGAACATTCTGGTGGTATCTGTCCTTGATTCCCTTTTCCATTCATCTACCCAACCTCCACTAGCTACTGCCTCTTTACAATTGCAGCTCAGCGTCCTGATACTCATTTTATGAAACTGTCTACGAGTTGATCAAAGGATTTAATCCATGGAGTTTCATTCTTGCATATACTCTAGTCAACTAAATTACTGCCTCAGCTTCCTCAGTTTACTGGCAAATCTCAGCATAGAGAACCAACATGCTTGGGAGCACATTTAGTTCATAGCAAGAATGAGAACAAAACCCTGAACTCTAGATTTGCCATTTTAGGGCCATTTTATTACAACACAGCTGCCTTCTTAATTAGCTATAAAATCATAAAAGGTCATTTTTGAAATAAAAGTTGTAAGTAAAAAATTCTTTAGTACATCTCAGATGTCTAACTTTATTTGTAATAAATGCTAGTCTGTACACTCAGTTTTGTCATTTAGGACATTCAAGAAAGTTTTACCCAGAGTCATTGTTCAACTTGAGTGGAAAGCTATGTGGCAAGCAGTGTTAAGTCAGCAACATGCTAGTGTACATTAGTGCAAACTCTTTCTACCTACATGCTTTTTCTGAGCATTCCCTTTTGCAAAGCAAATAGCTCCTGCTCTTTGTTGCCATAGAAGATGGTTCAAAAGATGGAAAGAGTTAAAAAAGTAAAGGACATGTTTTGATATTGCAATCAAACCTTTGGTTGAGAAGTGAGAAAAACATTCATGAGCAATACAGCTCTCTGACTGAATTTTCTTCTATTTTTTTAAATTTTAAGATACAGTGAGAGAGGGAACTATTCTCAACTTCCTTCTCTCTTCCACCCCCTCGTTCTATCCTAAGTATAAATAAATACCTTTGTCTTAATAACAGCATCAGAATCTAATCACCTCTTACATCTAAACTGTTAAACAGTAAGGAGTCCCTTTCAATTTTAGGAGGCATGTACACACATACACACACACACACACACACACACACACACACACACACACACACTGCAAACCTCTGGGCTCAGCCTCCCAAGTCACTAGGATTACAGTATTGATCAACTCTTCCCAGCTTCTTTCTGCATTTTTTTGATCTCCCAGCTTTAAATTTTATTTCATTCTTGTTTATTCAGAATAGAGGCCAACATCATCACTATCATCCAAAAAACTGTGTGTGTGTGTGTGTGTGTGTGTGTGTGTGTGTGTGTGTGTGCTGACATTGGGTTTAAACTCCCAACCTCTCTCTGTTTTTGTCCCTGACAGCTGGCACTGTACCACACGAGCCACATCTCCACTTCCTGACTGCTCGCTGTTTAACTGGAGACAAGGTTCTTGTGGACTTTTCTCCTGCAACTGGCTTTGAATCACGAATCTCAGATCTCATCCTCGTGAGCAGCTCTTCTGGTACCTTTATGACATCACCCAGCCTCTGTGGCCTCCCGGTCCTTGTTCCCAAAGCACTCAAAACACCCTCTCTGTTCTCTCTTGGGCTTCTGGTCCTTTGCTATTCTTTTAGGAATCTTATTGCGTGCTCGTCTCATTTTTTATGTTTCTTCTCAGTTTTCAATGATTTCTTCTCCAACCACCCACATAAAAAGTGTTTAAGTCCTTCATTTGGTGACATTCCCAGTCTCTTTGAGCCTGCTTTGTTCTGTCTTCAGAATATCGATCTCCACTGAACGTAGTATACATTTTCTTTTCTTGTGTTTATCTCTTGTTTGCAACTGGATGTTGAGCTCTCACAGATCTGGACCTTCTTTTATTCATTGTTATAATCAATACTTAACTTATCAATGCCTGGCATATAGGATGTCCTTAATTAACATTTATCAACACACACACAGAGCAATCCATTATTTCAAAAGATACTTGCTTAGCAACTAGTTCATGAATATCCCTTCTCTCTATAAACTCACAAATAGATGATGAATAGCATCAATCATCTTTTCTGATTTCTCTCACCAATGTCTATTTCCCCTTAGATAAACTGAGCCGAAGTGCAACACCGAATTAAAAATGACCTTGCATTTTGAGACCTACCCAGGCATAAGACTTCTCAAGACTGTCTCAACCAGTGTCTGGGTATAGTAGTATGCATCTGCCATCCCAGCAACAAAGGGGAGCAGAAATAAGGCTAGTGCAGGCATAAATGTGAGGGCCTGTCTTGAAAAGAACCTTCATAAGAACGAACTAGCAGAGTGACCAGGGGCAGACGGCCTGCTTAGCAGGCAGGAGGTTTCTGAGAAGTTTCCTGATCCTGTGCTTTGCTGTTAAAGAATTTCAGCTGCCCTCTTGTTCCTACAGGGGAAATAAAACTCCATCTTGAATGGAATTATGTGCACTAGATTTATATTCAAGTAGGTGGTAAGGAGCAAATGCTTGACCTGTGATCACTTCAGTATCATGAAACATGGTAATAAT
Organism: Perognathus longimembris pacificus; assembly: GCF_023159225.1. Classification (NCBI taxonomy): domain Eukaryota; kingdom Metazoa; phylum Chordata; class Mammalia; order Rodentia; family Heteromyidae; genus Perognathus; species Perognathus longimembris. Next base: position 58,285,837 of record NC_063161.1, on the reverse strand, counting down.
TAAACAGAATAATGATTCTCCATACATTTTTCTGAATTCTTCTACATTTTTTTGGTCTGTAGATTTCTGCTGTATGATTTTTTTTTTTTTTTTTTTTGGCAGGGGACTTGCTGAATGCTCTTTGGGGAGCTGCTGGTAATCTTAGCTTTTAGTCCTATTGGGTTGCATCAGCATGACACCTCTTTAAAAACAGTGAGAGCTTGCACTATTCCTTTCCCTCCAAAGAGATCCCCACTTACAGAAGGCTCAGTGGAGAATGCAGCAATCAGAGTCCATGCTGAGCTAGCCAGATCCTACAGAAAGCCCCAGGAGGCAAAGTCTCAAAGTAACTTCATGGTTTTTACATTTTCATCTCTCTATCTTTTTTGCTGTTGTGAAATCCTAATTTAAAAAGTAGGATCCAAACTCCACTCAAATACAGCAACTGAATGTATGCAATGCCCTGCCTCTAAGGACCTGTGGAGAAGTAATATGATTTCATTTTAGCCTTGCGGTAGTTCAGGCACTTAAAATGAAGTAGAATCCTGGGTTTCTTTCACCTAGCAATTGAGTGAGTGACTTTGATTTTTTAAGGCTTTATTTTTGCCTTTATTTTTAACTCTCTTTATGACCTTTAACTTCTCATGCCTGGAATACTTCTGTTTGAACCATCTATTGCATGGTTTGGCAATTGAAGTCGGAATATGCAGAGGCTGGCCTTCAGCAGAGTAGAACTTGCTTGAAGGTAAGGATGATATTATTGTATAAGTTCTTCCATAATCTTTTTTTTTTTTTTTTTTTTTTTTTTTTTTTGGCCAGTCCTGGGCCTTGGACTCAGGGCCTGAGCACTGTCCCTGGCTTCTTCCCGCTCAAGGCTAGCACTCTGCCACCTGAGCCACAGCGCCCCCTTCTGGCCGTTTTCCATATATGTGGTGCTGGGGAATCGAACCAAGAGCTTCATGTGTAGGAGGCAAGCGCTCTTGCCACTAGGCCATATTCCCAGCCCCTCTTCCATAATCTTGAACTATATCCTTGCAAGCTACCACAAATCAAATGGTCTAGTGATAGTGTAAACCTTTTGCTACCAAATATAACAGCTGAACCTCAGGTTTCTTTTCCATGACAAATAGAAACAAAGAAAAAAACACACCAAGCATCTTGAGTCACTGCCCAGATATCAGTCAACTGACATTAGGGGCAGAGAAGATCGGGGCCACCAAAAGTAAGAGTGTTAGGCCTCATCTTTGAGTCAGGCTCTGATGAAAGTTCCTGGTAAGTGGGGGTTTTTAGTATGTTCTCTACCAAAGAGATGATTGGCTCTTTTCCCTATATTGCTGGGTTGTTGGTTTTTGTTTTTGTTTTTTATCAATCTCTTAATGAATTAACACTTTTCCTTTGCAGTTTTTCATCAGCTAACAGTGATGCCCATCATTAAAAAATTGTTTCATATTTAGACATCCTTAATGCTGATTTTTTCGAGATAGCATATATCTGCATTTTTTTTCCCAAGTCCTGGGGCTTGAACTCAGGGCATGGGCACTGTCCCTGAGATTCTTTTTGCTAAAGGCTAGCACTCAACCGCTTGAGCCACAGAGCTAGGTCTGGCTATTTCTGTTTATATGGTACTGAGGAATCGAACCCAGGGCTTCATGCATGCTAGGCAAGCACCGTACCTTTTGTTGTTGTTGTTGCTTAGGTACTGGGGTTTGAATTCAGGACCTAGTCGCTGTCCTTTAGCTTGGACACTCAAGGTTGGTGCTCCACTTCCAGATTTTTGTTGGTTAATTGGAGTTAAGAATTTCAGTGACTTTCCTCTTCCCAGCTTTCTTGGCTTTGAATCAAGGTCCTCAGACTTCAGCTTCATGAGTAGCTAGGATTCCAGTCGTAAACCACCACCAGACTGCATATATCTGCTTTTGCCCTCATCTTTCACTTACATGGAGTGCAGTGACCAGGATACTGATTTTCTTTCTTCTTTGCGGCCTTCAAGATTACTTTACCTGGGGTTGGGAATATGGCCTAGTGGCAAAAGTGCTTGCCTCGGATACACGAGGCCCTGGGTTCGATTCCCCAGCACCACATATATAGAAAATGGCCAGAAGTGTCGCTGTGGCTCATGTGGCAGAGTGCTAGCTTTGAGCAAAAAAAGAAGCCAGGGACAGTGCTCAGGCCCTGAATCCAAGGCCCAGGACTGGCAAAAAAAAAAAAAAAAAAAAAAAGAAAGAAAAGAAAAGGAAAGATATTTTACCTGACAGTATCTGCTTGGCTCTGGGGAGAAGAGTGCCTCAGAGACATTCTGAAGATGAGGAAGGATACATCAGGAGGTGATGGTCCCAGAATCCCCTTCACCTGCCTCTTCTGTACCACCTGGTTTAATCCTCACACACACAACTGCACAGAATTCATTCCTTTCCCCGTACACCTGAGTACCCCTCAAGACCACCCTGAACTGAAGCTGCAATTGTTCTGTGTTCAGTGTAAAGTCCATTTATTCATTCACATACTAATGTACTTAGTTCTTCATGAAATCTCTCCACACACAGAAAGCAATTTCTTAGAGCACGGCTTCAGGCATCTCATGTCTCCTTCAGACCAATTTGATAACAATTGTATCTACAGTAACTCTAATAATGTTTGATACCAGTAACCCATTGCTTGCTTTGTACCATCAAAAGAAAATATTGTCAATCACCCTTAACTTTTGGCCAGTCTAACTACCTTCTCTTTCAAAAAAAAAATAAAAATCTTTTTGTCTGTTGTGGAGTTTAAACTCACGGCCTGGGAGCTGTCCCTGAGCTTTTATGCTCAGGGCTAGTCCTCTACCACTTTGAGGCACAGTTCCACTTCTGGTTTTCTGGTAGCTAAATGGAGATCAGAGTCTCACAGACTTTCCTGCCTGGGTTGGCTTTGAGCCATGATCCTCGTGTCTCAGCCTCCTGAGTAGCTAAGAATACAGACATGAGCCACTAGCACCTGGCTATCTTCTTTTTCCCAGAGAAACTTGGGCCTTACAGAACTTAAGAAACTTGTTCCATTCACTTAACTTTTCAGCAAGAAAGCTTTGCTGCACATGAGGAAGAGTAATATTATGTCATCTGTAGGGAAATGGAGGGATATGAAGACAAAAATCTGTGAAGTCAGGCTCAGAGAGACATTTGTGTTTAAGTTCTAAACATATATGAAAACATACATAGAGTTATATACATATTTACACAAACCTATTAATTGAACGAATGGTATATGCAGGGAAGGATTGTAATGGTGAAACTCCTATGAACCAGTAATTTATAGTTTAGCAAAATGGATCCCAGGAAGCTGGAACATGTGTTGTCTGGGAACAGAGGAAAAAGGTTCTAGGGGAGAGGGCAGAAGAATGGAGAGAGGAAGGATGGGAGAAGACAATGTCCATAGGAGACAATGGAACCAGGTGACCTGAGGGGAGGGGTGGGGTTGTAGGAGATGGGGGGAATGATGGAAGGGGTGACATGGATCAAAATGCACTGTACTTCTAAACTGACATGTGGAATTGAAACCCCTTTGTACAACTTCCTAAGGGCAATAAAAAAATAAATAAAATAAAAATAAAGCACATGAAAGCCCCATATAGTCTACCTCGGTCTTCTTATTCATTTTTATTTTTTGGCCATTGTTTAAACTTTATATCTGTATGCTTGTAAGGAAACAAAAACTTCAAGATTTAGAGTATGATACCTCAAATGAAACAAAGGAAATTAGCAACATAAAGACAAGAATAAAGAATATGTATAGGACAAATTGTTTGTTGTGAGGTTTCAAATGCTAGTGTTTTGGCTTTAAAATTCAGATACCAATATCTATTATAACATTCAAATAAAACACATTTCCAAAGTTATTATTTGTGGAATGCTGATGGCTCATACATGTAATTCTAGCAATTCAAGAGTCTGAGATCTGAGGACTGAGGTTCAAAGCCAGCTTGGGCAGGAAAGTCCCCGAGACTCTTATCTCCAATTAACCAGCACAAAGCCAGAAGTGGACCTATGACTTAAATGGTAAGCACTAACCTTGAGAAAAACAAAACAAAACAAACAAAACAGGGAGAAGAGTGACAGTGCCCAGGCATGAGTTCAAGTCCCCATAGTGGCACACACAAAAATTCTGATTAAACAGTTCAAAACCTAGTCATACTTACATCGTTCACTTTCTAGTCTGAATCAGGAAGTGAAAGGCTTTGTACCAAAGTGAGGAAAAGTTCCCCTCCCCTGCTTTGCTTTCTAGCTCCTCCTGCAATTGGGACAGATGCTGGCAATTTGATGACTGCATTGTTCTTTTTTTCCCCAGGAGTTTGCCTAGGTTTGTTTCTCAGTATATTGAAAGAAATGTCTAATTTGATCTTTGAATTTTATTCTCTTTTGTTTGTAGGCAGGGGACAGTTTAGCATTATTCCAAAAAAAGAGAAAGTCCTTATTTTGAAAAGGGGGAAAATGTTCATTTTTCTCCTTTTTTTCTGTCTTTGTTTTTGTGTGTGTTGGTGGAGTTTGAACTCAGGACTTCGCACTTGCTAGGCAGGTCCTCTACCACTTGAGTCATACATACAACCAGCTTTTTGTTCTGGTTATTTTTAAGACAGGCCCTCTTTTTTTTTCTTTTTTAAAAATTTATTTTATTAATTAAATTTTGTTGACAAGGTGTTATGCAAAAGGGGTACAGTTACATAATACGGCAGTGAGTACATTTCTTGTGCTATCTTACACCCTCATTTTTCTTTCCCTTCCCTAGATCAGGTAGGCATATATACAATATCCAGTGTACCAAAATCATATACAGTAGCCACATAGGGTATGCCAAAGGAAATTCACCTAGAACATTAAACGTAACACCAACAAAAGAATCCTCCTGTGTCCTTCTCTTGGAGTTGTTTTTGCTTATCCTTGTCTTATATGATCATGTGTACATAGCTATTGTGATCCACTGATAGGTCTATTCTAGACCTTTTTATGTTTAGTAGTTGTTTGGTTTTAGATACATAATGTAAGGTCACTGACCCAAACCTATGGAAATACCATTTGAAAAGGAGTTTGTTGTTTTGCAGACCCGGTCTCTACTGTCATTTACCCGCCCCCCCCCCCGCCCCACCCAACAGTCATATATCAAGGAAGGCCCTTGTTTGTTGATTGGGTATGCACCTGAGCATCCAACTAGCTTAGGCTTCCCATGGACGCTGAGCTCACAGGCATGCACCACTATGCCTCACTACCCTCTGCAAGACGGATCTCACAGATTTGGCTTTGTCAGTTGACCTGCATAGCTTGAGATGACAGGCATGCAAGTAATGCACCCAACTATGAACTGAGATGGAGTCTTGCAAACTTTCTTCCCTAAGCTGGGCTTGAACTTCAGTCCTCCAGGTAACAGATGCCTAAGTAGCTAGGATTGCAAGTTTGAGTCACCAGCCCTTGACTGAAATGTCATATTCATGATTTAGAAGTTATTTACAGGATTCTATTAGATTATTCTTGTCTTGTAATATGCCTTTCTATTCAGACAAACCACAATGGATTAGGAATTAGGAAGGAGTTTCCCAATTTAACCATTAAAAAATGGAACTGTAGATTTTGAATAATAGTATAGGTTGGGAAACCACACAACAAATCTGTGTAACAATGAGATTTTGTTGCTTGTTTCAAATTTATAACATAGAAAATGGGATAAAAATAGCATTCTGTTATTTGGTACTTAGAAAAAGATTAAGGTTTATGAAAATTAATTCATGGAGTTTTACCCATTGGTGTCATCTTGAAATTTTAGGTTGTCCACTACACATTTTTAATTCTGCAGGAAGAGCTGATTTCCAAAGCCATTTATAATTGACAACAGTGATTGAACACGGTGATTAAATACAATTTTCCTTGTTAAAAAACTAGTAATATATAAGGTCAAGAGAATCAAGCTTATTCTTGGCACTTTTAGCCATGATGGATCAAATATTTTCTGAAAAATAATTACTGATGATTAAACATCTTATTTTAACCATCTCTGTTATTTGCCAAATAAACTTTAAAAAATTAATAGTGTGTGTGTGTGTGTGTGTGTGTGTGTGTGTGTGTGTGTGTGTAGCTTGAACTCAAGGCCAGTTGCTTAGTGTTTCCATTCCAACTGGCACTCTACCCCCTAAGTCATATCTCCACTTTTGGCCTTTTGCTGGCTAATGGGAGATGAGAAATGAGGGAATTTTTCTTCCTGGAGTGGTTTCAAATTATGATCCTGAGATCTCAGCCTCCTGAATAGGCAGGTTTACTGGTGCCCAGCTGGTAGACTATATTAGGTGTGTACGTGTGCACGCATGCAAACACACATGTGCACATGTGTACCTGTGTGTCTAGTACTGGAGTTTGAACTTATGCTCAAAACTTACCATTCTTGTTTGGCTTTATCATTTAGACTGGTGTTCTGCCACTTGAGCTACACCTCCATCTCCTCTTAAAAGTGTTTTTAAATTGTCAGTTGTAGAAGCAGATTCTACTTCAGGTTGCACTAAATCAATATTTCTTCAATTTCTTTGAACTTGTGCTCACCTATTCTTGTCACACAAGACAATTTATTAACTTCAAATTCAGGGTTAACTGGAGATAAGCAATATAGTGAGAGTAAATGTTTGTGTCTGCATGTAGACGTTACTTACGTGATGTAGTTGATAAATACACAAGTATATACATATATACACACATACATATATACAGCACCTACTCAGCAAGAACTAAGACAAAGCACTCAAACCATTGGTTGTGTTTTTGTTGTGGTTGTTGTCGTCTGTTATTATTTCCAATATTCTTAACTCCTTTAACAAATTGTTTCCATCAATAAGGTTGGTAGTCTGAAATGCTTTCCTCTGGATGCATTGCTTTGGCTACTGCAATAGCCAAAGCCAAATTACCTCAGTATCACTTCCTGGCTTCTGTGTGCCTAACAAAGGAGCCACTTGGACTTTAAAAAACTGAATGTAAGTATAATATTTTAAATTTCTAATTTTTTTCCCTGTTAGTTGGGAATAGTAGGACAAGTGCTTAATTTGAAATATCAATGAGGATATGGATAGCTTTCTATCACTGTCACATTACCATGAAGTTTACTTAAACACAAATTTGCCAGAGTGTTGGTGGCTCATGCCTATTATGTTAGCTACTCAGGAGCTGAGATCTGAGGATCCCGGCTTGAAGCGAGCCAGAGAAGAAAAGTTCAACAGATTCTTATCTCCAATTAACCAGAAAAAAGCCAGAAGTGGAGACATGGCTCACGTGGCACCATCCTTGAGGGGGAAAAGCCAAGCAAGAGTGTGAGGCCCCAAGCTCAAGCACCCATACTGGCACAAAATCCCCAAACCACAACAACCACAAAGACACACAAACTTGTTTTGCAGTTCTGGAGACTAGAAATAAAAAATTTACTAGTTGATTAGAAACACAGGCATTGGTTGCACTTCTGCAGCATTTGTGGGTTAAGACTAAGGATCTCTGTGATCATCTCACGGGTCTATGGAATATCTGCAGTCTTTGGGGGTAATATCTTGTCTTACATTTCCCAGGTTCTAGAGAAATCCTGAATTCCTTAGCCCATGGCTCCCAGCCAGCAATTATATTACCTTACCATTTCCTTCCCATCTTTTCATCTTTCACCTCCTTGTATGAACTATATTGGTGACATTGGGACTGCTAGTTTAATCTGACCATTTCAGGATTCCTTTAATTAATCACATCTACAAAAAAATTCCCTTTTTAAAGTAAAAAATGACAAGTCACACTTTCCAGAGATTATAATGTGGTACCTCTGGGAGGTTATTATTTTGTCTATTTTATATATAATATCATTACAGAATAACATTCTACTATTTTATTTAATAAAATAACCCACACTCTACTTTGACTTAAAAATGAACCCTTTGAAGACTACTTTTCATTTCTTCTTTTGACTTATGCAGTATTCAGAGAGTGAAGAATGATAAAATACAATAAAATGTCATGATAAGCCCAGATTCGAGCCTCAAAATGCAGCTAGGCTCTAAGAACATCTCTGTCATGTTTATGCATTGTCAGCCAAGGACAGCAACGACACCACTACATATTTCTCCATGGAAACCATGCAGCTCTTCCAATGTGCTGGAAAAGTAGCTACATCCATAGACAAATGTGAGCGTGGCTTTGTTCCAGTGAGAAACCTTGCCACATGGGGGTGGGGGAGAACCATGGAAGTGGCGACACTGATCAAGATGCATTGCACCCACAGATTGGTGTGATCAATTCAAATCCCTTTGTACAACGACATAGGATAATTTTTTAAAAAGAGAGACTTAAGTCCTAGGCAATTTTGCATGTCTGACATATTATTCCTGTTTTTTTAGAGTAATTTATATTTGTAGATTATAAGAAGATAGGCAGTGAGTTTGTCTGTTATCCTTCTTCTAAGGTATCAAAATACTCTCACTAGGCTGTGACTAGAATTACAATATTTTACTTCTCACATTCTGTAAGCTAACACAAGCCAAGCAAATGACCATTCAAAACTGCAAAAAAGGCTGGGAAATGTAATATTTCTCTGTCTAGGTATAGGAACATAGACACCAATGAACACTAGCTTTTCTACTAGAAGCTGCTCTTTGTGACTGTTCTTTTGTCCCCACACATGTCAATTACACTCTCTTCTAAAGTTCAGCTCAAAGTCTACAACTTCAAAGTGATGTGAGATGTTTATGCGATATCAGCAATAGTTTCTCATCGTCCTATGAATTAGTAAGTTAGCATCTGGTTCAAAGCCAGCCCAGACAGGGAAATCCATGAGACTCATATCTCCAATTAACCAACAAAAAGTTGGAAGTGGGGCTGTGGCTCAAGTAGTAGAGCACTAGCCTTGAGTGAAAAGTTAAAGACAAACACCCAGGTCCTGAGTTCAAGCCCTGGTTCTAGTACAACAAAAAGAAAGAGAAAAGACAAGGAAAAAAAGCCCAGTGAGCAGGAAGGCACCTACAGGCCTCAGCTGTAGCCCCAGGGTATGGCTCAAGCACCGTATCCCTTTGCCCTCTTAGGAGCCCAGCATCGTGCCCGGGTCCCTGGGAAGCTGTAGCTTCCTTTGTATTGATCATCACCTTCATTGTAACTTTGGGAATTGGTTTATACCTCAGGGTCTCTTTTGTTTTGTTTCAGAGCTTATAAAATTATGGATATCAAGGTCTTCTGTATATGTGGCTCTATGTTGAACTTCCTTTGGATTTATTTATTTTCCCACTTAAAGCCACTAGACTTAGGCACTAAATAAATATAATTAAATAAATGAAATACTGTAACATCCTTGACAACCTTATATGCTAGCTACTACTGTTAATGAAACACAGGCTATATATGTATCAGGTGATATACATATTTCTTTAGAAAATGAGGTTCACCAAAATTAAATTACTAAGTGGCAGAGGAGGAATGTGAAATATATATTTAATATACATGAATTATATATGCATTATATGATATATTCATCCATATACACCTATATAGCAGCATATGTATGTGTGTATACATATATAAAACAACTTTCAAATATTTCTTTAGAATATTTAGGGGAATTTTGCATAATCTCATTAAATCTTCGCAAAAGCTTTGGTAGGAAGGCAATAGTGTTCATTCCAATTTTTAATGTATGTGATGTGCTTCAGTACTGGAGCTTTAATTCAGGGCCTCAAGCACTTGATTAGCTTTTTGGCCAAAGGCTGGCATTGTTCTATTTGATCCACACCTCCACTTCTGTCTTTTTGCTGGTTACTTACAGATGAAAGTCTCCAATTTGTCTGCCTGGGCTGGCTTTGAACCAGGATCCTCAGATCTCAGCCTTCTGAGTAGCTAGTGAGCCCCCAGTGCTCACATTAACTCCATTTTATAGGTGAGTGTAAACTCCCAGGCCCATGAAAGGCACCTGAGTCTATCTTCCTGGATTAGAGTGGGTAGTCGCTCAGCCCAGCCCCCATCCATGGGTTAGGATTAGAATACTCAGTAACTGTGGCCTAAGAAGGAGGGAAAATCCTGGAAACTAAGTTTGATGAATCACATCATTTGCTATGTGCCTGGCAAATCCTCACCAGTTCCTGGAGGTCTGTAGACTTAAACATTTGAACCAGCAAAACCTGTGCAGGTTCTTGGAAAAGTACCATCCTTGCTGGGGTCCCAGATGCTCAACTTTCGTTGATTCAGGCAGGATAGCAGAAAGTTGGGTGCTCATGGGAGAGGAAGGCAAGATTTGTTGGTGCAGGCAATATGGCTACATTTGGACTTATGGTCTGAAAAATGTTTACTTAGTTCTCAATTGCTAGAATGTTTTCCAGAGTTCAAGAATGAGTTTTCTTTATATTCATCTCTAAGAAATAGAAAAATAGCTGGGTGCTGGTAGCACAAGCCTTTAAATCCAGCAGGAATCTGAGATCTGAGGGCCACATTTTGAAGACAGCCTGGGAAAGAAAGTCTGTGAGACTCTTATCTCCAAATAATCACCAAAAAGCAAAAAAATGGAGCTGTGGTTCAACTGGTAGAACACTAGCCTTGAGTGGAAAAAGCTCAGGCATAGTGCCCAGGCCATAAGTTCAAACCCTGGGACTGGCACAAAGCAAAAAAAAAAAAAAAAGAAAAGAAAAAAGAAATGAACTATTTAATTTGCTCCTCAAGAGGCAATAGGCATAAATATTTCTATCCTGGTATTTTTAGCTTTGAGTAGTGGTTGACAAGCTATGGCCCATGGACCATAAAATGAGGTGCCATCTGTTTTTGTAGACAAAACCTACCAGAACATAGACACCCAAAGCCATCTCTGGCTACAGCCCCATTTTGATTCAATTCCTTGGCTTCCAGGTGAGCTAGAACTATTTTTTTAATTGTTTGAGAAAAGGATGAGCCACAAGGCAGCTAAGGGGCTTTCACAGTTTGTGTTACTTTCTCACATTCATCATCACAATGTATTTGTTGTTGTAGCATCAGGCTAGCGTTCTGTGTTTCTCTAAATTGGAGCAGTCGTCTTCTCTCTTGGAATAATGATAGAATGGAGACTCTAGAACAATCAGTGTTAAGATGGAGGAGGACTTTAGAAACAGTGACTTGAAATTCCTTCATGAAGGGACACCAATAAAATAGTTCATGTTCCCTAAAAGTCTTCAATAGCTGAGAAAATCAAGATGACACTGGAATGGTTCATACGGCACACAAAGAATAATAAAGAGTAACATTTACAAAACACGTGTGAAATGTGTTGAGGCAGGACTCCTGTCCACCTAGTTAATCAGTACTTGGTGAAATATTTTCCTAGTGTCTATGCAGCACTCGAATTTACCCAAAGTTACACAATTCCATTTCTATTGACTCTGCTGTGCAGATCAAATGCTTCAAATTGTTAAAATAAAATCAACTGTTTTATGCAGAGAAAGGCAAAGATAAATTCCTTTGCAATATGTTAGAAATGATGAAATAACATTCAAAGACCTGTGCTGATAAATCTATTTACCACAGATGAAAAACTCAAGTGACTAGAAAAAATTCAATTTGAGTAGAAAATACATACTATTGGATTCTTCATGCTATTGGATTCTTTACAGAATAGCAATGTACCACCAAATAGAATGTGATTGTACACAGCAGTGAATATGTGCTTAGAAAGAAGATTTCAGAAACACACTTGGAGGTTGTAATTTGAATATGAATATATTCTTATTTATCATTTCACTTATTTTAGGAATTTTAAATGCACCAGAAGAAATCACTTGGTGAACTGATTAAAGAAATAACAACAACACGATTTTTTCTTCCTTGTGAGAGATGTCCAGTAAACAAGTTCCAATTTACAGACTGATTATTAACCAAGTATGTTCTTTGACTGAAGAGATAATCTCTTGAATACAGAGCCTGGTTTTGCAAGGGACACAGACACGCCACCAAATGGAAAACATCTGCAAAGGAACAACTGGGCCCTTTTGTGAAAACAGACTGAATGAATTAGAGAAATTTAATGCTGGAAAAAAAGAGTTCTAGGAGGATCTGTGGAAAGGAGTTTGTCACTATGCGCTAAGGAGTAGAATTAGGACCGATGTTCTATAAATGGAGTTGAAATTTAAGGAAAGAAGATTTTAGGTGGTTGTGTGGAAAAACTAAAGCAGAAGACTCCAAATATGAAAAGGGTAGTTTTCCACTTCTGGGATGTGCCTAGCAGTTATTTGGTGAGACAGGAATCTGAATGTTTGAGAAATAACAGGTAATGAAATCATGACTAACACACAGTAAATTTGCTTCTAATAAAAATGAAAATAAAACACAGATCAAGATATATTGTATTCATAACCTGCATTGTTAAATGGCAACTCCTTTTACATCTAAGGATAATAAAAATACACACAAAAAGAAACTAAAATAGTGTACTGACAAAAATGTGTTTCAAAGAATATCTAAAAATTGTGCATGAGTTTATCTTTCTTCCACAAAACAACAACATGCAATTAGATATGAACCCAAGACATTATTGACAAAAATAAAATTAAAGTAGAAAATATCATTATACACCTATAAAATAAATGTGTGTATTCATCTATAATGTATATTCGTGTGCATAGAACATATATATGTATACATAGTGGGTATATATGAATATATAGTGCATGTATATATGCACAGACATGCATTTGTGATTATTTACCATATACTCATACATATAGATAAATACATATGTATATATTCACATATATACCTCTCTATAGAAATAAACGTGTACATATACACACCCATATATATTTATATTTAAGTATCTGTACAAATATTCTACCACAGATATGGATATATGCATACATATGCACTTTTTTATTCCTTCAGCAATGACTTCTAGTTTCCTTTAGCTTTACACCTTGTTGATATATGGTAGAACCCATCTCCATTCATTGTGCTCCAATGTAATATTCCTTTAATAAAAACTTTAGTTAGATTCTTGGTCATTGATTTTCTAAAATAAGAGTCACCTTTAGGGAACTCTACTTCTCTTATTAGAAGTACCGAGGGACACTGACATTTGGGTGATATTTAGTCTCCTTACCCATTTCTTCATTTAATTGGATCTCATTTAATGTGAAATCCTTTTGGTTCTCACACCCTGTTGCCATCCTAGCCTAAACCACTAACCTCCCATCTAAACTCGTATGTATGAGTGCACTTCCCTCTCCTCACTCACCACTGCCCTGTCCTGGGCCGCACCATCTTCTCCACAGGGTAGTGATGCAGTAAGTCAGAACACAGCACAGAACGATGCTCAGAACCAACAACTCTCATGTAATTAAGAATAACATGAGGGCTGGGGATATGGCCTAGTGGCAAGAGTGCCTGCTTCATATACATGAGGCCCTGGGTTCGATTCCTCAGCACCACATATACAGAAAATGGCCAGAAGTGGCGCTGTGGCTCAAGTGGCAGAGTGCTAGCCTTGAGCAAAAAAGAAGCCAGGGACAGTGCTCAGGCCCTGAGTCCAAGGCCCAGGACTGGCAAAAAAAAAAAAAGAATAACATGAGGTCTTGGTGGATAGGCCTTGCCTACCAGCCCCTGCTCTGACTCTTTTACATGCAACGAGCTAACGGTCAGCTGGCTGAGTCCATGCCACACACAAGAGCATGCTCCCACCCGAGAACCACACACAGCTCTTCTGCAACAATGCTACCTGTCCAGTTGTGCAGATAGCTTATCCAGTCCTCTCACTCAAGAATTTCCAGCGCTACTTTGTCTTAGAGAAGACTTTCTTCCATACCCAAATACTCACGTCTGCCTGCAATAACGCTTCCTATCTCTTATCATCTGACCCAGTATCTGTTAACTTCCCCCTTGCTCTGGCTGGGATGCGTTCCTGTGAGAAGGTGGCGAGTGCTAATCACGCACATCTTGTTCACTGTGATCCCTGGCACGCCCCCTCTGCTGCCCTGGCGCTGGCACACTGAGCCAGTGTCTCAGCATCTGTTGTCTACAGCAAGGGCCCCAGCACACAGGGGATCCTCACAAAGGATTTATTGAATGTGGACTTATATTTCTTCCCAAGGTCATATATCATGTATATGCTCAGATGCTTTAATTTATTTCAATGCATGATTTTCGAGTTGTAGATTTGTTTTCTATTCAACGCTATGGTTCATGGGATAGAATATTAAATAGATAGATAGAATAAAATAGATAGAATTAAATAGATAAAATAGTAAATTCAACATAATGTCTAATGTGCATGTAGTCACGTACTTTGAATTTTTTGGCAGCACTCAGGGTCTTGCCCTTGTGAAGCTGGCACTCTACCACTGAGCCACACCTCCAGCCCTTTTTTGCACTCTGTGCTAGTGCTTGGGTTTGAACTCAGGGCCTTTGAATTCCCACTTGGCTTTCTTGCTTATAGTGCTCTACCACCTGAGCCATGTTTCCAGTTCACTATCTTGCTAATTAAGTGGACACAGAGTCTCAGGTACTTCCTGCTTGAGCTGGCTTTGAACTGTGAGTCTCAGATCTCAGCCTCTTAAGGAGCTAGGATTGCAGTTGTGGGACACCAGAGCCTGTCTTACACTGGTTATTTTTGAGATAGAATCTTTGCTTCCTGCCTGGATGTTTAACTCGACTGCAATCCATCTATCTTAGGCATCTTTTTATAGCTTGGATGACAGATGCACTCACACCCAGCTTCTTCCACTGAGATAAATCTCGGTCCTCCCCATCTCAGCCTCCCATGAAGCTAGGAAAACAGCAGTGTGCCACCATGCCTAGCTATGGGTTGAGAAAAGGTCTTGTGAACTTTTCTGCCAAGACTAGCACCTTAAGATCTCTGCCTCCTAAGTAGCTAGGATTATAGGTGTGAACCAATGGTATCTAGCATCAGACTTGTGTGTGTGTGTGTGTGTGTGTGTGTGTGTGTGTGTGTGTGTGCCAGTCCTGGGGCTTGAATTCTAGGCCTGAGTACTGTCCCTGAGCTCATTCTTGCTCAAGTCTAGCAGATGAGCCACAGTGCCACTTTGGGCTTTTTCTGTGATTAACTGGAGATAAGAGACTCAAGGACTACTTTCCTGCTTGGGCTAGCTTTGAGCTGTGATCTTCAGATCTCAGCCTCCTTAGCAGCTAGGATTATAGGCATGAGCATTGGCACCTGAAGCACTTTTTTTTTTAACTCCTTAAAGCACTTAACACCTTTCAAATGCACATTTGTAGTGATGGTTACAAATTTTGTTGTCTGTCATTCACAATAATAATTTTGGAGTCATGGAAACAATCTCTATGGAAAGAGATTAAATCCCAGGATACAGACAGATTTGGCTTCCTGGCATATAGAAGGAATAGGAGAATTTACAGATCAGGTTATCCTATTTCCAACTCCTGCAATGGTTCTAGTCTTTTCAATTGGTTGTCAGCCCTAGTCTGGGGCCCATTGTAGCCCAAGGTACTCAGACCTTTCGGCCTGTAGTTCTATTAAGTAAGGGGAATGACTCTGCAAACAGGTGACCATTCTTCTATGGAAGAGAGTGAGTTCTAAGGTAGAAAGCAACACTTCAATAACGAAAGGTCAGTAAGAACACAACAAGCAAGTACATGGCAAAGGTCTTGCAGAGGAGAGAGACTGGGTGCCACCACAGATACAGTTTGTGTGGAGCCTTAAGCCCTCTCTTCAAGGATGTGCTCAGCATGGAGCCCTCAGGAATAAATTTATCATGGTATCACAACATTTTACACCTATAAAGATAAAACAAACTTGCTTTAAAAAAAACCCAAGATAATAGGTATTTCCAATCCTTAAGCATTAGATTGAATGACTGGGGCCACGCAGGTGTCTGTGGGACCTACTGAGGTTTAGAAGTCCTAACTCCTCAGCAACATGGAGTTTTGATAGATTAGAATGTTTAGTGGCCTGCAGCTCATCTTTTATTCAGAACATGTAGCTGCACCTTTGATCAACTGAGTAACTTCTGTATTCCAACATTCAAGAGTTCCAACATGGACTGCTAGTTGACAGTGCTGATATACCATTCATTCTGCAAAGGCAACCACACATTGTCTCTCCCTGGTTATGAGTGACTGCATCGTTACGGGGAGGATAAAGTTCTAGGATGCTGCAGTATAATTAAACAAACCCATAATGCTCTTTGCCAGTGTATAAAATAAAGCAAAAAAGCAATAAAGTTTTGTGAAAGGGGATTCTGGCAAGATGATTTACTATATATTACATCCTAAAGGATATTTAACTGTTCTGTTCTGTTTTTTGAAAAAAGAGAAGTCAGTGGAGAAACAGTGGTTCACGCCTATAGTCCTAGCTACTCGGGAGGCTGAGTTCTGAGGATAGCATTTCAAACCAGACCAGTCAAGAAACTCAGTGAGAGTCTTATCTCCAATTAACTAGCAAAAAGCTGGAACTGGAGCTGTGACTCGAGTGGTAGTGAACTAGCCTCAAGCAAAAAGAGCTCAAAGGCTGGGGATATAGCCTAGTGGCAAGAGTGCCTGCCTCGGATACACGAGGCCCTAGGTTCGAGTCCCCCAGCACCACATATACAGAAAACGGCCAGAAGCGGCGCTGTGGCTCAAGTGGCAAAGTGCTAGCCTTGAACGGGAAGAAGCCAGGGACAGTGCTCAGGCCCTGAGTCCAAGGCCCAGGACTAGCCAAAAAAAAGAGCTCAAAGACAGCACCTAGGCCCTGAGTTCAAGCCCCAGGACCTCACCCCCCACACATGTACAAAGACATCAAAGAAATTGAGGATAGATTATTTCTGTCAAGGCTAGACATTAGAGGAGCCAAAGAACATCAAAGTTAAATTCCTATTTCTTGATTCTCACTCTCCCACAATGTAGAAATAATTCAGCCGTGATATTTCTCCCAATTATCATCCAAGGAGAAACAAAACCTGAATAGCTCTTCTTCAAGGGATAACATTCTTAAGGAAATAACTGATAACTGCTTGCAGAGGTGTGCAGATAAAATAGTTTGCCAGGATCCTTTTCATTGAGTAAATCTTGCAATGGGAAAATTCAACACAGAAGATTCATTGACTTAAAGGCCCTAGGATGAAGATATTCATGCTCCCTCTTCACAGCAATGTAAGTTTTTTCTTTTGACCTGATGGTCTATGAACACTAGGGATTTACAAACCCCTTTCTTACATCTACAGGGATGTAAGAAGGATTTAGAACATGAAATTCAAGAAATTGAAGTCTTGCTCTTCCTTCCATGAGTAACAAGCTTATATGTATATCCATGCAAATGGGTGAATGTGTCCTTACTCTCTTCAGAGAAAGAAAGCGTGAAAGAAAGAATTCAATATGAAATCTCAAACATACATAATTTAAAAAATCATATGGAAAGGAAAGTTTCAAATTAATAACTTCTTGGACATCATGTTGTGCACGCGCGTGTGCACGTGTGTGTAGGTACTAGGGCTTGAACTCAGGACCTGGGTATTGTCCCTGAGCTTTTTCCATTCAAGGCTGAAGCTCTACCACTTGAGCCACAGCTCTACTTCAAGCTTCTTGGTGATTAGAGGTAAGAGTCTCACAGATTTGTCTACCTGGATGGGTTTAGACCCATGATGCTCAGATCTCAGCTTCCTGAGTACCTATGATTATAGGCATAAGCCACAGGCACTGGGTTCTGTATCTTTCCTTTAAAGAAAAATGCCTCCAGTGGTAGAGTGCTAGCCTTGAGCTGACAAGCTCAGGGACAGCACCCAGGCCCAGAGTTCAAGCCCCAGGAACGACAAAAAAAGAAAGAAAGAAAGAACAATGCCTTCATTTAACTGACAATTAATTCAATAATATTACTTACATTTCTTCTGAGCTTAGCAACAAAACAAGCATAGAGTATGAGGAGTGAACTTGCCACAGTAGATGTCAACCTATTTTGTTTCCTTTTTTCCCCTGAGATCCTTGCATGTCACAGAAATGAACATGGGCTACAACGATGCCCTCTAAACCTTGAAAGGATTTATGTATCACTGTGGAGGACCAATTCTTGAAGACATTCCCAATCATCACCCATCCTTATGTTTTATCTGTCAAGAGTTCTGGCAGGAAACAGATGGTGTGCTTTGGATGGCTAATTAAGGAATTCAACAAAGGGACCATTTATAAAGATGTGATTGGAAACAAGGAAACTAACAAGCAATAGAGGAGACCTCTCTCCCAAGGACAGGGCAGCCAGACTGTCACCATCTCCAAGTGAGAAGACGCAAGAACAAAAGCCCTCTGAAGCGAAGGAGGGCTGTCAGAGAAGTCTTGACGGGGAGAGGACGCTGCCAGTCACTGTGATGAAGTGGAAGGAAGGAAATCGCCAAAACCAAGCCAAGTTTACCTCCCCTGGAGGTGCTGCCAGGGTCTTCACTGAAGTTCAATCAAAACCCAGACCCATGGAGAGAGAACTCATTAATTCTTTCTACACATATCTATCCCCAGGGTACAAAGCAGGACAACAAAGGTGAGAGGGAGGGTCTAGAGGGGGAGAGAGAATGTGGCACGCATCTCCTCTCAGGCTTATGCACATACACTTCAGTGAAAATCACATTTCAATTGGAAAACAACTTAGCGGGAAGTTTTTCATCAGAGGAACTAGAAAGCAATTTGCATTTGGTGTGTGTGTGTGTGTGTGTGTGTGTGTGTGTGTGTGTGTGTAAATACTAGGGTTTCTGGTGGGGGCCTGAGCACTGTCCCTTAGGTTTTTGTTCAGGATGCTATTCTACCACTTAAGTCACAGCTCTATTTCTGTTTTTTTGCTGGTTAATAGAAGGTAAGAGTATCGGGCTTTTCATGCTCAGGCTGTCTTCTAACCGAAATCCTCAGATCTCAGCCTCCTGAGCAGCTCGGGTTACAGGCATGAGGAGTAGCATTTTCTATTTTGAACCATTTGAAGTGGGAGAAAAAGAAAGAACACATTTAACAAGATACAGCAGACACTATAAGGTAAGAGAAATATTTATTTAATTTTGCACAAGAACAAGCTGATACTGAACAGATTCAACCAAATAATATTAAGTGCAGTAAAACAAGGAAGTAAGGATGACTTTTCCTGTTAGAAAATATTAAGTAACCATGCCTGTGCATTATTTTTTATTTCATTACAATAACTGGTATCAGACTTCTTTGCAGAGTGTACTGTACATAACGCATTACAGCTTATATGTTTGCTTCAGAAAATAGAATTCATTCACTGCCCGACAGCTTGTCTTTTTGCAGCGAAGAACCTCAGTGACTCGTGAAGACTCTGATCTAGGAGGAAGTTTTCTGTACCAGTGAAAGTCAGAGGCTTCCCAGAATCCCCTGGACTCCAGCATCCGAGTCAAGGGTGGCGATGTCACGAGTTGCACACTGATTCTGCAACAGCGGCGTTAGGTACAGCAGAGCCAGATCTGTGGTCAAGTTGCCCCCTAAGAATTGTCCTTTATGCCTTCTGTTTTCCTCAAGCTCCACAAATTCCATAATTGAAAGTTCACTCAGCTACTCACAAAGTATATTTAGCTGCCCATACATCATCCAATGTTAGTTCTCACCATTTTTTTTTTTTTTTGGTCTTTTTAAAGAAAGAACATTCTTTAACAGAAATCTCCCATGAGACAGTTAACTTCAGAGCTCCTGAAGGCACTGCGGATCTACTGAGCAACAGATGTGGCCATTCTAGGGGGAAAAAACAAAGTGAAAAGGAAGGTAGAATATAAATTTTTTTTAAATCAGCAAATATTGACAATGACATACAAATGCCCACTATACAGATCTTGTTATTTCCTGAATCGCTACTCAGGACTGCAGGACTGTCCCGCTGCAGAGCCGACCACACCCAGTGGTGTGGTCACTGCAGACTGAACTCACTAACTACACACTCTCACATCACACTTCTTCTTTTATTTCTTTAATCACAAAACACCTGTTGAGTATACAACACTAGCCATATTAATAATAATGCAGATCTGTTTACGAACATCCGAGGGAACTGTTTAGCTTATTGGGGAAGAAACTAGAAAGTATCAGAAAGCACACAAGGAACACTTGTGAAAAGTGCTATGGAATGAATGCTGTGTCCCACAAACACGCATGCACTGATATTCTGGTGGTCATGATAATAGTAATATAATAATAATGCAAATACTGGAAAATGAGCTCTCCCTCCCTTCCCACCCTCCATCAATAGGGCACAATGAGAAGATGCTATCTACATCCAGGAAGAGCTCCCTTGCTAGACTCCAGATCATCCAGTGCCTTGACCTAGGACTGTGAAGGTGAATCTCTCAGTCTTCACAACTGTGGGAAATAACATTTAGTTTAAGTCATCCAGTCTATGTTATTATGTTACAGAAATCCAACCTGATTTAAGACAAAAGGAAAGATTGGTAAGCAGGGAGGCTTTCTTTGTAGAGGTTCAAAATCTGAAGGCAAATGTATGAAAATAGGCCTGCAGCACAGGGGCTAGGGGGAGAAGATGATCAGAAATGACAAGTTTTCTATAGTTGAGAAACTGAGAAAGGTTCTGATGAGAAATTTAAATTGGTGAGGAAAACAGCGGCACCAGGGGAAGCAGGTAAGGGATGGGCTGTAGCGGTATTTACAAGTATCAAAACAATATAAAGTACTACAAGGAAGAAGAATTTCCCTTCCATCTTCTTAAATTCCTCACACTTGCGCTTTTCTCACCCACCTCATTACTACTAAGATGATGTGAACACAGCTATTACAATCAGTGATGACACTCTCTTTACACTTGTAGTTTGAGTACTCTCTGTCAGATACTTTGCCAAGCATCTTAAACATGATCTTACTTCAACCCTTCTGCATTCCCTGTGGGAGCTCTATTAATAGTCATACATTTTAGTTCAAAAATGAAGATCAGAAAGCTTAAATATCATGTCCAAAATCACAGTTCATAAGTGGTAGAGCTGGGATTCAAACTTAGGTCTGCTTCTAAAATTCATCCTCTAATCTCTATTTTCCCTCAGATAACTGGCTTTCAACCAAAGGTAACTTTGATTAAACTGTATTATACTTTAATATGACACAATCAAAAGTGTCTTTGTTTCTATAAGAGCAAATTTTTTAAAAAGAGAATTTAATACTCTGGTCTTTGCTGAAGCATAGAAAATGAGGGGGGAAAACAGTCTATACCCAGAAAGATAATTATTGATTTAACTTAATCCTTTCAAAATTACTATTAAGAGGAGTTCTGACTGTGCCAGTGGGACAGAGACTCACTATCTCCAGGACAAGTAGCATAATTTTTAAATCTTTGCTATTATTCTTCGAGGCCCAGACTGTCCACCATCACCCAGTGATCATGCTATGTACCAGTTCCTTCACTGAGCAGAAACAGAGTTAAGAGAATTGGTGGTACCTTCTGTCACTTGAGAAATTATCACTCAAATTCCACGAAGAGAAAAATCCTTTACCATTGTTCCCATAAGCACGTTTCAGGAAAGGATTATTATTGTATTTTCCAAAAAAAATTGTTTTATTTTCCAAAATATTCCATGAGTATCTTCTGTGTAAACATGCCCTGCCATTACAGTATATCATTCAAATGAGGTAGTATAGTTCATACATGAAAGATGAACAAATCATCCCACTGGGCTCCGAACTCAGTAATGACGTAATTTATTCCATAATCTGCCTATAGATAACAACAGTGAAGTCTGGACAAAATACAAAAATTGGAATTGTAGGCAATGGAGAGTGGTGGCAGATGGAGGGATTTTAGCCTTGAAGGGAAAGGAAATGTACTGTGTGAGATTCACTTTGCATTCTTTAGTCTGTGCATCTTCACATAACCATAACTCGCAGAAATCTACAATCTTCTGGGCTGGAGATGTCAAGAGGAGAGCTTAGGGGATAGCTGAGTACTCAAAAAAAATTTTAAGGAAATACCTATAAAGTAAGGAAGTGAATCAACACATCATTCCCTTCAAAGCTTTGGCTGGTTGTTGAATTGCAGAAGATATCTTACAGAGATAATCAAGGAGACCCAGCTGGATGCTGGAAGCTCTCAGTGGAGATTTCAGATGTGTTCACATTCTTAAGTATCACTATTTAATATGTGTCTTGGCCAAATTAGAAATGATTGGTAACAATTCAAGTTCTCACTGAAGTCCTCAAAGGGCCATGATTAGGGATAAAATAATATCTCAAGATTTAAGAGGTACACATTCCATAACTAAAAAGCCAGGACACAGATCCATGTAACCAGTACAAAGCCAAGTGCCTATAAGCACAAAGTGATTGGCCAGCTCTTTACAATCTTCCAGACCAGAAATACCCTTCAAAGGAAACCAGTGGCATCTAGGCTCCCCATAGCACATCGTTCACCGTATTCTACATGCTACAAAGTTAATAAATCTGAGGACAACAGGGAAATGTGGCCCTTAAGAGAAAAAGTGATTAGAAAAGACTCAAAGATGATTTAGTATTAGAAAATTTCAGTCCAATACTTTCATAGATGTTAAACTGTTACCTAGCTGGGTGCTGGTGGCTAATACCTGTATTCTTAGCTACTTGGCAGGCTGAAATCTGAGGATCATGGTTCAAGGCCAGCCCAGGAAAGCAAATCTGTAAGACTCTTATCTCCAATTAACCAGCAAAAAGCCAGAAGTGCTCAAGTGTCAGAGCCCCAATCTTGAGTGAAAAAGCTAAGGCACAGTACCTATGCCCCCAAGTTCAAGTCTAATGACTTTATTGATAATTTTATATGGCCTGAAAATGATGTTACAAATATCCAAAGGTAGATTAAATTATTTACTTAGTTTTAGCACTGATCTCAAAATGATGACGATAAAACACAAAAGCTATTAAGTTAAATTTTATAGGAATAAGAAGTCCAGTTCCTTTCAACTTCATAATTATTTACTTATTAACTAAAAATGAATAATTCAGAGTTGGGTGGGGTGTGGAGATACTAAATAGAATTAGTGCTCTGGAAACAGAACTGTACTGTATGGTGGCTCCAGTGTAATACCTAGTTCGTTGTATATGCAGTTTATTTTTAAAATATACAAAATCTAATAAGATGAGTATCTGAGACAAATTGGGTAAAACTGAACATATTGCTATATCTCATAACTAATAAGGTAAAATGGTATTATATCACAATTTTTAGGAACCAGCTCTTATCTGACAAGAAGATAGAATTTTAATATCAAAATGCACTTTCTGGAATACATTTTTATCAAGGCTCAAACAATTCCACTAATTGTTTAGAAGGAAATGAATGACAAGCTCATTCATGTTCTTTCCTGAATGCATTTTCCTCACTGAAAAGATCTGATCTGATGTTATGGTTGGTATAAATCTTTCCTTCCTTCCTTCCTTCCTTCCTTCCTTCCTTCCTTCCTTCCTTCCTTCCTTCCTTCCTTCCTTCCTTCCTTCCTTCCTTCCTTCCTTCCTTCCTCTCTCCCTCCCTCCCTCCCTCCCTCCCTCTCTTTCTTCCCTTCTCCTCTCCCTTCCCCTTCTCCTCTCCCTTTCCTTTCTCCTCTCCCTTTCCCTTCCCCTTCCCCTCTCCCTTCCCTTTCTTTATCTCCTTCCCCTTCTATATCTCTCTGTGTATTTCTCTATCACTCTGTCTCTCTCTCCATCCCTCTCTATTTTGTGCTATTACTGGGATTTAAACTTATTACTGGGCCTCACACTCTTGCTTGCCTTTCTCACTCAAAGCTAGCACTCTACTATTGAACCACACTTCCACTTCTGGCTTTTGCTGCTGGTTAATAGGAAATAAGAGTCTCTTGGATTTATCTTCCTAGGCTGGCTTTGAATTGTGATCCTCAGATCTCAGCCTCTGAGTAGCTAGGATTACAGGCATGAGCCATCAGGGCCAGACTGATGTATTTTCATCCCACTACCTGGTAGGTATTTATAACTTCACAGTTAGATCTAAGGTATAAAGGACTTCATTAAGTAGTTAAATATCAAGAAGGCATTTGTCTCTTGGTCATTAGTGCCCAAGTTTTGCAAGGGTATATACATTACTAACTTGTACATACTTTCAAATTTGCTAATATACTTTCAGAAAAACAGCAATAAGTATTCATTGACAAAACTTTTCTTGAGTGACAATCACGATGACTGAAAGAGGTGGAGATTTGGGTTTGAAGGAGGAAAAAAAGGTATCTCAAAGCTCGCAGCATTTTACCTTTCTTTGTCCTGTTATATCAAGCCACTGTAGTAAGAATTTATACTAAGTGAATCTGAATTAGATGGCTCTATTGAAAATTTTTTACAAAATGGAAGTACTTGCTTTGAAACCAGAGCAGATATAGATAAATAGTGCTAAGAAAAATGTGACATTTGTGCTTTTTTGGTGGCAGTTCTTAAACCTTTATATTATTTACTTAGTGTAGGTGTTGCTCAAGAATTATAGCTATGAGTTAGAAAGGTCAGTAAATTAAACTTTGCAGAACAATCAAATTAAAATAATTTCAGCTTGGTCACTATCTAGGACTCTCTATTACCAACATTATATTTGTGCTCTCTTCGAAATAAAAGGTTTAGTGCTCTCTTTTCCTATGAGAATAAAGAAAAAAATCTTTGTAACGATTTTTCACCAACTGAAGGAATAAAATATGGTAAACCAATCTCATATTTTTCAACTCAATGTAACTGACCATAACAAACTAAGAAATATGCCCATTTTTTTTGCTGTATTGATTTCCACTTTAGAAAAAAGGTAATGTATCTCTTTTGTCAATAGGTTTTACGGATCTCATAAAAGAACCAGATCAGAGTCAATAAACTCATATTGCTTTCCATCATAGATGAAGAAGCAGGAAGTTTGGTGGTGTAGTATTTTTAAAGCTGGGCATAGGTGGCTATGTTAAGGGAACTTTCTAGAAGGTGGTTACCACTGATCACTACCATGATGACCATTTATATGTGCTCCCTTCTCTCTGGATGCCTAGGCAGGCTGCCCGTTTCACTCTCCTGGTACAGTCATGTGCCCCATCTCTGGCTGAGTGACCGACGGGGAGCTACTCTGCCCTGCCCAGGCGAGGCACAGCAGCCTCTCTGAGCATTGCTGGGACCCACGGAGTTTTACTTACCTTGCACTGGCACAGAGTGCACTCGGTGCCATGCTTGATCCAAGAGGACCCAGTGAAGCGAACTACATTCATCTCGTCCAGGCAGGTTTTGGTAATGTCATTGCGGATGGTGTCGGCCTGGCACGGGTCAGTGACACAGTGTGGGCAGCACTCATTCTCTGGGAGGATGCTGAATTCACACTCCACATCTGGGCAAGGCAGGGGCCAGCAGTCCACTTCCCCTTGCTGTAAGAAGGGATGGGCCGGGGAGGAGGCAACCAGGGAAAGCGGGAGAGCAGTGGTTACTCAGTACCAAATGCCTGCCAGCCACGGCGCCCCATTATCACTGCCCGTGAATCTTGTGAAGGGCTACACAAACTCATCAGAATGATGAATTCCTTGTGGCAGCTAGAGTTTTAAAAAATCTTTAAGGAGGGGATGGGAATATGGCCTAGTAGCAAGAGTGCTTGCCTCATATACATGAAGCCCTGGGTTCAATTCCCCAGCACCACGTATATAGAAAATAGCCAGAAGTAGCACTGTGGCTCAAGTGGCAGAGTGCTAGCATTGAGCAAAAAGAAGTCAGGGACAGTGCTCAGGCCCCAAGTCCAAGGCCCAGGACTGGCAAAAAAAAATTCTTTAAGGATTAAACCAACAAGAAAACAAAGTATCACTTATTAAATTTTGCCAGGCACAGGTAGCTCATGGTTGGAATTCTAGCTACTCAGGAGGCTGAGATCTAAGGATCATAGTTTGAAGTCAGCCTGGGCAGAAAAATCCATGAGATTCTGATCTCCAAAAACTGGAAATGGAGGTATGGCTCAAGTGGTAGAATGGTAGCTTTGAGCCAAAAGGCTCAGGGATAGCACCTAGGCCCTGGGTTCAAGCCCTAAGATCAGTGCATACATCAAAAAACAACAACAACAACAACAACACAAAACATACAAAACAATAAATTTTGTATGTGTCTATCTTTCCCATTACAAAGGAGAGTAATTCAATGGGGATGAGGTCTCTACTTTGTCATCATGTAGTGCATTTTTTCATTCCTTTGATCTTTTCTCATTAGCTTATCATTTAGTCTGTTCTTCAAGAGAAAGTTTTGCCCATTTTCAAGAAAAGAGACTGAAATGATGAAGGGTATTTCACAGGTGATCTTTGTTCATGTATCTTTTTCTGTGTTGTGCTTTCAACACCTTCCTCAAACTCCTGTCCAACAGAAAGCCTACCAAACACACCTGGGAATTGATTTTTGTCCTTCTTATTCCACATGGAAAAATGTGTGAGGTGAATCTTCCCCAAACCACTGTGTCCTAGCCAGGTGTTTGTGACTCATGTCTGTAATCCTAGCTACCAAGGAGGCTGAGAGCTCAGGATTGTGGTTTGAAACCAGCCCGAGCAAGAAAGTCTATCCGACTCTTGTCTCCAATTAACCCCCAAAAGACAGAAGGAGAGCTGTGGCTCAAGGGGTAGAGTGCTAGCATTGAGAGGAAAAAGCTAAAGTACAGCATGCAGGCCAGCACAAAACAAGAACAATTGTTTAGTTTATTTATTTATTTAGAGACATCTGAGGCTGGACTCCAACTTGAAATCTCCCTGCCTCAGTCTCTGAAGTCCTAGGTGTGCAACATCTGCTTTGAATATCAATTTGCATATGTATTTATTGCTAATCTAGAGTGTGTAAAAAGAAGTGTACACAAGAATACCATTGATAGTGGTATCCGTGTTTAGAAAAAGAAAAGGCATACTTTTAGGAAGGGAGTTGCAACTGGGGTTTGAACTCGGGGCTTTGTGCAGGTTAGGCAGGAGTTCTGCTTGAACCATACCTCCAGCCCTTTTCTCCTCTAGTTATCATTATTATTATTATTATTACTTAGGGTTTTTTTGCCCACACTGGCCTAAACCACCATCCTCCTGACTTAGCTTCCTTCCCTAACTGGAAGAAAAGATGTGCACCATGGCGCTTGGTGTGCACTTGGAGTTAGCTCTGTGTTACTGTGGGCATGGTTATTGAAACCATTTTTGCCTGGGCTGGCCTGGAACCCATGGTCCTCGGTGTCTCTGTCTGTCAAGCGCACTGCACCGCATTCAGTACTGGTGAAGGTGAGGAGTTCATGAGATTTTTGCCTGGGCTGCCCTTGAACTGTAATCCTCCCGAGCTTGGCTTCCTGGATAAGATCCTGGGCCCCAGGCGCCGCCCTACTTGACTTGTTTCTGTTTGTTTTACTTTTGGGGTCTGAGCAGTAAGCAGAGACAGGCCAGCGAAGTGTCTATTAGGAAAGAAGGCCTTTTCTCGTGGATGCCACTGATCTCCTGGCCGGCCATCTGTACCAGGTAAGCTGGGCAGGCGGGAGTGTGAGGCGTCTCCCTGGGGCGGGCTGTCACCTTGAGTGGGGAGATCCTGGGTCTGCCCACCCCACCCCACCCCACGCAGCCCCACGCGGCCCACACACTCACCAGGCAGCGGCACTGCCGGCAGCTCTGCACCCATGTGTCCCCGCTGTTGTACACCGTCTCCCCGTTCTGATGGAGACACTGGCTGCTGAGCCGCGGGTCACACTCGGGGCAGCAGAAGAGATCCACTGTGGGGTTCTCACAGTCGCACACCATCCGCCGACACATCACGAAGCCGCTCTGCAGGGAGAAGGGAGCGGTGAGCCACACCCCACCTCCCCGCACTGCCTCCCTCGCGGGGAACACAAGTGAGGGCGTCCTTCCCGCCTTCCAGAAGCCCTGGCTACCCCTGTCCTGCTCTGCACAGGGCCTGCTGGGGAGCCACATGCACAGTCTACATGTTACACATGGGAGGCCACACAGCCCGTGCGTGATCACTTAAACAGGACTCAACACTCGCACAGGCCCACAAAGGAGGGGACCGCAAGGGCTCAAGAGCTGTGAGCATAAGGTCACATTGTACAATGAGATTATTTCAGTCTTTTTCTTTGGTTTATTCCTTTGGCCACTATTTTTTATTTCTGTGCCATTTGTCTTATGTATGTTTATCTAATTTGGGGAGGGAAAACGTAAGCACAGAAATTACAGGACTCAAGGTGAACAAAGCATGTCGTCTAATGAGTTCTGCTCATTAGACACTATGCTGGAAATGAATTATACAACTTCAGAGGGGAGGAAAGTCAAGTGGGGAAAAATTGGGAGAGAACAAGGAAGGGGATGACACTGCTTGAAAGGAAATGTACTCATTACTCATTACCTGACTCCTAACTGTAACCCCTCTTTATATCACCTTTACAATATTTTTTTAAAAGAAATGTTAACTACTGCATGGTCCTTATGTGTAAAGAGATGTGCATATGTGCAAATACATATATCCATATTTTTATATTGGTATAGTTTTTATTGTTATTATTAATGGTATAGCAATTTGAACTGTTTATTTCCTATGAAGCCATCATGTTAGTATTTGGTAGCTAGTTAGTATGTTTCAAATACAGCTAAATTCCTGGAATGTTTTAGTACTGTATTTGTGTAAAGGATTATTATCAATTTCTCTCCTAAGAGTAGAGTTTCTGCAATGTAATATCATTCATTCAGCTATAACTTAAGTCTCTATTATGAACTGGGGACACATCATATGACACTTCTCCAAAACTGAAATAGAGTCCAAAAAACATGTCATGGATCATATCTGACTTCACTTACACATTCATGCAAATATGATATTAATAGCACAGTTAGTAATCAAATGTCATCAAAAAGTGAATCAATATACACTTTGCATTATAATAGTACAATGAAAGGTGTCCAGCAAAAAGGAATAGATATGTGTAATGAAATTAATCAGACTCTAAAATCATAATGCTAAGAAGTCAGACACAAAGAGTATATATACTACATGATTTTGTTCATGAGAGTCTTTAGAAATTATTAGTATATAATCTATAGAGGCCATGTTTGCCTGGGTCTGGTTTGCCAGGCTAACTAAAGAAGGATAGAGTTCAATAGTTGGGTTAGAAGTGGGTTGTCACATTAATTGTGATAGTGGTTAAATGGAGGGATGTGTTTGTGAATATATGCAAATCACAACTTCATTAAGAAGTTTTAATCATGATGCAAATAGTGTAATTCCTTAGAAAGACAAAGTCAAAACCCAACAAAGTAAGGACCAAGAAACAGCAGGCTATGAGGGGGGTGGGGTGGGACCAAGGGGAGAGGGGAAGATGAATGGAGAAGGAGGGAGTTAGAATGCAGTCAAGAATTCATGGTGGCTGGCCACTGGTGGCTCATGCCTGTATTCCTAGCTACTCAGGAGGCTGAGATCTGAGGACCTCGGTTCAAAGCCAGCCTCTGCAGGAAAGTCCCTGAGACTTTTCTCCAATTAACCACTGGAAGTGGCTTTGTGGCTCAAATGGTAGAGTGCCAGCCTTGAGCTCAAAAGCTCAGGAACAGCGCCCAGGCCCAGAGTTCAAGCCCCACCACCGACAAAAAAGAAAAAGAAAAAGAATTCATGGTGTATGCTAAGAAAAATTAAGAAAAATAAGGAAAAGGAAGAATGTTGAAACTGCTTCATTCAATGGTAACACCTTTGTACAACCATTTAAAGATAACATGCTTCCCCCCAACCCCCCACGGAACAGCAGTGAACACTACTAAAACATTCCTATACTGAATAAAGTTCTCTGCACTCACCAAAAAATGCTTTTAATCATAGATCAAGAAAATGTGACTATATATAGTGGATTTTATTCATTCATCAGAAAGAATGATATTACATTATTTGCACAGAAATAAAGGGGCCTGGAAAATACTGAAGACAGGCTCAGAGTCACAAAGGACATGTTTTTATTTCCTCATATGTGGAGGTTAGATCTAATTTATAAATATATATGTCAACCTAGACTGGGTCATATGCATATATACACAAACGTATTAACTAAATTGTGGTATATGCAGGGGAATCCCAATGGTGTAAGCTCTTTTGAACAATGAACTTAAAGTTTAATGAAATGAATACCAGACAGCTGGAACTGAGGAGTGAGGAGTGAGAGGGGTGTGGTCAAGGGGAGGAGGGTAGACAAATAAAGACAGGAAGGGTAGGAAAATGAATCCATAATATTCAACCTATCTGTGATATAATCACATACATATATAGTTGCATAATATCCACATATTTGTGAACACAGAACTAGAAAAACTGAGGGGAAGGGTGGGGTTGGGAGAGATGG
The DNA here is from genome assembly GCF_023159225.1 of Perognathus longimembris pacificus. Lineage (NCBI taxonomy): Eukaryota > Metazoa > Chordata > Mammalia > Rodentia > Heteromyidae > Perognathus > Perognathus longimembris. The sequence continues at coordinate 58,255,648 of NC_063161.1, read as the reverse complement.
GTGAAAATGATGGAAGGGGTGACACTGATCAAGAGGCATTTGCTCATACCCTGACATGTGGAATGTAAACCCCTTTGCACAATCACTTCAAGGTGATCAAATGAACCTGCATAATGCAAGAGGGCTGTGGCCACGCTGACCTGACAGGAGCACACAGAGCAACGGTCATTCTCTAGCACCCAGATCTGCCCACTGTGCTTGACTCTGCCATCGTGGACGCAGTCACCGGTGCAGTTCTTCCCGTGGGGACAGCGGCAGTCATAGCCCCCGTCCAAGTTGAAGCAGATGGTGTCATTGGCACAGTTGTGCCTCCCGGCCCCGCATTCATCAATATCTATGGGGAGGAACAACACAGCACACACAGGGGATTTACAACACGCTACTTCCAACATTCCAACAGACAAAACGTGTCTCCTCACACGCAGCCCTTAACTATACATTAATTTTCACCTGTTGACACACATTTCCTGTCCCGTGATGACAAAAGCAAGGTAAATAATCAAGCCATTTGACAGGAAAGTATTATCACACCTTTTCATTTCAAAAACAAACAAAAGGGCTGGGGATATGGCCTAGTGGCAAGAGTGCCTGCCTCATATACATGAGGCCCTGGGTTCGATTCCCCAGCACCACATATACAGAAAATGGCCAGAAGTGGCGCTGTGGCTCAAGTGGCAGAGTGCTAGCCTTGAGCAAAAAGAAGCCAGGGACAGTGCTCAGGCCCTGAGTCCAAGCCCCAGGACTGGCAAAAAAAAAAAAAAAAAAAAAAAAAAAAAAAAAAAGGATCACCTTAGTGGAGAATTTTCAACTTTTATATCTCTGTAGATCCCATTCTACTTTATGAAACATTCATATTTTGGAAAGCAAAAAGATAACTCAATTTATTAAACAAAACCTGCTTGAAGCTGGGCACTGAATCCTAGCCATTCAGAAGGCTGAGAGCTGAGGTTCGTGGTTTGAAGTCAGCCAAGGTAGAGAAGAGAGATTCTTATCTCCAACTGACCACTAAGAAGCTAGAAGTGGAGTTGTGGCTTGAGTGGTAGAGTTCTAGCCCTGAGCAAAAAAAAAAAGCTCAGGGTCAGTGCCCAGGTCCCAAATTCAAGTCCCAGGACCAGCACAAAAAACAACAGAAACAAACAAACAAAAAAAAACTCCCCAAAAAACAAAACACCACAGCTCAGTAGTGAAAATTCCAAACAGTGCCTGTGAGATCTTCTTAATTACTCTGATGCTTACTGAATATCCGTTCTTAGTGGGAGAGAAATGACTTGGGACACCCTATAATTTATTATTCCATTTCAATCTCTATTCTCCAGTGCTACCTCCCACACTCAAGCTCTTCCAAGTTCTGTCTAGCGGTTTTCCCTTACAGGTGGTGTGTTTTTGACACTGTCCATAACCCCCTTTACTCACCTACAAAAAAAAACAAAACAGGTGACCATCAGCAATTACCATTGCTCTCAAAGTAAAGTTCTCCTTCATGTCTCATTTCTGCGGATCATTTTCTCCCCTGCCTGACTCAACTGGAGCCACCCATTCTTCATCTGACTCCCCATCCTGTGGGAATCACAGCCCAGAGCATTTTCATACAGATGAAAAGCAAACATGCCTTGACCCACAGCGCAGGGCCATAAGAAGAGATGCGATTCCTTTTATTTACCCCATAATTTGAAAGGTCACAAGCCAAAATACATTTCAGAGAGATTGTATGAGTGGCAGTAAGCAGTTATTTCCCATTTCATCAGATTCTTCTAAGTAAAGGTCAAGAAGGAAAGAATCAAATCATGGCAGGGGGGTGTGGGTAGAAAGAAGATGGAAAGGATGGCTTTTAATGAAGGAAATGCTATGCTAAAATCAGATGTAGTAAATAACTCCTTTACACGGCTTGATTCTAACATTAATTGGAGACTTGCATTGGTTAGATTATAACTTGAGTCTTAAATACTTAATGCTTCCATAAATTAATTTTGTCATAAATATGTTTATAAATATAAGCCATATAATATATATATTAAAAATTAGATAGCATCTTCAGAAATCAATAAATTGGGACAATGGCTGATCTTATATGTATAATGAGCGTGACTTGTTAAGGGTAATATTATTTATGATTACAGGTTATGAAGAGAATAAGAATTGATCACCAATATGCACATATATATATATACATACATGTGTGTGCATATAAATATATATATTTCAGCTCAGGGAAAATGTTCTCTTTGTAATGAAAATAAGATCTTATAAATCTGCTCTGTATTTGGTTTACTCAGAATAACAGCATACCATTAAATATATTTGAGTTGATCTTTGTCTCCATTTCATATTCTTAGACTTAGGAACTACAGTATGTAGATAAAACATTAACTCTAATAGTCTGACCTCTTTGACCACAAATTCCACAGACACCTCTTTATTAAAACATAACTTTTTCAATATCCATTAAAAAGATGTGGTACTGCTAATGGCAACAGTTGGATCTTTGAAACCATTTCATTTTGTCTGATGCTGAAGAATCAAAGGTCTATGACCAGATAATACATTTTATTTTTCCTTAAAGGCACAAAGAGTCTTTGGGAGTGTGAGTGTCTGTGCTCTTAAAAGTTTATAATCAGGCAATGGAAGAGAATGTCACAAATCACAAAGGTTGGCATGAGGTTGTCATACCTAGAGAAACATGTAGTACAAAATATCACAATGGACTAATTGTTCCAGTAGCATTTGAATTAGTGTGAACCTATTTCTTTTTCTACTGGTTATCTATACTGACTTTCCCAATGCAAAAAGTGTGTCCATTTGATGAGTGGCACTGAATTTTGGAACTCATTTTTACTCATAAAGGGATTATATACTACTTTAGCAATGTATCATGACACATAAACATTCCAGCTTTACAGGTATAGGTAAGTCCTTCAAAGAGTGACCTCTGTAGAAATACTGTTAAATCCATTTCAATTTGCAGTTCTCATCTGATTTGATCTAGCCACAATCTTCAACACAGCTCACTTCCTTTCTTAGAATATTTTTCTTTGTTTTCCTACCACGGTAAAAGCTTTTTCTGGATCTTTCTCCTAGCCATTATCTAGATATGGAAATTGTGCTGTGAATGAGAGGAGGTACAACAGAGTGTTTTTGAGGTAAGGTTGTGTTTGAAGGCCTGAAGTTTACAGCTATAAGATGTTGGAGGAACAGAACTGTAGCTAGGACTGGAATGTCCAGTGAGAGAGCAGACGACGGACTAAGAGGCAATGAGGCTCAAGAGAAGGCCATATCGAGCAGCCAGGAATGTAATCCTACACAATGAAGACTAGTGAGGAAAGCATGACTTGGGAGGGACGGGTGATAACATTGGAAGGGTTGACACTGGTCAAGGTGCATTTTATTCATAAACTATTTTGTAGAATAGCAGTGCATTTGCACTTACTGATAATGAAACTACAAATAAGACATCTGAACATTATAAAAGTAGTAAGCTATTACTTAGGAAGTTGTGATCTGAGGATCACAGTTCAGAGCTAGCCCAGGCAGGAAAGACTATGAGACTCTTATCCCCTATTAACCACGAAAAATCTAGAGTTAGAGCTGTGGCTCAAACAGTAGAGTGCTATCCTTGAGAGAATGAGCTAAGGGGCAGCTCCCATGCCCTGAAATCAAGCCCCAGCACTGGTCCTGTGTTTGTGTGTATGTGTGTAATACTATAATATATATAATGTATCTAATATTATTATAATATAATATATATTAGGAAAATAAAAAATTACATGAAATTTTCATTTTAGAAACATTACCTTGGTTTCCTTTTGGAGCACAGATTTGAGTGGATTAGAATTGGAAGCCAGAAGTATCAGTGAACAGACTGTTTCAAAAGTCCGGTTAAGAGATGTTCTTAACAATAAAAGTAGTCTCATTCAGTGGTTGGTTAAACCAGATCCTCAGAACAACCCTTGAATTCACAGTACATTCTCATCTTTACAGATGGGGAAACTGAGGTTTAGAAACATTGTACAACTTTCCTAAGTTCACAGTCAGCAAGGTATAGAGCCAAGAACTCAGGACTGTACTCTTCCTCCCTTATCCCTCTCTCCCTCCCTCCTTCTGACCTGCCCTTCTTCTTCCCTCTCTTTCTCCCTCCCTCCCTCTCTCCCATCCTTCCTTTCTTCATTTCATCATTTCTTTCCTTCTTTTTGTGTCAGTACTCTAGTGAGATAAGAATCTAGTGGACTTTCTTTCCTGGGATGGTTTTGAACTGTGATCCTCAGATATCAGCTTCCCAAATAACTGGGATTACAAGCATGACCCACCAACACTTTGCAGGACTGTGTTGCTAAGCATAGTGCTGTACCCATGGCAGCTGCTCTGAAAATATCCAGATAGAGGCAGTGGAAGTAAAATTAAAATGACTAAGTTATAGGTTGGCTTTGAATATTAGAAAAAAGGAGAGATCAAGATTGATATTTGAGGGTTGGGAATATGGCCTAGTGGCAAGAGTGCTTGCCTCGCATGCATGAAGCCCTGGGTTCGATTCCTCAGCACCACATATATAGAAAAGGCCAGAAGTGGTGCTGTGGCTCAAGGGGCAGAGTGCTAGCCTTGAGCAAAAAGAAGCCAGGGACAGTGCTCAGGTCCTGAGTCCAAGGCCCAGGACTGGAAAAAAAAAAAGAAAAAAGAAAAAAAAGAATATTTGAAAATTTATGTAGAGAAGTACAGAGGACTCTTGCTGGAGCATGGAAGGAATGGGCAGCATGAAACTGCTATGTGTGGGTTAGGATGAGTTGAACCACATTTTCCTCTAGTCTTGCACAGGAAGTTGTCTCATAACCCATTGTATATACAAGTCTGGAATTCAAAAAATAGAAACTGACCAAAATATGGATTTGGTGTGCAGATAAACTTTCATTATTATTTTACTAAAAATTAGCCCTTCACACATAAGTTCAAAGTTCACACAAGGCACTCCAAGTCACTTCCTCTGCCTGACCTACTTTTCCTATGTGAACTCTCCAGTAATAGCAACATGCTTAACAAAGTCCGAACACAAACACCAGGTGCACTGGGAAATCTTCCTCAAGGCAAAGGAGAAGTCATTTATCTCCGCTTCCTCACTGATCACCACTTATATTTTTTTTTCCTTTAAAACAAGTGAATTTTCCATTTCCACTTGTCTTGCAGCTTTGCTGTGTGTTAAGGAATCATGGTGTCTCATGCCTGCAATCCTAGTGCCTCAGGAAACTGAGATCTGAAGATTGGAGGATCATGGTTTGAAGCCATCCTAGGCATGGAAGTCTATGAGACTTGTATCTCGAATTAACTACCAAAAAGCCAAAAGGGGAGATATGCCATAAGAGGTAGAGCGCCAGTCTTGAGCAAAAATATGAAAGGTGCTCAGGCTTGTGAGTTCAAGCCCCAGTGCCAGCACAAATAAAAAGAAAAGAAATTAACTACCTTCTGTCTTACATAACAGCTATTGCACATATTTTATTGGTTTCTATGGCTGAGAATAGCAGCTATTCTTCATAACTGTATGTAGCAGATACACATAGCCAGTAATGACAAGCTGAGGTGAATTCATTTTTTTATTTGATCTAGGTAAAGAATTCATAGCATATGTGTCGAACCGCATATTTAACATAAAGTATAACTTGCTATTGCAAGTTAAAAGAATTCCCCAATCTTAACGATTTTCCAGAAAGTAAAGACCAGATGGAAAACATTGGGTGGGATTCCATGAATATGGAATATTATTTTGCAGAGGAAAAGGCTGGGTCATGTCCCAGTGTTTCAAATTTCAAACCTAGTACAAAGGTACAGCCAGAAAAAGAGCACTCTGATGTGTTACCTGGGGATTGTCTTCCTGGGATAAATGGTTAAGCAAAATAGCATATGATTTGTCAGAATGCAATTTATAAGCATATATGTGGGAGACATTATTATAGAAGTGAAACAGTACTGTTATTTATTCATGTCTTCAGATTTGAATGAATCTTATACTTTAGATTGATTATAAAACCACTGTGTGGTCTTGTCCACTTTGAAATACCTTTCTTAAAAATGTTAGCAACAGAAAAATGGCTCCTTCTCAGCTAAAATCATACTCCTAAAACTGAATCCTTCTAAATACTAATATTACAATTCTACAAATCGCTGCAATTCCAGTAAAGGGGTAGTTGTTTAGTCCTTTAGCATTTTATTTAAAATAACATAAGTGGGTTCTTTTATAAGACTTCTTTTAAAGTATGCTGTCTTCTAACAGCAGTAGATTTTTCTGATAACCTTTATAAATAAATTCTATTGGTAGATAACAGCAGATTTCTCTTCTGGAATTGTGCCTTTTAAAAAATAAACATTTCAGTTTCTTTACCTCCCCTTTCCTCTCTCCTGCTCTCTCTTACTCTTGCTCACTCTCTCTTCTTCAACCCTATTATACTAAAACAAACTTTTGCTAAAACTTAAGAAAATAGAAAATAAACATTTCTCTGTGGAATTTCATTGAAAAGCCTTTTTTATGTAGATAGGTGTCTTATAGACTCTTTTCCCTTTCTATCTTCTATTTATCGTGTGTTATTTTAATGTTTAGTTGAAATGTTCTTGTTACTTCCTGGGCTGAATACTCATGAATATGCTAATTATGTCCTTATCCTGAACTCTACTATATATCTACTTCAAATATATTATATATTATGAGTCTGTATCTATCCTATAATTCATACTCATATCTAATTCAAACATTGGTTACATGCATAACAGAGTCTCAATTAAATGATGATATCTCTCCCTATCTGTGTATCTATTTTTCTGTCTTTTATCTTCCATTTCAATTGTTTATGTTGGAAAATTAAATGTGTCATCTATGTGTTGAGGCACTGTGCTAGGAATTGGTGATATGGTAGTGGACTGGCAAATAGAATCTATGACCTCTGAAGCTTACATTCTAACATAGACCATAAGCAAACAAACAAATGAATATATCTTGTAATTTCAGGAGCATTTATGAGCTCTGTAAAGAAAAATGAGGCAGAGTAAGTAAACAGGATGTTGGACATTGGAGCCGTTTCAAATTTGGAGTGTAGGAGAAGCAATCTGAGTGGAAATGGGAGCTAAATGAAAGAAGAATGGTGCAAAATCAGGAGGAGTGGAATTCCAGGCGAAGGGTACAGCTAATGCAAAGTAATCAATCTGGTGAACATAAGAAATGGCAAGAAAACCAGGGATGCATATTAAGCTGGCTCTTATAAACCATGGTCGGGGGCTGGGCTTTCGTCTGAGAGATGGGAAAAATTCCAAGAGTCTGAACAGAGACGTCACAGGTTCTGTGACAGTTTTAGAAGGTTTATTCTGTGTATTATAGGGAAAAGCTTCTAGGACAGTCAGGAGGGGCAGAAGAACAAAATGCAGGCTGCTACATTCCTATAGGGCTGAGAAGCCATTTTTCTGCCAAGGGCCGTTTGGATATTTGCAACATCATTTGTGTGCCATATAAAATTCTCAACATAGGCAGTCTAATGCTTGTCTATTCCATCACGTGACACACATATTTCTTGCTTTTGGCTTTTAAAACCAACAAGTTGTATGCTCTCCATCCAAAGGCTTAGATCAGCAGTAACAGCAGGGGTGATAAGCAAGGATCAGGTTGGAAATGTATACTGAGTGCTCCTTTTTCCCTCCTTCTTTCTTTATTCTCCTCCTCCTCCTTCTTTTCCTTCCCTTCTCCCTCTCTTTCTTCTCCCTCTCCCCGCCCCCCAGGCTCCACTCCCCATCCTCTTTCCCCCCACCTCCCCAAGGCAGGGCAGGCCTGGAGCTAAGCTCCTTTGATCTCCTATGTAGCTCAGCATGGCAAGCACACTCCATGTCACATGGCTGTGGATTTATAAATGGTCTCTAGAGCTTTTTCTTTTCTCATTACTAGTCCTGAGCCTTGAACTCTGGGCTCGGACTCTGTCCCTGAATGTTTTAGCTCAAAGCTCTACTACTTGAGCCACAGCACCATTTCTGGCTTTTTTTGGTAGTTTATTGGAGATAAGAGTCTCACAGACTTTCCTGCCCAGGCTGGCTTCAAACCTCAATCTTCAGATCTCAGCCTCCTGAATAGCTAAGATTACAGGTGCAAGCCACCGGTGCTTAGCTCTAGAGCGTTTTATAGCCTAAGCTGGCCTGAGACCACAATCCTGCTCTTCTCAACTTCCCAAGTAGCTAGGATTCTGGTTGTGAGCCATTGGCACCAGCGTTCTTGCTGTGTATAACTTTTAAAAAGTCAGTTTTCTGGGAGACAGCAAGGGAAGGGGTGACATTGTCTAAAAAGAAATGTATTCTTTACCTCACTTATGTAACTGTAACCCCTCTGTATATCACCTTTACAATAACAATAAAAAAATTTTAAGTCAGTCTTTTTTTTCAGTACCTTGTTCATGATAGGCAAGCATTCTACCATGTCCCCGACCTTTTTGGCTTTATATTGTTTTGAAACAGTATCTCCCCACCTTTTGTGTGGGATGGCATCACATTTGTGACCTCGTGCCTCCACCTCAGAAGTGCCGGAATTGCAGGTGCATAGTGCTATGCCCAGCTATAAGACTCAATGCTACACTGTGGCATGCAAGAGAAGTAGTTTGTCACCACAGGACTGCAACCCATGGCTGTCAGTACTCTCTACAAGCAAATGTTTCCTGAGGAACATCCCCAACTCCAAGTTGCAACTCTCAGACAACACTCATTATCACCACAGTGATTATTAGCAAATATCAGGTTTTACACCCAGAGTAAGGCAAGAGCATTCCCATATTTGTAGAAATCCGGATGAGCCTTGGCTTGAAGTCCAGATCTCCTTCTGCTGATCTTGGCAAAGCAAACTGGGAACCCTGGCATCTATCACCCAAGTCTGCTTGGCTCTACTTTGTATGACAAACCTTTGAGGTCCAAGGATAAAAGACATCCTAACATTAAGGTATCCGGTACTTTGTGCCAGATTCTCTGAGGATTTCATCAACTGTATCATCTTAACCTCCATTATCCTCTCAAGCTGTTGCACTATGAAGGCTTAAATACAAATGAAGAAAATAGTTGAGACCTTGAGTTTTGCTTTTTTTTCCTTTTCCGGGCCAAGAATTTGATGGCAAGCTCAGGGCAGGCTTTGCCCTTGGCGCTGATTCACTGGGATCTGCTTGCTCTGTCTTGCTTTTAAAAAAATATCACACCTCTTAAAGAGAATACAGAAAACTAGAAGGTGCCAACTCACTGAAAAGAAGTCAAAATCAATGGTCAATTATTGTATAGAATATGATGGAATGTCCCATACCTGCAGGATTAAAAAAGTGTTTGGAAGCAGAGATCATATTTTATGTATCCAACAGATTAGCATTCACTTCATATCTCTTACTTTGCCAGGAAAGCAATATGCTAGCAATAGCTCAGAATAAGATACACTGTGTTAATAGCTGTAGCTAACCCCCTTGCCCACCCCCCGCATCTTGCTTTCTTCCTCTTTTTTTTTTCTAACTACTTTTAGGTCAGATTTTTGCAGGCTCCCATTTTCAAAAGTTTTTGGGTAACTATAAGGTTTTCCATTCTGAAACAGAAGTTGACTCTATTGACAATGTCACAATGTCACAAACCTAGACTAAAAATAAATGACCTTGCTCAGCAAGCATAAGTTAGGTAGTAACTTTCTGTCCAATCACTAGTGTGCTAATGAACAGCAACACACAGGAATGTCTTACATATGAACTCAGTGAGCACCGTTCACGCTGTACTGGGTACTGTCCTTGCACTGACCTTCGCAGGATTCTCCACTCGGGGAGAACATCCCATTGTCGTGGTAGCCGTCCCTGCACTCGCAGTGGTACCATCCCGGCAGGTTAATGCAGCTGGCACGGCTGTCACACTGGACAAAGCCATCCGAGCATTCATCAATGTCTGTTGGACAAAGAAAGCAAAAGTGAGATTTTTTTTTTAAATGCAGCTGTTCATTTTTCTTTTCTTGGGTGTGTACTGGCTCTGAGGCTTGAACTCAGGGCCTGCACACTGTCCCTGGGCTTGTTTGCTCAAGGCTAGTGCTCTAGGACTTTGAGCCACTGCTCCACTTCTGGGGTTGTTGTCTTTTTGTAAATTATTGGAGATAGGAGTCTCAAGGGCATTCTTACCCAGGCTAGCTTTGAAGTGTGATCTTCAGATCTCAGTCTCCTGAGTAGCAAGGATGATAGATAGGAGCTGCTGGCATCTGGCTCATGGTAACATTGTAACAGTATTTCTGAACTATGAATGTATTTGCCTCTATGGTTCCTTTGCCTAAGAGGAATACTGCCAGTAACTCCTACTGATGAAATAATTCATAGTGGCCAAATCAGCTAACCACTGATTCCTGACCTCCAGCGATCACGCACTTACTGAGCTCTACTGCTCTCCTCTGTGGAACAGGCCTCTTCATATCCTGGGCATCCTGAACTGACCAATCTCCAGTTATAAATGAGTCCAGAGCCTGTGCTCCCTTCAGTTTTGTGTGCTTTTCTCTCCCAACCCAAACGATGTAGAAAATTGATTGTGTCATTTCTTAAAGGCATGGACAAAAGGAAAATAGGCGGAAGGATTGGGTTGGAAGGAGGCCATGAAGGGATGTTTAGAGTCTCTCATTTTAGAAAAAAAAAAAAATGGATCCTGAGGATAGGTCATTCAGAAGTACAGAACTCTCTCCTCTGAAGCAAGCATTCCCATGTATAACTGGCTGCCAGTTTAGTCCCTTTTTCTGCCTTAATTGAAAGGTTATCTTATATTTCAGCTGTTATTTTTTCAATTTTACTCGTGTGTGTGTGTGTGTGTGTGTGTGTGTGTGTGTGTGTGTGTGTGTTTTCTTTTCAGTGCCAGTCCTGGGGCTTGAACTCAGGGTCTAGCCACTATCCCTAAATTTTTCTTTTTTCTTTTTTTCCTCAAGGCTAATGTTCTATCACTTGAGCCACACACAGCTCCTCTTCTGGCTTTTTGGCGGAGATAAGACTATCATAGTCTTCCTACCCAGACTGGCTTCTAACCTTGAACCTCAGACCTCAGCCTCCTGAGTAGCTAGGATTACAGAGTAAGCCACTGGCACCCAGTCTTTATTCATAATTTTAGCATTCAATAATTATTGTATATATGTTGAATGTAAAACTATTGAGTGGCAGAGATTTTTAAAAGGGTTTATTTCTGTACTCATTGGATTTAGCATCTATTTCAATCATGCCTTGTTTGGAGAAGATCAAATTCATAAAAATATTAATTTACTATCATATGGAACCATGTTTCCAACATGGGATATGCCATCAATGGTGTGGTATATAGGTGGTCATGCACAAATACTTTATTTCACAGCTGCTTCTTTCTTTCCCTCCCACCCCAAGTTGACATTTTGCCTCTCCTCACAGTTCTACCTAAGGTTTGGGGACAGATGATCAGAGATGATCATTGTTAAAACTATGAGATGATCATAGCTTTAAATAGTTTTAGAGATGATCAGTTCTAAAACTATAACAACTATAAAGCGATTCTTCCTCCTCATTTCCTCACATTGTGTAACAAGGTACAGTGGTCTTGTGAAGGTATTTTTACATATGGATCATTGCATGAATTGATGCATTTGTGGATAGAGAGAGGATGATCACTGGAGAATCCTGATGTGCCATCTTGTTTCACCCTTCTCCTGTCCTGCTAATTATGATCTGTTTGTGCAAACTTTTCTATTTGGGTTAGAGTAGGTAAAAGGTGAAAGTGTGCATGAACTGCCAAAGTGTGCACTTAATAGCAGAAGACTAATTAAAGTCAAAGATCAAATAAAATAAGTATCCTCAACTATAATCTATTTTATGTCATACAGTTGCTTAGATACTTGGGAAGTATTTAATAAAGGAATACAGTCTCACATATGTAGCAATAATGTACTCATGAATAATAAAAATATGAAATTCTTTAGAACCATCTGTTCCTAAAATCAGTAACAGTCAATGTATAATCCTCTTCCTTATAACCCACAATTTATAAGTTGAGTATTTTCTCTGTACACATGAATGAAGACAAGTTATAATATACAAATATACAAACACACACATGTTCACTTCAACTGTGCACATATATGCCTTATATATTTTGTAATGAAGAAAACAGTAAAAGAAGATCAAATAATTTGTTTCTTGAGTTCTTTCTTGAGGTAAGTTAAAACCTGATCTTATAAGATATAATTGAATTACATAGCCAGAAAACAAAAGCAAACTGAAGATTGTTCCTTATAAGAACTATCATGTTGGAACCAATTATTGCCCAAATTAAATAAAAACATGTGACTCTAGGTTGCATAAGATTATAAGACTTAGTTCTGCCCAGCAGACTTTAATTTTGTTCTATGCAGTAAACAGAAAAGCCAAACCAAGTGTTTTATACACATACACATACACAAACACACAATCACTATTTCATTATACATTCAGCCTTAGGAAGGAACTTGTTCATTAACTCCTTAGGGACAATTAAAACTTCTTCAGTATCTACACTTAGAACAGTCACCTAGTTATGATAATCAAACATTGTCTCAAAGCACAGAGAACATCTAAAAGTTTTTCAGCTACTGTCCATGAGTAACAGTCGTGCTCTAGGGATCAAATCAGATTATAGATTCACTGGATAGCACAGGTTTTGAAGTGGTCATTAAAAACAAACAAGAAAAAAAAAGCCTGAAAAAGATTATCTGAACTTTTAAAAGCTGGAAGTGGAGCTGTGACTTAAGTGGTAGAGTGATAGCCTTGAGTGAAAAGCTCACATATAGAGCCCAGGCCCTGAGTTCAAGCTCAAGAACAAGAACAAAACAAGAAGCTGATGTTTTGCTCTCAAGTTTGGTGGCACCAGGCAGGACTTTCTAAGACGCTGCAGATCACTCTTGTCCATGGCTCTTGCCATCAGCATTAAACAGTCATTTTGCTGAAAAACTTCAATGTAGGCATAGAATGAGCCTCTCTCATAATAGAGTAAGAGTTATTTCTAATCTAATAATATCACTAAGAATAATATAAATGTTCAAGTCTTTGGAACTACCTATTGCTAAAATGGACCCCAGTCCGTCTTTAATCCTCTTCCTTATAAACTATGAGAAAATTGATCGTTAGGCACTCATATTGTATACATTAAAAAGGAAAAGAAATCCAATTCGTTTTTGGATGAGCACACTATTTTTAGAGGCAAAGCTATTGTCTTTCATACTATTTATTGTTAATAAAAATGTGACATCATTTCTCATGAAAAAATTGAACTTGTTCTATTTATATCACAATCTCATGCACTGCTAGTTAAATTATATTGATAAACAGCAGGCAATTAGAGATCCTCAAAACAATTAATCAATGCTTGATTACCCACATGTGGGCTATTTGCTTTCTAGATTATCTCCAGTAATTTTTTTTAATCACAAGGTCATTTCCCTCTGTCTTTTGTGGCATTTCTGGGAGTCTATTTTCAACATTTAGATGAGAGTCCTCAAGGAACATAAACTTATTTGAGAATCAAATTAGCTTTAAGCGCTTTGCCTAATTTGGATATAAAATATTGCTGAAAATTTCACTTGAGAAGACTGATTTTCTCATACAAGTTGTTTGATACTACAATATTACAGCATAATGTAAGTAAATATTAGAAACTGTAACATTCTCTACAGAAGTTGTAAATGTGGTAAAAACTGTTCACATTACTTGAAGTTCATAATTAGGAAGTTTGTGACTTTTATTATAAGGGCAGGTGAATGTAGTTATAACAGTCCATGTACATATGTGAAAATGGAACTAGGTAAATGGAGGGAATACATGAGGAGAGGAGAGAAAGGAGAGAATGAGGAAAGAGGAGACACACTGACCAAGATACATTGGTTTGAAACACCTTTGTAGAACTACTTAAAGATAAATAATAAAAAATTTAATATAAATATGCATAGATACAACTACTTCATCATAGTTTAGTCATTACCACAATCACATGAATATTCTTATTCTTGGGTCATAGACAAAGAAGTGGTCACAGCAAAGACATTGCTCAAGGTCATATAATAGATCCGATCTCCAAAGTTCACACTTTGACCCCACATACAATATCTCAGAAATGAATGAGACAAATACATACATCTAAATATCTAAGGGAAAATTTCTGTATTAGAGAGAAAACATACTTTAGTCTCTTCCAGAAGCTAAGTAAGAGGTTATGCATAAAAAGACAAGAATCAGTCTCATATCTAATCTCTTACTTGCATAACTATAAAATTGTAGGTTCTAATCATGGTAGGTACACCAGAGATGGTGAAGCAATAATCTGAACCCACAATTTTATATTAGCACCGCAGTCAAATTCCTATGCATACAAATAGATACATTTTAAAATATTACTCCTTAAGTGTATGTCCCAAGCATTAGCTTAACTTTTACTGATAACATATTCTAAAGTAAAATAAAGTAAATAAAGTATAAATATAATGTAATATAAAGTAAAATAGTATAATAAGTCAAGGTAAAGACCTATGACTGGGCACTGGTGGCTCACACCTGTACTTCTAGCTACTCAGAAGGCTGAGTGAGATTTGAGGATTGAGGTTTGAATCCAGCCCTGGGAGGTAAGTCCATGAGACTCATATCCAATTGATCACCAGCTGTGACTCAAAGTGGTAGAGCACTAGCCTTGAGTGAAAAAACCCAGGAATAGCACCCAGGCCCCGAGTTTAAGCCTCATCACTACCACCACCACCAACAAAAAAGATAAAGACTTATTAATAAGTCAGTATTCTCCTTTTGGAAATGGAAATATATAGCCTATCTTTTCAAAACTGTATTTCATTTTATTGTACTTTGAATATATAATTTTATTTGTTGTTATTATTTGTTATTAATTTACTAATTGAAGGTATCAGGTAAAAGGCAACAGTAGAAGATATTTTCAAAACATACTCTAAGGGCTTAATGTCCAAAATACATAAGGAAGTCAATTTAATAGCAAGAAAACAACCCAAATAAAACTTATGGGTGAAAGGCTTGAACAGACTTGTATCAAGAGGACTTAAAAATTGTCAATAAGTAGATGAAGAAGTGTTCACTGTTTCTAATCAGCTGAGAATTTCAAGCCAAAACTATACTGAGATACTACCTCACTCTTGTTAGAATGGTAATAATCAAAAAGACAAATGGCCTGTAATCAGGCCAAATCAAGACAAATGGTGTTGGAGTCTCAGGCCTGTAATCCTAGCTATTCAGAAGGCTGAGATCTGAGGATCATGGTTTGAAGCCAGCCTAACTTCCAAAAAAAAAAAGATAAATGAAATGATAATAGGTGTTGGAGGAGGTAGAGAAAAGGTAACTTTATATATCGTTGGTTAAGCATTTAAATTACCCACTGCCATTATGCAAAACATTATAGAGATTAAAAAAACCAAAAAGAACCACCTACGATCCAGCAACCTTCTCACTAAATACATATCCCAAAGGAAATAGAATCAAATGGGTGTCTGCACTCCCATATGTATTGCAGTATTACTCACAATAGTTATGTTGTGAGATAAGCCTACGTGTCCATCAATAGATAAATGTAAAAAGAAAATAGGACATGCAGGAAAAACTATTCAGCCACAAAAAAGAATGAAGGCCTGACCTCTGTAACGACAGGGTTATTAAGGTTGGATCTTGTTAGAGAAGAGGAAACATCTCAAGAGATGCACTGTGAAATGTAAGGACCACAGATGATGATAATATATGTTGTTCGTGAACAATGCTAAGACACTGAACAAAAATGATCCATTTTGAAGATATAAATTTATTATCTAGATTTCACCATTTAAAATGTATATTTAACTCAACAACAGTTATTGTGTATATAGTAAACATATGAATGTTTATCTGTAAATTAGAAAAAGAAAACAGCACAGGGAGTCATACTGAATAGAGCATGGGAGAAAAAGATAGAGACTTAATTCGTGCTGCCACAGGCACCCGAATAACTGGGGTCCCTGGAAGCTGAGAGAGGCTCCTTGGAGAGGCTCAGGGGTCCTCTGGAGCTCCCAGAGCAGCACAGCTCTGCCGCCTCTAATCCTGGATGCTTGGCCTCCAGAACTGTGAGGGAATGGATTCCTAGCTTTCTTCAGCTACTCACATATGGTATGTTGTTACAGCAAAAAAAAATCACACTATTTCATTTACATTCTTATCCTAGCTGTCTCTCTCCTCTAGTCTAGACCTGTACATTCATACATTCATTCAATTTTCCCTCAATATTTCCACTTCATACAGAATTTCTTCTTTTGAAGTCTTCCCCATCTCAGAAGAGACCATCTCATTAATCAGGCCTACAAGACTAAGATGAATTCTTCATTTCTCTTTTTCATACTCCTTCTTATAATTTAGCACGAAATCTTACTGGTGAGGTCATCCAAATATATCCAGCATCTAATAATTAGTTTCAATCACACTGGTGATTATCATTCCAGCCTATGTCACTACCATCTTTCATCTGAGCAAATATAGCATCCTAATTAATCTTCTTGGTTCCATTTCTTCTTCTTGAAGTGCAGTATGAGCCAGATGGATGATCCTTTTAATATATGATTGATAGTGTCATAACTGCTCAGATTCTATTATTCATTCACAGAGAAATATAGGATGGAACTACCTTGAAAAATAAATCTGCAAGAAATATATGCCCTTGGTAACAACTCTCTAATTCTAAGGCTGTGGACTACATTTCCCAGAAGACCTTTCTCCATGAATGACTTTGTGTTAGAATTGAACATTGAGGGGAAATCCCAAGATCTGCTGCTGAAGTTATTGTTAAGGGCTCCAAGAGCTCTGGCCTCTCAGTACAATATACATGTGAAGTGAATTGTGAAAGCTTTATATGTTCTCTGGTTGCAGCCTCCAATACTTTCTGTCTGCCAACATTTCCTACATCTATGTAAGATACAATCAATAGATAGCTCTTTTTATTTCCATGAGATGTACCATGTTATGGCCTGAATATGACATGTTCTGCTCAGGCTCATGTACTGAAGACCTGCTCCCAGATGGTGGTGATATTAAGAGAGAGAGAGAGCTCTTTGCTAACTGGGCCATCAGGAGGTAGCTTCCTTGGGGGAAGTAGGCCCTGGGGATGTAGCTTTGAGTCTCATCTATGGACCCCCACCCCCACCCAGATTTCTGCTCCCTGCTTCCTAGTTGCTACCAGGTGTGAAGTTTCCTCTGCTCCCACTGTTTCACTACAAGCCTAAAGCAATGGAGCCAGATGACCATGATAAGCTCTGTGACCTGAGGCCAACATAAATCCTTCTTCCCTCAAGCTGTTTTCTCAGGTATTTTGTAAGAGCTAAGAAAGGCTGGCTAATAGAGGGTCTATCATCCTAACTGAAGGTATACTGATACAATACTGTATAAGATGTTAGACACAGTTGACTCTGAGTAGCAAATGTGTGTCAAAGAGTAAAAGAAAAAAATGATCATCAATTAGAAGCTTTGAAAACAACAAAATACATTAAGGATAAGAAATATGGAGTATACTAGTTGTCTCTCTAGTAGAGTCTTTATTTGTTTATAATGATCTAAGCACTAAAGGTTGGTGTATGTATGCTTATATGGGTCCTAAGGCATGAACTCGGGGTTTAGGAGTGAAATGCTCGAGTTCGGATCCCTCAAAAGACCTCCAGAGACCAAGACCAATGCAAGCAGCAAAAAGGGAGTTTATTTCAAGCTAGCTGGGTCACTCACTCACTCAGCACGCTGGTGACGCTAAGAGGCCCTGAGCCTCGGGCTCCCCGATGTTTTATACATTCTTTGGGGAAGGCTGGGATTTAGCATACATCATAGCATCTTTTAACAAATCAACACACACCGCGGGAAAATTATAATATAATTCTTAAGCATGTTTGGTGCATTTGGTGGCAGGAAGGAATCTGGAAAGGGTCATTGGTCAGTTCAAGGGATCCATGCATTTAAAATTGATTGGTTAAGCCATAGGGGTGTAGCAAGGGGGATGTGTGCACAGATGCAGGGTTTTGATTAGATATTGGACATGGCACTCACAGTTGGATACTGGAAATCCCTCTCACAAATACTGGAAATCACACTCACGATTAGATACTGAAAATTCCACTCATAACTCACAGTTGGATATGGTCTTTACCAGGAAGTGAGGGGTGGGGGGGGTAGGACTTACGGTAAGGTCAGTCAAGTACAGAATGGGGTCTTAGCACAATATGGAGTTACTCTGGTCCTTCACTCTGGCTCTACAGGAGCTATCTCAAAGCTTCTTCTTTTTTGGCTCAAGGCTAACATTCTGTTACAAGTTGAGTCACAGCTCCACTTCTGGCATTTTATGCTGATTAACTGGAGGATAAGAGTCTCTCGGCTGGAGATGGCTTGAAGCCATGATCACCAGGTATCAGCCTCCTGAGTTCCCTGACCAGGAAGACTCCTTAACCACCTTCTTTTGTTGAGGGGGGGATAGGGGGAAGAAGACGCCCCAGTGAAGAAAAGAAACCTTCAGAGGTGTAGGTGTTTGTGTGTGTAAGCTTGGTTGATTTGTTTTTGTCTCTGTTTCTGTATTGGAAAAGTGCACTGTTTCTGAGCCTGAGACAGAGAGAAGCTGGACACAGGAGCTCTCTAAGGCTGGGGTGGTCAAGGTCACCTTGACCCCCTTCTGAAGGTCCTCATAGTGGAGGACGTGTATGTTGATCTTGTTCCTCAGTCTGTGTATGGTTTTATCTATCTGTGTCTGTTCTCAATTCTTCTGATTTTACTTGTTATTATTGTGATTGGATGTATTTTGTAGGAAGACATGGAACAGGTGGCATCCGCTGAGGAACTTCCCCTAGACCTGTTCTCACAACATTTTAAAGATTTTGAAAAGAAAAAGAGCTAAGTTATCTGGTGATTGTGTCTTCCCAGGAAAACTGACTACTTTCTGCTGGCTTGCATGACCTACCCTCAGCACTGGGTGGGTGGCCCTCGGTCTGAAAAACTTCAATCACAGTTTTGGACTTGAAGTCACAGCTATTGCTTTCTAAAAAAAATGCCCAAAGAATAGGGAAGCCAAAGTACTGGCCTTTAAAAAAATCGATCTTTTTGGAGTTACTTAGAAATCTTCCGGAAGTAAGTCTCTGTGTCTCTGTCCTGTTTTGTGTTCTGTTTTTCTAAATTCTATGTCTGCCTTAGTCTTGAGTATTGTTGTGTTCAGCCTTGTATCTCTATCGTGGAAATCAGAGACTGCTTTGTGCTATGTCCCCTTCTGCAGAGGCAGTTGGGAGCGTGCAGGCAGCTGAGGACATGGTACTAACAACTAGCTAAAGTTAACAAATTGAAATTGTGAAGTGCTCCTGGCTAAAATTGCCCCAAGATAGTCAGGCCACCTTGTGGGCTAAGAGATCAGCCTAAGGTAACCGCTCTTCTTCCAACTGAAGGTACTTAAAGGGTTAATTGATATGTAAAATGCTCTAGTAAATTGGTCTAAAGACTAGAGTCAAGTACTGTGTGGGCTCAGCCTTACTCCAGGGAATCCCCCCCTTCCAGCTTTCTCCAGCAGAAAAGTATTTGATGCTAGAATGCCTTGCTAACACAGCAAGCCCTTGAAAAATAGGCCTGGTAAAGTGCTTTGTTAAAAAACTTTATCTTATATCTTGATCAGCTACAAGTGTAAGATTGGCAAATACATCTCTTGCCACTGAAAAAGTATGGCCCAATGTTCATTTTTGTGCCCTTTAAGATCTTATTGCATAAGTGCGTGTGTGAGTGTGAATATGTTCAAGATTAAAAACTCAGTATGATGTAAAAATGGGTGAGTTTAAACTCAAAAGGTCATCAAGTTGAGCATTACCAAAAGTCTAAAAGGATTATTACATTGTTTTAAAGGAAAACAACTGTTAAAAAGAAATTTGGTATCTTAATGCATTAGGATGTTTACACTGTCATCATGCTAGCTGATTTTATAGAGCCAGAGTGAAGGACCAGAGTGACTCCATATTATACTAAGACCCCATTCTGTACCTGACTGACTTTACTGTAAGCCCTAAAGACTATAAAAATGCCCTGGGACAGAGAGTTCTCAGAAAAACCATAAACACCCATAAGAGTGACCAACAGAGAAGAAAAACAAGTTTTGGAGTTATGCCAGGACTCCCCCACCCAGGTGTGGTTTCCAGTATCTAATTAAAAACCTGCAGCTGTGCACACATCCTCCTTGCTACACCCCTATGGCTTAACCAATCAATTTTAAATGCGTCGGTCCCTTGATCTGACCAATGACCCTTTCCAGATTCCTTCCCGCCACCAAATGCACCAAACATGCTTTAGAATTATATTATAATTTTCCCGCGGTGTGTGTTGATTTGTTAAAAGATGCTATGATGTATACTAAGTCCCTGCCTTCCCCAAAGAATGTATAAAACAGCTGGGAGCCCTAGGCCCAGGGCCTCTTAGCATCACCAGCGTGCTGAGTGAGCGAGTGACCCAGCTAGCTTGAAATAAACTCCCTTTTTGCTGCTTGCATTGGTCTTGGTCTCTGGAGGTCTTTCGAGGGATCTGAACTCAAGCACTTCAGTTTAGCAAAAGGCATTGGGAACTAGAAATTTATTTCCACTGTTAAAGTTTGGGACTAAATGTTAGAAATTTGGATATTAATGTTTGATTATCACTCTTAAAGAACTGCTTGGGTTTCTCAGTCAGACTCAATCAGAGATCAATAGGAAAAGACAGGAAAAACCTGGGGCAGGCCTGTGCGCCTCTCCTCAGGAGTGAGAGGTGATATGGCAAAGGTGCAGCTTTGCCAGTCCGCACATGGTGTGACAGGCTGTAGGGGGAGTCCATGCATGGTGGAAGATGGTAAGCTGGCACCAAGGCAGTTCATCAAGTTCTAGGGAGTGGGATGAGTATATGTCCATTCTGTAGGACAGGCCACTGGAGGTCCTGTCTCTTTTGCTTTTAGATGAACACTGGAAACCTGATGGCAAAAATGAACGATTTGACTGGCATTTTTAAAACTTCTCCTTAGGATGGATTAAAATTGGAAAATCTTAAAAGAGGGTTAAAAAAGGTTTGTTTTAGGCAAGTCACAGCAGAGGATCACAATAGCCCAATAGCTATACCCTTATGATCACATAAGATGATGCTAAGTGAAATGAACTCCATTTTATGGAAATGATTGTTATATCACAGTTGTAACTACTTTCAACATCCCATGTGTATCTGTAGTTTCTACTATTGATGATGTTCGTGTATCACCTTCTTGTGATTGTATCTACACTATCTCTGTAATCTTATCGTATGGGAAACAGTGTGTACTGGAATTAGAATTAGGAAATTCAAAGGGAATACCAAAATTGAGAGACAAAGGGTAAAATAAGAGAAACAACAACAAAAGCATACTTGCAAAACTGTTTGGTGTAAGTGAACTGAACACCTCAGGAGGGGAAAGGGGGAGGGGGGAGGGGGGTATGAGGGACAAGGTAACAAACAGTACAATGTATCCAATGCCTAACGTATGAAACTGTAACCTCTCTGTACATCAGTTTTATAATAAAAACTTTTTAAAAAAGGTTTATTTGTATGATGTAACTTAACTTCTGTGCTCTTTTGCAATTTGGGTGTATTGAAAAAGTGAAGATGCTGAGTCCGGATTCTTGTGCTTGTAACTGTGGTATTTGTGATTCTTGCATTAAGGAAAACCTCAATTGAGTTCAGATGTTCTAGGTAGTAACTTGCACTGAAGGAAAAAAAAATGGCTCTTTTACAACAAGCAGCCTTGAGCCTCTAGGCTTCAGAGTTCTTCAAATGCAGGTGAAAGCCAAAGAGCAGAGGTTAGTAAAAGGCTTCAAAGATCAAGAATGCATTTCTAGATATGAAATTTGGAAGTGAAATTGTCCTAAATGTTTGTTTCAAATTGGATAAAGGAAAAATTAGGGCTACCGAGATGATTGTTTAATTGCTACTACAGTTTGCCTTGCAGGTTTTTTGTAAAAATTGCAGACAGGCCATAGAGAAGGACAGACGATTCCTACAAGTTTGTCAGATATAACTTTGACCCTTAATAAGTTCCAGGTAAGATCAGGCTTAAAAACTACCTCTGTGTGGACCACCTTGTTGCTTTTAATTAGAGTAAAGTGACCTTTTGTAAGACTCATTGATCTGAAATCTGTGGTTTAAAGCCAGCCCAGGCAGAGAAAGGTCCCTGTGAGAGTCTTCATCTTTAATCAGCCAGCAGAGTGCTGGGAACAGAGTGGTGAGTTGTGTGGAGCTGAAAGTGGCAGAGTGCTAGCCCTGAGCTGGAGAGCTGAGGGACAGCACTCAGGCCCTGAGTTCAGGTCCAGAGTCGATAAAAGTGGAAAAGTCACTCCTGGGACAAAAGTGGTGGAGCATCCAGAGGCAGAAAGCCACTACTGGGATGGCAGAGATGGTGTCAGATCTTAGTCACTTGCGTTTGGCCCTTCAAAAATTAATTGTAGCTGAGAGGTCATAGGAAAATAGTTTGTAAGCATGTCTTTCTAATGCCCATGTCTACTTTGTAACTGGGCAGGAACTTGCCAGTCATCTGTGATAGTGGGTAGTAAAGCTAAGTTTGTCAAATGAGGATATAGTTTAAAACCCTAACCCCCTGCATCTTCTCAAAGCCCTGAGTGAATTTTGAGCTGGCACATCTGTTCAGGAAAGGAAGCTTGTGAACCTGAGATTGTGTCCTTATTGAGATCTGTCTAAGGCCTGCAACGGTAATGTTGGCACTGTTAGGCCATTGGAAATCAGTTTCCCCAGCCAGTCAGGAAAATGCTTCTGTAAACCAGAGTGCTAAAAGACTACAATGTTGTGGCCCAAGAAGAGGTTTGTATAGTTGTTAAAAGTTCTCTGCTGTATGTAATTTCCAGTCTGGAGTAAAGCTCCTAATGGACATCTGATACTGACAACCCCTTGGCAAAGTAAGGTTATAGGTTCCTGGCTAGGTAAGGTTAGTGTCACTGGGTCAGCCTGAAGAAGTTACAGAAGATGGATGATCTTTGCCCATCAGCTCCCCTTAAGATCAAGGTATCAGTCATTTTGGGGAAGATGAGGCAGGATAAACTAGAGGCATGGAAAACAGTGGTAACAAATGTACAAGAGTGGGCTGGGAATATGGCCTAGTGGCAAGAGTGCTTGCCTCATATACATGAAGCCCTTGGCTCGATTCCCCAGCACCACATATATAGAAAATGGCCAGAAGTGGTGCTGTGGCTCAAGTGGCAGGTGATAGCCTTGAGCAAAAAGAAGCCAGGGACAGTGCTCAGGCCCTGAGTTCAAGGCCCAGTACTGGCCAAAACAACAACAACAACAAAAAAAAAACAAATGCAGAAGAGTGGCGAATGCACTAGTGAGAGATGGTTCTTTAACCAGTCTATGCAGAAAGTTACAGGCAACACAGCAGAAGGTGTGACATTCTATTGGAGTCACTGGGAGCCCCTGCCCCTGCCCATGCCATATAGGTTGAGATCAAGGGTGGCCTGACAGTCATCTGGAAGAATCTACATCTTCACCCTGAGCACCTCTACTGTGGTAAAAGCAGATGATTCCTGCTGGAAGGCTGCTTTGGATCTGCTGAGACGGAGATTTTGGGGGGACATCCTTATCTACTCCTGAGTTGACTGGAGTTACTAGCTCTATTAAGAAAATTGGTAAAGTGTATGTGGCAGGCAAGAGAGTCACTCCCAGGTGATGCCTGTAGTGAAAGTTGTGTTCAGGTATATTAGGATGTGTCCAGATGGAATAGGGTATGACCTCAGAAGGGAGGGAGGTAACTGCCTCCAGGTGTGCCAGCTACCTAGGTAACTGGATGGAAATTTAAACAGGTGAGAGCACCTGCAAGGAGCCTTCCTGGGGGTGGACCTCAGAGATATCACTGGCCAACCTTAGGCACTTAGAAGCACAGGAAACAGGATTGGCCCATGTGTTAATGCATTGCCATTTGTACAAAGAATTGGGGCCATAAAACTGATGGTCCAGTACACACCCCTCAATGTTAATGAAATAAGGGTTTGACTAGACTGAAAGAAAAGGGGGGATGTTGTAGAGCTGACTCCATCTTGACTAGGGAAACATAGGAAATGTTGGGGGAAGTAGAGCTGACTCCATCTTAATTATTAGGTCAACCTGACCCCAAAATTCTGTTTCTGTAAATAGCTTGCTTAGCTTGTTTGTTGCTTGCTCTACCTCCTGCACCAACCTCCTACATCTGTGCCATGCTTGCTTAACTTGTTTGTTGCTTGCTCTACCCGCTGCATCAAGCCCCTACATCTGTGCTACACTGCTTGGGATCACGGTGTCAGCCCCCGAGTCTGCCCTGTGTCCTTGGCCAATCAGTCCGCTTTTCACTTTTCACTGTCCACTGTCACAGTTCAGCTCCCGAGTCTGTGTTGCATCCCTGGCTGGTCAGTTCACTTTATGCTTTCCCAATAAATCCATCTTTTTGCTTAAGACTGTCTCTGAGTGGTGGACTCTTGGAGGGACTGGGACTCCCCTCCTTCAAACCCCGTAACAGCTCACACTACAGGCTCGAGCCATGGCTGTCAGGCTAAGGATATGTGAATGTTAGATGTGATGGATAGTGAAAACATGAAATATTTCATTGTAGTTACTAATACAACTTAATCAACCTTGTTGATGTGAAAAGACAGACATTGAGAGATAATTGTGACAGAAATTGGGAGGAGGCAGAAGACAGACGATTGCAGATGGGCTGGGGATATGGCCTAGTGGCAAGAGTGCTTGCCTCGTATACATGAAGCTTGGGTTCAGTTCCCCAGTACCACATATACAGAAAATGGCCAGAAGCAGAGCTGTGGCTCAAGTGGCAGAGTGCTAGCCTTGAGCAAAAAGAAGCCAGGGACAGTGCTCAGGTCCTGAGTCTAAGTCCCAGAACTGGCTAAAAAAAAACAAAAAGATTGCAGATGAAATTTAGAAACAAACAGCTGGGTGCTAGTGGCTCACACCTGTAATCCTAGCTACTCAGGAGGCTGAGATGTGAGGATCATGGTTCAAACTCATCCCAGGGAGAAAATTGTGAGACTTAGCTCCAATTAACCATCAACAAGCTATTAATCAAGTGGTAGAGTGACAGACGTGAGTCAAAAGGTAAAGGACAGTATCCATGCTCTGAATTCAAGCCTCAGGACAAATAAAATAAAATAAAATAATAAATCGATGAATAAATAAGAATAATGAATATTTCAATCTTACATAGCTGGGAATAAAAAACCCCAAAACCTTGTAGTTTACAAAATGAAAAACAAAGCAGAAAAAAAATAGATATATAGTGTTAAAAGCTTAAAAGTTAACAGAAGAACTGAAACTTGGGTGTTATAACAATAAAATGGAGGAAGACCGGAAGAGTGCTGATAGAAAGCACATAAACCCACACCTATCAGAGCCAGTAGCCTACTGATAATGTTTAAAATTGGCTAATTAACTAAAGGATGGCATAAGCATATTAAAAAGAATTAGAAGTGCTTCCTCTCAGGAGCTTGTCTACAGGGATTTCATAAGGGAATTAAGCCAGAATGCCCTATGGCATCCAGAGTTAAGTCATGAATTAACTTCTTCCCTGTATATCTGGGTAGGGTGCCTGCTATATGCTATCTTTGGGAGATAAGAAAATAATCTCAAGTGTCCTGTTCTAGTTTTGGGTTGAGATGCAGAATTTCTTTAAAAAAAAAAAAAAGGTTACTAAGAGGGAAACATGAAGTAATCAGTAATCAGAGACTATTGCTTCATTCCAAGTTCTTCCTTCTTGTTTCTACTATTTAAACATTTGTTTATTGTCTTTAAATTATATAAAATATTTCAAGGCTTTATTTGAGTATAACTGGATAGTGATTCTTCTGATAGTGATATGTAGCTGGCAAAAACTAAACAAGATAGGAAACAAGATATCACAGCTGGAGAAATGAAAATAACCTCATCAGAACTGATAGGGAAAGGTGCTTGCCACTAAACCTAGACCTGATTGGATGAAAGTACTCAGCTGAGAAGGAGGGTGGAAAAGGAAGAGGAAGTATAGAAGAGATTGACAGCATACTTGGGAAGATCACAGGTCTAACCATAGAACCAGGTGGCTGAGGGGAGGGGGTGGGTTGGGAGAGACAGAGAATGATGGAAAGGGAGACTTTGATCAAGGTGCATTGTACCGACAAACTGACATGTGAATTGAAACCTTTTTGTACTACTTAAAGACAAAAAAGAAGAACCATTGGTGAAGGAAGTGTCAAAGAAGGAAGAGCTGTCAATGATGCTAAATATATACTTGCCTTGGTATAAATTTATGAATGAATACTCCAGGTTTAACATAGAATTGAAACTCTGAGATGAGCAAGAAGTTGGACAAAGCAATTAATAAAACAGAAATCTGGAAATTCTCTTTAAAGCTTCTCAAAAACCATTGTAGTTTCTATACTTTTTACAACATAGCCAATGTGTAGACTTTGAATAGTTTTCTTCACTTAATAAGTATGTGCCCAGTATCTACACATCAAAAACATCTACTGGACACATCTAACCATGTTACAGTTTATACTTTTATTAAAAACATATGGGACGATCAGTAACTCACATAGAATAGTAGGTATCATGAAGCCAAGAGACAAAGAAAGATGTGATTTCAGGAAAGAGACATCACCTTCGATCTGAAACTCATCAGTAAAACTTCAATCAAACAAAGTCACTCGGTTTAAACACAGCTGAGGAGAAATTTCCAGCCCTATTCTACAAATGCTGGCAGATTATTTAAAATATGTATTCATTTGTCAAATTGATCAAGCGCTTCTTTTAAACAAGGCTTTTGTATTTTTTTTGTATTTTTTTTCAAATTTTTATTATCAAACTGATGTACAGAGAGGTTACAGTTTCATACTAAACAAGGCTTTTAAAATAATCAGTGATGTGATAGTTAGGGCCCATCCAATAATAATATAAGACCATCCTTAATCAGGGTCAAAAACAGAAAAGGCTTAACTCCTCTGCTTCTCAGAGCTATTTTCTAATAGACAGGATTAGAGTCTCTACTTGATCTACTTCAAGATTAGGAGAAGAAATAAGCTGATTTTTTCCCTCATACTATCTAGTAGGAATAAGAGGGCTAGAGTGTTTTCTGTAATAATAGACTGTAAAGTTTCTAATTATTAATATAGAACTGCAAAGAGGTTCGTGCATTTCATACGTTCATTTACTGGGTTATTCAGAAAAACAAGCTTTGAATGGCATGCTGGGAATGGTAAGATGACAGTCCAAATAGCTATTCTGTATTTATTTGCAAACTAACTGACAAACCTGTATCACGAGAAATACTGCTTTGAGTGCAATGGGCTCCGGGATGTCAATAAACAAAGAAATGCAGTACTACAACTTCCATATATCTGAATAAGAAGTTGTCATTGAGAGCTTTTGAGTGAGACCTAACCATGCAATGTACTGATGAATGGCTTCTGCTGGCTTTGATCGGCGTCATATGCCTGACAGAAGGCCCACTTTCCGACCATTTTATTAAAGCAACCACTTCAATCTCTGCTAGGACATCCATTAACTTGATACAGGTTTTTCAGCAAGTAAGGAAACATCACATCTCTCCCACATAGATAATTGGAGAGAAAAAAAATCACCAAAAAGAAAGCAATTGAACAAACCAATAACTCCCTCCAATTACAATTAAGTGAAACAGTCTATGGGTTTCTTAAAGACAGGCTTATTCTCTTGTGATGCTCTAAAACTTCCCCACACACACTTGATGGCACCTGTCTGATCCTGTCAATATCAGGCCATTTAATCCAACATTTTCCAGACTAATTCTACTTTTGTGTTCTGTTTAACAACCTATTTCCTCATGATCAATCAGATCAGCTGTACAATCCAATTCATCTCTCAGGCAATCCCAAATGCTAGATCAAAGGGTTTTTCAATCTTAAAGTGTTTGATCTCAGAAACTCAAAGTAATTCTGTACTTGGGTAATATCTTGAAAGAAAAAAATCTTTTTTCACATCTTTGTGATTATATGCTATAATAAAAGGAACAGGAGAGGGAAGTTAACTGGTGGTGGCTTGGCTGTAAACTGCTAGGTATTTTTCCCTATTCTTTTCATCTAGTTTCCAGACATCATCATTCACACACAATCACACACACACACACACACACACACACACGAGCACGTTTTTTTTCCCCCTCATGTTAGGCTTATGTAGTGAGAGAAAAAAATGGAGTAACCCAAAGGAAAAACAACTTCTACCTAAACAGAGCTGTTGGAAGCTTCTTGTTTGAGTAAGACAGAACATGTGTTTGTCAGGAATTTCCCGTTACTGCTCAGAGGCAGGCACTAAAGAGGCCTGGGAAGAAACTTGTGTTTCTGGAGTTTCCAAGCATTAGTCAGTCGTATGGATATTCAGATGGCTGGTGTGTGTGTGTGTGTGTGTGTGTGTGTGTGTGTGTGTGTACGTGTGTGTGTGTGTGTGTGTGTGTACCAGGGCTTGAACTCAAGGCCTCATGCTCTCACCTAGCTTTCCTGCTCATGTCTGGAACTCTATACCACTTGAGTCATGTCACCAGTTGTGGCTTTTGGCTAGTTAATTGAAGACAGAATCTTACAGACTTTTCTGCCTGAGCTGGCTTTGAACCTCAGTTCTCCAGGTCTCAGCTTCCTGAGTAGCTAAGATGACAGGTGTAAGCCTTATTGTTCCACTTGGGAGTCTAGTTTTAACCTATTTCCTTAAGGGTAAACCTGTTAAGGCACAGGAAAGGATCTCAGTATACATAGTGGGGGAGTAATTAAAATAAATTATGACATAATGTATAAAATGGAATGCTGTATGCTTAAAATGATGTTTTTGAAAATTCTTAATGCCATGGAAAAATGCTTTGATAACCACATGTAAGAGAGAAGGATTTTTATTATGAATAAAATATTATTCCAGTATGTAAATAAGGATTTTATGCATGAGTAAGATAGCAGTTATCTCCAATCAGTAATATTACAAATGATTATATCTTATTTGGTACATTTTTCTTCATTTTATAAATTTTCCAAAATTAAATATACATTGCTTTTATAATTTTAAAACATTTCCACAAAAGGCATTGGAATTCATGAATGAAATCAGAATGAATCAGTAGAGTGGCTCATAGGTGCCAAGAGACAGTCAAGTTATAGTGTCTCGTCTTCCACTGTACCCAACTTACAGAGCCTGTGCTCCAAGGCCTGGATGAACTCTCTGTTCCTTATCCTCAAGAAACCAAAGTCTGGGATGCACCTCAATGGTAGAGCATTTTGCCTAACACAAGTGAGGATCTGGGTTCAATCTCCAGCAACTGAAGGCCAGAAAAAATAATTGGTCCTTGGACCGCTTTTACATGTCTTTCCATTCTTTACTCCGAGGAAGTGGATGAATGATTTTATCCCCTTCTAAGTCTATCATTTTAAAAAAAAAGATCCTAAAATTAAAAGTCTTATGATCATCTCCTAGAAAGGTTTCTAGGCCTTAAAACTACTAAAAGCTTCCACATATTTTTCTCAAATTATTTTTTTCTAGTTAGCTCAAACACTCTCTCTCAGATTAAGTGTACTTCTCAAATTTTAGAGAAAACTTCAATTATAGGTTCCTGGCAATGAAGATAACTATTCTGAAATTTTATGTACCTGTTGCTTTTTTCCTACCAGATTTCATCTCATTATACAGAATTCTCCACAAAGAAGGTATTTACGAAATGATTTTTGGTACCTGATGTTAGAGCTATATGGAAACATGAAAAAAGAATGGAAAATATAGTTACTGTGTTTACATTTTGAGGCAACCATCCTCAAATCCCATATTAATAACAGTTCCTCTCCCCCTCTTGATGTCTTAAAGTTATTGCTGTGACTTTCAAGTTTTATTTTGCCATAGGCCAAGAATCCCCATTGTCCCATAAGATATGACCTATTATTTGGGATTCGCCTCTCTGAGATTTTATTTAATCAGTTCCCATTATCTATTTTATTTATCTCTCCCATTTCAATTGGGCCGTGGAGAATTGGTTAAAGGTGAACATTTCCTATAAATGAGTTTCTTCACCTCTATCTCCCAGGGTGATTCATGATATAACATAACCCCTTGACCTCTGAGAAGGCAGCTATCTAACACAATAAGCCTGCTGATTTTAGATTGTTATTTAACCTCATAACCACAGCCAGGAAACCTTATTAAATATACCCCCAAGTTTCTACCTCAGACAATATATAAAATTTAGCTCCTTCTAAAAATAAGGACCTAAAAAAAGAAGCACTGAAACAATATCCTTTCTCAAGTGTGCATATTACGTTAGATTTAAAAATTCAAATATATCATGAGCTACATATGGTGGTTTCTTATAATAAGCAGTTAGTTTTGAAGGTAAAAAGACTATCAAGGAGAAATAAGGTGTACGTTGTGAGACTAGAGCTGAAGTCATCGCCACTTTCCTTATGAACACAATTTTACACAGACAGCAGACATACTACACACACACACACACACACACACACACACACACACACAGAGCTGTTTTCTTCTGGAATGGAACACCAGAGCATCTTGACTAATTGATACATGCAAGTTCTGCTCAAAATATTTTATGACTTAACCAGCTCTAATGCAACAGAAGTACTAACAAAACCAGATACATCTTAGATTGCAAATGGGATAGACAAAAAACATAGTGGGTATAAAATCAGATGCAAAATAAGAAAGCAACACAGTACCCACTGTATGATCCTATTGAAATAAAGTTCTAGGGATTTTGCAGTAACACAGGCTGTGTAGCATTCTGTTCAGAATGAAGAAACCATGTGATGGAGGAAGGTACATCAATAATAATAATAATAGTAACAACAACAACAGCCAAAGTCTTGGGGAAGCTCTTCTCAGATGGCACTGGAAAGCCAAGGTTAAATGCATGGGGCTAGTGGCAGCCCAGTCAGAACTGGCTGGGGTCAGGCAGAGGGACAATGGACAGCAGGCTGTCCAAATAGATCAACCTATTTGGAACTTGGTAAACCTAGTTGTGAAGAGTGGTTTTGTGAGGATTGGAAGGCCAGCACCAGTCTACTATGAATCTATTTGCCCTCTGAGCACACATCATACTGTTCATCCTGTTCTCCCTAACATGATGTATTTGCCTGAGAGCTTCTTTGGTGTGTGTCTGACCATCTCCAACTCCCTCAACCTTATGTTCTTAGAGTGGGCAACATTTCTTACAAACCACTGATCCATCCCATTACTGACAACAAAAACTGAGCAAAAGGGC
Organism: Perognathus longimembris pacificus; assembly: GCF_023159225.1. Taxonomy (NCBI): domain Eukaryota; kingdom Metazoa; phylum Chordata; class Mammalia; order Rodentia; family Heteromyidae; genus Perognathus; species Perognathus longimembris. The sequence goes on along the minus strand of NC_063161.1, from coordinate 58,224,370 downwards.
TGGGGATGGTTCATGTGCTGTCATCCTAAAAATGTGGAGAAGTGTGTTTGAGAGGACCACTGTCCAGGCTGGCCCACGTGTAAAGCAAGACTCTATTTGAAAAACAGCCATTACAAAAAGGGGTGACAGAGTGGCTCAAGTGTAGAGCACCTGCTTAGGTTCAAATCTGAGTACAGTAAACATAACAAACACAACAACTGGTGAAATAAAGGAATAAATTAATGTCAGTGAGCTATCTTGAAGCTCATTAGTGCTGTTAGCTGGATGCCAGTGTAATCCACTTCAAAGAATGCTGCAAAGAGAATCTCTTGCCTACTAAGTGAAAAGTGGACCTCAGAAATGCAGGATTGAATTACAACAAGACCTAAGCCTTGATAAGACTGAGCCTTGCTTTATTCAAAGTTGTAGAGATCAGTGTGGTAGGAGTTGAAGAAATGTGAACTCCATCGCCCAATCGGAAGGTCTGTTAGGCCTGCCCATTGTGTGATCCCACACAATGGAGATATTAAGCAGACCACCATCTATCTAAACAGGAGACAAATCCTACAGCAAATCTGCCTAGGGGTGGGAAACATAATATTTATCTTCCAACATGTACTTTCCTTGTTATGCCAGTGGGGAACTGATTAAAGGATGTCTGGCTACCAGACACAGGGGAGCTGAGGAGACTAAGCTGTTAAGGCTCTTGGCTTTAGGCACACTCGTATCCAAAGGGCTTTCTGTCTCCAGGTCCAATCTGTTGAGCACAGCAGTGAGGAAACACCAATCTGGGTTATTGATAAGTTACCAAAATAAGCCCTTGAGCTTCTTTTATCTCTTTAATATATAAGAAGGGGAAAGGGGTGCAATCTCTGAGGATACTTCTCCAACATGATTGCCATAAGACAAGAGAGAATAAGGGTTGGTTTAGGGGTTTTCTAGCTATTTCAATTGGACAAATATGACTTCAGACTAATAAATTACAAACATGATATTAGGGTCTGAGTGATCAGCTACAGTGGCAGATGCCCTTGGCCTTGTCATTCCAGACAGATGGGGCCTTACTGAGAGGGACTGGACTAGAACCCTCCAGGTACTTGCAGGTGGACAGGGGCTTAAGGGTGCAGGAGGGTGTGAGACTGAGATTTAGGAACATGCACATGACACAAACAGTGCGTTCTTCAGCCAGCGGCCTTGGCAGGCCATCAGCTCCAAGGGGTTAGGAAAGGGAGTTGAAGGTGGGCAGGGACATAAGTTTAACTGAACAAGTAGAGGAATTGGGAATCAACATGGAGGAATTCTTCTACTTAAAGAGACAGGTGCCAAGCAGCACCTTTACTACAATCCACAGCTATGAAGGGCTCTGTTCAAGGCACTAACGCCGCTGAGGTCCAGCACTTAAGAAGTTAGTGCAGATTGTGCACACCTGTTTACTGATCACTAGATCTGAATGTGCAAAAGTCACAGCAGAGGTATGTGATCCATCGGTGACCTCAGCTCCGGACTGCACACCCTGGTGAAGACATCCAGGAGGGAGCCCTTGTGAGTGGAGCAGGGAGGACGGTGACCAGAGATGCTGAGGGAGAGGCAGCAGGTTGCCATTGTTTGGATGTGAGATGCCCCCAAAGGCTCACTGTCAGAGCCTTGGAGCCCCTGACAGGCAGGAGAATGCTAGAGGGGTAGGCCCTAGAGGAAGATGGGTTGCTAGAGCCATGCCTCAGAGGGGAGGTTGGGATGCGTTGGCTTTCTGGCTGCCATGAGTTAAGCAGGCTCCTTTGACATGTGCTCAAACCAGGCTTTTCCACCACCAGAAGCACTAAACAACAAGGTCAAGCAACCTTGAATCAAAACTAACCTTTTCTCCTTTTTTTATTTTTGCCACTACTGGGGCTTGAACTCAGGGCCTAACCACTCTCCCTTAGCTTTTTCATTCAAGGTTAGCACTCTACCACTTAAGCCACAAGTTCCATTTCCAGCTTTTTAGTGGATAATTGGAAATAAGAGCTTCATGGATTTTCCTGCCCCAACTGGATTTCAACCAGATCCACAGATCTTTAAGTCCTGAGTAGCTAGGATTACAGGCGTGAACTACTGCTTATATTTCCACCTTTTGAATTGTTTCTCTCAGGTATTTTGTCACAGTGATAGAAAGCAGACTAAAGACATATTCATGTAAAAGGAAGTGGCAAGACACAAGATTGAACATATAAGTTGGGGCAAAATGGTCAAGGCACTGGTTTGCTGGACTTGGGATTTTAGGTATTATTCTGAGCTGTCTCTTGAAGCTCTCTCAGCCTGCTGATGACTGTGGAAAAACAGCAGATAATGAATTCCTACAGATCTTCTGGCATGATTTCAAAAAATGGCCTGGCTCCAGCATTGAACCTGCATTTATAACCTCATATTCTGGGAAATATATCCTAGCCCGTTTTGGATTACAGATTATTTGAAAAACTCTGATCTGCTATTATCAATGGACTGATAACTGCTAAAACAATGTGAATATACAGAAACCAAAAGAACTAGTGTTGTTAGGCCCTAACCTCTGGAAAGTAGTTTAATCAATCAAGGATGGAAAGAGGAGAGTGACACAGTTTGGAGGAGGTAGGAAGTGGAAATGGCAGGAAGAGAGCTCAGTGGAGAACAGACCACTGAGGACTCCAATGGACACAATGGCCTCAGAGGACACTGGCACAAATGGGGAGGTGGAATCTACAGGAACTGATGACTAATGGTATGCTGAGCAAAAGGGAAAGAAAAGGGGACACCACACTGGATCTTGTTGCTCATGAGGTGTTTATATGAAGATTTCTTATTGGCCATTAAAACTCAAGTCTGGGGTTGAAGAAAGCTTAGAACTCAAACCTAGATGGTTGGATATGTGCTGATGTAAATGAAGTGCTGAATGGATGATAAGATGAAATTGTAAGAAGACTGGGAAACAGAAATTAAAGGATGAAGGGAACTAAGCAGGAATGTCCTTAGCAGTTATAAAAGAAGAAACACAAGCATAGGGAGAAGGGCCAACAGTGATGAAGAAAGAATAACAGGTGGATGAAAAATAATCTCAGTTCATCCAGGCAGGAGCAGAAAAGAATATATGGAGGAAAATCTGAAAAGTGAAGGGATGGGTAAGAAAAGAGAAATAGTCAAGTACCAGTGGTTCATGCTTGTAAATCCTTCCTATTGAGGAGGCTGAGTAGTAGGTAGTAAAAAAGCTGAGGATCATGGTTCAAAGTCAGCCTGGGCAGGAAAGTCTGTGAGACTCTTATTTACAATCAACCATCAAAAAAGCCAAAAATGGCTAAAGTGGGAGAGAGCCAGTCAGTAGCAAAAAAGCTAAGGGACAGTGTCCAGACCCTGAATTCAAGCCCTGGTACCAGCACAAAGGAAGAAAGGAGAGGAAGGAGGGAAGGAGGGAAAGAGGGAAGGAAGGAGGCAAGAAGGGCGAGAGGAAAGGAAAGAAGAAGAGAGAGAAAGGAGGAAGGAAGGAAAGAAAGAATTCCTTTCAAAATGTTTAATAATTAAATAAAGGAAAGGAGAATGTTGGTAATTTGAGAGAAACCCGAGTCAAAAATTCCAGACATTATTAAGGTAATAAAACTTGAATATTTATAGGTTTGGGAAATGAGACCAGTAAGAAAGGAAGACTGATGATACAAAATGGATAATTCATTGGGCTTTAAGACCATTTCACTATTTCTAGCTACATGAGAAATTATCTGTCAAATTCTTTTGTTCTCCAATGTTTAAGACAGAGGGTAAGAAATATAGCCTTATAAAGAACAGCAAAATTATAGGTAGAATTCATGTGCCAGTGACTCATGTCTGTCATCCTAGGTACTCAATGTGCTGAGATCTGAAGATTATAGTTCTAAACTAGTCTGAGCAGACAAATCCAAGAGACATCAATGAAATAGCAAAATACTTGAAGTAGAAGTGTGGCTCAAGTGGTAGAGCACCAGCTTTGTGTAGAAAAGAACAGGTGATAGATACCCTGAGACTTTCAGTTTAAGCCCCAAGGCACACACATTTAAAAAAATTATAGGTATTATTTATTTTTCTTCTTATCCTGCTTCTGCTACCAGCAAAATCTTAAATCTGGAATTGAAAACACAGATTACTGTTTTAAAGTGATGTTTTATTTAAATATGTATAATATACCAATATTAATCCCAGCAAGTCTCATTTATCCATACCGCTGTAGGAAAGAATGGCTGTGCATTGTTGAAGATTAAGACTAATTAAACTGACCATCATACATACCATTCAAGGGCACAAAGCTGACTAATTACAAGATAAGAAAACCCATTAGCTATTAAAACTATGTTGAACATAACTCAGTCTTCTTTAATAGTTAGAAGAATCATATAATGCCCCGAGGCCATTGTTATAAATATTATTTCTTGCTGGAAATACAGAACTGTCACTTCACTGATACTTTCTAGTAGACAATGGTCTTTGTGCCAGGCACCAGTGGCTCATGTCTGTAATATTAGCTGCTCAGGAGTCTGAGATAGGAAGATCATGATTTCCAGCCCAGGCAGAACGTCTGTGAGACACTTATCTCCAACTAACCACAAAAAAGCCAGAACTGGAGCCATGGCTCAACTGGTAGGGCACTGGCCTTGAGGATAAAAAAACTCAGGAACAGCATCCAGGTCCAGAGTTAAAGCCCCAGGATGGGCACAATTTAAAAAAGGGGGGAGAAAAGAAATGACCTTTTTTGTTTTTTTACTTGCTAAATAAGTTGACAAGGTAAAAGAACGAAAAGGCTAGTGTCACAAATACTACAAAATGTAGAGAATGGCCAGCTTGCTTGTGATATCAGAAATGCTAAGATTCTTTCTAACGGACAACTCCTATCCTGGTATTCTGCAATCTGATTCTAATCTGTAATCTGATTGACTATGGGTCAAGAAAGTTGCATGTTTTAATAGACAACCATAGGACCACGGAGGAGATCCCAGAGCCCCAAGGGAACACTACTGGGAGTACCTAATCTTAACTTTTTCCGGACATCTTGTCATCTACCTCGAGGTATGCCCTTTGATCTGTAACCCACTCCCCCGCCAGGCTAACATATACTCTTACCCATTTAATGCAGAGGATGGAGAAATTGTAACGATTTTGGGGATCTACCCAAAACCTCTTCCTTGCTTCTCTTGGCAATGAACCAATGAATATATGCACTGAGTAGCTCTTTCTCGGCCATCACAAGGTGTGCTGGACAGAACCAGCAGATGACTATATTATATTAGGAAGTACATCCTTGAGATGAAATCCCATTTCCATGACTTAATGAACTACTTTATGATAACGTGATAAAGCATGTTTCCTTGCTCCCATTCATCCCACTGAATCACTTCACAAATGAAAGGTTATTTTAGTTGGCTTAGGCATTAAATATCCCTAAGATACATAGTAAAATGCAAGTCAATAGAGAAATGGTTGTTAATGCATTTAAATGACCTGTAGAACAAAATACTAGAAAGCAAAAATGCATATTTCTGTAATAGGGCAACATAAGCTATCGTCAAGAGATTCTTTATTGAGGAAAACAAAACAAAAGAGAAATGCTGAATGCAATTTGTAATTACTTTTATCAAAGGTAAAGCTAAGTTAAATAAACATTTTAATGGTTCTCGGGCTGAGTGTTTGAGCTATTGATGTTTATACAGAATCCTTAAGGATTTGTAATACTTTATTTATGAAAGCATGTTCATGCAAGAATACTACAGTGACAGATACTGAGCTAAGCCTACAGGATATAAAGATACTGTGCCCTATTAGACTCACAGTCTAACACACACACACACACACACACACACACACACCATATAAAATACATGTGCATATAAAAATGTTAGTGAGCACTGCTTGGAAGGCATATGGCTTCTAGAAACCCATTATTGTAGATACTTTGGTTTCTCTAAACCCACATGGAGACACGTTTTCAGATTCTGCTCTTAACCCTGGGGACAGCCTGTAAACATCACTCTTGTGCAATTGCTATGCACATTATGAGTCGTTATTGGCACTACTGCAAGTCACTTCATACCCATTGGGAAGTTCCATTTGAAAGCTTTGTATGCTTGAAGGCAGCAGGTTGCACAGAAAGGGCTTCATAAATCAGAATGCTAGGGATTTTTGATTTACATGAAGATTTTGGATTTCTAAACTCATGAATCAAAAACACCAGCTATGGAATCTCCTGTTTGCATTTTCACACCCCATTCAAGTGATCTGTATGTGTCCACAAGACAGAAATTAAACCCCTGGGAGCCAGGGATATTCTTCCCTTAGACACAGCCCCATCAGAATGTTCTTCCTCGTGTCTGGGAACAAATGTGTTCTTTTTTTTTTGTTTTGTTTTTGCTCACGAGAGACTTAGTATGAAGACTGGTGCTTAGCCAGGTACTGGGGGCTCACAACTATAATCCTAGCTACACAGGAGGCTGAGATTGTAAAATGGAGGCAGTTTTAATTTAGCCTGGGCAGAGAAGTCCATGGGACTCCATTTGCAATAATAATGTACAAACTGCACTGGAGGTGTGTCTCAAGTGGTAGAGCTCCAGCCACGAGCAAGCAAGTGGACCAAAAACACAAGGCACTAAGTTCAAATCCTAGAAATGGTCCTCCTCCACCCCCCAAAAAGGTGACATTCACTTCTTACAACTAGTATATTTTATCCAGTCCTACTAAATCATTAATTCTAGGTTAATAACCATTGTATATATCACTAAGAAAAATAATGTGGCCAACTAAACACTGATACACTGTGAATTCTTTTTTTTTAAGATTCATAGAAAAAAGTCCCATTTTATTTATTTTTAAATTTTAATTTTATTGTTAAGGTGTTGTACAGAGAGGTTACAGTTACATATGTAAGGTAGCGAGTACATTTCTTGTCAAACTCGTTACCTCCTCCCTCAGTTTTCTCCCACCTTTACCCTCCAAGCCCCAATCCTTGCCTGAGTTGTACAGTTAGTTTATAACATATTGTCTTGTGAGTGTCACTGTTGCAATGGTTCCCATTTTGTCCTTTGTCTCACTTTGAATTTTAAGACACATTTTGATGTTGGAATGTTGATCAGTAAAATATGTGTATTGTAGAATTCATGAAATATCGTCTATACACTTTTATTCTTCAAATTTAAGTCTTTTTTCTTTTCTTTTTTTGGTGCTGGTCCTGGGGCATGAGCTCAGAGCCTGGACACTATCCCTGAGTTTTTTGTTTTGTTTTTCTCAAGGCTAATGCTCTAACACTTGAGCCACAGCAACATTTCCTGCTTTGTTGGTGCTTTATTGGAGAGTCTCATGAGCTTTCCTGCCTGGGTTGGCTTCAAACTATGATTCTCAGATCTCATCCTCTTGAGTAGCTAGGATTACAGGTATGAGTCACAAGTGCCCAGCTAAAATTTAAGTCTTATAAAAGAATGTAAAAAATATTCTGAGAAATGAACACAAGTTTTCTGAGATACTCATGGAAAGGAGGAGGTATTTATAGAAAGAGGGAAGAGTAAGGACTTAAATATAAGAATCCAAAGCGTGTGTTTCTTATGTTTAAGTCTTACAACCTTATGAAGCAGATATGAAGTTTTACTTTATAAATAAAGAAAAAGAAGTCCGAGGGGATTTAAAATTAGGTTCTTCAATGTTGTTCACTTGGTAAAAGTATCAACATAGGTACTGGAGTTGCTGGAGTCAGCAATCTGAATTTTGAATGTTCTTAGATTAGGCGATGAGGTTCTTGTACCTGCATCTGTCCTTAGTTGGCTGATTCAATGGAAAGAATGAAGAGTGAACAGAAATCAAGGATAATTCTCATTTTTAGTCTATAGAATTGCTTTCTAGAGAAAAGATAGGTATTTCAGAAGTTCACAGTATCATTTGCCCTTAAGGAAACTAAAAATTCAAATGAACTGGAGGGTTCTCAGCAAACTAAACACAGATCTTCCATAGGACCCATACCAATTCTGGGAATCTACCCAGAACATCACAAGCCAGGATATGGTAAAGATACTTGCATATCCATGTTCATTGCTGGACTGTTCACAATAGCCAAGTTGTGGGAATATCCCAGAGGCCCTACAATAGATGAGTGGATAAAATAAATGTGGTACCTATACATAGTGGAATATTACACAGCCATTAGAAAGAATAATATTATGTCATTTGAGGGAAATGGAAGGACCTAGAACAAATCATGTTAAATGTGATAAGCCAAGCTCAGAGAGACAAATGGTGCATGTTTTCTCTTATTTGTGGAATCTTGGTCTAAAATACACTGGGACAAAAGAAATTATACAGATCTATAGGCATTCACACACAGTAAGCCCAAGGGAAGATACTCTTAGGGGAGGAACACAAAGGTGAAATATCTACAGGCCTCTAATCATATAAAGTAATAGTTATCAAAATGAACTCCAGGAAATGGGAACAAGAGGCTTTTCCTTTGTTGTTGTTTTTCTTTACTTTTTGTCTTGTTTTTCATTTATCTGTCTTTGGGAGGGAAGGGGGGCACAGAAATGGAGGGACAAGGGTGAACAAATGCAGCAGTGGTGCTCACTGGATGGTATTTTCTCCCGCCTTCCCTCCCCATTGACTCTATTGGACAAGAATTGTATTCATTTCCTTGCTTATGTAATAACTGTAATCCCAATGCATATCACCTTTACAATAAAATTTTAAAAAAGAAAAAGTAAATAAAAATTCATATTAAAAAAAGAAAATGAACTATACAACTTGTGGGTAGAGAGAGAAGAGAAAAACTGGGAGAGAGTAAGGGAAGGGGTGACACTGTCCAAAAAGAAATGTACTCTTTGACTGACTTATGTAACTATAACTCCTCTGTACATCACTTTTATAATAAAAATAAAAACATCTAAAAAGGGAGAAAGAAAACATTTAAGCTTAAAATAAAAAGATAAACTAAAAAATCCAAATGGAAAACTCAAGAATCCAGTAGATAATTAACATTCACAGACAGCATTAAATAAAGAGAAGATAATGTTGTAGAGAAGTAATAACATACACAGCAGGTTAATAGAATAGGAGCTCATAAAAGGAGTCAAGGTACCAATCATGGATTTCCTATGTCTTGTTTGGTATCTATTTAAGTTAATATTACACACACACACACACACACACACACACACACACACACACACACAAATGGACCAACCCATTGAATCTTCTACATGGCTTAGAATTGTCTATATAATTTCCCTTCCAAATTTGTTTTGTTTCTTTAGCTTAGTTAGTGAGTCTGAGCTGGTTATCCAAACATGGCTCATGCCCATAATACAAACTACTCAGGAGACTGAGATCTGAGGAGCTTGGTTCAAAGCCAGCCAAGGCAGAAAAGTCCATCAAACTCTTATCTCCAATTATCCACCAAATTCCAAGATGAGAGTCTCAGCAGTGGAATACTAGTAGCCTGGAGTGAAAAAGTTAATGGCCAGTGTCCATACCTGGAGTTCAAGCCCCAGTACACACACACACACACACACACACACACACACACACACGTATCTGATGATGAAAGGAAGACTAAAAAGAAAAAAACTGCTTAATTTAAGACTGTAAAAGAATCACATTCAATATGGCTTGGTGTCAGGAAATCTAGTTCAGTTCATATAAAGAAACTGCTAACATCTTCCAGATTATTATAATTTCATGCAAGAAAGTACAAAAATCACCTCGTGAGAAAACAACCTTCCAAAAAGTATTTCCAAATTATGGTTTACTTAGTAACAAAAACTGTGCATTAAGTTTTTATGTAATTGTACCATCTCACATTTGAGATGCATTAGTTCTATTCGGACTGAATTTTGATTTGTGATTTAATATCATGGAAATAAAACACAATAGCAAGAGAGCAGAAGCATAAACACCCTTGCATCTAATTAATGGAAGTATTGTATCCTGTACAATCACTGGATTGGACTCATCACTGGAGAATTTTAAAGAGAGTAACTTAGAAATGAAAATAATATGACCAGATTCTCAAAGGCTAGCTAGCATTTGAGGCATGTGAACATAACACTGTCAGAAATTAATGAAATTATTTGACACATGCATGAATCAAATAGAACTGCTCATTTGTGATTTTGAAATACATTGTAATGCATAAACATCTATTATATACTCATACACACATTAAGTATACACCACACACATATACACATATACCTACACACAACATGCTGAAATATAAGCTAGTCTATTAATTAGAAAGTAATATTTTTTCCAGCTAAAATTATCACTGCCAAATAAATGACAATAATCTGAATCTGAGTTTATAAATGGCTTTGTTTCAGGCTTTATAAAAGATTTTAATGTGGACTGGGAATGGCAACTCATGCCTGCAGTCCTAGCTACGCAGGAGATGGAGGGAGAAGAATTACAGTCCAAGACCGGCTCAGGCAAAAATGCAAGAGCTTACTTGAAAATAACTAGAGCAAAAGACTACAAGCAGGCATGGCCCAAGTGGGAGATTACTTGCCTTGCAAGTAAGAGATCCTAAGTTCAAAAACTCCAGTAACACCATAAAGAAAAATAAATAAATAAAATGTCTGTAATGTTTAGACTTAAAAGGTTTTTAAAGGAAGAACATTGCACGTTAAAAGACTCCTAGAAGAATAATGAAGCAATGGAAAAACTTTCCAAATGTTGCCAGGCACCAGTGGCTTACTTGTTTAATCCTAGCTACTCAGGAAGCTGAGATCTGAGGTTATCAGTTCTAAACCAGCCCATTTAGGAAAGTCTATGAGACTCTTATCTCCAATTAAGCACCAAGAAAGCTAGAAGTGAAGCTGTGGATTAAGTGGTAGGGCACTAGCTTGGAGCAACAAAGCTTAAGGACAGTGCCTAGGCTGATTCAACCCCCAGGACTGATTTAAAAAAAAAAAAAAAAGGCAAGTCACAGCAGAGGATCACAAGAGCCCAATAGCTATACCCTTATGAACACATAAGATGAAATTAAAAAAAAAAAAAAAGGAATAGGAAATTAGCTACAGTTTCCAGTCAGGGATTTTAAAGCCTGATTTCAAGGCCATTCAACAGGTTTCATTAACACAACTGATAAATTTCTCTCTATAAATTTCCCACTGACATACTTCATGATAGAGCAAGCCCCATCTAAAAAAGCAGGTAATTTAAAAAAAAAAAATCTGAGCCAAAGCATGATGGCATTTTAAAAAAGTATGCTGTCTATGGAAAACCAATTTTGTTCCATTAATGAAAAGGAGGTACGGTGTGATTGAGAATGTAATACGGAATTATAGTTCATTAATTCTTCAAGTATGTAATTTTCCAGGCTCCTGCTTCCCCATTGATTTGTGCATACAGCCGTAGGTCCCGCTGAACGGGAACTAAAGGAAATCTAATTGTGGTGCGATATCCTGAGCAGTATGGCACAATTAGGAAAAAGATCATTCCGGTTACTGACCAGAAGCCCTAGTAAGTGTCTTTTGTTGTCAAAAAATGGATCAATCCCAGCCCAAAGACACCTGGGATGGTGACAGTCCCCTATTATATGGCCACTGCCATCAAAGGCGATGACACTTGTGACAAGTGACTCCGATAATTCAGTACACTTAATTAGGCATGATGAGTCGGGATATACGTGTCTGTCTTTAAAACTTGCCTGCCATGGGTTTTCCTGTTAGTTTCAATGACATGGGATACATCAACACTTATTTAAAGTTAAACTAAAAAAATAGTTTACATCAATTTGTATAAATTATAAAATTTGGAAATCTGCCTCAAAAGGTTGTATTTGCTGCTTTTTGTGTGTGTGTTAGACAGAGAGAGAGAGAATACATGTGCAGGCCCATGCCAGTAGGGGGCTGGAACTAAGGGCCCGGATGCTCTCTCTTAGCTGTTTTAATCAAGGCTGGTGCTCTACAACTTGTGTCAAAGTTCCAGGTTTTTGCTGATTACTTGGGGATAGGACTCTCATGGACTTTTCTGCCTAGCCTAGCTTCGAACTACAATCCTCAAATCTCAGACTGTTTTGAGTAGCTAGGATTACAGGTGTGAGCAACTAAAAGTATTATCTTTTAAAAACTAAAATGTTTTATTCAGCTCTCTACCAATTTGCCCTTGAAATTTCAATTGCATTTCCCACATCTCAGGCTTGAGTAAAATCGTTACCACAAATATGGTGTCAATTAGTGAATGTGTACATGTGGTGAGAAGAAATGCATTGTGTATAAGTCAGATTTAACAGAACGCTGTATATTATTGCTTTTGTGTCTTGTAAATTCAGCTGGTATCTGGAGCAAGTGGTGAGGCTGAAGTGACAGTCCTCTTGGGGTTTTTCCACAAGGAATCAAGGGCAGAGCCACCCTATTGTGTTTATTAATAGTCTGGGAGCACAGCACAGATTTATATATTAAAGAGATACAGGCCAGGTAGAATCTTCCAAAGAATTGTTCTCAAACAGTTGCACAAACAAAAGCCATTCGAGAAGCAAGAGGAAAATGGAGCTCTGCCATTGGCCTTTAAATAGTTTGTTAGCCCTCTCTTTAGAAGGGGGGTGGTGTGTGGTAAACAGAACCATCTCTCCCAACCCCACCCCTCCCTTCAAGTTACCTGCTTCCATGTTCACCTTTGTACAGTGAAGAAAATGACTGCATTTGCCCTCCCTTCCTCTCACCACTCATCTGCCCTGTTTATGTATGTTTGTGCATAGTGGTGCCTTCACAGCTCAGCACACCGTGAGTGGGTTTGTCACCCACACACAACATAGGCACAGATCAGCGATCAGCAGTACTACCACACTGTCTCAGAGCTCAGATCAGCCCTGACAGAGTGAAAAATGGTAAGTGATTACACTGGAGAGTATTTATTAAGAACTCAATTGGGTAATTAAGTTTGTCACAGGCATACTGTTCACTGCTATCAAACTAAAGAAAAATTCTGTAAGGCAAGTCACTTTGTCATGTTTATCAGAGCTATCTCTAGGCTTCAGGAGACTTTCTGCATTCAATTTAACAAATGAGTGAATAAGTTGACTTTATGCACAATGTTGATCCTTCCATATTTGGTAATTTTTTTGATTGAAATACTAAAAAGAGATTCAAAGCATTTCAAACCATATGTGGAGTATATGATATTCTCACCCTTAACCTTAGGCAATGCCAGTACTGTAACAGAAATAAAACTACACAGAAAGTTGATTATAGAATACCACTTTTCTCACCACAGATCTAAGTGAGCTTCTAACTTTACAAATTTATGAAAATAAAAACTTGGGGCTCAATATTGACCACAAGAATTGCATATGCAGACCTGACCACCAGTGGTTCATACTGTAATCCAAGCCACACAGGAGGCTGAAACTTGAGAATCAAGGTTCAAAAGCCATCTCCATTACAAAAGGCCACAACACTCTTATTTCCAACTAACCAGCAAAAAGCCCAAAGTGGAGGGTGTGGTTCAAGTGGTAATATACCAGCCTTGAGTGAAAGGCTAGGGAACAGGACTGAGAATAAGCCCAGGACTGACACACACACAATATATCCCAACTTCTCCCACTCACTTCTTGTATCTCACACTCAGGATACATAGATTATACTCAGAAAATATAGATTATAATAAGCACAATAAAAAAGGAAGAGGACAGAGAGGCCATAAGTAAATATGTCTCTGTACTGGCAATAGAACACATAGCTCAAAAATTCTGAAAAATTCATGTTTTACTTACAGATAGTATTTAATTTTATTTTCTGTTAGTTTTGTTGTTAAGACAAGGTCTCACCATGTAGCACACATTGGCCTTGAACTCATGATTGTCCTACCTCAGTTGTGATTACAGATGTGTGCCACTGAGCCTGGTCCATGAGTGTGTGTGTGTGTGTGTGTGTGTGTGTGGCAGCAAACATGTGACATGGCCAATTCCTCTTTCTATTCTCTTTCTTTTAAGCCATGCTGAAGAAGAGACTTCGAGATTCTGAGATTTCTCCCTAGTACTCCCTGATCTGCCAACCAGGAACTGAGTGGTCTCTTCCAATTAAGAGGTGGTGAAAATCAGAAATGGGGAAAGATGTGGAGTGGGCTGCTACCCAGAAGAGAAAAAGCAAACACAGACATAGCAGATCCAAAGATTCAGAACATTCATATGGAAGATTGCGACCTATTCTCAAGCTATCAGCATGATCTATTTTTCACACAATATTTGATAAGCTCCTATTCAAACTACAACTTGCAAGGGGTACAGATGAGACAAAAAGAAATCAGAGAGAAAATCTGAACAAAACTGTGCAAAATATAAAGAAAAGGAATGGAAGCAAGGCACAAAATTTCTAAACAAAAATAAAACCAGGAGACAGAAAAAAGTTTAGCCACAAGATAATGTAACACACAAAAAAGGAACTATCTCACAAGTGATTAATCAAAATATATTAAGGAAATGATAGAAGATTCAAAGACAAGACAGAAAAACAAAACACAAATGGAAAATGAAAATTGCAGGTCTTAAGGAAATAAAATTGAAGATTAAAACATCTTTATGGAAGCAAAGTAGTAAGAGCCAAGAATAGAGCATACATTTAAAATAAAGTTTGCAACTTAAAAGGAGGAATTATGATAATCACAGAAAATAGAATTAGAAGGAAGAAAAAGATTTAAGTAATTAGGATGAAGCTAATAGATACGGAGGACTGGCAAACAATACAGCTGAGGGTAATTGAGGTCTCTGAGACAGACCTTAATAAAGCAAAGGAAACTGTTCTAAAAATATTCCATGTAGAAATTACCTACAATGCAGAAATGCTCTCATTGTCCATAGGAAAATCATGACTTGTTTTGTGGGGGAAATTTGATATAGAATGCTCAACCTGTAGACTTCTGCACTCATTTGGGAGATGAATTATTACTTGCTAAGAAACTCTTTCCTGGACCACATAGTCCCAGAGCCCTTCCAGTCATTGGCTTTCTTTATCTAGTTTTCATCAGATGTGTACTATCTGCACAAAGCTGGGAAAATTTTGGTTAAAAAAATAAACTGGATAAGACTTTGAAAATGTATACCATAAATATGAACAGAAATTAGAAAGTGGAGAAAGTACAGTACTGTCTTGTATTTAAAGTATAACCACTTAATATTTGTATAGGCCTTCCCTTATTTTATTTTTGTCTTTGTTTTGTGCCAGTCCTGGGGCTTGAACTCAGGGCATGGGCTCTGTTGCTGAGCTTTTTTGCTTAAGGCTTGTGCTCTACCACTTGAGCTGCAGTTCCATATCTGTTTTGTTTTTTAAATTTTGTTTGTAGTTTATTTTTTTATTTATTTTTGCCAGTCCTGGGGCTTGAACTCAGGGTCTGAGCACTGTCCCTGGCTTCTTTTTACTCAAGGCTAGCACTCTGCCACTTGAGCCACTGCGCCACTACTGGCCATTTTTCTATATATGTTGTGCTGGGGAACAGAACCCAGGGCTTCCTGTATACAAGCACTCTTGCCACTAGGCCATATTCCCAGCCCCTCCATATCTGTTTTTTTTGTTTGTTTGTTTAGTCTTGTTTTTTTTTGGTGGTTAATAGGAATCCCATAGACCTTGCTGCCCAGGATGGCTTTGAACCACGATCCATAGAGCTCCTGAGTCACTAGGATTACAGGTGTGCACCACTGGTGCCTGGAAACCATTCCTTTTTTTCTAACCTTAGAAGAAACTCTTAAAACATACTTCATCTTAGAACAAACTGATTAATCCCCTTTATGCTATTTGAGAGATAAAACAAAAAGAAGTTACCTTCTCTTATTTTATGACACTGTAATATAATATTTATATGAATTATCATCATAAAGCTGACTGCCTATTCCTTTAAATGAGCATGAAGGGAAATATTTAAATCAAGGGATGCTAGTAGTTTATAGTTTTGCTCCACATTCCTTCTGCAATGATACTCCTGCTCCAGATGTTCACAGAGCTCCATCTCTTTTCCCCATGGATACACTGATAATGTCACTGATTCCGGGAACAATTCTCAGACTTCCAACACTGTGATTGCCAAGTCACCAAGTGCATCTATGCCTTTCTTCTATGCTTCCTTCAATCATGCCTTGCTTTCTCGTTAAAATATAGGTATTATTTACTAAGAAATTAGACACAGGATGCATAGCACTAGGATTTACACTATAGGTCCTCTATATTAAGATCTCTGCATGGTAGCATCTTGACAGTCTTACTACCTTACCAACAGTACACTGCACGGTAAATTTAGTGAAGTTATAGAACACATTCTGTTTGCTATCTGTGTCTTGTCTAACATGGTCTTTCTTTATTTTACGTAGTGCCAGTCTGGGAGCTTTTCCACTCAAGGCTAGCAATTTATCACTTGGGCCACAATTGCACTTTTAGCTTTTTGGTGGTTAATGGAGCTAAGAGTTTCACAGAATTTCCTGATCCAGTAGGCCTCAAAATGCTACTCCTAGTTACTCAGGAGGCTGAAATCTAATGAATGGAGTTTGAAGCCAGCTGGGGCAGCAAAGTCTGTGATACTCTTACATCCAACCAGCAAAAGGTTGGAAATGAAGTGTGGCTCCAGTGGAAAAGTCAGGTTCAAAGTCCAGTACATGCACACCCACAGATAAACAAACAAACAAATAAATGAGAGAGAGAGCCTTTAAGGTGATTTTTTTTAATTAAGAAAAGAATCACTCTAGATTCAAACACATAGGCAGTCACAATGACAATTTTATTTAAAAGTCAGAAGTCTGAATTGGCTATCGGAGAACAATTATCCTTGAATGTATTACACATGGGAGCTACTTAGGGGAAAGATTCAATTTTTAAAAAAAAAATTAGGTTTGAATCTGTTCAAGTATGTGAATGATTATTTTTCTTAGGCTCGGAAAACCATTTTGGAGAAAGGAAAGGTGGGAGAATAGGCATAATGGGCAATGCGCATATGTAAACATGGAATCCACTAACTTGAGGGGAGGAGTGGGGTTGAGAGAGACTGAGGGATGATGGAAGGGGTGACATTGATCAAGATTTGTTATGTTCATAAACTGACACGTTGAATTGAAACGTTGTACAGTTACAATAATAATAAAATAATTTTGTTCTGAAAAAATCTAATGCTATATATATCTCTCAAGAAGCGTCAAACCATGTGAAGTAGACTGATTTTGAATGTAACCACATTCTAACTGGACCCATAAGATAATAACTCCATAATTCATATCCTAACTTACCAGATGCTTTACAATACACATACTGGAAAATTATTTAGTAACCTCACTAAAGTTAAAGAATGCCTACCAGATATAAAAATAATGCTAACACCATTTATGGAATACAATTAAAATGTTCTCCACTTTAATAAATCAACACGGTGTTTTCTATGATATATATATATATATACACACATATGTACACATGTACATACATATGTAATATACACATATATATTTTAAATCAGGCCTAGAGATACTTGGTTTTGCCACTTTCTGATTGTGTAAGGCCAGAGAGCAAAGACAAAACAAACTGTTAACACCTATCTGTCTCAATTGTCACACCCTAAAATGAGCATATCACTCATACCTATTTCAAGGGCCTCCTGAAATTGTCAAATGCTATATTTCCCCTTTCTATGAAACGATTAAACCACATCCAAATAGTTAAAACAATAATACTTTTATGAGATTATTTGTATTTAAGATATCTAAGTAGTTTGAGGAAAAAGTAAGTTGTTTAGAAGGGCCATTGGGAAGGTTTTTAAAATATATTGTGATGGCTAGGCACCAGTGGCTCACACCTGTAATCCTAGCTACTCCGGAGACTGAGACTTGAGGACCATGATTCAAAGCCAGCCTGGGCAGGAAAATCCATGAGACTCTTTTCTCCAATTAACCAGCAAAAAGCTGAAAGTGATAGAGCAGCAGCCTAGCGTGTAATCGCCAAAAGAGAGAGAAAGAGAACCATTTATCTACTAAGTCACTTGCACCCCTTGCGCATCATGCTTGGCCCATGCTTACTATCACAGCAAGGGCCCACAGGCCTCTAGCCTATAGCAGTTACTCTAAGGAACAACCATAAGATTAACAGTCAAAGACACTCAGAACAATCGAAGCCACCCAGTCTTAGCACACAGTCCTCAGTGTCCCCAGTGCTGATTATCTGGACCCTGCAGGAACCCTCATGCTGGTCTCCTTCTTTCACACACTGTTCTTGTGATCAGTGTAGTCTTTATCTGGATCTGAGACTTGCTTTAAAGTTACCATTTTTCAAGTCTGGAGCTATGTAGAATAATAGAATCCAAAATACTCATACTATTTTAGTTTATTATGTAACTAAAGGATGGCTTTCCCACCTCACATTCCTATTTTCTTGTTATTTCTTTTTTTTATTATGTTAGTTTCCACTGAACATGGAGGCTTATTTAACTACTTGCTTTCATCTTCCAGGGTTTTCACCACCCAGAAAATGTTTCCTCCCCATCTCTATCATTTGTAATATGCAATAATGGAAAAGTAATGCAGAATTCAAGCAGACAAGCACGTCTATTGCTGAATATCTTCTGTTTCTATTAACTTAAGTGGAGTGTGTATTTTCTTCTAGAATTAGCACATAATGGTTTTGGTTCATACACAACTTGGAAAGCATAAAACTTTTAAAAGTTTGTTTACTTCATCCCATACAACATGTTTTCCTAATACAAATGCAAGACTTTATTTATATTTTGTTAATATTAATTTACTCAATATACTATGCAAAACATAATGCCAGTCCGATGAGAATGAGAAACTGCAGATTGTACCTCTATTCTTCAAGGAACCTATTCTCTAGTAGAAGGGACTGGGGAAAAAAAGATAGGAGAAGAAAATAAAAAAAGAACAACTAAAGATAAAAAGAAAGCCCAAGGGCTGGGGATATAGCCTAGTGGCAAGAGTGCCTGCCTCGGATACACGAGGCCCTAGGTTCGATTCCCCAGCACCACATATACAGAAAACGGCCAGAAGCGGCGCTGTGGCTCAAGTGGCGGAGTGCTAGCCTTGAGTGGGAAGAAGCCAGGGACAGTGCTCAGGCCCTGAGTCCAAGGCCCAGGACTGGCCAAAAAAAAAAAAAAAAAAAAAAAAGAAAGCCCAAGGATAGGGGCATAAGAGTCAGAGAATACAGGCCAATGATAGGAGAGATCAGAATGAAGATCCTTGAAACAAAACACTGGTAGGAACAGTGAAGCCATCATCAATAACTGAAAGTACTTTAGCAGGAAAGATGTTTCAATGTCAAATGTTATTCAGTTTTACTTCCTATAATTCAAGTAACTCTGAACCTTTATTTTGCCTCCTATGTCAGCTACCTTTTTTTTTTTCCAGTTGTGGGGCTTGAACCCAAGGCCTGAGTGATGTCCTTGAGCTTCTTTGCTCAAGGCTAGCTGTCTACCACTTTGAGCCACAGTACTACTTCCAGTTTTCATGTGGTTAATTGGGAGATAAGAGTCTCATGGACTTTCCTGGACTGGGCTGACTCTGAACCCTAATCCTCAGATGTCAGCCTCCTGAGTAGCTAGGATTACAGCTACCATTTTTAATTTATATCATTCCCAAGTTTGACTGATCCTCTTTGACTTAACTGAGAACCAATAGTTACCACTTAAATAGATCTTCATTGTTATGTGTTCAAGGATGGCTTTCATATCACATTTTTATTTTCTGATTCTTTTTAATCCCTAATCAGACATGGAGGGTTTATTTACCAAGAGTCTTATGTTTTCCAGGGCCTTCACCTCCCACAATAATTTCCCCATCTCCCCTCTCATTTGCCAACAGCTTCCTAAAACTACTGGCCCAAAATAAATGCAGCATGTGAAAATGGAAAAGAATTAGTTATTTTCACCTTTGGTATCAATATCCAAGAAAATCATGAAAACTATTAAAGCTGTTTTCTCCATCCTTTGCAATCAGTTTTTCTAAATCAAATGCAAGATGCTATTTATTAATATGCATTAGTATTAATTACTATGTTATTAATACATATTTTATATATTTGTTAACTTTTAGTAATATTCATTATTCATATTCATTGACTTTTTACTAAATGCAAAGTATACTAAGATGAAGCATACTTTAGTCTAAATGTCACAAAAAATTACCTAAACTGTAATTTATTCTTCCAAACAGTGAGTTTTAAAGGAAGAGTTACCAATCAGCTAGAGAGAAGCTGATTGCAATCTTTATTCTGTATCTGAGTCTCCATGGCTCCTTCTAGAAAAAAAAAGTTATGAGAGAAGCCTCCTACAAAGCATATTCTCTGTTCAGAAGAATGAAAAGGTTAGAGAAAAGAAAGTGGCAGTACAACCCAGCTCCATTCCCAGAAAATTCCATGGAGTTAATGGCGACTGTTTGTGATGCTCCATTTTCACTTTGCCACTACTAGTTTCACTGGAAAGTCTGTTGAACTATTTGACCCAGGTTCATCCTTCTCAGAAGCCACTGAGCCATAAGGAAATCATACTTCCACCAAAATAGCAGATTTTTCTTTTGAATCCATCAGTGCTGACAACTACATAACCTGGAAATCTCTCTACAAACATGGCTTCAACAGCAAACATTAAATTCATTACTGAGCTTGCTAAACTATGGACATGCCTATGTAACAGAGGAAGAAAATGAACAGGATTTTATGGTCCACATGGTTGACAAAACCTGGACACGATCACAGCACCACTTCTGACATTTTCTGTAATTAATTGGAGATCAGAGTTTCATGGACTTTTCTGCCTAGGCTGGCTTTGAATAGTAATCCTCAGATCTCAGTTTCCTGAGTAGCTAGGACTACAGGAGTGAGCCACCGGTGACCAGCAGCTTTTAAAGCAAACTGAAGATCTTTTCCAATTCCCCCCAAATAATTTCATTGGGAGACCTGTGCTCTGTCTGAGTGCTTCAAAGCTACTGTGCACTTGGTGCTGGCTGCATGCGGTCCTCGTTCCCAGTATTAATTACATAGGCCTTTCAATAAAAGTCTGAAAAATTTCCCCACTGTAATTCCATCTAGTATTCATGACTGATAGATGGAAAGAGTCAGAAGTATTTTTTCCAATTAACCTGAAGAATTTGGAAGAATGAGTCAGATTTAACATTAAGAACTTTTCATTGACTCCAATAATACAAAGACTTATACTTCTGTGAAATATTATTTTTTAAAGATTTCCTTTAAAACTAAATAGCAGCCTTTATGTAAACACAAAGGCAATTTCTGAAATTAGACATTTTAAAACTGTTGTTTAAACACTTTAAACTAAGTAAAACTATACTTATAGCTGGTTTATGACTAAATCAAAAGCACTGGAATCATTTATCAAAAAAATAATGACTTCGCTGTGGCTCAAGTGGCAGAGTGCTAGTCTTGAGCAAAGAGAGGCCAGGGACAGTGCTCAGGCCCTGAGTCCAAGCCCAGGACAGGCCAAGAGAAAAAAAAATAATGACTTTTTTTTTTCTTTTTTGATGCCTGTTCTGGGGCTTGAACTCAGGGCCTGGGCACTGTCCTTGAGATTGTATGCTCAAGGCCAGTACTCTACCACATAAGCTACAGCTCCAATTTGGATTATTATTATTTTTTTTTTTTTGGTGGTGCTAAGGTTTGAACTCAGAGCCTCATTCTTGCTAGACAGGAGCTCTACCACTTGAGCCACACCCTCATTCCTTTTTTTTTATTTTTTGCCAGTCCTGGGCCTTAGACTCAGGGCCTGAGTACTGTCCCTGGCTTCTTTTTGCTCAAGGCTAGCACTCTGCCACTTGAGCCACAGCGCCACTTCTGGCCATTTTCTAAATATGTAGTGCTGGGGAATCGAACCCAGGGCTTCATGTATATGAGGCAAGCACTCTTGCCACTAGGACTTTGGCTTTTTGGTTGCTTACTTGGAGATGAGAATCTCATAGGCTTTCCTGTTCCAGGCTGGCTTTGCACTGTGATCCTCAGATCTCAGCCTCCTGAGTAGCTAAGATTACATACATAAGCCAACAGTGCCCAGCAAATCATGATCTTCTTTTAAAATTTATTTAATTTTTTGCTGGAATTGGGCTTGAACTCAGGGTCTGAGTTCTGTCCCTTTGATTAACTACTCTAAATTTTCTGGTAATACATGAAGTGCCTAACAAGGAAGTTAGGGATTTAGTATGTCTTGTGTCGTATATTTTTATCAAATGGTTACACAAGGAAATACTACTTATGGCTAAAAATGTTTTAACTATTTGCGAGATATAATATTATTATTATAATATAAACTTCTAAAATCAACCAGCATCAATTCACTTTAAGACATTTTTTAGGGGGGTGTACTGGGGCTTGAACTTAAGGCCTGGACATTGTCCCTGAGCTTCTTTTGCTCAAGGTTAGTGTTCTACCACTTTAGCCACGGCACCACTTATGGCTTTTTCTGAGTATTTTATTGGAGATAAGAGTCTCATGGTCTTTCCTGCCTGGGCTGTCTTTGACCCATGATCCTCCAATCTCAGTCCTGTGAGCAGCTAAGAATACAGGCGTAAGCCACTAGTGCCCGGAGAAGATGTTTTGTAAGTAAAGTAACTCATATATGTTTATAGGCTTCATTTCAAAATTGTATTTATTCAAAAGTTACAAAAACACTTAGAAGTGCAACTTAATTTATGTTCATTTAACTATTCCTAAAACAACTAAAACTCTCCTCCCACTGTTTTGATCTGTGGCCAAGAAATCCATTATTTTCTACACGTGGACAAATGCTACTTATCACCAAATATTTGATCTCCTCTTTGATATTTCAATATATATTTTTTTAGCTTTACTACTTGACACCAACTTTTCCTTAATTATACACATTTTAATTTAATTTAAGTCAGCAGTTATCGGGAACTGTCAAATCCTTTAGTGTCAAGTCTGAAACCACTATTGATTTACTTGTAGTATAGAACGATGGTTTTGCATATTAATCTATAATCAGACACACATTTACTGAGGTTTAGCAATTGTATGCTAAATAGAGAGTAGCAGTGATCAGGCAACTGAACCTGGGCACACAGATTTCAAATACATTTTATTTAGTTATCCAAGAAATTATCTTCCTACTAAACCCAAGTTAAACACCTGATGGGAAACATTAGGATGTTTAACTAAATATGAAGTTATACTGTACATCCATGAAAAATAAATTTCATTCAGAAGGAGCCATACATAAAATAGTTGTGTTGTGAAGATAGAAAATGAATCCAACCACTTTTACTGGGATATACCTAGAGCAGACACAGAAGAAATAGACAAGGGGAGAGAACTCCAGGAGGCCTTGTTAACTAAAGTCACTAGACTTGGTAAATACCATGCAGACTAAGATTTGATAATTAAAAAAAAATAAATCCTATTATTTCATCCTCAGTGACTCCACAGTGTAGGCAACATTAGATGGTTATTCCACAAGAACTGCAAACCAAACACCTTTCTAAGCTTTTGGAGAGCATCCAATCTCACGAAGCCAAATCTAGCCCATTCCTAAACCTGGAATTCTTGGTAATCCTAATGCTTTTCTTACCTAGGACAGAAAAGTGGCCTGTCCTCACCATTGAGAACGAAAGTGTAGCATACCAAAGGCACAGCTATTCTAAGAATAATAGGATGATCACTTACTGAACAGACAGCATGGCAGATACCTCATGGAAGAAAGTAGGGAGGAAAGAGACAAATACTGAACTAGGAACGAATACTTTAGACCCCCAAGTCAAGGTCTACAAGGAGAAACTTCTGCAACTTTCTCCATCTCTGTGCCTTAACTCCTAACCTGCTGTCTGAAAGAGTATAGAGCAGCCAGAAGATCCTGAAGACTTCTTTAAACTCATATTCAAACAAAATCTAGGAAATATGGAAAGTACTATACCATCTTTCCTCATCATTTAATTTATCACTTATTTATATATGTTTATAGAACACCTGCTAAAATGTGGCCCATAAAGGGTACCTCAGACACAAAAGTGAATAAAATAAACCCTGTAGCCAAGTGCAATGCCTGGGAATAGGAGACAGAGGAACAACAGCTTGAAGCTGGATGGACCAATAGTTTTAGTAGCCTTATCCATCATGCTGAATAAGTGTTCTTTAGCCTGAGAGCTTGACAAAATATCACAAGGGGTGTAGCACTGGATCTGTGCTCTGATATTCTGTAAGGACTGGGATAGAGACAAACATGAAAACCCCGAATTCCTGGAGTGTCAGCAAAAATGGAAAGAAATGGACCATGAAGAGGTAATGAGACCATCTTGAGGACTGGGTCGGTGTGACTTCCTGACCTCTGACATTGAAGACTGGGCATGAATACCTGCTGTGTATTGAAATAAATAGGAGGGAAGTTTCTGGTTTGGGTGGGTAGAAAGGGACAAAGGGGTGGGAGTAATGGAAGAGCTCAGGTTTGGATTCTTGGGTTTAAGGTCCTCAAAAAAACATACTGAGAGATATTGAATTAAAATAATTTGACTATGCTAGGCACCAGTGGCTCATACCTGTAATCCTAGCTACTTAAGAGAGGAGACTGAGATCTGAGGAATGCAGTTTGAAGCCAGCCTAGGCAGGGAAGTCTGTGACACTCTTATCTCCAATTAATCATAAAAAGCTAGAAGTGGAGCTGTAGCTCCGGTGGTCAAATGCCAGCCTTCAGAGGAAAAAAAAAAAAAAGCTCAGGGACAGTGCCCAAGCCTTGAACTGAACTGAAGCCCCAGAAACAGTGTACACACAAACTAAAATTGAGTTTTTTAACAGAAAGATTGATTTCTGTAGCTATGTATTTGCTCTATCTATCTATCTATCTATCTATCTATCTATCTATCTATCTATCTATCTATCTATCTATCTGTCTGTCTGTCTGTCTGTCTGTCTATCTGTCTGTCTGTCTGACTGTCTGTCTGTCTGTCTTCTCCTTAAGTTGTACAAAGGGGTTACAATTTAACTTGTCAGTTTATGAATATAATACATCATGATCAATTTTCATTGTTCTCCACCATTTCTCCCAACCCCACCTGACCCCTCAATTCACCTAGCTTTTCTTTTACATATGTATCATTAGTATTATGACTACAAAAACAACTTTCCCTCAGAACTCAGTCTGTAAGTGGTAAAAAAAACAATTCCTATGATGGAAGAGAGCTAAACTGTGAGAGTAAGGTGATGCAAAGAAGATACAGGCCCTGAGAAGTTAAATAACTTCTCTAAGGCAACAGAACAAGTAAATGCGATTTTCATAGATTTTTCAGCCCACATCTGTTCACTCAAAGTCCTTGGCTGCTATACTCAGTCCCTTAGAGTCAGTCTGAGACTCTTCATGAAGATTTAAAGTTCAAGGATAATTAGGGAGACTGAAGTGTTCTGGAAGGTTCTTTTTACTCCAGTCCTAAATATTTCATTACCCAAATTAATTTTATGCCATTCCAGATTTTCATAATCTTATCATATGTTTTTTTGTCCCCAGTGCAAGAACAGTCTGCGGGAATAATGGCATGGCTACTATTCACCCTAGACTTCCTTGGACAGTCTTATATTAAAAATTCTACACCATTATCCTTATAGTACTGACAGGACTTCAAAAAGATGGTATTTCAGTATCCAGACTCTGTGCTAGAAATAGTATCAAACATTGGATCTGGGAAACCTGCCTGCCTGCCACACGTGTTTATATATAGAGATCCTTGGGGTATCGTGTGTGTGTGTGTGTGTGTGTGTGTGTGTGTGTGTGTATGTGTGTGCAGCACGCACGCACGCGCTGCTGGTGAGGAAATACTGGGAGACCATTACATTAGGAGTGTCTGAGTTTGATCTATTAAATCCTATGAAGCAAAAAAACATTACATGGAAGATGAATTTATTCTATGTAAGGAAAAAAATTGAGAGAAGAGGTGTGTGGGAGGGGATGGACTGAGAAAATAATAAGAGGGGTGACATTAATCAAGATGTATTGTTTTTATAAACTCATTAGGTGAATGGTAACTCCTTTGTACAACTACTTAAAGATTATACAAAATATACTTTTAAAAAATTCCTAAAGAGTTACCAAAATCTGTATGTTTTACAAGTTAACAAGCTCTATATGTCATTCACATACACAGCAAGTTGGGGAAGCCTGTAGCTAGAAAATAATGCTATTCAAAGCAGCCCACATACTAGAGAGAGTCTCTATTCATTTCTTTTTTTAAAACTTATATTGTAAAGATGATGGAGAGTTACAGAAGTCAGGTAGTGAGTACATTTCTTTTTGAACAGTGTCCCATCTTCCCTTGTTTTCTCCTAGTTTTTCCCTCCTGACCCCCTAGCCCCACAAGTTGTGCAGTTCATTTTTAACATAGTGTCTAGTGAGGACTGCGGCTGCATTTGTTCACCCTTTGTCCCACCATTTCTGTGCTCCCCTTACTCTGCCCCAAACAGATAAGTTTATACATAAGACAAAAGGTACAGAAGTTAAAAAACAGTGACAAAGGAGAAAAAAGCAAAATAAAAACAAAAAAAAATCTCTTGTTTCTGTTTCTTGGTGTTCATTTCAATAAGCATCATTTTAATAAGCATCATTTTATATGATCATATGCACATAGTTATTGAGTCTTTGTGATCCTCTCCTAGGAATATCCTCCTTTGGTTTCACTGTGTGAATGTCTAAAACCCTGATTAATTTATCATGTTCAAGTGTATTTTTTATCTTTTACCATCCAGTGTGTTTACTTGTAGATTTATAGGCACATTCTAGTTATAATAAGTGAGGGAAAGAAACATAGGTTGCATGGTTTCTCTGTGCATTTCTTATCAGGGATCTGAAATGAATTAGCCAATGAAGTTTGAAAATCATCATCTAGAATACAGACTAATGCATAGAGACTAATGAATAAGCCAGACTTATTCATTAGTTTATTGTGGATGTTTTTGACCAAGTGCAGTAAAGAAATTAATAAATAAAAAGTCAAAAGAAATGTCAATGCCAAAACTTTTAAATTCCTTTAGTGCCCAGGAGCCCTCAGTCCAGTGTGACCATCAACCAGGTTTAAAGTCTATGTGATTCACTGGATGTTTCTTTGCCCTTAATTTGTGGAATAGCCCTCCTACAAAGCAAAGAATGCACCAAATGCAAGGCAAAAGTCAATGTGCTTAGACTAGTCACTGGTGCTCATGCCTAAAAATGCCAGCTACCATGGAGGTGGACACTACAAAGAAGCTAGTTTGAGTCTAGCTGAACAGAAAATTTGTAAGAACCCATCTTGTCAAAAACGTGGACTGGTGGTACATGACTTTCATCCCAGCTACATAGGAGGCTGAAATCTGGAGAATCATGCTTCCAGGCCAACCAAGGCATTATAGAAAAAGTCTACAACAACCCATCTCAACAGAAAAAGTTGGGCATAATAACATGTTCCTGTCAGCCCAAGCATGGCAGGAAGCTTCATAAACATCTTTAGGATAAGGGCAGAAATGAGTACTTAGCTCAAGAGTAACCACAGTCAAAAAGGATTAGAGTGGTATTCAAATAGTAGAGTGCCTGACCAGTAGTGAATAGGAAGTCCTGAGTTCAAAGCTAGAGCCGCAATTTAAAAAAATAAAAGTGAATGTGCTTAAGTTAAATGGAAGTTGAAAAGCATTGTGGGAAAAACAAAGAACAATAAATGAAGCACATCACAGTAGAGCATGTGCCAGTCCTGGGGCTTGAACTCAGGGCCTGGACACTGTCTTTGAGCCTTTTTGCTAAAGCTTGGCCCTTTACCACTTGAGCCACACCTCTACTTTTGGCTTTTTGGTGGTTGATTGAAGGTAAGAGTCACATGGACTTTCTTGCCTGGGCTGATTTCAAACTTCAAGTCTGAGATCTCAGCCTCCTGAGTACGTACAATTACAGGTGTGAGCCAATGATGCCCATCTACAATTTCATTTTGTTTTTCCATCCCTAAGATATGTTTCTCATCTAACGAAGCATGCTACTTTAGTCTCATAAGCTACTTATATAGTAGATACTGCCTTCAACATAAAGTTTTTTGGCTCCACTGAGTTTCAAACTCAGAGTCTTGGATTGATTAAGCAGATACTCTTTACCATATAATCACCTCACCGGCTCTGCTTTTTGCTTATTATTTATGAGGTAAGAGTCCTGCTTCCTCACTGGGCTGGGCTTCCTAGTAGTTAAGAACAAAAGTACACATAACTGAATCCCAATCCTCATTGAGAAGGTGATCTTCAAAACTATTTTCTGTCTAGGTTGGCCTTGAAGTATAAATCCCAACAATCTCAGCCTTCTAAGCAGACAGGATTACAGACATAAGGCAATTTTTGGAAGTTTCTAGAATCAGAATCCATCAGAAAGACCAAGTCTATGATGGACTTGGGTGAAGAGTAATTTATGAGTAGAAAACTTTATTTTGAAAATAAACAATAATAAATGAATGGCCCACATAAAAATATAAACAAGAAAGGTTGGTTATAACGTTAAATTCTATTTTTTGGTCATAGGTTCCAGCAGAATGAGCTCCAAATGAGTGACAAGAACTCTGAAGTCCTGGGCTCCTAGGTGAAGTCCTAGGCCCAACATCCCTCTGAAACAGCTCAATATGCTGCTCATTACCATAGCTGTAAAACCTCCATGGAATAGCTTTGGGAACTCACCAGGAATATGCACCCCTAAAACACCTCTCCTCCTTCTCCCTCCCAGTACTTTCTTATTAATAGCTCTGTGCTTTGAGAGCCCACTTAAAACCTAAAACACTATTTTCCTCCTGGAGTACTTGATGCATTGGCATAAAAATTCATTTTCTAGACAACGCAATGCTATTCTTACCAGTCTCACAGCTGGGGCCGGTGAAACCTTGTGGGCAAGCACACACGTTTGCAGCAATGCAGGCTCCTCCATTTCTACAGCCATCCTTGCAAAATGCTAAAAGAATCCACATACAGGAATCAGTCAGATAAAAGAAATCAGATACATGCTTTGAGGACTTAAGAAGTAAAGAGTGCATAATCTCCAAGCCCAGCTTTGCTTTATTTCCTTGGAGATAAGGATATTGAATAATAAAAGATATTATCATTTCATTCACATATGATATTTTCTATATATGTAAGAAATTCCAATATGATTTTCAAAACAGTTCTTTCTTTCTCGTTCTCTCTTCTTTTTATGCCTGTCTTGGGGCTTGAATTCAGGGCTTGGGTACTGTCCCTGAGCATTTTTGCTCAAGGCTAGCACTCTACCACTTGAGCCACTACATCTCCAATTCTGGGGGTTTTTTTGGTAGATAATTGGAGATAAGAATTTCATGGACTGTCCTTTGAACCATGATCCCCAGCTCTCAGCCTCCTAAGTAGCTTGGTGTGAGCCATGGGGTCTTGGTGAAAACAATGTTCTTTACAATATTAAAGAAATAATTCTGAAGGAGAATGATGAAAAGGATGACATTGATCAAGATGCATTGCATTTCAATTGACATGATGAATTAAAAACTCTTTGTACAACTACCTAAAGACAATAAGAATAAACAGATAAATAAGAAATGTTTCAGCAATAAAAAATTAAGATTTCTTTTAAAAAAGAAATCAGAGAATGTGACAGTTATTAAATTCAGATCGCATCTCATAATAAATATTCAACTGTAGAGCCAGTCACTGGTGGTTCATGTCTGTAATCATAGCTAATCAGGATGCTGAGACCTGAAGATCAGGATTCAAAGAAAGCCTGGACAGGAAAGTTCACTCTCTCTTTTTTTTTTTTTTTCCAAATTTTTATTATCAAACTGATGTACAGAGAGGTTACAGTTTCATATGTTAGGCATTGGATACATTACTTGTACTGTTTGTTACCTTGTCCCTCATACATCCCTCCCTCCTCCCCCTTTCCCTCCCCTCCCACGGAGGTGTTCAGTTCACTTACACCAAACAGTTTTGCAAGTACTGCTTTTGTAGTTGTTTGTCTTTTTTTACCCTGTGTCTCTCAAATTTGGTATTCCCTTTCAATTTCCTAGTTCCAATACCAGTATACACGGCTTCCAATATACTCAGATAAGATTACAGAGACAGTGTAGGTAAAACCACAGGAAGGTGATACAGAAAGTTCACACTCTTAGCTCCAATTAACTAGCAAAAAGTTGGAAGTAGAAGTATGGCTCAAATAGTATAGCTTCAGCCATAGGGAAAAAGGCTAAGGGACAGAGCCCAGATCCTGAGTTCATGCTCCAGTAGTACCAACACACACACACACACACACACACACACACACACACACACACAAATTTAGCTGTAAAATAAGCCTACAAGTTGGCAGTGACCTTGAATCACAAACCACTATTTACAGCATGAACCAGGAATAGAAAATGATAGCCTCTCATGAGGCTCTAGCTATTTCTAACATCGGTTGAAGTGGTCAATATTAAATGCTCCATCCTTCAAGCAGAGTGAAACCAGATTGAGTGCCTTAAAACTACCCAATAGTCTTATTTTTGGATACCTTTAGAATAAAAATAAACCTAGGAACCTAGGATTATTTCCTAGTAGGAAATAGTCTCATAATAGGAAACTGTATTATCTATAAATAATTTTGAAGATAGAGAATTTTGAACTCACAAATAATTAAATCAAACAGTGTCACAAAATTTACACACCCAAGACAAAATATCAACAATGAATCATACTTGCTACACAAGCGCAGCCTTCCACCTGCTATAATCCCCATGTTATTTTGACATCATTGAGACACAATGTCATTTCACTCATGAATATTTTAGTTTACATTTCTAAAAATTTAACTCTCTTCTTTAAAACAATGTAATGCCACAATTGTTTAAAAAATAAATGTCCTCAGTTTCTCCACAACACAAAACATTAAGTGTACAACTACCTTACCATCTTTGTACATGTCTCTCTTTAAAAAATTATTTAAATTGGAATCAGGTTTTAAAGTAGCAATATAGTATGTAATCCATATGCTAACATAACAGAAGAGAGCATGGTAAGTTTTAATATAGAGACAATGAATGCATTTAAGTTTTCAAATATGTGTACCTTTGTCTAATAAAATGCAAATATACCTGTTCTGAAATTTTTAATATGATCCACTAAACCATAATACTAACACTTAATAAAATGTATTCTAGGAATAAATAAATTTAGTGAAAGCATAAAAATACCCTACCCAAACTGGTTCAGCCACTCTGGCAAGCAGTATGGAGATTCCTCAGAAGGCTAAATATAGAACTCCCCTATGACCCAGCAGTCCCACTTTTGGGTATCTATCCAAAAGACCACAAACAAAATCACAGTAATGCCACCAGCACAACAATGTTCAGCACAGCACAATTTGTCATAGCGAGAATCTGGAACCAACCCAGATGCCCTCAGTAGACGAATGGATCAGGAAAATGTGGTACATATACACAATGGAATTTTATGCCGCTATCAGAAAGAATGACATTGTCCCATTTGTAAGGAAATGGAAGGACTTGGAAAAATTATACTAAGTGAAGTGAGCCAGACCCAAAGAAACATGGACTCTATGGTCTCCCTTATTGGGAATAATTAGTATAGGTTTAGGCAAGTCACAGCAGAGCATCACAAGGCCCAATAGCTATACCCTTATGAACACCTAAGATGATGCTAAGTGAAATGAACTCCATGTTATGGAGACAATTGTTATATCACAGTTGTAACTACTTTCAACGTCCCATGTGTATCTGTAGCTTCTATTATTGATGATGTTCTTGTATCACCTTCCTGTGGTTGTACCTACACTATCTCTGTAATCTTATCTGAGTATATTGGAAACCGTGTATACTGGTATTGGAACTAGGAAATTGAAAGGAAATACCAAAATTGAGAGACACAGGGTAAAAAAAGACAAACAACTACAAAAGCAATACTTGCAAAACTGTTTGGTGTAAGTGAACTGAACACCTCCGTGGGGGGGGGGGGGAGGGAAAGGGGGAGGAGGGAGGGATGTATGAGGGACAAGGTAACAAACAGTACAAGTAATGTATCCAATGCCTAACGTATGAAACTGTAACCTCTCTGTACATCAGTTTGATAATAAAAATTTGGAAAAAAAATACCCTACCAAAAAATAAGAAACAGTCACTGTAATAAGTCTTTAAGAAGGCTGCCATTGCTCTGACAAAGACTGGTCAAGATATAAAGTACAGGTGGATGTATCAAAGTGAGCTTGGGAAACAAAGGGAAAGTCCTCTGAGTAAGAAGATCTAAGGCCTCAATCATCCTAAGGGTAATATTTTGGAATATGCTGCCTTAAAAGAAGCACAGGAAAGAGAAAAACAAGACAGATGAGAAAAACCCAAGATGGAGGTGAGCCTGAGCTCCCTTATCCAGCTCTCTTCGCATTCCAGATTTGTTTTTAGGTCTTTGAGGACCAGGAGTAGGGCTCAGCTTGGCCAGGCCTATCTTGAATGAACCAAGTCAGCTCTTTCCAGGCACTGACTCACTGTTAGACAAGAAACGTACACATTACCTTAATGATGCAACTGCAACTCCTCTGTACATCAGCTTTACAATAAAATTAAATTTAATTAAAAATGTTTTCTGTAGGATTTTTGACATATGTTTTCCTGGAGTTAGCTGGAATATATTTTCTTAGGGTGATAAAATGGAGGGATTTGAAATTCTCATTGAGAATTAAAGGAATGAGCCCAAAGAAGTAATTTGGCTATTTTGGTTTTGCATCTTAAATCTGTCTCCATCGAACATAAAAGCACACTTGGAGCCAGGTACCTATGGCTCACATCTGTAGTCCTAGTTACTCAGGAGGTTGAGATCTAAGAATTCTAGTTCAAAGCCAGCCCAAATAAGAACATTGGTGAGATACTTATCTTCAGTTAACCACCAAAAAGCCTGAGAGCTGTAACTCCATTGGTAGAGTGCTAGCCTTGAGCACAAAAACTCAGGGACAGAGCCTAGGCATCTGTGCGCACAAGTGCATGCGTGCGTGTGTGTGCACACACACACACACCCAAAAGCCCAAAACATACATGGCTCAACAAAGAATTTGCAAATGAATTTATCATTTACATTTCATAAATAATAAAGAACACGTTTGCCAGACTATGTGTCTATCTTTGTAGTAATTTGTAAGCTTGTTGAATCAGTACAGAACATGGTGATTTGGCATCCTGTACCTAAGCTACTTATCTCCCAGCTTAATTCCCATTCCCAATAGAGATACAAATGCAGAAATTTGAGAGGTTTTATTCAGGTACTTGTAATCCTAACTTTCACAAATAATTTCTTAAAGTCTTGAAAGTTCTCCTCCCTTGAAATATAAGAATTATCTGTCATAATTATTTGCTCATAATTTCACGTTCTGTAGGCTCTAAACTTGACTCTTCAAATCAGCTAGGGACCTGAACCTTGCAGAAATGAGAGAAAGAACCAGTGGGGTTCCTACATGACATTTAAAAAACTCCAACAAACTCTCAGAACATCTACATGCTTTGAAGAAACTCCTGTGGGTTTCATTATGCTATTTGTCTAGTTTTTCCAAGCAAATCCTTATGGGATTTGGGCATCGAGATGGGTAGGCCTGACTCATGAACATCTGCATTAAAGATTTCCATGCCATGCTGAAAACCAAAGTAATCCTCTGACCTTCACACATCTGGCTGCAATGAGCTGTTTAGACCAGGCTCTATGTCCCAGGCTCTTGAGCCACTGCAATGGCAATGGTTCATTCACATTTCCTACATCCTATAGAGACAGCATCACAGTAAATCGGTTTTACTGAACTTTAAGATGAAGGACACAATTAAGGGATGGGCAGCTTTAAAACTAAATTAGACAAATCATATGACATAATAAAGAATATAGACTTCTTTTAAGGTTTGCTTGTGAAGCAGTAGGTAAGCTCACCAGAAGAAGGAAACAAGTGTGGACAATGGATTCATAGATGACAGTGAACTAGAATGAGAACATCTACTGATAAAAATTAGAAACCTGAGCTCATGGAGCCATTTAACTGCACTGACCAAAACTGGAAAACTTTAATATATAAATTGTAATAAAGGCTCAATATATAAAGTTCATTTATCATTCACAGTAACAGAAGCTCATGAGAAACAGCAAAGGGGAAAAATTAGGCAAAATAAAACCAATACTGTAAGTCTATCGCAAAAGGGAAGTATTTCAGTAGGTTTGATGGTGATGGATATGCCAGAAACATAGTTGTCATGATAGATTCATAATTGGGCTCACAAAGAAACATTTGAAACTAAAATATTGGCAAACTGGATGGAAAGGAAGTTTTGAAAAAACAAAATTCAGAATTAAGATGGAAGCTGGAAAGAAAAGAATGTGGAGTTAGTCAATAAAATATTGAAGTTTATTAATTCAAAAATGAACTGGGTGCTGGTGGCTCAGGCCAGTCATCAGGAGGCTGAGATGTGAGGATCACAGTTCAAAGCCAACCCAGGCAGGGAAGTCTAAGAGATTTTTATCTCCAATTAAGTGAAGGTTTGCTTCAAGTGTTAGAGTGCTATAGCCTTGAGTGGAAGAACTAAGGAATAAAGCTCAGGCCTGGAGTCCAGTTTTAGCACTGACCAAAAATATAAAAACAAAAAAATAAAACAGAGTAGTTCATAACATAAATGTCCAGAATATGGTCATGGAATTGGATTGTTAGGGAGAGAGGTAAACCACTTAGGCTAAGTTAAGGAACACGAGGGTAAACGCTACATGAGCATTAAAATAATGCATGTCTTCCTCAGGAATGGAGAGGAAGACTGTGAGCCTTGCGCTACAGCTCTAGCAATGAATGTCAGGAAGCCACAGAGCAGCAATGAGAGGGGGTGGGGTGAGCGGAGCTGGGCTGTGTGGCACAGAAAGCAGAAGGCGTGGCATTGAAGCAGTTACCTTTGCAAGTGGTTCCATTCCCCATGTAGCCAGGCTTGCACACACAGTTGTGTCCCCCAACAGTGTTGAAGCACAAAGCATTTTCATCACAGCTGTGCTGGTTTGTGAGGCACTCATCATGTTCTGAAAGGAGGAATAGAATTCTGTTACTCAAAGACAGACTTTCAAAAAATGGATTATATATATATACATACATACATATATATATACATACATATATATATATACACACACACACATATATATATAATTTTTCTTCATTTTCTGTGCCCATACTGGGGCTTGAACTGAGGGTCTGGGTGTCCCTTTAGCTTTTTGTGTGAAGGCTGGAGCTCTACCACTTGAGCTACACTTCCAGTTCTGTGTTTGTTGGTTTTGGTGATTAACTGGAGGTAAGAGTCTCTAAGACTTTCCCGCATGAGCTGGCTTTGAACTTGTGATCCTCAGATCTCAGCCTCCTGAGTAGCTAGGATTACAGACATGAGCCACCAGCCCCCCAGCTCCAAAGACATTATATTTTAAACTGCACCTGAACCTTGATTGTTATCTGGTAATTCTTTCAACTACACACTATATAAAGTATAAACTAAAGAAGGGCTGGGAATATGGCCTAGTGGCGAGAGAGCTTGCCTTGTATACATGAGGCCCTGGGTTCGATTCCCCAGCACCACATATACAGAAAACGGCCAGAAGTGGCGCTGTGGCTCAAGTGGCAGAGTGCTGGCCTTGAGCAAAAAGGAAGCCAGGGACAGTGCTCAGGCCCTGAGTCCAAGGCCCAGGACTGGCCAAAAAAAAAAAAAAAAGTATAAACTAAAGAAGACCTCAGGTTTTGAAGTATCATATACTTCCCCTGTAAGTATACACACAGTTCACATTTAAAAAATCATTCGCTACAAATGGCAGGACTGAATAGAAGCAAGGAGTCAGGGTGAGATGAAATCTCAGTAGATGTTGAAGTCTGCTAAGTAGAGGCTCTGTGGCTAACATATGGATCTTTCTTGTGAATTAAATCTGCCACCTAACTATACAAACATATAATAGATGACAGGTAAGGATGTGAAAGTGCATTGCTCTCAAGTCTTGACCTGGTGCCAAAGTTCTGGGACGTGGGTGCCTACAGTTAACACCTGCATCTGCACTTGGAGGGATGAAGATGCTTATGAAAATTGTTCGGCTACCTAACCCTCTCTGCAAAGAAAGGATCACATATTCATTTACAAGACAGACTTGCCTTTAGAACATGTACCAATTCTAACATTAACTTATGCCTCTTTCAATTGCTGATAACTTGACAGATTTGAAGGCACTGAAACATTTAGTCCTCTGCACTTCTATAAAAGACTGGCAGCCAGTCTTATGATCATTCTTTTTATTTTATTCCTTCTTGTTGCCATAATAGGGGCTTGAACCCAGAGCCTGGTGCTGTCACTTAGCTTTTCTGCTCAGTTCTGGTGCTCTACAACTTAGGCCACACCCCCACTTCCACCATTTTTGGTGGTTAATTGGAGATGAAGAGTCTCTTGGACTTTCCTGCCCAGGCTGGCTTCAAACCATAATTCTCAAGTCTCAGTCTCCTGAGTAGCTAGGATTATAGGTGTGAGCCACTGGCACCTGGCTCATTATCATCGTTCTAAAGACAAGTCAGTGGCTCAGAGTATTTACTTAGCCTGTCCAAGTTCCTAGGAATTTTGGAAAACTGAAGAATTATAACGTTCAGTAATAATACAAATGTTAGTAACAAATATGGTGGATATGTGGGGGAAAAAATCTAACATCAAGTCAAGATGAGCAAAAAATCAAGTATATAAGGAAATGTACACAGATTAGATGAAATCTTTAAGGTAGCATTCATTATCATTCAGTCTTTTACCCAAGAATTACTTGGGCCTAAAATTAAATATATATTTTAGTAACTTACATTTTTGAGCTATTAATTCCATAGGTTGTGAATTTTGAAAGCAAAAATAAAGTCTGCTATTCATTTTAGAGCTCTAAACTCAGGATATGATATTATTAATTTACCTGTTACTTTGAAAAGACATTGCCAGTGGAGCATATAGTTGTAATTAGACCAAAACTGAAGACAACTAATAAAATGGAATGTCCAGTGCTACATTTTATATACATACACACATATAATTTATGTATATATACATAAACTCATATATAACATTTCACCATGACATTTCATATCTCATGCTACAGGAACACATAATTATGAGTCTCAACTATGGCACTCTAATAAAATTATAGATATTATTCTAAATAACAACAATAAAATCAAGAAATTTCCCACATAAAGATTTTCAGCACTGGAGTGAGAGATAGTACTGAGGCTTGAACTCAGGACCCAGGCACTGTACCTTAGCTTTTTCCCTCAAAGCTGACCATCTTTCACTTGAGTCACAGTTCTAGTTCCAGCATTTTGGTGACTTAATTGGAGACATGAGTCTTATGAACTTTTCTGCCTGTCCTGGTTTTGAACTATGATCCTCAAATCTCAGCCTCCTAAGAAGCTAGGATTACAGGTGTGAGCCACCTGCCTCACTTAAAGTTTTGAAAGTAAGTGAATGGCTATCTTATTTTCTAAATTACTCACTGAATTAGACAAGAATGTACACAATTCTACCCTCCTCTTTATAGTATCTAAATATGTCATAATTTTCTCAATTCACACCTATTGTCCCATTCAGAGCTAAGCTGAGAATACTATAAAATTCAGAGATACGAGAATGGGCAGCCCCACTACCCACCTGGATTCTGCTTCCTGAAGCAAAATAAATCAGCCCTCTGAAGTTTCTACCTGCTGCCAATTTTCTTCCCAGTACAACTAAAAAATGCTATAGCTAATCCATAAATCCCTATGAGGGCAGCTGCAGGCCCTTTAGCTGCAGAAGCTGATCGATTCCATGTTGTTTTCATCCCTGCCTTGGTTGTCTTCTTAATTAGAACATACTCACTAAGTAGTGGAAGGGCTGAACACGACCAGGCTTGGCACCCAGTGTGATAAGATTCAATGAATGTGAAATCATTATTGCAACTAAGACTTGGTTTATTTCCTGTT
Organism: Perognathus longimembris pacificus; assembly: GCF_023159225.1. Classification (NCBI taxonomy): domain Eukaryota; kingdom Metazoa; phylum Chordata; class Mammalia; order Rodentia; family Heteromyidae; genus Perognathus; species Perognathus longimembris. Next base: position 58,186,492 of record NC_063161.1, on the reverse strand, counting down.
CTTTATTTCTAGTGACTGGAATGAGGCAGGGAGCTCCTTAGCCACACAAAGGCAGACAGTTTTCCTGCTCTTAATTGCACCCAGGCCTTGACATGTAACTGTTTGCTGTGCCTGAAGTGTCCCACTTCAAGTTCCCCTGGAAAACCCTTTCCATCTTGGAAGATTACATAAAATGCCACCATTCAAGCCAATTCATATTGCTTAACTGTAGACTAGGTAACTATTAAAGAACTTTTCTTTCTGAACCTCAGGTCTCTGCTGGGAATTCCTTAAGTTGCTCCTGCAGAGTTACGGGCTATTGGGTTTGTCTTAGAATCATGTGTCATGCTATGCTATTCTGTATTTGTGTTGTTGTTTGGCTTTGGTTTGTGTCAGTCCTGGGGCTTGAACTTAGGGCTTGGGCATTGTCCCTGAACTTTTATCCTTCAAGACTAATTCTCTACCACTTTAGCTACAGCTCCATTTAGGGTTTTTAGATGATTTATCGGAGGTAGGAGTTTCATAGACTTTTCTACCCAGGCTGGCTTCAAACTGTTGAGTACTGAGGATCGAAGTTTAAAGCCAACCCAGTCAGGAAAAGTCTAGGAGACTCATCTCTAATTAACCACTAAAAAAACGCTGGAAATAGAGGTATGATTCAAGTGATAGAATGCTAGCCCTGAATACATAAACTCTAAGGCAGCATCTGGGCCTTGAGTTCAAGTCTCAGAACCAGAACAAAAACAATATCAACAACAACAACAAAATCAACTATAGTAAAGACTGATTTTAGAAAAAGCCTTAGTTTTTCTTTAAACTCACAGACACATTAAGTTTAATTTTTTAATCTTTTTTTTTTTTGTGTTGTTTTTTTTTTTTTTTTTGTGTTGTTTTTTTTTTTTGCCAGTCCTGGGCCTTGGACTCAGGGCCTGAGCACTGTCCCTGGCTTCTTCCCGCTCAAGGCTAGCACTCTGCCACTTGAGCCACAGCGCCGCTTCTGGCCGTTTTCTGTATATGTGGTGCTGGGGAATCGAACCTAGGGCCTCGTGTATCCGAGGCAGGCACTCTTGCCGCTAGGCTATATCCCCAGCCCTAATTTTTTAATCTTTTATATAACAGAATACAAATGAGTATTCTATAAAGTTATCTCAGTGGTGACAGCAGCTCCATATCCAATTTTGAACACAGGTCAATTTCTTACCTTTCCTTTGATTCATATCCCCAGGGACAATGTCACCAACCCATTATTCTACATCTCCACTTTTATTACTTTCTTTAGCACTTCCCAGATATAACAAGTAAATTTAAATAGGGATGGAAATTCTAAGATAAAATTTAAATAACATTCTGTTCCAGTGTTCAAGAAGAGTATGTCAGGATATACTAATGAATGAAGTCCAAAGTTTATTTTATATGTAATGAAAAGTAGATTCTGAGATCAGCTGTTAAGAATATCTCCAGAAGTCATAGCTCATGCCTGTAATCCTACCTACTCAAGAGGCTGAGATCTGAGGATAATGGTTCAAAAAGCCAGCATAGGCAGACAAATCCAAGAGATTCTTATCTTCAATCAGCCATCAAAAAAACTGGATTGGAGGTGTGGCTCAAATAATAAAGTTCCAGTCTTGAGCAAAAAAAACCAAGCAAGACGGTAAAACCCCAAGTTCAAGCTCCAATACCAACATGTGTATGCAAACACACACACGCACACACACACACACACACACAATATTTAATCCATTTTTATTTCCCTGGTAAAGATTTCATTATCTTAGTAACACAATAACCCAAATAACAACTGAAATTGTCACCAAATGCCCTCTTTCTACTTTTGCTCCACTTAACATGCTAGGAACGTGACTATTTTTAACAAAATGTAACCATTTATTCAATGCATAAATTTGAACTTTGGGATTTTAAATAAAATGGGGGAAATGAATAAACAGAAAGGACATACCACTATCATTCATCACTGTAAAGCAGAAGAAACATGGTAGTGTATTACATATATAATCCATCATCTCACAGAAACAGCCAGCAAATATGTGCATATATGTTACATGCTCTTTGCTTTGACACACCACATACTACGTAAAACAGACTATTTCATACAGCAAAAGGCTCAATGCTGGAAGAAGAAAGTAACACTAAAATATGCAATCAGATTTTCTAAATATAGATTCTATAGAGACAATAATACTTTGTTTTCACTGATTAACTCCTAAACTGGTTAACATCCTGGTTAACATCTCAGGTGGCAACAGTAATAATAATATGCAGCTTGCCTTCACTTAAATTTTAAATGTGATGCCAGGCACTGGTGGCTCATGCCTATGATCCTAGCTACTCAGGAGGCTGAGATATGAGGATCATGGGGTTTGAAGCCAGCCTGGGCAGGAAAGTCTGTGAGACTCTTATCTCCAAATAGCCACCAGCAAACTGGAAGGGGTGCTGTGGTTCAAAGTGGTAGAGCAGTAGCCTTGAGCAAAAGTGCTCAGGGACAGCGCCCAGACCCTGAGTTCAAGCCCCATGATTGACATAAAAAATTAAATTTGCTGTCCATATTGAGATGTTTCAGTATGAATATGCTATCAAGAGGCAAAAAAAGCTACCCTACAAATCACATGGCTACAATTTCAACACAGAGAGAGAAAATGGCACCTTTTCCACTAGAAACTGTCAGTGTTCTACAAGATGCAAATATTGAAAAAGAGTAAAAGTTTCTTCTAAATACATCTACATTTAAATTCAATTAAATATGTTTGTTTTAAAGGCTATAATATATTTGAATCTTCATGGAATTAAAAAGTAAGAAAGCTACCCGCACTAGCACTGTATCTTATTTGAGTACATTGGAAATTGTATATACTGGTATTAGAACTAGGAAAGTGAAAGGGAATATCAAAATCGAGCGACAAAGGATAAAAAGACAAATGACTACAAAAGCAATACTTGCAAAACCATTTGGTGTAAACCAACTGAACAACTCATGGGGGGAGAGGGAAAAGGGGATGGGGGAGGAGGGAATTAGGGAGGAGGTAACAAACAGTACAAGAAATGTACCCAAGGACTAACATATGAAACTGTAACCTCTCTGTACATCACTTTGACAATACATAAGAAAAAAAATTTTAAGTAAGGAAGGAAAGGAAGGATGTCAAAAGGGAGGAAATAAGGAAAAAGAAGGGAAAAGGGAAAAAAGAAAAGAAGCAGACTCCCTTCCTCTTCCCCCTCCCCTTACTATCCACCTTTTTTCCCACCCTTCCTACCTTCACAAATATTTAAGGGACTTGGTCCTCTCCAGCATCAGCAATAAGTCCTTGTAATCAAAACATTTATGTCCTTATGATTAGTGACTTGAGGGACATTGCTACAATTCGTTAGACTACTTAAATGTTCTCAATCAGTGGCACTGTAGGAAGACTAGAGCTACATATGAAGGACAGAGGAGGAAAAATGAAAAAAAATCATACACAATTTGAGTGGGTAATAGCAGGGGCACTGTGACACAGTACATATTCGGATTCTTGCTTTTAGAGGTCATTTTATCTTAGTTCAGTGACATTAAGAAAGTTAAGTGGTCTTCCTAAGTTTAAGGTGGGGAGGTAAGCCATGTAGCAGTGGTTCACACTTCTAGTCCAAGCTACTTAGAAGACTCAGATCTAAGGATCATGGTTCAAAGACAACCCCAGGCAGGAAAGTCTGTGAAACTTTTATTGCAACTAATCACCCAAAAGGCAAAAGTAGAGGTGTGGCTCAAGTGGTGGAGTGCTAGCCTTGAGTGAGAATGCTAGGCCACAGGGCCCAGGCCCTGGGTTTAAGCCCCAGTATTGGCATAAAAAAAGAATATATAAAATAAGTACATGAATTAAGTAAATAAAATGAGGGAAATCAAAACCCATATTCAGCGCTATTTTAAAGGACAAACTTAAGAGGATGAACATTAAGACCTCAGCAAATAAAAGATGCTTGGTAAGTAGTATCTATTTATTATTTGCCTCAGTAGGAAAATTACTTTTGCCTATATTAGATAATGTCCTACCTTTTGCCTTTTAATTCTGCTAAGAAAGTTTAAATGCCTTATTGAGCTTGTTCTTCTCTTCATATTCTTTTTTATGAAATCAAATACATTTTGGATTTTTTTTTCTGGTTAATGTCTTCAGATGTTGGCATTAACGGTGACACTATAGTGTTGAAAAAGCATTCCCTTTGTTTCTTATGATTTCCTTTCTTTCTTTCTTTCTTTCTTTTTTTTTTTTTTTTTTTTTTTTTTTTGGCCAGTTCTGGGGCTGAACTCAGGGCCTGAGCACTTCTTTTTGCTCACGGCTAGCACTCTGCCAACTTGAGCCACAGCGCCACTTCTGGCCTTTTCTATATATGTGGTGCTGAGGAATCGAACCTAGGGCTTCATGTATACGTGGCAAGCACTCTTACCATTAGGCCATATTCCCAGCCCCTTACTCAGTTTCTATTATAGGAAAAAAATGTACTAACTACAATATGATTCCAACAAAAATATGTTTTCAGTGCTATTAATGTAACTGCAAAAAATATCATGCTTTGAGCTTATTCAATACCCATATTGGCAGGCTAACCCTCCTAAATTCATTTTTTAACACCCAGGCAATTTTGTTCACTATCGAAGTTTCCTGTTCATTGACCAGACCAATTCAATACTGATTTCTTATTCTTCTTCAGTTTGCATGGCAACGAGGAATTCGTTTAGAGTTCTTCAGTCTGACATGCCTGCTTGGTTTTCTACCAGTCTTTTCACTGCAATGCTCAGCCTCCTTCACTAGTCCTTATTTGATCCTCAGATTTCCTTTCTACCTTTCAGTCATTTCCAAAGAGATGTGAGCTCTGATTTTCAAACCTTGTTTTTAATTTCCTTGTGTGTTCCATGAACTGAACTCATGGCAGGACAGCAAAAGCCTTCCATAAGGAAATGCCAAAAAGCTTACATTGGTTCTCTCAGAACCTTTTTTTAAGTTTCTGTTGCATAGTTCTGGGACACTTCAAACATCAAAGATGTATAATCTGATGTTTTTAACATCTGGAACTTTTGAACTATAAGAGTACTACTCATGATATGCTATGTACTGGTGGCTCACTCCTACAATCCCAGTGATTCAAGAGGCTGAGATCTGAGGATCACAGTTTGAATGCAGTCTGGGCAGGTAAGTTTGTGAGTTTTCTCCCATTAACTACTAAAAAGCCAGAAGTGGAGCTATGGCTCAAGCAGTAGTATGTTAGCTTTGAGCAAAAATGTTCAGGAACAGTTTCCAGGACCTGAGAGTTCTAGCCCCAGGACACACACACACACACACACACACACACACACACACACACACACACACACTAACTACTTATGATATGAAATGAACCTGTATCTATGACCTATTTCAGATGTTTTATAGTACCATAAAAGAAAACAAAAAGGGGACTTTAGGAATACCATGGACTTCTCATTAGCAACATCTCAGAGAATAAACCACTGTGATTCTACTTGTTGGCAGTTTTCAATTCCACACACACACATACATCCCATTCCCCACTATTCAGAAACTGCCAAAATTTGGACATGTCTCTTGTTTGCATTGGTATAAGGACTCGATGACAACACTGTTGCAGCTGGATCCATCTTTTTTTTTTCTTTTTCAAATTTTTATTATCAAACTGATGTACAGAGAGGTTACAGTTTCATACGTTGGGCATTGGATACATTTCTTGTACTGTTTGTTACCTTGTCCCTCATGCCCCCCTCCCTCCCCCTCTTTCCCTCCCCTCCCCCCACGGAGGTGTTCAGTTCACTTACACCAAACAGTTTTGCAAGTATTGCTTTTGTAGTTGTTTGTCTTTTTTTACCCTGTGTCTCTCAATTTTGGTATTCCCTTTGAATTTCCTACTTCCAATACCAGTAAACACGGTTTCCAATATACTCAGATAAGATTACAGAGATAGTGTAGGTACAACCATAGGAAGGTGATACAAGAACATCGTCAATAATAGAAACGACACATACACATAGGACGTTGAAAGTAGTTAAAACTGTGATATAACAATTGTTTCCATAACATGGAGTTCATTTCACTTAGCATCATCTTATGTGTTCATAAGGGTATAGCTATTGGGCCTTGTGATGCTCTGCTATGGCTTGCCTAAACCTGTACTAATTATTCCCAATAAGGGAGGCCATAGAGTCCATGTTTCTTTGGGTCTGGCTCACTTCACTTAGTATAACTTTTTCCAAGTCCTTCCATTTCCTTACAAATGGGACAATGTCATTCTTTCTGATAGAGGCATAAAATTCCATTGTGTATATGTACCACATTTTCCTGATCCATTCATCTATGGAGGGGCATCTGGGTTGGTTCCAGATTCTCGCTATGACAAATTGTGCTGCGATGAACATTGTTGTGCTGGTGGCATTACTGTGATTTTTGTTTGTGGGCTGTTGGATAGATACCCAACAGTGGGGCTGCTGGGTCAAACCGCAAAGAACCAATAGCCCCCTCATCAAGTGGGCTAAAGACTTACAAAGAAACTTCTCTGATGAGGAAATGAGAATGGCCAATAGACATATGAAAAAATGCTCTACATCACTGGCCATAAAGGAAATGCAAATCAAAACAACATTGAGATTCCATCTCACCCCAGCAAGAATGTCATATATCAAGAAAACTAATAATAACAATTGTTGGAGGGGATGTGGCCAAAAGGGAACCCTACTTCATTGTTGGTGGGAATGTAAACTGGTTCAGCCACTCTGGCAAGCAGTATGGAGATTCCTCAGAAGGCTAAATATAGCTGGATCCATCTTGACTGCTGTCACCTACTCTTCACCAACTCAGAGCTCTTCTCTCTTCAAATCGATCTTCTTGTCATTCTGTTTTGTGGTACTGAGGCTTGACCTCAAGAATCACATGTTTGCTAGGGAGACACTCTACCATTTGAGCACCTATTCCACCCCTAATGTAATAGCTTTTCCCAACCATGAAGATACTATCTACTTATCAAGTCTTTCATTGTGAGCCTTTCTTTCACTAACCCTGTACATCACTTTATTAACAAATCAATTTCTGAGGGTGTGCTAAAGGCCAAGGACTAGAAAATGACTTAGTCCTGCATATCTGACATATGTTTCCTTGACTTTGCATAGGATGTTTTCTCCTCAGGAAGTTTTCTACTCTCTTACCTAATGCTACTCTCACCTCCTACTCCTATTTTCAACAAAACTCCCCAGAAACTGTGACATGCTCTCAGTTTAATCTGGATGTGTCCCATGGAAACCAGAGTGCATTGTGCTTGATTCCATTGGACCATATGAAAGCCAGAATTGACAGAGGCTGGGAGAAAGGACCCGGGCACCAGCCCACTTCAATTCACATCATGGCTCTTCTTTTTCCTAGCTTTATGATCTCAGATAAATTATTCGAATACCATTTCCTCTTTGGTAAAATAGCCTACTAAGTCGTCGGTCCCTAGCAAGTTGTAGGGCAATACTCAGAAATTAAGCAACTATTTATGTAGCAAAATATATAACCATTTATACCAAATGGAATAAAGAGGAGAAATAGTCCCCATAATCAGATCAAATGTTGCTGTCAATTGAATTTTTGTATGTGTATTCCAGTCCTAGGGTTTCAACTCAGCAGCTGGGGCACTGTCCCTGAGCTTTCTTCCTGAAGGTTAGTGCTCTGCTACTTGAGGCACAGTTCCACTTTGACTTGTTTTGGATAGTTAACTGGAAATAAGAATCTTTCCTGCCCAGGCTGGCTTTGAACCATATTCCTCAGGGTCTCAGTCTCCTGGATTATAGGTGTGAGACATTGCATCCAGCTCAAGTGAATTTTTGTACACTTTTAGTAGTTCATATCTGTAAATCAGAACTGTTGTTAGAATGCTTTTGACAGAGCTGTAAAGACAAATGAGCTGGTGTATGGAAAACACTGAGAATAATCCTGGCACAAGCAGGGCTTTGAGAATGAGTGCTTATCCAGCCCTCATCATGCCGTCAGAGGTTGTTTATTCTCTCATTTGTCCCATCCTTAATAAGTGCACTCCTTGAGTCAGGGAATTTTATTATAGAGCTTTGACTCCTCAGTTCTTTCCATACACCTGATACACTTCAGCACTTGATAAATGTAGGTGAGCAGTAAGGCTCCAATACACATGCACTCAACATCTCTAATAGTTGTGGAATATCTTACATCTGGAGCTCATTTCACTCACTCAAAATCCATGAAAGCCAGGCACTGGTGGCTTATACCTGTCGTCCTGGCTACTCAGAAGGCTGAGATATGAGGATCACAGTTCAAAGCCAGCCCTGGCAGGAAAGTCTATGAAACTCTTACCTCAAATTAAATATCAAAAAGTCGGAAGTGGAGCTGTGGATCAAGTGGTAGAGCACTAGCCTGAACAAAACCTCAAGGATAGTGCCCAGGCTCTGAGTTCAAGCCCCAGGCCTAACACAAATGAATAAGTAAATAATCTTAGAGGTTTTCTTTTTTCAAATTTTTATTATCAAACTGATGTACAGAGAAGTTACAGTTTCATACATTAGGCATTGGATACATTTCTTGTACTGTTTGTTACCTCGTCCCTCATTCCTCCCTCCCTCCTCCCCCTTTCCCTTTCCCCCAATGAGGTGTTCAGTTCACTTACACCAAACAGTTTTGCAAGTATTGCTTTTGTAGTTGTTTGTCTTTTTTTTACCCTGTGTCTCTTGATTTTGGTATTCCCTTTCAATTTCCTAGTTCTAATACCAGTATAGACAGTTTCCAATATACTCAGATAAGATTACAGAGATAGTGTAGATACAACCACAGGAAGGTGATATAAGAACATCATCCATAGTAGAAGCTACAGATACACATGGGACGTTGAAAGTAGTTACAACTGTGATATAACAATTGTCTCCATAACATGGAGTTCATTTCACTTAGCATCATCTTATGTGATCATAAGGGTATAACTATTGGGCTCTTGTGATCCTCTGCTGTGACTTGCCTAAACCTGTGCTAATTATTCCCAATAAGGGAGACCATAGAGTCTATGTTTCTTTGGGTCTGGCTCACTTCACTTAGTATAATTTTTTCCAAGTCCTTCCATTTCCTTACAAATGGGGCAATGTCTTTCTTTCTGATAGAGGCATAAAATTCCATTGTGTATACGTACCACATTTTCCTGATCCATTCCTCTACTGAGGTGCATCTGGGTTGGTTCCAGATTCTAGCTATGACAAATTGCGCTGCGATGAACATTGTTGTGCTGGTGGCTTTACTGTGATTTTGTATGTGGTTTTTTTGGATAGATACCCAAAAGTGGGGTTGCTGGGTCATAGGGGAGTTCTATATTTAGCCTTCTGAGGAATCTCCATACTGCTTTCCAGAGTGGCTGAACCAGTTTACATTCCCACCAACAATGAAGTAGGATTCCCTTTTGGCCACATCCCCTCCAACAATTGTTATTGTTAGTTTTCTTGATATATGACTTTCTTACTGGGGTGAGGTGGAATCTCAATGTTGTTTTGATTCGCATTTCTTTTATGGCCAGTGATGTAGAGCACTTTTTCATATGTCTCTTGGCCATTCTCATTTCCTCATCAGAGAAGTCTCTTTGTAAGTCTTTAGCCCACTTGATGAGGGGGCTATTGTTTCTTTGCAGTTTTGTTTTGGAGGAAGGTAATTTTTTTAGTTCTGTATATATTTTAGATATGAGGCCTTTGTCCGTTGAATGGCCGGTAAAGATCTTCTCCCACTCTGTGGGCTTTCTTAGAGGATTTTACAATTAAATCAGATACTATATGCTGACCTTGAATTCTCTAACTATAGAAAGTAAATTTTCCTGATTTCAGAGGAATGTAAATATGGAGTGAATCAAATTCATCCAGTTCTTTACTGCTTTTCACTCAAATACTTAATTTTAAAAGAAGCTTCATTATGAAATTTCTTTCTGGGACACAGTACCTGCATTTCTACCACAGAAAAATTCAAGGAAAAAAGAAAAAAAGAAAAAAGAAAAATTCAAGGTACCATGCTATTTCTATTCCAAATGACTGATATGTTGTTTATCAGTACACTTAAGGAAACATAAAACACACATGGAAGTAGCTTTTATTTCATTCTCCAGTAAGTACTGTAGCAGGGAGCACTTGATTATCTCTCTGTTTCTCTCTGTATATATTCATATATGTATGCATGTGCAATTTATCTGCCCTAGATGGAGATGGATGATAGATGATACATAGATGATAGATAGATACATAAACACATAGAAAGATACACATACTAATCCAATTGTTCAGTGGCAAGAAGCAACTTAAGAATACAGTAAAATCTTTTTTGTTGTTTTGAAAGGTATCCTCTTAAATTTCAGAGATTTTCTTTCTTTTTTATTTTTGATAATGTAATGTAGTTATAGTGCCTCTTCATTTTATATTATGTAGTTTTTCCAAGAATTTGAAATGGCTTTTATTCCACACCTCTTGATGAGATTACTTCACACACAGGAACTCTTTTCTCATCGATCCTCACAGAGGGGAATTCTCACCCCCAGAAACCAATGGAAGATTTTTTTTCTTTTAACTATTTTTAATGCAAGTCCTAGGGATTGAAATCAGGACTAGAGTGCTATCCTTTAGCCTTTTTTGTTCAAGTCTGGCACTCTACCACTTGAGCCACAACTCTACTTCCAGCATTTCGGTGGTATACTGGAAATGAGACTCTCATGGACTTTCCTCCCCAGCTGGCTTCAAACCTCAATCCTCAGATGACAGGTGTAAGCGCCAGTGCCTGGCTCCAATGGGAGATTTTTAGAAGGTTGAGGAATGCTTTTCATTTATCTTGAACATTATTGCACCTCACTTCTACTGGCTAATTCTCCTGCTCTCCTCATGCCCATCTTTTCTCCTTAAGCCAGTGGCTTCAGGGCCGTCAATCAGGTTGTTGCTTAGATGCTAAGAGAAATTCAACCATAGGACCAGAGCATAGGTAAATTAAAGAACAGTTGAATAATAACAAAGGATAATAGACTCAAATTCTGAATTTATTTTAAAAAATGGTGTTGGGATATTAATGGGTATTGCATTGAATTTGTAGATAGGCTTTGGCAATATTGCCATTTTGACTATATTAATCCTCCCAATCCAGGAGGCATGGGAGGTTTTTCCATTTCCTTAGTTCTGACTTAATTTCATTTTTCATGTTTTTAAAGTTCTCATCATAGAGGTCTTTTACTTCTTTGGTTAAGGTTATTCCTAGGTATTTTATGTTTTTTGAGGCTATTGCAAAAGGAGTTGCTTTCCTGATTTTGGCCTTGATCTACTGGTCATTGGCATATAGAAAAGCCATTGATTTTTGAGGGCTTATTTTATATCCTGCTACTTTGCCAAAGTTTTGGATTAGCTCTAGTAGCTTGGGAGTAGAGTCTATGGGGTTCTTTAGGTATAGGATCATGTCATCTGTGAAGAGAGAAAGTTTAACTTCATCTTTTCCTATTTGGATCCCCTTTATGTTTTCTTCATGCCTAATTGCTCTGGCTAGGAATTCTAGTACTATGTTGAAAAGTTGAGGAGAGAGTAGACATCCCTATCTTGCTCCTGATTTTAAAGGGAATAGCTTTAGCTTTTCACCATTTAGAATTATGCTTGCTGTTGGTTTGTCAAAGAATGCCTTTATTTTATTCAGGAATGTTCCCTGGAATCCCAGTTTTTCCAGGGCTTTTATCATGAATGGGTGCTGGATTTTATCGAACACTTTTTGCACATCTAGGGATATAACCATGTGATTCGTTACCTTGCTCCAGTTGATGTGGTGGATTACATTAATTAACTTGTGTATATTGAACCAACTTTGCATCCCTGGGATGAATCCAGTTTGTTCATGGTGTATTATTTTTTTTGATGACCTGTTGAAGTCGATTGACCAGAATTTTGTTGAGAATTTTTGCATCAATGTTCATCAGGGAAATCGGTCTATAGACCGATCTTTCCTTGATGAGTCCCTGCCCTGGTTTTGGGATGAGGGTTATACTGGCTTCATAGAATGTGTTTGGTAGCAAACTTTCTCTTTCAATTTCATTGGAGAGTTTAAGAAATATTGGTGTGAGTTCTGTTTGGAATGCCTTGTAGAATTCTGTGTGAATCCGTCTGGACCTGGGCTTTTCTTGGATGGGAGATCTCTTATTGCAGTTTCTATTTCAATGCTGGATATGGGTCTGTTTAGAAGATTTAAATCTTCATGGTTGAGTTTGGGGATATCAATTTTTGCTAGGAAACCATCCATTTCTTCTAGGTTCTCGAATTTGTTGGTGTAAAGGTTTACAAAATAGTCCCTTATTGTTTTCTGAATTTTGATTGTTTCTGTGGTGATGTTACCTGTTTCATCTCCAATCCAGAAATTCATATGGAATAATAAAAGACCCCGAAAAGCAAAAACAATCCTAAGCAGAAAGGACAGTGGTGCAGGAATTAGAATACCAAACTTCAAGCTGTATTACAAAGCTATAGTAATAAAAACAGTTTGGTATTGGCACAGGAACAGGCCTGAAGACCAGTGGAACAGAACTGAAGACCCAGAAATGAACCCACAGAACTATGCTTCTTTAATCTTTGATAAAGGAGCTAAAAAAATGGAATGGAAAAAAGATAGCCTCTTTAACAAATGGTGCTGGCAAAACTGGCTCAATACATGCAACAAACTAAAACTAGATCCTTATATATAACCCTCCACCAAAATCAATTCCAGATGGATCAAAGACCTTGAAATAAAAACAGATTCCCTGAAAATACTACAAGAAGGAGTAGGAGAAACACTTGGGCTCCTTGGCACAGGACGAAACTTCCTTAATAAAGGCCCAGAATTGCAACAAATCAAAGAAAGGTTGGAAAAATGGGACAGCATCAAACTGCAAAGCTTCTTCAGGGCAAAGGACATAGCTTGCAAGATAAACAGAAAGCCCACAGATTGGGAAAAGATCTTTACCGGCCATACAGTGGACAAAGGCCTCATATCTAAAAGATACACAGAACTCAAAAAAGTTAAATTCCTCCAAAACAAAACCTCAAAGAACCAACAGTCCCCTCAACAAGTGGGCTAAAGATTTACAAAGAGATTTCTCTGAAGAGGAAATGAGAATGACAAAGAGACATATGAAAAAGTGCTCTACATCACTGGCCATAAAAGAAATGCAAATCAAAACAACATTGAGATTCCACCTCACCCCAGTAAGAATGTCATATATCAAGAAAACTAACAATAACAATTGTTGGAGGGGATGTGGTCAAAAGGGAACCCTACTTCATTGTTGGTGGGAATGTAAACTCGTTCAGCCACTCTGGAAAGAAGTATGGAGAGTCCTCAGAAGGCTACACATAGAGCTCCCCTATGACCCAGCAGCCCCACTTTTGGGCATCTACCTAAAAGACCACAAACAAGAATACACTAAAGCCATCAGCACAACAATGTTCATTGCACCACAATTTGTCATTGCTAAAATATGGAACCAACTCAGATGCACCTCAGTAGAGGAATGGATCAGGAAAATGTGGTACATATACACAATGGAATTTTATGCTTCTATCAGAAAGAATGACATTGCCCCATTTGTAAGGAAATGGAAGGATTTGGTAAAAAATTATACTAAGTGAAGTGAGCCAGACTCAAAGAAACATGGACTCTATGGTTTCCCTCATAGGGAATAATTAGCACAGGTTTAGGCTAGTCACAGCAGAGGATCACAAGAGCCCAATAGCTATGCCCTTACGAACACATAAGATGATGCTAAGTGAAATGAACTCCATGTTACAGAAATGAGTGTTATATCACTGTTGTAATTACTTTCAACATGCCATGTGAAACTGTAGCTTCTATTGTTGATGATCCTCTTGTATTCCCTTTCTGTGGTTGTACCTGCACTATCACTGTATCTTATTTGAGTACATTGGAAACAGTATATACTGGTATTAGAACTAGGAAAGTGAAAGGGAATACCAAAATCGAGAGACACAGGATAATAAGACAAACAACTACAAAAGCAATACTTGCAAAACTGTTTGGTGTAAACCAACTGAACAACTCATGAGGGGAGAGGTAAAGGGGAGGAGGTAGGGGGAGGGGGGTATGAGAGAGGAGGTAACAAACAGTACAAGAAATGTATCCAATGCCTAACGTATGAAACTGTAACCTCTCTGTACATCATTGACAATAAATCAGAAAAAAAGAAACTGTAACTCCTCTGTACATCACTTTGACAATAAATAAGTAATTATTCTTTTAAAAAATTCTGAATTTCCTTGATTTCCCTTCTTGTTTCAGCACGTGTCTTCCTGCAACTTTGCTCTTTCTATTTGCTTCCCAACTGTAACCTTCCCTTCTATCCTTCTGCAGTGGACTCATTCTGCTTTCCTTTATTCTTCCAAAATGTCAATGTTTAAAAAATAGATTCACCTAAACAAAGGTGAATGCTTTCATTACAACCAGTAGTATTCTACTCTGGGGTACCCACTTTGTGTATTCACTGCTGTTTTCCACCCATTTCTAATTATACCTAGCACCTCCCTCCATGCTTCCTTCTTCTCTGCCTTTCCTGTCTCTGGGGACCCAGATCTACGAATACTTAAAGGACTTTTACTGCTACCTAAACATGTATATCTTCCCAGAAATGATAAGTTGTGCTCACTATCTCTTAGTGTCTCTTTAAAGTAAAGTGGGATAACAACAGGAACAATACAGGTTGTTGTTTAGATGTGAGGAGAAATTTGATCTGGTCTTTATCAAAGAACAGCTTCCTGAACACTATGGCAGACCAACGTGACTGTAATGGCTCCATTTCCTTTTCTAATCTGGTCTGAACATTCTCCAGCAGCAATTCACAATCTCTTATACCCTGAAACAAAATGACAAACTAAATAAAAACGATAAATTTTAAAGTGAGACCCAACCATTCTTGAAATTCCAAAGCCTAAAGTTTATGAATGATGGCCTAAATGATGACTAAGGATGACCACCATTTTTATCAGTGGTGATGATCATTTTATCAGTGATGAGCAATATTTTTATCTAGGAGGATCAATAATAACTAAAGGATTATTATTTGAAACTGCTGAGAAACAATTTGCTAAAAGAGATGAAAAACCTTCAGCCACAGATGTTTCCAGAATATTTAAGTAAGATATACAAAGAAAGCATATGTTTATTTTGGGCATAGGAAAGTCCTCTTTCACTAAATTCCTCATAGCTTACATGAGTCAAGTCTCTCAGTCTAAGATGCTTTGGTGGCCTACTAGGGATTCCTGTTTCAGAGAAAGGAACATTCTGGATTTCAGTTGTCTGTTTCCCTACCAACCTTTGCTTCTAGGATAGAAACTGCTAAGTACAAGTTACATGTTTATTATACAGCACATAACATATCAATTAACATATCCTACCATAATGGACACTGACCCACTCTCCTGCTACCCCTGCCCATCTATGGAAAAGCAGCAGATATATGTGGTATATGGATGAAGATCCAAGAAGACCCCTTGCTCCCTATGTCATGCATTTTATTACTGCTGAACCTCCAGAGCGTTTCATCCTTGCTGTATGCTGAGTGTTTGGCAGAGTATCTGACTGAAATTCAGTGCTCCATCCATATTTGCCTAAATGTTTCCATCCAGTAGAGAAAAATAATGGATCAGCCTGGCCACGATATGCCAATGACAGAGAAGCTCCATCTAGGTTGTTTATAAGAAGTTCCCGTGAATGAAGAGAGGAAGGACAGGAGAGCACAGTCATGATATTCAATGTGTATATGTGACAATGGAATCAGGAAAATTGAGGGGATGGGTGGGAATAGGAGAGATGGAGAGAACAATGAGAGGGGTGACATGGGTCAAGATGCTTTTACTCATAAACTCACAAGCTGAATTGAAAGCCCTTTGTGCAACTATTTAAAAATAGAAAAAGGAAGGGAGTGAGGAATTTTCAAAGAAGAAGTTCCTGTCCTGATGTTGATTTTTTTAAGAAACAGAAAACGTTTCTTCAGATCTAACTGGACTTACACTCCTAGACTCCCTCCTCTATGTCTCCACTCAATTCTTCCAGAGAAAACAAAACTAGGAAAAAACTGTAGTTAACCAAACTTAAAAAATATTATCTGCTCCATGACATTTCATAGCACCTAAGATGTTATTTATGTTGAAGATACAGAAAAAAATTTCAAGAAGAATTTGGACTCTAGGGGTTGCATCCACTGAGTTCTGACTGGCCACAGGAAAAATTGAGGTTTAAGCAGATTAAATGATTTATCCAAGATCATGTTCAGAGAGAAGCAAAACTGGATCTTAGTTATCCTTAGTTATAGCCCCAAAGCTATTTCTGTATGCATGTGGATAGGGTGGGGGTTAGGGAGGTGTGGGGTGTGTGTGTGTGTGTGTGTGTGTGTGTGTGTGTGTGTATTTGAGTGTGTGTGGGTGTAGGGTGCCAGTGCCAGAGCTGAAACTCAGGCTCAGTGTTGTCCCTTTTCTTTTTTCACTCAAGTCTGCTGTTTTACTATTTGCGCCACAACTCTGTTTCTTCTCGCTCATTGAGGTAACTCCAATTAATGCCTAGCATAACTTTTTTTTTAAGTCTTTTTTAAAAAGTAAATGATGGGCTGGGAATGTGGCTTAGTGGTAGAGTGCTTGCCTAGCATGCATGAAGGCCTGGATTTGATTCCTCAGCACCAGATAAATAGAAAAGGCCAGAAGTGGCGCTGTGGCTCAAGTGGTAGAGCAAAAAGAAGTCAGGGATAGTGCCCAGGCTCTCAAGCACCAGGACTGAAAGGAAAAAAAAAGTCTATGAGGAGTCTCAAGGACTTTCCTGCCCTGGCTGGTTTTGAACGATAATCTTCAACCTCCTGAGTAGCTAGAATTACAGGTGTGAGCCACCAGAGCCTAGCTCCAATGTGTTTTGATGTAGAACAATAATAACAAACACATGAAGTAAAGGGAAACACACAGTGCATTTCAACCTTATAGAAATTTACACTTTTGGTTTTCTTCTTTGAAAAAACAAACAAACCTCTCCATAAAGTTGTAATCATATTCAATCTGGGTTTATTTTTGTTTTCTTTCCACTCAGCCAAGAGTGAGCCCTGGTGTGATTCTGCAAATCCCAGAACGTGAACACTAACAGGGAATGACAGCTGGTGTGTTCCCTGCCCGTCACATTCAGTGGTCTGTGACAGGGTAAATGACACAATTACCTGCTGTAATTACTGCTGCTGACAATATGCTCTCCCTTGTGGAGGCTTGATGAAATTCAGATCTGCTTTTCTTGTCAAGCCAATCAAAATCTCTGCCTCCATATTTTGGGGCAGTATTTTGCTAAATAAATGGTTCAAAATTGGCATCCAAATCTGAACAGGCATTACTTAGTGTAACTCAGGTATTACATATGTGTTCTTCTAGTTTGGGATGTTCCAAGGAGAGTCTTCGAACCAACTCTTGCTTTACATCCTGACTCTATTTTCACTTGTAAAGTTGAACAGAGAATGCAAATGCACAAAAGTGAAGGGGGAGATCAGGAGAGTTGAATAAATAAAACATTCCCCACATCTCCGGCCTATAGTGGTCTCCTCGATAGCAAACGTGTTACTTATTTTATTTCAACTGTGAAGACACTGGAGAATACACACAGACCAAACAATTGTGCTAGCTGACTGCTCTGATTCTGGCTTTCAGCCAAAATCCTCCACAAGTTATAGTTAGGCTGTCAGAATAAAAAATAAAAAGGCACAGGACATACTAGCCTGCAGATACAACTTGTTCTTCCATCTAAACAAAAAGTAGCTACTAAACTCCTATTTGAAGACTGGGACTAGTGGACTAAATATTGAGATTACAAATCACAATAACAATTAAAAGAACAGTCTACTTGTGAAAAAAAAGCAGTGTAAGATCTTTTGGCAAGTAAATTCAAGACCTAATTTTATTCCTGTGTGGATGACACCAATAAGTTAACAGAAATATATATATCAATAACCAGTTGAACTTGATTATTGCACGTAAGTGGTTCCTGCTTTAATGGTGCAAGGTATTTATGGAAACTATAACAGAAGGCTAATTATCATTTAATAGGACTACTCATGTTCTTCCTGGGTTCACATGTTCTAATGGTTTCACATCATCAGCAAGAAGGCAATGAATGAATGAATGAGGAAGTCTAAGATGAAGGACACATTTGCATCATCAGTGCAGAATGGGCAGATGGAGAAACAGAAAGGTGAGAATACAGGGTAGGTGCAACATTCAGTACACAGAGACTCGACAGAGACCCTCACAGCACAGCGATCCAAAAGAATCAAGCCATCTTAAAGTTTTTAATTTAATTTCATATTCCCTATAACAAAATCAGTGCAATCCAAATATCATGATGGTAGTGCATTTTGATTATTAAGCAGAGTCAAAGATAAGGGTATAAGCCTCCATCGACATATCTTTTTTCAACTAAAAGGAAAAATTATATTTTAAATTTGCCTGTTGAAATATAACATTCAATGTTAGTTAATAATAATAATAGATATGGTTCCAGTGGTAGAATGCCTGCCTAAACAGAAGACCTGGCATGCAAACTCCAGCATAGCTAAAAAAAAAGACAAAATAGAAATTAAATGGGGTCCTGTATTATTTTCAGAAGAGAAAACAATGGTAGATCAATAATTCCTCTCGAATTGAATTTATTTATCCTTCCTTCCTCACACCCTCCTTCCCTTCCTCTCTCTCTCTATCTCTCTGTCTCTGTCTCTGTCTCTGTCTCTGTCTTTCTCTCCCTCTCTTTTTGTGCCAGTATCATTGGGGTTTGAACTCAGGGCTTAGGAGCTGTCCTTTAGCTCTTTTAAAGAAATTTAATTTTATTGTAAAAGTGATACATAAGGGGGTTACAGTTACATAAGGTAATTAGTAGATTTCTTGTCCAATATTGTTAACCCCTCCTTTATTTTTCTCCCACATTTCTTCTCCCCCGAGTCCTGCACCCCCAAATTGTAAAGTTCATTTCCAATATAGTGTCTTGTGAGTATCGCTGTTGACTTCAGCTCTTTTTTTTTCTGTATATGTGGAGCTGAGGAATGGAACCCAGGGCTTCACACATGCTCGGCAAGCACTTTACCACTATGCCATATTCCTAGACCCCTATGTACACCTTTTTTTGTTCTTGCCAGTCCTGGGGCTTGGACTCAGGGCCTGAGCACTGTCCCTGCCCTCTTTGCTCAAGGCTAGCACTCTACCACTTGAGCCACAATGCCACTTCTGGCCTTTTCTATATATGTGGTGCTGAGGAATCGAATCCAGGGCTTCGTATATACGGGTCAAGCACTCTTGCTACTAGGCCATATTCCCAGCCCCTACTTCAGCTCTTTTGATCAAAGAAGACACTCTACCACTTGAACTACAGCTCTACTTCTGGCTTTTTTCTTTCTTCCTTTCTTTTCTTTCATTCATTCATTCTTTCTTCCTTCTTTCCATTCTCTTTTTCTTTCTTTCTCTTTCCTTCTCTCTCTGTCTTTCTTTGTTCCCTTATTTCATCCTTTCTTTTTTTGCTGGTTAATTAGTTTCACAGACTTTCTTGCTAAGGCTTCCATCAAATGTGATCCTCTGATCTCAGCCTTCTGAATAGCTAGAAATACAGTCATAAGCCACTGGCATTGGGCCTTATTATTATCATTAAATTCATTTTTATTATCTTTAAATAGTTATACAAAGGGGTTTCAATTCAACATGCCAGTTTAAGAGTACAATGCATCTTCATCAGGTTACCCCTTCCATTGTTCTCCTCCTCCATCTATCCAACACCACCCATGCACTCATGTTGTATACATATACATACACACACAAGTGTGCATGTGGGAAAAGTATGTGTATATGTATATATATATATTCTATGTATAAATATTAGCTATGGATACCTATTTAGATATGTATAGATATCCATCTAGAGATATCTATATGCTTTATCAATATAGATTTATAGACATCTCTATAGATATACAGAGTATGCAGAGTATACATTTAGGGAGAGGACATTTGTAAATTCAGTATATTTATATATATATATTCATTTATATATTTTGAGTATTATGACTGTCTTTTCCCAATTTTTTAGTCTTGATAGTTTACTTGGTGACTCCAAGTCCCTAGCACATTCCCACCCCTATGGCTGAAGCTGGTAAAATGCTTGGCTACTACACTCTAACACACGTCAAAACACACTGTCATGGGAACTCCATGAAAGGAATTGAAATCTGTTCATCTCATCTCCTGCTGCACTACTTCCTACAGAAACTTCCTAAGCCTGAAGGCCAAGGAGAATGTGAAATCTGACCAGCACTGTGCCCAGCCCACCAACAAACATGAATTCTATAAATGCACCCTGCAGACTGAGGGGTTTCACTTGCACTACATGTCTTTCTCCACACTTCACAACACTTCATGTGAAATTTCACAGGTCTGGAGACTAGTGAAATGCAGTTGAGGGAAAAGAATAATAGCTTCTCTGTTCAGTGTAAAAAAACTGTATAATATCAGGCTTTTACTTAAATGCAATTACATTTAGAGAGACATGATATTATATAAAGTGTAGCTAAATTTGGATACAAAGGAGTCCAATAATATAATTTCATTCTACTGTATTAATTTTAACTATGAGTGAAGACTATTTCAATATAAATGGCCTAAGCAGTCGATTTCAAATGGAAGCAATGAAAGGGTATAATTTGAGCTCCAGTATTTTAAGAGAGTCCACCATAAGGGAAAAATATCAGATTAGTAGAGTATAATGTGATATGTGATTTTTTTAAAAAAATTGAAAATCATCTCATGAGAATTTTAAATATTAAAGTTTATTGTGAACATTTTTCCTGTTGGAAGGATTTCTACTCAACATATTGATTTTTTTTTTGAGGATTTAAACGTGAAGACGTACTTGGAGAAAGATTGTGCTGAGAAGGGTACATACTTATGTTACCTTGAACAAATGAATGAGCAGCAGAAACATAATAAAAATGCCAGAGAAAGGAGTATGTTAGTGCCTTTAATCCTAGCAGGCTGAGATCTGAGGACTGAAGTTCAAAGCTAGCCTAGGCTGCTAAGTCCATGAGACTCATCTCCAATTAACCATAAAGAGGGAGAAGTGGACATATGGCTCAAGTGGTAGCCTTGAGCAGAAGAGCAAAGGGATAGTACTCAAGTCCTGAGTTCTTGCCCCAGGACTGATGCATACACACTTGTGCACACACACACACACACACACACTCCAGATGTAAACTGTTTTTTTTTTTGTTTTTTTTTTTTTGGCCAGTCCTGGGCCTTGGACTCAGGGCCTGAGCACTGTCCCTGGCTTCTTTTTGCTCAAGGCTAGCACTCTGCCACTTGAGCCACAGCGCCGCTTCTGGCCGTTTTCTGTGTATGTGGTGCTGGGGAATTGAACCTAGGGCCTCGTGTATCCGAGGCAGGCACTCTTGCCACTAGGCCATATCCCCAGCCCAGATGTAAACTTATTTGAAAGCATATATCATGCCACCTTCGGAGTTGTGTATATTTATAGAAGGTCTTTATGGATAGAATACATATTCCAGAGATGGTTTGAATATATACAATGATGTGTTGCATTGATAGCATTCCTCTCTCTTTCTTTCTCTCTCTCTTTGCCATTTCTGGGTTAAAGGGTTATTTTCTTCATCCATTTTTACAATGTAGGGTGATTGACTCAAAGTGAATACATTTATTAGCAAATCAATTTCTCCATATACCACAAACAACAACAGCAGAAGCTGGCTTGTATCTTGAAATCTATTTGTCGACATTGTCAGAAGTTTCAACAACAGTATAATTATTTCCTCAACTAGAATTGTACACAAAGATGTTTAAAAGCAATAATTTGCTCTGAAAATTTTTTCTAACCTGCCCTTTTCCTTCTGAAGAGAGTCCCAGTAAATAGCACTAATTCAACTAAGGAAATAAATAAAGGTACTTTTTAAAGGAGCAGAACTGTCACCTACAATAACAAGCAGTGAGGAACTATTACTTTGTCCTGTATATCTAATAGACACATGAATCATGTTAAGGTATTTTGCTATACAAATATAAGCAAAATGTATATGTGTATATTGAATATTTCACTTTTTCCCACTTTGAAGATATATAGTTGTATAATCAAATAGAGTTAATATAAACAGGGAAATATTGACTTAATATTTAGCAGGCATTTATATTCAAAGTTTATGTCTATGTAATAGTTGATCACTTACAGGGTACAAAAAAGTATAACATACCACTTAGCTTGTTCTTTGGTTTAATTTTCACAACAATACTAAGAAAGAGATATTATCATTCCTTCTTGATATATGAGGCAAATGAGTCTTCAGATAATTTTAAGTGCAGGAGCTAGGATTCAGAGCTAGAATGTTTGAAATACAATCTCAAAGACTGAAATGAAGCCAAGTGACACACAGCTATAATCCTAGTGACTTCAGAGGCTGAGACAGGGAGGATAGCGATTCCAGGCTTATTAGCTAGCAAAGGCAGAAAAGTTCGCAAGATCCATTCTCAAACCTTATCTGTCAGGCTGAGATTAGGGGAAATCTCAGTTTCAAACCAGCCCTAGTAGAAAAGTTTGAGAGACTCCATTTTCCAAGAAGGGAATCTGGATGAGACGGCACATGCCTATGGTCCCAGAAAGTATGGGAATTCAAACCTAGGGGAATTACAGCCCAAATGCATCAGAATCCTAATCCTAAAAATAAGCAGTAAAAATGAAGGCCAGAGGCACAGCACAGAGTCGGCAAGCACATGTCTAGCAAGCACAAGGCCTGAGTTTAGACCACAGTATCACCAAAATAAATATATAAATAAATACAAATAAAAGTCTAAATGAGCAAAGTCATCTTCATCTGCATCAGTACTTGTTCTGAAAAGCAAGTATGCTACTCTTTAATGATTCTGCAGATCAGCTCCAGGCACTTGGCCAGTAAGTACCATGGCTCCAGCTAACACAGGGCATCTTCGCCATGAAGATCTCCCAGATGTTTCTCTCATGGTTTCACCCTGAGAACTCACCTTTAAGAAATCAAGGTTCATGTTCTATTATGAAAGCCCTGCTTTAAGAAGAGTGAGGCTTAACTAATCCACATCAACCAGTCATAATGATTACTTACCATTAACTTGGGGAAAGGATAAGACAAGATTAAAAAAAAGATTTTCCCAGAGTTTTAGAATGTTTTGAATGTTATCTTGAGGGTTGTTACATGAAACAATGATTACACTTGTTTTCTAGTACTTTACAGGACAAAATGGTTACTGAACTGTAAACACAGTGTTTATCCTACGGCAAATTCATTTGTGCTAGACTTCTTACCCCAAATCCTTTTTCCTTATCCAGTTGACTGAAGTTCTTTCCTTCCTGGAACACTTAATTTTCATTTTATTATTTTCCACAAAAAATGTTTCTGATTAGATAAATCCACTGAATTTCTCATCCTTAGAACTCTAAAGCATCATAATATTGGCTTTTTTATTGCTTGAACTAGGGGCCTGGCATTGTCCCTTAGCTTTTTCACTCAAGGCTGACACTCTCCCACTTGAACCACAGCTCCACTTGTAGGTTTTTGGTGGTTCACTGGAGCTAAAAGTCTCATGGATTATCCGGCTATCTTCAAACCTGGATTTTTAAATCTCATACTTCTAAGTAGCTAGGATTACAAGCATGAGCCATCAGTGCCTGGATTATTGTAATGAAAACTCTCCACGTTCTTTGAGAACAGGGTCCATATCCTTTATTTCTTCTGTATCATAATGTAATATATGGACGCAATGATATGCTACACCTTTGTTTTCTTGAGGTTAAAGCAATAAAACCATAAACTTAGTGAATGATAATAGATACCTTTAAATGATATTTCAGATAAGACAATAAAATAGTAAAAGTTCCACATATTTATAAAGAATTATATTCAAATGGTACAAGAATTACAGAAGAATCAGTGAAAATGTGGAACATTTAGAGCTAAATGATGTAGACTACAGATCTGTAGACTACAGATTTAAGACTACCTTAAGTCAAGGTTAGGCAGAAATTTAAATACATTTATTTAAAAAATGTGACTTTGCATGATAATAGTGGCTCACTCCTGTAATACTAGCTACTCAGGAGGCTGAGATCCGAGGATCAAGGTTCAAAGCCAGCCCAGGCAGAAAAGTCCATGAGACTCTCATCTCCAATTAACCACCAGAAAACCGGAAGTGGCACTGTGTCTCAAGTGTTATTAGAGCATCAGCTTTGAGCTGAAGAGCTCAGGGACAGTGCCCAGATCCAGAGTTCAAGCTACATGACTGACAAAAAAAATGTGGCTTTGAAAATGAGCAGATATGGACATAAGGACTTATTAGTGGTGTTATTTGAAGCAATCCAGTGCCAATTCCATATTCCTTCCTGGGGCATTAGAAATTAGAATACCAAACTTGGTGGTACTTTAGTTTTGATTCCAGCGAAGTATCCTAAATCAGTGTCTAACACATTCTAGGTATTTCCATATTATCTCCATGACTCACCTTCAAAAGCCAGAAGAAGAAAAGTTAAGATAAAATATTTACCAACATTTAATTCATTGCATTTATAGTCTTAAAGGAAGAAGAAAGGCTATGCTGAGGTATAGAAAAGAAGCATCTAAGGAAGCAAGATTTGGTATATATTCTGTCTTTTGTTTTCTGGAGAAAAAATACCCTGACGAAGCACAGTAATATACCAGTCTCCTTACCACTGTAACAGACATTTAGAAACTATTCTTCTTCAACTGGGCCTGAAACTATCCAATGGGTGTCCAAAAGTAGGGTAAACCTTGGTATTCTGGACTCCATTTTCTATCTGCCATTGCTTCAAGCCATTCACTCCCAGAATCCCCTTGGAATCCCCGGAAGACAGGACTGATGGATAAATACCTTGTGACAGGAGTCAAAGCTATGCCCACCCCCACCAGGCAACAATGACTTTCTTATGTTGACAAGGCCCCACATGACCCATTCTGAGACACAAAACTGAACCACACCTTCATCCATTGAGGACAGAGAACCCGCCTTCTGTTCCCTTTAGAATGCTTCTTCTCTTTAAATCTGAAGCTCATGTTTGTACTCCAGAGATGGGCTGAGATGCTCACTTTGCCTCTCCTCATGGTGTCCTCAGGCTGTACAGTACAGTTCACTTCTCTGCCATTCAGCACTCCGGTCTCTTTATTTGGCACATTGGGGCAAGTGGCCAGACCCGACAAGCTAGAGCCCCTGCAATTGGGCCACAGGCCTAGAACTCCAGTAACAGAAGCACCTCATTAGCTCCTTTTACTCTAACTGTAACTCAGTTAACCTATAGTTTTTTGGGTTTTTTTCCTCCTAAGGAAGATTGTAACCAGGCCACAGAGAACGTTTTTAAGAGTCTCATGAACTACATAATTACATGGAACTACCAGTAAAAACTGTTAGAAAAAAAAAAGATCTAAATTGGAAATATAGGAAATAGAAAAGGAAAAGAAACAAATACAGGGTGATATAAAAAAAGAAGTACCAACACACACACACACACACACACACACACACACGCATGCTCCATGAAGGTATGTAGAAGGAAAGTCAGAATAGGTTAGAAGTCAAGAGGGAAGAGGTTAGATTAAGAAGCAAGGCAAGGGCAATCAATAGAAAATATACCATGGTAGAGAGTTAAGACAACAAGAAGGATTTAGAGCAGGTACTTGAGAGATCATTGGTGAATTCCGAGGAAGTTATTTTAGAAGAGAAGAAAATGAAGACAATTTACAAAAGGGGTTAAAAAACTAAAAAGAAATGGAGATTGGTGGCTCATGCCTGTTATCTTAGCTACTCAGAAGGCTGAGATTTGAGAGTCCTGGTTCAAACCCACCCCAGGTAGAAAAGACTGTGGAGATTCTTATCTCCAATTGACCAGCAAAATGTCAGAAGTGGAGGTATGCTTCAAGTGGTAGAGGACCAGACTTGAGTGAAAAACCCAAGTGCTACCAGAAGACCTAAGTTCAAGCCCCACTAGTGGCACAAAATTAAACTACTGGAGAAGCTCCAAGTATCAGTCCCTTGTCACATATTTTATAACAGTGTTACTCCCTTCCTCATTTTCTCCCAGTTTTTCCTCTCCTGACTTGCCCCCCCCCCCAAGTTATATAGTTAATTTCCAACATAGTGTCAAGTGAGTATCACTGCTGCATTAGTTCACTCTTGGTCCTACTGTTCCTGTGCTTTCCCTTACCCCCCTCCAAATCAGATAAACTTATGTACAAAATAGAATACAGAAAAAAAAAACCAGTAACAGAAGGGAATAAGCCAAAGAAAAAAGGAAAGAAGGAAAAAAATAACTTAAAACAGTACAATATAAAATGATTAATTAAAGAGCACTCTAAATGTTCATACAGTGAAAACAAAGGAAGATATTCTTAGGAGAGGATCATAAAGGTTCAATAGCTATGTGCATAAGATCATATAAAATGATGCTTGTCAAAATGAACTCAAAGAAATGGAAGCAAGAAGTTTTCAGCTTAGTTTTTAAATAAAGTAACCTTTTTGGAATGATCATACTTTATTTGTTGGTTGGTGAAAAAAATGATCAAATATATGGACAAATTTGCTATCACTCCTCCTGTACTAAAAACCAGTTTATTTAACCGAAGAAGTTTGTTATCCTAAAGAAGAACAGATAAAAGGTTGCCATCTGAAAAGTTCTGTCTTAAACTTTTAGTTGACCAAATCTCATATGTTTTTGTATGTACATAGATAGATGGTCAGACAGGTAGGTAGACAGACAGACAGAAAGACAGATAACAATGATCTATTTTCTCCTCTTATATAATATGTGGAAGTATACTGAATAAGAAATTGTATGTGAAGTCCCTCTTCAGGTTTATTTTTTCCAAAATGAGAACATTAAAATTAAGGTTATTTTTAAGATTCTTTATGGTGAGGGACAAGGTAACAAACAGTACAAGAAATGTATCCAATGCCTAACGTATGAAAGTGTAACCTCTCTGTACATCAGTTTGATAATAAAAATTTGAAAAACAAAAGATTCTTTATGGATAATAACACTATATCAATTTTCCACAAACTTGAATATTTTTAAATAGTTTTCATTCTGATTGATTTTTAGAACTTTTGTAGACATGAAAACTTGATAAATAAAAAGTATTTTACCCTAAAATAATGAGAATGGTTTTCAAAATAGCAAGTACAGGTGAAATACTCTGGAAACTGTCAAGCACATTACAAAAGCAAAACCATTATTGTTGATGGAAGAAACAATTTTACTGCCTATCATTCTGTTGTGGTTTTCTCTGTTTCTGTTTTAGTACAGTAATGTTTAAACGCAGGCCCTTTCACTTGCTAGAAAGGCTCTCCAATACAGAAGCCACAAGCCCAGCCCTTCATGACTTCAGTTATTGTTTAGATACAGTCCCACATTTTCGCTGTGTTCCCACCTTAGGCTATAGCCAGCCTGTCTCTGATTCCTGCACATCTGGGACCTAGCTTGTCAAGTGAGATGAGGATTTCATCAAATTTTTGTCCATAACCTTCTTGATCTCTACCCACTCAGTAGTTGGGATTACAGGCATGAGCTACCACTCCTAGTTGTTAATGTTTCTGTTTGCCCAGAAACTATCTGTTCAACATCTACTCTATAACAGACCCTGTGGTAGACATTGATTATAGACCAGTAGGAATACAGTTAGGTTTTCTGCAATTTCTGGGCTTGAAAATAACAGAAGTGGAAAAGAGAAAAGAAATCAATGGTATACAAGATATAGTTAGCATAATAAATTTCATGTGTATTTTTTAGAGAATAATAGGAATATCAATATGAAATTTAGGATGATGAGACAATCTTATGATCTACAAGCTAAGTCACGATTACTTCAGCAAAAGCAGGAGAAAAATAGTTGTGAGAAGACAGGCTAGAATACAAAGACCTAAGCAGAGAAAAGGTCATGATTCTACAAGTGAAAAAAAAAAAATCTCAGTATCCCAAGTAAAGAAGAGCAAATTTTTAAACTCTACTTTGGAGAAAACTTGGTTAGAAACAAGCCTTCAAATTCTAAAAAGAAGTTATAAACTTGAAATGCATCTCCAGGAGAAGAAAGTAGGTACAGATATGAAGTAAATCCTCATGAGACTAGCTTGTCTATAATAATAGTCTGGTCTTGCTGATTTCCATAACAGCTTGTCTCTCTACTCATGTCCCAATGTTTTTTTTTACTACAATCTTTAGTTTAAATAATGCACTAGGATTTTAAAAAACTGACCCATCTCTGAAGCCCTTGGACCCGTTTGCTGTTCCACTGTATCCACTTTGCCTCATGCCAGTGGCTCTTTCCTTCCCTGGACAATCTTCTTACTCTACAAATTTGTGAAAAATCCTTTCACCTGAACACCTTTACCTTAAAAACTCTATCCATTTAATAAGTCCTAAAAAAACAACAGCCAAACACTCTTTATGTACTCTTTATTAGCCAATGAAACATTGGTGATTTTTTTCTCCTTTATTTTTCATATTGTGTTTAAGTAGGTGTATAATTCCACATGTCATTTTATGAATACATACAATGAATCTAGATCAATAATGCCCTGGTTTTAAGCTAATTTTATCCTGGCCAGATGCACAACTTGATTACCTTGTGTAAGGGGTGTGTGTGTGTGTGTGTGTGTGTGTGTGTGTGTGTGTGTATACGTGCGCACCTAGGGCTTGAACTTGTCCATGAGCTACGTTGCACAAGACCACACCTCTAGCACTTGAGCCACAGCTCTATTTCTGGCTTTCTTACTGGTTCATTGGAGATTAGAGTTTCACAGATTTTTCTTCCCAGGCTAGCTTTGAATCATGAGCCTCAGATCACAGCTTACCAATTAGCTTGGTTTACAGGCATGAGCCACCACTGCCCAGCTTGATTACCTTCTTATATGCTTGAAAATTAGTCACTTAAACTTCCTATAAAAATACTATAGCATGCACTAACAAATTTCACCAAAGGTATCACTGAAGGCTAAAGGTCTTTTAAAGAGTTAAAGACATATACTGTACAGGATACAAAAAAGTCATTCAACTCATTAGCATTTTCTAATTATTAGCCCTGGGACACACACAACTTAGCTAAGACAGTAAAATGCAAACTGTAAGTGTGAATAATTAGGAAAAATGATATGTGCTATTATATAAACTTAAAGGAGAAAAAGCTAAATCATGAAGAAAGAGCAAGAAGTAAAATGAGCAGAAAAGTTAGCTGAATTAGTGGGTGTTTTGCAGATATCCTATTTATTCAATGGCAGAGGACTGCAAAGCTCTCTTGCATGTAATTGACTTTCAAGTCTCTACTTCAAGGCCCTGGGCAGGTGTTTGTTGATGACTTATGTCACTATCATTCATCCACAGCGTCTCAATTGCTCTAATCATCATCATCATCTTCATCATCATTTCCATAAAGGATTATATTTCAAGGCTATTCAAATGGTCAGGTGCCTATGATTCACACTTGTAATCCCAGTAACGCAGGATGCTGAGATCTGAGGATGCTGGTGCAAAGCCAGCCTGGGAAAGAAAATCTGCATGACTCTTATCTTCAGTTCATCATACAAAAGCCAGAAGTAGGCTGTGGCTCTAGTGGTAGAGTACCAGGCTCGAGTGAAAAAGCTAAAGAACAGCACCCAGGCATTGTGGCTACCATAAATTCACGTTCAATAGATACTGTACAAGACACTTCTCAGTGAGTGTCTTAGTCTTCATGGCAACCCCACATGGTAGATGCTGTTACCACACCAGTCATCACCACGAGAAAACTAGAGGTTAGGGGTAAAATAGTCTGTTTCCCAGAAATTAAACAACACACTGGGATTAAAACTGTACTGTGTCAATCTCCACAAATAAGTATTCAGAGAATCTCCTGTCTCCTTAAATCGCCACAATCTGTAAATTAAAAATATAATTTTTCTCTAGCTCTGATAAACAACCACATAAACAACTCCAAACTGTAAAACCAGTATGCATGTCATCATTTCTGTGGTCTACATTGTTTAGATATCTTATGCTGACACCGCATTGTTTCCATGGCTATTTTGGGAATGTGGTTGCATAGCAACAAGGATTATTAGACTGAATGATCTTCCAGATTGTGTTTTGCGAGTGTTTTGCTTTTTGAAATATAGTTTACATTTATACATATGGAAGTAGCTGAGAAACAAGGTGGGCAGATTTTTTGTACAACACATTATAAAGCAGCAACTCTATTATGGTATCTAACTATGAGATCCGTGTGTCTGTGTTCAGGAACCCTATCATTTCTATGATTCAAAATGGTAGGGTGACAACATGAAACTGGAGATACTAAAACTTTAGAATCCAGACAATTAAGAGCAGTAGGGTTAAAGAAAAACATGTTGGATTTTTTTCTTGTTGTGGTAGTGGTGGTTGCATGTTGTACTTTGGGAAGGGCTTTTGTTTTTTTATGATGGGTAGAAAATTCTTCCACAAGTACCAGATCCCATCCTGAATTCTCCCAGCTACCTTCTGGAACCAGATGCAAGTGAGAGAAAGCATATGACTAGCTCAATACTGTGGATATATGTGTAATAAAGTGGCTTTCTTTCTTTCTTTCTTTCTTTTTTTTGCCAGTCCTGGGCCTTGGACTCAGGGCCTGAGCACTGTCCCTGGCTTCTTCTTGCCCAAGGCTAGCACTCTGCCACTTGAGCCACCGCACCACTTCTGGCCATTTTCTACATATGTGGTGCTGGGGAATGGAACCCAGGGCTTCATGTATACGAGGCAAGCACTCTTGCCAGTAGGCCATATTCCTAGCCCCATACAGTGGCTTTAATGCTGTCATCTTATATGAAAATAAATCAGTGTCATCCAATTAAGTAGAAATGTGTAAAGTACACAATATCTGTCCAAATCATAATTCAAGACCAATGCAAAAAGGGACCTCAGTTCTTTGTTAGGCAAACCAGTCCTACTGACAGGGATAACTTATTCTGTGAGATATCACTAATAATAATGTTATTTATACTAGTCATTCAATGAGAATAAAAATACTATGATAGTGTGTCTACAATTTAATTCAGAAAGATTCACAGTCAATGCATGCCTCAGATCCTCAGACCTCAGACTCCTGAATAAAAAGTTACTTCTACACATTAGCAGCAGTATCTCTAGGACATCAGATGTTAGAGGAGTTTAATTTCTGTATTTACTGAATTGGGTGAATATATTACATTTGTATCAGAACAAAGAATGGTATGCATACAGTAATATGAATGAAAAACTTAGATCTTTATGTAAATGTGGTATATTTAAATCAAGGAAGAAAGCTTTAACATTTTTGTATATTTGTTTTCTGGAGTTATTCTCGTACATGAATAATACATAGTTTTTGCGAGCTCTTTCGCTGGAGGCTAGTGCTCTACCACTTGGAGCCGCAGTGCCACTTCTGGTTTTTTGGTGATTGGAGATCAGAGTCTCATAGACTTTCCTACCCTGACTGGCTTGGAACCACGATCTTCGGGTCTTAGCCTCCTGAATAGCTAGGATTATAGGTATGAGCTACCAATGCCCTGCTTTATCTATATTTTTAAAAACATCAAAATTTTAAATGAGATTAGAAACATAGGTAAGAGTTTCTATCCAGAGCCACATAGATTAATCTCCAGGGAAAGCCTAACAAGATGTTTGATGTTTCAGGACAAATTAGGAATAATTCTGCAAAAATACTTGAGAGGAAACCACAAAATTACACTCACAACTGTTACAAAAGAAGATATAGCTACTGATCAACTATAAACACTAACAGGAGATTAACAGCCTGGTTCTACTCCTGTGCTGAGACAACCTTGCAGTAACATGTTCAGGTCATTATGTTGTAGTAAAAGAAAAAAAAAACAGATGAAATTGGTTTGGGTTGTAAAGTAAGCAATAAACAAGTAAGAGGATGGTGGAAATGACTGAGAGATGAGCTCCTTGTGTGGCACGTAATTGGGTTTTTAACTTCTGAAATAAATTCTTGGTAATGTAGCTAAAGAAATGAAAGCATCATGACTACCACCACTAGTATTGAAAAGGTGCAACAGAATCGTCTCCTCTAGAAAAACAAGGCAGCATTGCTCTTAATGTGAGAAACAGAAAAGCTCTTCCTTAAATGCAGTCCCAGGCCAGGGGCTGGTGGCTCATACCTATAATTCTAGCTACTCAAGAAGCTGAGATCTGAAGATCACACTTTGAAGTCAGCCCACTGTTCAAAGCCAGCCTGAGCAGCAAAGTCCATAAGACTCATCTCCACTAAACCACCAAAAAGCCAAAAGTGGAGCTGTGTCTCAAATGAGAGAGCACTAATGTTGTGCATAAAAGCTCAAGGACAGTGCCCAGGACCTGAGCTCAAGCCCCAGAACACACACACAAAAACTGCAAGCTCAGTATTTTCATGAAAAGCTATTAAACTGTCAGTCTTCCAGAAAAGCTACTAAACAATAAACTACTATATTAACTTGTATTATACCTGGAAGAATATACATATATTTGTATAGTACATGTGTGGGCTCGTGTATATACATATATACACACGCATATATATACACGCATATATATATGCGTATATATGCGTGTGTGTATATATATGTACACATACACATATGTATGTATGTACAACTATACCCTCCTTAATGATTTTTTTATTCTTTTAAGCTGGCTGAGACTTGGAGGATGACAGTTCAAATCTAGGTAGGTCAGAAAGGTCTGCAAGACTCCATCTCCAATTAACCAGCAAAATGCCAGGCTGGATGCACTGCTGAAGTACCCAGCTCCTGCAGTGAGCAAACAAGCTGAGTGTGAGACCTTGAGATCAAGCTCCAATATCAGCACAAACAACAACAACAACTCTCTGAAGTAACAACATTTCATATTCTCAGTAGACAGTATTTGTCAACAGAATGAAGGGAATGAATTAACTTGACGCTATGCATCAAGCACTCTCCAGAACCAGTCTGTTGTCCAGTGGAATCCAGTGGTGACTAAAGCAGGAAAAAGTGACACCCGTACCTTGTAGAGCACAGAGGAGTTGGGGAATGGCAAGTAACAAGAAAGAGAACCCCAGGGAAACTTTGTGCATACTTCAGCATATTTTTCCTTTGTGTGGGGCTTAAACTCAGGGCCTGGATGCTGTCCCTCAGCATTTTCACTCAAGGTTAGTGCTCTGCCACTTGAGCCACAGCTCCACTTCTTGTTTCTTGGGGGTTAATTGAAGATAAGAGTCCCAAGGATTTCCTGCCTGGGCTGGCTTTGAACCAAGATCCACAGACCTCAGCCTCCTGACTATGATTACAGTTGGAGGCACTGCTGCCCAGCACCATGTTATAATATCATAATGCTTTGCTTTTAAAGGTATTCAGCTTCCTAGTTTTTATCTTTCCCTTCTTTCCTCCTTCATCCCCTCCCTCTCTCCATATTACCTCTCTTCTTTCCTCATTATTCACCATTTCAACTACTTTGACTTGAAAAGTTCTATCCATGGTGTCTCAGTAAGAGGCAATTTGCTCTCTCCCACTATAAGAGCCAAAAGAATCAAAATAGTTTCTCCCCAGCCAACCTCTTACCACTTGGTAAATATAAGGCCTTGCAACCTAAATTAGGACAACTATTCATTTTGACAGAGGACTATGCCATGATTAGTGCCAAACACATCCTTCTGCCCTAGAAATTTGAATGCTGGCTTATGGGCTGGAAGTAAAAGAACAGAATTTATTTTCAGTACTAAGTGCCTCCTTAGCACCCTGCGGTGGTCACCTGTGTCCATCAATGACACGTTCTGTGAAGATTGCTACAGCTTGGAAGTCTTTGCACATGCGTTGCTCTCTGCATATCTACCAGACTACAACTTTATGTGTACTTGTTGAGTCACCCACATTTATCTAGAGAATCTCTTTAAGCTTCAGACAGCTGATTTTATCTATTATCTGCAACTAAAAGCTTTGGCTTCATACAGACACACAAACAAATCAAGTTTTCCTCTGTTTGCTAACAGGAACCTGAGATTCAGAAAGGCCGCGACATGCCAATGATCACAGAGGCAATTGACAGGCAGAAGCGCAAAGCTATTTCTATTCAGTGCTAATGGCTGTTATCACTGGGATCATCAAATCTGGCATCCACAGATGCCTGGAAATGCAGACACACCATAGATGGTACAGCCACTCCTGAGGCACCAGGACAGGCCTTAAGCACTGTTATACAATGTTGTTAGAATTGTCAAATCACCGTGTGTGTGTGTGTGTGTGTGTGTGTGTGTGTGTGTGTGTGTGTGTGTGTTTGTGTGTTCTGGTACTGGGGTTTGAACCAGTCTTTGCACTATAAGTGAGGCTTTTTGGTTTATTTGCTCAAAGGTAGTGCTCTACTTTTTGGGTCACAGCTCTACTCCTTTTTTTTTTTTTTTTTTTTTTTTGAGGTTAATTGGGGATAAGAGTCTCATGGACTTTCCTGCCTGGGCTGGCTTTGAGCCACAATCTTCAGATTTCAGTCTCCTGAGTAGCTAGGACTACAGGTATGGGCCACCAGTATCCAGTAATCACTCTTAACATAAACAGTTAAGTCTGTACAAATGCACCACTTTTAATGTTTACTTATCCTTTACATGAGCTAGGATGTTGGGGGACAGAGTAATTAGACTCCCCTAATTGATGGCCCTTCAGTGCTTTCCTTGTGCCCAGCTACCTGGAAGAAAAGATTGCCAGCCCAACAGCCTCTAAACTGCGCTTCGGGCAACACCAGCTACTCTGGACCTTCAACAGAGGCCTGGAGAAATCTACATGGCAAGCACAGCTTCTTGTGTAACGCACAGCACCAAAAAGTACTATTGGCCCACAACTGTTTCCAACAATCATTCTGGATCATTTTGCCATCCCCAGCCTAGATGGCCCTGCTTACCCTGCCTCCATGCCCAGGTCGGAAGGATACACATCGCTCTTGTCCCAGTGAACAGCTTATGATGGCACAAACACAGAATTCCTATCTTGCATTTGTCTGAGGACTATGACATGATTAGTGAAAATCCACTCAGTTCTGAATTTGCAAGGACTGCAATAGTCAGTGCAAAAATCCTTATCTACCTTCTCCCTTTCTATATTAGCAGCCTGTCTGGCTGAGTTTTCAGGCCAGCAAAGGAGACATCCCATGTGCTAACACATGGAGCTGGAAATTAGGCCCAATAAAAGGCTTCCTTGCAGTGGCCCTCTCTTGCCTGCTTTTGATCTTTACCATGAATGGAGGAAGCTGAGCTGTTTGCAAGTCAGGAAGGGAGCCCTCCTCAGAAACCGAATTGCCTAAAACATCCATCATGTGGTCCTCAAGTCTCCAGAAAAATGAGAGGAAATAAATTTCTGTTCTTGATATTTTGTAATGGAATGCTTAGACAGACTAACATAGTGGCCAGTAAAAAAATAAAATAGCCAGAATTCACCTAGTATTCAATATTTTCATCATTAGGGATTTTTTCTAGTTTATTAGTAAATTTTATGCTCTTTGCCCTAAAGAAGTTGTTCTTCTGTAACTTTGCAATGAATTCAATTTCTAGGATTTAAAAAAAACCTATCCAATCAACTGATACTGCACTGAAATAGCATATATATTCTCTTTTTAACTATACTAATTAAAGATATTAAAAGTGAATTTTGCATGAAAAACAAATACAGATGAATTTAAAATCCATTTTGTTCTTCTGGGGGTACATTTCAATGTTATCTGTAAACTTAGTAGAGACTTAACTAATAAAAAAAAGTCATACTTTTGACACTGCTTCTTTTGTTTCTCTATTTTGTTTTCTTTTTGTGCTAGTACTAGGGCTTGAACTCAGGGCCTGGACACTGTCCTTTAGCTCTTTTGCTCATGGCTGGCAGTCTTCCATTGAAGTCTTCCAATGGAGCTACAGCTCCATTTCTAGCTTTTTGGTGAGTAATGAAAGATGAGAGTCTCATAGATTTTCCTTCCAGGGCTGGCTTCAAACTGTTAGCTCTCAGCCACCAGGATAGCTAGGATTACAGGTGTGAGAGCACGAGCCACCAGAGTGTGGCTGACATTGATTCTATATTAAAATCTCTGTCTTAAGATGATAATTAACCACTTGGTACTATAAATCATGGTTTAAAAACTAAAAATGTTCCAATTTATGTATCAGACAAGGTAAATAAATGAGGAAGGCTGGCTAAAATGAAATCTGGCTTTCTTTCTGGAATTGCTAATACTCAGTGAGTGGAAATGAGAAAATACCTAAGGACTATCAATACTTCAGTTCTGCCTAACTGGAGTGTAGCAATGCAGATCCAGAACTAATAGTGAGCAATGAGAGAAAACTGGCCGGAAATCCAGGCTTTTATAATCATTAAAATGCCCTCAAAGCCAAATAAATCTTCACCAAGAACTGACTGTGGTCCATAGGTCACTGACTTATGGCACTAGATAGAGTCTTGCTGGCATGAAGCCTCCCTGAATTAAAAGGTCATTCTCGACAGTCCAGCATTCTGAAGGCCCATGACAGTAAAAGCTCCCCAACAGCCATCACATCTAGTGCTTTCAAAATGATTGTCTCTTATAGCCACTGAACTAGAAAGACTGCCAACCTTATGGGAAAAGATCTTCACCAGCAATGCAACAGACAAAGGCCTAATATCCGTCATCCTCAGAGAACTCAAGAAACTATCCCCCTCCAAACCCAGTAAACCAATTACTAAATGAGCAAAGGAACTAAAGAGAGACTTCACAGAAGAAGAAATAAAAATGACAAAGAAACATATGAGGAAATGTTCAACATCCCTGGCAATAAAGGAAATGCAAATAAAAACAACCCTGAGATACTACATCACTCATTAGAATGACCTATACTCTGAACTCAAGCAACAACAAATGCTGGAGGGGATGTGGAGAAAGAGGAGCCTACCTCCACTGTTGGTGGGAGTATAAACTAGTACAACCACTCTGGACAACAGTATGGAGGTTCCTCAAAAAACTCAGCATAGACATACTCTGTGACCCAGCCACACCACTCCTAGGCATCTATCCAGAACAACAGGATCCAGGATACCATAAAGACACCCGCACATCCATGTTTATTGCTGTGCAATTCACAATAGCCAAAATACAGAAACAACCTAGATGCCCTACTACAAATTAATGGATCCAAAAAATGTGGTACCTATAAACAATGGAATACTACATAGCGATTAGAAATGATAAAATAATGGCATTCGCAGGGAAATGGTCAGATCTTGAACAAATAATGTTGAGCGAGACAAGCCTAGAACACGAAGAACAAAGGTGCATGGTCTCCTTGATATATGATTGTTGGGGAGGGGGACAGAAAACAGTAGAGATCATGTCTGTAAACTAACAGACATATTTCAAATGGCATTTCTACTTGGTTTGGTCAGTGACTTTACATCATGTCTTTAAAACCAAACAATTACTAAAAACAACATAAAAAGGTCTAGGATAGACCTATCAGAGGATCACAATAGCTCAACAGCTATGTACATATGATTATATAAGAATAAACAAAATGAACTCCAAGAGAAGGAAAGAGGAGGATTTGATAGTTGTTGTTATGTTTAGTGTACTAGGTGAATTTCCATTGGCATATCCCCTGTGGTCACTGTATATGATTTTGGTACACTGTATATTGTATATATGCTTGCCTGAACTAGGGAAGGGAAAGAAAAATGAGGGAGGGTGTAACAAATATGACAAGAAATGTACTCACTACCTTATTGAGGTAACTGTACCCCCTCTGTATATCACCTTGTCAATAAAATTTAATTTTAAAAAATGATTGTCTCTCAGCTTCTTATAAATTGTTAAGCTCAGATTCTCTTTTTGAAAGAAGTAGATACAAAATGTATTATTATTTAAATTCCAATTTATTTCTATGTGTATTTAAGTTTCCTAGAACTCACATAGAATTTTTTTTAAAAGATCCTTTGCAGGTGCCTGTAATCCTAGCAACTCAGAGAGGTTGAGATTTGAGGATCACAGTTCAAAGCCAGCCTAGGCGGAAAAGTCCAAGAGACTCTTATCTACAAGTAACCACCAAAAATCAAGAAGTGGAGCTGTGGGTCAAGTGCAAGAACACCAGCAAATGAAAAAGTTAAGGGACAGTGCATTGGCCCTGAGTTCAAGCCCCAGAAAAAGCAGTCAAGGAAGTTAAGTACAAATATAAACTGAATAATGCTCCTCTCCCTTCTCTATGAATGTAAGACTTAGAATGATTCAATAAACATAGTTTAGGACAAATCAACCATGTTAGCTAATAATAATTATGCATTTTTTTCTACCATTGTCCTAACAAATAACTCTAAACTTAATACCTTGAAACAATATATATTTCTTATAATTCTCTAGCCTTTACGACCTGCATGGGTCTATAGGCTGAAATTAAGATGTCCACAGGGCTGCACCCCTTTCTGGAGGTGTTAGGGGAATCGCTTGTAGGCATGGTCTGAACTCCTCCCACCTCACAGACACTCTTCATCCTCACAACCTGCCATGCTGCATTTCTCTGATCATTCCTCCATATCCACCTCTCCCTAGACAAACAGCTGGCAAATGTTCTCTTTAGGGACTCATGCAATTAGATGGAGCCTACCTGCATAATCCAGGATAATCCCTTATTTAAAGTCCCTGAGCTTGAACAGATCACAAAAGTTGCTTTGACCATGAAGGATCACAGATTTACAGGGTCTGGAGATTACAATGAAATAGCTCTTGGGGATCACTACTGCCTACCACAAATAGCAAGAATAGAAACTATTCCTTGATATTTATTTATTACACACCAAACATCATGCTAATTGCTTTGCATTCCTAATTTCCTTTAATTCTGAAAACATAATATATAGTAATATTGATATATATACATATGTCTAATACATATTTTACATTTTATTATACATCAGATACTATATTAGACATATGTATACTATATATTATGTATGTATATAATCTGCTCACACATATATATGATATATAATATTCCATTTAAAAAATAAAGAAGCTGAGGCTAAGGAGTTAGGTAAATTACTGAATCCCACAGCTAGTACACAGGAGAATAAAGACTCAAATCTAAGAAGCCTGAATGAGCTGTTTTCTACAAGCTAAAATGCCACAAAATGCTCATAGAGAAAAATAGGCCACGAAGTAGGGTAGGCTTTGATTTAGATAGATTAATGAGAGAGACTCTGTGGACCACTTAGCAATTTCCTGTCTTGTTTTTACTATTATCATATTGTCTGTGGCATTTAAAGGACATACATATGCAAATATAGTTTTAAGAAATACTGCTGGTAGCCCTGAACCAATGGCTCATACCTGTAATCCTAACTACTCAGAAGGCTGAGATATGGGAATGGAGGTTTAAAGACAAAACAAGGGGCAGTGGGATAAGATGTCAGTAGACTTCCTGTCCAGCATACTTGCATATTGTGTTCCTGTTAGTAGCATGCCCTTTTGTGAAAGTAAACTTTGCCCTGCTAAGTTCCTTTCAAGTTTATGTCCTTATTCCCACACAGCACCCTGCTCTAGCAGTATGATGCTGAAGAGGACACCGGGCAGGGGAGGAAAGGAGAGCAGCAAAAATAGGAAGTCTCATCATGAGGTTCCACGGAGCACTGGAACAGTGAGAATACACAAGGAAGGTCAGACTTTCATCCCTGCTAATATGTCAAAGCCAACAACCATCAAGACAGAAAACGAAAGGTATCTGCTGAACTTCAGCTTCAGCAAGACTGTCCTCCACAGGTGACTGTTGCTAAGACACCGCTATTATTATACTCCTGCATGGATAATCTTTCTATTCTCCCATGTGAGTTTTCAGCTCTGTGCTATGCACATGAAAATCTTGCAATGTAACTGAAATAATACATCTATTTGGGACAAAGGTGAACTAGGGTTTACTGACTAACAGAGTCCAAGTACAGTGGATGAGGCCTGCTAATGGGCCAGAGCTGATCATCTAAGTGAAAAGGGGCCACACAACACAGGGATCTGGGAAGAGCAAACCATAGTCAGCTGGGCTGGAGGTGGGACCTGGCTACAACAGCTGTGCTGGTATATTGCAGAAAGGCTCCGATGAGCCTAAAGCTGTGATTTTGGAGCTGTTGTGCCTCCTCTGCTCCTTGACAGATTCAGAGAGCACAGACTTCCTTCCGAGCTTTTTTTCATCTTTCCAAAGGCAATCCACCTTCCCTGGGCCTTTGAGCCTGCTCCTTTCTGAAGTTGACTGCTAATCATATGCGTGCACATATGTGTTTCTGAAAAGAGATAAGCACATTGCCTTGGCCTTCTCACTTCTGTTCTCTCCAAGTTTTCTAAACATGACCTCAAGTTCCCTAAACATTACCCCTTCCGGGTTATTTCAGGTTACAGTCTCTTAGAAACCATGAGTGGTTTAGAAACCGCTTTTCATCATTAATTCTATTGAGTCCCAGGGCTCCAAGTTTTATTTTGCTGTTGTAATCATATTGATATTTTCAAATTACTCAATAATAACTACACAGCTTAATAATGATAATATATGATGAGTTATGGAAAATGAGTGAGCTATCTATTAGCTTGGGGGGCTCTACTTGTAATTTTAAAATCTAAAGTTATCTGCTTTTCATGTTTGTTTGTTTTTTAAAAAAGACAATTGACAAAAGCCATAGATTTTTTTTCAAATTTTTATTATCAAACTTATGTACAGAGAGGTTACAGTTTCATACGTTAGGCATTGGATACATTTCTTGTACTGTTTGTTACCTTGTCCCTCATACCCCCCTCTCTCCTCCCAAAAGCCATAGTTTTTTTAATATAGTTTGCAATGCTGATTCTGAGAAAACAAAATGTGGAATGGTTGTTCATAAAAATCTGTTCCAATAATTATGGAAACCAGTAGACAGATGGTAGGATTGTCTGAATTGTGCCTAGAGATGCCTCAGAAAAGAAATCCACATAAAAAGGAGCAAGGATCATAAAAGCTGCACGGACTGAGGAGTGACCTGCCTCCCCTCTTCTCTCCTTGGGGCAGGGGAGAATGCTTGGAGGACCCTGCACACGTCCATCCATCCCCGGCGCATCATTTCCCAGTACTCAGTCTCCACAACAAGAGGAACCTCCCTTTCCTGGGCCCTACAGAAAATCATCTTAAGGAACCAGTTTTTCTCACTTCCAAGGGAAAATGCTCTTCAGTGGCACCAGCATTCCCTAACCCCCCTTCCTTTTCTTCATTCTTTCCTTTCATGCTAGTGCTGGGGATTGAACTCAGGGCTTGGACACTGTGGTACCAAAAAGAGAATTTCTAAATATATTGGCGTTGTAGTTGAACACAGGAGGAATCAGGAATTTCATTTAGGTACTAAGACTCAAACCCAGGGCCTGGGTGCTCTCCCCTACTTGTTTCATTCAAGGCAGCACTTTACCATTTTAACCACAGCTCCACATCTGGCTTTTTCGTGTTTAATTGGAGATAAGAGTCCCACAGAATTTCCTTCCTGGGTCAGCTTTGAACCACGATTCTCAAATCTCAGCCTCCTGAGTAGCTTCTTAAACAGATACATAGCAAGCACAGTTGAAGAAACACTGCTCCAACAGAGCTATTTGTTTTGTGAAAATTAATGACTCAATTTAAAAGTAACAGAGAGAAGTGCCTAGCAGGAAGGGATCCCAGAGAAATCAAACAGTTCTTCAAGTGGCTAGCTCGCCCAATCGTAATAATAACAGTAATAATGAGAACAGTTAACATTTATTAAACTTTCCTTCTGGGCTAGGCCATTTACAAGAATGAAATGTCCAAGGTACTTTACAACGGAAGTCTGTTTTCACTTCCTCCTCATCACTGTTCTCTGAGGAAGCATTCCCGTAGCCCTGTCCTTGCTGGGTCTTAGTATCATTTTTTCCTTCACCATTTCTTGATCATTATTTATCCAGGGGAACACAATGCATTCTCTCTCTTGTTCCAGGGCTATTTTTAGATAGCTGATAATGAAGTCATTGTCCAGTCTCACCACTCTCATACATACAAAAAAATTGCTGGAGTCTATAAAATAGTGTTATTAGCCAAGTTGGTGGCTCACACCTCTAATCCTAACTACTCAGGAGGCTAAGATCTGAGAACTGAGATTCAAAGCTAGCCCAAGCAGAAAGTCTGCAAGGTTCTTTCTTTCTAGAACACACTTTTTCTTAATTGTATTTGTATAGTTGATATACAGAGGGGTTACAGTTTCATGAATGAGGTACAATCAGTACAATGCTTTTTCAACCCTTCTGTCATTCTCTCTTGTGGTTCTTTCCCTCCCCTCCCCACCCATAAGATATCCACTTCATTTTTCCAAGTAGTGTCCAGTGAGTATCATTGTTGGATTTGTTATTGTTCTACCTTTTATGTGTCTTCTCTTACCTTCCCAAGTACAAACAAACTAACAAACAAGACAAAAGGAAAAGAAAGCAAAAACAGAAACAGTGGCAACTAAACAATGTCTCATTTGCTTTTCTTGAAGTTCATTTCATACAATATTATTTTGTATGATCATCTGTCCATAGCTATTAAGCCTTTGCATAGCCTCCTTTGGCCTCTGTATATTAGTGACTAGGTCCTACATCATTTATCATATCCCAGTGTTCTTCGTCTATTTTACTCATTCAGTGTGTTTACTTGCTTCTTATCTCCAAATAAACACCAAGAAGTAGTATGAGCATAACATAGGTATAGAAAATCAGCCTTGAGGAAGAAAGCTAAGGGAGATGGGCCATGGCCCTGAGTTGAAGGCTGAGCGCATGTTCTCTCTCTCTCTCTCTCTCTCTCTCTCTCTCTCTCTCTCTCTCCCTCTCTCTTTCTCCCCCTCTCTCTCAAAGTCCTCCCAAAAGATTATTTCTTTAAAACACTTTTAAGTGCATTACCTTCCCTAGCACTTGATAACAAAATTTAAAAAGTAGACATAGCAGCTGTTTAAGGGAAGTACACATGTATACAAGCCATGCAACTAACTTAAAATCTCTGCTTCACTTTCCGAGCAGTTAATTATTTCCTGTGACCTTCTGTTCCTGACAGAAGCATCCAGAATTCTATCAGATGCTATAAGATCAGC
Organism: Perognathus longimembris pacificus; assembly: GCF_023159225.1. Lineage (NCBI taxonomy): Eukaryota > Metazoa > Chordata > Mammalia > Rodentia > Heteromyidae > Perognathus > Perognathus longimembris. The sequence continues at coordinate 58,143,354 of NC_063161.1, read as the reverse complement.
TGTTATAAAGCAAAATGAAGGAAACTTAGTACTGTCATAAAATCCCTCTAACTTTATAACCAGCAAGTTAAACAAGCCTGACAAACAGGGTGCTAGTGATAACAACAACAACAAAAAACTCTTTTGTTCCAACCCAGATGCCCCTCAGGAGATGAATGGATCAAGAAATTGTGGTATATATACACAATGGAATTCTATGTTTCTATCAGAAAAAAATTACATTGTCCCATTTGTATGGAAAAGGAAAGACTTGGAAAACATCATACTAAGTGAAGTGAGCCAGACACAAAGAAACACAGACTATGATTTCCCTCATTGGCAATAATTAGTACAAGTCTAGTCCTAGCACATTAACACAGTACCTTAATAGCTATGTACATATGATCACATAAGATGATGCTAAGCGAAATGAACTCCAAGTTATGGAAATAGTGGTTTATCATTGTTGATATTTTCAACATAATATGTGAAATTATGCCTTTTTCTTTTGTTTTTCTTCCTTATGGTTTTACTCCTGTTGTCACTGTAACTGATTTTTGGTACCCTGGCTATTGTATATACCTTTATCTGAATCAGGGAAGGGAAGGGAAACATCAAAATGGTGAGACAAAGGGTAAAAGGTGAACCACTGCAACGGCGATACTTACAAGACAATATGTTGTAAACCAACTGTACAACTAGGGGTAGGGGAAATTGGAGAGGAGGGAAGGTAGGAGGAAAATGAGGTAGGAGGTAACAAGTTTGGCAAAAAATGAACTCACTGCCTTGCATATGTAATTGTAACTCCTCTGTATATCTGCTTGACAATTAAAAAAAAAAAACTTCAGTTGTATTGACAATGTGGAGAAAAAAGAAGTAACCACAACAATATAAAAAATGTAAACACTAGGCCTGTGAAGTGCTGTAAAAAGTGAGGTACTTTCAGAAGAGAAAATAGAACAGATTGACAACAACAAAAATGAAGTCTCTAGTAGAATTCCTGTGCTAAGACATTCCATGGGCATCCTGAGATAACCAACATGAACCAAAGACAACGCAGAAGACCCTGGAATGGCAGAAGTAGTGACTCAGTGAAAGCATGTTGAGCTGGCATCTAGACTATACTTGAGGTCTCTGAGACATCATCTGTGGCCTTTGCTTAGGCCTTCAATTTAGTAAATTATTTATCTAAGATAGCTGAGGTTGGATTTGAGGTAGGAGAAAGGAGAATGAAGAACTGAGTGGGCAATTGGGTTTGTTCCATGCCAATGGCTCCTTTGGGGGGCTAAAGGGAAATTGGAAGACACTGGGTACATAAGGCATGAGAAAAGGCACCATTCTCAACATAGGACCTAAAAGGAAATTTTGGGAGAACAGGACAAGTTAGAAGAAAGTATGCATATTACATACAACTTTGACTGGGTGATTCTAAACTAGGCTTTCTCAACTTTAGCACTACGGAACTTTTAGGCTATATAATCCTGTGGGGCTGTCTTGTGTGAGATGTCTTCTAAAGTATGAAGATTAATGAGCCTTTTGTAAAGTAACCAGAGAAAGTGCCTTGCTGTTAAGATCCCAGGGAAATAAGTCATTTCTTCCAGATAATCGCTATGCCAAGGAAAATACTAGAGGATGTTCAGCAGTATTCCTGACCTGGTGCCCACAGCAAATCCCACCCACATCTGGGATCATCAAATAGTCCAGATATTGTTACATAACTTGGGGCATGTGGAAAGGTCAATCTGCTTGTTTGACAATCAAGGCCCTAAAGGATCAATTTGTTTCCTAAGCTGGGTACGACTTTTTCCATCCCTCTCCACTCCTGTCCACATAAAAGAAGAATCATTACTACTTTTCTACACAATAATCAGAAGAGAGAAATACATCAGTAAGACCTAAAATGCACACCTCCTCACTCAGATGTTTATCATTTGGGAATTCCAAATTCTGATTTCATCTTGGGTTCTTGAGATGTTTTTATTCTTTTTGTTTGTTTGTTTGTTTGTTTTGCCAGTCCTGGGGCTGGAAACTCAGGGCCTGGGCACTGTCCCTGGTTTCTTTTTGCTCAAGGTTAGCACTCGGCCACTTGAGCCACAGCACAACTTCTGGTTTTTTCTGTATACATGGTGCTGAGGAATCAAACTCAAGGCTTCATGTATACAAGACGAGCACTTTACCACTAGGCCATATTCCCAGCCCTGTTTTTATTCTTGATCTGTTACATAAAACATAGAGTAGGGGTGTGACTCAAGTAGTAGAGAGCCCACCTAACAAGAAGACCAATAGGACTCAAGAAGATTTGTCAAGGGCTTCCTGGTAGAGTGCTTGCCTAGCAAGCATAAAGTCCTGGGTTCAATTCTTAAAAGTACCACATAAACAGGAAAAGCCAGAAGTGGCACTGTGGTTCAAGTATTAAGAGTGCTAGCCTGAGCAAAAAGAAGCCCAGGACAGTGCTAAGGCCCTGAGTTCAAGCCCAAGGACTGGCAAATAAATAAATAAACATATAAATGAATTAATGAGTGAATAAATAAATAAAAAGATTTGTCAAATTTGATTAATATTTACATAAGTGAACCAAGAAAGTCATCTGTCCAGATAAATAACAAAGCTTATTATAAATAAAAATAAACTATTGTTTGCAAAGATTCTAAAAAGAATGGGCTTCCAATGTCTGGTCTCATGTAATCCAAAATCTTTTGCTTTTCCTTTTCCTGTGCTCAATATCCTCATCTCTCCTTTTTGGCCCCTTCCTTTCCAATTTCCATTTTTTTCCTTCTCTTTCTATTTCTCTCTTTCCATTTTTCTCCTTTCCTTCCTCTATCTCTATCAGTTCTTCTTGGGCTACTCTAGGAAGTTCAAGACTAGCCTGAGAAATTTAGCATGACGATCTCAAGATTAAGGCCTGAGATTTATGGCCCAGTGGTGGGTGCTTGCCTAGTGCATGCAAGGCTTAGGTTCAATTCCCATTATATAGAAAAAACAAACAGACAAAAAGAATCACAGACCCAGAAAATGGTGATCTATGTTTCATCTACTAATTTCTGATTTAGAATCATTTCTGTAATGTCTGCAGAGGAAAATTCCTCTTAGAGTTGAAGCTAATGAACTAAAATAATCTATAAGAAAGTCTAATTACTGAACAGAATAAATTGAATAATGTGTTTCTACATAAAATATGAATCATTTCCCTGTATTTATTTTTTGTATGATTGCAAATTAGGCAAGATGATGAATATTATAGCAGTTACTAATAGGGAAGCTTACCTTCTGGCTCCCTTTGTCTCTCACTACCTATAAGTACGGCTAAGACAATAAATCTCTCTGAGTCTCAGTTTCCTTATTTATGGGAGTTAGAGGATTAAACTAGATAATCTTTTCTCCTAATTTTTAAATGCATATATTGTGCAAAGAAGATTCTTTTTAAGAATTCTTCTAGCTTTCAAGATTTATGATCATAGAAAAAATCTAATTCAAATTATCTGCAATTCTACTAAATAGGGAAAGGAAGAAAAGGAAGGGCACGGCAGGGCATAGCAGGGCAAGGGCAGTGCTCTGCTACCTTCAGTACAAAAGCTATAGCCTCAGCAGCTAAGCCTAATATGATTTTGGCCTTCCTCTGCATTCCTACGATGGGATAATTCATTTACATTATTAAATACTTAGCAATCCTAAAGGCAATTCTCCTTAAGTGGTCAAAATATCTCATTTATGGTATTTTATTTGAAAGTGCAATGGCAGAGGCAAAACCAGAGCAGAAGATATGTTGTAATGTCTTAATGCTAAGCTATTGAATTTGCTATGGTTGGATTTATACACAACAAACAGACTCAAACCAGAAATAAACCTCTTAAAAATATTCTGCCCTGGAGAAACACTCTTTATACAACACGAGGCCAAATTATAGGCCATGTCCTCTTACTTAAAATTTCAAGTGATCTTTTAAGAAAGCAAGGAAAGTTGAAAGGATCACTAGGAAGCAGAAACATGCCCAAAGCTTTGTTTAAGTCTCTAATACCAAAAAAATCATCAGACCCTCGAAAATTGCAAGCTGATCTTCAAATATTTTCTAAAATGTAGACTTATCCTTTTTTGTTAACTATAATTTCAATGGGCTTATTTTTCACAAGTTATTAAATTTACTTACATATAATACATATGAATGATTCTCCAACAAAGACCAATGCAAATCCTACAAACATTGCAACATGGCACAGTAATTTCTAAAAAAAATGAACACAGACTGTTTTTACTGCTTTGCCACAATCTATTTTATCCTAGTTCATTATATAATGTATTTCATTTTTTGTGATATTTTTCTGCAGTTAATTGCATATTTATATGTTGATACATTTTTGATACTAGAAACTGTCTATATCTTATAAGAATTCATTCTTCATTCCTTAACCTTTTCAAAATAAAATCAAAGAATTTTTTCCATAACAGCAATCTACAATTTTTCCATGACCTTGCACAGCTGCTCTAAAAGCTTTTTTAAATTACTTATTTTAAAAATTATCTTCAAGTAGTTGTACAAAGGAGGTACCATTTAACAAAGTAGTTTGTGAATACATGCCTCTTGATCAGGGTCATCCCTTAAACACTCACCTCCCTTCAACCTACCCCTTTGTCCCTTATATTTCTTAAGTTTTATAGTATATACAATGAATTTTTTACTACATTCCCTCCCCCCACTTCATTCATCTTCCCCTCTGCTCCTGACCCCAACCCCCTCTTGGATGTACCCAACTCCTGATGCTGAATTGACAAATGGGATTACATCAAACTTAAAGGTTTCTGTATGGCAAAGTACATAGCCAACAAGCTAAATAGAAAGCTCACAAAATGGGAAAAAATTATTACCAGCTATACTTCAGACAAGGGCCTAATATCCAGAATATATTTGGAGCTCAAAAATTTAAATCCTCAAAAATTAAACCCTCAAAGAAATAACAACCCAATTAATAAATGGACTGATGACTTACAGAGAGACTTCTCATAAGAAGTAAAAATGGCCAATAGGCACATGAAGAAATGCTCAACATCTCTGGTCATAAAGGAAATGCAAGTCCAAACAATACTGAGATTTCACCTTACCCCAGTCAGAATGTCCATTGTAAAAAAAACAAACAACAAATGCTGGTGAGGAGTTAGACAAAAGCCAACTCCAACATACTTGGTGAGAATGTAAGCTTGCTCAACTACTCATGGAGGTTCCTCAAAAAACTAAACACAGAAGTACCTAGTGACCCAGCAATCCCACTCTTGGGCATTTATCCAATAGAACATAAACAAGGTTACAGTAAAGCCACCAGTACAACCATGGTCACCACAGTGAAACATAGCCAAGTCACCATAGCCAAGATATGGAATCAGTCCAGAGATCCTTCGATGAACAAATGGATCAAGAAAATTCACAATTCTACTCATTATTAGAAAAAATGATATTGTACCATTCATAAGGAAATGGAAAGATTTGGAAAAATTATATTAAGTGAAATAAGCCAAACCCAGAGAAACAAAGGGCGAATGGTTTCCCTCATTTGTGGTAGCTAGGAAGTGCCTACAAATCTGTAAGTAAACACTGAGTAGTATGCAAGTGGTTACAGATGATTTAACCAGGGTATAATAGACTCTATGGAGAGCTCAAATAGTATATAATCTTATAGAAAGACTAGGTCAAAGCCCAACAAAACCAAAACTTGGGCTTATTGATATCGATAGTACAGTAAATTGTGCATTCAACTCTTCATTTAAGTATTGAAACTTATTCTTTTATATTATTTTTATGTTATGTTGAACACTGTCTCTATAGTCTTCTTTCAAGACATGGTGCCATGCAAAATGATTAAATTTTGTGTAAAGAAAAAAAAGCACATAATCATCTAGTGCACAAAGGTTTAAGAGATTAAGAGCTTCTCCACTTGCAAGATATCTTTGGTTACTCCTTATAAGTTGGAAAATTATTTCTAATCATTTTTATTTCCATCATTTTGTTTTTATATAAATAGTATATTTGAATTTGAAGGAAGATGCTTCCCTCTACTCTGACACAGAGAGTATTCATTAGTACACAGTATAAACACTATAAGGAAGACCTAGAAGCACACACTAATTCAAACACCTACTAAAATTTAAACACTTCATGTTACAGGATTTATACACATTTTGTTTTACCAGGGAATATTATAAAGTCCCTTTCCTTGAAAACTTCTAAGTATTATTTACATAAAGCTTGTGTCTCATAAACATCATAAAATTCAAGTCAGTGTTTAAAATGACGAGACTTTCAAGTTAACCAAAGTTTTATGAGTCTACATGTTTTTTTACATATAATGTTTATGTCCCTTCTACTTGGGAAAATAGAAATGCAAAGGTGTGTCTGGTTCCCAACTCACCTGTCCTTATATCTCACATCTGTCAATCTATTCTTCTACAATCACTTGTTTACAAATAGTATGTGCAGAAGCCCACACAAATTGAGCAGAATAGGTTGTATTATCCCAGAACACATCTCAGATATTACTAACATTCAGGCTTCCCTGACGAGGGCTTGGCATATTGCTAAAGAACAGGGCATTTCATGAAACTAAAATATGGAAAACTTCAACATAATGCTTTAACTGTATTTCCTCAAGGTATAAAGAAGCTCAATTTTCTTAATATTCTCATATCATAGAAATGACAGAATCTGTTTCTGAAAGACATAACATGATTTATGTAATTATTCTGCTATTCAAAAATCTACTATCACATAAATGAAGTATCATTGAGAGATTGTTCTTTGTAATTCACACAGATTTAAGTATAAAACTATTAAAGTATAAATGTACTATAATCTCAATTTGATCCTTTAGTTTTTCTCTTCCTGTCAAGGAGTATAGAAGATATCTAGAGCATTAAATATCTCTTTAGAATAGTTTACAGAATTAAAAAAGAAATGACTCATTTTGTCATGTGATAATATTTACAGCATACTCATCCAATTTTACATTTAAAAAAAGAAAAGAATGACAGAGACTATCTAGGTACTAGTGGCTCACACCTGTAATCTTAGCTACTCAGGAGGCTGAGATATGAGGATCTGTGGAAAAAACGTCCGTGAGAATCTTATCTCTAACCAGCAAAAGGCCAGAAGTACAGGTGCAATTCAAGTAGTAGAGCACTAGCCTTGGGGACAAAAGCTCAGGGATAGGGCCCAGGATGTGAATTCAAACAACAGTACCAGCATATACACAAAGAAAAAGAAAACTACTTGAGTCATGGAAATGTATTATTTCATAAATAGCCAGTGTTTACCTGTACAGGAGTAATCATCAATTCGGATGTATCCAGTTTTACATATGCACATGAAAGAGCCAGGGGTGTTGACACACATGGTGTTTTCCCGACAGTAATGGCGCCCTTCAGCACACTCATCAATGTCTGTAAGAAGGAGTAGGACAGGTGTGAATAGTGGCCAATATTCTAGAATGGGAGAAAGGAGGGTCAGTAACTGACTAAACAGTGCTTTCAGAAAGAATTCAAAATGTCTCATTTATTTTTAAATTTTATCATTGTTAGGTAGTTGTACAAAGAGATTTCAATTCAACGTATCTATTTGTGAGTACTGTGCATCTTGATCCACGTCACCCCTTCCCTCATTTTCCCCAACCTCTCCCAACCCCACCCGTCCAGGAAAATTTCATGTTCATATGGTAGCTACCATATGTGTTATTTTATTCTAACAGATGTTGCTGCAGTTTCAAATATGACTATCAATTTCAACTCTTATCATTGTAAATGCCTACTGAAATCTTCATTACCTCCACTTATCTATATTTGATCAAATGAATTACAAAGTAGGGATTTGGTGGCCTTCACTTTAGAATATTCTGTCCCAGAGCCTATCATATATTATGTTGATTCTCTGGCTATTCCATAAACTTGGGGCGAAATAGAAGGGGGCAAATGAAGTGTCCCGTGTACCTCAGAGTTTGAATTGTATAGTTGATTAGAGATAGCTCCCCTAGGAAGTACCTGAATAGAGATTAAATTATAATATAGAAACATGATCTAGATGAAACATTGTAAAATGGCAAAATAAGATATCCCACAGAAGATCTCACATAGTAAAATTCATACCCCAAGTTTTGAGTACAAAACGTACAGATATGAAACCATAAAAAAGCACTAGTATGAATCGTGAACAATTTGAATTCCGACAATAAAAGTGTCCCCATTGTACAGCACCTCTCCATGAAACAGAGCACACTTCACAGGTGCTTCATCATTGTGTAATATTCTTCACTAAGGGCTTTACACTTTGATCAGACAGATTTCTCAAATTCCTGTGATGACTCCATAAAGTATATTGACCTGATTTATTCAATCATCACAAAACTGACAAACTACACAAGAGGGCTAGTTGGCTAGTCACTGTGACAGACATGTTATTTCCTTCACCTTCTGTGCTCTCAGTCCTGAAAGTATCCAAAGAAATCAGTCACATGGTCTCAGGAAGTTATAGTTTAGCATTGTAGAGCTCTGAGCACTCATCTGAGCAAAGATTGAGTGTGTGCAATCACGTGCTGGTACTGGGGCTTGAACTCAGGACCTGGATGCTGTCCTTAGGCTTTTGTGCTTAAGGCTAGAGCTCTACTACTTGAACTGCAGCTACACTTGTCAGTTAGAGAGCAGAGTCTCATGGACTTTCCTGTTTGGGCTGTCTTCATGATGCTCAGATCTCAGCCCCCAGAGTAGTTAGGATTACAGGCATGAGCCACTGGCACACTTGGCTTAAGTCTTTATTTTATCAATGGGAAAACAGAGGCCTAAAGAGATCCAACTTTCTATTTGATTCCACAGTCCACATAATAAATTCTTTTGCATGCAGGCCTCTTTCCAGTATGGCCTCTGTCCTGTCAGCTTTCTGCCCTCAGCTTCCTCTCTTGTCCCCTCTATACGCTGGCCACACTGGGCTTCATCATGCTTTGGATAGCCTGTACTCCTTCCTACCTATGGGCTGAGGGACATGCTCTCACCTTTGCTCATCACACTGCTCCTGTTGCTCTCCCTGAGTCCACGGCAGGCTGGCTTGTCCACCAGTGGACTTCACCCCTCAATAATCTGTTTACACGTGTCCTCGGTGAGAACTCCCATGGGATTTAGTGTTTCCATCATATACACATCACTTCTCTGCTTTTAAGGTGTGTTGTTAGCACGTAATAGAGGTACAGGGAAGATTTAGTGTCATTTCCATACATATACACAATGTACCCACATCAAATCCACTCCTTCCATCTCTCCCCCCTCATTCCCCTCCTTAAATATACTTCAGGAGGTCTCATTATTCTGTTTTCAGGCATGTATACTAAAATACCTCCAGCTGGGCACCAGTGGCTCCAATCTATAACACTTTCTACTCAGGAGACTGAGACCTGAGGGTCACAGTTTGAAGCCAGCCTGGAAAGGAAAGTCTGTGACTCTAAACTCCAATTAACTAGCAAAAAGGGAGAAGTGGAGCTGTGGTTCAAGTGATAAAGCACCATCTTAGAGCAAAAATGCTAAGAGACAGTGCCCAAGTACTAAACTGAAACCTAGTACACACACACACACACACACACACACACACACACACACACACACACACACACACATACACACAATTTCAAAATTTTCACCCTCTCCACTGACCTTCCCTCATCCTGGTATCCTGGTACCCACCTGCCAGCATAGCTTATTTTACTTTCTTCCAACTATGATTAGTTTTCTCATTCACTTTTTAACCATACATTATTTGTATGAGTGGGTTTTACAATAGCAATACACACATAAATGTATTATAATTCAGTCAGATTATTTCTCACTAAATCATTACCTATTATCCTCTTTCCTGGCAACCCTAGCTCCTTATGGCTCAACAGCTTTCAGAGCATTTTCTTATACTACCTTCATATACAGACACTATATATTTCTATATTATTTGTCCTCCATCATTCTCTTTCCTTTTCTTGCTTCCTCCTCATGCCATAAACAGTTCCACAGTTATATTCAAGATGATATATTTAACATATACCATATAGGTAATATGTGGCACGTATATATTAAGCTTGTCTTATATATTACATTACATATATGATATATCACATATTAATATACTGTATATTCCTAATATAAATATATACCATATATGTACATGTATGGTAAGTATTATATATTACATATTACATGCATACTAATCTATTACTAATATATATTACTTATATATTTAACATATTACTATAATATAGTACTATAAATATATAATGTAACTATGTTACTAATTTAGTATATATTGTACATAATAAAAGTCTAATGTATTTTTCTGTTAAGAAACAAACTATTTTAGACTTTGGACTTCCCAGGCAACACATAAATGACTGAGATCAGAAGTATACCATAAAACTTTATTTACAAAATGGAGCCAAATGTGGGTCACAGTCTTGTCTAATGACTCCTGATCTCATAAACCACCAAGGTTAGTAATCACTGAACACATAGGTGAGCCGGTGCTAGCCAGACTTTTCATCGCGGTGACAAAGTAACTGACATAAACGTCTTAAAGGAGGGAATTATTTGCTTTGATTTATGGTTACAGAAATCTCAACCCATCTTCCTTGGCTGTTGATCTGAACCACGGCAGGAATGTGTGGAGGAGGTGATTTAGCTTAGTTCATGGAAGAGAGAGAGAAGAAAGGAGAGAGGAGAAAGAAGAGAAAATAAGAGGAGGAAGAAGAGAGGAAATGAGACAGAAGAGAGGAAATGAGAGAGAGAGTATGTGTGTGAGAGACAAAGAGATTCAAAAGCACATCCCCAGTGAGCTTCTTTCCTCCAGGCTGAGGTTTCCTTCATTCCCTAGAGTTAGGGACCAAATGTTGACCCCATCAGCTTGTGTGGACATCTATATTCAAATCATAACACCATAAATCATTTCTATCTTCACAATACCTTGTAAGGTATCTATGACATTATGAAGTCAGCCAATACTACAGAATTAATTAGTAATTGCTTCAAGGTCAGTTGATAATTATTTAAGAACTGTCTTCAGATGATCTGTTTTTTAAGAATCATACTCCATTCATGATGCCATGTTACTTCCATATATTTGCACAAGTGACACATCACTTTTGATTATATCCTAAAAGTCAAACTGTATACACTCTGGGGAAAGTGTAATGAAAATTCATTTGCTAGTGTCTAAATGTCATCATGGGTATTGCATGGGATTACTAATGACTCTTCTTTTTTTTTTTTTTGCGCCAGTCCTGGGCCTTGGACTCAGGGCCTGAGCACTGTCCCTGGCTTCTTCCCACTCAAGGCTAGCACTCTGCCACTTGAGCCACAGCGCTGCTTCTGGCCGTTTTCCGTATATGTGGTGCTGGGGAATCGAACCTAGGGCCTTGTGTATCCGAGGCAGGCACTCTTGCCACTAGGCCATATCCCCAGCCCGACTAATGACTCTTCTTGATGGATGGATAAGCCACCCAGCCCTTCTAAGAGGGTGCTGCAGAAAGGTAAGAATCCTTGTGGAGCCACAGAGGGATGACTCTCCTGGGCTTGAACTTGTAAACTAGTGAGGTAGCCATCCTTCTCAATATGTATTTAAGATTCTTGGAAATTGTTGAAAGGATTTACATAACAAGAATCTATACTCCTGTATACCATACTTCAGTCAGTTTGACTCTGGGTAGTCACTTCCATTTAAAGCCACCATAAGTCAGATAAAATTCAATATAGGGTCATAAGGCACTAAAACAAGGCTATCATGTTTTTGTGCCAATCTTGAGGCTTGAACTCAGGGCTCACACCCTGGGCCTGAGCTCTTTTGTTCATGAATAGCATTCTACCAATTGATCCACAGCTCCACTTCTATCTGGTAGTTAACTGAAGGTAAGATGCTCATGGACTCTCCTGCCTGAGGTGACTTTGAATGGCAATCCAAAGATCTCAGCCTCCTGAGTAGGTAGGATTACGAACATGAGCCACTGGTGCGCCACAAGGATACTACTTACTATGAAACCTATTATGAACTGCAGGGATCTGCATCTTACAGACATCTTGAATTTGTAATGAAGAGGTGCAGAGGTAGGCCTATTACTTAGAGCAGTGTCACCAGGGAAAAAGAAGTAAAACACTCCCCAAATACCATCATAACATTGTAAACCTGATTGTACTTGCCTTGTTTGATTTATCATTCCCTATCTTTAGAGGGAGAATGGCACAAAGTGCTGCATTTATGTACCAAAATTGCAAAGTTAAATAAATGTCATTTCCATTTACATATACAGTCTCACAGGCACAAAAAAGAATGGCATGACTGAAAAGTAACCTGGTGGAAAATCACATTAAAATTTAGCCCAGTGGGTATTTCAGGTCCAGGTCTCAACTCAGAAAGTTAAATGAGTCAAATTCTCAGAAGTCAATTCAATTCTCTACACATTGACCGAGTGTCTTCTATGTAAAAAACAAAAAAAATCACTTCATAGGTTTTTGGTGATATGTTGACGGCTCTAGTGGGAAGAATCATAACCACAAGTAGATAGTGCCAAGGATGGATACTGCCTAGAGATAGCTTTCTGCTAACGAGAAAGATCTAGAGAAAGTTGCAATGGCATGCCAAATAGAAACCTTCAAACAGGAGCTGAGCATACTGTAGAGATTCGAGCAAATGCATTGCTAGATGATGCAATCCCTAAGGTGCCTTCCAAAATTTAGTACAAAGAAAATGAAAGCCTTCAAAAGCTAACATCCAAGAAATAGATGACCCCATCATTTTCTCATTTAGGCATTTTTCCATGTTTTAAGTCAACGTACTACAAAATACATTCTAGAGAGCTAAACCTCCATTAGAAGTTTGTGGTTCCCTAGACATTATGGTGAAAATGAACTATACAACTTGTGGAGGAGGGAGAGTCAGGAGGGAAAAATGGAGAAAATGAACGAATAGATGACCCTATTCAAAAAGAAATGTACTCATTGACTTATATAACTATAACCCCTCTGTACATCACTGTTACAATAAAAATTTTTGAAAAAGAAGTTTATAGTTCCTTAAAAATGAAGTGTGAGATGAGCAGACAGGTTTCAGGATCACTACTGACTCAGCATCTCACTGCTTTTTTTGCCCTGATACAGAAACATGAAAACACAGAGTTCTTCCTACTCTTCTCCCTAAAATAATATAAGCAAATACTTATCTTTGATAGAGCTAGTTGTTTTCATTCACTTATTCATTTCATTCATTCATTGAGTATAGAATGCACAGGCACTATGCTCCAAATAATGCATGAGGAAACAAAGACAGACTATAAGTGGAGAATATGATGGAAAAAGAACAATGCTATGAATAGTATATAACAAAGACATGCACAGAGCATGCAGAGAAAGCAATGAGCCCTTTCTTAAAATATGAAGTTCCATTCACCTGTTCATGTGGACATAGGAGGATTTATATTTAGTAATACAAACAACTTTTTAACTGTTCTCCCAACAACTTGAAGAACTTAAAATTAAGAAATTAGAACTTGTTCGCATTAATAATGATAGTTCTTCTATATCCCTATAACCTGAAGAAGTGATGATAAAATTAAGAAACTAAAACTTGTTTAGCTATCCTATATGTCCAATGATTATTAAAAAGACAAGTCAATCAATCAATCCTACAACGAATGCTATTCAGAAAAAAGTTGGTAGGGCTGGGGATATGGCCTAGTGGTAAGAGTGCCTGCCTCATATACATGAGGCCCTGGGTTCGATTCCCCAGCACCACATATACAGAAAATGGCCAGAAGTGGCGCTGTGGCTCAAGTGGCAGAGTGCTAGCCTTGAGCAAAAAGAAGCCAGGGACAGTGCTCAGGCCCAGAGTCCAAGCCCCAGGACTGGCCAAAAAAAAAAAAAAAAGAAAGAAAAAAGTTGGTGACTAGGACTGGGAACAATCAAGGAAATTTCAATAGTAAGGAGGGAAGTGATGTGGAATTTTTAAAGTAGGTTTTAAAATAACAGACTTGGGGGCTGGGAATGTGGCTTAGCAGTAAAGTGCTTGTCTAGCATGCACAAAGCCCTGGGTTCGACTCCTCAGCACCACATATATAGAAAAAGCTGGAAGTGGCACTGTGGCTCAAGTGGTAGAGTGCTAGCCTTGAGAAAAAAGTAGCCAGGGACAGTGCTCAGGCCCTGAGTTCAAGAGCCAGGACTGGTAAAGGAAGGAAGGAAGGAAGGAAGGAAGGAAGGAAGGAAGGAAGGAAGGAAGGAAGGAAGGAAGGAAGGAAGGAAGGAAGGAAGGACAGACTTGTACAACCAAGTTACTGCTGTTCACACCTGCAATCCTGGCTACCCAGGAGGCTGAAATTTGAGGATCCCAGTTTAAAGCCAGCCTGGGAATAAAGTCTGTGACTCTTGTTTTCAATTAACCACAAAAATGCCAGAAGTGGAGCTATGGCTCAGCTATGGGAGAGTGCTAGCCTTGAGTTAAAAAAAAAAAAAAAAAGCTCAAGGAGAGTGCCCAGGCCCTAAGTTCAAGCCTCAGTACTGGTACAAAAAATTAAAAATAGAACTAAATGACTTGTACAGTATTGGAAGAGATGTCATGGAAGGTAGTTGTCTATCTGTGATGGCCAAAAGTACAACAGACACTAGACTTGAACTAGTCTAGAATACACACAGAGACAGTAAAATAATAAAATGCCAAAGAACAGTGAATGATCTGTTTGACTGGAGTTTATACAGGAAAGCAGTGGGTGCACAGTTCTGAATTAGAAGACATAATTTGGATTCACTTTGAATATCTAACAAATATAAAGAAGCCACTTGCACTGCAGTCAAATCCCTAGCAGAATGGGTTCCTGGAAGGCTGGGGAGTGGTGCACTCATAGGAATTGGTTAGATGATACAACTGAAGAATTGGGAAAAACAATTTTTTTAAGTATGATCAAGGTGAGAAGACCCTTTATGAATTCCTAACAATATGAGTTTAGGTGGTTACTAAATCTAAAGTAGTCTTTCCATCTTGAATCTCTCCATATTTTTATCAGCATATGAAAATATTCTATTATGTACTAATACATCTCCTTACCTATTTATTTCCATTTAGATGTAAGATTCAGGAGGGTATCCATAGATGAATGGATCAGGAAAATGTGGTACATTTACACAATGGAATTTTATGCCTCTATCAGAAAGAATGACATTGTTCCATTTGTAAGGAAATGGAAGGACTTGGAAAAAGTTATACTAAGTGAAGTGAGCCAGACCCAAAGAAACATGGACTCTATGGCCTCCCTTATTGGGAATAATTAGTACAGGTTTAGGCAAGCCATAGCAGAGCATCACAAGGCCCAATAGCTATACCCTTAGAAACACATAAGATGATGCTAATTGAAATGAACTCCATGTTATGGAAACAAGTGATATATCACAGTTGTAACTACTTTCAACGTCCTATGTGTATGTGTAGTTTCTATTATTGATAATGTTTTGTATCACCTTCCTATGTTTGTACCTACACTATCTCTGTAATCTTATCTGAGTATATTGGAAACCGTGTTTACTGGTATTGGAAGTAGGAAATTCAAAGGGAATACCACATTCGAGAGACACAGGGTAAAAAAAGAGAAATAACTACAAAAGCAATACTTGCAAAACTGTTTGGTGTAAGTGAACTGAACACCTGGGGGGGGGGAGGGAAAGGGAGGAAGGGAGGGGGGCATGAGGGACAAGGCAACAAACAGTACAAGAAATGTATCCAATGCCCAACGTATGATACTGTAACCTCTCTGTACGTCAGTTTGATAATAAAAATTTGAGAAAAAAAAAAAAAGATTCAGGAGGGTAAAGAGCTTGTCCAGCACAATATGAGCACTGTTAAACATTTTTGAATGAATTAATAAATCTTCATAGTGTGTGTGTGTGTACATGCATGTGCTCATGTACGCACTGGAGCATGCCAGTCTTTGACCTCAGGTACTGTCCCTGGGTTTTTTTTCTCCAGGGTAGCACTCTACCACGTGAGCCATAGCTCCAGTTCTGGCATTTATAGCAGTTAATTGGAGATAAGAGTCCCATTGACTTTCCTGACTAGGCTGGCTTTCAAATGTGATCCTGAGATCTCAGCCTCCTGAGTAGCTAGGGCTAGAGACACGAGACACCAGTGCCCAGTGAATAATCATAGTTTTTCTCTAAAGGAAAAAAGGCAGGAAAGCATCCTATTGGTCTAACCTGAAGCTCAACTTGTCAGTGATCCTACTATATTACAAATTATACTGTCTGTTCATCTACCTGGACATGGATTTATTGTGTGAATGGCAAACATAACACATCTTAATGAAAGTCATTTTAAAAATTAGTTAAATTTTAGATAAGTTTGTAATATGAAGAGGTTTCATGGTGATACTGTCATAGATGTATACAGAGTACTTTGAACAAATTTACCCCATCCATCATGTTCCTATTTGTTCCCTTCCCTTCTTCCACTTTTACAAGCAGCATCTGGTTGGCTTCATTGCACTGTATTCTTGTATACATACATATAGATATATACACATAGAAATACTGACAGATACAAATAGAGAGATGATAGACAGACAGACATGCAGACAGACAGACAGGCAGTCAGGCAGACAGCCAGATAGATAGATAGATAGATAGATAGATAGATAGATAGATAGATAGATAGATAGATAGATAGATAGGGAGATAGATAGATAGATAGGGAGATAGGGAGATACGGAGATAGAGATGGTATAAATAAATAGAGACACAGAGATAGATACAGGGGTAAATTACTGATTGATGATAGATATATACAGAGATAGATACAGATAGAGATGATAGAGATATAGAAAAATATTGAGACAGATGATAAACACAGATAGGTAGATAGATAGATAGATAGATAGATAGATAGATAGATGTAGAAGCATATCCTTTGATCTTCAGTATTCCTTCCTTTCCTCCACCCCCTCCCTGATTCTCTCCTAGACAGTCTCCTTTTCACATTCATGTCCCATTACCTTTCTTATTACCTGTAATGAAAGTCTTGTATGTAGAAAAACACTAAAGTGGGAACAAAGAAGTTGGATTCCTGTCCTGGCTCTATTACCAACCTGACAGATATCAGATCTCTTCCTACTCCAATTTTATCATCAAAGAATAATTTTCAAATCAGTACCAGCCCTCACATTTTGCAATTCTTACAGAGAGAATATGACTCATATAGTTATAGTAGTTTCTTATTCTTTAGGATATTTCACCAAACTTAGAAGTAAACCAAGATTCTTATACTTTAACAAATTTTCTTTCCTGGGGAGTTTCAATTGAGCTCACCCACCCCAACACTCCCCCTCTCTCTGTTTGTGCTGGATCTTGAACTGAAGGCTTCATGTTCTTGCTTAGCTTTTTTGCTCAAGGCTGGCATCATACCACTAGTTAATTAGACATATGAGCTTCTTAAATTGTCTGCCTGGGATGGCTTCAAATTGTGATATTTGTATTTCAGCTTCCTGAGTAGATAGGATTACAGGTGTGAGTTTGGCTTAATTTTGTCTATTTTTTAAAATAGATAATTGATAAATCTTAAGTTCTTTTTTATACCTAAAATCTGATACTGACTTGACCATTATTCAATAGTCATAAATTCTTAAATCTGAGAAACTTCAGAAACAATCTAACATAAACCAAGTGATTTATAACCAAAAATACAGGCACAGAAAAGCTAGCGACTATTTAAAGTGGTGGCAAAGCTTTTGTGAGCCACATTAAAGAATTAGACTCTATGTTATATGACATGGAAAAGATATTCAGAGAAGATTAATCTAATCACATCTGCATTTTGAAGAAGCACAAATTTATACAGTTCATGAGTGGTAACCACCATCAATCAATAAAATCTCCAGACCCCAGATAAAAATCAGTGCTCTATTTGACCTATAGACTTAGTTCCAGACCAAAATCAGAGCTGGTGGGAACTCAAGTCTAACACCCAATCTTCTCTGTTCTTCTGTCACACCAATAGCTATCCTCATCTTACACCTTCAATGTCACTAATGCTGTTATTTTCTAAAGTCTGCTGTATTTCTAAGGCTATGGCATTTAACTCATTTTTACCCTGTAAAGAGATTATATTAGCATGTTAATGAATACTAATGCTTTCTGCCAAACCAATAAAATCAATGAAGTCATGGAGCTCAGCACAGACTCCACATATTGCTGATAAAACACATCAGCTTAGGTTATTGCTAAATCTTGGCCCAGCTACTGTGAAACACTGACTGGGAAAAGTTGGCAAAGAGATCAATAACTTAATTCACAAACTGGGAAATAGGCTAAGTTCTGAGAAACATAATTCTGGAAAGAGATTTAAGCATAACATTTGGAAAGATAAGAGTATTTTTAAAATTATAAAATTTGAAAGTATAAGTAGGCTGTTCAGTGAAAAAAATTCTGCAAAGAATAAATTAAAATATCAGTTAAAAATATGACACCACTGCCAGAAATCATAGAATGCTTTTGTTGTCGTTGTTTTTATTTTTTTGTGTTTTTTTGGGGGGGTCATGGGAAGGCTAGTGCTTGACCACTCTGAGCCACAGCACCATTTCCAATCATATGTTTTTAAAGTCAGTGACATCAATGAGTATGTTTACCAAAGATGAATGTTTGTGTATTGAAAGTTATAGCCTTCCAGGTGCTGGTGATTCACTCCTGTGATCCTGGCTACTCAGGAAACTGAAATCTGAAGATCATGGCTCAAAGACAGCCTGGGCAGACAAATCCAAGAGACTGTGACCTCCAATTAACCCAGAAAAGGGCTTAAACTGGAGGTAGAGCTAAAGTGGTAGGGTTAGGCTAGTCTTGAACAACAACACCAATAACAACAATAACAAAAAACCCTAAGAAAACTTGTGAGGCCAAAAGTCAAGCCCCATCAATCAATCAATCAATCTAAAATAAAATTTATATCCATCTGTGTATATGATTGGAACAGATGATTTGCCTTCAACTTCTCAAAATAAAGGCCACATTTTGCTCCATTCATTTTGTACATCCACTCATTATAGATTGGATGGCACATTTTATGAGAAGAATGAGTGCTGTGGCAACACATTAACTTTCTTTCTATTCCTTTTTTATCTTTTCACTCTTTTAACTTACTTATGGTGTCTAGATGACTGTGAAAATCTTTTTCTTGACATTCTTAATAGACTATATCTCTTGATTTAAACAAAAACGTCAAGGAAGACAAACAGAAAAGTTGAGACAAAGATGAGAGCAGATCATAAAATAATGTCTGTGAGGAAAGATGAGATGTGGAATGTTTAGAAGTTGGGGAATAAATGATTGTAATCTTTACTCATATGATCATTTCTGATGTCCTGCTCTATCCATCCTACTAACTAGACAACAGTGGCATAGTTTTACATGAGATAGATGCATTATTTGACTTGCCTATATCGCACCTGGGCTTTCAACAAATAAAAAAAGTATAATGCAAGTTTGATAAGGACAGTAACAGTGAGGCTTCCAACCTAGTCTACATTTAAGAATGTGACATCTAAGCACAAAACTGAAGGAGAAGTTAAGCTATTCAGGTGAGATGGGAAAGGAAAGGGAATTTCAAGCTGGCAATGGAGACAATTTGTATAATGAAATAAGCAGGAACTATTTTGTGTAGAATTCTTGCAACCTCTGTGAGAGCCTGGAGCTCTCCTTTGATCAGTGGTTATCTATTGAAGTTTGATTGACTTTTTTTTTTTTAGCATATCACATCTACAAATGGGCTAACAATTTAAGACTCAATGCATAGCAGGGTAGAGGATAGATCATCAAGAGCAAAACTGGATGGTAGGAAGAAGTTCACTTGGTTTCAGTTCTTAGATTTATGATAGCATTATGCAGAAGGAAATATGTGGGATTTCAAAAAATGTGAAATCTAAAATTGCTTATAAAGTTGGAACCAATAGGATGTTTGTAGAATATGAAGCTAAATTCTCCAGATTGACATCCTCCTTTATACCTCAACAAACAGAAGGGGTCTATACTAAGGGAAGGGGAAACTGGGTCACAGAAAAGTAGGTCTTTATATATGCTGATGCTGAAGTGTTTATGACATATCTGAGGAGAACTGTCAAGAGAAGTGATATGGTTGGCCCTAGAATTCACTTAGGAGGCAGGAGGAGGGTAAGACAGCAGAATTTGAGAGTCAAACAAAGAGAAGGTAATTAAAGTCAGAGTGCTTGTTATATAGCAACACTCAGGAAGATGGCAGAAATAAGGTGGAAAAAAACTAAATTAAAACTGAGCTCTGGAAAATACAAATGTGTGTGTGCGTGCACGTGTGCATGTGTGTGCGCACGTGTGTGCTCGCATGCTAGTCTTGAGGCTTGAACTCAGGGCCTGAGTGCTGTGTCCCTCAAGGCTTGTGTTCTACTACTTGAGACATAGCTTAACTTCTGGATATTTTGTGGTTACTTAGACAAAAGAGTCTCATGGACTTTCTTGCCCAGGTTGGCCTTTGAACCATGATCCTCAGGTCTCAGCCTCTTGAGTAGCTAGGAGTACAAGCATGAGCCACCAGCTTATCTTGAACTTTTAACACACAAGAAAATCTTTCTGGGTGCCAGAGGCTGAAATCTGAGGATGGCAGCAGTTCAAAGCCAGTCTGTGTAAAAAAGTCTATAGACACTTATTTTCAAGGAACCCCCCCAAAACCAGAAGCAGAGTTGTGGCCCAAGTGGTAGAGTGTCAATGTTGAGTAAAAAGCTAAGGGAGAGCACTCAGGTACTGAGTTCCATCCCCAGAACCGACATAAAAAAAAATTATCTCTGTAATCCTAGCTACTCAGGAGGCTGAGATCTGAGGATCATGGTTCAAAGACAGACCAGGAAGGAAAGTCCATGAGACTCTTATCTCCAATTAACCACCAGAAAACCAGAAGTGGCGCTGTGGCTCAAGTGGCAGAGTGCTAGCCTTGAGCAGAAGAGTTCAGGGACAGCGCCCAGGCCCTGAGTTCAAGCCCCACAACCAAGGAAGAAAGGAAGAAAGGAAGAAAGGAAGAAGGAAGGAAGGAAGGAAGGAAGGAAGGAAGGAAGGAAGGAAGGAAGGAAGGAAGGAAGGAAGGAAGGAAGGAAGGAAGGAAGGAAGAAAAAAAGAAAGAAAGAAAGAAAGAGAGAGAGAAAGAAATTTAGCTATCTAAAGGAAAAACAACAATACAAAAGCTGGAAGAGAAGCTAAATGTATTAAAATGCTATGGGAAAGGAAAAACAGAAAGAACATAGTTGAAAACTAAACTTGAAGAGATACTGGATGGCACAAGTTTTCTCTGAAGTCAAGGAGTTGTAGGTTCAGCAGCTGGCAGGACTCAGCCCTCACAGAAGGTGAGGAAAGCATGGGTGAGGATAAAGCATGTGGGTTTATGAAATGGAAGTGAGAGACTCAAGATACTGTTCCCCCTTTCTGCTTTGTCAGTAGCGATGTTATCTGCTGAGAGAGTGGAGATTCTCTGGGAATGGTGAAGATCTGACACTCATCTTTGGAAATGAAGTGAAGCTGAGCTCAATGGTAACATTACAAAGCAGAGCAGAGGACTTGGCCAGAGCTGGTAAAGAGACACAACTGCACGGGATGTCAGCTGACATTTGTACACCATTTTGATTTGCACAGGCCATGTTATATGTACTACATGTTAACTCACAATAAATCTGCAGCCTGGGACAAACAGAGGTGCCCCCATGTCCACAGGCAAAGAACCCGAATGAGATTGCTATGTCTCCCAAATGTCATTTATGAGTGAATGCCTGGTCAATCTAGTAAGTTCACTCATGATTACCCACAATCCTCCACAATGTGAACTTCATCTTCACAGTTTAATTGGCTGACACTCCTGGACAAAACATTTATGTAGAAGAAAATGTGTCTCACTCAAAAACGTGTCTGGCCCTTTCTCTTGGCTTTCTCTTCCATACCAATCTAAATTGGATTCATATTTCAAGGCCCAGTTGAAGTCCCAGTTTGACTTCAGTAGCTTTCCTAACCTCTCTGGTCATGAGCCTTACATCTGTCAAAGCCTTTGGTCTATGCTTATTTGAGGTAGGATGGTGAATGAGTCCATCTTGCTTGAAATTCAGGAAGAGATCAGCTCATTTGAGTGATTGCCTTGTCATGTTAGATTTGAAAAATTAATCAAGTTCAACAGCCTTCTTTCCAGACAGGCAGATTATTTTTTTAATATATTAAAAGCTAATTTAACAAATTTCTATTTATTCTCCCAGAGAACAAAGATTTCAGTCATAACAATATCTAAATTGGTACTCACTCAGAATTATTAATCTAAACATTACATCAGTACTTTCAGGAAAGATATGCTGTCTCATACATAAATCACTGACAGTATCACATAGTCAAACTTGACAATTTTAATCCATGTTTAATGTCCATTAGGAAGTCTGACCTCACAACAACTTACTGTACATATGTGTACATATCCATATGTTCTATAACTTAATCCCAATACTTCACCATCCTATTTCTATTAAAGGTATGAACAGTTCATAAAACCTATTTGGGGAGCACATTCTTCATAACAAGGATAAATGGCTTGGAGAATATTTAAAATAAAATTAATGCTGGGTCTGAATATAAAGTAAAAATGACTACCTTCTTATGGAGTATTAACATCTCAGAGACCTATTTTTATATAATACTAGTGAAAAGAGATATAACTTAATGTCCTTGCTACTTCAGCAGGACTCCATGGTCATTAAAGGCAACATCAATTTCCAAGGTGTCGCTGAGTTGGAACACAGAGGGCTCATGGGTGCTATGGAGTAGTCACTGCCCAAGCCAGGCCCCCTCCATCATGTAAGTCTCACTCCCTTCTTCTCTGCCACAGTCACTTAACTCGAACCTGCTTCCCACAACCCTCGTCATCATCTCATTAAAAACAACTGCTCCCATTTCAACAATTGCTGCCATTTCTATTCATTATAGTAACCATGGAAATAATATTTACTTCAGTGTCATTAATGTCTTTTGTTTTAACCATGTGTGGGTTTTTTTTAAAGGCTAATGACTAGGTGAAGAAAGGAAGTGAATTATAAAATGAATACGAAGAGTTGTGCCTCATTTTATGCAAAAACTGTTAGCTGACTCAACATTTTAAACAAATATAACTAGGACATGTAACTGGAACTTCTTGGAAGAGAGGATAAATGTGATAGCTTGAGTAGCTAGAATTACAGGCATGAGCCCTAGTGCCTGACTAAGACAGTATTCTCAAGATCGTAAGAGGTGACAATATTCCTAAGAGTTGTTTTTTCCTTTACTCTCCTTTCTATTTTTTTTTTTTGGTCAGTCATGGGGCTTGTACTCTGGCCTGAGCACTGTCCCTGAGCTCCTCAGCTAAAGGCTAGCACTCTACCACTTGAGCCACAGCCCCACTTCTGGTTTTCTGGTGATTAACTGGATATAAGAGTTTCACAGAGTTTCCTGCCAGGGCTGGCTTTAAACCACAATCCTCAGATCTCAGCCTCCTGAGTAGCTAGGATTATAGGTGTGAGCCACTGGCACCCAGCTCTAAGTGGAATGGTAGAATATTTGTTCACTTAAGGTTTCAATAAATTAATGGTATAATGCTTTGGTTCTAAAAATAAAGTCATACTGCATAAATTGAGTGCTACATTAGCATTAGTAAGTATATGTGGGAAACATGAGTTTAGTGACAAACTTTTACCAAAATCTTATTTTTCTGGAAGGTATTTTCATATACTTAAGTTACTTAATTTTGCTCTCTGGACAACCCTATGAAACTACTTCTTGTCATTGATAAAGAGAACGATGCTCAGAGATATTCAGTGACACTAAGATATTAAAAATTAAAGTGTTTTTGCATTCCTTCCATACCAACAGAACTGTACTATGGACCAAAAACTGAGACATCCCATGTGTATCTGTAGCTTCTACTATTGATGATGTTCTTGTATCACCTTCCTGTGGTTGTATCTACACTATCTCTGTAATCTTATCTGAGTATATTGGAAACCGTCTATACTGGTATTAGAACTAGGAAATTGAAAGGGAATACCAAAATTGAGAGACACCAGGTAAAAAAAGACAAACAACTACAAAAGCAATACTTGGAAAACTGTTTGGTGTAAGTGAACTGAACACCTCAGGGGCGGGGGAGGGAAAGGGAGAGGAGAGAGGGGGGTATGAGGGATAAGGTAACAAACAGTACAAGAAATGTATCCAATGCCTAATGTATGAAACTGTAACCTCTCTGTACATCAGTTTGATAATAAAAATTTGAAAAAAAAGAACTGTACTATGGACCAAAAACTGAGACATTTTACTTATTATGTATAAACAGTTTATACTCCTTTGTCAGTTGAAGTCTCAAATATATATATGTATATATACGTATATATATATGTGTGTGTATATATATATATATATATATATATACATATATAGTACAGGGAGTTCCACATAATAAATCCACATAATAAGTATCCATCATCGTAGTAGAAAAGCTTAAAGCACAAGGACTATGTACAAGTTACATGATATGATTTACCTTTCAGTATCAATACAATTTACCAGTACCAATCATAAATACTTGTTTAATGCCAACAAACTATAATACTAAAAAGAAATGTCAGCTGGCCTCAGAGGCCCACACTGTGATCCCAGGTAATCAGGATGTGGGTATCAGTAGAATTACAGCTCAGGGACAGATAGTCAACCAACTATCTTACCACACAACTATTTCAACCAAAAGCTGGTTGTCTATAGCGTGTGCCTATCATCCCAGTTATGTGAGAAGTGTAAATAGGAGGATTGTGGTCCAAGCAGTTCAAGTCATAGTGTCTCCCCCCAAAAAAGAAAGAAAAAGTATACTATACCAAAAAAGTATTATATCTATACACAGATGTGTGTTTGTGTGTATCAAAGCCTTCCTGGAATTCACTATTATTTTAGGTGTGCATGCAAATCTCTGCTTACTGATGAATCTCATGTCTCCTTTGGAAACATCTTTCTAAATCTTTCCGAGTATATCTGGGTATTTCTACGAGTTTAGGACTAACTGGTCTACACTCAGTATTGCTATCCCATCACCTGTCCAGGGGGCATCCTCTGAGACTTTTATACATCCTCAAACTCTTCCACGGCAAGTGCATGTTCCTGCTTCCCTCTTTGTTTGGGTTTTTTTTCTCACTGAATAGGACAAAGCTTCAAAGCTCTTGAAACCCCACAAAATATATTCATGATTACTAAGGAGACTGATAAATGAAAGAAAAAAAAAACCCATGTAATTCTACCTCATTTTGGTTTTCTTTTTTTTTGGGGGGGGGGGGTTCCACACCTAACAGTAGTCCTGTTTCTGTAGTAAATATAAATTTTCCCTCTTCTCTATCATCACCTTATGTTATCTCCACCATAAAATGTTTTTACAACTACCCCCCCCCCACCCTCCAGGCCAGGCAGCCCCTAATGCTTCTACATAAGCCTTGCTTCACCCTTGCACAAAACCAAAAGGTCCCAAGAAAGTAAAAGTCATACAGACAAAGGGAGTGGGATCACAGTCACCAAAGATCCAGGAATATATCTGTGTTTTCCTGTATTCTTATCTGCAATAACTAAAAATCTCTCTTAAGTTTTCCAGAAGTTTGACAGAATTGTTCTCAGTTGAGAATCACTCCTTTAAACTACACAAAGAAAAGAAATATGGCTCTTTGGTGGCTGAGATGCTGTGAACAGTGAACAGAGCAGCCCCCCCCCCCCCCGACCCCAGAGCAAAGGAGTAACTGATCCAAAATGGCTCTTGTGGAAAGCTAAGAGTCCCTGGTTTAAACTAGAATCACTCTGATACCCAGAAGTGTATCAGCACCGGCTGAATGACTCATCTATCTCAGCAGGATAATAGATTCACTAAACACTCAATGACTTGGGAGATTTTATCTTTGAAAAGATGTCAACAAACATAGCCTAGAACTATCCTTTTTTTGTGTGTGTGTGTGTGTGCTAATCCTGGGGCTTGAAAGCAGGGTCTATGCATTGTCCTTGTGTTTGTTGTTGTTGTTGTTGTTGTTTGCTCAAGCCTAACACTCTACCACTGGAGCCACAGTTCCATTGATGGCTTTTTTGGTGGTTAACTGGATGGAGATAAGAGTCTCTTCACTGATGTTCCTGTCTGGCTAAAATCACCCTTTATAAACTTGAACATCATAAGAATTGTCTGGGGAAGCAGTGAACATTGTGAGAAGAATGAAGGCTGCATCAAGCATGTTTGTCATCAGGTGATTTGGGGGCAGCTTCATCCACGCTCTAAGCAACAATCTGAGCAAACCAAATAGTATCCTGACCCTCTTAAAATACACTGAGAACTTGATTGATAGGGTTCTTCTCCAGCTGAAAAGAGGTGGAAGTCTACCAAATGATGAAGATGATACATCAGTACTCTCCATTCTTTCAGGAGTGGGAATGGTGGGTCCTAGAAAGTTCATGAAGTGCTTTCACATGTGATAGGACAGATATATATGCTTTTCATCTGTCCAGAGCCTGTCTCTGGTACAAACTTTTATGGCCCATAATGATGACATAAATATCCAAAGGGCCCATGGAAGGAAAGATGTTCCCCACCCTGAGATCAATTACTCTTTAAAGTTTTTCCTACATAGTGATCACCTGGAGATATTATTAGCATGCAGAGTCTGGCTTACCAGGTCTGACATAAAGTCTAAATTGCTGCACTTCTAGAAAGCTCCCAAGAGATGTCACGTACATTGTACACTAAAGTTTTCTAAAAAATGCTAAAAGACTACTTTTTAAAAGCAGGACTTCTTATTTAAGTTAGTCAAAAGTTCGAAACTGTCAATTTTCATTTCTATTGGCATCTGGAAAATGGGCATAGTTTTAAATGTTTTCAAGAAAATTGGCTTCAGGAGATAAGGAGCTTAGTAAGGTTTTTCCCCCATGATGGACACCAATTATAGGCCAGGCACACAGTATTTCCTCAAAGAATCATATATACATATATATATATATGCACACATATATATGTGAATGTTCAACAAAGATTCTCTATATGAAGTCCAATGATCGAAACCAATCATAAATCAAATTCCCAAGACTGTAGTTTCACTACAGAAAGAATAAACAAAGGGCTCTGCCTCATAGTAATGGATGACTGAAGTTATTTCTTCTCTACAGAGCATCCAAAGTGGTCATAAACTCCAGTGGACTGACATTTGAGTATATCTGAGAGAAATGTATCCTTACAGGGAAAAATAAGACCTGACCATGAAAGTTATACCCCTATAGTTTGCCATCTAGAAAGGACAGCGTGTGGCTACTAACAGTGTCTTCAACTTGCTTTCAGAAACCATGCCTAAGAATATATTTAGAAAGGTTCCAGCTTTAAAATGTAATACCATAGATGAGATGACAGCTTCTATTACCCACGAAGCAGCTATTAGTTGACATGAAGGTCCTGTGAACTGTTTGCCCAGGCTTCTCTTAAACAATTTTCCTTCTGATCTCTACCTCCCTGATATCTAGGATTACAAGAATGAGCCAACAGCATTTGACTATGAGAGTTTTATTTTGTTGACAATTTTTTTTCAGTTGGGTTAGGAGTTTTTATGCTGTGCACAGTGTCTGCTAACCACCATCGGGATAGTGACAAACAGCCTTGTTACAATTTTTTTCACCTGGTTGGGAGGACAGAAGTTGCCACTAAAAGGGTAATTCATATTTGGAAACTTTAGACAAGCCAGTACTTTTGTCTATCTATCTGTGTTTGTCTCTCTCTGTATATGTATATGTATGCATGTTTTTCTCTTTAAAATTATAATTGCACTGCTAATTTTATGGGATAATGTGATTCACCATGAATACACACATTTGGTCCAGTGTTATTCTGGGTATGTCTGAGAGTGTCTGAATCACAATAAGATTTGAATCTGTCCACTGAACGAAGCAGATTTCTCTCTGACGAGGATGGTCTTCATCCAATTAACTAAAAGCCTGAGTAGACCAGAAAGACTGAGTAAGAGGGAGATTTCACCTGTCAGCTTGACTTAGGCACATTTTTCTTCCCCTACCCTTGGACTAGATTTGGACTAAGACTCAGGCTTGATTCTCCTAGTTCTTGGGCTTTTGGACTTAGACTAGAGCCTCTCTATCAGATCTCCTGGGTCTCTAGCTTGCCAATTGCAGGTCTTGGAAATTCTCAGCTTTCACAATTATATGAGCCAATTGCTTACAAAAATAAATCATATTGGTCTTGTTTCTCTGGAGAATATTGGCTAATAGAGTGTCCTTGGACTTTGTTTTATTTGGAAAACTTTTTCATAATGTACCAAAGAAAGTGCATCATTAACTGTAGTTCTGAAAGCTCTGGTGTCTGCTGGAATTCCCTAATTAATCCCAGAGGGCTCGGTTCTCTGGATTATTTATCCCAGCTGTGTTACCAGGCCCTCCCATTAGCTCCTATGGGGACTCTTGTGCTGCACTTGCAATCAAAGAATTCTGTTCATTCTATATTACCTTTCCCTTCATATTTCATGAGCAATTCTGTGAGGCTACCTTTCATTTTTTACTCTGAAAACCTATGAAATACGGATTACCTCTGCATTTCATAGTTAATGATGCTACGAAGATATGGTAATGTCCAGAATTAATAACTAAATGAGATAGTGGTAACATGATAAGCAGCTAAGAAAGAAAGAGGAAAGAAAGAGGGGAGAGCAGAAAGAAAGTTAAAGGGAAGGGAAGGGGAGGGGAGGGGAGAGGAGGGGAGGGGAAGGGGAAAAAGACAAAAGGGTAGGAAATGAAGTCACATGGTGCTGTACAGAATCCTTAATGTCAATGAGCTGCTTCATAGATAGACTGCAAATCTGTCTCCTTTTTAGAAAGATTCCATTTTTATCGAAATAGCAGAAAAGAAAAACACACACTAGAATAGAATCCACAGTTACTTGTTTGTATTGAGTTATGATAACTTTGCTTTGTCCATAGGCTAGAATATCCTGAAGTGCAGAAGAAAGAAGGTAGAAGAGGCACCACTTGCCAGAGCATAGAACTAAAGACAAAAAAAAAAAGAATGAGGAAGGGAAAACATGTTTCTTCTAACATGAAGTGGAAAAGAGAGAGAGAGAGAGAGAGAGATCTAACTGCAGGTCTAAATGTAATCATTTATAATTTTTGTTTGGGAATTTGTCAAGCCTGGGAAAATGGCAAATAATAAACATGTTTATCATTCCAGTTCTCGGACCCCATTGGCACTTACGAATCACCTGTAAATCAGCTAGAGACTTCATGTTCAAATGAATTTGATCTGAAAGCTGTAAAGAGAATTAAAATCCTAGGGAAAAATTGAGTGTGTTCACAGAAAGCAACAGTGAAGAACTCTCAGGACTTGAGGTAATTTTTATATGTTTGCCATGTGCAATGTACATATAATTTAATAAATAAAGTGAACATCATGAAGGGATTCATTTTTGTACTTCAGAAAATTTTTGAAGTCCAATGCATAGTAGCAAATTAAAACAAACACATTCCATTTTAGCTACAAAAATCAGTATCACAATTGGGCTTTCTTAACTTTAATATAAACACAACTCAGTAAGTTCAGTGCCTCTTTTGAGCCATTTATTAGTGATGAGGCCCTAAAAGTGCCTACATTCAGCTTATCTAAGCTTTCAGACCATCAATAAACAAATATTCTTTGTGAGTGTGAATGTGAGTGTGAATGTGTGTGTGTGTCTATACTGAGGCTTGAACTCAGGATCTGGGAGATGTCTTTTAGTTGTTGTTGACAATGTTTTCCCTAAAGACTAGCACTTCCACTTGAGCTTTTGGCATTCTAGTGGTTAACTGGAGCTCAAAGTGTCTGGTACTTTCCTGGCTGGGCTGACTTCAAACCTTGATCCTCGGATCTCAACCTCCTGAGTAGCTAGAATTACCTGTGCAAGCTACTAGCACCCAACTTAGTTTCCCAAGTCCAATATTCCCCCTATTTTAGAAGTTAAAGAGAACTCAGAGAAAATGAACAGTCTATGACCACAAGAGAGTTATAGTATAGCTGGGAGAAATATGTACAGATACATAATGAATAGTATGGTATATAATAAGGAATAGTACAATTAGATAAATGGCCATATGCCAGTACAGGAGAGGTACTTAACTGGTCCATCAGATGAAATAAGAGAGAAATTAAATCTATGTGCCCCTAAATTCATGAGAAAAATATTCAAAGAGAATTATAGTAATTGGCATATGCCTAGTCCTAGCAGATGTTCACAATAGCCCAATAGGTATGTAAATATGACCACATAAAATGATGTTAATTGAAATGATCTCCATGATATGAAAACAGGGGGGATTTTGTGGTTGTTTTTCTCCTCTCTCTCTCTCTCTCTCTCTCTCTCTCTCTCTCTCTCTCTCTCTCTCTTTCTCTCTCTCTCTCTCTCTCTCGTACTGTTTTCAGGGTTTTTTTGTCTTTCTTTTTTTTCTCCTCTGGTTTATTCCCTGTGGTCAACTGTTTCTGATTTCAGTACCCTTTGTCTCATATGTAAGGTTAGCTGATTTGGGGAAGGAGAGAGGAATCACATAAATGGTGGAACAAAGAGTGAACCAATACAACAGCGATACTCACTAGACACTATGTTGGAAATGAACTTTACAGATTGGGGGGTAGGGGAGATGCGGGGGTTGGGGAAAGCAGAGAAAACAAGGGAGAAAGTATCACTGCTCAAAAAGAAATGTGTTCATTACCCTACTTATATAACTGTAACCCCTCTGTACATCACTTTTACAATAAATTTAAATAGATTAAGAGGCGTAAGTGGCTCACACCTGTAATCCTAACTACATAGGAGGCTCAGATCTGAGGATCATGGTTCAAAACCAGCCCGGGAAGGAAAGTCCATGAGACTCTGATCTCCAATTAACAACCAGAAAACTGGAAGTGGTGCTGTGGCTCAAGTGGTAGAGTGCTAGACTTGAGCTGAAGAACTCATGGACAGAGTTCAGTCCCCACGACCAACAACAACAAAAATAGATCAAGAAAAAAACCAAGAAGAACTCTGAAGCGTGATTAAATTCTAGATAACTGCACCAAAAAAAAGCAAAAGGTCTTTTGGCCAGTGTCTTGATTTCCTGGGCCTGATCTAAGAAAGTGCCTCCTACAGGGTGGCATAAACAATAGGTATTTCTCATCTCACAGTTCTTGGGAATGGAAACATGAACACAATGGTGGCAGCACCGGCTGGCAGCCAGGGCTGTGAAGGACAGTGTGTTCCGGGCCCCTTACCTCCCTGCCAGTGCACACCCACCACTGACATTCAGTGGTTCTTGGCTTTACAAGCCCATCCTCTCCATCTCTGCCTTCAAGTTCATATCACACTCTCCCTGCGTCTGTCCCAAATTCTCTTTTGTAAAAACCAAGGAGAGCAGTCATTCTGGAGGAGGGTCTCCCTCTAGGATACCATCATCTTTGCTTCACGAATTACACCTGACACATCCCACATTCTGAGAGGCCTGGGATCAATTCCAGCATTTGCACTGGAAGAGAAGCATAACTCAACACAAGAGTTCATGAACTGTCATGTATCATCAAAATGATCACAAGAGAAGGAGGAATGGAAATGAGTTATCCTGGGTCAGATGACACAGAGCCTTGAGACTTTGCCAAAGGAATGAAGGCTGAATGTAGTCAACAGGGAAGAAAGCAGAACAGATGGAATTTTGTGAACCTTCCTCTGGAGTATGGGTTCTGGGTGAAGAAAGGTAGGAAGAGGCAAGTGAGACAGAATCCTAAGGGAGCAGAGCATGTTGAGAAGAGTGACATCTGGCAAAGGGAGTGAAAGTGAAAAAATACAGAATGGCCAAGTTCAAGTGTTCTATCAAATAGGAATTACATACATTTAGTTCAGAATTCAAACTACACGAAATAATTCTCCAGATTTTTGTTAATTTGAAGACAGGCCTCACAAACATACTTCAACATTTATTAATGATATACCAATTGTCATTTGTGTAATCACATGGAATAGACATCTATAGAAATTATTCACTTCCACAACACACTTTTCCTTTTAATAGTGTGATATAGAAAAAGTTTGGATAGTCCATACACTAGTGGCTCACACCTACAGTCTTAGCTACACAGGGTTCAAAATGAGCCCAGGCAGGAA
This sequence comes from Perognathus longimembris pacificus, assembly GCF_023159225.1. Taxonomy (NCBI): domain Eukaryota; kingdom Metazoa; phylum Chordata; class Mammalia; order Rodentia; family Heteromyidae; genus Perognathus; species Perognathus longimembris. The sequence goes on along the minus strand of NC_063161.1, from coordinate 58,111,171 downwards.
AGACTGTGAGACTATTATCCTAAGCTATCCAACAAAAAGTCAAATATAGGTGTGGCTCAAGTGGCAGAGAACCAGCACCAGCTTAAAGTGAAATAGACAAACAAATGAGGCCCTGTGTTCCAGGCCCCATCTTCACAACCTCCCCAAGAAAACACACACACACACACACACACACACACACACACACACACACACACACACACAGAATTAGAAAACAGAACTTGAATTACAAAAAGAACAATGACTTGAGAAGTTCAGGAATGAGGAAAAGGACAGAATGCCACGATGACCCTTTACTATAGTCTACTGAAGAGTACAATGTTAAACACAAAGATAGAGTCAAGTATCAAAAATTCCCACAATTTTCAGCTTAAAAAAACATGGAAGAAACAACCATCTGAAAACATGATACGCACTCTAAGGTTTGGCAAGTCTTGTAGTACGTAACATACAAAAGACCAAAAAAAGGTAGCTTATTTTAAGATTTGATAAGAATTTACAGGAGATGAGAGACAGAATAGATGGAGGCAAATAATTTAAAAAGAGAACTGTGGTGAACATACAGTTCACAATTAAATCCCTTATACAATTCTTTCTTTCTTTCTTTCTTTCTTTTTTTATAAGTAATGGGGTTTAAACTTAGCCTGTTCACTCAAGGCTGGCTATCATGAGACGCCGTTCCACTGCTGGCATTTTGATAGTTAATTAGAGGTAAGACTCTCACAAAGTTTTCCTGCACAGATCTCGGTCTCTTGAGTAGCTAGGATCACAGGTGTGAGCCACTGCCCATTTGCTGTCTCTCTATGGGTACCCTTTGCATGTTGTGATAAAGCCCCAAGTCCTCATTAGATACTGAACAGATTACTTGAACTTCACAGACTCTGGACATGTAAAGCAAATGAACTTCTATTCCTTACAAATCACCAGGTCGCAGGTAATTTATTACAGCAATAGAGAAATGGAATAAGAAGCAGCTGACTCTTTCCTCAAGTTCTGTGATATCTCCTTCCCTTTCATTTCACAGTTCTGCTCTGACTTTGCTTCCATCTTTCCTATAAATGCTCAAATGTGGCTTAAAAGTCTCTAGGTAATCTCTTCTTTCCTTAAGAGACATTTATATACCAAAGAGTCTCAAATTTTATATCCAATTTAAACTTCTCTGAAAGCCAGATCCACATATATTGAATTAGATGTCCCCAAAGCGCAACCAACCCAAAGCAATTTTCTCACCCAATCTATTCCTTAAGTAACAGCAGAATTTGCCCATGTGAGGCTAGAAACCAGAAGACCAACCAGCTGCCCCGCCCCCCAATCTCTGAGCAGTGAATATCAGAACTGCTTTGTTTTACCTAAAAATACATCCACATCTTGACTATAATTTTTAAAGCAAGACACTGTGGTCTGATGTTCACTCTTCTCTCCTCATCCAGTCTTTTTCACATACATCTTGCCATGGCAGTAGTTTATTCAAAACTCACATGCCACCATGGCACTTCTCTGCTTCTTCCCTTCCTTTACGTTTCCCTATATTTTACTATTTATTTATACATTCGTGCATTTACTTATTTGCTCATTTATTGTGCTGGTACTGGGAGTTGAACTCAGAACCTGAATGCTGTCCCTTACTTTTTGTGATCAAGGCTAGCACTCAATCACTTGAGACACAGCTTCACTTCTGGCTTTTGGCTGGCTAAGTGGAGATAAGAGTCTCAAAGAGTTTTCTACTCAGGCTGGCTTTCAACCATGATCCTCAGCTACTCTCCTGAGTAGCTGGGAGTAGGTGTGAACCCCTGTACCCACTCCCGGTTCTACGTATAGCATCTTTACTGTCTAGTGTAATTTGAAAGGTCTGGATTCCCATCCCCAGCCTCATCAGATGCCCCCGTATTGTGCTCCACCCCAGCTACGAAGCCTTCCCTCAGGACTTAACACGTGTTTCTTTCCACAGAAGGAAGATCCCCTTCTTTTCCATCCTCCCTGGACAACTAGATGACTTCCTCTTACTCTTCAAATTTCAGAATCTCCCCGCACAATTTCCCACTTCGCCACCTACACAGGCCATGCCCATCACCCTAAGACCCAATTTCTTCTTCAGAATATTGCCGCAATTGCAGTTAAATATTCCTCGGTGTAAGGATCAATTTATTACCTTTCTTGCCTGAGAATGTATCAGCAACATGTATCTCCATTCACTGCCCTAGTCTTGCACAAAGTAGGCACTCAATAAATATTAGTTAAATGAGTAAGGGATACCAGTGCTGTAATAACCCTGAACAAGCAAACTGGTAAAAATCAATAGTCTCAATTACAGTTGTGTCATTAAAACAGCCCCACAGATTCAGTAAGTAAGATTTATGTTACTCATAAACTATCACTCACTTAGTTTTATGCATAGTGATGAGCCTAATTTTTCACAGACCTACAGCTCTACAAGACCAAAGGCTGATAAATAATGTGAAACTGCAGATACTAAACTGCTTCTGAGAAGTCACAACACCCCTAAGCCTGGCACCAGTGACTCACATCTCCAATCCCAGACACCCAGGAGGCTAAGATCTAGAGATCATGACTTGAAGCCAGCCCAGGCAGGAAAGTCCAGGAGAGTCTTATTTCCAACTCACCATCAAAAAGCCAGTAGTGGAGCCATATCTCAACGGGTATAACACCAGCCTTTAGCTAACAAAGCTAATGAATAATGCTCAGGCCCTGAGTTCAAGCCCCAGGACCTACTCCACACAAAGATATGAATTTGTATTGTGTGGTTTCATATGCACATTGATAATATCAATGGATCCTATTATATATCAGAAATCTCAACTAGAATAGAAATGCATTACTTTACTAAGAATGTTCACTTCTACTTTATGTAGAAATACAATTCATTAGGGAAAAAGGCATTTACATAAAATCTTTTAAAATGAGAATGGAATTTTAAATAAATCTGCACTAGAAATATGAAAGGAAAGTCATATGTCCTTTCAGGAAAAAAAGGAACATACCTTTAGAACTTTAGTGGAAGCATTAAAAGAAATACCTTAATCAAAATGGGTATAGTTGCATATGCCTGTAATCAACCTACTCAGAAGACAGGAGATCTCAACAAAAACCTGGGTGTAGCAGTGCACATGTCTGTCATCCCACTACATGGCACGGGTAGGTAGGAGTGCTGTAGTTTGTGGGCAGTCCAAGCAAAAATGAGATCGTGTATGAAAAGTAATTAAAGCAGAAAAGGGCTAGGATATATATGTATATATATATATATATATGTATACACACACACACACACACACACACACACACATATATATATATATATAGCAGTAAAGCACCCACCTAGCAAGAACAAAACCTTAGCATATTTAAGGTCTGAAATAGATATTTAGAATCTTAAAAACAATTTGAAAGATGCACACCAAAAAGGAGTAATATTTTATCTAAAGGTCAATCTTTTTAATAGGTGTGTGTGTGTGTGTGTGTGTGTGTGTGTGTGTGTGTGTGTGTGTGTGTGTTGGTCCTGGGGCTCAAACTCAGGTCTGGATACTGTTCCTCAGCTTTTATCCTCAAGGCTAGTTCTCTACCACTTGAGATACAGCTCCACTTCCAGATTTTTTTTGTTTTTTGGTGATTAATTGGATGTGAGTCTCACAGACTTTCCTGCCGAGGCTGGCTTAGAGACATGAGCCTCAGATCTCAGTATAGTTAGGACTATAGGCAAAAGTTATTGATCTCCATAACTTCTATTGTTTCTAATACAGGGGGGAAAAGTCTGTCTAATACTAAGGGCAACAATAAAAATTTGTTTCTCTGGGGCCAATAAATTATGCTGTAGACAGAGGTTGCTTATTTATGCCTGAAGTCTTCCATCTTCTAGGACCTAGGGCAAATGCTCAATATTTGGTCTAGGTAACACTAGAGGCCTCCCCTCCACATCTCCAAATACCAAATGCCACCAGGTCTGCGTTCTCACTTGTACGACCCAGTAGATAATCACATCAGTGAAGAATGGTTTACATAGCTGCCTCAGGTATGTGAGAAATTACTATATAGCTCGTGGACGTTGTGGGGGCCTACGGGAATAAAGCCAGAGCCAAGTGAATGCCATGAGCATTCACTGTCTTTGCACTGTTTCTGTGAAATAATAAACCACCTTGTACATTAGTTAAAAAAATTAAATAACTAGAAAATGATTTATTCTATTGGACCTATTTACTAAATTCCACAGAGCATAAATATAACCACTAGGATTACTTATCATAGCAAACAAAAAAAATTAACAGGAGGTACTTTATCTTCTGTTAATTGATTGCCTTTGTTACACCACATTGTCTGAAAAAAAATCTGCCTACAATTCTAACTGGAAACCACAGTAATCATGTCAATATATGAGCTATCTGAATATCTAATTATGAAGAAAAAGAAGGCAATTTCACAGTGGAAGTATTGTTCTAATTCAAGAAACCAGCCATATGAACTTATTAGTCTGACATATAGCAGATAGCTGAAAAACTTTAATTTGAAAGATAATTATTTTTAGCTGATTAATATGCTTCAAATTAAATTCACTGTGTTTAATGGGCCCATCAACTTGACAACCTGGGAAATTAATAAATTCGGCATGCAGTAATCCTAGGAAATTGATAGAGCCAAGCTTCTCATCACAATGAGGATTTACCTTCACAGTAGGCATTGTCCTCCCGAAGCGCCCGAAAACCATCCCGGCAGCTGCACACGGCCCTGTCGTTCAGATTTCTGCACACAGAATTCTCCATGCAATTGTGCCTCTCAGAACAAAAGTCATAACCTACGAGAGAAGAAAAAGGGTTATTATTGTGTTAAATGAAATGATGACAAGATAAACTATGCAACTCATAATTTCCTTTCATTTAAAAAAGATTTTAACTAATTGTATTTATTTATTTTTTGTTTACGTGGTACTAAATAGTCAAACCCAGGGCCTTGTATGTGCTAGGCAAGCACTCTACTACTAAGCCACACTCGCAGCCTATTTCTTCCCATTTTAAAGCTACATTTTTCTCTAAACAGAAAATTTTAAATTAATATCTTTATCATGTAACACATCAAAATTCTTTGTTTTACTGGATTGTTTCCTACTTCATATGAATTTCATGAGCTTTCCCTCCTTCCCTTTCCCCTTCCTCTCTCTCTCTCTCTCTCTCTCTGTCTCTCTGTCTCTCTCTCTCTCTCTCTCTCTCTCTCTCTCTCTCTCTCCCCCCTCTCTTGTACTCTGGCTTGAACTCAGGACCTGGTGCTGTCCTCTCTCCTTGAGCTTTGGTACTCAAGGCTAGCTACTTCTCCCGTACTTGAGCCACAGCTCCACTTCCAGCTTTTTTTTTGGGGGGGGGGAGGGGTGCTTAATTGAAGATAATAGTCTCACAGACTTCCCTGCCTGGGTTGGCTTTGAACCTTAAACCTCAGATTTCCCCATCTTAGCTAGGACTATAGGCATGAGCCTCTGACACCCAACTTCTCCTCTCTTTCTTTCTGTGACTTTAGATGCTTCATATGGACTCAAGATTCTCCATGGGTTTAAAAAAAAGCAAGTCGATCCATTCCAAAATGAAGGGTGACTGTATCTGGAGATGACCATCACATTGCCAATACCCATAGAATGGGCCCACTGTACACTGAGGAACTGAAATGGACATTCAGCAGTTAAAGAAAAAAACTGAAATGTGCTCAAAACTAAATTTTATCACCTTAAGTTTCTCATGAGCTTATTAAGGAAAATGTGACCACTGAGATGTGGTCAAAATGAAAATTATATCGCTTTAATCTAATTTTCTCTGGAGATCTGCATGGCAAAGTGTGATCTTCTCAAAAGAAAATGAAATTTTTTATGAATTACAGATATTTCAAAGATTGAAGAATCATTATGAAAGAAAAGAAAAATGAAACTTATAAACAGTGACACCAATCATGTGTAATTTCCCAGGATTTCTTTCTCCTGTTGAAACCCCTTCTTCAAAGATGACATAAAAGGCTGAAATGCAAAGGCTCAAACACTACAATCCATATGTAATAGAAATTACATGATTACACATCATTTGGCAAATTTTAAAAGTGCCTGCTGCATAAGTTTTCTATCTAGTTTTACATTGTCTAATGAATTACCCAAGTATAAAAGAGGAGAGGAAAAGGGTAGCTCACACAGCATAGAACAAAATCATCTATTTATGGCCCAGAAAAAAAAGTACTGTTACTTAAGAAAATCATGAAGTTCTAAATTGGCTTATCTTAGTTCTAAGCACATTCATACCCACTGTGATTGATGATGCACATTCTGATTGGTCAGTGCCGAAACTATTTTGAATATCCTTCCTGAGATAAAACATATCACTTCATGAAATTCAATATGATAGACAATAAAGTGCTATTGTTATAATGTAATAAGCCTTAACAAGGGTAATGTTCTCAAAATGAAATAATGCCATTAAAGAGACAAATAGTGAGACCGATTGATGACTTCCATAAAAATAAAATAAAACATGTATAAAGATGAAGAATATACTCAATAAAAACATTCAAATTACTTGAAAAATTAAACTTCTCTCAAAAATATTTTCACAACCTAAATTATCAGGATTAAGGCTGAATCTTTAGTAGTGGAATTTTTGATAGAAGTTAAAAAATATTTTCTCACTGGGTGACAGTGGCCCATGCCTTTAATCCTAGCTATGCAAGAAGCAGAGATCTGAGGATCATGATTCAAAGCCAGCCATGGCAGAAAAATCCATGAGACTCTTATCTCCAACTAGTAGCAAAAAGCCAAAATTGGAGCTGTGGTTCAAGTGATAGAGCACCAGCTTTGAGGGAAAAATCAAAAGTTCAGAGACAGAGTCCAGGCCTAGAGTTCAAGTACAAAAAAGCTTTCTCCAAGGGTCACTTATTTAAGTAATTAAATTACCATTATTGAATTCATTATAATACTTGAAGGGAAACAATTTCCAACTTCACCATCTGTCCAAGTAGCTCAGTGTGTGACTAAACATGGATACCATTTCTCTCACATTTTTACTTTTCTGTTGAAAGTTTACCCTCCTCAAAATTATATTCTAACTTCCCACTTTGTTGACTCTACTTTTTATTTATGTTTTTAACTGGGGCTTGAACTCAGGGCCTGAACACTATTCCTTAGCTTTTTCACTCATCTGCCATTCTACTACTTTTGCCACACCTCTATTCCAGCTTTTTGGTAGTTAACTGGACATATGCTACGCAGCACTTAATCACTGCAAGGGTTTTTCATATGGAAAATTATAGTGTGATCCTACTTTCACCTTTTTAGGTACAAATTAAGAAATGTCTGGGCTTATAATTAACCTAGAGGCTTAGAAATTAAAATTTCAGTCAGTCAAGTTGCATTTGCTATAAACAATCAGAGCACTATTTTTATTTTTTTTAGCAGAAAAAAAGTGTATTAGCTCTACTAGACATCTTGTTGCTTGGATTCAAGATGCTAAGGTCAAATGGCCTGTTACTAATGGATAGACAATTCATTCCATTAAGCGAATTGTTTCTAATCTACGGGGAACAGCTTTAAACCACAAACCAAAAAACATGGGTTAACAATACTGTCTCCATAGCTACTCTTCTTTTCATAATGTTCTTGGCTTGTAGGATTGCTAAACCTGAGTTTATAACACACTACACTGAAAAGACCATGACTTTGTGGTACATATTTATTGGTTTGCCTTATTGGCTTCTATTGTTTATGCTTGTGGGGAAACAAAGAAAGCTGAGTTATATTTTGGATGAACTACTCACTGCTACTGTCAGCCCAGGTGCTTACAGGAAAATGGACTCTGCTACTCTACAGGATAAAGCTACATAAATCAGTGCATCCCACTGGCCTAGACACAATGAGCTCTTCAGTTCAGGCTAATGAAGACCACTGAAACTCAGTTCTAAGACTTGTATTCAACTTATGAGGGTATTAATCTTTTTTCTTTTACCTCCATGAGTATCATAAATAGTATGAGAATAAGAATGTCAAGGGTCTCTCCAAGAAATCATTGAGCCTGAAGGCAGTCAGCTCAGAGAAGACAAACCGAGCAGCAACAGGGCAGAACTGGAGCTATGAATCAAGCTGTATGTGAAGCAAGGTTTCCCTTTCCTTATCAGGCCCATCCATTCTAAGCCAGTACAAGCCCCCCAGTGCATTCTATTCCTTGTCAATCGAAGAATATTAACATATTTAGCCGTTGTTTGCAAGGTAATGAGTTTTCTAGTTCCCAAAGTATGGTTCCTATGTGTAAACACATATGAGAGCAAACTACTAACAGCAATGGATTTCTTTTAATTCCTATTAATAAATGTCTAAGCCTGGCACCAGCAGCTCAAGCCTATAATCCTAGCTATTCAAGAGGCTGAGACCTGAAGATCATGGTTCCAAGTCAGTCTGGACGGGAAAGTTCACAAATTGCTTATCTTCATTTAACCAGCAAAACCTGGGAGTGGAGTTGTGGCTCAAGTGTGAATGCACTAGCCTTGAGCAGAAAAAAGCAAAGGGATGGCACCTAGGCTCTGAGTTCAAGCTCCAAAACCATACTAAAAAAAAAATCTACATCTATCAAATAACTCCGGTATTTCATACATGCCACTTCTTAGGCATCAAACTAAAAATTAAAAATGGAACTGACAATCAATATAGAAGTATTATTAGTAATTATGATGAATTCACAGATAAGGATCATGATGATAATAAATGAGTGACCTAAGAAACTATGGATCATCCAAAAGCCAAAGAAAAGAACTTCAGAAAATCAGGGTTCCTCATGTAGAAACTACCCTGCTTGTCATTAGGAGGTGTGCTGAAGTATTTAATAAATTACAGTGATGAAGACTTTATGGTCCTGATGCCAGAGAACGTCAACACCTGGGAAGAAGAGGAGAGGGAAACAAGGCAGAGAGAAAGCCAGATAGGCAATTTCTGTATTTAAGTCCAGTGTCTTCCTTAGATCAGTGAATCTCTGTCACGTAGTTTGATATACAATTCCTGGAAAGGGACGGCAACTATGAAACAAGTGGAAATCTTCCCTGCTACATTTCTTAGGGTCTTCTACCCTGGAAGAGAGCTGGCTTCCAGGCACCTAGAAAACAATCTGAGTGGGATTTGACTTGGTGCTTAGCCATCTGGAGCCTTGTTTCGGTGCACAGCTTGCTGTCTGACGCTGGCTAAGCCTCTAGTGGAAAGGTCAGCACTTTCATCTTGTGCTGCCCCCTCAGGGACTATTTCCGAACTGTTGTTGAACAACATGCCCTTCAGGGTAGAAGTACTGTGCCTTTAACACTAGGTAAGCAGTGCTAGAAACTGGAGACCCGATTTTATTACAGATGAATTTGTCCCAATAATTGTGTAAGAACGGATTCATAATTTCAGCACTGAGAACTGAACTTTTTGTTTCTTAAAGTGAAAATCAAGGCATGTCAGGAGAATTCATTTACTTTTCCTGTATATTGGAAGTCAGAAAGGCAGGGACTGAAGCAGGAGTACTTGGATTCTCAGGCCATCCTAGGTAATTTAGTGAGATATGTCTCAAAAAAAAAAAAAAAGTCGGGCTGGGAATATGGCCTAGTGGCAAGAAAGCCTGCCTCATATACGTGAAGCCCTGGGTTCAATTCCCCAGTACCACATATATGAAAACGGCCAGAAATGGCGCTGTGGCTCAAGTGGAAGAGTGTTAGCCTTGAGCAAAAGGAAGCCAGAGACAGTGCTCAGGCCCTGAGTCCAAGCCCCAGGACTGGCAAAAAAAAAAAAAAGTCAACTCATCAAGTGTTAGTTTTCAGTTGAGGATTATCTAAGTCAGTGGTCTGAAGCCAGAATAGGAACTGTCTTGGGAGTTTTAGAAAGGGTGATGCCAAGATCCCATCTTATATCATCCATGTTAGAATGTCAGCAGAGTTTTGCCACTCTAATTTTTAAATATTCCATGTAAACACATTATTTTGGGGTGTGTGTGTGTGTGTGTGTGTGTGTGTGTGTGTGTGTGTGTATGTGTGTGTGTTGAACTTGGTGCTTGAACTCACGATCTGTCCCTGAGCTGTCCCTTAGCCTTTTCACTCAAGGCTAGAGCTCTACTAATTGAGCTACAGCTCCACTTGAGTTTTTTTGGTGGTTCACTGGAGATTAGTCTCATGGACTTTTCTGTCCAAGCTGGCTTTAAGCCACAACCCTCAGATCTCAGCTTCCTGAGTAGCTAATCAGGAGGCACTGGTGCCAGCAACACATTAATTCTTCAAACTGTAAACAATTTAAATGTGATACAATTTTTATATATGCATGTGTGGGGCACACCTGGAAGTCACCTAGCTGGCCCTGCCTGTTTCTCAGTCTTGGGGCCACGTGTGGCTAAGATGGCGGTGCCTAACAACAATGCACAGCTGCTACAAGTGTCTTTGGTTATGACCCAGAGGCAGTTCTGTGGGCTGTGACGCTCCAACATGCCTGTTCCATTTTTTCTCTTGCTTTTTACAATGCAGTAGGATTTGTTCAAAAGGAAAGGGATTTGGCACCTACCACCTGAAAACTGCCTCTGCTTCTTAAGCTGAATCTTATCCTACCACGCTTTAACTCTTCTGTGATATTCCTCTCTCTTCACCTATGAGCAAGCCCTGGATGCTTATCATGAATTAGAAATAGTCACCAACATTTGCAACTCTTCCTATCTATGATAAGAGTCTACTGCCCCTTCCCTTGAATCTGGGCTGGCCTAGGGGGCTGTGATGGATGATGGACTATAAATGAAGCCATGTTATGTCCATTCCAGACTTCATGTTATGAAGTGCCAAATCATCATTTAAGAAATATGGCTACCAGGCACCAAGCGGCTCATACATGTAAACCTAACTACTTAGGAGGCTGAAACCTGAGGGTTGCAAAGCCAGCCTGGGCAGAAAAGTCTGTGAGACTCATCTCCAATTAACCACCAAAAAAAAAAAAAAAAAGAAGAAGTGAAGTTGTGGTTTAAGTGATAGAGCAATATCCTTGAGCAGAACAAGTTAGGAGACAGCACCAAGGCCATGAGTTCAAAAACCAGGACAAACACACATACAAAAAAACCAAATATGTCATTCATATACTGATAGAAATATCATGGGGAAAGTCCTCAGAGTATGTAGAGAAGCAGGAATCCTGGCTATCCCCATCTTGCTAGCTATCCTGACCATGATGCCTAGCCTAGGCTGAGGCCATTGTAGTAAACCTTCCAGCCCTTCCCAGCTTTCAACTAACAGTATTGAATATCTCTAGTTAATAGGACAAGGACAAGGAAAATGATCTGGCTAAGCCCTGTCTGAATTTCCGATCTACCATATTGATCTCTATACTAAAACAGTTGTGTCAAGTTACAGAGTTTTCTGTGAGTTTGTTCTCTTGGTTTTGTTCTCATTCTTATTGTTTTAGTGTCAGGCCTGAGGCTTGAACTCAGGGCTTGGACACTGTCCCTGAGCTTTTTTGCTCAAAACTAGCACTCTACTAACACTGGAGCCACAACTTCACTTCTGGCTTTTTTGGTCATTAACTGGAGATTTAAAAAAAAACAAAAAGCCTCACAGACTTTCCTACCCAGGCTGGTTTCAAACTGAGATACTCAGATCTCAGCCTCCTGAGTAGGTAGGATCAGAGGTGTGAGCCCCTTGTGTCTGTTTTACAGCAATAGATTACTCAAAACGTGGTCCTGCCCTCCGCTATCAGCATCACCCAGTAGCATAGTAGACATGCAAGAGCAAGCCTGGTGGCACACATCTGTAACTCTAGCTACTAGGAAGACTGAACTTGGAAAGAGCCTGTTAGAGGCCAGCTCAGGCAGCTCCCATCTCAATAAAGCTGAGTGTGGTGGCACCCATTCATTAGGTGTCCCTAGATACACAATGACAACAACATGCCACAAACTTGTCATCCCAGCGAGATGGGAAGCATAAATAGGAGGCTGGCAGTGCAGGCTGCCCAGGGGAAAAAAAATAACGAAAGCAGAAAGACCTGGAGACTCCAGTGGTAAAGCATTCACTGAGAGGATGCAGGGATCTGAGTTCAAATCCTTTGTTGGAAGGGATGACATAGATCAAGATGCACTGTGTACATAAAATGCTTTGATAAATGGCAAAAACATGCAATTCATAACCTTAAAATGAAGAAAAGTAAGGGAAGGGTGGGGTAGGAAGGATAGGTGAGAATGTTAAAAGGAGTGACATTAATCAAGAGGCACTGTATTCATAAACGGCTCTGCTGAATGGCAACTCTTTTATACAACTACCTAAAGAAAATGAAAAATATATTAAGAAAATAATTTTTTTCAGGGTGAAAAAGAATTTTATTGAGCAAGAAAGCACTGGACTACACCCAACGTCAGGATCTCAAATGCTTAAGAAAACAATTTTAAAACCCTTATATCCGAGGGAAGAAAAGACAAGAAATGTAGATCTTGGAGCCTGTATTCAGACTGAATGGTGCTCTGTTTTTTTTGTTGTTGTTTTTTTTTGCCAGTCCTGGGCCTGGAATCAGGGCCTGAGCACTGTCCCTGGCTTCTTTTTGCTCAAGGCTAGCACTCTGCCACTTAAGCCACAGTGCCACTTCTGGCCATTTTCTATATATGTGGTGCTGAGGAATCAAACCCAGGGCTTCATGTATATAAGGCAAGAACTCTTGCCACTAGGCCATATTCTAAGCCCCTGGTGCTCTGTATTTTAATAGAGTATCTAAAGATTACCAGAATAATTAACCTTTGCCAATTTAAGGTGCTCTACTCAAGTTGCAAATGGAGAGCCCCAAAGCCAATGCCTGAAATGAAGGTTCTTGGTTCAGGTCGAATGGCACACGTGCTCTGCTCTAGGCCCTGGCTGGGCCACGGAGAGGGTGAACACTCTAACATGCCTCATTCTATGGCTGCTCAATCACAGTTGTGACAGCTCTCGGGGGACACACCAAGTCTTAAAGTGCTCTGTAATAGACAAGCAGCTTCACAGAGAACCAAGAGTTAAAAAATCTCCACTGAAGGAGTAAGGAATGACCTCAAGCAAAACAGACACAGGAGGATGTACAATGCTTCTAAAATGAGGAGAGGTGATTCTATATCTATCTTAGCTTAAAGAGCAACAAAATGGGGTTGGGCTTACCAAGTTACAAGAATGGGGTACATGAATAGAGTGGAAGGGCAGTCCAATACCATCATAATATTCTCTCTGTATGTGTGAACATGGAAGCAGGGAACTTGAAGGGAGGGGTGGGGTTGGGAGAGATGGGAGAGAATGACAGAAGGGTGACATGGATCAAGATGCATTGTGCTAATAAATTTACGTGTTGCACTGGAACCCTTTTGTACACCTACTTAAAGACTTAAAAAAGAGGAAAACCAACTACAGGTTTTACCAAACTCTTGTGTTTTTAAAAAATTTTTTCCTATGTAATCTGTCCATGGCTTCATCTTACAGGTCATCATTCCCACATTTACAAATAGCTTATTTGGGATGGCAGATATGCATTTGCAACTACACCCATTATGAGTACCAACTACACCTCAGAGGTCACATTAGCTATTAAGGTACAGAAATGATACAGACCAGCCAGTACAGGATGTGGGGCCACTCCTCACAACTGGGGTATAGCACAAGAAGTGCTTATTATTTCAAGATAAGAATGAATCTGGATGCTGGGAATGTGGCTTAGTAGTAGAGAGCTTGCCTAGCACGCATGAAGCCGCGATTTCTCAGCACCACATAAACAGAAAAAGCTGAAAGTGGCTCAAGTGGCTCTAGAATGCTAGCCTTGAGCAAAAAGAAGCCAGGGACAATGATCAGGACTGACAAAAAAGAAACAAAGAATGAATGAATCTGAAAGAGTTTCATACAGTGTACCCTCAGACACTGGGTTGAGAACCCTTTAGTGAAGGGAACTCATTCCATTTCTAAACAACTTGAATAGAGGCAACATAGAACATGTCATGCGTATGCATGTGTGCTCTGACTTTTCCCGGGTCTCGAAGCCTGTGAGGGAAGAAAGAAACTGAGGGAAAAAAAAAAAAAAGGAACTGAGGAGAGAGATTGGACACAGTCCTGATGCAAACTGCTCTGGGTCAAGTACAGAAAGTAACTGAGGAGAAACACAAACAAACCAATCTCTCTTTGCCAAGCAATGCCAACTTGTCAACAGACAGCAAGCTCAAGGGGGAGTGCACCTCTCTCCAGCAAAAGTGGGCTGACTCCAGAAGCACACACACGAGAGAGGTTTGCATATCCAGAGAATGAGACTTGGAGAGGTTTGCAAATCCAGAGCATGAAACAGGAGCAGACATGAAACAGAAAAGGGCCAGGGAATATCCTGGTTTTAATTCAGTGAAGCAAATACATCATACTAACCTACAGTAGACTGCATTTGAAAATCATGTAGGGAAATACTAGCAGTCCTAAGAAATAATTTGTCTACAGAAATTTCTCTTTCATGTCAGTTGGATTAGCCTCCTAAAATGGCTCTGGAGCATAAGTCATTTTTACACATTTTCTTTTTAATCAGAACATAGGAACTGTGCCTATTTGTAGGGTGCAGTGAGACATTCCTGTAGACAGGTGTTTTTAATGTGCAGATTCGGTAGTTGGGATATCTTCACACATATACTACTTCTTTGTGTTGAGAACATTCCAAGTCTGTTCTACTGTTTTGGTTTGTTTGTGTTAGTTTGTGCCAGTCCTGGGGCTTGAACTCAGGGCCTTGCAGACTCACTTGGTGCTTTTGCTCAAGGCTGGCACTCTACCACTTGAGCTACATCTCTACTTCTTTGGTGGTTAACTGGAGATTAAGAGCCTGACAGACTTCTCTGCCAAAGCTGGCTTTTAACTGTGGTTCTCAGATCTCAGCCTCCTGGAGTGGCTAGAATTACAGGCAAAAGCTACCTGCATCTGTCCTTTAGAAATATTTTGAAATATCTAATTAATTTTCATCCACCATAGTTTTTCTACCATACTACAGAACATTAGAAGTTATTTCTCCTAGATACCCACATCCCTTAGCCAGCGTCTATTTGCCTTTCCTGGGCTCTGATAACCACCATCCTATTCTTCTTCAATATCAATGGTTTTTAGCTTTCACACGTAAGTGGAAACATATAGTATTTGTCTTTCTGCTCCTGATAATTCCTTTTTGGGGGAGAGGAAGGCATGGTCATGGGATTTCGGACTTCAACACAGGGCCTAGGCACTGTGCCTGAGCGTTTTTTTGCTCAAGGGTGTTTTTCTGCCCAGGCTTGCTTCAAACTTCAATCCTTAGATCTCAGCTGCCTCAGGACTACAGGTGTGAGCCACCAGTACCAGGACTCTCTGCTCCTGATATTCATTTAACATAGTGACCACCAGTTCCATCCTTATGTTCTTGCATAAAAGTAATTACACTTTATTAAAAAAAAAACTCTTACCTTTACAAACTTTGCAGCAACTGTGAGACAAAGTGATCTGATGAGATTCTGGGCAATCCAGAGCTGGGCAGCCTGAACTTTCTACCAATTTCATAGTCTGGTCCTGTTAGATAACAGAAAGACAGGCCGGGAATTTATAACTTAATCAAGAAGTTTCTATGCTACTGAAATTTGAGCTCACTCACTCCAGTAGTGACAGTAAATTCCACAGAGCCTTCAAAATAACAAAAGCAGTGCTGGGTGTTTGGACATGACAACATACAACCACATCTACAACTTGCCACCAAATAGCTAGGTGATCCTGTAAATTTTCTGTTAGATTTTTGTTGATGTTGCTGCTTTGTGTCAGTACTGGGTGCTTGAACTGAAGGCCTGAATACTATCCCTTAGCTATTTTGCTCAAGCCTGCCACCATACTAGTTGAGCCACACCTTCACTTCTGGCTTTTTCTGTCCAAACTGGCTTCAAACCGTGACCCTTGGATCTCAAACTCCTCAGGAGCTAGGACTACAGGCATGAGCTGCTGTGGCCTGACAAAATTTCTATTCATTTTATAGCATGTTTGCAAATTGAACATCAACTGTAGCAATGACAGAGCTTTAATTGGATCAATAGCTCAAGCTGGGGGAAAAAGTAAATACAAATTGAGCTTTTTAACATTATGGTATCAAATTTTTCTTATAAAATTCTGCAGTAAAGATTTAATTTTATAAGGAAAATGAAGAGAGGGTTTCAGGATCTCATTAATTAATCTCTAGGGCATTTTCTGGCACTCAAAAGATGTTGTTATCATAAAACATGTTTTGTAGAGAAATCAAACAGAACACCAGGAAATGGAAAGACCTCCATGCTCATGGGTAGGCAGACTCAATATAGTGAAAATGGACATATTGCCAAAAATGTTATACAAATTAAACGCAATCGCCATCAAAGTCCCAGCTACAGTCTTCACTGAAATAGAGAAAATAACCCAAAAATTCATATGGAGCAACAAAAGACCTAGAATAGCCAAAGCAATTCTAGGCAAAAGCAGCAGCGCAGGATCAGACTTCAAGCTTTATTACAGAGCCATCAAAATAAAAACAGCCTGGTACTGGCACAAAAACAGACCCGAAGACCAATGGAATAGGGTAGAAGACCCAGAAAAAAACCACATATTTACAGTCAGCTGAAATTTGACAAAGGAGCCAAAGACATACAGTGGAAAAAACACAGCCTCTTCAACTATTGGTGCTGGGAAAACTGGGCAGGCACATGTAGAAAACTCAAAGTGAACCCTAGCCTATCACCACGCACCAAGATCAACTGAAAATGGATTGAAGACCTCAACATCAGACCTGAACCCTGAAACTACTTAAGGACAGAGTAGGAGGGACACTAGAACTTACAGGCATAGGCAGGAACTTCCTGAATAGAGTCTCAGGAGGACAACAGATTAGAGAGAGACTGGACAAATGGGACTACTACAAAATAGAAAGTTTCTGCACTGCTAAAGACACAGCCACTAAACTAGAGAGACAGCCAACCAATTGGGAAAAGATCTTCACCAGCAATGCAACAGACAAAGGCCTAATATCCATCATCTACAGAGAACTCAAGAAAGTAACCCCTTCCAAACCTTATAAACCAATTATTAAATGAGCAAGGGAGCTAAAGAAAGATTTCACAGAAGAAGAAATAAAAATGGCAAAGAAAAATATGAGGAAATGTTCAAAATCCCTGGCAGTAAAGGAAATGTGAATAAAAACAACCCTGAGGTTGTTAGAATGGCCTATACTCTGAACTCAGGCAACAACAAATGCTGGAGGGGATGTGGGGAAAGAGGAACCCTCATGTACTGCTGGTGGGAGTGTGAACTAGTATAACCACTCCAGACAACAGTATGGAGGTTCCTCAAAAAACTCAGCATAGACATACCCTATGACCCAGCCATACCACTCCTAGGCATCTATCTAGAACAACAGGATCCAGGATACCATAAAGATACCTGCACATCCATGTTTATCACTGCACAATTCACAATAGCCAAGATATGGAAAAAACCCAGATGCCCCACTAAAGATGAATGGATCCAAAAAATGTGGTACCTGTACACAATGGAATACTACACAGTGATTAGAAAGGATAAATTAATGGCATCCATAGGGAAATGGACAGATCTTGAACAAATAATGTTGAGCGAGACAAGCCTAGAACACAGAGAACAAAGGAGCATGGTCTCCCTGATACGTGAATGTTAGGGGGGAAAAGAAAAAAAATAACTAAGCTAAAAAGCAGAGATCATGTCTGTACAACTACAAACATCTTTTCAAATGGCATTTCTACATGTTTTGGCCAGTGACTGTACATCATGTCTCTAAAACCAAACAATTACTAAAAAAACATAAAAATGTCTAGGATAGTCCTAGCAGAGGACCACAATAGCTCAACAGCTATGTACTTATGATTATACAAGATGAGGCTAACCAAAATGAGCTCCAAGATATGGAAATGAGGATTTTATTGTTGTTGTTATCTTTAATGTACTATGTGAATTTCTTATGACTTATCCTCTGTTGTTACTGTATATGATTCTGGTACACTGGGTACTGTATATATGTTTAGCTGAACTAGGGAAGGGGAAGGGAACATCAGAATGGTGAGACAAAGAATAAAGGGTGAACCAATGCAATAGCGATACTCATGAGACAATATGTTGGAAAGGAACTGTACAACTAGCAGGCTGGGAGGGAGGGAATGTGAGAGAAAAACGAGGGAGGGTGTAAGAAGTATGACAAGAAATGTACTCACTACCTTATTATGTAACTGTAATCCCTCTGTACATCACCTTGACAATAAAATTAAATTTAAATTTAAAAAAATCAAACATCTTTTGTGACTGTATTTTTTGGAGGATAGTGTTGGGTTTTGAACTCAGGACCTTGTGCTCACTAGGCGGGTGCTCCAAAGTTGGGCTATGTTTCCAGTCCTTTTTTGTGCTGGTTATTTTGAGATAGGGTATAGCTTCCTGCCCAGTCACACAGCTGGACATCAATCCACCTATTTAAGCTTCCTGTCAAACTAAAATAGCAGGTACATGCCACCAGTACCCACCTATGGGTTGACAGTAAGTTTCGCGAATGTTTCTGCCACAATTAGTCTTTAGCTGTAAGCTTCCCATCTCAATTTCCAAGAAGCAAGGATTATAGGGAGGAGCCACTGGCACCCTGCTAAACATTTCTTAAATAAACCAATGGAAAATGATAGTTCTAGCAATCAAATAAGTGAAATCCTTTCAAAAGAGAAACCAAGATAGCAATCACTTTTCTGGTGACTGCAGGAGTCCTGTGCTAGAAGCGAACATCCTGCCTTCTACACGGCTACCTTAGCGTGCTTAGCAAAGAGACAAAGGTGCACATTTTCTCTCATATATAGAAGTATGTCCACCTTATAAATACATATGTAAACATACACAGAGTAGTGTGCACATGTGCACAAATGCATTAACTAGCATATGGTATACACAGAGGAGGATTGCAGTAGTTTAACGCCTTCGAACAACTAATTTACAATTTAATGAAATGAATACCAGGAAGATGGAACATGCTTTGTTAAGAAGGTGGTGAGGGGCAAGGGTAGGACCAGATGAATGAAAAGAGTAACGATAGGCAAATATAGTCATAATTCAATGCGCACATGTAAAAACAGAACCAAGTAATGTGAGGGAAGGGTGGGGTTGGGAGAGTTGGGGGAGAATGAGGGACGGGTAACATGGGTCAAGATGCATTGTACTCATAAACCAGAATGTGGAATTGAATTCCCTCTATATAACTAAGGATAAATAAATGAATACATAAAATAGAAGAGAACAAAAGGAAAAGAAAAGAAAGAAAAAGAAGAAAACAAAGAGCATAATCAACTGGAGTGAAATGAAACAACAGAAGTTTTCAATGTCGAGAATTTTGGAGAAACTAAAAAAGCTTCCATGAGCTTTGCTCTCCTGTGGCTCATCAACACTGACAAAACACAAACTTCTGAAGACGAAGTGTGGCAAGAAAACGGAAAATAGTTCATGGATACACTTTTTTATGGATTCACATTGAAATGATGATGGATGCTCTAAATGTACGGTTTAAATCTCAAAAACAGCCTGACAAACTTGTGTTTGTAGCTGGTATCACATTTCTATAGGGCGGCCCAGACATCTATTTACATAAATAAAAGGAAGCCTCTTTCTAATATTAACTGAACTACTGTGGTGTTGCCTATATTTAGAAACTTCTAAATAAATTAACTTGTTATCAAATCATTTTATAGAACACCTAAAATCAATTATCCTAGTAAGTTTCTAACACACATACAAACATACACACACACACTGAAGTAAACAGACTTCAAATTTACCCTCAACATTTTTTAATTTAGAGTTTTATTTCAAAGTTAGAAACTACCATTAGAAACCAGCTACACATTTCCTCCTTTCCTTTTTGTCATTTTGGATTTACTAGATCTCACACTAAGTCTTCCAGATCTTTCCATCTATGCTTTGACTTACTCCATTAGAAACAGCTCTGGTGTAAGGATGTACACAGAGAAAATCCCATCTTTAAATTCATTGTAAGTTCACTATGCCTGAGTTCTCTTTAAGATAAGAGAAAAGCAGATTTAAACCAAAAAAAAAAAAAGAATATCAGAGGAAAGCAGATTTAAAACCAAAGGAAGCAGCTGGAGTATTCTGTAAAGAGCACTTTATATACTTCCATTTTCTAGAGCTCCCATGCTCTAGAAAATGAAACCTGATTCTTAACATTTCCTCCTTCATGTCCTAATGTTTTTCCAAAGTGAGATGCATAAAATTGATCTTTTCTTTTGAGCCACAACACCACTTCCTGTTTTCTGGTGGTTAAGTAGAGATAAGAGTCTCACAGACTTTCCTGCCCCAGCTGGCTTTTGAACTGTGATCCTCAGATCTCAGTCTCCTGAATAGGATTATAGATAGGCACACTGCTAAAATTGAACTTTTTAAGGTTCAATTTATCCTAGTAAAATTCTTATGGTTTTCCTTTCCCTAATTCTTACTAATTGTATAAATGTTCATGGTTTACTGGTAGTACATTCAGTGTAAATCAAGTATTTTATTTTTTTACTTAATCTCTACACCCCTAAATCATTCCTTAGTCCATACACATGGTGCATTTAATGAGGAAGAAAATTTGATGGGTACCTGTGGCTCACGCCTGTCATCCTAGCTATTCAGGAGGCTGAGATCTGAAGAGCACAGTTCAAAGCCAGCCCTGTTAGGAAAGTCAGTGAGACTCTTATTTCCAATTAATCACAGAAAAAGCCAGAAGTGGCACTGTGGCTCAAGTGGTAGAGTGTTAGCCTTGACCAGAAGGAGCTCAAGGAGAGCACCCAAGCCCCAGGATTGGCATACACACACACACACACACACACACACACACACACACACACACACAAATTGGAGATATAATATAAATGCAACCCTTATATCAGATACTTTCTATGTAGATCATTTCCTTCCAATAGAATATGGCTTGACATACAACAGTCAAAAAACACAGTACTATGCTTTATAAAAGTCCAATGTGAAGCCAGTGACTTGTGTCTGTAAAGTTATTTATTCAGGAGTCTGAAATCTGAAGATTACAGTTTGAATCCAGCCAGCAGAAAAGTCTATGAGATTCTTATCTCCAGCTAACCACCAAGCCAAAGATTAATGTATGGCTCAAGTGGTAGAATATGCCAACAGTGAGTAGAAAATGCCCCAGTACTGGATTTTTACACACACACACACCTATATAAGGAACATTGTAAAACATACTTAAGTTTTTTAAGTAGTAGGTCAAGGAACAGACCAGTACAAAAGAAATACACACAGCTGGGCGCGGCCTGTCATTCTAGCTGTCATTCTAGGCCTGTCATTCTAGCTATTTGGAAGGTGGAAGTCAGGGGAAGGTGGTTTCAAGCTAGGCCAGGCATAAGAAAGTGTGTGAGACTCCCTTGCACCCAATGACTGGACACAGGGACTCATGCCTAGAATCCCTAGCAACACAGGAAAGCACAAATAGGGGGCTCACAGGCAGGCCAGCCAGGGCATAAAATGAGAACCGTTAAGAAAGTCAGTACTAGAGGCTAGAGTCCACAGATGTGGTTCTAGTGACTCCTTTGTAAGCACAAAGCCTTGAGTTCAATCTCCAGTGACACCAACAACAAAAAATACATACTTCAAGAGAGCATTGGAAGTAAATAGTTAAAAAAAATTCCTCCTTTCATCTAAAATACTCCTGAAAGGTGGTTAAAAAGTCATTATCAGGGCTGGGAACATGGCCTAGTGGTAGAGTGCTTGCCTTGCATTCATGAAGCCCTGGGTTCGATTCCTCAGCACCACATATATAGAAAAAGTCAGAAGTGGCGCTGTGGCTCAAGTGGTAGAGTGCTAGCCTTGAGCAAAAAGAAGCCAGGGACAGTGCTCAGGCCCTGAGTTCAAGCCCCAGGACTGGCAAAAACAAAACAAGTCAAAAAAAAAGTCACAATCAATTTCATTCTCATACAACAGTTAACCTGCAGCAGGTAGCTTATGAATTGAACTGAGTTATATTTATCATCAGGGTCAAAATTGTAAGAAACGAGCAGAATGCAACTCTTCCAACTTTTTTCTCATAATAGAACTAACAGGGAGCCAAGTAGAATCTGGAAAATAGAAGGCAATTTGGGCAAACCTTAATTTGAATTTGTTGTAAAATTATTTATAACCATTAACCTAGAGGTTTGAAAAGACTTTTTTTACAGTTGATTATAATTGGAATTTTGTGTTTTCCCCTTGTAAGGGTAAGCTCTTAAAGGAACACTTACCATGTTTATATAATTGAAACAATTCCGAAAGACTTATGACTAGGCTGCTTACCTTGCACTCATATAGCACACACACTCCGGAAGAGGAGTAGACAGTATTTCGTTCTCCTTCAAAGTAGGTTCGTCCTTGAAACTGGCATATGGCTTTGGAGAAAAAAACACATACATATATTGATATTTTATTAGGAAAACAACTAAGAAGCTGCCAGATCATTTCATCACAGTATTTCACCAGTTCCTACACCTTCTTCAAAGTGTTCCCTAACTCTAAACATGAATTTAATCAACTTATAAGGTACACATAAATATATACTTAGCTTCTGGCAAGTTAAGTTTAGATAATGAAATGAGGTATAAGAGGGAGAGGGAGTTCTGACTTGCACTACATTGAAAGTCAAAATAAGACTCTGAAAAGGAGTGTTGAAAACTCACTCACAGCCAGTGACCTGTCTGGTAGATAGGTCTACCTGAGGTACATGAAGTAGGTGTCTTAATACTAGAAGCACGGTATTATACAAGCTCAGTTTTCTATACTATTAGAAAACCTAAAAACAGAAACTTAAGACAAAAGCTACTTTAATCAGCATGTACTTGGAGGCTTGACATTCTTACAGTTCAGTATAATTTTATTTATATGTGAATTGGGAGTATCGATTTAAAATGGTGTTAGGGGCTAGGAAAATGACTTAGTGGTAAAGTGTTTGCCTAGCATGCATGAAGCCCTGGGTTCACTTCCTCATTAACACATAAACAAAAAATAAATAAAAGAAATGAAATGAAAAGGAAAAAATTACTTTTAAAAATGAGCAACTAAAATAAAATGAATTTAATCTGGGCCTACCTCATTTCTATTCCAAATTCATAAGAATTTAAGGTATGGTTCAGAAACAAGGAATGCCATGTTTTAATTATTTAAGGGGCATAGAGTATCAAATAGTTGTTTTTGGAATCTTGCAAGAATATTTACAATTGATGCATTTAGCCAAAAGAAATTACTCGCTGGGCTGGGGATATGGCCTAGTGGCTAGAGTGCCTGCCTTGTATTCATGAGGCCCTGGGTTCAATTCCCCAGCACCACATATACAGAAAATGGCCAGAAGTGGCGCTGTGGCTCAAGTGGCAGAGTGTTAGCCTTGAGCAAAAAGAAGCCAGGGACAGTGCTCAGGCCCTGAGTCCAAGCCCCAGGACTGGCCAAAAAAAAAAAAAAAAAAAGGAAAGAAATTACTCGCTTTTTTTTTTTTTGAGATGAGTATTTCACACTACCCCTGTTGACTCAGAGATGGGTTCTCCTTCATACTAACACAGACTTGTATCAGGGTCCTCCTTTGCCTTCATCCCCTTCTAAGTCTAAACCACCTTACGCTTTTATAATTTTGCACCATTTTGCTTAGTAAGTGCACCCCTGGTATAAAAGTCTTACTTCTCCGTATCACCTAGACCTACCCCATGATAATTACTCCAGTGGGACTAATGTGCTTACTAAACTCAACTTCTTATGTCGGCCACATAGATTCTACAAGGTGAATGTGCACATTACCTTCTAATTCCTTTGTTAAAAATATTACAACAAATTCATCTTCAGAATTGTATTTCCCCATTATCTTTATTTTTTATTTTTTTTGCCAGTCCTGGGGCTTGGACTCAGGGCCTGAGCACTGTCCCTGGCTTCTCTTTGCTCAAGGCTAGCACTCTGCCACTTGAGCCACAGCACCACTTCTGGCCATTTTCTATATATGTGGTGCTGGGGAATCGAACCCAGGGCTTCATGTATATGAATCAAGCACTCTTGCCACTAGGCCATATTCCCAGCCCCTCCCCATTATCTTTAAAAGTTTCAACATGCCAATTACTGGTAGCACAGAAATTAGACGCATTAGTACTAATTTTGACAAACTATTGTATAAATATTAATGTTCAAAGCATAATCCAACTTTGGTCTTCATTGGAAAAATTAGCCAATTATTTAAAGCTGCATTTTAAACAATGGAAGCCAAGCACATTTTTTTAAAAGCCATCCTTCAACTGATCTCCTTACTCAGCTTTTATTAGCAAGTTTGACTCCATAATATATATCTGCCAGCAAGTTGATTACAAAGTTTTAGGAGCTTGCTGGAAAAGAATATAACTTACTTGCATACATCATATTACTGAGAGGCTGGCTGAAACTTGCCCGCTCATGAATATTCCAAATGAAGCCACAGCTATGTCAGTTGCGCACTATCCATCATATTGTGAATTAAAATAACACATGCATTAACTTAATGAACCAGATTGATTGCAAACTCTATCTCTTCAATGTGTAATTTAGAGTGTGCTTTTTTTTCTCCTTACGAAACCTTGTACATTCAAAATACCAAGAGCTGACATACTGCATGTTTAATTACACTTCGTAAGTATTACATTTTTATAAAATAAGAAGAAGAAGAAATGAAACTTTTCTCACTTCTTTCAGCACCTGCCATTCAAGGTCTCTGTGCCTATTATATGACTTGAAGATGGAAGCTTACTCAAGTACAAGAAACAAATGAACCTTGAAGCTCCCAGTCTTGCTTACTCAAAGGGGAAAGGAAACATGGTGACATCACAAGGGCAACTTCTCCTTATACAAAATTGTATAATTTAATAGTCATGTAGAGGAGATAGACCTTCTGTTCTAACCTCTTAATTCAAAAGACTTCAACAGGCAACTTGTGGAACAACACGGTGCCAAATAGAGCTTGGCAGGGAAGAAGAAGATGCAGAAATGAATGACAGCAAAATTGCTTGGCTCTTTTCTCAAGCAATGAGCATGGCTTTGGGGGAACCCAAAGTCAGTATGTTTTATCTCCTATCTTCTTGATCATTTGCTGGGACTTTCATAATTTCACGATTCATATGAAATATTTAGGAATGCTAGTGAGATATATTTTCCTGGAAAATGTGAAGAAATTTAAAAAGCTATATATACCAATTCCAGGAAACACTGCACTAAGCAATGAAAATACTGTTAGAATGGCTGAGTGACCTTCAAAGAAAAATCTAGTAACAGCAATATATTTCATTTTTAAAATGTCCTAAAAGCAAACAAAAAAAAAATGTCCTGAGCGCCTCCTACATGCCAAATGCTCTGCAAGATATCCACATCCAAAACTGATGTGTCCCCACTATTTGATACATTTTACGCCCCACTAACTACAATAGAGACCAAACTAAAATTCTATCATTAATTCGTCAGTTGTAGGAAAATAAAGGAGGCTTAATGGTGAGTTTCTGCATGCAGAGTGACAGCTGGATAAAACTTAAGATACCAAAGAAGCGAGAGCTGGCTGAAGACCCAGACTCTAGGAATAGCCTTCACACCTTTCGGTGACAGGAGGCAGCCCACTGCCCAAGGCAGTCCACTGTCCACTCAAGCCCACTGCAGTTTCACAGGAGATGGTGCCCAAGGCAGAGCTGTAGTGGATGGTACAGCTACAGCCAGAACAGCAGGCTGGTACAGAGGAACAAGCCAGACAACAGGGCCTGCTCCTTTTTCCCACCTTCCAATTTCCTGGCCAGTGACTCCCACTACAAAACCTACACAGAGCTAGCTGTCGAGAAAACCAAGGTGGCCAGGCATTGGGGGATCACACCTGCCATCCCAGCTACTCAGGAGGCTTCCCACTGTAGCTGGGATGACAGTCATTTTTTTCTGATGTCACTCATCTTTATTTGTTGAGATGGGGTCTCATGAATGTTTTTGCCCAGTCTATTCTGGAACTGTGATTCTCCCACTTCCACTCCTACAAAACTAAAACCATAGGTAGGAGACTGCTGGCCAATGAAAAGGAACATTTAAAAAATATGACTGTACTTTAAGGAAACTCCCAGTTTATCAAAATAAGGCTTATGGGTAGCCACCAGAGGGAAAATGGGGAAATTGAGGTATAGTAAGGGCAAGTGTCTCAACAGAGGAGGGAAAGCAGGTCAGTCTATGCTCTGATGTTTACAAAGGTCTGCTGTGCAGGCATCAAGGGCAAAGCCTCAGAGAGGAGAGCAAGCACTGTGGCTACCTCAATGGCTGCAGGGCCATCCTTGATTCCCTGACTGGAAGCCATCTGCCTGCTTCCTTCTCTGGAGTATAAGTTCAAAAATGACTTCATCAACAAAGCAGGGATGGAAAGACTGCTTCTGCATTGCATCCACATGTTCAAAATCTCCAAATTTTGTTGTGTGTTCCAGCATGTGCATGTGAGTGCATATGTGTATAGGACTAAGTCTCTGTGTTTATGTGTGTGTGTGCAGTATGTATTTGTGTGCATGTACAACATAAGCTTCCTTATGACAATTCTGGATTCATATGTTTCAACTCACCAATTTCAAGCGGAACTGTCAATTAGGCCCTATTTTTGCAAATCTATGTGGAATGCATGAGCTTCGTATATTGTAGTATCATCATACAGGCTGTTTTCTGATTGACTAAGTCTAGAGGACTAGACCTCTGTGAATCAGACTGGTTTACCACAGCACTGCAGCTCCTCTTAACCAATGTGACTTGTGCAATAACAGTAACTCTCAGGGGTCCTGGTGTTTGTAAACTGTGGGGCTGCCATTCAAGTCATTGTCTATGTAAACACTGTCACCCAGAACTTCCTAGAAAGCACACACCTTGTTCAGGCATGAGGTGAGAGCACTGATAATAGAAGGAACGGTAAGAGAATGAGGTGAACTCTACCCTATACGTTCTACCAGGTTTACAGTATACTTCACAAGGTACATGGGTTGAAGTACCATAACTAGGAGAGAATCTGCAAAGCAATGAATAAGAATTACCTTCATGTTACCCTCCCCATTTTTTTTTGTCAGTTGTGGGGCTTGAACTCTAGGCATAGACGTGGTCTCTGAGCTCTTCAGCTCAAGGCTATTACTCTACCACCAGCGCCTGGCTTGTTGTCCCATTTTTATAATGTCAATATAATTGACAGAAGATAGAAAAAGAAATGGTAAGGATGCCAATTTCATAGTCATCACTTGCTAAAAAGTGAAGAGTACCTCATAACAGATTCAGAAACCAATTAAGTGAAAGAAGCCAGTAAAACAGAACATTCTAAATGACAAGATGGAATCCTGATTTACTGGTCATTAATGCCGAGCCAGCAGCTTCAATTTCCTCTAATGAGATTCATATCAACTTCTGCAAACTTTCATTTTTTCATAGAAAAAAATCACCCAAGTCCATCAAATATATATGTAATATACATATACACACATATATACACATATATACATATATACACATATATGTGAATCTATAAGTAAGAGGCTATGTCACTTTTTATTTAAAATTGTATTATATATTTAGCTTCCCCTTTCTATTACTACATTAAAAATATCATGTACAGCCAGGCACTGGTGGTTCATACCTGCAATCCTAGCTACTCAAGAGGCAAAGATCTGAAGATCCTAGCCCAAAGCCAGCCCAGGCAGGAAAGTACAAGAGGCTCTTATCAGGGCTGGGAATATGGCTTAGGGGCAAGAGTGCTTGCCTCCTATACCTGAATCCCTGGGTTCTATTCCTCAGCACCATATATATAGAAAATGGCCAGAAGTGGCTCAAGTGGCAGAGTAGCTAGCCTTGAATAAAAAGAAGCCAGGGACAGTGCTCAGACCCTGAGTCCAAGGCCCAGGACTGGGAAAAAAAAAAGAGGCTCTTACCTCCAATTAACCACCAGAAAACCAGAAGTGGTGCTATGGCTCAAAGTGGTAGAGTGCTAGCCTTGAGCTCAGGGACAGAGCCCAGGCCCAAAGTTCAAGCCCCATGACCACCACCACCAACAATGAATGTTAAAAACATCTACTTTAAATTTCACAATTGATATCAATATGTGTAAATCGTGATCTGCTATAAAACCAAAAGTTATAGGTATCAAAAAGAAAACCGTTTAGACACACCAATGGCTTATTCCTATAATCCTAGCTACCTAGAATTTGTGAGGATTGTTCAAAGCCAGCTCAAGAAGGAAAGTCCATGAGACTCATCTCCAATTAACAACCAAACTTCCAAAAGTAGACGTGTTGCTCAAGCAGTAGTGGACTAGCCAAGAGTGAAAAAGCTAAGGAGCAGGGCTCAAGCTCTGAGATTAAAACCCTAGTACTGGTACACTCACACACACAACACACCACACACACACACACACACACACACACACACACACACACATACACACCAGCAAAATTCACCAATGATAAGGTTTCTGATATCTTGAGTTTATTAAGTTTTTTGTTAACAGCAGAGTATTATGTGATGGTTTCTTTGTGTTTGTGTGTGTGTTATATGTATACACTGGATCTTGAACTCAAGGCCTGGCACTTGCACTCTCGCTTGGCTCCTTTTTAAAAAAGAAATTATCTTTAAGTAGTTTTACAAAGGAATTTCAATTTAACAAAGCCATTTATGAATGCAATGCATTTTGATCAATGTCACCCATTTGAGCTGGCACTCTGACACTTCAGCCCCATGTCCCCTTCTAGCATTTTGCTAGTTAACTGGAGGTAAGCCTTCACTCTCCTGAGTAGCTAGAATTGTAGATGTGAGCCAACATGGTTATGACATGGTTCTGAAATCTTTATTTCCTTTTGAAGAGTTTTTTTTTTAATCCCAAGGATGGCAGTAGTTATTTCATTTTGAAGCAAAGATCATTATTTCTTAGTGGTACACAAATGGAATTTTCTTACACAACTGTAAGAAAATATTTCACTTATAACTAATACAAATTAATCACTGTCCTCTTTAATGTCAATGCTCTATTACAGATTTTCCTTTTCTTTCTCTCCAGTTAACTATAAAGCCTTTTATAAGCCTTTCCTACCTGAAGACAAGACAGTGTCTTATTTATTTTTCATCTTATTCCATACCTAGATTTCCCTGCTTAATGAGCACTCAAGGTTGGTCTAAACAGTTTGGTAAATTCTCTCCCAGATTCCTGTTGGGTGGAAAAAGAAAGAAGGATGAAAATAAGCAAATAGAACCTCTCTAAATCTCACTGTCCTCTGTGTATTTGGTCTCAATTTTTGTATTTTGCATCTTAATTAAAAAAACCCTTAATTATAAAAGGTTCTACAAAACTGACTCTCATAAATTCTGCCCTTTCCTACCATCAAAACAACCCAAACAGGAGCACATTGGCTATCAGTGAGTGAAAAAGTAGCTGGCCTGTGTCCTCATAGTAACTTACTGACATGGTCAATGAGATGACAGAACATTTGAATCCTTCCCTTTTTTTCTCTGTAACGCCAATTTTTATGAGCCAATACTTTTAAAGCGAACAGAAGTTCTGAGTACTTAAATAATGTACAAGTTCATTAATTATACATGATTGCTCCCTTTAACTAAATCTCATTAATTGTTTGGGAGTTTAGTTGTTTGCAAAACTAATATTAGAGCTTAGGAATGGAGATGAGGAGAGACGTGTGCAGCCCTCCCTTCCACACACCCTTGGGTTTCCAAAGGATTGAAGAGAACCGCTACTAGGAGGCTGAAATTTAGGTCAGTAGCCTATTCTTCCAAAAAGGGAACTGGCCTTGAAAGAAAAAAAAAAAAGTACCATAAATCTAGCAGCAGTGAGAGGTTAGGAAGTAAAGCTGGATAAAAATAACTTCCAGAATAGAACAAGAAGGAAAATTCAAATATCCTGTCCAGATTGACCTTCAAGTTATAAAGCCCAGCCACTGAGAAAACAAGCATTCAGCATTTACAGGCCGTCAGCAATGGTGTGGATTCTAAGTAGTGACCCATTTAAATCATAACCTAAAATGCATTGTGAGACCCTTTCTATTTAGCTACTTTTCCATCGTTGGTCCCGTTCTTAACCGTGGCTTTTATAGTATATCATAGAATGTTCAACAAAAAATGCAGCTGGTTGTCTGTGGCTTACACCTATAATCCTAGCTATTCAAGAGGCTGAGATCTAAGGACTGTGGTTCAAAGCCAACCTAGGCAGGAAAGTCCATGACACTCTTCTCTCGGATTAACCACCAAAAAATACGAAGTGGATCTGCATTTTAAGTAGTAGAGCACCAACCTTGCATTTAGATCAATTGTGTGTATGCTGGGGTTGAATTCAGAATTTCCTGCTTTCACCTTGCTTTCTTGAGTTCACTACTGCTGTTCTACCATGTGAAACACACCTCCCTCCAGTCCAACACTTTGATGTTTATTTTGGAGATAGCGTCTTCAGTTTCAGACTCAGCTTGTTTTAAAGCTCAATCCTTCAGGTCTCAACCTCTTGAGAAGTATGACTCAGTTTACATTAGTATCTAAATAAAGTTTGAGTTGATTTATTTTATAAGGTGAGAGATGGGAATCTAATTTCATTCATTTACAAATTAAAATGCATTTTCCAAATGCCACTTGTTAGACACTGCCTTTTCTCCAACCTATACATGTGTATCTGTATCTGTATCTTTGTCATCTTCATGAAGAATGTGTACCAAGAGCTGGCTGGATTTCCAGGATGTCTATTCCATTACTTTTATGTCAGTACTCAGCTATGTTGGATCCAACTCTTCAGCTGTAGGCCTTGAGGCCAGATACTATGTTGCTTTCAGTTTTATCCTTTAACTCAAGACTGCTTTTGCTATTGAAGGCATTCCCTACTGGTATAGGAAGTTCAGAGTTTCTCCTTCCGTTTAGAATACCATTTATACAGTGATGTGGAGTTCACCAAATCTGTAAATGCCTTTTGATAATATGGGCAATTTAAGCAATATTAATTTTTTCAATCTGTAAATATAGATGATCTTTCCTTTATTTTGTTTCTTCAGTGTTTTTCATCAGTGATTGGCAATTTTCAGTGTAGAACTCATTCATTTCCTTGGTTTGTTGATTCCTAAGTATTTTGGTTGTGGCACCCTTGGGGAATGTGGTAACTTTGATGATTTTTGAATACTGGTTGCTTTTCTGTTGTTACTTTTAGGTAAACTTAGGTCTTAGGCCTGCTGGGCAGGCACTCTGCCACTTGAGCCAGGCCTTCAGCCCTGCTTTTTACTGGAATTTTTTTAATAATTATTTATTGTCAAAGTGATGTACAGAGGGGTTATAGTTTCATACGTAAGGCAGTGGGTACCTTTCTTGTACAATTTGTTACATCCTCCCTCATGTCCCCCAATCTGATCTCCCCCTTCCCCACTCCCCCCATGACTTGTTCGGTTGGTTTACACCAAATGGTTTTGTAAGTATTATTTGTGGAGTGCTGGACTTGGCCTAGACTTTTGATCATCCAAATTTCAGCCTCTTGAGTTGCTCGGATTACAGGCATGAGCTGTTGGCACCTGGCTACTATATTTTTTTTGCTTTTGGGGACTTTTTTCCTGTCACTTTGTTGAATTCACCTATTAGTTCTAAAGCCTCTTGTGTAGTATTAGGTTTTTCTACATATGGAATCATATCATGCTCAAAAAGGAGTAGTTTTAATTCTTCCCTTCCTACTTGGATGCCATTCCTTTCTTTCTTTCTCTTGTTTAATTCCCCCAGCTAAGATTTCTTTGTTTTTAAGTCTAAGGGATTCTTATATATCATTTTATTTATTTACTTATTTATTTTTGGGTGTTGGGGATCAAACCCAGGACATTACATTTGCTCGGCAAGTGCTTTGCCACTGAGCTACATTCCAGCCCTCCTGGCTAAGATTTCTAGTGTAATGTTAAATTACCATGGTAGGAAGGCACACACTTGCCTCCTTCTAGATCTTAGAGGAAAACTCTTCCAGTTTATTCAATATGCTGTTAGCTTTGGGTTTGTCATATATAGTGTTTATTATGTTGAGATACATGCCTTCTATACCTAATTTGTTCAGATGTTTTATCATGAAATGCTACTGGATTTGATCAAATGCTTTTTCTGAGTCTGTTGAGATGCTCATATAATTTCTATCATTCTGTTCATATAAGGCATGATGATTATTTATCTATGTAAAAGCAGCTACACACCCCAGGAACAAATTCCAGTTGATCACAGTGAATTAACTTTTTTTTTTTTTTTTTTTTTTTGGCCAGTCCTGGGCCTTGGACTCAGGGCCTGAGCACTGTCCCTGGCCTCCTCCCGCTCAAGGCTAGCACTCTGCCACCCGAGCCACAGCGCCGCTTCTGGCCGTTTTCTGTATATGTGGTGCTGGGGAATCGAACCTAGGGCCTCGTGTATCCGAGGCAGGCACTCTTGCCACTAGGCTATATCCCCAGCCCCAATGAATTAACTTTTTGATATGTTGTTAAATTCAGTGTGATAGGTTTCTGTTGAGAACTTTTTTCTACCCAACAAGAATATTGGTCTACAGTTTCTCTTTTGTTGATGTATCCTTGTCTGGTTTTGATATAAGGGTGTCACTGGTCTCTTAGAAACTGTTTGAAGGACTTTCTTTCCTTTTATATTTTTGAAATAGTTTGAAAATAAATAGTGTCAGTTCTTAAAATGTTTGGTAGAATTCACTAGTAAAGCTACCTGGTCCTGGATTGTTCTTTGTTTTGGGAGACTTCTTTATTACAGATTCAGTCTTACTACTTTGTATTGGTCTGTTTGGGTATTCTGGGTCTTCATGATTCTATTATGATTGATAATATTTTAAACATATTTCTTTGGTGTGGAGTCATCAATTGTACTCCACTGTAAACCTAAAATGTACAAATTAAACTTAAAATGTGTAAGCAGTGGTACTCCCTAGACACTATGATGAAAATGAACTATATGACTTTGTGGGTGGAGAAGGGAGGGAAAAACTGGGAGAGAGAGAGAAGAAAGAGGTGACATTGTCCAAAAAGAAATGTACTCTTTGCTGACATGTAACTGTAACCCCTCTTTGCCTTTGTAATAATAATAATAAAAGAATTTCAAAAGTAAATAAAATTAAAAGAAAAGGTGTTACCTAAAATCTCTAGCAAAAGTTGTTTTGGTTTTTAAATGAAATTAGCTAGGTAATTACCAAGTAAATCTGAGAGGAGATCTTCCTAATTATTTTTGCCATAATATTTTGTAGGGTTTTTTTTCTTACTGAATTTAAGAGTATTTTTTTTAAGCTGATTAACTTCCCAAATCATTCAACTATGTATATGCTGACATTAGGGTTTGAACTAAGGGCCTAGGTGCTGCCCATTAGCTTTTTTTGTTTTGAGTCACACATACATTTCTGGATTTTTTTTTTTTTTTTGGTAGTTAACTGCAGATTCAAACCATGATCCTCAGATCTCGGCCTCCTGAGTAGCTAGGATGACAGGTATGAGCTATCTGTACTTGGAAGCTACAAGTATTTTTTTAAACCGAGCCAGCAGGGATCATAGAAGAATGTTTCTCAAATAACCTAGAGATCTTATTTTCATGCAAATACAGATGCAGTACATGTGAGTTGGGACCTAAGATTCTGCATGTATAACTGATTAGGAGACGCGGATGCCACTGTGTCCGTGATTACACTTTCAGCAGCAATGATTACACAGTCCACATGCTTCGTAGACTACTGATTACCAAGCATACTTTAACATAAAACTGCACACAGGGAGACTGTCAAATATATATGTAAATAGAATCCAGACCAATTCAATCAGTCTCTAGGGGAAAAAGCCCTTGGGAGCACAAAGGTGAGGCTCATATGTGACCAGTGTTAAGGACCATAGAAAGCAGGACAATCCATCCAGTCAATGCAGAAACATATTACTCTAAATCTCAACCCCAGAGACCACCATTGGTTATTAGAAAAACCAAAAGAAAATTATTCCAGAAGATTGTGAATTTCAAAACTATTTTTGTTTATAATTCAACAAGGAAGGAGTAACAAAGGGCTAGGGAATGGCTGACATGGTAGAATGCTTGCCTAGAAAGCATGAAGCCTTGAGTTCAAACACCAGAAACACACACACACACACACACACACACAGAGAGAGAGAAGAGAGAGAGAGAGAGAAAGAGAGAGAGAGAGAGGATAGTAGCCGAAGTAGAAACAGGTAGTGTGAAAGATCAAAAAAGGAAGAAAGAAAGGACAGTAAGACAGAGAAGAAGAAAAGGAGGAGAGAAGATATACAAGGCAGAGAGAAAGAGAGGCAGACAGAAATATGCATATAGAAACTGTACAACTTGATAGAGAACCTCTGAACTTGTAATTTGGGACAAAATATTTTCTGGACCAATTTACTCTTATTTTTCTTCAAAAAGCTTTTCTCTTTGAGAAAACTTTTAGACAATTCTTCTACATGGACAATTCTTCTACATGGAACACTGAGGTTAAAATTTTGACCTTTTGTTAAATCCAGAAATTAAGAATTTGAACCACCCTCTAAATGAAGGCTAGCTAGTGCTCTTATCACTTGAGCCACAGCTCCACTTCTGGCTTTTTGCTGATTAACTGGAGATAAGACTCATGGATTTTCCTGCCTGGCCTGGCTTTGAACCCTGTCCTTAGTTCTCAGCCTCCTGACTTGCTAGGATTATAGTGCTATGCCCAACAAAACTTTTATTATAACTAAGTCAATCTGCTAGCCTTTTTATCATCACTATATGTATAATGTGGCTCAAAAGGGGACCATATTAAAAGAGCACTCAAACAGAGCACTCTTGGCTTACTGAGTGGGATTGGAAGCCACCAGGCAACTTTGGCTGGCACAAAGCAAATTCTTTCATCGTGGACAATATAAGTGCTTTGAAAAGATCTATCTATTTACCAAATTAAAACAGTCAGAATTTAAGGTCAAGTTTCCAAATGAAATATCCAAGCTATAAAATCAAATACCAAGAAAGGAATATTAAAGTCTACCCTTTTATCCAGCAATACCACTCTTGGGGGCAATTATCCATAAGATTACAAGCTAAGACACAGAAACAACACTTCCATACCGATGTTTATGCTGTGCTACCCCCCCCCCCAGCCAAGGGACAGAAACAGCCTAGATGCCCTACTATGGATGAACAGATCAAGAAAATGTGAGATAAACACATATATATGATATATATCATATATGCATATAGATGTGTATACATGTAATGTGTATATTCATATACCGATATATGTACATATATAGATAATATATGTTATATGTGTAGATATGTTGTCCAATGGAACTTTACTCATCTGTCAGAAAGAGTATTTGTGATGTCAGGCAAAGAAATGAACAAACCTGGAAAAATTACATTAACTGAAGTAAGTCAGGCTCGGGGAGATAAAGATCACCAGTTTTCTCTCATATGTGGAAGTTAGATCGTGTGTATGTGTGTGTGTGTGTGTGTCTGTGTGTCTGTGTGTCTGTGTATGTTCATATATATAAAGAGGATGGCAGATGAATGGCAAGAAGGTAATGCAGTCATAATATTTAATGTGCATATGTGAAAGAGAACCAGATAGATTGGGGGGATGGGTGACGGTGGGAAAGATGGGGGAGAATGATGAAAGATGTGACATTGATTAAGATGCATTATACTCATAAACTGACATGACTGCTTAAAGATAATTAAAAAATTAAAAAGGAGAAAGGAAAGAGACCTAAACAACAATTAAAGACCACATTACTCCACTCTATGTGAGTTTTATTGTGAGTAAATGTATATATACTCATAAATCATTTAAAAACTATCAAAGGCAAAATGGCTCTGATAAAGGTAGCATTATAGATACTTTATTATCACTCTTGCCAAATTAACTTTCCATGATGAACGCAGCCCCTTCCACAATATGTTTCTAAAGGGGTGTCTGGTATATTGTTAGGATAGACCCGGATTTGAGGCTAAGATTGGCAGGCAGTGGGCCTCTTCAAGACACTACTTCCTTCTGCTCAGACTCTCCCGATCGATTTAGAAGAGGGCAAACTGTAAAAGGAACTTCACTGGTGAGTGTCAGCCAGCAGAAGCTACTCTGTAAGGGTGAGGGGACCCTAAAGTATTAGCAGCTCCTTTAAAAATTATTACACATACATGCTGTATTTTTCAATGTTATTTTCATCCATGTCTTTTACGTTTATATCCTTTCTCTGGAGTATGCTCACATACTGAAGAAAGAAGGTATATTTTTGTCACTGCCTTATTATCTTTTCCCTGATTCCTTTTTTTTTTTTTTTGTGCCAGTCCTGGGGCTTGACCTCAGGGCCTGAACACTGTCTCTGGCTTCTTTTTGCTCAAGGCTAGCACTCTACCTTATGAGCCACAGCGCCACTTCTGGCTTTTTCTGTGTAGGTGGTGTTGAGGAATCGAATCCAGGGCTTCATGTATACAAAGCAAGCACTCTACCACTAGCCCCTC
Source organism: Perognathus longimembris pacificus (assembly GCF_023159225.1). Taxonomy (NCBI): domain Eukaryota; kingdom Metazoa; phylum Chordata; class Mammalia; order Rodentia; family Heteromyidae; genus Perognathus; species Perognathus longimembris. The sequence goes on along the minus strand of NC_063161.1, from coordinate 58,074,673 downwards.
TGATTCTATCTTAATTTTTTTTTGGCCACTTTTCTTTCCTCTGGCTTTCCTCAGCCTGGACTTATGTAGCAATAGTCTAAAAATCCTATAGTGCCTGGAACCTGTGACTCATGTCTCTAATCATAGCTACTAAGAAGGCTGAGATCTGAGGATCCTGGTTCATATCCAGCCAAAGCAGGGAAACCCATGAGATTCTCATCTCCAATTAATTACCAAAATTCCAGATGTGGAACTGTGGCTTGCACTCTACATCCATCACCCAGGACATAAATGATGGACAGTTTTCTCAAGCAATTAGACTATTCCTATAAAAGGCAAAAAGACATGCAAATTAAGAAAGCCAAGGGGGCTGGGGATATGGCCTAGTGGCAAGAGTGCCTGCCTCATATACATGAGGCCCTGGGTTCGATTCCCCAGCACCACATATACAGAAAATGGCCAGAAGTGGCGCTGTGGCTTGAGTGGCAGAGTGCTAGCCTTGAGCAAAAAGAAGCCAGGGACAGTGCTCAGGCCCTGAGTCCAAGGCAAAAAAAAAAAAAAAAAAAAGAAAGCCAAGAAACTGGGAGACAATAAATTACAGAGTACATGTGCCAAGAAATACAAATATTTAATATCTGTACAATGTGAAGCCCTCTCCTACACAAGTAGAAAGAAAACTACTCAACAGATATTATATTTTTCTTGTATGTTTTTCAAAAACAAAGCCAAGTTAACATATGTGTACCACTAATGATGAAATAAAAAGGGGAATTATGTTACTCTCCAGGTTCGTTAGCAGATGATATTCAGAGAAGTCCACAATTATTACCTCACCAAGTTGATGGACAAGGAGAGAAATTTTTTTAATTACATTAAGACAAATTAAGACTTTTATTAAGATGGTGGCTATGCTGGCTATTTCTTCTTTCTTTCTTTCTTTCTTTCTTTCTTTCTTTCTTTCTTTCTTTCTTTCTTCCCTCCTTTCCTCCCTCCCTACCCTTCTTATCCTCCCTCCCTCTCTCCTTCCTTCCCCCTCTCTCTATCTCTCCCTTTCTTCTTTCTTCCTTTTGTATGTGCCAGCCCTGGGACTTGAACCCAAAGCCTATCTCTATCCCTGAAGTTTTGTACTCTACCTTCTACTCCAGGCTTTGTCAGTAGTTAACTGGAAATAAGAGTCTCATGGACTCTCCTTCCCTAGGTACGCTTTGAAATACAATCCTCAGATCTCAGCCTCTCGAGTAGCTAGGGCTAGAGGCACGAGCCACCAGCACCCAGCTGCTATTTCTCAGTATATTAATTCTGGAGGAGTCACTGATGGGAACTAAGTTTTATGGGCTTTCTAGGCTTGTATGCTTTCAGCTGGTCATACTGCACATGGAAGCATAATCAAGGAACACAAAATCAATGCAGTCTATGAAGAGGTATAGTTTACCAAGGCTACATGGGACTCATAGAAGATAGGGTGACCTCAAGTTTGCACTACTAGACAAGTCATTAATTTGGGTTCACCATTGCCTTTGGAATAGGAATCCTCATTCTGTTCTCTAATGTCACTTTCATATGTGCCTTAATAACCAAAGAAAAATACCTGTCTAGCTATGCTTTCAAGCAGGCCTACTTCTGTCATGTTCCTACAGGATGCAAGCTTGAACACACCACACACACACAGTGAGGTGGGCAGACAACAAGCACTGAATTGTGCCAACTGCAGGAGCAAGGACAGCAGAACAATGGCTTAGGAACGCGGCGAAGTCAGATGACTTCATCAAAATTCTATGTTTCTAAAAGTGATCCAATTACCACAGATAATTATAATAATCATACTACTATAGGCAATAGCTGAGAAAATACTTGTACTCTCCCTAAAAAACTCCTTAGAGGAAGGAAAAATAAAAATAAAAATCAGGACTTGTCAATAGCCTTCCAGTGCAAAGCTTCTGAAAGAGCCTCACAGAGCAGATTAAATTATTCCAGAATTTCATAAAGAATTCATTGAATACTTAAGCAGCCTTCTGTGTAGGTTAAAGAGGACCAATCAGAAAATTGAGGTCACTAAATGATAAGACACAGGATAATGGGAGCTAAAGTATAATTACAGAGTAAGAGAGAGGAGGAGTAAAGAAGAAAAATAGTGCTTAAAATATTGTTAAGGAAAAAATTCTGTAAAGAAAATACTTTTTCTTCTTGTAAACATAGGTACAGACCAACCCAAGGTTTCTGCCCCTACACTCAGTTTTGTTTTATTCTTCATATTCTGTTTTAGATGGAAATCCTAATGGCCACAGGGAATGGCTTAAGTGCCATTAATCACCAAGATTCTAGATGTGGAACTGTAAGGCCCACTTTACCTGCCTCCTTCAAAGTCATTAAAGTCAGCTGTGACATAATTTGTGTACATATTTCATTGCAATTTAGTCTACAACAAGCAAATCTGTGAGAGAAAAAAAAAACAGGGAGGGGGAGGAGAGAGAGTCCTGGGGATGAAGAGGAAGAATAGGACAAGCATATGCATGAAGACAGCATAATGAAACCCACCAAATACTGTCGCCAAAGGTGAGGGGGGAAGCCAGGACCAGGACCCAATAGAGAGGGTGAAGTTGCTCAAGATATACTCTTCATCTATTAGATTTGCACGTGAACCCTCTCTTACTACTAATGAATCATACATTTAGAAATAAGATCCAATATCCACACATATGGAGAACCAAGACTTCATTTCTGCAGGATCCTGGCCACCCAGGACTCACACCCATGACAAGAAAGTCACCAGCACTCAATCAATCTGGCTAGGAGTCTTTATTTGCTGTGCACAGTGTGGCTCTCCATCATCAGGATGGTAAAGAACAGCAGCAAGCCACAGCAGGGCTGGATTTTTTTTTAAGATAGAAGCTATGCATTCTACAGCAGGTGGTCATGTAGCACAGATGCGGGTTGGGTGGGGGGGGAGTTAATGCAGGGGATAGAGCAAGTCACAAATGGGTTAAGCACGCCCTTTATAGAAGCAGAATTTTGTGGTCAGGCTGACCTAATATCAACTTTACTTTAACAATGTTACCATGTTTCCCTAATATCAAGTGAGCAAGCATGAGTGGGCTAAAGTAATCTAGTACTCAATCATAAGTGAGCCAACCTGATAGCCACCATGGCATTTCTGTAACTACTACTATGGTTATTTCTATAATCTATTACTATGATCAATTTTACAATCCATTACTATGGTTGCTACCTAGGTACAGAGAGGAACAAGGGCTACATATATTTTTAAATGTCAAAGTACAAGGAACTAGTCTCACAGGTGGGGGTGCAGCCCTCTAGCATGGAGTCACCAAAATGGAGTTATAGAAGCTGAGAGTAAACTCTAAGAGAGTAAAATCTGACAAGCCCTATTGTTTCTAGGATCTGGGGGTGGGGGGGAACTACAATTTTCCTTGGTTTTCACAATTTCATATCTTCCTGTTCTCTGTTGAGTCTATAATTCCCAAACTAAATACATTATTTTTTTTAAAAAAAAAAACCTTTTCTGTTCAGCCTTTAAGTAAGTCTTCTTCAGTTCCCTGAAATTTGATATAAATATAATTCCACTAAAATCTAAAATATATAAATTTACATTTTTGTATAGAAGCACAAAAATGAGTTTTTCTGAGCTTTAATCAGTACCTTTATCTAGTGCAGGAAGGCAACACCATCATTCTGCCTTGACATATATTTCTATAAACACTGACAGTACAGAATTGTCTTCATTTGTAAAGATAGCACAGGGGTTACTACAGTTAGAAATTAGTAAAAGAGGTCCTGTACAATCATTTCCTGTCTGAGAAACAGCACAAGCCTCTTTATGTGTTTCTCTTCCCTTTTATTCGGTTAGAGGGAGAGAGGGATGGAGGGGAAGAGAAAGAGAGGGAAGGAAGGAGAGAGAAAAAGAAGGGAGGGATGGAGTGAGAATGAAAAAGGGAGAATGAGAAAGAGAAAGAAAGGGGAAGAGAGAGAGGTAGAAAGGAAAGGAGTGAGAGAGGGAGGGGGGAGTAGAGGAGGGAATGGGGGAGGGAGGGAGGGAAAGATGGAAGGAAGGAAGGCAGAGAGGGAGGGAGGGAGGGAGGGAAGAAAAGACTAGGAACACAGTTTCATCAACATAGCTAATAGTTTACATCTATGCCCTTTCATAGCTTTAATACTAGTACTCAATATTAATCAATACTAAACATAACAGTACCATATAATAAAGGCTTACTTTGTATGACCAATACAGTTAGCCTATACTTCTTTTGGAAGTTCACAACAAATAAAGAAATCAAGACAAACTTAAAATGAGTGTTCCAGGTTCACAATGCTAACAGAGAGAGACAAGGTGCCAGCCGCAATGGTATTAGTACAGTTTGTTCAATTCTGAATGGCCTGAGGTTCAGGCCCCACCCCTTAGCTTCCCCAGCACCTCTGTGACAGCCACTCTTCTAGTTCTCATTCCCCAGTCCACGGCCCTCCCATCTCTTCCCACCTTCAAAGCTCCTGAGAATATTTTCCTCCTCACAAAGCAGCAGCATCTGCATCTTTACCTCAACTGAAAATGTTAGCAACACCACATTGTCCTTTGTCAAGTCATGTGTGTGTGCGTGTGTGTGTGTGTGAGAGAGAGAGAGAGAGAGAGAGAGAGAGAGAGAGAGAGAGAGAGGGAGAGAGAGAGAGATCCATTGCTCTTTTTTTGTCAGTCATGGGGCTTGAACTCAGGGCCTGGGCTCTGTTCCAGAACTAGAACACAGAAGCACTAAACTATTTGTTGAATGAATAAATGAACGAACATCTAGATTGATTTCAGTTTTTCCACCCACTTTATTTTCTTTTTCCCTCTCCGCCTTTACTATTCCCACTGCTTCCAATGTGTTTCAGATTACTCGAAAAGCAAATGTGGAGAAGACACAAACACAAAGGTGCTTCTAGGAAGCAGTGAGCAGGGTGGTGAAATGCACGGGGTAGGGTGAACTGTGCCCACAGACAGTGACGCCATCTGTGGAAGACAGGAATGACTGACTTCCAGAAAGAGAACTTGTGAGGAACCATCAGAACCAATAATTGAGTTATAATACAAGTACATCAAAAGCAGTAGCTGTCTTTCTACAAATAGCCCTATTGAAATATAAATTTTAAAAATCTACTCTCATACCAAGAAAAATAGGTGCAAAATACTGCCTAGTATTTTTCCAATAGGATTTACTATTGACAGCACAGCAGGAAAGCAAATTAAAGAAAAATCAAATCTTTTTCTCTCTTTGCAAACCAGCAAGGTGCAATCTGCCATCTTCCGTTGTGAATACCAGTCTGTCTAATGTGCTGTGATCCTGATTACATTGCCTGCCCACACCTTACACATCCTTTCCTTATCATCAAACTCGCCATATCTCAGCAAACTGATTCTAGAGTATTGGCAGCTTGGTTTCCACTGAATCTTGGTTTGCCCATAAGAATACACTTGCCATATGAACCTCTCAAATGGTAGCTCTGCATTCTGCATCTACGATGAGTTTCGTGCCTATGTGCCAATATTGGGACTTGAATTGAGGGCCCTATACTCTCACTTGGCTTTTTTGCTCTAGGCTGGTGCTCTACTACTTGAGCCACACCTCCACTTCTGCCCTTTTTGTTGGTTAATTTGGGATAAAATCTCTCAGATTTTTCTCTCTACACTGGCATTCCCCAACTGTGATCCTCCGATCTTAGCCTCCTGAGTAGCCAGGATTGCAGGTATGAGCCACCAGCGCCTAGTTACTTCAAATCTTTTTAGCTCACTCGATTTGATTGGTTTTGCCAATAATATAAACTTTACTCAAAAGGCAAACTCCAACCACAGATAAATCAGTCTACTTTCCTCAGCGATGCACCTTGGTTAGCAAAAAGTGGAGGATTTGTGTCTGTTTCTTTCCCCTTCTCATTCTGCTTCTTAAGGGGGAGGAGGCAAAGAAGGGCAGAGAGAGGGAAGGAGGAAGGGTGAACAGATGCAATCACGATATTCAGTATACACTAAATAGAAAGTGAACTATGTAACTTGTGGGCAAAGATAGGATGGGGAGACTAAGGGAAAGCAAAGTAAGATTTGACATTGTCCAAAAAATTGTGAAATGGCAATACTTCAATATAACACCTTAATAATAACAGTAAAATTATATTTTTTAACAAGTTGAGAGAAACTGTATAACCAGCATAGTTTCTACTTAGCAACCTTACCTGGGTCCTGCGAATTTTAGCTATGTTCCATTGGCAGCTATCTATTTCTACTTTATCTTTGGCTCTCCTTTAATTCCAGTAATTCCTTGGGTCTCAATCACAGACAAGCAATGCCATTGACAGTCTCAACCCTCCTGACCTCCTCCTCTGGTATCTATTCCTTTAGCTATATTTGCATTTATCCATTTCTATTTCCCTCTTGTTACTCTATAGGAAGTGTCCCAGTTTCTATCACTGGGCATGCCCTTTAGTTATGCTCTGAATCCTGTCTTGTCTATCCCATCAATTTATGCCATCAATGAATTCTCCCATTCATCCTCAATCTTTTTTCTCTTCCTCTCTAATTTTCCACCAGTATTTCAATAATGACATTTCCTAGTCCTTGAACCCTGATACCAGGAACGTGATACCAGGAACTACTCCATGTCTTTCCTTATCCACACTCAGATTTATTGTACAACATATCCCCACTTCTAGGCAGACGCCAATGGCTCACATCTGTAACTCTAGCTATCCAGGGGACTGAAATCAGAGGAACACAGTTCAAAGCCAGCCCAAACAGGAAGGTTCATAACTTTTATCTCCAATTTACTATCACAAAGCTACAAGTAGAGCTGTGATTAAAGTGGCAGAATACAGCTGTGTGTATAAAAAGCACAGGGACAGGGCCCCAGCCTGGTGTTCAACCTCCCAGACTCACACACACACACACACACACACTCACACACACTCACACACACACACACACAGAAAAAAGTACTCCTACTTTTCCCAGGCACTCCACATATCCCACATTTCCATGGTTCACCATGAGTGTGCTCGATGAGAACACACCCACATTCAGAGTCTGATCACCAATGTTGAATAGCATCATTTTCTGTCTCCAATACCTTTGATTTCTCTGCATCATTTTCTCCTTCCTAAAACTCTCTTCCCTTAGCTTCAATGGCTCAACAATACTGATTTTTCAGATACATTCTGGCCCCTCTTTCTCAGGCTATTTTATCAGCTCATTTAGATGTCAGATGCTAGAACTCATTAAGGGTTTGTTTTTTGCTTTCGTTTCCTCTTCTGTAACATAGATCTCTCCCTGTGTGACTCTACCTATTCCCATAGCTTCCCTTAACATCTCTGTACAGGTATCCCTCATATTTACAACTCTGCATCAGACCCATATAACAAATGCCAGTATTTCCTCTTTCATGTCCATAAATACTTCCAAACTCAACATGGTCAAATGAACTGAAGCCTGCCTGTCCAAATGTGCTCTGCACTTTAGAGAAACATCAGAATTGTCCATCTACTGTGTACAAGCTTGAAACACAAAATGCATCCAAACGGTGAAGCCCAACCACCATAAGCAGCCTGTGCTGCTTCACGGACATATCCATCAGCCTACTCTCTCTTCTCTCGATTTCATGGTCAGTTCCTGCCCCACACCATGTCCACTGTCTATTGGAATTGCATTCAGGTCCCTAATGAATGTCCTGTATCCCCTCTTGCTTTCTTCCAATCTACATTCCACAGTGTGATAGCATGATTTAGCCAAAATACAGCACTAACTCACTTCAACCCAATGTCTAAAATCATTCAAATGTTTCCATATCCTGTGGAGATAAATATCTAGGTCTTGCAAATCATTTGAAAGCCTGAATTGTCTCTGATTATCTTACATTTTCCAAAATACCCTCCCTCTTTAGCATCCCACAGTGGTCACAGCTCCACTCTCACTGAAAAGCCAAACACACCATACACTTGCAAGCCGGGATGAAACCAAGGGCCTCACTCTTGCTAAGCATGTGCAGGTGCTCTACCTCTTGAGCCACACATCCACCCTTTCACTGTCTTTTAAATGATGATATTTTGTCCTGTCACAGCAAGAAAAGTATTTTCATTTTTCCTTACATTTAAGTTATTGTACAAAGTGGCTTCAACTCAACATAATTTATGACTACAATATATCTTGACCAATGTCATCTCTCCCATGGTTCTTCCCATCTCTCCCTAAGTTACCTAGTTCCATTTCCATATATGGACACTGAAAGATTGTATTCAGTTACCTTTCTTCTTACATGTTGCTGGTATGTAAAATGGCAAAACCCATTAAGAACAATGACAATATGCAACAAAATTCTACATATGTTCATATAATATGAAATCTGTAAATTCTTCTTATCATGTTGAGATAGCATTTTTATTGTCATATTTTAAACCTGGTGTTCCTTAGTCTTTAACTTTGTCAAACACATTTTTTTTCCATTGGGCCACATGATCTCAGACATTAGATAGATAGATATACCTAGACAGATAGACAGACAGATAGATATACATCTACACACAATTAACAGTATTCTTTTGTGAAAACTTATCACTAACTCTCATTGCGTTTAGCACAACCTAGAGATTTTTAACAGTTCTTAATATGTCATCTAGAGCCAGCACTGGTGGCTCATTCCTCTAATCCTAGTTTCTCAGGAAACTGAGATCTGAGAATCACAATTCAAAGCCACCCCACGGAAGGAAAGATCATGAGACTGATCTTCAATTAACCAGCAAAAAGGCAGAAATGGAGTTGTGGCTCAAGTGGCAGAGCACAAGCCTTGAAGAAAAAAGCTCAGGGACATTGTCCAGGTCCTGAGTTCATACCCTAGGACTAGTACACACACACACACACACACACACACACACACACACACACAATTAGTATGTCATCTATAATAGCTGGATCATTTGGGCAATTTTTTAATCCTCAAAGTATTCAAAATCAGGAAATTGCCTTAAACTTGCCCTAAGTGAACATTTGCAACATTCTTGACAAAGCAAACTTAGAAATGACAGTTCTTTGACTGTTTCCAGCATGCATTATTCTAAATGCTATTAACTTTGTCAGCTACTACCACACATAACCCCTAGTTACACTGCTTATCGGGCCCCTACTTCCAAATATAAAAAAGAATAAAAATTGATATTATGAAGAAAAACACAAAATATATTTGTTTTGCAGATGATACAGGGGTACAATAATCAAAACTTCTTAAGTATATACAAATGGCACAGGGTACAATGAAAATCCTTGGGGAAAGGTCCTACATATGTCACATTTTATTCAACAAATGATGTAAAGATTATTTACTGAACATCTACTTATGCACTGCATGATGTACAGAGTAAAGAGAGACAGAGGTAAAGAACAGATGGCCCCTACCCACGTGGAGCACAATAAACCAATGCATTCAACAAAATCACAGTTCAGCTTTCAGTCAAAAGCTGCGTTTGAATTTCTTCAGAGGCCTCACACTTTCCCTGTCTCTTACTGCCAATTCTTGTTATTTACAGATTCAATCCCAGAGGTTAAGCACTCTGACCCCTGTATTTCTGGGCTAGTATCCTTTGTGTGTGTGTGTATCTGTCCTGGGGCTTGAACTTAAGGCCTGGGCACTGTCCTTACCACTAGCACCCTACCACTTGAGCCACAGCTCTACTTCCAGCTTTGTGGTGGTTAATTAAAGGGAAAGTCACATGGATCTTTCTGCCCAGGCAGCTTTCAAACCTTGATCCTTAGATCTCACCTTCCTGAGTAGCTAGGATTACAGGCATGAGCCACCAGCACCCGGCTTGAACTAGTATTCTTTAAAGGCATTGTACCACATGTCTATCCTGTTCTATCTGAAACTCTGTGAAAAAAGCAAAACCAAGGCCTCAACTATAACGTGCTGTCCAGCTCGCTTGAGACAGGAGAAGTGATGGCTGGCTCCACTAAGATCTTGATATTACCTGAGAACACTGTAGCCTATACCACTTCTGAAGCCATGTCAAAATAAAAATGAAGGGAACTTCCAGGAAGATGGCAGAGGAGCAGCAGAGACCTAGCTGAGCTCCCTCCAACATCGCAGTTTTCTCACCCCATAGAAACTTTTACTCCTAGAAAGACAGCCAGAGTAAGTTCTAACAGTACAGGGATTCTGGCCAGGAAGGAAAAATCCACTTTGCTCATCTGAAAACACAGATTTGAGCTCCAGGCGGCATCCCGCTGCAGCGCCAGTGCCGGCGCCGGCACAGTGCCCAGCACAGCAACCCGCACTCCCCGCAGCTAAAGCACACAGCGTAGACCAGGGAGAAATACTCCAGACGGCAGCTGAGCACGGAAGGGCTGAAATCACAGAGAAAGTGTGAGTACCCCATGAAAGATATTCTCACTCGCGCCCACAGAGCAGCTTCTGGAAGGTAGCCCTTCCCCCACCGCCAGAGCAAAGCACCATCTTTGACACTGGCACAGGGTCAGACCAGACTGGAACTAAAGTGGGCCTGGGGAAAGCGAGGACAAAGGAGCCAACTTTGAAAAGGGCAAGAGGGACCGACCAGTGAGAGCCAGCTCCGCCCAGGAGAACGCCCCCTGACCAGGCGGGAGGCTCATCCTGGGCCACGGCTTAGCCAGAGGTGCCCTGCCCTGCCCGCTGGAATTTCTAAATTTAAAGCGAAAGCGGCAAGCAACTACCAGCGGCACAGAAACACCAGATGGGGGAACAAACAGTTCCTGAGACAGATAAACGGTCCCATCACAGAGGAAGCCCAATTCCCAGCCCCAAACAGAGCGGCATTCCATAGCCAGCTCCACCAGGCGGCCGCCCCGCCCAAGAGGGGGAAACCTCCCCCAGGCAAGCAACTCTCAGCCGGGTAAACCAGGCCAGAGGCACCCTGTCCTGCTGAGTCCACAGCCTATTCAAAGCCAGGAGTTAAAGGCCGCGGTCCCACAGCAGACAGAGGAGCCACGGTTCCCGAGACTGCTCACGTCCCCATCTACAGAGGACACCCAAGGCCTACCTGCAAGCTGTGCAAACCACAGAGACCCAGGATTGCACCAACAGGGGAGAAGGGTCAGAACAGTTCCACCCCCTGCAAACTGAAAGCAAGTCAAACCAGCCAATCAGGAAAATAGACTTCAGACCATCACAAAGAAACCAGAGACTGGGGAAAGACCACCCAAACAAGGAGGACTCCATTTTTTAAACATTTTCTTAAATTTTTTCACTTCTAAAACATCGTTGTTTTTTTTGTTTTCCATTTTTACCTGTTGGTTTTATCAAGTTTTTTTTTTTTTTTTGGTTGTGAGTTTTTCTGGTTTTTTAACTTTTTATTTTTTATTTTATTTTTTTTAGATATTCTTCTCTGTTTTGTGCATCTGTCTTCCAGTATTTTTAATTTATTTCTCTCTTTGTGTTCTCTTTCTTTAAAAATTACTTTCCTATGAATAACACCTCTACTCTTTTCTGCTAACTCTCCATTGTCTATCATTTAACCTCGTTCTTTCTACTGATTCTACTCTTCTTCATATTTCCACGTCACTGAAACTAAACCAAAATCATTGCCCACCCCCCCCCCCAATACATTTTACTCTATTCTCTTTACTACCTCTAACTTTTCCTCCTGACTTACTGCCAGGACCTCCAGGTTCCATTGACTCCTGGTTATTGGATAGAGGGTATCCCTGCTTAATCCGAGTGAATCAAAGGGGTTCATAGAGAAAGCCAGTCCTAAAAGAACTTAATATAAGAACAAGAATTGCTCATAGGGTTGTAACAGTAAATGAGTAACTACTGAACACAGGGCCCAGGATCGGTTGTTATATTGAAAGTGTATTCTTTAGGAACACCAAATCTAATTTTATAGACAGGTATACAAGGTATCTGTATATAATTGTGAACTTATAAGATTTACACAACAGTGCTTGGTAAGGGCTGCTTTGGGTCTTAAACGGTGCTCACAGGTGCTTGTAAATTGGCATTTCCAATCCAAATGGGCATAAGAAGCACAAGAAAGATGGCAAACAATGGAGTCTTTTCTCCCACTCAAAACAAGCAGGAAACAGAGCAGTCAATCAAAGACATAGAAGAGAACCCTCAAAATGCTTTACAAAGTCTACTGATAAACATGTTAAATGAAAAGTTTGAGTCGATACAGCAATCCTTCCATAAAGTAATAGATGATTTCATGGCCTCAACAAATAGAAAGATAAATGAAATTCAAGATTCACATGAAAAGATAGCTACCCAGGTAAAAGATTTGAGAGACAGCACTCAAAACCAAACTAATGAAGTAAAGAAGTCCATGCAAGACCTAAGAGATGACATGGAAATCATCAGGAAAGACCAGTCAGAAGGAAAAGAGATTCAAAATCAAGTAGCTAGCCTACAGTCCCAACTAACTGAAGCAGAGGTTCGAATCTCAGGAGCTGAAGATTCCCTAGAATCTATGGAGAAAGATCAAAAAGCAATACAAATCCAGTCCAATCAACCAAACAGATCGCTACAGGAGATTCAAGACACGATCAGGAAGCCCAATTTAAGGATAATAGGTATTAAGGAAAACTTGGAGAAAGAAGTTAATGGGATAGGCAACCTATTTTAACAGAATATTAGCTGAGAACTTCCCAAATATCCAGGATAGGCCTATACAGATACAAGAAGCATTTAGAACCCCAAACCAACCAGACCAGAATAGGACATCCCACCGACACATTGTGATCAAAACAGGATCAGTAGAGTACAAGGAAAGAATCCTTAAAGCTGTTAGGGAGAAGAAAACAATCACATATAAAGGAAAAGCAATCAGAATTACACCAGACTTCTCAGCAGAGACCATGAAAGCAAGGAGAGCCTGGAATGAAGTATACCAAACACTAAATAAAAATAACTACCAACCAAGAATTCTGTACCCAGCCAAACTCTCATTCATAGCCGAAGGTCAAATAAAAGTCTTCCACAGTAAGGAAAAACTGAATCAATATATCTCCACCAAACCAGCTTTACAGAAAATCCTCAAAGATGTACTATACAGGGAAAATAATCAAGATCCCAATACAGACAGAGAAATGAACCCTAAATAGTAAAAATCAGATCAATAAATGGGAAGACACAGCTTTTAACAAGATTGTGATAATGAAAGGAACAAACGATCATCTCTCAATCCTAACTCTCAACATTAATGGACTTAATTCTCCAATCAAACGACATAGGCTCATAAGTTGAATCAAAAATCAAAATCTATCATTCTGCTGCCTCCAAGAGACACATCTATCCAGCAAAAGTAAGCATCTTCTAAAAGTGAAAGGCTGGAATCAAATCTATCAAGCAAATGGCCTCCATAAGCAGGCTGGAGTTGCAATCCTAGTATCAGACAAAATTGACTTCAAATTTAAAAAGATGACATGATCCGATACCTAAAGAACCCCATAGACTCTACCCCCAAACTACTAGAGCTGATCCAAAACTTTGTCAAAGTTGCAGGATATAAAATAAGCCCTCAAAAATCAATGGCCTTTCTCTATGCTAATGACGCGAAGACCGAGACTGAAATCAGGAAAGCAACTCCTTTTGCAATAGCCCCAAAAAGCATAAAATACCTAGGAATAACCTTAACCAAAGAAGTGGAAGACCTCTTTGATGAGAACTTTAAAAGCTTGAAAAACAAAATTAAGTCAGAACTAAGGAAATGGAAAAACCTCCCATGTTCCTGGATTGGGAGGATTAATATAATCAAAATGGCAATATTGCCAAAGGCTATCTACAAATTCAATGCAATACCCATTAATATCCCAACACCATTTTTTAATGAAATAGAGGAAGCAATCCAGAAATTAATATGGAACAATAAAAGACCTAGAATAGCAAAAACAATCCTAAGCATAAAGAACAGTGCTGGAGGAATTACAATACCCAACTTCAAGCTGTATTATAAAGCTATAGTAATAAAAACAGATTGGTATTGGCACCGGAACAGGCCTGAAGACCAATGGAACAGAATTAAAGACTGAGAAATGAACCCACAGAACTACGCCAACATAATCTTTGATAACGGAGCTAAAACAATAGTTTGGAAGAAAGATAGCCTCTTTAACAAATGGTGCTGGCAAACTGGTTCAACAGCTGCAACAAACTAAAACTAGATCCTTAGATATCACCTGAACCAAAATCAATTGCAAATGGATTAAAGACCTCAAAATCAAAACAGACACCCTGAAAACACTAAAGGAAGGAGTAGGAGAAACACTTGGGCTCATTGGCACAGGATAGAACTTCCTTAACAAAGACCCAGAAAGGCTACAAATCAAAGAAAGGTTGGACAAATGGGACTGCATGAAACTCCAGAGCTTCTGCACGGCAAAGGACATAGCTTGCAAGATAAAGCCCACAGACTGGGAGAAGATCTTTACCGGCCATTTAACCAACAAAGGTCTCATATCTGAAATACATGCAGAACTAAAAAAATTACCTTCCTCCAAAACAAAACTGCAAAGAACCAATCGCCCCCTCATCAAGTGGGCTAAAGACTTACAAAGAGACGTCTCTGATGAGGAAATGAGAATGGCCAAGAGACATATGAAAAAGTGCTCTACATCACTGGCCATAAAAGAAATGCAAATCAAAACAACATTGATATTCCACCTCACCCCAGTAAGAATGTCCATTATCAAGAAAACTAACAATAACAAATGAGGGAGGGGATGTTGCCAAAAGGGAACCCTACTTCATTGTTGGTGGGAATGTAAACTGGTTCAGCCACTCTGGAAAGAAGTATGGAGATTCCTCAGAAGGCTACACATAGAGCTCCCCTATGACCCAGCAGCCCCACTTTTGCGCATCTACCGAAAAGACCACAAACAAGAATACACTAAAGCCATCAGCACAACAATGTTCATTGCACCACAATTTGTCATAGCTAAAATATGGAACCAACCCAGACGCACCTCAGTAGACGAATGGATCAGGAAAATGTGGTACATATACACAATGGAATTTTATGCCTCTATCAGAAAGAATGACAATGCCCCATTTGTAAGGAAACGGAAGGACTTGGAAAAAATTATACTAAGTGAAGTGAGCCAGACCCAAAGAAACATGGACTCACTTATTGGGAATAATTAGCACAGGTTTAGGCAAGTCACAGCAGAGGATCACAAGAGCCCAATAGCTATACCCTTATGATCACATAAGATGATGCTAAGTGAAATGAACTCCATGTTATGGGAACAATTGTTAAATCACAGTTGTAACTACTTTCAACGTCCCATGTGTATCTGTAGTTTCTACTATTGATGATGTTCTTGTATCACCTCCTGTGGTGTATCTACACTATCTCTGTAATCTTATCTGAGTATATTGGAAACCATCTATACTGGTATTAGAACTAGGAAATTGAAAGGGAATACCAAAATTGAGACACAGGGTAAAAAAAAGACAAACAACTACAAAAGCCATACTTGCAAAACTGTTTGGTGTAAGTGAACTGAACACCTCATGGGGGGAAAGGGAAAGGGGGAAGAGGGAGGGGGGAATGAGGGACGAGGTAACAAACAGTACAAGAAATGTATCCAATGCCTAACGTATGAAACTGTAACCTCTCTGTACATCAGTTTGATCATAAAAATTTGGAAAATAAATAAATAAATAAATAGATAGATAGATAGATAGATAAATAAATAAATAAATAAAAATGAAGGCAACCCTGAGGTCAGGGAAGCCCCTTCACATACTGTCAGTCCCAGATACAATGACCCACACTGAGAACAACTCTCTCTGCTCAGTCATTGACAGCTTTCCTGCCTACAGTGAATCTTCCTCCCAGGATACAGAAAATTCTAGAGTGGATATAAGACTACAGGGTATCAAATATTCTTTTTATTTTTCTTGTTTCAGGGTTTGTTTTCAGGTGGTGCTAAGGTTTGAACTCATTGCCTTGTACTTGCTAGGCAAATGCTCTACCACTTGAGTCATACCTCTAGGCATTCCTGCTTTATTTTTCAAGGAGAGTATTGCACTTTGGCTGGGGCCAGCCTCATATCACAATCCTCCTACCTATGCACCTTCATTATAGATGTGCAACATGTTTTTTTACCTCAACTTCATAGCTTTGTTCCAGACTCCAGACCTTTCACGTACATATCCAACCACTTGAGCTGTAAGTCCACTTACATGACTAATATACTGCTCATCCAGAACATGTTTAAACTGAACTCTTGGTCTTAACCACTCTCCTAAGGGCAGCTGTGTTAGTAATCTCCACCAACTCGCTGGATAACAATACCATCCTCTTCCTCCTTAACCCAAAACCCTTAGAATGATGCTTTTCCCTTTTATTCATGGATCTGGAAAAAATGATATTGAGTGAAGTCAGGCTCAGAGAGACAAAGGGCACATGTTTTCTCTCATATGAGGAAGTTAGATATAAATTTTAAATATATAGCTGGGTGTCTGTGGCTCATGTCTCTAAACCTAGCTACTCAGAAGGCTGAGGATAGTGGTTCAAAGCCAGCCTAGGCAGGAAAATCCATGAAGCACTTATCTTCAATTAACCACCAAAAAGCACAAAGTGGAGCTATGCCACAAGTGGTAGAGCCTTAGCCTTGAGCAAAAAAGCTCAAGTACAGTTCCCATGCCCTGAGTTTAATCCCTAGAACTAGCACAAAACAATATTTTATATATATATATATACATATATATATAACATATACAAGATCATATGTACAAACATATTGCCTAAAGTATGCTATACATAGCATAGGAGTGCAATCATGTGACTGCTCGGAACACTAACTTACAGTTAAAAATAAGGAATCCCAGGAAGCTGGAACATATGCTGTGTTTAGGGGTTGAAATCAAGGGGAAGGGGGCAAAAAATGGAGAGGGGAAGGATGGGTAAATACCGACATAATACTCAATGTAAGACGGGCGCCAGTGGCTCATGCCTGTAATCCTAGCTTACTCAGGGGGCTGAGATATGAAGATCATGGCTCAAAGCCAGCCCAGGCAGGAAAGTTTATGAGACTCTGATCTCCAATTAACCACCAGATAACAGGAAGTGGCGTTGTGGCTCAGGGACAGGGCCCAGGTCTACAGTTCAAGCCCCACGACTGACCCAAAACAAAACAAAAAAACCCACAATGTATACATGTACAAATGGAACTAGGTAACTTGAGGGGATGGGTGGAGTTGGAGAGATTGAAGGGGGAGAATGATGAAAGAGGTGACATTCATCAAGATTCATTGTACTCTCAAATGGACACAAGGAGATGGGACCATTTTGTACAACTACTTAAGGATATATATTTTTTAATCTGACTGGTGCTGGTGGCTCATGCCAGTAACTATTTAGGAAGCTAAGATTTGAGGATTGTGGTTCAAAGACAGGGCAGAAAAGTTTTTAAGACACATATCACCAACAAACTCCATAAGTGAAGCTGTGGCTCAAGTGCTAGAGCACTAGCATTAAGTATAAAAGCTCAGGGAAATGCCCAGCCCTGAGTTCAAGCCCCAAGACTGACAACACACACACACACACACACACACACACGCATGCACACACACATGCACGCACACACACAAATCTTATTGACTCTTTCTCCACAATATATCCACTTCGCATCATTCCCAACTAATGAAGCTACCATCTGCTCTTCCTAAAAACTTAAAACAACAGACCTGTTCTAGAGAAATACAAACTAACCAAACTAAACCAGTAACATATAAATCAACTAAATAAGCCAATAACACACAAAGAGACAGAGGAAGCAATCAAAATGCTCCTAATAAGGAAAATCCCGTGCCCAGATGGATTCACCACAGAAATCTACAAGACATTTAAAGAGGAATTAATACCCATACTCCTCAAGCTCTTCCATAAAATAGAAGCAGAGCGAGTTATCCCAAACTCATTCTATGAAGCCAATATCACATTCATTCCCAAACTAGGCAAGGATCCAACAAAGAAAGTAAACTATAGACCAATCTCTTTAATGAACACAGCACAGATGCAGAGCTCCTCAATAAAATATTAGGCAACAGAATCCAGAAACAAATTTTAAAAATCATACACTATGACCAAGTAGGCTTCATTCCACAGATGCAAGGCTGGCATAACATACAGAAATCAAAATGTAATTCATCACATCAACAGAGCCAAGGTCAAGAACCACATGGTTATATCAGTTGATGCTGAAAAAAACATTCAACAGAAAACAGCACCCATTCATGTTAAAAGCTCTGGAGAAAACAGGAATAAAAAGAACATTCTTTAAAATAGTAAAAGCCATATATGACAGGCAACAGCTAATATTATACTAAATGGGGAAAAACTAAAGCTATTTCCCCTAAAATCAGGAACAAGACAGGATGCCCACTTTCTCTACTCCTATTCAACACAGTTCTGGAATCCTTAGCCAGAGCAGTAAGGCATGAAAAGGACATTAAAGGGGTCACATAGGGAAAGAAGAAATTAAGATACCCCTGCTTGCAGATGACATGATCTTATACTTGAATGACCCTAAAAACTCCACTCCCAAACTCCTAAAACTAATAAACCAATTCAGCAAAGTTGCTGGATACAAAATTAATCCACAAAAATCAGCAGCCTTTCTGTAGGCCAATAGTGTACAAGCAGAAAAGGAAATCATGAAAACAATTCCATTTGCAGTAAAACCTCAAAAAGAATAAAATATCTAGGAATTAACCTAACCAAAGATGTAAAGAACTTATTAAATGGAAAGACCTTCCCTGCTCATGGATAGGCAGAATCAGTATTGTAAAAATGGCCACACTGCCAAAGATGATATACAAATTCAACACAATCCCCATCAAAATCCCAATGACGGGGCTGGGGATATGGCCTAGTGGCAAGAGTGCCTGCCTCATATACATGAGGCCCTGGGTTCGATTCCCCAGAACCACATATACAGAAAATGGCCAGAAGTGGCGCTGTGGCTCAAGTGGCAGAGTGCTAGCCTTGAGCAAAAAGAAGCCAGGGACAGTGCTCAGGACCTGAATCCAAAGCCCCAGGAATGGCCAAAAAAAAAAAAATCCCAATGACATTCTTTACTGAAATAGAGAAAACAATCCAAAGATTCATATGGAACAATAGAAGATCTCAACATCGCTGGCCATAAAGGAAATATAAATAAAAACAACACTGACATACCACCTTACCACTCTGAAAAGCATTCTGGAGGTTCCTCAAAAAACTAAAGACATAACCTATGGCCCAGCCACACCACTCCTAGGAATCTATTCTGAACAACAGGAACCAGGATATGACAAGGACATCTGCACCTTCATGCTCACTGCTGCACAGTTCACAATAGCCAAGATATGGAAACAACCCAGAAGCCCCACTACAGATGAATGGATTCAAAAAATGTGGTACTTATATGCAATGGAATTTTACACTGCCATTAGAAAGGATAAAATAATGGCATTCGCTGGAAAATTGATGGAATTAGAACAAATCAAGCTGAGTGAGACAATCCAAGAACAGAGAGACAAATGGCATATGGTCTTCCTGATATGCAGGTATTAGAATTAAAATACAAAGAGACAGAACAAAGTAAACAGGTCTCAAGATACCAAAATATAATAAAAAGAAAAGAGGACACAGAATGAGTGGCAAGTGTGCGAGAATAGTAATAATAGTAACAATAATAATGATAATAATATAGCGAAGGGAACCATCACTACATCAGACACTGATTAAAGGGAACTAAGCAACTCATGGGTGGGAATGGGAAGGAAGGAATGAGTGAAAGAGGGAACAGATGTTACCAAATGAAAGGAAAATAATGTACATATCATCCAAAATGGAAGAAATGATTTTATGGTTAAAGTTCATAGACTTTGTAAGCTATATAGAGTAGAATGATAATTTTAATCATTGTGAAAGTTAAAATGTGTACTGTGAAATATATGTAGCAACTTAAACCCAATAAAAAAATAACAGACCTGCCTCAAAAAAAAAAAAAAAAAAAAAAAAGGTTGTGCTTCCATGACCCTCAGGATACAAACACACTGAATCTGACCTGGTCCTCCCTCTCTAGCCACATCTCGGGGCAGGGCTGCACATCTACACCAGCCTCCTTGGCCAGCATGCACACTCTATGCAACCTTTGTGCTTTCAACAACATTGATTCCTTCCCCATTCCACGAGTGCCATTTGTTCATCCTATCTCCACCCAAACCAGGAATACTTTTCCTGATCTCCTCACTTCCTGAATTTCCTTATAACTAGCAGATGCCTTGTCAATATTGTCATATTGCAACATTGCACTGTCTACATGATGATTATATGGTATCTCTCCCTCCTTCTCTCTCCCCCACTCTTCTTCTCTCTCTCACTAGTTTACTAAGTCTATATGGAAAAAAAAATATATTCTTTGATCACCCATTGGTATCTCAATATCCAGTATAGCCCAACCCTTCCTCTCTGTCCCTCTTCCTTTTTCTCCCTATTCTCCTTAATTTATGAGATCCATAAGGACAAATAAGAAAAATCTTCCGGGGGGAGGGGGGAATGAGGGACGAGGTAACAAACAGTACAAGAAATGTATCCAATGCCTAATGTATGAAACTGTAACCTCTCTGTAATTCAGTTTGATAATAAAATATTTATATAAATAATAATTTAAAAGAAAAAGAAAAATTTTCCTTTGACCACCACTGCATTCTCAATGTCTAGTCAGCCCAATATAAGTGCTTAGTAAATATTTTTGAAATGGATGGAAATTATAGAAAAGAGGCTCAATGATAAGACACTCAGTTGCATCTTTATTATTCCATTCTACTACTTCTAGGATGATTTCAAGCATGGGGTTTGAGCTCAGGGCCTAGCACTATTCCTTAGCTTTTTTGGTCAAGGTTAGCACTCTACCACTTGAGCCAAAGCTCTACTTCTTGCTGGTTAATTAGAAATAAGCCAAACAGACTTTTCTAGCTGGGCTAGCTTTGAACTGCAATCCTCAGATCTCAGCCTTCTGAGTAGCTAGGATTCAGCATGAGTCACCAGCATCCAGGTCTGTACTGTGGTTTGATGAATAAGAACAACCTATTTTGCTGCATACAAGTCAAATCTTTCCCTTCTGAGATTCAAGACTTGAGAAATGCTAAAAGTGAACTGCAAGCATAAACATACATGGGAAATTCACAATTCTACTTTTGCTATGAGCTGCCCTAATTGGTGAACAGGATGGTTCACTTTTCTATTAGTTTAGAAGCATGATATGAATCCACAAAATGATATGGAAAATGCTGTGTTAAACACAGCATTTATCTCTCTTCCTCCAAGCATAATAAAAAAAATTAGCTTCCCAAATCTAATAATGACAATTCAAGCAAGAAAAAATAAATAATAGTCTCTTGGCTTTTGTTTTCTCACACATTGATTCTATAGTAAATAATGAAGGCCTGAAATTGGTTCAGAAGGCTTGAATAGGTTGACAAAAAAATAAGTAAATAAAAAACAAGACAAATTCTTGGGAAGACGGCGGAGGAGCGGCTGTGCCCTGCAGAGCTCCCTCTGATATCGTAGTATTCTCACCTCATAGAAACTGTTTCTCCGAGAAAGACAGCCAAAGTAACTTCTAACAGTACAGGGATTCTCTACAGGAAGGAAAAATCGACTTTGCTGGTCTGAAAACACAGTTTTGAGCTCCAGGCGGCGTCCCGCCGCGGCGCCAACGCCGGCTCCGGCACAGTGCCGGGCACAGCCCCCAGCACTCCACGCAGCTAAAGCGAGAAATACTCCAGACGGCAGCCGAGCACGGAGGACCTGACATCGCAGAGACCGCGTGAGTACCCCGCAAAAAAAAAAAAAAAATTATTTTCGCTTGTGCCCACAGTCCAGCTTCTGGAAGGCATCCCTGTCCCCACCGCCAGAGCAAAGCGCCATCTTTGCCACTGGCATAGGGTCAGACCAGACTGAAACTGAAGCGGGCCTGGGGAAAGCGAGGTCAAAAAAGCCATCTTTGAAAAGGGCAGGAGGGGCGGAATCAGTGAGAACCAGCTCCGCCCAGAAGAACGCCCCCTGCCCTGGTGGGAGGCGAGTCCGGGGCCTAGCCAGAGAAGCCCCGCCCTGCCCGCCGGAACTTCTAAACTTAAAGCAAAAGCTGCGAGCAGCTACCAGGGGCACGGAAACAACAGAAGGAGGAACAAACAGTTCCGGGGACAGCTAAACGGTCCCGTCACAGAGGAAACTAATTCCCAGCCCAAAACGGAGCTGCATTCCATAGCTACCTATGCCAAGGAGGCCGCCTCCCTCAGGCAAGCAACTCTTAGTGGAGCAAAACAGGCTAGAGGCGCCATGCTCTGCTGAGTTCACAGTCTAGTCAAGACCAGGCATCAAAGGCAGCGGCCCAACAGCAGACAGAGGAGCCACAGTTCCTGTGACTGCCCACGTCCCCATCGACAGAGGACGCCCAAGGCCTGCCTGCAAGCTGTGCGAACCTCAGAGACCCACGATTGCACCAACAGGGGAGAAAGTCAGAACAGAACCACCCCTTGCCAACTGAAATCAAGTCAAACCAGCCAATCAGGAAAATAGACTGCAGTCCATTGCAGGGAAACGAGAGACTGGTTTCTTTTTCTTTTCAAACATTTTTTTTTTAACTTTTCTTTTAAATTTTCTTTTTAATTTTTTCACACCTGAAACATCATTGGCTGTTTTTTCTTTTGTTTTTTTTTTTTTTTTTTTTGGTTTGTTTGTTTGTTTTCCATTTTTACTGGTTTGTTGTATCAAGTTTTTTTGTGTGTTTGTTTATTTGCTAGGTTTGTTCCTTTTCGGTTATTTTCCTTTTTATTTACTTATACTTCCTTGTTAAATAATTTTTCTCTGTTTTGTGTATCTGTCTTCCAGTATTTTTACTTCATTTCTCTCATTGCGTCCTCTTCCTATAAAATTACTTTCCTATAAATAACACCTACACCCTTTTCTGATAACTCTCCAGCGTCTGTCATTTTATGAATGTTCTTTCTACTGATTCTACTCTTCTCCACATTTCCACGTCACTGAAACTAAACCAAAATCACCACCACCACCCCCCCAATACAGTTTACTCTATTCTCTTTACTACCTCCAACCTACCCTCCGGACTTACTGCCTGGACCTCCAGGTTCCATTGACTTCTGGTTATTGGATAGAGGATATCACAGCTTAATACGAGTGAATCAAAGGGGTTCACAGAGAAAGCCAGTCCTAAAAGAACTTAATATAAAAACAAGAATTGCGTATAAGGTTGTAACAGTAAATAAGTAACTACTGAATACAGGGCCCAGGATCAGATGTTATATTGAAATTGTATTCTTTAGAACACCAAATCTAACTTTAGAGACAGGTATACAAGTTATCTGTTTATAATTGTGAAATTGTAAGATTTACACAACAGTGCTTGGTAAGGGCTGCTTTGGGTCTTAAACAGTGCTCACAGGTGCTGGTAGGTTGGCATTCCCAATTCAAATGGGCAGAAGAAACACAAGAAAGATGGCAAATAATGAAGTCTTATCCCCCACCCAAAACAAGCAGGAAGCAGAGCAGTCAATCAAAAACATAGAAGAAAACCCCCAAAATGCTCTACAAAGTTTACTGATAAACATGATAAATGAAAAGTTTGAATCTCTTCAGTCAATTATGTTAGAGCGTGAGGAGGCAAAGCAAAAATTAATGGAGAATTTCATGGCATCCACAAATAGAAAGATAAGTGAGCTTCAAGAGTCAAGTGAAAAGATAGCTACCCAACTTAAAGATTTGAGAGACAACACTCAAAACCAAAGTAATGAAGTTAATGAAGTAAAGAAGTCCATACAGGACCTAAGAAATGACATGGAAAACATCAGGAAAGACCAGTCAGAAGGAAAAGAGATTCGAAATCAAGTAGTTAGCCTACAGTCCCGACTAACTGAAGCAGAGGATCGAATCTCAGGAGCTGAAGATTCCTTAGATTCTATGGAGAAAGATCAAAAATCAATACAAATCCAGTCCAAGCAACAAAACAGATCGCTACAGGAGATTCAAGACACAATCAGGAAGCCCAATTTAAGGATAATAGGTATTGAGGAAAACTTGGAGAAAGAGGTTAATGGGATAGGCAACCTATTTAACAGAATATTAGCTGAGAACTTCCCAAATATCCAGAAGGAAAGGCCTATACAGATACAAGAAGCATTTAGAACCCCAAATCGACCAGACCAGAATAGGACTTCCCATCGACACATTGTGATCAAAACAGCTTCTGCAGAGTGCAAGGAAAAAATACTCAAAGCTGTTAGGGCAAAGAAAACAATCACATATAAGGGAAAAGCAATCAGAATTACCCCAGACTTCTCAGCAGAGACCATGAAAGCAAGGAGAGCCTGGAATGAAGTATACCAAACTCTAAATAAAAATAACTACCAACCAAGAATTCTGTACCCCGCCAAACTCTCCTTCATAGCCGAAGGTCAAATAAAAGTCTTCCACAATAAGGAAAAACTGAAACAATATATCTCCACCAAACCAGCTTTACACAAAATCCTTAAAGATGTACTATACAGGGAAAATAATCAGGATCCCAACACAGACAGAGAAATGAACCCTAATTAGTAAACACTAGATCAAGAAATGGGAAGACACAGCTTCAAACAAGACAGTGATAATGAAAGGAACAAACGATCACCTCTCAATCCTAACTGTCAACATTAATGGACTTAATTCTCCAATCAAACGACATAGGCTCATAAGTTGGATCAAAAATCAAGATCCATCTTTCTGCTGCCTCCAAGAGACACATCTATCCAGCAAAAGTAAACATCTTCTAAAAGTGAAAGGCTGGAAACAAATCTATCAAGCAAATGGCCCCCATAAGCAGGCTGGAGTTGCAATCCTAGTATCAGACAAAATTGACTTCAAATTAAAAAAGGTAAGAAGAGACAAAGAAGGTTACTACATACTAGTAAAAGGATCTCTCCAACAGGAAGAAATAACCATCCTAAATATCTACACGCCAAATGCAGGAGCACCCAACTTCATCAAACAAACACTACTGGCTCTAAAAACATTCATAGACCCAAACACAATGATAGTGGGGGACTTTAACACTCCACTATCACCTCTGGACAGATCAACACGCCAAAAACTGAACAAAGAAACCACAGAACTAAACAATTGCATAGACCAACTAGACTTAATCGACATCTACAGAATATTCCACCCAGCAAGGACAGAATACACATTCTTTTCGGCAGCACACGGAACATTCTCCAAAATAGATCACATCTTAGGGCACAAAGAAAATCTGTACAAATTCAGAAGTATCAAAATCATTCCCTGCATTCTTTCAGACCACAATGGAATAAAATTAGAGCTCAACTCATTCAGCCACCACAGAAAACCCCACAATTCATGGAGACTAAAGAACACACTGCTGAACCATCAGTGGATCATTGAAGAAATTAAAACAGAAATTCAAATGTTTATGGACTTCAACCAAGTTGAGGGCACAAAGTACCAGCTCCTTTGGGACACAGCAAAGGCAGTACTTAGAGGAAAATTTATATCTCTGAGTACATACATCAACAAACTGGAGAAACAGCAACTCAGTAATTTAAGGAAGCACCTTAATTTTCTGGAGAGAGAACAGCAAGCCAAACCCCAAGTCAATAGACGGAAGCAAATAATTAAAATCAAATCAGAATTAAATCAATTAGAGACGAAAAAAACCATCGAAAGAATCAACAAAACAAAGAGTTGGTTCTTTGAAAAAATCAACAAGATAGACAGACCCCTGGCAAACCTGACCAAAGAACGAAGGCAGCACACTCAAATAAACAAGATAAGAGATGAAACAGGTAGCATCACCACAGAAATAACCGAAATTCAGAAAATAATAAGGGACTATTTTGCAAACCTTTATGCCAACAAATTCGAGAACTTGGAAGAAATGGATGATTTCCTAGAAAAAATTGATACCCCCAAACTCAACTATGAAGACTTAAACCTTCTAAACAGACCCATATCCAGTATTGAAATAGAAACAGCAATAAATGATCTCCCATCCAAGAAAAGCCCAGGTCCAGATGGATTCACAGCAGAATTCTACAAGGCCTTCAAAACAGAACTCACTCCAATATTTCTCAAACTCTTCAATGAAATTGAAAGAGAACGTTCACTGCCAGACTCATTTTATGAAGCCAGTATAACCCTCATCCCAAAACCAGGCAGGGACTCATCACGGAAAGAGGACTACAGACCAATCTCCCTGATGAACATAGATGCAAAAATTCTCAACAAAATTCTGGCCAATCGACTTCAACAAGTCATCAAAAAAATCATACACCACGATCAAACTGGATTCATCCCAGGGATGCAAAGCTGGTTTAATATACGCAAGTCAATTAATGTAATCCACCACATCAACCGGAGCAAGGTAAAGAACCACATGGTTTTATCGCTGGATGCGGAAAAAGCGTTCGATAAAATCCAGCACCCATTTATGCTAAAAGCCCTGGAAAAACTGGGATTCCAGGGAACATTCCTGAATATAATCAAGGCAGTTTATGACAAACCAACAGCAAGCATAACTCTAAATGGTGAAAAACTAAAGCCATTCCCTTTAAAATCAGGAACAAGGCAGGGATGTCCACTCTCTCCCCTGCTCTTCAACATAGTACTAGAATTCCTAGCCAGAGCAATTAGGCAAGAAGAGAATATAAAGGGGATCCAAATAGGAAAAGATGAAGTTAAACTTTCTCTCTTCGCAGATGACATGATCCTATACCTAAAGAATCCCATAGACTCTACCCCCAAGCTACTAGAGCTGATACAAAACTTTGGCAAAGTCGCAGGATATAAAATAAACCTTCAAAAATCAACGGCCTTTCTCTATGCTAACAACCCGAAGACCGAGGCTGAAATCAGGAAAGCAACTCCTTTTGCAATAGCCCCCAAAAACATAAAATACCTAGGAATAACCTTAACCAAAGAAGTGAAAGACCTCTTTGAAGAGAACTTTAAAAGCTTGAAAAATGAAATTAAGTCAGAACTAAGAAAATGGAAAAACCTCCCATGCTCCTGGATTGGGAGGATTAATATAATCAAAATGGCAATATTGCCAAAGGCTATCTACAAATTCAATGCAATACCCATTAATATCCCAACACCATTCTTTAATGAAATAGAGGAAGCAATCCAGAAATTCATATGGAACAATAAAAGACCTAGAATAGCAAAAACACTCCTAAGCAGAAAGAACAGTGCTGGAGGAATTACAATACCCAACTTCAAGCTGTATTATAAAGCTATAGTAATAAAAACAGCTTGGTATTGGCACCGGAACAGGCCTGAAGACCAATGGAACAGAATTGAAGACCCAGAATTAAACCCACAGAACTATGCCTACTTAATCTTTGATAAAGGAGCTAAAACAATAGTATGGAAGAAAGATAGCCTCTTTAACAAGTGGTGCTGGCAAAACTGGCTCAACACATGCAACAAACTAAAACTAGATCCTTATATATCACCCTGCACCAAAATCAATTCCAAATGGATTAAAGACCTTGAAATCAAAACAGGCACCCTGAAGACACTAAAGGAAGGAGTAGGAGAAACACTTGGGCTCCTTGGCACAGGACAGAACTTCCTTAACAAAGACCCTGAAAGGCTACAAATCAAAGAAAGGTTGGACAAATGGGATTGCATCAAACTCCAGAGCTTCTGCACGGCAAAGGACATAGCTCTCAAGATAAACAGAAAGCCCACAGACTGGGAGAAAATCTTTACCGGACATTCAACAGACAAAGGCCTCATCTCTAAAATATATGCAGAACTAAAAAAATTACCTTCTTCCAAAACAAAACTGCAAAGAACCAACAGCCCCCTCATCAAGTGGGCTAAAGACTTACAAAGAAACTTCTCTGATGAGGAAATGAGAATGGCCAATAGACATATGAAAAAATGCTCTACATCACTGGCCATAAAGGAAATGCAAATCAAAACAACATTGAGATTCCATCTCACCCCAGCAAGAATGTCATATATCAAGAAAACTAATAATAACAATTGTTGGAGGGGATGTGGCCAAAAGGGAACCCTACTTCATTGTTGGTGGGAATGTAAACTGGTTCAGCCACTCTGGCAAGCAGTATGGAGATTCCTCAGAAGGCTCAATATAGAACTCCCCTATGACCCAGCAGCCCCACTGTTGGGTATCTATCCAAAAGACCACAAACAAAATCACAGTAATGCCACCAGCACAACAATGTTCATCGCAGCACAATTTGTCATAGCGAGAAGCTGGAACCAACCCAGATGCCCCTCCATAGATGAATGGATCAGGAAAATGTGGTACATTTACACAATGGAATTTTATGCCTCTATCAGAAAGAATGACATTGTTCCATTTGTAAGGAAATGGAAGGACTTGGAAAAAGTTATACTAAGTGAAGTGAGCCAGACCCAAAGAAACATGGACTCTATGGCCTCCCTTATTGGGAATAATTAGTACAGGTTTAGGCAAGCCATAGCAGAGCATCACAAGGCCCAATAGCTATACCCTTAGGAACACATAAGATGATGCTAAGTGAAATGAACTCCATGATATGGAAACAAGTGATATATCACAGTTATAACTACTTTCAATGTCCTATGTGAATGTGTAGTTTCTATTATTGATGATGTTTTGTATCACCTTCCTATGTTTGTACCTACACTACCTCTGTAATCTTATCTGAGTATATTGGAAACCGTGTTTACTGGTATTGGAAGTAGGAAATTCAAAGGGAATACCAAATTCGAGAGACACGGGGTAAAAAAAAGAGAAATAACTACAAAAGCAATACTTGCAAAACTGTTTGGTGTAAGTGAACTGAACAACTGGGCGGGGGGGAGGGAAGGGGGGGAGGGAGGGGGACATGAGGGACAAGGCAACAAACAGTACAAGAAATGTATCCAACGCCCAACGTATGATACTGTAACCTCTCTGTACGTCAGTTTGAAAATAAAAATTTGAGAAAAAAAAAAAAAACAAATAAAAATAGATGTGATCTTCAAAAAAAAAAAAAAAAATAAAAAAATAAAAAACAAGACAATATCCAAGGCCGTCTACCCGCACTTAATTTTAGCATCATAAAGTATATTTGTGCAGGCTTCTTAGACTCTCCTAAGGTCATTGTCTTTGGACTAACTCAAGTGGGAAGGACACAATCCTCAGAACAACGATTAGTGGGAGACTTTTAAGACGTGAGAAAAGGAAATTTAGACTGAGGACATTGCACTAGCCTGGCGTTTCCTTATATTGGCTTGTATTTATTAATCTTATTCTTACAAGGTATATAATAAAAACCAAAGATGTCAGTATATGAGGAAACTAAAAGCTACAAGCTGAATAAGAAAGTTTAATTTAATAGGAAGACAGCACAATCCATCTCAGGAAAACCACTCAGCATGGAGTAAAATGTTATCTTCTCTATGTAAGCTACCAAAACGTCTGGAGAATCAGATCTTCACAGGTGTGAATTATCCCAAAAGCATCTAGAAAGCAATATCAGCTAATAAAAATGAAAAGAAAAAAATTCAAAAAGAACTATTTTACATGATCACTGATTTTTCAAAAGTTCTAGTTGGAATTGGGGCTGTAACTCAGTAGTAGAGTATCTGCTTAGCATGCATGAGGCACAAGGAGAGGAGAAAGAGGGAAAGATGAAGGGAAAGAGGGAGGGAGGGAGGAAGGGAAGGAAGGGGAGGGAGGAAGGGAGGGACCTATCCAAGGTCTTTTTTAAAATCAGAAGTCATGGTTTTAGTGTCATGAGATATGAGTCTCCCCAACAGACACTCCCAGCTAAGTCTTTGCTGATGAAGGTGTGTGAGATGTATGGCATCACCTGGGAGTTGAGTAGAAATGAAAATTCCCAGGCGCCCATCCCAGCATCACTCAATTAGAATTTTCATTTTGGATTCATGCTCCCATGACAGTTGGAGAAACACTGAACTTCACTGCATCCTCTTACTTCAGGTCTTACCACCTGTCTGACAAAAGTTCCAGGCTCAGCAACATTTCCAATATGCATGTCATGGATCATTGTGGTCACTTGACAACAAAGAAAACTAAAGTGCCCTATCTCCACGTTATCCACTGCGCTAATGGACTTAACACTTGCTTTCTTGCATTGCTGAGGACATGGCACAGTGTAAGCCAACTTGTTAATGTGAAAGAATATTAGTGAGGGCTATTCTGAAGGCAATTTAGAAATTATTTTTACCTATAATATAACCCAACGCTAAAGCAATCAACAACTCCCAGGGCTAAACCTTAATTCCTAAAACCTTTGTGTGGCCCCATAGCTTTGCCCAAACCCCAGAAACCAAGAAGCCAGGTATTATAGGAAAAACATCTTTGTAATCAGAGGAAGAACTACTGCCATTCAGAAGCAAAATATACGTTATATCGATCTCATATAATGTGTTATAATGTGGGCAGAATAAAAAACAACGTGGCCTGGAATGGGTACAAACACCATTGTGATGAACAAATACTATACTGGATTTACACTCCAGAGTTGAATAAGCCCCATTCACTCCAAGAAATACTTTTAAAGTTATTTCATATACTTTCTAATTCTGTAGTAAAATACATTTGAGTTTGGGGCCAGCTTTTGCATAAAAAGTAATGTTTCTAAATTGTATTCCATTACAACCATCTCTAAATTGAAAAAGGAAAAGAGAATTTGTTTCTGTCCCTTCCTTATGTCAAATTCCTTAAACATTTTTCCCACATGCAGTTCCCAATCTGTAATTATTTTGTACAATCTGTACATTTTATACAATATGTACAGTCAAAACAAAGGCTACATTTAGTATTTAAGATAGTGGAAGCTGTTCACTGATAGCTCATGCCTGTAATCCTAGGTACTCCTGAGGCTAAGGTCTAAGGAGCATGGCTCAATGACAGTCTGGGCAGAAAAGTCTATGAGATTCTTACTGCTCCAACTTACCAGCAATAAGCCAGAAGTAGAGCTGTGGCTCAAGTGGTAGAGTACCAACCTTGAGTAAAAACGGTAAGGGACAGAACCCAGGCCAAGTTCAGTCCCACTATCACCAGAACAAAAGAATTAAAAAAAAAAAAAAAGACAGTGGAGACTCCTTCACAGCTGCCCAGTTTCTGGAGCCTTTGGGGGGACACAAGTGCTGTGGCTTACTCTCCACTGGGCACTAGTCCATTTAACTCTGTTAAGCAATTATTCTTCCCAAGTTACTACTTTGGGCACCATCGCAAAATCAACTTCTAAGATGCTTGAAACTGTGTGTATCTTATTTTTCCCTATTCTGCTTTTGGAATGCCATTTTGTACAATCTCTACTGGGAAGAAAATATGCTCATTTTTAAAATAATTACCTAACAACATTGTGATAAGAAGATGTACTCTCTGCCTAAGTGTTTTTCTTCTGTCTTAAATTGAGTCTCGTATGAATGGGGCCTAGATTATCACTCTTTGGTTTGGAATAAATCTGAATCCTCTTACTTGTTTCAAAGTCTTAATGCTACTAAGAAAGATGAGCCTCGGGATCACCTCCTGAGTCCTCTGCACTGTGTTAGTTTGATTTAATGTTATTATACAGATTTACAGGAAGCTTTCTTCTGAAAAATTTTAGGCCATTTAAGCAAGGCCATTATATGGATAGAAAAATTATTTTGAGAAGATGTAATGGGGCATGAAAAATAATAAAATCCACAAAATACTTTTATTCAAGGATTTTAATAATGAAGAGAAATGACAATTGAGAATGAAAAAGTAGAAGCTGAGTGCTCTCTATTATTTTTAAATATAATATGATTAAATAGGCACAGAATGATGTCTCTAGATGACAAGGTAGTGTCCCATGTTATTTCTTCTGGAAAACTACTTACATTCCAAAAAACTCACAAATTCACTATATTCATATACGTCCACAGAAGTTACTGAAGATGCAGCATAGCAATGTGTGTGTGTGTGTGTGTGTGTGTGTGTGTGTGTGCGTGCATTGTGTGCGCGCACACCAGTATGAAGGCTTTGACTCAAGGCCTGTTCCTGTTCCTTAGCTCTTTCACTCAAGGCTAGCTCTCTACTGTTTGAACCACACCTCCACTTCTGGCTTTTTACTGGTTAACTGGGTATAAGAGTCTCACAGACTTTCCTGCCTGGGCTGGCTTTGAACTGCAATCCTCAGATCTCAGCATCTTGACTAGCTAGGATTACAGGTAAGAGCCATCAGCAATCGAATTCTGGAACAGCAATTAATTTTTAACAATAATTTCATGTGAGCTCATCAGATAATATTATCTTGAGTAAAGCAAGATTGTTTGGGATTCTGCAGATTGTCTCTCATGATTTGACACTCCCTACTCAAGACTCTTTGGAGAAAAAGAAAGTTCAACGTAAATACTACAAATATTAAAGAAAGTGAGCGAAGGGGTGGATCGGGAGACTTGGGTGAGAGTGCTGAATGGGGTAACACTGATCAGGACACATGATATTCATAAACTCCTTTGCTGAATGGCATCCTTTGTACAACTACTTCCAGGTAATGAAAATATGTTTTTGAAAAAGGAAAATATGGCCTCCAATGTCCTGCCTCAGTGCTGCAACCTAGCACTCCCTCACCCACGAAAGACAACTCCAGGACCTTACTTTTGTGGAATAATTTAGGAGCTGGCAATATTTACAATGCAATTTACCCTGCCGATAAAGCCATATGAAAGTACATCAAGATTGAATACAAATGACATCCTGCAACATAGTTTTTATTATTAGAAAAAGAAATATCAAATTGGAAGTAACCAAGTATTTTTTAGGGAAATAATAAAATTATATTAAGTACACAGTGGGTTAACATGCCACAATTTTAATCGATATGAAAATGTTCCCAATACACATCAATTACTAAAAGATCCAGGAAATTGTACATCATTTATAATATCTTGGCAGCCATGTTAGTGGACACATTGATTTAAAAGGCACCTGAAAGCTGGGCACTGATGGCTTATGCCTGTTAGCTCCTTAGAAGGCTGAGATCTGAGGATCATGGTTCAAAGTCAGCCTGATAAGGAAAGTCCATGAGACTCTGATCTCCTGTACACCACCACACAGCTGAAAGTAGAGCTGTGGCTCAAGTGGTAGAGCACACAGAGCACACAGAGGCTCAGGGACAACATCCAGGCCCGGAGTTCAAGCTCCAGGACCAGAAACGAAAAGAAAGCCATTTGAAAAGATGCACAAGGACTGGAAGGTAAAGGAAAACAAAAGGCGTCTTGTCTGCTTTACTTTATATCTATTTTCATGATTTGAATATGTATTGCAAAGTGTCTACTGTTTTTAATTAAAACATTTAAAAAAGAATGACAGAATGAAGAAACTGGCACTCTTGAAAGTAATGTACATGGCACAGCCGCCATGACGGTGATACCATTACCACCCCGTGGCTCCATACTGTCTCTTCTTCATGTCCCAGCTCTGTTAATTAACAGGAGATTTATATTTGTCTGAAGATCATTAAAATGTGTCATGTGGTGTCTCATAGTCATTAATCTGAAGACTTCATTGTTAATTATGATGATTATTCTTCTTTGTTAATATATTGCCAGTTCATTATTTTCCCACTGACTTGGGTCATTTATCCCTTTATATAATACTTAAGAGGTAGAAGTATGCAAAATGTTTTTAAAAGAGGTTATGAAAAAAATTATCAGTATAACACTTAACAATAATATTTGTGGAGCCTAAAAGAGTATCTTGATGAAACAGCTAATAAAACTTAGCTATTTGTTCTTTGTTTCTTGTGTACCCCAGCATAATAAGCTCATTATCTTAATAAAGATATGATAATGGTACCTTGTCCATTTTTACAAATAGATACAGAATTAGAAAAAATGTTATTCCATACTAATTTTATTTGTGCCAGGATTGGGGCTTGACGCCAAGGCCTCATGCTCTTGCTTGGCTTTCTTACTCAAGGCTGGCACTCTACAACCTGGGCCACAGTCCCACTTCCTTATCCATATTATTCTATGTATTTATTTATTTTTGTTTTTTTTATTTTTATCGTCAAGGTAATGTAGGGAGGGGGGTTACAGTTACAGTTATATACATAAGGTAGTGAGTACATTTTTGTCACACTTGTTACCTCCTCACTCATTTTTCTCCAACCTTCACTCCTTCCCAATCTATATTATTTTAAATATTTTACATTAAATTAATTTAAGTGAGAAAAGACTGCACATATGGTATAGAGTGATTGCATTCGATTTTAGTTCCTTCAGCTCTTGGCTGTGACATAGTGACACACAGAGTTTTAAGAAAAACTCTAATTTGTTGGCATAAAGGTTTGCAAAATATTCCCTTATTGTGTTCTGAATCTTGGTTGTTTCTGTGGTGATGTTACCTGTTTCATCTCTGATCTTGTTTATTGGGGTGTGCTGTCTTCGTTTTTTGGTCAGATTTGCTAGGGGTTTGTCTATCTTGTTAATTTTTTTCAAAGAACCAACTCTTCATTTTGTTGATTCTTTCTATTTTTTTTAACTCTAAGTCATTTAATTCTGATTTAATTTTAATTATTTACTTTTGTCTATTGGCATGGAGTTTGGCTTGTTCTCTTTCAAGGAGCTTAAGATGCTTCCTTAAGTTGTTGAATTGATGTATTTTCAGTTTGTTGGTGTAGGCACTCAGAGATATAAATTTTCCTCTGAGTACTGCCTTTGCTATGTCCCAAAGGAGCTGGTACTTTGTGTGCTCATCTTGGTTTAATTCCATAAACATTTGAATTTCTGTTTTAATTTCTTCAATGACCCACTGGTGGTTCAGCAATGTTATGGAAACTAGAGTTATATCACTGTTGTAATTATTTTCAACATGCCATGTGAAACCATAGCTTTTCTTTTGTTACTGATTCTCTTGTATCCCCTTCCTGTGGTTGTCCCCGAGCTATCACTGTATCTCATCTGAGTACCTGGGATACTGTAAATACGTGTATTAGAACTAGGGAAGGAATATCAAAATCGAGAGGCAAAGGATAAAAAGACAAATGACTCCAAAAGCAATATTTAGAAAACCATTTAGTGTAAACCAACTGAACAACTCATGGGGGGAGAGGGAAAGGAGGAGGGAGGAGGTGGAAAATGAGGAAGGAGGTAACAAATTGTACAAGAAATGTATCCACTGCCTTACGAATGAAACTGTAACCTCTCTGTTCATCACATTGACAATAAAGAATTATTAAGAAAAACTAGTGGCACTGTGGCTCAAGTGGCAGAGTGCTAGCCTTGAGCAAAAAGAGGCCAGGACAGTGCTCAGGCCCTGAGTTCAAGCCCCATTACTGGCAAAATAAATAAATAAATAGAAAGAAAAACTCAAAAAATATTCCTTCTGGCAAGCTGGAAAATAGAAGCTTCTTTTTGATCGCCATTTCCACCTCTGTCATGACTACACAGTTCCCCTCTCTCAGAACTGGCATTCTGGTCATCTGCCCATTGTGCTTCTATAATGTCAATTAATTTATTATAATTGTGTTCACACATGAGACCCTTAGGCGAACAAGGCATATGTTCCTGCTTCAGGCATTACTATAGAGACAGTTATATTTATTGGGTATTTTGCCCCAAAATTGCTTTCTACTTCAACATGTCCTAAACAAATTACATTAAGTATGTTTCCTCCTTTTTATTAAGAATAAAGAGATTATCTAGGCAACCAACTGGCTCAGGCTTGTAATCCTAGCTATTCAGGAGGGCTGAGAGCAGCCCAGGCAGGAAAGTCTGTGACAGACTTCTCCAATTAACCACTAAAAAGCTAGAAATGGAGCTGTGGCTCAAGTGGTAGAATGTTAGCCTTGAGTAAATAAGCTAAGGGGCAGCGCCCAGGCCCTGAGTTCAAGCCCTCCGGTATTGGCACACAGTCACACAAAATAAACAAAAAAGTTGCTGATGAATTTTATTCCACTGACGGTTGTTCTAAGATCTTCAGTTTTCTTAGATTTCCATCCTTTCTTTACAAAAAAAAAAAAATCCCCAAATACTTGCGTGAGAAATTTAATGTCCTTCCCACTTGGCTATTCATTTTAAAGAGACAGAATCATCCATATTAATGTGCAAAGAAAAGAATTAAGCCTCACAAACTTCCATCTCCTGTCAAAAGCAAGAAA
Organism: Perognathus longimembris pacificus; assembly: GCF_023159225.1. Classification (NCBI taxonomy): domain Eukaryota; kingdom Metazoa; phylum Chordata; class Mammalia; order Rodentia; family Heteromyidae; genus Perognathus; species Perognathus longimembris. Next base: position 58,038,530 of record NC_063161.1, on the reverse strand, counting down.
ACTGCTCCTTGAAGAAGAGTACACATGGAAACGTGCGGAGAGCAGCCCATAAACACAGACATGCCATTGCAATAACTATAGCACACACATAGAGAGATGTCCCTTAACCTTGCAGGGACCACATAACATTCAAGTCACTGACAGCACACACATATAAAGGTAGTCCTCTAATATTGTATGGACTAAGTTACTCTCACCCTATGATGCTGTAGCCATCACAATGGTGTGGTCCAATGTCGGACTCAAATCTATATAATCTGTACAACTATCTCTTCTGGTTTGTGTATTTGCTATATTTTTTTATTATTTTAGAATGTTTTGTTTCACACTTACTAAAATAAACAAACAAAATAAGGTAGGGCACCTGTGGCACATGCCTGTAATCCTAGTTATTTATGAGGCTGAGACCACAGAATCTTAATTCAGAGACAGCTCAGGCAGGAAAGTCCATGAGATTCTTATCTCCAATTAACCCTCAAAGAGACAGAAGGCTCAGGTGGTAGAGTGCTAGTCTTGAGAAAAATTCTATAGGACAGAATCCAGGCGCTAAATGCAAGCCCCAGTATGGACACCAAAAAAAAGAAGAAAGAAAGAAAAACAAGGAAAAACTTACTGTATAATAGTATGATACCCTGTTACACTGGCAGCAGCTTCTGATTGCATCCTTTTCTCATGTACTTGATTGAATCGAAGCGTATTTTGACCACCTGGGTCCCAGAAGAGCAGGCAATATTTGCATATCTATTTACATGTCATATAGCCTAGACCTGTAGGCTATACAGTATTTGCATATCTATTTGCATACCACACAGTCTAGATCTGTCATAGCCTAAGCCATTTAGGCATGCACAAATAAGCTCAATCTTGTGATGTTCAACCAAGGACAAAATCACCTACCAATGCATTTCTCATTAAACGATGCAAGACTGTACATAAAAAGGTGTTATCTTAATTAATCATCTGTGAATTACAAACCTAATCTATAGTACAATGTTAGGTACTAACATTATTTATAGGAACGGCTAAAATTAAAAATGCCAATAATGCCAAGTGTGAGTATGAAAAAGATGCAATTTCATAAACTGATGGTGAGATAAAAATCCTAGTATAGCCACATTGGAAAACTAATAAAAATAGTCTTTCTAGAGTATAATACTGCTTTACCCTATAAACCAAACAATCTTATACTCCTCCGAAATACACACATATGTAAGTCCAAAAATTACGTAAGAGATGTTTGTAGAAATACTATTCTAATAGCCAAAATGTGAGAAATACCTTATTGCCCCTCAGCAAGCTACTGAATTGTGTAACTTTAACCAAAGAGAACACCAAGCAGTAAACACAAACGCTGTACCCCAAACCAAAATGTGTCCACCTTATGCAGGCCGCACTTAGCTCTCCCTCCAATAAACTCTTTTCTGCTTGGAAAAAAAATGAGTGATTGTTAAATAAAAACAATTAGGTAAGCCAACATTCTCAGTACTTTGCATCTATTATTTCTTCAGTACCTACACAAACTCTAAGAAGTACATCATGATTATTTGTGCTTTCTAGATGAGGAACTTGAGGCTCTGAGCGGTTAAGTGATTGACCAAAAGTACATAGCTAAATGAGATGTGGAGGCAGAATTCAAACCCATACGACTGACTTGTGGCTCACAGACATAATTACTCAGGATGCAAATAGACTACAGCATTTCTATTTTATCTAAACTTTTTAAATTAAGTTTAAAACGATCTTATGTCTTATCAGCACAGAACATATTAAAATGCAATCTATTCTGTACTGAAACTCTAATTTTGTTCAATGAAAACATGTCAGGAGCCAAACTTGCAGCTAAAATTCATTCTGACCCCTGGCTGTGCTGTGGTCGCCAGGATATGCTAGATGCAAGGACATTTGTTCACAGCCACTATCCGGAATTGCTTTGCTATGTCCACACCTTGCTATGTCCACTGGAGTACATTCCTATGTTAATCAACCTCATCCTGTGTTTACTGTAATCAAATGTTCAAATCAAAGCCTCTTTGTGTTCTTGAATTTTAGCAACCCTATGCTGTTCCCTGGTTCCAAAACTGCATATAAACTGGGAGTTAAGAATAAACTTGGCTGCAGTCTTGAGTTACAATCTCAAGATGCAGACCTCCCGTACCCCATCTTTGCCTCTTGTCTTTTTTCTCTTGTATTGTATTTTTCCTTTTCTTTAATCATCGCCCCCCTCATTCAGGATTTCCCTTTTCACTGCCAGCTGGCTCGGCAGAAAAACAGTGATGGTTTTAACGATCACGTTCCTATCTCTTCTCTCTAGTAATGGAGGGGAAATCTGTACTTTTTCTCATCAGTCACTTGTTAAAACAACAACAACAAAAACCTACCATCCATCAGATTTGCTTCTCAGATTTCCTATTTTCAAGAAGCCACTTTTCTTGTGAAGGAGAGCCCGTGGGGCAAGTCTGAATCTACCATCCACTGACAGAAAATAAGTCAAAGCACTGAATATTTCCAAATGTCCCCTAATTTCTGGGACATTCAGTAATTTTCTATGTCCTAGAACTTGTCCCATTATTTATAGAAATGCATTGTGTTTCTGACACAGGTTGTTTTATATAATTGTCTTGACCTCCTTCTATTTCAGACTTAAAGTCACTAAAAATATTGAAACTTCACAACTTCTGAGGTTATCTTGAAAGTATGTCATTGAATCCTGTAGTGTTTACTAGTTGAGGAGCCTAAGACTAAGGTAGAGAATGTGAAGCCAGTGGCTGAGAAAATACTAATAACACTAATAATAATAACACAGGAAATGCTGATTAACTCACAATTCTGTGTAGACTTTGCTGGGATAAAGATCAACTTCAGTGAGTTTAGCTGTCAGTCAATACAAGTCGATTACCTAGATTAACTATAGGAGAACGTTTTTGATTCTTATGTGTGCATGCTAATTCTATAGCTTGAATTCATGACCTTGCAAGCTTGCTTGGCTTTTTCACTCAGGTCTGATGCACTACCACTTGAGCTACAGCACCACTTCTATTTTCTTGCTGGTTAGTTGGGAGATAGGACTCTCAGATATATCTGCCCTGACTGGATTCAAACCCCTGGATTCAGCCTCCTGAATAGCTAGGGTTATAGACCTGAGGCATCAGTGCCTGGTTTGGCAGATGGTTTTTAAAGGACGCAAGAGGATAGAGTCCAGCACTTGCAGCAACATCTCTGTGGGGACCTCTCACCAATTACATGCTGGATAAGACACAATCCTCTGACTAGGACGACGAAGGATGATGAAATAGATGCCAACCTATACAGTTGTAGAGATCAAGGGAGGCCACAGGATGTGCCTTCTAGCACGCAGAAGTGAGATGACTTTACTTGAATCAGGAGTACTATTCCGACCTCAGATTTGATCCTATGTTTAACTCCAACTCAAAGGGAGAGGCAAGAAATACTCTTCTTCCAGCCAATGCCTTATGAATATTCACATAGACAAAGGGGGCAAGCTTAGTTCTCTTGGTGACTCTTTTCCAGAATAACACCCTTCTTGCTGTTCGCTGATATTTATTTTCAGATCAAGGGCTGGAGTTGAAGCTACTGGCTACAAAACAGTTGGCACAGAATGGGGCAACAGAACTGAGGAAGATGCCTAAAACCATGATGTAGGGAACACCGAAAAACAGCTGGTCGCATTTACTTGTTTTTTTCACCTTAATCTTGGCACAGTAACACTGAACTGCCAGATAATAGCTTTTGCTTTCTCATCTCTAGAAGCTCAAGGGCACAAAGACACAAACCTATAGTCCCACCATAAGAGAGCCACAAGTTCAACATAAGCTTGGGGAACATAGTGCACTGGAGGACAGCTGGAGCCATATAGTGAGACCCTGCCTCAGGAAAGAACAGAAAAGAAGAGGAGAGGAGGGGAGGAGGAAGGGAAGGAGGGAGGGAGGGAGAAAGGGAGGAAGGGAGGAAGGGAGAAAGGGAGGAAGGGAGGAAGGAAAGAAGGGAGGAAATCTAAAAGTTCAAAACAAATCATTAAAATAACCAAAACATCCATAAACCTAATATTTTCCATGGCATTGACACACTTGAACATAAGCAGAACAACAAAGACACTTCATTTTCATTACTTCTTAGCCATATAAAATGAGATCAGTCAAATGCATGAGTTTGGCTCTTATTTTCAGTAATGTTATGGTTTGCTTACATATTAATCAAGCTTTCACTATTTTATACGAAGCAAACACAGTCAGTTTTCCATCATTAACATCCAAGTCGGAGAACATTCTGCATTAATGAGTCTCAAAATATTTTACCATTTGGTTACATCTATGTGCATGCTTCTTGGGAAGATTTCAAGTATTAGTATGATTTCAGTGGCAGCTTATATTGGTAAGCAAGACACATGGAAAAATCAGAACTGAAACCTACCACTTGTGACTAAGGCATCGATTGTGTATGGCAGTCCGTTATTTCCCTCAGCCTGTGTCTAAGAAAAGTATCATCACTTATGTGAATAGGTCTTTATTTACTAGAATAAAGGATGGAGAAGAATAGAATAAAACAAGGAAAACAAACAGAGTTGGTGGTTCACACCTATAATCCCAGCTACTCAGGAGGCTGAGGTCTGAGCATCATGAAGCCAGCTTGATCAAGAAAGTCCATGAGACTCTTATCTCTACATAACCACCAAAAATCTAGAAGTGAAGCTGTGGTTCAAGTGGTAGAATGGCAGCTTTGAATGAAACAAGGTAAGGGACAGTGTGCAGGCCCTGAGTTCAAGTCCCAGTGCTGGCACCAAACAAACAAACCAACCCAAAAAACAGCCCACAAAAACAAAGAGGTTAAAACAAACAAACAACAACAACAAAAAAGACTCATCCTATTTTGTATGAATATGATACCTAAATATATTTCTCCTGCCTCCAACTCCAAACACCTACCAAGGAAACAACAGATCATCACTGTGAGTTTCTGGTTATTAAGAAAAGTCCAAGAAAGTAGGAAATTGAAAGGGAATACCAAATTTGAGAGACACAGGGTAAAAAAAGACAAACAACTACAAAAGCAATACTTGCAAAACTGTTTGGTGTAAGTGAACTGAACACCTCCGTGGAGGGGGTGGAAGGGAAAGGGGGAGGAGGGAGGGGGGTATGAGGGACAAGGTAACAAACTGTACAAGAAATGTATCCGGTGCCTAACGTATGAAACTGTAACCTTTCTGTACATCAGTTTGATAATAAAAATTTAGAAAAAAAAAGAAAAGTCCAAGAAAAAAAATGCAGTCTATTTCTCACCAAAGAAATTAGCTAGTGATGTGCAAAACCCATTGTTTTCACATTTCCTGTTTCCCAGAGTCTATTTGACTTAAGCTAATATGCTTTCCTGAAATGGATTGGCTTCAGTGTAAAGCCTAAGAGAATTAAATATAAATGAGTTCCTGAGGGAGTCAAATAAATGGACACTAAAGCCACTTCCTGAGTCCCCTCAGATGGCTTGGCATCTCAGTAGTAGCAACACATACACATGGGCACACTGTTGCTACACTTCACTGTGCAGACACCAAGAAGTGAGCCAAACCTGACACCCAACAAAGCACCTATCGGCACCCTGCTCCTCCCTCCTTTTCTTCAAGTGCCCCTGGTCCTTGTCACTGTTTCTTATTTCTCCTCCCTCTCTTTATGGTTCTGTCCATATGAATACACATATACTTAGACAGCTCTATATACCCTGCATGCCTGGTAACAACTCAATGTACTGACTCTTTTGAAGAAAATGAGTAAAAGGTTTAAAGGACCCGTTTTAACATGGATTTAAGTCAAGTCTTTTTTCCTATTCTGCCAGTGCTGGAACTTGAACTCAGAACCTGGGTGCTGTTTCTTAGCTTTTTCCGTCAAAGTTAGTGTTCTACCACTTGAGGCACAGCTCTGCTTTCAGCTTCTTGGTGGTTAATTGGAGATAAGAATCTCATGGACTTTCCTACCTAGGCTGGTTTCCAACAGGGATCCTCAGATCTCAGCCTCCTAATTAGCTAGGATTTCAGGCATGAGCCACTGATGCCTAATTAAATGGTATGTTTTGAAGTCTAAGTCTCATGAATGAACTGATCTCTGTTACTAAAATCACCAGAAGTAAACTGCAAACAATCTGAGGTCATAGGCAGAAAACCCTCCTCCTCACCCCATAGATAAGGACCAGTTATTCTCTCTGGATCAATGTCCTGACCTGATACACACAAAATGATCCCTCAGACAATGTGGGCCTGAGTTACTTGAGCAATTCCAGCAGCTACTAGTGAAGGTCTCTAGTATCATGGATTTCCCTATTACAGTGGTTATATGTGGACTCCTCTCGATGTTGATATTTCTTGATATTTCCATTAATCACAGTACAGGTGCAACAGAAAAAAAAAATGCCTTCCAGTAAGTTTTTTCAACTAGCATCACTACAAAGAATAATTCTGGCAGGAAGAGAGAAAAAAATGTCTGGCTAAAATACGGGGTGGGGTTGGGGAACATTTTAAAATGTAAAAGAACTGCCAGCACCAGTGGCTCACACCTGTAATCCTAGCTACTCAGCAGGCTGAGATCTGAGGATCTCAGATTGAAGCCACTTCAATGCATGAGACTTTTATCTCCAATTAACCACCATAAAACTGGAAGTAGCACTATGCCTCAAAGTGGTACAGCGCTAGCCTTGAGCAAAAACAGCTCAGAGACAGCACCCAGGTCCTGAGTTCATTATTAATACTGAGGTTTAAACTCAGGATCTCTCACTTGAGCTCAACCATTTGAGCCTCAGGGCATTTATGGTTTTGTAGTTTGTTTTGCAGAAAGGCACATGGGCTTTTGCCAGAGTTGACCTCATACCATGACCTTCCTACAACTGCTTCCTAAGTAACTGGGATTACAGATGCGTACCACCATGCTCAGCCTGTTTGTGATCTTGGTAACTTTTTCCTAGGCTGACCTTCTACTCCTAAGTAGCTGGACTATAAACACAAGCCACCAGACCCAGATGAAATAGAAAAAAATATATTATTTCCATCATTTCTGAAAGCTATTTAGTGTGCCAAAATCAGTGGGTATTTATAAATGCAGAGCTTATCTTCCCAATGAAATATTCATAATAAAAGTGTGGCTCACATTTGCACTCCTTACAGCACTTGCCATCCACGTAGGCAAGAGCCGACTTCAGCGGACAGTCCAGAGCTGGGCAGATCAGCGTTTCACACTGAACGGTTCCATTCTGAAAGAGTAAATGATAAAGGATGGGTCAGGTGGGAATCCAGTAGTCTTACATTTTGAACTCTTCTCATACAACACCATAGATCCCATGATTCTCTTTATTATACAGCATTACTCCTATTACAGAGATCCATGATAATACAAACTGAGTACTAACATAGGTGGTGACTGGTTCCCACAACTGATCCTAACTAAAGTGCGGTCCTCGCCTGCTGTGGGAAGCAGACACGAACATGGGTGGAGGAAAGGATGCGAATGGACAAGGAAGTGCACCAATAGGATAGCCCTAGAGCACCCAATTGTGCCGGGTAGGTATACTTGCATAAGAAGCATCAACCAATGAGGACATATCTGGAATGGCTGCTGTAGTCCTGGAAGTCCCAGGTTCAAGACCATAGTCATTCCATGGATATTTAAGCTTGGTCAGTATCCCCACAACGCAAGGCAGGGATGATAACTCCCTTGCTGCAGGCAGACCAACAGGAATTTAATCCTTAAGGGAGCTCCCAGGCAGCTAGCCACTCAATTCCCCATTTATACTGACTCCTATAGAACACCCTATATTTCACAGGTAGATTTTGGTACCTATTTAATAATCTTGGGAAGGCTTCTCTATATTGTAAAGTGTTCTAATTTGGGTAGAAATGCATTGCTTTCTTATCTGGGGGGCAAGGAGAGGAGAGCGCTTGCCAGTACTGGGGCTTGAGCTCAGAGAACCCTGACTCAGCATGTTTTGCTCTAGGCTGGCCCTCTACTATTTGAGCCAAAGCTCCACCTCCGGTTTTTCTGGTTGGTTAACTGAGATAAGAGTCTCATGAGCTTTCCTCCCCAAGAATAGCTTTGAAGTACAATCCTCAGATTTCAGTCTCCTGAGTAGCTAAGATTGCAGGTGCCAGCCAAGGGCACCTGGTTATTACTTTATTTTTTAAAAGGCTAATTTACATAGATCTCTGCTTCCTTTACAGAAAGCCAGCATTTTTACCAGGTGAGTTTATGAAGAATTTAAAATCTAAAAATCAAACTCTTTTTGAAATTCTTTTGAAAATGAATCCACAGTCTAGCAAAAACAATGCAGTAAAATATTCTACTTTGTTAATTAAACAAGACATAGTTAAAGTGTATGATTTACATTACAATTGTGTTTAAAAAACTCAAGAGATTATCTTATTTGAAACCCAATACTTGTGCATATTGCTCTATCTGGACACAACAGTTAATGTTGTATGTAATTAATTCCATGCATTTCATTGAAATGCATTAATAAAAACATGAGAAGAAAATCCCTTCAAATGTTAAGGGCTACAAGAAAGAATCCTTTGGGATTCACATTACCAACTTAATTTGAATTGCTAACTTCCTGTGTGTACCAATAAACTTAAACTTTATAGCATTTCAAAGCCATAATCATCTTTAACAGCTCGAAAATGTTTTTAATAATGCAATACACACTTTTTTAGATGTGACCAGGTTGGCTGGCACTTTAGCATTGTGTCTAGAGGAAATGCGTCTTAAAATTTTCATGATGACATTGTTTTAATAAATTTTTAAAGAGTAGAGGCACATCTGAGTTCTTTTGGTCTGAACACAAATGGAAGCCATACCAGGCAAGTGCAGTTCTTACAGCCGTCTGTCCAGGACTCGAATTCTCGGTAGGTGGTTCCTTTCATGGTACAAGTCCTCTCACAATAGCACTGATCCAGTCTATTCATTCGCTGTTCAGCTCGAGACAGCTGGGGCACAAAAGAAGGGTTTACATAGTTCGCCATCACATCTCCACAGAAATGCAAAAATGCTGTAGCAGACAGCTCAGGATTTTTTTTCCCCAATGTACAGCCATGGCTGTACCCATTAACCACTTGTTATAAAGAAGTTTAGACCTCCTAAGGTTTTGTATTGAAGGATATCCCTCCTTTTTGTGGAAAATTTTCTCCTGGTCTCTAAAACAGAAATTATAATTTATGAAGCACAAATAATGATGGCTATAACTATCAACCAGTTGTTATGAATAAATTAAAACCTCTTTTTTAAAAAAGAAAAGAACTTTGCTTCATCTTTTTGTGAAAAAATGTTCTCCCTGCCTCTAAAGCAAAAATCCTAATTTACAGAACACAAATGGAAGGCTATTTCAAAATTATCATCCACAATGCAGAAGAGCAGCTGCCACTTAAAAAACAATGGGGGAAATGATGGAAGGGGTGGCACTGACCAAAATGTGCTGTGCTCCTAAGTGATGTGGAAAATGAAACCCCTCTGTACAACTACTGAAAGATAAAAACACTTAATTAATATGCTTCCTTGTGTGAAATAAAGTAACATTTAGGATTATATGTCTTAGTAACAAATCATGAACTATACAACAAACCCAAAAGGTAATGTGTAGCTATTATATAAAATTAAAACTCTGGACATTGCTACTACTCTTGATATATGCTTAAAATATCTGTGAGCAAACTTATGACTAGAACATGCTGTTAGAAATTACATGTTGAAGACTTTTCTAGACCAATTATTATGCCCACGTTTTTTCACTGTCTTCAGATCTTTATGCTCATAATCAACAGCAAAACAGAAACAAATAATAATATAAACTAAACAATAACTCTTACTGTAAGAAACAGAGTATAAAGCAGGTAATCTGCTTCATTCCTGATTTACCAAGTCATTTGTTGCACGGATGGCTAGGGCTTGAATATTTATAAGTCTTTTCCTAGAGCACAGATTTCTATTCTCACTATAAACACTATGGTATAGGATGCCTCCAAAGTGAAAGGCCAGACTTCCCAGTAACTGTTAGGGGGCTGGGCACCAGTGGCTCACATCTGTAATCCAAGTGACCCAGGAGGCTGAGACCTATGGATTTGGGTTCAAAGCCAAGGCAGGAAAGTTCATGAGACTCATCTCCAACGAACCAGCAAAAAGCCAAAAGTGGAGTTGTGGCTCAAGTGGCCAATTACCAGCCTCAGTCAAAAAGCTAAGAAACAACACCCAGGCCCTGAGTTCAAGCTTCAGTACAGGCACACACACACACATACACACACACACACACACACACACACACACACAACTATTTAAAAAAAAAAAAAAAAAAAGGACTACTACGGCTGGGGATATGGCCTAGTGGCAAGAGAGCTTACCTCGTATACATGAGGCCCTCCCTGGGTTCAATTCCCCAGCACCACATATACAGAAAATAGCCAGAAGTGGCGCTGTGGCTCAAGTGGCAGAGGGCTAGCCTTGAGCAAAAGGAAGCCAGGGACAGTGCTCAGGCCCTGAGTTCAAGGCCCAGGACTGGCCAAAAATAAATAAATAAAAAAAATAAAAAGGACTACTACGAATCACAAGTATGTTTGGTTCTCTCACAGTATTTCTAAGGATCTTCTTACCTTCGCTGATGTTTTGGCTAATATATCCTGAAGCTCCATGATTTTCTGCACAAGTCCATGGAAGTCATTGCAAGTCGGACAGGCTAGAATTAAACACAACATTGATCATGTTCTATTTATAAGGGGGTCAGGGTTATTAAGTCTATGCTGACAAATCTTCCCGAGTGAACTCCAATTTCAAACTGATATTCTGAACAAAATTAAGCAAGAATCACACCTTTTATCATAGCACACAGAGCAAGAACTAATAGACTTACTGCGGTTTAGATCTGGGCACTGAACAATGAATCCTTGAGGCATGACAAGCAATTGCACATCCTGCATTATACCCTGTACATGAAAAATAAAATTTAGAAGATACACTATTTTCATTTAACCAAATTGCATTCCATAGTCAAATTTGTGAAGGGTAGACCCAACAAAATCCCTGAGTATGGAATCTTATTGAATATATTACTTCTACTTCAAACCAAGGGAAGAAAATTCATCTGGCAAAATAGATGATTACCTATGTCATCTCTTACTGATAATATTTTTAGCTTTAAGATTAAATGTCAAGATATAATTAAGTGGCCATAGTCTTGTTATTTTGAGAAGTTAATTTCAGCTAGTCACAGAAGAGAGCTTGAAAATGACCTTTAAGAATGAACCTGAGAACTACTTTTGGCTTTAAGCAGGAACTGCAACCAATTTTAAATTAACTAATGGTTAAAAAGAAAGGGATTAAAAAAAAACCTTAGTCACAAAAGCAAAGATTATTTGAGTAATTCTTATTTTCCAGCGAGATTATTTAAAACTAATTTTTCAATTCAAGAAAGACAATAGATTTATTCAACAGCAGTAACATGAGTGGTGAGCTCAAAGAAAATTTAGCGTGTGTGTGTGTGTGTGTGTGTGTGAGAGAGAGAGAGAGACAGAGAGAGAGAGAGAGAGTTAGTACTGTGACTTTTACTCAAAGCATGAGCACTGTCCCTGAGTTTTATTCAATCTAGACTTTTTCACTTGAGCTATACTTCAACTTCTGGCTTTTTGATTGTTAATAGAGGTAAGAGTCTCATGGGCTTTCCAGCCCTGGCTAGCTTTAAACTACGATTTTCAGATCTCAGCCTCCTGAGTAGTTAAAATTGCAAGCATTTTTGTAATGCCAGCTGCAATGACTCATAGAAGACTTCATGTGCTTATAAGCAAAATTTATATGCAACCTTGGCCATTAAGATATAACTAACTTGGAGCTTGCTGGTCTTCTAAAGCAAAGATCAGTGGTAACTCAGCAAAGAGCTCCCAGGCACACTCATCTTCCCTCATCAATTTTATTTACTTTCTTTTAAAAATTTTTTTAATTTAACTAAATTTAATTGTTTGGCCAAGCTGAGGACTAAACTCAGGGCCTTGCACTTGCCAGGCAAGTGCTTTTCCACTGAGCACATGTACTTTATTTAATTGATATTTCTTTAATTGATACTTTACTTTATCTCTGAAAATATAAACACAATATCTAATGATGGGGTGACAATTATCAACATGTTATGAAGACAGTTTTGAGTTTACTGATAAAAATTTACCAGCCAAATAATGGTATATGTTCTACATGCTAAAATTCGATTTCCCAGCACCCATCAACATGAATGACAAGTATTTGTGTATACAATATGGCAATTACTGGTCTGTTTGGGATGAAGAGGTAACTTGGACATAAGATCCTTTCACTTCGAAGCAGCAACACGAAAATGAGAACACCTGGCACACTTTAGAGTCTGTGCCTTGCACAACTGTAGCAGATACTATTCCCAGCTTATAATTAAGAAGATGGCCCCTAGACAGAGACACAAAATTAATGCTGACTTTGAAGGCTTGTCTTGGCTCCGTAGGAAATGTGATCACAATTAAATAGAGGACAAGGTGGAACACAAAGCACTTGTGGCCATTTCTTTCATGCATAGAAAATGTGACTATTTAGCATTTATAGCCATGCAATCAGTTCTTCACTTACTACCCATCTGGATTTGAGAAAATGACTCTCTGAACATGCTGATGCACATGTACAGGAGGAGAAAGGAACCCTACATTAATAATTAGTCATTAATACTAGTAGTAATTAATACTTGTTAGCAATTAATACTAGCAAGGCTAGGGATTTGATGGAATAATATATTTAAAGCACTTGGGTGCTGGGTGCTGGGTGGCTTACACCAGTAATCCTGGCTACTCAGGAGATTGAGATCTAAGGTCCAGTTCAAAGCCAGCCCAGGCAGGAAAATTTGTGAGACTCTTCTCTACAATTAACCACCAAGCCGGAAGTGGAGCTGTGTAGCTCAAGTGGTAGAGTGCTAGTCTGGAGCACAAAAGCTCAGGGACTTCATCCAGGTCATGACTGTAAGCCCTTCAGTACTGGCACATGTGCGTGTGTATGTGCATGCACGCGTGCGCGCGTGTGCGCACACACACACAGTACTTGGTTTCCATGAAATGACATTTAAGTGAGTTGTAATAGTACCTTGATAAAATTGTAAGCTTCGCGTAAAACACAATTTTAACTTTGACTACCTACTCTTGCATGACATGCATGAATCGGGGATCTAGCCTATCATTCTTGACTAAAGAGCTATTCACTGAGCCACTCCTGCAGACCCTGAGAGCTTGGAGATAGCAAACTTCTAGACTTGACTGCTTTGTCCTTCAAACTGGAAAGTTAATGGATACCTTTTCATCTTCTCCAATGATGAATTTCTATGACAGTTTCTAAGTACACAAGGAAACTGAGTGCTTGTCATGGGGACAGATTCATCCAAATGTGTATCTTTCTCAAGTTTTGGAGTATAATGAAACCATGAAAAAAAAACCCGAATACTGAAAAGGTTCAAATCCTCAGTCACTAATGTCCCTATAAATTAATCACTAAAGGTTATATTTTAGTGATTGGGAACATATTTCTATGTTAACATTTAGATTTTTATCACTTGGCATGCTTAATCTCAAGAATGTCAAGAATTGTCCCACTAGGCTGTGATTGGGAGGTTTAAAGATCAAACTCACCAGAGGAATTATTTTGCCTGATAAATATTAGTGTCAACAAAAAAAACTGAAAGCAAGCCAAAATAGATACAAATTTACAATCTGAATTTTCCATGCCACAGAAAGTGCAATCTTCTCTAAGTTCATTTAAAGCATGTGCATTTACATTTTATGATCAGACTCTATGAAAGTGATACCTTAAAATATCCATGAGCATTATTCCTCTGCCCCAACCAAAACGTCGTGCCCAGAGGCAAGTCCAAGGAGGGCTTTTCCACCACTCGTTCATAAATTCTGCAGAAAGGGAATCAGCAGAGAAGGACTGTGAGCAGACAGTCATTTTCTAGAAATATCTATCTTCAGGAACGAGACCGTTTCACTTACTTATTGCAGTCGATGTGAAGAATCAAATGGGAGGCACTGATGGCTAAGGAGAGTTTGTGCCACTTGTCGTCCGCCAGAATGTAAGGAAACACCTCCGTGTGGGGCCGGTGCCCGCTGGAGCGGTAGTGCAGCCTCACTTCATTGCGATGGCCGCTGCTTTCCAGCTCCAGGTATCTGCAAGAGAAGAGTAGAGCCGCATAGAACAGGCCTGAAATAAAATTCAATGATGATACAAGGGTGGGGAGCCTCTGTCTTGTCTCACTCCTACACATGGGAAGAGTTTAAATCATTGTACAGTGTAAGCGTGTACATACATACACATATCGGAATATCACAAGGTACATACAATTTTTATGTTTTATATGTCAGTGATAACAAAGTTATGCTGGACACTGATGACTCACACCAATAATCCTAGCTACTCAGGAGGCTGAGATCTGGTTCAAAACCAGCCCAGGCAGGAAAGAAAGCTCATGAGACTCTCATATCCAATTATCCACCAGAAAACTGGAAGTAGAGCTGTGGCTCAAGTGGTGGTGCATTAATATTAAGCAAAAAGAGCCCAAGAACAGTCCTCAGGCCCTGAGTTCAAAACCCATAACCAAAAGAAAAACGTGATCTATCAGTTAGATAGTTAGATAGGAACAAGAAGTTCTACTGTGCTATTGCATAGTAAGATGACTACCAATGATGAAAGAATACTTTATGCATCTAAAATTAGAAGAAAGGAATTTTTTTTCTTTTTTCTTTTTGGTGGGTGTCTATACTAAGACTAGAACTCAGAGCCTAGATGCTCTCCCTTAGCTTTTTCACTCTACTCCAAGTGCTCTACTACTTGAGCACTGCTCCACTTCTGGCTTTTTGCTGGTTAATTGGAGATAGGAATCTCATAGACTTTCTTACTCAGACTAGCTTCGAATGATGATCCTCAGATCTCAGCCTCCTAAGGTAGCTAGGGTTACAGGCATGAGCCTGTAATGTAACAACGTTTTTTAAAGTAACTGAGTGAAAGAGCTGTGTGTGATTTTTCATCCTTCTGATTATTCTTTATTTTCCCTTTTATCTTTAATGAACATTAACTACCTTGGAATTAAAAATCAAATTTTAGACTCCCCAAAAGATAATTTGTCATACTTGAACCTATCATGTCTCCCTGATTTATTATTCATAACTTTGAGAGGTAGCTAGAATCAGAAATAACATTTACCCCTTATGATAATTTATGCCCTTGTTATCCAAATATCCTTCACATTGGCAGAAATATAAACTAATTTAAGATCAGGCTTCAGGAGAAAGAGGCAACAGTGGCAGAACATCATTCATTTTAACAACCTCATTCATAACTCAAGATCAGAGGAGAAAAATAAGGTCATGTCTCATTCAACAAAAAGGTTGCACGCAACATGAAAAGAGAATTTTTCTGCTGCCTTAAACCTAAATAGAGAAAAAATATGATCAGATCATCTCAGTACATTAAGCTATAACCTGGCTGTAAAATTAGGCACGTGCATTGTGGATGTCAAATACCTGCCATTAGTGTAACTCACAAGGGCACACCTGCAAGGAGGTCTACGTCCAGGCTTTATGGGAGTCTCTCATCATTGCATGACTACCTAAGGCCTGGGAAAACCTCTCAGTGCCTCAGTTTCCTCATCTGCAGGAATGAGAACTCTGTATGATGATCCATATATAAAGCAGAGTGCTCGAAACACAACTTACAGTCAGTAAATGGTAATCTTTTATTACCAGCCAAGCACCTGAATGCGATATCATTTATAGTCTAACTTTAAGCGAATTCTGTAAATGAAAAGCAAATTGAACACATTTTTAAGTGGAAATATGAAGAAATTGGCAGATAGGCATTAGAGGCAAATAAGAGATGAATCTACTCTTACAGAAACTAGCTGTCATCACTGAAACTGTGGGGCTATGGCGAAAAAAACAAAATATAAAAAAAAAAGAAGCAAGCTCAGTAAAGTGAGCAAAGCAGCTTTGCTCATTTTCTATGGAAACTGTCCTTGCTAGTTCTACTGTGACCTCAGATAGTAAAGAAGATGCAGGAACAGGAAGAAAATGGTACATTTGGAGACATCTCTTATTAAAACTGTATTAATTCTTCTGGGTGCTGCTGGTTCATGCCTATAATTCTAGCTATTCAAGAGGCTAAGATATGAGGATCGTGGTTTAAAGCCAGCCTGATCAGTTAACTCTACAAGTCTCTTATTGTCTCCAATTAAATACCAAAAAGCCCAAAGTGGATCTGTGGTTCAAGTGGTAGAGTGCCCATTTTGAAAGAAGAAGCCAAGCAAGAAAATGAAACACACACATATATTCTATTTGGGTTGGTTTGTTTGCTTTTAATAGTGTTGAGTGATCAGCAAAGCAAAAGAATTCAGAAATGACAGAGCTCCTTAATCTTAATTCCATTTTTCTGTGACAAGAGAAATTCAAAATTCTCTCTAAACTTCTTTGGGAGTTGTAACCTTGTGTGATTGTTCCGAAGAAAAGAAAGGGGGCTGGGGAGATAGCCTAGTGGCAAGAGTGCCTGCCTCGGATACACGAGGCCCTAGGTTCGATTCCCCAGCACCACATATACAGAAAACGGCCAGAAGCGGCGCTGTGGCTCAAGTGGCAGAGTGCTAGCCTTGAGCAGGAAGAAGCCAGGGACAGTGCTCAGGCCCTGAGTCCAAGGCCCAGGACTGGCCAAAAAAAAAAAAAAAAAAGAAAAGAAAGATATGGGAAGGCATGACTTTCTTTGCAGTGCACAGGAGCATGCTCTCCATACACAACATCATTACCAATCATCTTCACTGTGACACAATCATGCACTTCATTCTCAGTGAACTTCACCTTAAAGAAATCTCAGCAGTGGGGCTGGGGATATGGCCTAGTGGCAAGAGTGCTTGCCTCGTATACATGAGGCCCTGGGTTCGATTCCCCAGAACCACATATACAGAAAACAGCCAGAAGTGGCGCTGTGGCTCAAATGGCAGAGGGCTAGCCTTGAGCAAAAGGAAGCCAGGGACAGTGCTCAGGCCCTGAGTCCAAGCCCCAGGACTGGCCAAAAAAAAAAAAAAAAGAAATCTCAGTAGTGGAAAATATTTATGTGAAGATCTAATTAAACAATGATGCTCAAATCTTGCTAATAGTATTCCACCAAAATGGCCATTTGGTTTGTTTGCATATATCCAGTGATGTAGATTTTATAGCTTCTGAGGCAAACCATTTTATCTTGATTTAAAAAAATAATCATCTTTCAGCCAGGCACTGGTGCTACTCAGAAGGCGAGCTGGGAAGAACCATGCAGGAAAGCCCACAACACACTTATCCCCAATTAAGCAGCAAAAAGCTGGAAGAGGAGGTGTGGCTCAAATGGTAAAGCACCAGCCTTGAGAAAAACAGTTATGTACCAGTGTTCAAACCCTGAGTTCAAGCTCCAGTACTGGCACAGAAGGAAAGAAAGGGAGGGGGGGAGGAAGGGAAAGAGGGAAAAGGGGAAAGAGGGAAGGGAAAATATAACAGAAAAAAGGGGAAAGATCTTTCTTATATTAAAGCATAAAGGAAATCAAACTTTAAATAATAGTTTGTTGGCTTGATGTGCCAGAAAATCCCTACTACAAGGACTAAGAATATGGTACTGGAGACGGCTAAGCAACACTGAAACTTAGAGACCTTCAATAATAAATATATTATTGGGTGAAAATGAAGTTTATCCATTTCAAAACAACTAAGAACATTACTAAAAAAAAAAAAAAAGTCTTGCTGCAGTAAGAGGAATACAGCCAGATTAGTAAGGATAATAAAGCTTCTTCATAAATAATATAGCTAGGAGCCAACATTAAATCACCCAGGGAGAAGATCAGTAGCAATAGGATTAATTCAAAATTGAAGCCCTGGCATCAGTAACAGACTTTTCATCATATTACCCCCTCATAACTGAGCTTAAAATAACAGAAAAAATAGCCACTTGCAAAATGGAGTAAATGTATTACTCTGAATAATGAGGCTTTGATCCTACAGAGAAGGGAGATGTAGGGACATTGTAGATTTTTTTTAAGTAATCCGTTTGAGAAAGGTCTTAAGACAATGATTGGAAAAAGAAAGAAAATGCAGCCAAGACTCCAATGTATATCCTACAAAATTAAGAAGAGTGAGGGGAGGGGTGAGAAGGGGAAGATGTTGAAAATGTTGAGAGGTGACACTGATCAAGATATATTGTATTCATAAACTGCTTTGTTAAATGGCAACTCCTTTGTACAACTACTTAAAGATGATTTTTAAAAATCACTCTGGTTAATATAAAAACAAAGACTGAGGAAAAGTAGCTATAGTAAGGCACTAATGGAAGGAGAGGTGCTCCACACTCTAGGGATAGCCACAAAATCAAAGAACTAAACTAAGCTGCTGCGTTAAGGGTAGCATTTACTCCTGCCAAGCTCTCTGGTTGTTACTGTAGCTCAGTTATGACAAAGCAGCAGGGAGAAATCAGGGACAGAAAGGGTTCAATCAGTGGCAGGTTCAAGGAATATGAGTCTTCCCTATGTTATCCAAGATGTGTACATGATATAAAAACACATATACAGGTGTATAGAAAAATTATCTTACAAGGTGTATAAAAGGTTCACAAACTTAATGAAGTCATTCATGGACTAACTGAAAGAAAAGCAGCTTGAAGCCTTATGGCTAGCTGCATAAGGACTTGAGGAAGGAACTTAAGATCACTAATGTCAGCACCGGTATACGTTTAAGGTTCTGCATTTATATTTTTCAAATTTTAATGCCATTTATGGGGCTTGATCTCAGGGACTGGGCACTGCCCCTGAGCTTTTGTGCTCAAGGCAAGCACTGTACGACTTGAGCCATAGCTCCACTTCCAGCATTTTGCTGGTCAACTAGAGAGAAGAGTCTTGTGGAATTTCTTATGCAAGCTGGCTTCTAACCATGATCCTCATATCTCAGCCTCCTGAATAGCTAAGCATACAAGCTTGCACCATTAGCACCAGGCATCCTTCTCGATGATTTCCTTAAGTGACTTTCCATGCCAATAAAAGTATAATCCCAGGGCTGGGAATATGGCCTAGTGGTAAAGTGCTTGCCTCGTATACATAAAGCCCTGGGTTCAATTACTCAGCACCACATATATAGAAAAAGCTGGAAGTAGCACTGTGGCTCAAGGGGTAGAGTGCTAGCCTTGAGCAAAAAGAAGCCAGAGACAGTGCTCAGGCCGTGAGTTCAAGCCCCAGGACTGGCAAAAAACAAAACAAAAAGTAGAATCCCATCCTTTAGACAAATGTATTTAATAATTCATTTGATAAATAATTTCTTATGACTGAATCAAAATTTATCTTACTATTCCCATTACACTTTATACTTTTCCTATTAGTTCCCATTTATTCATTGTTAATAGAATGGAGGTAACTTATTTACTATTAGCACAGTTTTTTATGCAAGTGTATAATTACCTTCTTGAGATAAATTATTAGAAGTGTTATCGCAAATTCAAATGACATCTACATTCATTTCTTATTAGAGGATATTGAATGAGGAACATATATAAAATGGGCTACATGATAATAAAAATCTATGGAGAAAATCAAAGTAAGAAAGTAGAACAAGTGGTAAGAGAATGTGTTTTCTGTTTTGTTTTTGTTCACAGTGCTGGGAATCAAATCCAGATCCCCCTGCAGGCTAAGATAGGCTAGGCAAGCACTCCACCACGGAACCACACCCCCAGTCCATGCTGACTCTTAAAAGGAACTCTACAAATCAGGCACCAGTGGCTCAACCCCATAAGCCTGGCTGCTCAGGAGGCTGAGAACTGTGGATCATACTTCAAATCCAGACCAGGCAGGAAACTCCATGAAACTCTTTACTACCAAAGAGCTGCAAGTGGAGCAATGGCTGGTGGTAGCCCTGAGGGAACAAAGCTCAGGGACAGCACCCAGCCTTGAGTTTAAGCCCAAGGACTGGCACAAAAAAAAATAATTAATCTACAAATGAATCAAATACTTGTAGTTTGAACTAAACTGAGGTGTGTGTCTTGTAATTTTGTTGTGTTCTCAACCAAATACACTAATGTTCTCTTTAATCCTGTAAGTGGTTTTATAGGCCTATTAGAATATATGTACAATTGCACTCTTTCACACAACAGGTTAAGTTTGGGGTTGTTTTAGGAAATTATACTAATAAAAATGGTAGCTTTTTATCATCATCTTCACCTAAAGAATGATTGGTGGCACTCCTCAAGATGTGTCCATCTAGAGAGGCCAAGAGCCTCAATGTGCTGTGATTTTATGCAGCAACATTTTATCTGGCTTCAAATCCTTCTCTTAAATTAGCGATTTGCCTCTTCTAAGGTCCTAAAGATCGATAGAAACTCTTTAGGGCAATGAAACTTAGCTTGTGTTAGGATTTTCAGAGCTTCACAGGAAACGGTCTGAAGCGATGGATGGACAATAAAATAAAAGAAGACACGCATGTAGGGAAATGTGCAGTTCTAGGCAGATCAGATTTGAAAAGAAGGACTCAGTCACTGGGGACTCCAAGCTGTCAAGTGCAGCAGCTACTGGCTGACAGGCTGCATGGGTCATCGTGTTTCTCACCCCTTCAGTCTAACGAAGAGTCAAGCAAGAGCAGACGAGGATCTGCGGGTCACCCACCAGGTGATTTTTTTTTTTGCTCCTAATTAAATTGGTACCGACAATAGTAGGTAGAGCAAATAGAACCCACATGACCCTAAAGTCTAGGCTGTTACTGAAATGCCTAAAAGCTAGGAACATTCCTTTCCAGTTTCACCATGAACTTTTGATGAAGACGTAACATGAACAATTGCAAGACCAACTCTATTTGCAGTCATGCAAACCTTGACAGCTTTGTTTATACCGTATCAAATTCAATAGGCCATGGTGATACTGCTGAGATAAAGAAGTAAATTGGGAAGAAGAAAAGTTCTAAGGTTAAAAAAAAATTCTAGATTAAAAATATGAAAGTCCTATATGGGAAAATTTATTATTCTATTCAAAAGAAACAGGAAGCAAGAATAATAAGCCAATCCTGTTGGTCTTGAAGGTTCTAGTTTTTTTTTTTTTAGCCTATCCTGGGGCTTGAACTCAGGCCTGGGCACTGTCCCTGAGCTTTCTACTACTTGGGCCACACCTCCACTTCTGGCTTTTTGTTGGAGATACAAGTCTCATGATCTTTCCTGTCTTGGCTGGCTTTGAACCACAATCTGCACATCTTAGCATTCTGTATAGCTAGGACTGCAGTTATAAGCCACCAGTAATCCATCTGGTTCTTGAATTTTGAAGGAAGTAGGAAGGCCCTGGCATGACTAAACAAGCAGACAGATATGCTGTAAAGATGGTGATTGGAAGAATGGGCAGAGATGTCAAGCAGCCTGGTTCAAATTCTGGCTCTAGCACTCACTGTGAAGCCTTACAAGTGTGGCATTAACTCTCAAGGCACACCATGCCTTTACAATGGATTAAAAAAATAAAAAGATTCCTACTTTCAAGATTCTGATGAGCATTTAAATAAAAATAATCCATACAGGCTACATAGAGAAGTACCCTGACACAGGGTAAGCGATGAAAAATGTACTAATACTTATGACAGAAACAAAATACTGTGACAAACTCAGGATTCCATCAATAACCAAAGACCTGATGTCAGCAGGCATTCTGGACTCCTGAATCAGTAATTTACCCAGCAAATTCCAATTACCATTGATAAGGCAGCGTTGCACTCAGCACAGAGGATACAGGAAAAGGCAGTGCTCACTCCCTGGAACCATTTACATCTTCATTATCTTCATTCTTTCCCAGAACTGACACTACTCGGGAAGGTGATTTTCCCTCAGTGCAAGCCTTCTTTTTTGTATCTATAATCCCTGTACCTCTGCAAAATCCTTTTTGGTTAACATCACAAGACACGTTTATATTATTTTCACAGTAATATTTCCCACATAATTCTACATTGTTGTTTTTGTTTGGGTGCTGGGCACGGGTCTTAAGCTCTGAGCCTGGGAACTGTCAAGGCTAGCACTCTACCACTTGAGCCATAGCTGTTCTTCAAACACTTTGCTGGTTAATTGGAAATAAGAATTTCACAGACTTTTCTGCTTCAACTGGCTTTGAACCACAATTCTCAGAACTTAGCCTCCAGAGTAGATAGGATTACAACCATGAGCCACAGGTGCCCAAATTCTACATTCTTGAATCTACTTACAAATGGAAAGCCTCAAGATAAGCACATTTTTCCTTAATGATTGAACAAAATTCCTTTCAGAGATTGTGAATTCTAGAATGCTGGAAACGGGCAAGATGTTTGTCATGTATTTATTTTATTGACTGGTTAGTGAAAAGTCATCATTTTATGTTGAAAATGAAGAAACCATGCATTTTAACCCACTAGAAATACTGAAAACTGAAGATCTGTTTCATTTGTTGTTTAACTGTAAGTAAATAAAACCATAAACAGGATAGCTGGATCTCAGGCAATAATTAAAAGCCTCTCTGCAAAATTTGGCTGTAACATACCTGACATACATTCTAATTTTATTTTTATAGATAATTCTAATGTTCTAGTTATATAAATGCAATACTGTACACAAAAAATCTCTCAAGGCCAGGCTCCTGAGGCTCATGTCTGTAATCCTAGCTACTAAAGAGGCTGAGATCTGAGAATCATGGTTGAAAACAAGCCCAGGCAAGAAAGTCCATGAGATTTTTATCTCCAATTAACCACTGAAAAGCTGGAAGTGGAGTTCAAGTGTAAAGCGTTAACCCTGAGTAAAAAAAGTTCATGCCCAAACCCAAAGTTCAAGCCCCAAGACCAGCATGATTTTTTTTTTTTTGCCAATCCTGGGGCTTGAACTCAGGGCCTGAGCACTGTCTCTGGCTTCTTTTTGCTCAAGGCTAGCAGCACTCTACTACTTGAGCCACAGCGCCATTTCCAGCTTTTTCTGCATATGCAGTGCTGAGGAATAGAACACAGGGCTTCATGTATGTTAGGCAAGCAATCTACCCCTAGGCCACATTCCCAGCCCCATCACCATTTTTTTGAATAATTATTTATTGTCAAAGTGATGTACAGAGGGGTTACAGTTTCATACATAAGGCAGTGGGTACATTTCTTGTACAGTTTGTTACCTCCTCCCTTATTTCCCCCTCCCCCTTTCCCTCTCCTCCCATAAGTTTTCTAAGTATTGCTTTTGGAGTCGTTTGTCTTTTTATCTTTTGTCTCTTGATTTTGATATTCCCTTTCTCTTCCCTAGTTCTTATACCAGTATGAGATACAGTGATAGCACGGGGGCAACCACAGGCAGGGGGTCATTTTTTTTTTTAAATATACCAAGAGGAAGGTAGACAGAGTAAACAAATCACCCTTGTGTAAAAATGTTTTCTCTGTATTTCATTCATAACACATGAATCAATCTCAATAGGGTAGGATATTGCACTTAATTTTAAAATGCTAATGAAAGGAATGCAAATACGCATTTCAAATGAGATGTGAAAGTTTGGGTTATAGTTTTCTAGGAATATACTTTTACAAAAATACTTATTCCGGGCTGGGAATATGACCTAGTGGCAAGAGTGCTTGCCTCGCATACATGAAGCCCTGGGTTTGATTCCTCAGCACCACATATATAGAAAAGGCCAGAAGTGGCGCTGTGGCTCAAGCGGCAGAGTTCTAGCCTTGATGAAAAAAAAAGAAGCCAGGGACAGTGCTCAGGCCCTGAGTTCAAGCCCCAGGACTGGCAAAAAAAAAACCAAAAAACTTATTCTTGAAGTTTGATATTACCAGGAAATGAACATAAAAGTAAATGAATTCTTCCACATTATTCAAATCACTAAGTAGGATGATTGAATAGGTGGGAATGGGCAGTAGATGTTAAGTGGATGAACATCTGATGAGAATGGAATACTATAAAAAATATTGGAGCCTCAAGTCTGGTGCTAGTAGTATGTGCTTGTCCTGGGCTGTGAACTCAGGGCTTGGGCACTGTCCCTGAAGTATTTTACTCAAGTTTAGCCCTCTACCACATGAGCCACAGCTCCATTTCTGGCATTTTAGTAGTTTATTAGAAATACTCTCACAAACTTTCTTGCCTGGGCTGGCTTCAAACCTCACTCCTCAGATCTCAACCTCCTGAGTAGCCACGATTACAGGCATGAGCCACCAGTGCCCTGCTGTTTGCAAATATTACAAAAACATTTTTCTTTAATCAAAGGCAAACATTAGCCTCAGAATGATACTGCTTATTGTATGACTGGCAGTCTGCTGATGTCCTTATTAAATGAAGAAGTCTTATAAATAAGCAATAAAAATGGGAAAGGCTATTTTGAAACAATTCAATGAAAACAATAACTTATTAACAAATACATATTTTAAAAACTGTTCAAATTTACTAATACTCTAAAAGCTGTACATTTAACAAATGAAAATCATTTTACAGACAGCATAATAGTAGAAATTTATCTTAAATATAATGCTTTAAAGTGTGTGTATTTTAAAGTTTATAGTTGTTTAAGTGTGTAGTTTAAAGCTAAAGTCATTTGCAAAGTAAATTGTTTCCTTATAGTTCACCCCAAACACCTATCTTATTTCTCTTTATAATGCTAAACCTAATCATTTTTCTAGATAAATTAAATTTGTTAAAGGCTAACTAATCAGCAGTTC
Source organism: Perognathus longimembris pacificus (assembly GCF_023159225.1). Taxonomy (NCBI): domain Eukaryota; kingdom Metazoa; phylum Chordata; class Mammalia; order Rodentia; family Heteromyidae; genus Perognathus; species Perognathus longimembris. The sequence goes on along the minus strand of NC_063161.1, from coordinate 58,013,827 downwards.
ATTTATTCTATGAGGCAGTAGTACTCTAAAAAATGTGCCAGCACATAGCCAAACATAATTTTTTATAATTTATAGAGTTTGAAAGAACCAAAGGCTAAAGTCTACAAGAAAAATGATAGCATATCAAGCCAATTCTTTCAAAATGCTCAGTAGATAAAAATCACTGAGAAATGAAGCAAAATATGAATTGCTTTATTTAGCTGTTGTAAAACAAATCAATACATGGTTTCAGCCATAAATACATAAGATGTAGCTCCAAAATCAATGGAATTCAAGTACATACAATGAGGGAAGTAATATTTCTTAAGTGATAGAAATAACACCATTGTCAATGAGGTTACCAGATTAATATTTTATCAGAAATTTTATAAACATACATACTTTATAAGTAAAGGAAACAATGAATCAAGTTAAAATAAGATAGACTCAATTTCTTTGGTAAGAAATGGTACAAAGATTGCCATAACTATTTACCTTTGCTGTGCCAGTTCTGGGGCTTGAATCCAGGACTAGGGTACTTCCTTAGAATTTTCACTCAAGGCTGGTGCTCTACCACTGAACTACACCTCCACTTCTGGTTTTTTGCTAGCTAACTGGATATAACTGGACTTTATTGACTGGGATGGCTTCAAACTGTGATCCTCAGTTCTCAGCCTCCTAAGTAGCTAAGGATTACAGACGTGAGCCACCAGCACCTAAGCCATTATAGCCATTATAAAGTTCAATAAATACTCAATAAAATTACTTTGAGTAAGTGATCAAGGACCTGAAAAGTTTAGTTTTCACATAAGAAGACTAAAAAGAGAGGTGTTTTATTGCTAAAGAACTTAAGTATATTAAAACAACCCTCAACATTCATCTTGAGAAAAATTATGAAATTTCTATGCATATCTATATATAACAGATTAAGAAGAGAGAATTTCAAGTTTGATGATACAAGCAAAAATGTTGTTGGTCTACTCTGAGCTGCACCCAAATTCTGCAACTTTTGTCACAAAATTAAGGACAAGACAATTTAATTAGTATAGATGGTGTTACTTTTAATATAAAATCAAATTCATTTTTCTAGTAATAAGGAAATCAAGAATCTTTCACAAATTAGAAGGCATCATAGAAAATAAGAGATCCTACCTGGTTAACAGCACAAACTATAAAACTCCTGGTAAAAAATCTAATAATGGCTGTGCCATATCAGGGATGATAAAAAGAAAATACATAAAAAAAAGAAAGAGAAATACACTATACCTGAAAAAGAAGACTGTCATAAAAATGTTATCACATATTAATATATAAATGTGAGACAATTCCAATACAGATCCCAATTATTTTTCATAAAACTGAGGAAACTGATTCTAAGCTTTTCACCAAAGAATAAAGTTTCAAAGATCAAAGAAATTTTAACAGAAATAACAAAAAGATTTGAACTTTAAGATATCAAGTCCTATAAAATTACAGTGATCAAAATACAATGTTTTCTCACAGAAGTCAACAAAAGGATTGAAGCACAAAATAGAGGCCTCAGACACAGCTCAGTACTGATGGAAATTTAAGGTACGTTACAAACTTGTGGGAAAAGAACAAGCATTGACAAAATGACACTGGGACCATCAGCTAAAGCCAGGGGATGTACACCGAATGACCACACCAACATCTAAGTCCAAAACACCAATACGTTTTAAAAAGGGCCTTTCATTAAAACAGAAAGTTAAACGTAGATATGCTATGTTCCCTTTCTGGATCCTCAACTAAAAGACCAGTGAAAAGCTATTCATCAATATTTACACATTTATGCCTTTATATACTATTGTGAAGTCAAATACCGTCTTGAGATAACAACCCCTTTTCTGTGAGTCAAAAACTTCATCATTCAGTGAAGAATATCAATAAAAAAAATTCTTCCTACAAACAATGACTCAGAGCCAGGGGCAGGTGGCTCATGCTCGTAATCCTAGCTACCCAGAAAGCTGAGATATGGTTCAAATCCAACCCAGGCAGAAAAGTCTGTGAAACTCTGACCACCAATTAACCAGCAAAACGCCAGAAATTATATGTTAAAGCCAGTCTTGAAGAGAAAAAGCTAAAGAATAGTGCCCAGACCTTGAGTTCAAGTCCCAGTATCAGCACACCACACACACACACACACACACACACACACACACACACACTATTCAAAACTATGCTATATTTTGCTTTACTTTATATATTGGATCACAAGTTTCTTATGCATGATTCTTAAAGTTTCCTTTTTCATAAGTTTTTTGAACAGCTGTCTCTTTTCTTCTTAAGGGGAAATATTCTTCCTTCTCTATGTTATTAACAGCATCTCAACCTAATTTGAAGATGGAAATGACTGATTTGACTGCAGATTAATTTTTTAAAATTTAATACACACAAAAAAGCCAGAAAGACCTGAAGGAAAATGGAAAACACAGATGATAGATAATGAGTTAAGATTCTTATTAGATGGAGCTTGTTAAATTAATAAGAATATAAAGAAAATGGGACAATTACAAAATCAGGTAATTTATCAAAAGAATCAGATAAGTAGCCCGTTAAAACATGAAAAAATATTAAACCTGACCAAACAAAAGCAAGTTTTTTGAAACATTACTGAAGAAAATGGGTAGTCATTTTGCTGATGAAACTGCAATGTTTAAAATAGGATGTGGGAAAAAAATATGCTAAATGAAATAAGACTTTTTTTTATCTCTTATGTGGAAGTGAGATCTAAATTATAAATATATATGAAAAAGCATACAGGGCCATATGCATATATACATAAACGTATTGCCTAAAGTATTGTCCTTATGGGATAAAATTCCAATGTGTAATTCCTTCAGACAACTAGCTTTTCCTGTTGTGACTATTTTGTGCAAAAGTGTATGGATTTCTACATAGATACCACACGATCCATGAGTACATTTCAGAAAATTGTTTTTAAATGCTAATTTTTATATTTTCATTTTTAAATATGTACACTAAAAATCTATAATGTGGGGCTGGGGATATAGGCTAGTGGCAAGAGTGCCTGCCTCGGATACACGAGGCCCTAGGTTCGATTCCCCAGCACCACATATACAGAAAACGGCCAGAAGTGGCGCTGTGGCTCAAGTGGCAGAGTGCTAGCCTTGAGCGGGAAGAAGCCAGGGACAGTGCTCATGCCCTGAGTCCAAGGCCCAGGACTGGCCAAAAAAAAATCTATAATGTAAAAAAGTTGCCATGTAAGAGCATTTCTGGTACAAAAACTACCCAATTGGTGACAAGAAAAGAATTCAGGAATGATTTAACATAAATATGAGATTTCATTTCAGATGAAAATTGACCAAGCTAACTGGCACTTTAATAATTAGCTATCTATTTCAAAAAATGTTTCCCACCTCATTGCTTACCTACCTTATTAGAACCAAGTTTAGATGAATGTAATAATTAGAATGGGAATCCACCAAAAATAAATAAATAGGATGCCTCTGAAAAGCAAGGCTATCAAGCTGGCACTAGTGGCTCACATCCGTAATCTAGCTACTCAGGAAGCTAAGAGCTGAAGATTACAGCTCAAAGCCAGACTGGGCAGGAAAGTCTGTACAACTCTTCTCTCCAATTAACTACCAAAAAAAAAGAAAAAGCTGAAAGTAGAGATGTAGCTCAAGTAGTAGAGCACTAGCCTGGAGAAAAACAAACAAACAACAAAACCTCAGAGCCAACACCCAAGTCCTGAGTTCAAGCCCCAGGACCAGCACAAAATAAGCAAACATTAAAAAAAAATAGACAATCTGATCTCAGGATAAGAAAAAAAAATAAGTTAAACATAGAATACATAAAAAGAAAAATAATTTTTAAAAAACCCAGTAATAAACACATATAACTGATGAGTAGTATTCAGAATCAAAATTTTTCATAAAGACAAAATGGAGTTCTCAGGTCAGTTACAACCACAAATGATGTGGCATTTAATTAAAGGCTTTACCTGCCAGGAAAAGTAACAAGTCTATGTTGTCACTGCCTAAGGAATATTATATTCAATAGAAATTTATTATATTTAATGGGTTTGCTCATCCCTATGCCCCCAAAAGGGATTCTAGATTAATGACTTTAAAATATATTCATTCATGAGCTGCTTCTACATGAAATATGGTATTAGGTAATAAATCATTTATTCATAACAAGCTTATGACTGCACAGAAATGAGAATCAGGAACAGCCCTCTAAAATGTGTACATATTAACATTTCCCCGCATACATAAAACAATAAGGCACAATTTCTTAGCAAAAGGAAAGAGCTAAAATAGCATCAGACTTTCCATACTTTTTCTTTTTCCAGTCCTGGGGCTTGGACTCAGTACCTGGGCACCACCCCTGGCTTCTTTTTACTCAAGGCTAGCACTCTACCTTGAACTACATTGTCACTTTCAGCTTTTTCTGTTTATGTGGTGCTGAGGAATCGAGCCTAGGGCTTCATGCATGCTAGGCAAGCACTCTACCACTAAGCCACATACCCAGCCCAAACTGCATTCTTTATGCAAAGAAGTAGTATTTCGGGGGGGGGGGGAGGGACTGTAAGACTGTAATCATTAGAAAGAAATCTTCTAAAGCAGAATATAAGATAAATTAGAAAACAGGACAAAGATACAGAGCAATTATTTCCAATGAACATTTATCTTCACTGCCATTTAGAAAGAGAGAGAGAGAGAGAAGGTGGTGAATGTATACATTATATTCAATGTACATGTGTGAAAATGGAACCAGGCAACCTCAGGTTATGGGTGAGGTTGGGAGAGATGGGGGAGAATGATGGAAGTAAACTGACATGCTGGAATGAAACTCACTTGTACAATTACCTAAGACAATAAATAAAAAGAAATTGGTATGGCAATGCAGAAATAAGGAACATGAAAATATTCAAGGAGACACACCTAGCTGATTTCTTACACGTCTGGAGGCTTATTCCTCAATACACTTGACTACACAACCACACAACAACACTGGTTCTATGTAACGTGGAAGAGGGTTGATGAGAAGAGATCTGAGCTGTTTAGGATCTGATGACAAGTCACGGTCAAATGGCATGGAGAGCAGGAACTAATTCTGGTCCTCTGCAGCCCCATCCCGGGAGGCAAATGCCCGTAATGTGTGGCAAGATGAAGGTGGGGGCTGGCTTGTCTACCTGCTGCAGAAGCTGCAGCACTCAATCTACCCGGTGGACCTGCAGACAGTGGAAGGCTGACAGGAAAAGAAGAAAGGCTCACTTGTGCTCCATGAGATAATCTTCATATACTGAAGCATTCATTTCTTTCCATCAGTTCACATAATTCACACATACATAAAATACCCTATTGGCACATATATAAAACATCCAATCTGGGCTGGGAGTATGGCCTAGTGGCAAGAGTGCTTGCCTCGTATACATGAGGCCCAGGGTTTGATTTCTCAGCACCACATATACAGAAAATGGCCAGAGGTGGCGCTGTGGCTCAAGTGGCAGAGTGCTAGCCTTGAGCAAAAAAGAAGCCAGGGACAGTGCTCAGACCCTGAGTTCACAGCCTAGGACTGGCAAAAAAAAAAAAAAAATCCAATCTTCTCAGTGAGTCATACCTTTGCATTTTAGTTTCTTGATGAGTACCTTACAATGTCAGCTCAATCATGTACATATGTGTAGGCTTCTTAGACTATGTTACCACTTTTGTTTGTATTAGGACTGAACTTGGGGCTTGGTTGCTGTCCTTTAGCTTTTTCACTCAAGTCTAGAGCTCTATCACTTGAGCCACAGCTTCACTTCTGGCTTTATGTTGGTTAATTAGAGATGAGTCTTATGACTTTCCTGACCAAGCTAGCTTTGAACCCTGACTCTCAGATCTCAGCCTCTCGAGTAGCTAGGCTTATAGGCATGAGCCACCAGTGCCTGGCAACTTTTTAATAATAAGGGAAGCATGAAACTACAGATTAGAGATTCAATTTTTGTTGAAGATAAATAAGGATATAGAAACAGTTTCAGAAATAAAATCTGAGTAGAGATTTATAAATTAAATAAAACATGGTGTTTGAATTTTTAATTTATAAAACCTATTATCTTTAATGTTGTTTATTAAATAAAGTGCAATCAGAAAGTAAAGAATGTAGTAGCTTTTATGTGAGTCTGTTAATTTCACCCATAATAAACAAAGTCATCTCTTAGTTCAGAACCATTAAGCCAAGCAAAAATTGCAAACCAGTTTAATTTTTACTTGCTAATGTCACGAAAGAAAAATGGCTTACTATATGACAAGCACTCACCAATATGAAGATATGTTGTATCAACCTCATAAACAAATATATTCTTACTCACCCAGAATGTATAATAATATTAAGACAGGAGAAAAAATCTCATTTATTAACAGAAGTTGATGGTAAACTACAAGACAGTTTTATATTTATTTGCAAAGCTATTGCCATAAATTATTTCCATAAATGTTATTTGCAAAGCATTCAAATTTAGAAGCATAAATAATACTCAGATATCACAAAAATTCTAATGACAACCTCATAAAAAGCAACTTATTTAACTAAATTCCAATATTTATTTTATTTCGTTGTTTTTTTGGGGTTTTTTTGCCAGTCCTGGGCCTTGGACTCAGGGCCTGAGCACCATCCCTGGCAGTTTTCCATATATGTGGTGCTGGAGAATCGAAACCAGGGCTTCATGTGTAGGAGGCAAGCACTCTTGCCACTAGGCCATATTCCCAGCCATTATTTCGTATTTTTAAACTCACAGCCTAGATGCTATCCTAGAGCTTTTTCCACTCAAGCTGGTACCCTCACCATTTTAGCCACAGCTCCACTTCTGGCTTTTGGTGGCTAATTGGAGATTAGAGCTTCATGTACTTTCCTTCCTCTGAGGGCTTCAAACCATCATGCTCAGATCTCAGCCTCCTGAATAGCTAAGATTACAGATGTGAGCCACTTGCACACACTCAAGAGTATTTAAAGAAAAGAGAAATATTATACACTACACCACTCAGCCAGGTGTTTATATACATAAATGTAATATGTACATAAAAATGTAAATATATACATATATGTACAAACATAGTGTGTGTGTGCTTGTGCATGTGCATGCATGTGTGTGTGAGCCAGTCTTGGGGCATGAACTCAGGTTATGGGTGCTGTCCCTGAGCTTTTTTGGTCAAAGTTAATGCTCTATCACTTGAACCACAGCTCCCCTTCTGACTTTTTTGGTGGTTAAATGGATGTGAATGAAATATGTGCCAAGTGAAAACAAGAAAGCCTTATTTACCCTGAAGCAACTACAGTTTAGAAAACTGTAGGTGAGGGCTGGGAATATGTCCTAGTGGCAGTGTGCTTGCCTCCTATACATGAAGCCCTGGGTTCGATTCCCCAGCACCACATATATAGAACATGGCCAGAAGTGGCCTTGTGGCTCAAGTGGCAGAGTGCTAGCCTTGAGCAAAAAGAAGCCAGGGACAGTGCTCAGGCCCTGATTCCAAAAAAAGCCCCTTGTGACAAAATTAGAAGTACAGGGTAGGGGCTGGGAATATGGCCTAGTGGCAAGAGTGCTTGCCTCGTGTACATGAAGCCCTGGGTTCAATTCCCCAGCACCACATATACAGAAAACGTCCAGAAGTGGTGCTGTGGCTCAAGTGGTAGAGTGCTAGCCTAGAGGGGAGAAAAAAAAAAAAACTGTAGGCAAAAAACAGAGGCTTTTTAAAGTTGAAAGGAACATTCTCTTCTATTTGTACTGTTAAATTCACTTGTTTTTTTCAATAACCCTTTACTCTTTTCACCTATTAGTCTGCTTCTATACTTCTTGAACAAATGGGTAAATGAATCAATGTCTTACAACTATTGCCTTGTCTTCTATTCTTCCCTTCCAAAATACAGCTGCAGAAAACTGCAAGGCCATAAAAGAAATGCAAATCAAAACAACTTTGAGATTCCACCTCACTCCAATTGGAATGGCCATTACCAAAAAACAGTAACAGATGCTGACTGGGATGTGGCCCAAAGTGAATGGCTACTACACTGTTGGTAGGAATATAAACTCTAGAAAGCAGTATGGAAGTTCCTCAAAAGATTAAACAGAACTTCACTATGTCCCAGCAATCCCACTCCTGGGCATTTATCCAATTAACCACAAACCATGCTACACTAAAGCCACCAGCACAACCACATTCATTACAGCATTATTTACCATAGCCAAGATATGAAATCAATTCACATTCCCCTCAATGGAAAAATGGATCAAGAAAATGTGGTATATGTACAAAATGGAATTCTTTGCTTCCATCAGAAAGAATGGCATTGCCCCATTCATGAGAAAATGAAAAGACTTGGAAAAATTATACAAAATGAAGTGAGCCAGACCCTAAGAAACATACGCTGCATGGTTTCCCTCATTTGAAATAACTAGAATGTCCCTATAAATCTATGAGTAAACCCAATAGATAGTAAAAGACAAATAATTACATACCTGGACAGGATTAACTAAACAGCAATTTACACATTCACACAGTGAAAACAAAGGAGGATATTCTTAGGAGAGGATCACAAGGGCTCGATAGCTATGTGCATAAGATTATATAAAATGATGCTGTTCGGACTCCAAGAAATGAAAGAGGTTTTGTGTTTTTTTTACTGTACTGTTTGTGGCTGTTTTTTCTCTTCTTTCCTTTTTTCTTTTGTTTATTCCCTTCTGTCCCTGTTTCTGATTTCTGTGCCCTTTGTCTTGTATATAAGTTTATCTGATTTGGGGAGGAGAAGAGGAAGCACAGAAATGGTGGGACAAAGGGTGAGCCAATTCATCTGAAATATGCACTGAAATATGAAATTAGGTTAGAAATGAGCTATACAACTTGGGGGTAGGGGAAGGGAAGTCAGGAGGGGAAAACTGGGAGAGAATGAGGGAGAGGATGGCACTGTTCAAAAGGAAATGTACTCATTACCTGACTCATAACTGTAACCCCTCTATACACCATCTTTACAATAAAATTTTTAAAAAAGAAAGAAACTATAATGAGGGAACCCCTTTGACCAACTCAAGTGTCTTTCAAGCAAGTGCCATGGACAGCACCAGCCTACCTTGTTGTCTTCAGTTTAAACATACATAGAACAGGCTGGAGGAACAACAATCTTTCACTGTGCTCCCATGAAGCTGGGGATTTAATCTTTCATGCAGAAGAAGACCATCCAAAAGCAGCATTTCAGAGTAAGGCCAAATGAGCCTTTGCTCACAGCAAACCAAGCCTTTTGATGTAGTTGCATAATTAGGCCACAATGTTTGAAGCTATGTTTCTGTACCCAGGCTTGACTTTCACCCTCTGCCAATTCTGACATACTGTGATGGTCTGCCCTTCCTACTTCTGTCTTTTCTTAGCTCACTTCAGATACCCCCAGAATCCACAGCAGGCCCATTAGTCTCATCTGTCTAAACCAACAAAGTTGTGTGATTAGGTTTACAGTTTCAACACAGTGGCTACAATGTCGCTGTATAGCTCATTACAGGTGTCTTTTTTTTTTCTCTAGCAACTTGATTTAGACTTGTTTCCAGGCAGTGGCTGCCAGTTAGTGAATTTCTTGCTAGAGCTAATGACATTTCAGGATAGATTGGGCATCCTGCATCAATACAACAAACTTCAACTGTCTCCAGATCTTCCAGTCCATCCCAGACAAACTCTGTGATACCATTCATGATTCCTGCCATAACCATGATAATCTTTCTCTTGGTCATTTTGTCATCCACAAAATACTCATTTCGCATCTAACTGCGCTTATACAATAGCTATAAAGAAATTTACAAGCTTAATGCACAATTCTGACAGTAAAAAGACCTTCACATGTAATGTGAATGTATTGTCAATGATGTGAAAATTTATACAAACAAACCAGCTCACCTAAAGAAAGGATTAGAAAGCAGCACCCACCGTGTTAACGGTGGCTATCACAGAGGCCAGGGTTACAAGGCACTATGGGATTGATAAATGTTTTACACTTCTTCCATTCGCTAGAGAAATAACTAAGATATGGGCTTATTACCCTCTTATAAGGAATAGAGAGGTAGGCAGGTAGGTAGTTAGGTAGGTAGCTAGGTAGATAGGTAGGCAGGTATGTTGATAGGTAAATGGATGGATGGATGGATGGACGGATGGACAATAGATGATGGGTGGATGGTTGATATGTCATAAATGATCAATAGATGTTTTAAAGCCTTGCTTTGCTTATTTCTATACTTTGTGATTTTCATATCATTTTCTGTTCTTAATTTATCAAATTAATATCGACCGGGTCACAGAAGTTTCAACTCTCCTAAGCCAGTGTGTGAGCAAGCCTGAACACACCACTGATTGAACAGGCTCTATTTTCTTTGATAAAATAAAAAATGACTTCAAAATAATATTTTCTTCCCCTAGGGACAGACACTGGGTGGCAGGGACCAGGATGGAGATAGAACTTTTCTTTCTTTAAATCCTGATGTGCCTTTTAAGTTTTGAACCATGGGATATGTTATTCATTAGAAAAGATTTCACTTTAATATTCAAAATGCCTCAATATTTATTACAATTATGATCAAAAGAAAAAAAGGATGTTTTAGTGTCTCCTATGTAATTAAAACCTATGTATAAATACACATATGAAACATTATATGATAGAATGGCAAAAGAAGTGGCCCAAATGTTTTTGGTGCATTAGAAGCTAATTAAATAAAAAGAGAAATGATGTCAACTGAAAAGGACAGTAATAGCTTCATGGAGTTTTGAAATATGAGCAGGATTTGAACAAGCAAGAAAAAAAAAGGAGAGGCTGAGCCATCAATGATGAGCAGGCTGGCTACTGTGCCTGACAGTCATCTTCCTATGGAATAAAATGAGGATGTTCCATTGCCACCAGTACTGGAGCTGACACTTCTTCATCTCCCTCCTTCCCCAGGCTTGAGAGCAGATGCAGGATAGCTAGGGCCTTCTACAGTCAACCCAAATGGAGACAAGGAGGAGAGAATATCATCACACCATCCTGAATACCAATAGTAATAATATTTATTGAGTGTCTGTGGTCTTAACTCACAGAGCCTAAACTCACTTGGTTCTTGTGCTTAAATCTTTTACCAGGTTGACACCAACATGAGCTCAGAAGGAATATCCTGATGCCACCTTTGTTCACTGAATGGAGAAGAGCTCTTCCTATTATGCACTAGAACAATCCTCCTGGAGAGCTGTCCCTGCCCCAGTCCCTGCTTGCTAGGATAGCACTTCAGAGAGAAAAGCTATCTACATGCGACATCAAGTTTGTGTTCAGCAGAAGCTATTGTCATACAGAGAAGAAAAACTGGGTTGAACCAACTGATTCCTGGGGCAGAATACAAAGACCGGTAGATAGATGTTATTGGTATCATGGTAGATTTGATTTTTTCTTACGTGTGATTATGGTATGATGCCACCAACCATCATGAAGCCTTCTGAACTTATTTTCTAAGGACACGTGCTACATTTTACCATAAAAATCCATATGGGGACTATATCTCAGTAACAAGAATAGCAGTGTTCTCGTGATCATTTTCCTGGGTTTCTATTTATTCCTCTGTCCTTATTTGCATGTTTCATTTTATTTTATCTTGTCCCATAGAAGTCTTTATGAAATACCTTAATTTTTTTTGTGTGAAGTAGAGAATAAGGAAATGATGAAAGTAATTGCATAAATGCAAATTAAAGGAGAACTGAAAGGAAGAAGGAACTTCAGAACCAATAACAGGAATAAAGATAAAACACAATCATAACACCATGTCTATTGGGTGACAGGAGGTGAGATGACATCATAGCATTTTGACAAAAATACTATACTATAAAACGTGATGGTGTTAGCTTGGGTCTTGAGTCTGTCTCTAATAGATAAGTGTGGGGGGGGGGGAATGAACAGAATCCATTTGGTCGTCTCCTGCAGACACCAGAAGATAGTACACAACAGAGATAGGCCAGCTGGCTCCACTCTCAGTCTGAGAATAATCTCAACTCCTACCTACACTCTCATAGAAGGTTTAACATCTCTTAAGCTTATTTGTCTCATAACTAAGGGCTTTTATCGATTCTTTTTACTAGAATATTAACCATTTTATTTGGAGTTACAAATAAGGAACCCAAGAAAGAAAAGAATGGAGTAATTTGCATAAGGCCACAAAGCCAATAACTGGTAGAGTTATGACTGAAACAGATATAGTTTATCTTCAGCTATACAATTATTTTTAGACAGAGAATCATTGTGTCATTTCCGCTGGGCTGAAAATTGTGATCCTCCTAACTCAGCTTACCAAGTGTTGAGATTACAGGTATGTTCACCACACCTGGCTCAGGTAAACTCTTAAGCAATAAAATGGCCAATGATGAAAAGACAAACAACTACAAAAGCAATACTTGCAAAACCATATGGTGTAAACCAACTGAACAACTCATGGGGGGGGAGGGAAAGAGGGAAGGGGGAGGGGGGAATGAGGGAGGAGGTAACAAACAGTACAAGAAATGTACCCAAGGCCTAACGTATGAAACTGTAACCTCTCTGTACATCACTTCGACAATAAATAAGAAAAAAGAAAACGAGAAAAAAAAATGGCCAATGAAGTACAGTGCCTGACACATGGTAAATCTTAGACAATGGTCATTTTACTAGGTAAATACAAACATTTCTTTAAAACTAAATTATTTTTTTAGCTGGGAGCCAGTGTCTCACACCTGTAATCTAGCTACTAAGAAGGCTGAGATCTGAGGATTGTCATTTAAAGCCAGCCCAAATAGGAAAGTCTGTAAGAGTCTTATCTATATTAAACTACCAAAAAAGCCAGAAGTAGAGCTGTGGTTCAAGTGGCAGAGCACTAGACTTGAGGTAAAGAAGACCAGAGACAGAACCCAGGCCCTGTGTTCAGCCTCCAGGACCAGCACCAAAAAAATTATTTAATAAAGAAATAATTTTTCATATAATGGAAAGATTTACTGCACTTCAAATGTGGTATCTGTTTAGCCAAATTTTTATCAGATTTATAAACAGATAAGTTGTCATACAAAAGTAAGATAAATAATTCACTCAGGAAATTACAGAACTAATACAAAAATTTTAAAGTATATCTAGAAAGCATGGGAGCTGAGTACAAATATTTATTTTTATAATACTAATATATATTTGTATAATATAAACATGTGATATAATAAATATATAATATAAAAGTTTGTGTTTTTCTTTTATAATATAATCATGCATAATTATATTGTATATAGTAATGCATATGATAATAATAATGCTTATGGTCCTGCTCAGTTCAAGCCACAGATATGAAGGAAGATAGTGTGAAGAGAAGCCTGACTATAAGATATACAGAAAAGTATATGTACTTGGTCCACAAGTGAAATGCAGAGTGAATCAGAATCTGTCATTACACTGAAGGTGGTGACAAACTCCTGTAATCCATATTAAACATGGGTTACACACACAGAAGTGTTAGTGTCCTAGGCTATTTCCAGTCAAAAGGCAAGACCTCACCCAAACAACTGCTAAAGAAAAGGGACTAGCTCAGTGTCTCTCTGGTAAGCACGAGGCCCTAAGTGCCACCTAATAATGGAAAACAGAGTCTCTGAACTACATATATTCAATTTTTACTCATGAAAAGACAACTTTAATCATGTTGCAGTGGTGCCTGCCTGCAATGCCTGCTTCACACAAAGCTGAGGCAGGAAAATTGTTTGAACCTATGAGTTGAAGATCAGTAAGACCCTGTCTCAAAAACAAAAACTACCAGCCAGGAGATGGTGACTCATGCCTGTCTGTAATCCGAGCAACTCAGAAGGCTGAGATCTGAGAATCATAGTTTGAAGTTGGCCCAGGCAGGAGACTCTCATCTCCAATTAACCACCTAAAAACCAGAAGTGCACTAAGTGATAGAGTGCTAGCCTAAAGCACAAAACCTCAGGAATAGCGCCCAGTCCAAAGTTCAAGCCCCAGGACTAACAATAAACAAACAAACAGTTCAATAAAAACATACTGAGGGCTGGGAATATGGCCTACTGGTAAAGTGCTTGCCTCATATACATGAAGGCCTGGGTTCGATTCCTTAGCACCACATATATAGAAAAAGCCAGAAGTGGCGCTGTGGCTCGAGGTAGAGTACTAGCCTTGAGCAAAAAGAAGCCAAGGACAGCGCTCAAACTCTGAGGTTAAGCCCCAGGACTGGCAAAAAACAAACAAACAACTGAGATTAAGGTAATAATTACGTAATGTAGGGTTCCTTAAGACAACTGTGTTTGATTCTCACAGGTTGTTATCATTAATCACTTAATGAGATATTCCTTCTTTCTTGTACAACTGTGGCAGATTCAGATACATCTATAATTTTCTAATTAGATTAATTCTGATATTGTTTTTGTACAATGGTCGTGAATGTGCTACTGAAAAAAGTATTAATTACTGCTGCTTTCCAGATGTACTCATTTTGCCAGTTCTTTACATTTATTGAATCATATATCATATTATATATTATAATTTACATTTGCTATATTATTTACCTTTTTGATGTATGTCATTCTTCCTTAAGCAAGATTTCTGTACATTTCAAAAATTACTATTTCAGGGCTGGGAATATGGCCTAGCGGCAAGAGTGCTTGCCTCCTATACATGAAGCCCTGGGTTCGATTGCCAGCACCACATATATAGAAAACGGCCAGAAGTGGCGCTGTGGCTCAAGTGGTAGAGTGCTAGCCTTGAGCAAAAAGAAGCCAGGGACAGTGCTCAGGCCCTGAGTTCAAGCTCCAGGACTGGCAAAAAAAAAAGACTATTTCAAACTGTTTCAATAATTGTGAGATGGAAAATGTATAGGTCTGTGCTGGCTAGACATGTGTGTACAATTAATGTATTCAGCTCCAGGCCCAACGTTTGCGTTGTTTGCAACGACCATCTGGGACTCGGGCAGAGGAGGGCAACAGATCTGTGAAGAGCTTGGCTGTCACCTCCCAGGACAGCAGATGGACAGCCAGATTTGCTGAGCACAGAGGCCAGAGGGGTAAGAACAGAACGAGCAGGGGCCATCCCATGTATAAGTAATGTCCTTTCAAAGAAGGTGGAGTTAGTTCTCTGTCACTATACAGAGGGTGGTGAGAGAAAAAGAAAGGTGTAGAAGAGTAAAAATCAAGTGTGCATAAAATAAGAAGAAAATGTTCCTAGCAAGTAGATATCATCACCCACAAACCAGATTGCTCTGCCATTGTCCTTTGCTCTAGGGGACCCAGGTTGCCTAGAAAGTCGAAGTGGCATAGCAGACAGAGGCCCAGGGCTGCAAGCATTGGAGCACACCAAATTTCAGTCACCTGGAGATGGAGCCTGTCTCTGGGACCACCACCCTGAAATGGAATTTTCTCCAGCCATTTTCACTCTGCCTTGAAGGTCTTAAACCAGTTACCTATTCAAAGTCAAGATGACACCTTCCTGTCAAACACAGACCAGTCCCTGGGAGGAAAGGAAGCCAAGTGAAGGAGTGGGATATTCATCTCTGATGCACAATTTGGAATGAATTGTGGTCCTTAAGCCCTGCGCAAGCTGGACAGACATAGTGTGCCCAAGAACCTGCCCTCTTAAGTCTTGCTTTATTAGTTTTTCTCATGTATTTGCTTGTGTTTGACCTTTAGGATTTAGCAGAGATTTATAAAGTCCCAGGCTGCCTCATTGCTGACCAGAAAAGGCAAATAAAAAGTTTTCTGCTCATACCTGGATAGTATCATTTTAGCTATTATATAAATAAAGCACTTTGCATATATCTACTCTTAATTCTTCACAACCTACGAAGTAGATACTATTATCCCAGTTTACAGATAAGCAATTTGATACACAGAGAGCTTATGTGACTACCCCAGGGCCACAGACAGTAAGATTTTGCAAGTCAGCAAAATACGATCATGAAGGAACCTCCCTCCTCAAGACTGTGGCAATTCTTACAGGGATGAAATATAGCAAAGCTACATGAATTATTTAGCAGCAATCTATGTATATGCCAAGTGTCATGAATCAATTTCTCTTTCTTATCTTCTCCTCCCCTTGATGCCACCAGCTCTCCCAAGGATGCTCTCAGCTCTCACACTCTCAGTTATAGGAAGATGGAAGATACTAGACAGTACTGTGGCGGTGTGTGTGTGGTGGGGGGGGGGGGGTGCAGCGGGCACGCAGGGGGAGGGGGCCTGAATTCAGGGCCTGGATACCATTCCTGAGCTTTTGCTCAAGGATAACACTCTACCACCTGAGCCACAGCTCTACTTCTGGCTGGTTTTGGTAGCTTATTGTTGATGAGTCTCATGGACTTTTCTGCCTGAGTTGGCCCACAATCCTCAGATCTCATTCTCTTGAGTAGCTAGGACTATAGATGTGGGCCACCAGCACCAGGCTAGACAGCACTTTTTTCCAACACACATGAAATACACAGCTCTGACTGCTGCAATCCATGATGCAAAGAAGTTATCTCATAGCAATTAAAATCTTTCAGTGATTAAATGTAGCCAATTTACAAAAAAAAAAAAAAAAGGATAGCATCTTGTGGAAAACAGTTCAGAAATAAAGAAGTATGTCTAGCTGTAACACTGAGAATAATATACCTTGAGGAATTTAGGAACCAGTAGATTTGTTCTACAAATGGAGACACCAATGCACCCCTGCCCCCTCACCCTCAGAAGCCTGGCACCCTCTGCTTTTAGGGGATCCTAAGATATCTATCCACAGTTTTGCATAATGTAACAAAATCACCTTTCATGTGTAGGTCATAGGTCATAGTTGATTTTTGTTTACTCTTCTTAGATATATTTTTTTATTTTATTTTTGTGCCAGCCCTGAGGCTTGAACTCAGGGCCTAGGTATTGTCCTTAAGCCTTTTTTTTTTTTTAATTTTCTCAAAACTACCACTCTCGAGGCTGGGAATATGGCTTAGTGGTAGAGTGCTCGCCTTGCATGCATGAAGCCCTGGGTTCAATTCCTCAGCAACACATAAACAGAAAAAGCCAGAAGTAGCGCTGTGGCTCAAGTGGTAGAATGCTAGCGTTGAGCAAAAAGGAAGCCAGGGACAGTGCTCAGGCCCTGAGTCCAAGCCCCACAACTGGCAAGCAAAAACAAAACAAAACAAAACAAAAAACTAGCACTCTCCCTCTTGATCCATAGCTCCATCTTTTTGGTAGTTAACTCAAGATAAGAAACTCCTGGACTTTCCTGCCCAGGCTGGCTTTGAACCCTGATCTTCAGGTCTCAGCCTCCTAAGTAACTAGGATTAACAGCCTCTGTCTTAAATATATATTATTTTAACCACTAAATGTAAACATGGAAAACTCCACAACCACACTTACCTGTGATCCAGGTGGTGAATAGAGAGGATAACTCCTGAATTTAAGTGAGTCTGTTTCAGGGTAACCAAAATAGTAAATTCATGTTTATTTCTCAGCTTCTGGAAAAACTGCTCTGCTGTAGCAGTGGAGGCTTTTATGCTTCTAGGCATATCTAAAAAAAAAAGGTAAACAAATATGCATTAAAAACAAACTAGAATTTTACTTTATCAAGTTCTTCTTATATGCAACATTCAGGGGGGAGGGACATTGAGACTGGGATTTGAACTCAGGAATCTCTCCTTACACTCACTACCTGCTGGTCTAGCACTTAAGCCACATCTCCAGCCTGGCTTTTGCTGGATTTTTTGGAGAGAGTCTCAGAGACATTTCTGCCTTGGCTAGCTTTATGCCACAATCCTCCAGATCTCAGCCATTTGAGTAGAGTAGCTAGGATTACAAATGTGAACCACTGGTACCCATTCAAGCAGCACCTTTTGAGGAAATAAAACAAAACACTATTTTATCAAATAATGACTGAAATATAGCATCTGGAAGTAATTCTCTTTTTGGTTTGGGATTTTTTTTTGTACTAGTACTGAGACTTGAACTTAGGGCCAGGGCACTCTCCAGTAGCTTTTCGCTCAAGGATTGTGTTCTACCATTTGGACCATACCTCCTCTTCTGGCTTTTGGTGGTTAATTGGGAATAAGAATCAGAGACTCATCTGCCTGGGCTGACTTTGAACCTTGATCTTCAGATCACAGGTATGAGCCACTGGTGCTCAACTGAAGGGAATTCTTTCAACAAGACAATGTTACATATAACACAGGACAGCAAAATCACAAGAATTGCTGAACTTGTGTTCCAGAATCTCTTTACAAAAACATCACCTTTGAGGCAAAGAATCAAAAATACCTCATTGGATAAAGTGTGTTTCTCTTTCCATGCTTTCTCTGTCTGAGATGTCACAGCCACATTCGTCAACAAAGAGCAAAAAGGACAACTTCCTAGAATAAGACCTAAAGAGCCACACGAGAGCCATTTAGCTTTGATGACACCTCCTGACAGAAAACTGGATTTAAATCTATGAGCCACTCTCCACATTGGTTTTCTTTAGCCAGAAGGCTTGCTATAAATAGGTTCTTTAAAAGATCAGTGAAATTAGTCACTCTCAGCCTTCTGTGCAGTGGTTGAAGAATTAAGATTAAATTTTCTCACCATATTTGCTGAAAGAAATGCATAGAATTCTACCCACTTCTACTAGGCTTAGACAAAGTCCATCCAGGAAAGGTTTGCTTGAGAATGCTGAAACTTTTACTCTGCACTTTCATATGGTTGGGTCTCATATCCCAATCTCATGACCCAGAGAGAAAAGGGAGAAATAGACAGGTATATAAATGGATTTAATGTGGGGTGCTGGTAGCTCACGCCTATAATCCTACCTACTTGGGAGAATGAGATAAGAGAATCACAGTTTGAAGCCAGCCCTGGCAGGAAAGCGTGTGGGACTTATGTCCAATTAACCACCAAAAAGCTGGAAGAGGAGCTGTGGGTCAATTGGTAGAGCTCGAGCCTTAAGCAAAAGAATCCCAAGGACAGCACAAAGGCCCTGAGTTCAAGCCCCAGGACCAGCACAAAAAAAGAAATGGATTTAATACACAAGACACTTTATTACTCAAGCAACAGACTCACTTTTGGGAAAAGCCTCTTCTAGTTACAGTATGTGGGCAGAGTTGCTAGGAATCAGAAATTCATTTTGCTATAATAAAAATCATTCTATTCTTCAGCAAAGTTGTCATTGTGCTACCTAGCATTCTTGGGTTCCTGCCCAAGAAATGCCAGTGGTACCCAACTCTCAATCATTGTAACAGCTGAAAGCATTTCCCAACATTCCCTGTGACACTGTGCAGCAGGAACTTCTGCTGAAAAGCAGACTATAAGATTCATCCCAAGTTCTCCAACCTTCTAGGCCCCAAACTTATGGGATGGAAAGGTTATCACCTATGTTCACAACTGGGAATGAATAAGCATGAAGAAACCCTTGATGTACTCATAAAACAGAGAGATAACTAACCCAATGTGATGAAAAAGATACTGCCACACAGGCAGATCCAAAGTGTTACTGGAACCTAGAGGGGCAAAGCAGCCAACAGCATCTCAAGTGAAGGTTCATAAAATGTGTGGATTCTGATCAGGAGTTTACCAGGTGGAGAAAAAACACAATCCAGGGAGAAGAAAAGCTGTGTAAGATACAGAGGTCTAAAGAGACACAGCATTGCTGAAATGGGTAAGTAGCAGCCTTTGCTGGATAGGCTAGTTAGAATAGCTGTATAGGGTAAACTTATACTTTCTTGGCTAATGCAATCCATATCTGTGATTCTACCAACATTTTCCACAAGGAGAGAAACTGATAAGTGCCAGTGAGAAACAACCCTTCCTTATTTTCCATTTTTGACTCCTTTGTGCTAGATTTGGCCATGTGACAGACCTACCCTGGACAATCAATTATCTTGTCCATTATCTTGTCCATGGGACAATAAAGTCAAGATCAGGATTTTTGTTCAAAGCTTTAGGAACACAGTCTTTGGATTAAAAAGAAACTTCCACATTTCCATTCAATATTTGCAACTCAAAAGCATAATAATGCTGGGCTCGGGTGGCTCATACCTGTAATCCTAGCTATCCCGAGCTGAGATTTGAGGATCAAGATTTGAAGCCACCCCAGATGCAGGAAAGTTTGTGACATTCTTATCTCCAATTAACTACAAAAAAATATTGGAAGTAGAGCTGTAACTCAAGTGGTAGAGTGCTAGACTTGAATTTAAAAAACAACTCAGGAACAGCACCAGAGCCTAGAGTTCTAAGCCACAGCACCAGCAAGGGGAAAAAAAAGTATAACAATGCATTGGATTTCAATTTCTACCATGGTGAACAAAGTACTTTCTCCCCTATTTTCATAGGGAGAGAATACTATACAATTTCTACTAGCTCCAAACTCTCTACGTCCTCAAAGAAGTATACAAGATCATCTAGTGTTCATTTTAATATACTTCTAGTGCAATAAATAAGAAAAAAAGTACACTTCTAGTCTGCTCACATTTACATAGAAGTGAGCCTATTCACAATCATCATTCCTTCCTTTTAATTTGATAGATCAAAGCTAAGTAAAATTTAATTATACTGATTGTGCTTCTCCTCTTTTCAGATAGGCAGAACCTGAGCAGCATCCTTTGTCTTGTATAGCAAGAAGACAGATGGAGATGCAAATGAGAGGAATAGAGAATTCAGGAGTGAGGATTACACTCACAGAGAGCCAAGAGTATGGCTTACTGAGCCAGCGGCAAGAGAAAAAGACACTAAGATGCATTGTGCTCACAAACACACATGCTGGATTGAAACCTTCTCATAAAAACACCTAAAGGTCATAAATATAAATAACAAATAAATGTGTTAGCTGCCTTATAGGCAGAACTTCATGGAAACAATACCTAAGGAGACTTTCATGCAATTTGGGGTAGCTTTTTTTGGTATACATAGAAAAACTTTAAATCTCCACATTATTCTCTAATGCTTTTCGAGTATGATTTGTGGAACAAGGTAAGAGGCTGTATGACTTGTTTTTGCTTGTTTTTAATTGTATTTTGTTTTTAGATAACATATAAAGGTTTGTCTTAAAGAGAAAGCACAAAGGACCTAAAAAAACAGACTATGACATGTAGCATCAGTAAAAATGTAAGACACTCTGGTTGGAAATTCAGTGAAGGAAATGGGAGGTGATAGGAAGTCTTTGAAATACTGATTAGCCCAGCACCAGTGGCTCATATCTGTAAACCTAACTACTCAAGAATTTGAGAGCTAAGGATTGAGGTTCAAAGCCAGTGCTGGAAGGGAGGTTTGTGACATTCTTATATCCAATTAACCAACAAAAAGTTGAAAAAAGGAGCAGTGACTCAAGTGGTAGAGTGCTAGCCTTGAACACAACAGCACAGGGGCAGCACCAAGTACATCCTGTCCAGGGATCAGGTCACAAGTGAAGATTTCTAAATTTCCTGGATAGGATCAAAGAAACTCTATGGGAAATATAGATCATGGTGGAGTTATGGTTTCATTTCTCACAGAAGATGTCTATCGCCAACTCTTAACTTATTCTAGTAATATTTAAACCTAGTTTAGCCCAAACACATTTTTTAAGAAGTCCTTGTGTCTGAATATAAAGAATTATTTAGGGCCTGGGAACTCTAAGATCAGGCATTTGGAACAGAACAGAAACAGACAGGAGGTGTAAGATGCTAAAGTACTTGAGTCACTGACAAATTACCACATGCAAAAGGTAAAAGAAATGGAGACAGGTGAATTGAACTAAATCCACAGTTCCTAGCTTGAGGCAATGAATGAAAATAAGTGCAGTACAAGCATGATAGTACCACATTCGTTTCAGAAATAGTGATTTTAAACTACTAAGAATGGAGGTAGGAGTAGTGGGCAAATACAGTCATCACAGTCAATGTGCATATGTGAATTTTCACAGGTAACTTGAGGCGGGGATGAGTGAGATTGGGAGAGAAGGGAAGAATGATGGAAGCGGTGACACTGATCAAGATGCATTCTACTCATAAAGTGACATGAGTTGAGACTCCTTCATACAATTACTTAAAGAAAAGAAAATAATAAAATTAATTCTAATGTGTAATTACCAACAAAAAAGCCAGAAGTGGAGCAGTGGCTCAAGTGGCAGAATACCATCCTTGAGTGAAAAAGCTAAGGGACAGCACTGAGTTCAAGCCTGAGGTCCACAACAACAACAAAAAGTCATTGGGATGTGGTACCTAAGGTTAAGGAATTGTCTTAATAAATCACAGGACTATCAGGACCAGGAGAGGATGAAAAGGTGGACTGCAGGACATAAATAGGAAAAGCACAAATATAAGTAGGCAGGTAGGTAGGTAGGTAGAAGGAAAGTAGATAATAGACAGATTTTATGTACACACATAAGAACACACATGACACATAAATATGTGCACATAGATTTTATACACACATATAATTCTGTACATGTGACACTAAACAACCTTTATCTTTCACAATTGTATGTCTTTTCCTCCTTGAATCCACATTTCATTTTGTAGTTCTACTTCCCTTTGTTCAATGAATTTTGTTGTTGTTATTTTTTTTCAAGTCCTAAGCCAGGGCAGAATGGCTCATACCTGTAAATATCAGCTATGGAGGAAGTAGAGATCTAGAGAATCATGAGAATCATGGTTTAAAAAAAAAAACAAACCACTAGCACAGGTAAAAACTTAGCAAGATCTCATCTCAATCTCAATCCATAGCAAGGCAATGTGGTCACACCTGTGGTTCCAGCTATACAGGAGGTCCTAAGCAGGAGAATCACAGTTGGAAACTTAAACAGGGAGCCCTATCTGAACACACAACTGAAGTATAAAAAGGGCTGGAGGTGTGGCTCAAGTGGTAGAGCATTTGCCTAACAAGTATGTGGCCCTGAGTTCAATTCTTAGTACACCCTCCTCCCCCGCAAAACAGCCATGAAACAATCTATGTTGGTCCAAAGATGCCCAACAAATTCCAATAGGGCTAATGATTTGGGGTCTAGTATTCTCGCCACTGAATTCTGCCTCTTGAACTTGGAAGGCATCATTTATCCTCATTTCATCTCAAGTCACAAGCAAACCTCAGTAAGAGAGCACTAGCTCAGAAAGCAATTAAAAAGAAGTTGATCACATAAGAAAACATTTGTAGTTCCTTACTTAATTTGCTGAGCAGTGATTTTAAGAAAGGCCATTTTCCCCATTTGCCTTCCTGTTTTCCAATTTGTAAAGTTAGTATTCCTGGCTTCTATTTTCCTCTTAAGACTTATGTATGATCCAGAAAGAGACATCTGAGTTCCCAGATTATAACTACAAGACCCAGAAAAATCAAATCAAAGAAGCTACTGTACAAGAATTAATTTTATTTTTCCCATCTATCATTAAAGTTCCAGAGAATAAACTTAATTCACATTAAAAGCAATTCATCAACAAAGCCTTCTGTCACCCATAAAAATCTAGAAAATCTCTCCCCAAAATACACGGCTTATGAGCTGTCTTTGTCATGAAGAAAGCAGCATAAACGCCTTCTAGAATCTTTTTTTGTTTGTTTGTTTGTTTGTTTGCCAGTCCTGGTCCTTGGACTCATGGCCTGAGCACAGACTGTCCCTGACTTCTTTTTGCTCAAGGCTAGCACTCTGCCACTTGAGCCACAGCGCCACTTCTGGCCGTTTTCTATATATGTGGTGCTGGGGAATCGAACCCAGGGCTTCACGTATACGAGGCAAGCACTCTTGCCACTAGGCCATATTCCCAGATCTGCCTTCTAGAATCTTAATACCTAGCATTATCACTCTTCCAATGCAATGAGAGGTAGGAGCCACTAAAACTCCCAACAGCCACAATTCCTTCAGCAAGGTTTTCTAAGTTTGCCTTCATTCAAAGAATCCCAAAGTCAGACGCTAAATATCACTTTCAATGTTAAAAAAAATTAACAAAGTTTTGAGCCATCAAATGGTCCTTAATCTTCAGTCCTGCCCACTACCCTGGTTTCTAGAAGACAATGAACAGCTGTTCTTTTGTGGAGGAAGGTCAGTGCAGGCTGAGATTCTTTTCAAAGCAGAGCAGACAATGATCATTTGAATCTCACTACAGAAGAAAAGGACTGAAAAACTCCTGAAAGGCGGGCACCTCGCTCAATGGAATAACTTAGCAGTGGGACCAGGCTGCTTTGGGTCTTTTTAATTGGAGATACACTTCAGTTTAAACCTAAAATCCGTTTCATGTTTTCTATTTTTATTGTGTGCAGAGCCAGAAAAAAAAAAAATCTCACCAAGAAACTAGCAAGGGGTGTTTTCAAGCCATTATGAATAAATAAAAAAGCAGCTCTGAAGCCATAACATCAAAATATTCACTTTTAATCCTGGCACTGTTCAGATGGTATGATGAGTGTGGATGAAGAAATAATCTCCAGGGGTTGAAACAATGTGACATTGCCACCCCCATGCACACAGTGAGATATGCTAGGAAGGGGGGATGGAGAGGGAAAGTAGGAGAGAGTCAGGGAGATTTCTAAAATAAGGTAAATAGAATTTTATTCATCTATTAGGAAGAATGGTATTACATCAATAAATAAATGGACCTGGAAAAAAATGCTCTTAAGTGAAGTAAGTCAGGCACAGAAATGCAAGGGATGCATGTTTTCTCTCATACATAGATTTTTTACCTAATTTATAGATGTATATGTGACATATACAGGGCCATGTGCATATACACACAAATGTATGATCTGAAGTATGGTGTGTACAGGAGAGAAGTCAAGTGGTATACTTTACTATAACTTACACTCTAAAACAAATACCAGGAAACTGGTATTTGAGGTGCAGGGCACAAATGGAGAGAGGAAAGGAGAACAGCCAACAATGTACATAGGAATGTATATAGGAAAAGTATATAGGAAAATTGAGAGGAGGGAGGACTGCAGGGGATAGGGAGAATGAGAAAAGGGGTGATATCAATCAAGATGCTTTGTACTCATAAACTGACATGATAATAAAACTACTTAAAATAATAAAACAAGATAATAAAACTCCTTAAAATCATAAAAGTAATATAATATGTTTTTTGTGGCCAAATTCCCATTCTTACTTGGGTAGAACTGACAAATTAATATACATATATGTGTGTATATATATACACCATATATAAATTGGACATCATATATGTTTATATGTAATATATGTATACCATTTACATATATGCATATGTGTATATACACCATATATGTGAAGTGTATGCATATATATATAATGGTGAACATATATCTGCACTATTTGAGTGACTAGGATTACAAGTGTGTGCCACCACATGTGGCCTCTGATAACCATTTTAGTTTGTCTGGCTGGTTAATGCTTATTCCTTTGATTTTGGATCACATGAATGTGTGTATGTTATTTTTAATTGTTTTTCATTTTCCCTTAACTTTTCAAATGGTTTAGAAGGGCTTACAATTTAGTATGCCCATTTATGTACACAGTGCATCTTGATTTCACTGTGGCATTGCAGAATTCTACTGTGTAATAACTGAAAGCATATCAGCTTGTTCCAGAGTCCCAGCTTTGCCACCTAAGTTTGTTGTGGTTTAATACTAGCCAGCAAAAGCATTCTTCGTTTTTTTTTTTTTTTCTTTTTGGCCGGTCCTGGGCCTTGGACTCAGGGCCTGAGCACTGTCCCTGGCTTCTTTTTGCTCAAGGCTAGCACTCTGCCACTTGAGCCACAGCGCCACTTCTGGCCATTTTCTGTATACGTGGTGCTGGGGAATCGAACATAGGGCTTCATGTATGGGAGGCAAGCACTCTTGCCACTAGGCCATATCCCCAGCCCCTCAGCAAAAGCATTCTTGAGATCTTCTCAAGCATAGTGGCATGAACCTGTCACCCCAAGCGACAGGAGAGGCTGAGGGTAGGAGGATCGTGGTACTAGGCCAGCCTGGGCAGGAAAGTCTCCACAGAAGGCAACCTGAGTATGGTGGCATGTGGCTCTGGTCTAGGTGACAACAGAAAGGCAAAAGTAGGCAGGTCAGGCTCAGTGGTGCACCTGGGAAAGAAGCAAGACCCTGTCCTAAAAGCAACTAATGAAGGGCTGGAGTTGTGGCTCAGTGATACTGCACCAGACTAGCAGGTGTGAGGTCATGAGTTCAGATCCTCAGTACTGCCCCACAAAATACCCCCAAACAAAACAAAACAAAAAGAAGTACTATCAACCACTTGTGACAATATGAAACAATCTGAAGGATATGTTGTTACTGGAAATAAGCCAGATACAGAGTGACAGGCAATGTGTGGCCTCACTTCTGTGGAGAATCTGGAATACTTACACTCAGATACTGCATAGAACGGTGCCATTGCAGAGACTGTGGGAAATGGGGAGGTACTGGGCGAAGGTCAAAGCTTCATTCCCCTAGGATAAGAAAGTTCTGGAAGTTTCATACACAGCCTTGTGACTGGAGTTACAAATGTGGTATTGAATACTTGAAATTTGTTGAGTTATCTTAAATGTTCTTATGGTGCATACAAAATGGACACCACCATATATATATACATGCATACACTCCATATATATGGTGTATACACACATATGCATATCATTACCAAATATATGTATTGTTTGAGGCCATCCTGAGGAAACTATCTCAAAAACAAGGCACAAGTGGCAGCATATGCCTGTCCCAGCTACTAGGGAAATAAGAGGCTCGCAGTTCAAGGCCAGCATGAGCAAAAGTGTGAAATTCTATCTAAAAAAAAAAAACACTAAAAGAAAGAAGTGTAGCTCAAGTGGTAGGATGTGTGCCTAGCAAGCACAAAGCTCTCATTTTAAACACCAGTACCACCCCAAATATATATGTATAAATGTACATGTATTACGTATGTTATATGCATTGCATATATTGCATATTACATATATGTTACATTTTACATATGAATATATTCAATTATACTCCTAATCCAACAATTAACTGGTTGACCTTAAGCAAACCACTGGCCTCCCATAATGAAATTTGCCTTAATAAAAACAAAACCAATATAGTCAGGTTATAAGGAGACAAAAATAATAGCATATCTCTATAACATAGAGCTTAAAATTAAGTATTAAAATTTTATATGTAACAGATACAACTTTTCACTTCATTCATTTTGATTCCCTGCTAACAAACAAGATTTTGATAATAACAAGGCTTCTAGAACAATGTTCCTTCAGAGAGTGTGACAGCGATTGGCCACTACGGGTTCTATGGTTTAGTTCACTGTTAAAATTGTAGACTGAAATTCGAATTGGCACTTTGCATTTACAATCAAAATAATGTCTTTGACTCATGTGAAGGAGTTCCTCAAAACTGCAGAGTGATACTAGCAGCTGTTCTGACCATCAGAATTCTCAATCAGTCAAAATAGCCTCCTCCCTGTCCTCTCTTCGTTCGTCTACAATATTGCTCAGGTGCAAGCGTGGGGCAAACAGAAGAAGAAGAAGAAGAAGAAGAAGAAGAAGAAGAAGAAGAAGAAGAAGAAGAAGAAGAAGAAGAAGAAGAAGAAGAAGAAGAAGAAGAAGAAGAAGAAGAAGTAGTTCATAACTCCAATGGACAGCATCAGTCTCTTGTTGATCCCACCTCTTTATGGGAAATAGCAGGCCTACCATCATTTGAGCAGAGTAGACATGTAATAGCCAGTAATTTGCTAGACTTGTACTTAGTCAACATAAAATGTTTTCTCAAATGAAAAACAAGGCAGTATAAGTGGCTCACGCCTGTAACCCTACCTACTCGAGAGGGTAAGATCTGAGGATCTCAGTTCAAAGCCAGTCTGGGTAGAAAAGTCTGTGAGACTCTTACCTCCAATAAACTACCAACAAAGTGGGAAGTGGAGCTGTGGCTCAAGTGGTAGAGTGCTGGCTTTGAGCAAAAAGGAGCTCAAGGACAATGCTCCAGCCCTGAGTTCAAGTCCCAGTAGAGCACCAAAAGGGGGGAGGGAAGAAAAACATTAACAGGATCTAAGTGGGTTTTTCTAGTAAATCTTATTAATATTTTATTGATATTAGTTAATAGGAATAATAGTTTTAACTCCACAAAGCGTGAAGATTATGCACTGTGCAAGCTAACAGTGCACCAGCCAATTCTAACAAAATCTTTGCTGAATTGTCGACATGGCACCTCATGCCTTGTCAATTAGGCAGAGGTGAAATGCTGATATGCACAATTCTATCCTCCTCCTAATAGGCCAACTTGACCTGAGATAGATGCTTTTAGGAGTTTGTTATACTTTTTTACCCTTCTTTAATTATAATAATCAAATTCTTTCAGAATAACAAGACACCAAAGTATCATGTGTCAGGATAAATCACCCTATCAAAATTCAGCTTTATTTTTTTCTAGTTATGTTAACTGTAAGAAAGAAAACAGTATTATAAAGTAATAGGGCACATGAAAAATCCTGTAGCCAGATTCTCAAACCAGAGGCTCAGACACTAATCTTAATGACAACTCTTATCCTTATTTCCCCGGGGGAGGGGGGAAGGGGGAAATGGCCCTCTCTCCTCAGTTTCACCTAGTTATGATTATGATGTCAGAAAATCAGAAATGGGATTTAGAACCACTTCTTGCTATTCAGTCAGTAAGAAAAACTCTTGGAATTTATTCATGCTCTAAAACAAGTCACCTGCCAGTCCTACCAGAGGCTGTCTCTGTACAAAGTTGACCTTCTGCTCCAATTTCCCATGCTCTGCCCCATACACCCACCTGTTGGTTGAGGCTGTGATCCTCTGCCAGATTCTGCCAAATCTCTTTTCTTTGCTGCCGCTTAAGAATGGATGGTAGGCTGGGAATATGGCTTAGCAGTAGAATGCTTGTCTTGCACGAGCACCACATAAACAGAAAAAGCCTGAAGTAGCACTGTGGCTCAAGTGACAGAGTGTTAGTCTTGAGCAAAGAAACCAAAGACAGTGTTCAGCCCCTGAGTACAAGCCCCAGGACTGGCAAAAATAAAGATAAATAAAAAAAATTTAAAGAACAAATGGAGCCTTGTGCCAGTGGCTCACACCTGGAATCCTAACTACTCAGGAGGCTGAGATTTGAGAATCTGGTTTGAAGCTAGCCCAAGTAATAAAGTCTGTAAGACTCTTATCTCCAATTAACCACAAGAAAACAAGAAGTAGAGCTGTGGCTCATGTGGTAGAGCACTAGCCATGAACAAAAGAGCTCAGGGACAGTGCCCAGGCCCTGCACACAAGCCCCAGGACTGGAACTGGAAGGAAGTAAAGGAAGGGAGGGAGGGAGGGAGGGATCCTACTAAAAAGTGTCAGAATGCTACATCTACCCAATGACACCTGCCAGCCATTAAACTGTGAGGACTGTTGGGCTGGCGGCGTTTACCAGAAAGGATAACACCCACTGATATTGACCCCCTACACTAAGCCCCATCATACTACATTGTTGAAATTTTTCCCAGCACAATTTTTTTCTTAAATTCACTGGTTAAATGCTAAAACTACCTCCCGCATAATGCAAAGAACATTCACTTAGTGTCTAAATTAATCTCTGGACTCCCCCTTACTTTTATAAACCCTCCCATGCTGATTTATCCATTTCCAGAAGCCCAGTCAGTTCTTTAGGGAGAGACTTCTTGCTAAATGTCCATACCTAGACTAAGATTTGCCTCCGGTTTTCTGCTCCTTTTAATTAATGAATACTGAGCATTTAGCCTATGCTTGGTGCATACTACACAGTGGTCATGTTGAGAAGTCTGCAATGAGATCAGTAACATGATGATCATATGAATTGTCTGTTTCATTGTGACAGACTGCTAAATGTCATCCAATAGGAAGGAAGAGCAATCAGAGCCTCAACTCAAGGCAGGCACTCTACCACTTGGACCACCACTTGGACCTCCACTTCTCACTTTTTGCTGGCTCATTGGAAATAAGAGTCTCTTGGATTTTTCTGCCTGGGCAGGTTTTATGCTCAGATCTTCAGATTTCAGCCTCCTGAGTGGCTATGGATTACAGGTGTGAGCCTCCAGCAACCCAGAAATATTCTACTTTTTAGGCGGCTCCTTGCCTGCGATCTAGAAACTGTATTTTCCAGCACCCTTGCAGATGAAGTGGCCACATTTCTTAAATCCCAGATAGTGGGGTGTGGTAAAAAGAAGTGCTAATCCAGCTCTATGATTTTCAAGGAAATGAGTTCTCTTTCTTCCTCTTGGAAATACAGTAGAAATAGCCAACTTCTTCAATACCAAAAAAATGTTATAGAGTAGATGACAGACAAAAACTAGGTCTTAGAATAACCTCAGCTAGTACAGATGCCTCTCGATGCTGGATTACCTCTCTGCCTCTAGTTGTGTGAGAAAGAAAGAAACTTCTTTCATCTGAGAACTATATTAGTGATCTCATTATTTACATACGACTCACTCCAATGTATCCTTAGGGCACCATTCTTTAAAACTAGGATCAGGAAATGTTCTATGTAAGGCCAAAGAGTAAATATTTTAGGCCTTGCAAATGACACACATCACTATTGCATATCCTCTTTCCTTCCTCTTTATTTTTTTTTTAATCACAAAAACACATCCCAAATTTGTCCCATGGAGCTGAAACTTACTGACCTCTAGAAACAACAAACTCGTCATTTCCCTTAGATAAGACAGGATAATTTCTATCTTGAAAAGAAAATATTTTCTATCTTAAAAGACCCAAACGTGGGCTGGGAATATGACCTAGTGGCAAGAGTGCTTGCCTCCTATACATGAAGCCCTGGGTTCGATTCCCCAGCACCACATATATAGAAAACGGCCAGAAGTGGCGCTGTGGCTCAAGTGGCAGAGTGCTAGCCTTGAGCAAAAGGAAGCCAGGGACAGCACTCAGGCCCAGGACTGGCAAAAAAAAAAAAAAAAAAAAAAAAAAAAAAGACCCAAACGTGTTGTGATAGTGAAAGCAAGTGCTCAATGCTGTAGAAGAAAGGGAAGGAGGTAAATCCTGCCTGCCACTCTGTTGCTCTCACTGAGGTGGATATGCAGATCTTGTGGAACATCCTAGCTTTCCTCTTCCTGTGAGGATTTGCCATGGACCCAGATCAGTGTTGCAATTCTCCTGTAAAGCACCATGCTCTGCATGTAAGAAACCATCACTCAGCGTGGCTGCCTATTGCTCACTGATGAAAGACGCTGCCACCTACTCGCATACCTTCATACAGCAGTGTGTCTACCCAAATAACAGCATGATGGTTATTTTACCTTTAATGTTTTTCATCAGTATCTATTTTAATATTCTGACTTAAAAAGATGAAGTGGATGATAAATCCAACAAGCTACATTAGAACACATTTTTTGAGTTTACAATAATTGTTTGTGTGTGTGTGTGTGTGTGTGTGTGTGTGTGTATGCTTAGTGCTGGGATTTGAACTCAGGGCGTAGGCAATGACCCTGAGCTTCTGTGCTCAAGACTAGCACTCTACTACTTGAACCATGGCTCCACTTCTGGCTTTTTGGTGATTAATTGGATATGAGAGTTTGTGGACTTTTCCATGATCCTTGGATCTTAGCCTCCAGCAACAATAATTTTGTTTGTTTGTTTGTTTTTCTTTGCCAGTCCTGAGGCTTGGACTCAGGGCCTGAGCACTGTCCCTGGCTTCTTTCTGCTCAAGGCTAGCACTCTGCCACTTGAGCCACAGTGCCACTTCTGGCCGTTATTTGTATATGTGGTGCTGGGGAATTGAACCCAGGGCTTCATGTATACGAGGCAAGCACTCTTGCAACTAGGCAATATTCCAAGCCCAACAATAATGTTTTATAGTCTTAAATATCAAAGCATCCTTTTACTTGGAAGATAGAAACTGGCAAGTCTGCACAGGGACCCTAAATGGATGAACAGAACTTTAGCCCTTTCTAAATCAAGCATACCATAAAGACAATAAAAGTAGGATGTACATTATTGGCAGGTAAAATAAATTCTCCTCAGATGATTACAATGTAGTTCAGCTATTTTCTTAGAAACAGTACACATTTCTAGACTACAAAAGAAAATAATCACTTGCTAGGGGTGAGGGAGTCAGTGCAGAGGCTTCAACTCAGAGCTTAGCACTCACTATGCTGGAACTCTACTACTTGAACCTTGCCTTCCACGTTGCTTTTTGCTGGTATTTTGGTGATAGTCTTGGACTTTTCTACCTCTGCTGGCTTTGAACCTCACTCCTTCAGATCTTAGCCTCCTGAGAAGCTAAGATTACAGGTGTCAGCCACTGGCACCTGGCAGAAAATAATTTTTTCTAACTGTAAAGCCACAAACCCCTTCCACAGAACTCACAGCGAGTACCAGGCTTGTGTTTCCCCTAGATCTTTCCTCAGGGTCAAAAGGGTTGGGTGCTGACCTACACAGAACATTCAGAACACTCAACAAATGAACGTTTTTGCTTTTTCTGTCATACACAGTATGAGGTATTTTTAATGAATATTCTGTGATGTAGCCTATAGATAATTTCTTCACCATATTTCTTCTCTAGAAGCTGAATAAGAAACCCAGCATTAAAATAATCCTTAAATCAAGATATGCCTTCTTGAGGCTGGGAATGTGTCTTAGTGGTAGTGTTTGCCTAGCATGCATGAGGCCCTGGGTTTGATTCCTTAGTACCACATAAACAAAAAGTTAAAAGAAAAAACCTTTAAAAAAATGTAATAGATCACTTCCTACATTCCAACATGTGTTTCTGTGTGTGTGTGTGTGTGTGTGTGTGTGTGTGTGTGTGTGTGTATCTCCTGGTGCTTGAACTCAGAGTCTAGACACTGTCCTTGAGCTTTTTTGCTCAAGGCTAGAGCTCTACCACTTGACCCACAGTACCACTTTCAGCTCTTTTGGTGTTTAACTGAAGTTAACAGTCACAGATTTTTCTGCCAGGGCTGGCTTGAAACCTGGATCCTCAAATCTCAACCTCCTGAGTAGCTAGGATTACAGGCACCTGGCCATGTTCCATCTTCTTGACAGTTCTCTTCCTATGATGGCCATGTTCCATCTTCTTGACAGTTCTCTTCCTATGATGATAGTCCATAGGTCTGGTGATTTACTATACATTTTCCTTATTTTTCAGCATCACATCTTGTTCCAATTTGTGTGTTTGGGTGTATGTGTGTGTTTGTGTGCATGAGTGTGTGCATGCACCAGCAATGTCACTTGAACTCAGTGGCTGGAAGCTGTCCCTTTTTTCAAAGCTGGTGCTCTACCATTTGAGCCACACCTCCATTTCTGGCTTTTTGCTGATAAATTGAAGATGGAGATAAGAGTCCCACAGACTTTCTTGCCCAGGCTAGATTTAAATGTTCTGACTTCTCTCTGCTTCTGTTTCTTGCCTAATTGCTTTATATATTGGTTTTACATCCTCAGAAAGACTAACTTAAATTCCTTGGGAGCTAACAGCTGTTTTTGCACTGTTCCATCACAATAACTACCAGCAATCACAACCCAAGACAGAGAGAAAGGGTCAATAAATATTCTTTGGGTGGAATTGGATCAACTTTCCTGTCCAAAGTTTGGAAGCTACAATGGCATACCTACCTTAGCTGTGTTATGGCTGTCATTTCCTTCCCCTCCTAATTCTCCCCTGGAACAATGTTCACCACCCTCCACCTGTTAAACAGCTCTAGGTGAGACCTGTAATCTCACATACAAACACAATCTATCCTACACACAGGTGTGTGAACAAGTCCTGGGAAGCATTACCATACTAATTGCCAGGTCTAACTATCTAGATACATCAGGGTACAGAAGTTGTTAGGTTTAAAAAAAAATCTTCAGAAAAAAAACATAACAGCTGAGTGAAGTTATAAATCTGCTGCTTCCTCATATCCCACCATTTCCTCTCTGAATCCTATTCTCAGTCACAGAGTTCTTCCTCCCCGCTTCACATTCCACTTGCACAAAATTGTTCCTTTTACCAACATTTGAAAGATGTTGTGGGTTACTTCCCTACCACATTTAGACATGTCTCAGGATTACAATAAATAACATGAAATAATACATTTCTGATGTTGAGTTGAAAATTAGGCCCAAACAACAACATGATTTTTTCATATTAAACCCAAAACAAGGCCAAAACACTGGTGCCTCATACCTGTGATCCTCTGAAAGCTGCAATCTGTGGATCACAGCTCAGAGCCAACCCAGACAGAAATTTCAGTGTGTGTGTGTGTGTGTGTGTGTGTGTGTGTGTGTGTGCGCACATGCACATGCACCTGCCAGTACTGGAACTTGAACTTGAGGCCATGTTTAGCACTTTTGCTCAAGGCTGGCACTCTACCACTCAAATGGAGATAAGAGTATCATGAATTTGTCTTCTTGGACTACCTTCAAGTTATGATCATCAGATCTCAGCCTCCTGAGCAGCCAGGATTCCAGGTGTGAGCTACCAGCACCCAGTGTTGGCCTGGTTGGATGACAGTCAGGTCTTCTGAACTTTCTACCTACTATAGTATTCCACAGATGACTTAAACCCAACAGACCGTGGGTTCATGAATCCAGCAGCCTAAGCTCCGTAACCCTTGACAACGTGATAGACACTGGAGAAATCTGGTTGCCAAAAGGAGACAGAAGATAAGTAAGTAAGGTGTGGGCCACACACAGAAGAAGGAAGCCAGCAGTTAGAAGTGAACTGAGGCTCATTCAACTCGGGAAATCCAGGCAGAGGGAGCAGCATGTGCAGAGCTCTGAAGAAGTATGACATATGCATGGATCTACCAGCATTTCACATTGTGGAAGCAGAAGGCATGTGGGAGGCAGGAGCGGAGGAGAGGAAGGAGTCTAGACAGGTGGTTAGGAACAGATCAGAGTTCTGCCATCAACCTTTTCAGAGACGCTGTGTTACTCAGAGAACTGGGGAAATCACAACAGAAGTGCAGTCACGTGATCTGGGCAGCAGAGTAGAACAGAAGGACAGCTATGACTCAATGGGCATGCAGCAACACAGGGCTTTTCTTAGGCCCACCAACTAGTTCTGTCCCTGCACAAGGGGAGTGAAGTCCCACGTATTCGCTGTCCTGATTAGAACTGATTCAGGAACAGGGAACGGCTGGCCAATGGAGCCTCGGCTGCCAAGCAGAGAATGGCCACCAGTCCACCATTTACAGTGGGACCTCCAGGTGAACACCATAGATCCCTTTAGCGCCCTGGGAACACACTCTATGGCACAGCAATGGAGACTTTGCCTCTGTGGACCAACATCAGGATACAGGAAGAGGAGCAACAGCTTGAGATGTTCTTGGAAGGATAGTAGGTACGAAGAGAAGGGTGACAGGACACTGGTGGTTCACACCTGTAATCTTAGCCATTCAAGAGGCTAAGATCTGAGGATTGAGGTTGTAGCCAGCCTAGACAGGAAAGTCCATGAGGCTGTCATCTCCAATAAACCACCTAAAAACTGCAAGTGGAGCTGTGGCTCAATGTGGCTAGACTTGGCCAAAAATGCTCAGGGGCAGTGCCTAGGCCCTGAGTTCAAGCCCCATACTGAGTTTTTTAAAAAAAAGAAGAAGGATGTGGAAGAAACTCAAGGCTCAGGTCTCTCAAAACTCAAAGGAAAGCTAGGATATCCACAACCAATTGGGAAGGAAGAGAGGAAGTCCTAGGGATAAGGATGATCTTGCTACTGGAGAGCCAGTGCCATGAAAAGCCCTCCCCACACTCACAGGGTGTTTGGAGATGCTAGCTGTGTCTCACATGGATGGCAGTGAGGGATGCTGAAATCTGGATGAGTGTGTTAAGAAGGTTAAGGCTCATACTGCTCCTCTTTTGAAATATGGCAGTGGATTCTTCTAGATCTAGAAGAGAGGTTGTTAGGGCTGTTTTGTTTTAAGAGAAAAGGAAGAATCATTATCTTTTCAGAGGGGCTGCATATAAAACATAAGATAGAAAGATGGAAAAAGATGATGAAAGGAGTTAACAATGACCAAGATGCAGTGCACTCATAAACTGACATGTTGAATTGAAATCCCTTTGTACAACTACTTAAAGATGAAAAATTTTTAAAGTTTCAAAAGAGTAAGGTAGCTCCAACAGTAACAGGTGCTGATGTCCCCATGGGTGGCAGGGCCATCTTTGGATCAAATTCTAACATCATAAACAATATTTTTGAGGGTAGGGACCAGGTCTTTGGTGTCACCACTGGATGCTTGGCATCTAGGACAGTGCCTGGCACACAGTCTACAAGTAGTTGTTGAATGATGCCAGGCACTGGTGGCTGACACCTTTAATCCTAGCTATGCAAGAGGCTGAGATCTGATCACAATTCAAACCCTGCCCAGGTAGGAAAAGTCCATGATACTCTTATCTCCAATTAAACACATACCAAAAAAAGTCCGAAGTGAGCAAAAGAGCTCAAGGACAGTGTCCAGGACCTGAATTCAAGCCCTAGTACTGACACACCACACACACAAAGAAAATGCTGTCGAATGAATAACAACACTGCTTACCAGGTGGGGCCCTTTTCTTAGTACTTCCTGTATTAGCTAAGTAGGTACTATCTATGCCTTTATAGAGAGATTAAGCTATTAGTTCTAGGTCAGAACTCCCCAGCCTCAGTACCATGCACATCTTGGGGGGCGGGGGGAGAATGGGAAGGGGGCTGCTCTTCCTTTTGATTGTGTGATGTTTAGCAACCTCCTGGCCTCTAATCAGACTCCACCCCTAATGCTGACAATCTCAAATGTCTCCGGTCGTTGTCCAATGTTCCTTGAGGGACAAAATTGCTGCTGGTTGAGACTCACAGGTTAAGCTTCCCAGCAGATCAACACCAGCTCCATGATTTGAGCTCTAGCTCTGCACTCCAGTCACCGCACCCTGAACTTCTACAGCACAGCTTCCAGGTGAGCACGTGGGAACAGGTGTGGAGATGGCTCCTCGGAGCCAGGTGCCATGCCAAGCGCACCCTGCATCTTCTATTTCAAGTATATGAGCATCCAGACAGCTGCTTTTCAAATCAAATACTTTAGAACAATCGAATGAGATATACGTTTTTTTCTAAACAGGTTGCTTCAAGTCTTTCAGGATCTTTTCCAAATATTTTTGTAGCACTCACAATTACCTTTTAGTTTCCTGATTGTTTAAGGCCCTGACTTTTCTGTCCCAGTTTCAATAATAACAAGATTGCTTGAAGAAGAAATAGGTTAAATTGTCTGAATTAAATCATTCGGATTTCTATGTGGCATTAAAGACTTCAAGGCTCCATTGTGCTGATTTTCTTAAAATATCCTAAAATCATCTGAGAGCAAAAGTACAAAATCAGTACAGAACAGCTTCTTAACGAAGAGTTCCAAGGATAAAACAGCCTCCGTAAAACCTGCACAGAAATCTGCTGCACTGCAGTGCTGGGAAGTCCAGACTCTGCCCTACGGATGCAAGTCAGCCAAGCAGTAACAGGAAAGGCCAACCTCTCACTTTGGAAGTGTATCTAAAGATCAAAGTCCGTGAGGTCCAACTGCATATCTTCCACCTGTATTTACTATTTAGATGATGCAGAGGAAATTATTAAATGTAAAAAACTCCCTGAGAAATATACCACCAAAATTTGTTATCATAGAGTCCTCCGAATCACATACAGAAGAGGCACATTATGGTCAGGGGAAAAAATTGATAATATTCACTATTTTGAGAAAATCAGTTACTACTACTTGTGAGCAAGAACTGTGGAAAATGTTTTCTTGAAATAATGTACATGGGAATTACAATAGGTAATATGCACAATGTATATCTCCTTTACTGCCTAAGTATACCTATATTTCAAATAACCACTTTCTATCTTTTACTGTAAGTGATACAAGAGAATTGGACAGATTAATAGAGTACTATTATCATGCTCCAAAATATGGAAACACTGTGTAATGTTGACATTAGTGTACACCTATTCATCTCCTCAAAGAACTGATCAATTCTTTATGAGAAGATAGGTAGGTAGGTAGATAGATGATAGATAGATAGATAGATAGATAGATAGATAGATAGATAGATAGATGATATACAGGCACTGTACATTATCATCTTCTACAGCTGTTGCACACTGAATTAACACATTTTAGTAAATATATACATATCAGAGTATACTGAATTTCTATCAGTTCTATCATCTTCTATTTACCCTCTCTAGGACCCAGATACCTTTGTCACCATCTGTTAAATGGGAATCACAATAGTACATTGGGTAACAGTGATTAATAATATATATAAACAGGACTGGGCTAGCAGCATGACAGGTGTCCAAGTAATGGACCATACAGGTGCCCTCATTCAAGCCCATACACTACACATTCTGATTATCTGAATTCAAATTTAGTTCAAATTATTCCAGTGTGGATATAAATAAGCTGCCAATCCCTGATGGTACGTTAGAGGACAAATCTAACATCACCTCTAGCCAAACTAGAATACTTCCATTTCCCTAACATTTCATGAGTGAGCAGAAACTCGTAGGGGAAAACACTTTTCCAGCAGATCTGACTAGAAATGGTCATTTTAGCACACGCATCATCTGCCCTTAACAATAGACACAATGGTAAATGAGTTCATGGGCCGAGTGGGAATATGTGGAACTCGGTCTCCTGTCGGTCTGGGAGCAGAGCTTTAGCATCTGAGAAGGAGGAGGAGCTGATGGCTGCAAGATGGCAATTTACAGAGTATGATGAAGGGGGGTGGATTTAGGGGCATCTCCCTCCCCCTACCCATGCTTCAATCTGTGCCATACCAGTTAATTTAGATTACATCGTTTCCTGTTCTCATTATGATCTTTGTAAGATTTTTTCTCATTCCTTTATACCATCTGTGAAGAACTATTCTCCACCCTTGTACTAAATTATGCTTCTGCAGAAGACTTATGTGTCGTTTTTTGGTAACCATGGTAACCCCTACCAAAAAAAAAAAGATTGAGCTGCGCCCCAGTGGCTCATGCCTGTAATCTTAGCTACTCAGGAGACTGAGATCTGAGGACCATGGTTTGAAGCCAGCCCCAGTAAGAAAGTCCATGAGACTTTTATTTCCAAGTAACCACCAAAAAACCAGAAGTGCAACTGTAGCTCAAAGAGGTAGAGCGCTAGCCTTCAGCAAAAGAAGTCAGGGACAGCACCCAGGCTGTGACCAGGTGTTGACCACCAACAAAAAAAAACCTGAAAAAAATTAAATCATTATAATAATAATAACTCTTTGTAGTAATAATCACATAACAATAATAATCAATATTTGTGCTTTCACATTACTTATACTGACCATATAAAGAAAAAATATATGAGAAGAAACAAAAATGATGCACATATGAAATGATTAACAAAAGAACTCATAACAAATGGAATATTTGTAACTGTGACCCAGATCAATGCTTTGACCATCCACGATATTTCCCTTGATTAATATAAACAAGGAATGTAAATATTATGGTGTGGAATAGTGGCTCACATAAGTAATCCCAGCTATTTGGGAGAAAGGGCTTGAGAGGTATTGGTGCAGCCTGGGTAAAACAGAGTTAGAGAGACCCTATCTCAAAGATAAGCCAAGGGTAGTGGCTCGTGCCTATTGTACCAGATATTTGGGAGGTAAAGATAAGGCAATCGTGACTTTGAGGTCAGCTAGGGCTACATAAGTAGCCCTTGTCTCAAAAATAATAACAGCATTAATGCATAAAACCAGGAAAATATTGTACTATCCTAAGAATATCAACAAAATGCCTTCCAAAACTAGATTCTTCAATACAGACAGAAATATTAAAAATGAAATGTACACATATATATAATAATCTAATTCAAATTATATCCTAATAATTAGAAATAATTCCTAGTCATTTCCTAACTAGAATTTCCTAGTTCTAGTCATTTCCTCTATTGGAATGTGTTTCAAAATTCTAATGCAAGGGGCTGGGGATATGGCCTAGTGGCAAGAGTGCCTGCTTCATATACATGAGGCCCTGGGTTCGATTCCCCAGCACCACATATACAGAAAATGGCCAGAAGTGGCGCGGTGGCTCAAGTGGCAGAGTGCTAGCCTTGAGCAAAAAGAAGCCAGGGACAGTCCTCAGGCCCAGAGTCCAAGCCCCAGGACTGGCCAAAAAAAAAAAAAAAAATTCTAACGCAACTTCCTCTGTGAAGTCTTTACTTGGGGACTACTAAACAAAGACCCTGAGAAACCTTCCCTTCATACTCATGGTGGTACTGCTGTCTCTGTGCAGGAACACAACGTTGGATCCTTCTCTAAATGCTGGGCTTGGACGCATTGCTTTATCCAGAGTTTGTCAGTTCTTTCCATTACCAAGGACACACACTCCACATCCAAAGTTGACACCTTGGGGCTGAGTCTCAGAAGGTCTGGTAGACTCATTCTGCCTATCCTTCCCCCTCATCCTGGGCTGTCTTCCCCAGTCCTGCTGCATCCTACACACATCAAACCGCGTGTGTGCCTGCAAGTGCACCAAGTGCTGGAACTCCTTTCTCTCTGCAAATGCTGAGCCTCTGTCTCAAGTGTCTTTACCTCCTAGCCTGCCAAACCCACACACAACACATGCTTCTAGTTCCTGCTCCATTCAGCACTGGCCATGCCAGAGAATGCAATCCTGGAGGAGTTGGAGATGTGTTCCTCAGAATTGCATACCTAAAAGCTAGGAGTTTAAGTATGAGCCACTGGCATCTGGCAGAATTCAGGTCTTACCTTCCTCCATTGAGTCTACTTGCTTTCATAATACCAAATGAATATGAGTGAGATGGTGAGAACCCTTTCTCTGTACCAAGAATTTATTCTTTTTTCATCTCTTTCAAAAACTGTATGGCCAAATAACCACAGTTTTTGTTAGCAGTCACATTAGAAGGCCCATTCCTTCATATGTAAGTGGACAAAATGAAAAACAAATGATGAGACAATGAATTCAACCCATTTGGAATATTGGGGTTGGTAACTCCCATTTCTACACAACTGCAGTCCCAGGGCCCCTGGCTGAGCCACTGCCACAGCCTCCAACTCTCCCTGTACCTTTCCCTCCAATCCAGTCCACTTGCTTGGTGACAAAATGTTCATGCACAAATGCATTCCCGGGGCTGAAGACTGCCTGTAAGACTTGTATCACATTCTGTAACTTGTTATGAGAGCCATTTTTCAAATGTTAGTATGAGTCTGTTCTTGATCATCTGTAAAGCTACCTTCTTCTGGAAGAAGGTCAT
This sequence comes from Perognathus longimembris pacificus, assembly GCF_023159225.1. NCBI lineage: Eukaryota > Metazoa > Chordata > Mammalia > Rodentia > Heteromyidae > Perognathus > Perognathus longimembris. The sequence continues at coordinate 57,972,757 of NC_063161.1, read as the reverse complement.
AAAATTTCAATGCTTCCCTTCATGCTCTAGCTTTTCATTTACCCCCAAAGTATTATATTAATAGTCACAAATTAATGTAAAAACATACAGGTAAAGTGATGGCTTTATGTGGTCATGAGATAGGCAAGCTATATCAATAAATATGGCAAGAAGGAAAGCTTTATAGTATTCACTGCAAAGTAAAGGTAGAACTATAACTGGGTTTAAAAGAGGGTGATGAACCAGGCACCAAGGCTCACACTTGTAATCCTAACTACTCAGGAGGCTGAGGTCTGAGGATTGTGGTTCAAAGCTAGCCAGGGCAGAAAAGCCCATGAGACTCTGCTCTCCAATCAACCACCAAAAAGCCAAAAGTGAATCTGTGGCTCAAGTGGTAGAGTGTCAGCTCTAAGCAAAAAGAAAAATAGAAAAAGCTCAAGGAGGAATTGGTGCTGTAGCACAAATGGCAGAGCACTAGCCTTGAACTGAAGAGCTCAGGGACAAGGCCCAGGCCCAGAGTTCAAGCCCCACAACCGGAAGGGAAGAAAGGAAGAAAGGAAGAAAGGAAGAAAGAAAGGAAGAAAGAAAGAAAGAAAGAAAGAAAGAAAGAAAGAAAGAAAGAAAGAAAGAGATCAATGATAATGCACTGAACTCAAGCCCTAAGACCAGCACAAAACAAAACAAAACGTCATATGTGTTATTCACCCAAGGAATTAGTTACGCAAATAATTTAGGTACATAGTGGAAATAAGCACAACAGTTTACCCTTTGAAAAGAAGCTCATACAGTATACTTGATTTAGAAATAACCATTACATACTCCCAGACATCCCATATAATGTCCCTTTTCATATAAGGTTAATGTATCTCCATAATCAAAAAAATCAAAAATCCAACTGCACCAGAGGAAGTGTAACATTTATATCTATTTTGTTTAAGTTGATGCACATTTTCCTAAAAGAGTCTTTTTTCCTTTCTAAATGGCATAATATATTCATTGATGCTTAATAAATCCTATATAATCAATGAAGTACTGACCACAAATTTCAACCAGATTTAACAAACTCTAACTTAAAACAAAGGGTACTATGTGAAAATCAAAAGTGCTACAAGAAACCAGGTGTGGTGGCTCATGCCTACAATCAAAGCTACATGGGAGGCTGAGGTTGGAAGAATTGCAGTTTGAGGTCAGCATGAGCAAAAAAGTTCATAAGACTTCCTCCCCATCTTGACCAACATTTGGGCACAGTGGTGCGTGCCTGTCATCTGAGCTACATAGGAAACTAAGATCAAGAGAACACCATCCTGGAGAACACCTACAGAAAAAAAAATGTTCTTTTACCCAGTTTCAACAGTAAGAGCTTGGCATAGAATTGCATACCTGTCATCCCAACTCTGGAAAGAACTGTAAATAGGACAGTGGTCCAGGCCATCTGAGGCAAGAAAGTCAAGATCCTATCTCCAATATAACTAGAGTAAAAGGGGATGAAGGCATAGCTCATGCAGGAATAGTGCCTGCCCAGCAAGTACAAAGCTCTGAGTTTAAATTGCAGTCTCTCTCTCTCTGTCTCTCTCTCTCTCACACACACACACGCACACACATACACAACACACATTATATATATACATATATATATACATATATATATATACTACAGGACATATAGAAATTCATTGTTTCATTTTATGGTTTTTGTTGTTGTTGTTTTGTCAGTCATGGGGCTTGAACTCTGGGCCTGGGCGCTGTCCCTGAGCTCTTCAGCTCAACAGTAGCACTCTACCACTTTGAGCCACAGCACCATTTCCAGTTTCCTGGAGGTTAATTGGAGATAAGAGTCTCACAAACTTTCCTGCCTGGGCTGGTTTTGAACTGTGATCCTCAGATCTCAGCCTCCTGAGTAGCTAGGATTACAAGCAAAAGCCACCAGCACCTGGCTCTCATTTTATGTTTCCTAGAGTAGAAATAAGTCAGCTACACAGACAAGATACTATTTTTTAAGTGCTGAAGTTGTTCTATTATTGACAACTGTTTACATGTCTGATTTTGTCTGAGAAGATTTTTTAAAAGATAGTATGTCAAACAGTCCACTACCTTGCTTGATATTTTTAAAATTCTAAAAATAGTGTAGCATAATGGGCAGTTGGGAGAAAGCCATAATAACTTTATTAAATTCAACAGTTTAAAAACACACTTGGGCACTGGACAAGGACTCAGAAATCTGGCTTCTGGGAGCACCGTGCAGAGGAGAGCAACACTGGCAGGTGCCAGAGGATGGCATTTCCCTGACTACCACGCATAGCTCAAGTTCTGCAGGTCGACTCTGTGACCCCTTCCACATTTTATCTCAACTTCTTATGGGTCAGTCCTTAAATATCACATGCTGAAAGAATCTAATTGACTAACCTAATTAAGGCTACACAAAATATAAAACACAACTACTTTTAGGCACTACATGACAGAAAACATGTGCCTGTGAGCCTTAAGATCACAAAAGATCTGCATAGGGCCCTTTCCAAATGCAAGCGCCTGGATTCTCAAAGAGAAGTCATCTTGGCTGAGCAGAGACAGAAGGAAGAGGCATTGTACTCACAAACTGACATGTTGAATTGAAATCCCCTTGTACAACTACTTAAATAAAATTAGACAGATGACAGATAGATAAAGACAGAGACAGACAAGAAGGCAGAGAAAAGAAGGAGGGGAAGAATGAGGAAAAGAAAGACAAAAAATGATATGAGTAGGAGCTCTGGAAATATGCAAAGGATTCTCCAAGAATCCTGTTTTCTCCCAGGACTGTGTGTGTACACATATACACATATGTATGTGACAGTCCAGGGATTTGAACTCAAGGCTGGAGCCTTATCCCTGAGCTTTTTTGCTCTGAGATCTCCACTTGAGCCACAGCTCCACTTCCAGCTTTTTGCTGGTCAATTAAAAATAAAAGTCTCATACACTTTCCTGCCTGGGCTGGCTTCAAAACATGATCCTCATAAAGCCCTAGGCGAACTTTCTTGGGCATGGCCATGTGGCTACTGTATACATTCTTGATACATTGTATATTGTATATATGTCTACCTGACCTAGAGAAGAGACAGAAAAAGAGGGCCTAAGATATCACAAGAAATGTACACACTGCCCTACTATGTAACTGTACCCTTTTTGCACAACACCTTGTCAAAAAATTTGTGTTCAATTAATAAATAAATAAACAAACAAACAAATAAAACATGATCCTCAGATCTCAGCCTCCTGAGTAGCTAGGATTATGGGAAGGAGCCAACCAGCACCTGGCTTCCCAGGTTTGACTCAAGTCTTCATTGTGTGTATGTAAGACAAGACTAATTAATTGATGCTAGGGGTTGTGAATAGAACAGAGGTCACAAGGAATCACACAGTGTTGGACTCTGAGCATCCAAAATGAAGAAACTACTTTGAATACTCATAGCCTTTGGTCTCAGCAAGACCATGTATCAGGAATTACTACATGGAACTGCTCCAGCTGTCCAGTAGCCTCACAAAATCCTAAAGCCAAGACTGTGCAGGAAAAATGACAGTCTTCTAGTAAAGAAATTGCCTGTCAGAAACCAAAAACCTCAGTGCTCTTTAAAGGAAGATAGCAAAATCCAATAGACTGCAAGACACTTATATAGCTAGGAAAACCTTATAAAGGGAGAGAGGGGAAAGAGAAGGAGCCATGGAGGGAGCCTAGCTGAAAGACTGAGACTGTCTGATTTTTCGAGATTTATTTCAAGTCCGTGGTAATCAGGACAGTATGGTATCAGAAAAGCTCAGAGACTCCAGGAATACAGGTATGGTTAGAAGTTCAATAGATTTTACCAACGCACTGAAGAACTTCAATGAAGAAAACACAGTTTGCAATAAATCATGCTAGAAAATCAGATATTCGTGCAGAAAATTCATCCTTGAATTCTATCTCCAACTGTAAAAAAAAGAAAAAGAAGAAACTGAAAATACATTATAGACTCTAATGTTAAAGGTAAAAGCCATAAAATTTCTAAGAGAAAGCATAAGACAGTATCTTTCAGATGCTGGGATAAAGATTTACTAGAAGAATGCAGAAAAGATCAACTATAAAAAAATTTTTAAACAAATGAAAAGTTTCTATCCATGAAAAGGAAATGGAGGCAGGAATTGGATAATGAAGCGGTTAAGAGACAAGGGATGGCAATGATTGCTAGAAAGAGCCAGAAGCTAGGAAGGAACAAGAAAGAACTCTTCAGAAAGAATCTTTCCCATACCTTGATGTCATAATTCTTGCCTTCATAACTGTGAGAGTAAAATCTCATTTTTAAGCTACTCAGGGTATGATAATTTTTCAAAGTTTCCATTTAGTAAAAAGACCTCATTAAGTACCCACATATGATGATGCATGCCTATCATCTCAGATATATGGGAGGAAAAGGTAAGAGAATTACAGTTCAAGGCTAGCACAGACAATGTTGGCAAGACTATATAGAAAAAAGACACTGAAAAGCAAATGGATTAAGGGCTGAGGGCATGGCTGAAGTATTAGAGTGCTTGCCTCCCAAGCATTTGGCCCTAGTTCGATCCCAGTACCCTTCCCTCCACAAAAAGACTTCACTATAAAAAAATAGAGAGAGAGAGAGAGAGAGATGCGATATATGAGAGGCCAAAAAAAAAAAAAGAAAAGAAAAAATAGGCAGCTTAGAGGATTTAACCCAGAGTATCATACCTGCTCAGCAAAAATTCCACTACTTTAGCTATTAGCCCAGCCCTGAGAGAAAATATTTTCTCAGGAATTAGAAGACTATGTAAAGAACTCCTGAAACAACAAAACCTAGTGACCAGGTTAAAAGACCTGCAAACTGGTGGTTCACACTTATAATCCTAGCTAGTCAGGAGGCTGAGATCTGAAGATCACGGCTAGAAGCCACCCAGGCTAGACTCTTATCTCCAATGAGCCCACCAAAAAGCCAGAAGTGAGGTGTGGCCCAAACAGTAGAGCAATAGACTTACACAGGAAAGATCCTAGTAGCATGGATTGCAGTAACCCTTAATAACCCAGCTTGCAACAACTTGATAGAAAACAAGGAATCCAGACCCCAAAAACAATACAGGCTTTGGTTTTCCTCCCACAAAGCACAGCAAGGAAAATAGGACTATTGTTCCAGAGATCAGAGCTTCCTCAAAGGCAGGTTCGAGGAGACCCAGTAGCCCTGTAGCTCCAGGACAGTGTGGCAGCATCCATAGACCTCAGCATGGGATGTAGTGTCTGCACATTCCACTGTATATGAGTAAAACACACGCAAAAAAAGCTATTATCTTTCACGCTTGCCAACTTTTTATTTGCAAATTGAATCAAAAAATGACAGATGTTTTCTATCACTTTTTTTTAACCTGTCCTGGGGGCTTGAACTCAAGGCCTAGGCACTGTCCCTGAGTGTCTTTTGCACAAGGTTTTACCAATTGAACCTTAATTTCACTTCCTGATTTTCTGGTATTTTATTGGAGATAAGAGTCTCATGGACTTTCCTGCTCCAGCTGGCTTTGAACTGTGATCCTTAGATCTCTGTCTCATGAATAGCTTGGATTACAGGCATGAGCCAAAAGTGCCTGGCTGAAGTTCTTTTTATTGTCTTTAACCAGTTATCCAAAGGAGTTTCAACTCAACATGTCAGTGTATGAGTACAATGTATCCCTTTTCCTTAATTCTTTATTTTTTTTTATGATTGTTAATGGCTGTACAAAGAGTTTACAGTTCCATATGTTGGGTTGTGAGTACAATGCCACCCTTCTATTGTTCTCCCCATCTCTCCCAGCCCCAACCATCCCCTTAAGTTACCTGTTTCCATTTTCACTATGTACTTTGAATACGATGACTGTATTCACTCACAGTTCCTCTCTCTATCCATCTGCCCTCCCTCTCCAAAACTTACTTTTTAAAGATAAGCACACATATTAAGTCCATTCAATATTAAAAATCCAGCTCAAAATTTTAAATAAATCCAATTTAGGTGGAAGTATTCATTTCTGAAGTTCTGACTGCAGCAGCCCCCAACCTTTGCCATCTGTTAGTGAAGAACAGCAGTCTGAGTTAGTCATGGTGTACAAATGATAGAAAAGCAATCTATTTTCTCTCTGTTCTGGCAAGCCACACTCTGCCAAATGATCCCTGAGCATTTAACCTCTTAATGTCCTCTATTTCTCATTCAAAAATAGAACAGGGTCGGGAGCTGCAGCTAATGCCTATAATTCTAGCTACTCAGGAGGCTGAGATCTGAGGCTCATGGTTCCAAACCAGCCAAAGTAAGAAAGTCCATGAGACTACTTTCTCCAATTAATCACCAAAAATCTGGAAGTGGAGCTGTGGATCAAGATTTAGAATACTGTCCTTGAGCAAAAAAAGCTAAGAATGGCACCCAAGCCCTGATTTCAACCCCCAGGGCTGGCAGAAAAGAAAAAGGAAATGGAAATAATAGAAGTCCCACGTTCCTATAAAGTTTCCTAAGTGTGGGCTTACCTGCCTTTCTTTAAAGAAAAACAGATTTCCTAATACATGCATAGGATTATACATCAATTACATATACATGTCTATATACTGATTTTCTAATAGATATACATATCAAACACTGTCTCCATCCCAAATGAATGTTTGTATAATGAGCAGTCTTTCCTGACCATCAAACACAGGGAAGGGGACAGTTTGGCAGGCATCACTTAGACATATGTCATGCAGTGCAGCACAACATGATATGCAGTGTGGAGGCCTGTGGCTAGACCAGTACCCTGGCCACACAAGAGTATGCTATTAAAATTAACTAAAATTTAAAATTCAGCTCCTTGTTTATGCTCATCAAATTTCAAACACCAACCAGTCATATGGCTAGTGGCCATGATATGGCCACTGGAAATTTCCAGCTCTGATTTGAAGAAAGTTCTATGAGCAAGAGGCATTTCTAAGGGGAAAATCTACATTTTAAATGTAATGGAAATTCAAATTTCTAAAGTAAAGGTAATGGCTCAAAGCTAAAGATGAAGTTTCAGAATTTTGTGAACCAAAATGATTTTTCACAGACACACATATTCAAAAACACATGTGCATACACACGCACACACATACACATTAGGCTAGAGACCAATCATGTGTATGTGTGTATTGGTACTGGGTCTTGAACTCAGGGCTTGGGGACTGTCACTGACCTTTTCAGTCAAGGCTAGTGCTCTTTCACTTGAGCCACAGCTCCACTTCTAGATTTTTGCTGGTTAACTAGAGATAGAGAATCCAAACCAGCCGCTATGAGCCTTGATCCTCAGATCTCAGTCTCCTAAGCCGCTGGGAATACAGACACAAGCCACCTGGCCCTGACTGTGATAGCAATCCATTTTATACTCCTCTCTGCTGTCAGGTAACATGATAGTTGCCACCCAAGAGAGTTTGAAACAACAAATTTCTTTTTTTTTTTAAACTACAATTCCTCTTTATTTTTTTTCAAATTTTTATTATCAAACTGATGTACAGAGAGGTTACAGTTTCATACGTTAGGCATTGGATACATTTCTTGTACTGTTTGTTACCTTGTCCCTCATACCCCCCCTCCCTCCTCCCCCTTTCCCTTCCCCCCCCCCCCCCGAGGTGTTCAGTTCACTTACACCAAACAGTTTTGCAAGTATTGCTTTTGTTGTAGTTTGTCTTTTTTTACCCTGTGTCTCTCAAATTTGGTATTCCCTTTCAATTTCCTGCATCCAATACCAGTATTCACGGTTTCCAATATACTTAGATAAGATTACAGAGATAGTGTAAGTACAACCACAGGAAGGTGATACAAGAACATCATCAATAATAGAAGCCACATATACACATGGGACGTTGAAAGTAGTTACAACTGTGATATAACAATTGTTTCCATAACATGGAGTTCATTTCACTTAGCATCATCTTATGTATTCATAAGGGTATAGCTATTGGGCCTTGTGATGTTCTGCTATGACTTGCCTAAACCTGTACTAATTATTCCCAATAAGGGAGACCATAGAGTCCATGTTTCTTTGGGTCTGGCTCACTTCACTTAGTATAACTTTTTCCAAGTCCTTCCATTTCCTTATAAATGGGACAATGTCATTCTTTCTGATAGAGGCATAAAATTCCATTGTGTATATGTACCACATTTTCCTGATCCATTCATCTCCTGAGGGGCATCTGGGTTGGTTCCAGATTCTCGCTATGACAAATTGTGCTGCGATGAACATTGTTGTGCTGGTGGCATTAATGTGATTTTGTTTGTGGTCTTTTGGATAGATACCCAAAAGTAGGGCTGCTGGGTCATAGGGGAGTTCTATATTTAGCCTTCTGAGGAATCTCCATACTGCTTGCCAGAGTGGCTGAATCAGTTTACATTCCCACCAACAATGAAGTAGGGTTCCCTTTTGGGCACATCCCCTCCAACAATTGTTATGGTTAGTTTTCTTGATATATGACATTCTTACTGGGGTGAGATGGAATCTCAATGTTGGTGAAACAACAAATTTCATCCTGCCTCCTACTTTTAAAGAAAGACTCCTCAGAGTCTATTCTAATATGGATGCCTCTGTTGGCAATGGTTTGACTCTATTTAAATCAAAGTTAATCCTGAAAGCTTTTAAAAATCAATAACATAGATTAGAAAATGACCTGAGCTCCAAAATGAAGGCAGTGCTTCTTCTGGATTTATAAAAATGCTCAGACAGCACTAGCCTTGAGCGCAAAGAGTCTTAGGAACAGTGTTCAGGCCCTGAGTTCAAGCCCAGAACCAGAAAAAAAAAAAAAAGCTCACATAGTGAAAATGGAGCTCCTACCAGGAGCACAAAGCACTACCTGGAATAATGATTGGAGTAGACCCCTTCAATTCACTGCCTCCATCATGTACATGGCTTAAGCCCCGTTTAAGGGACAAATGATAGGCCAAATGTCTGTAAAAAAATTTGTAAAGCATGTGTGGTTCATTATGCGATTATATATTCACAGATGACTGACCCTCAAACACCACAGAGGGTCTTTGGAGCCTGCGAAGTTAATGATGCATTTAGATGAAGGAAGAATTCCAGCCTTTCTGAGAAGTTTCTGCTCTCAGCATGAACAAGAACATTCCATTCTTAGCAAGATTCTCAACACTGTGGATGGGAATGGCTCTGTGAGTACCACTGTGGTCTAACCATACCAAAACCTGCTAAGAGAGTCCTCAGTTTCTGGATCACTGGCAATATCGATCAGCACAGCAACTCTGGAATTATTACCATTTGTCATGTCAATATCATCGTTGCTGTAATCTGCTGCATCTTAAGCTGTCAGAGTAATGGAACAACCAAAGATCCTAGGTGTAAACAACCTAATTTTTCTTCTTTGCCTTTTCTGCCAATGTGCTAAATTACTATATCTTACTTTAGGCACTGGAACACATTTGAGATGATCAATGCAAAATAAATCCTAAGGGGCTGGGAATATGGCCTAGTGGTAGAGTGCTCGCCTCGTATACATGAAGCTCTGGGTTCAATTCCTCAGCACCACATATATAGATAAAAGCCAGAAGTGGCACTGTGGCTCAAGTGGTAGAGTGCTAGCCTTGAGCAAAAAGAAGCCAGGGACAGTGCTCAGGCCCTGAGTCCACGCCCCAGGAACTGGCAACAAAAACAAAACAAATAAACAAAATAAATCCTAAAACCTTTTTTCTAGTTTTTCCCAGGCTGGAAACATCTGTGTTTTGTTATGTAAGTACATTTATACTTGACCATTATTCACATGAGTCAAGTGATTTTCCAATTTCCACTGAAACTCTAAATGTGCTATACACAGATAATATAGATGTTACTTCAGGCTCTTTTTCAAAGCATATCACTTTCCAAAATTGAAAACCATCTATCTATATCTACCATGGCATTTTGGCACTTTATAAATAATATTCTGAGGCTAGTGTCAGCCACAAGTCTTTTGAGTGTGGTATTTTACTCAAAGAATATCTTTTGGGAATGTTAGAGCAGTTGCATATTGCCAGTCACAGTTTCCTCCCACACTACAGCTTCTAATAGTTGCAAGGTTCACAGAGCAGGACAGAAAAAGGGCCACAGCAATGGCCAGGGGATTCATCATGTAATCATCACCATCAGCATTCTTCCTAGGCCAAACTCATCAACACAGGAGGGATGCAGAGGGTTCAGAAAAGATTATTTGAGTCCTGATTTTTATAAAGTGTCTACAATTTTTTCTTACTTCTACGTGGGTTATACACCTATCTTCTAAGCTCTCTCAGTATTATAATCACATGTCCTACTACTATTTACCACCTAACTCTACTGAGACGAATACAGTAATTTCAGATAGTGGATTTGTTTCTATTTTCTCATGCGCATCAGGGAAAATGCTGTATAAATTATAAATGTGCCTTTCTGAATGCATTCAACCTTGGCTAGCTTAAGCAACCTCTGCCTGCAAGGAAGATTTTGGCTTACAGAGGAATGCAAAGAAAAAGGTCCAGTTAGTATTTCATTTGTATTGCTCAAAAGTAGGGTTTGGCAAAACTATTATATTCCTGTAAGCCCACTGCTATCTCTAGAGAAGATCTTTACAAATTTCTCCATTTCTTCCTTGTATATACAAACCACTCTGGCTTGTATGAGGCTCAAACAGTTCCTTGTCACTGTATTAAGTTAACCTCTTCAACAAAGGAGAGCACACACAGACAGAAGTGATAGGATTAATAATTACTTTGTTTTTGACATTTACTCCTTGCCAGGCACAGTGGTTCATACCCGTGTTACTTGAAAGGCATAGGTAGGAAGATCAAGATCTGATGTTAGCTCTGAGAAAAAAACAAAACAAAAACACAAGACCCTATCTGGGGGCTGGGAATGTGGCTTAGTGGTAGAGTGCTTGCCTAGCATACATGAAGCCCTGGGTTCAATTCCTCAGTACCACATACACAGAAAAGGCCAGAAGTATCACAGTGGCTCAAGCAGTAGAGTGCTAGCTTTGAGCACAGAGAGGCTCAGGTACAGAGCCCAGGCCCTCAGTTCAAGCCCCAGGACTAGAAAAAAAGAGAAAGAACTTATCTGGAAAACAACTAAATCAATTTGCAGGTGTAGGTTTGGGGAAGGTTAGGATGGGAGAATTCCTATCTTGTGAGCACAAGGCTCAGTGCCAGTAAAAATTAAAAGCAAAGCAAATCCCATTCCCTGCACAACTGGAAAAGGGAATGGAGAAACTTCTTAAAGGAGCAATGAGGGGAGATCTTCCTTGTGAGGTTTTGGCCTAGAGAGAGGGAGTTGCACTAAACAAGGAAGGTAATCCAAGAGGCCCAGAAAGATTCTGTCCCCTGGGTTTAGCTGGAGAAGATGATAGCTCTGGGAGCTAAGCCGGGAAAACTGAGGATGTACCCACAGCAAAGTAAACTCAGAGTCACTGTGAGTCTCACTTTCCCCATAGGCTCCAGAGAAGCAATGAAGTGGATTTATAGAGCGACTGGAGGCTCATGCCTGTAATCCAAGGTACTCAAGAGGCTGAGGTCTGAGGATCACAGTTCAAAGCCAGGCCAGGCAGGAAAGTCTATGAGACTCTTATCTCCAATGAACCACCAGAAAATCAGAAGTGGCACTGTGGTTTAAGTAGTAGAGCACAAGCCTTGAGCAAAATATCCCATGGACAGCACCCAGGCCCTGAGTTCAAGCCCCATTGTTGTTAACCATAACCCAAGGTAGTATAATGAGCTACTGGAGCTGAAGAAATGAGAAAATACAGACAGAAATTTGGTAGGGACCAGGAGACCCAAGACTTACCAGCACTTGGACCCTGAGTTTATTTATAAGTATATTAGTTTGGTTTTACACAGGGAAGGTTGCATGTACAAACATGGATGCATGTACAAAACAAAGCATTTATATGAACATTATAGTCAGAGTCAAAACAATTTGTGAGAAACCCTGGTTTCCTTACTGTTTTGAGAAAGGAGACTGTAATCCAGGCAAAGTCCAGACACATATTTCACTTTATTTAGCTTTTACAGTCCAGTCTTCGGTGCTCCAGCCTTTACAGTCTGGCTCCCAGCCCTGCCAGCACCTTCCAGTCTCTCCACCTTCTCCAGAGCTGTCCGTTTTAACACTTCCACGGCCAGCTCTCAGTGTTCCGAGTACTGTCAAGATAGCTTTCCAGCCTCTCAAAACCTTCTCCATGCTTCACAGCTTAGCTTCAGACTTCCCTACATCCATGACTGATATAATAATAATAATAATAATAATAATAATAATAATAATAATAAAGCCAGAAGTGGAGCTGTGCCTCAACTGGTAGAGCACTAGGTTTGAGCAAAAGTGCAAGGACAGTGCCCAAGCCCTGAGTTCAAGCCCCAGTACTGGCAGTGTCAGGCAGTCAGGAAAGGCCAACATAGAAGGTACAGCCAGACCACAGAAGGTTCTGGAGCACTAGCAGGAGTCACAATAAGGAGACAGAGACACCATCTGGGTTCCCACCAACCTAGCCAAAGGCCATTGTTCAAGGACAGTGACCATGCACTGGACTCTTGCATGTTAGCAGAACATCGAGCAATGACAGGGCTCCTGCCGTCACCCCAGAGAGCAGCAGAGACAGACACAGAGCCCCAAGCCTCCCACCCACCGACCCACCAACCCACCAACCCATCAACCAACCCACCGACGCACCTCCAAAAGCCTCAAGCACTTTCTACAGGCACCAGGTCAAGTCCATACCCCTCTCCTCAGTATCCCTTGGTATTTTAGAGAGAAAAGAAAGAAAAAAGAAGCAAGAGAAAGCTCAGACTGTCTTTAAACTGTTTTTGTTGTGGTTTTTTTTAACCAATGGACTGATGATAATTTTGAATATAAATAAAACTCATGCTTTAAGCAATGCTAGACCAAAAAGTAAGTTTTTTTTTCTTTTTATAAAGGTGATGTACAAGATGGATTACAGATGTTACATAAGTCAGGCAGAGTACTTACTTTTGGGACATTATCACCCTCTTCCTGGCTCTATCCCAGTTTTTCCCTCCTGCCCCCACAGACATTTGTATAGTTAATTTTCCACAGTGTCCAGTAAGCACCACTGCTGCCTTGGTTCACCCTTTGTCCTTCCATTGCTATTCTTCCCCTTACACCCCCAACGACATACAAATGAACAAACAAACAAAAGGGAAAGAAAAAAAACAGCGAAAAAGAAAAAACTTCTTGTTCAAAAGTATTTTCTAAGAATATATTTCAAAAATTGTGTGTGTGTGCTGTGTATGTGGTGGGTGTGCAGTGCTGGTATTGGGGTGACAAATGTGTGCCCCCATACCCAGCTTCTCTCCTGCATTTTTCTTCTTCACAACTTGGCTGGCCCAGAACTGTGATCCTCCCAACCTCTGCCTGGCAAGTTAGGATTACAGCATGAGCCACCATGCCCAGATTAAAGGAGAATTGTAAGATGAGATGAATATAAGATTTTCTTAAACTGGATGGAATAAAATGGAGTTCATCAAAATTAAATAATCTTGCCATACTAGGGAGGCTACTCGGAGGCTAAAATCTGAGGATCAAGGTTGGAAGCCAGCCCAGGAAGCAAAGTCTATCAGATTCTTATCCCCAGTGAACCACCAGAAAGCTGGAAGTGGAGCAGTGGCTAAAGTGATAGAATTCTAGCCTTGAGTGAAAAAGTTCAGTGCCGAGGCCCTGAGTTCAAGTCCCAGGTCTTACTCTCTCCCTCTCTCTCCTTTTCTCTCCCTCTCTCTTTTTCTCTTCCTCTCTCTCTCTCTCTCACACACACACTATTTAATTAATTACTTCTGTTCATTAAAAGATGCCACTAAGAAAACAAATACACAAGCTATAAACTGGAAACAAATATTCACAACATAATTATTTGAAGAAAACATTTATATGGGCAATATAGCTAGATCAACAGATAATGGATGGATAGATGGATGGATGGATGGATGAATACACACATACATACATATGATAGGTAGGTAGGCAGGCAGGCAGGTAGATGTTAATCAGAATGATGTAGCTAAAAGTTATTCTGCAAATAACCTTGCCACCACTTCACTTTTTAGCTAGTAATAAGTTTATATGCAACCATAGTTACAGAAAGAATCTGACTATAGCTCCAAATGTGAGAGTGTTTCAAAATCAAACTTTAAAAAAAATGCTTCACGAGTCTGGAAGAGGGCAGAGTGGCTGCCTCATATTGCTAAACCTCACTCCTCCCCAGAGGGGCAAGGCCCTGTACAAAGTGCCCCATCGCCATTGCAGGGCTGGCAGCGCCTGCACCAGCCGGACTCCACTCCAGAGCCAGGAGCATCCAGGGCTATTCACGCATCACATGCTGACAGCTGAGTCTGTCTTTGCAGACTCTTATACTCTAACTTGTTCTCTTCAATACCTACAAAGCCACAAGGGCAGATTTTGCCCTTCAAAAAACATTTAAGGCTTTGTTTTGCAGCACATTCTGTTCTACCTTCTCTAATTAAACACAGGCTCTTTGCAGAAAGGACTTAAAAGACCATGCATTCCCCACTTCCCATGGTACTCTCTCATACATTTATAGATTTATTTTGAATTAATCCTGTCCAGTTAATCCACTCAAATATAAATGTATTCGCTGTCAGTGTGGATGTATTGGCAAAGCTTTATTTCTTCAGGCCTTTTGCCTGGAGTCTATAACTCTATTTGATGATTTAAAGAATTCCTTTCTAGGGATTTATACTTCAACCGACATTGTTGAAACACTTAAAAAATTATATTTCCTTTACCTACTTCTACAAGGACTGGATGGAAATGAAAATGGATCATTTACTTCCAATATTTTCTAGTAGCATGAATTCATTGAGCAGTTATATTACAGTAACTATTATCTATTTATCTACATACAAATATGTAGAAACATACAGGTGTCATATGCATAGATACACAAACATGTTCATCAAATGTATGGTGTATGCAGCAGATGATTCCAATGGTGTCACTCCTTTGAACAACTTACAGTTTAACTTATGAATAATAGGAAGCTGGAACATGGGTTGTGGGAGGTATCAACAGTGGTAGACAAATGGAGAGAGGAAGGGGAGGGCACATGCATTCACAATATTCAATGCATGTGACAATGAAACCAAGTGGCTTGAGGGGAGAGGTAGGGTTGGGAGAGATGGGGGAGAATGCTGGAAGGGGTGTTTGGTCAAGATGCTTTATACTCAGAAAGTAGTGTTGAGCAGGACGCCAGTGGCTCACGCCTGTAATCCTAGCTACTCAGGAGGCTGAGATCTGAGGATCGCTGTTCAAAGCCAGCCCAGGCAGGAAAGTCCGTGAAACTCTTACCTCCAGTTAACCACCAGAAAACTGGAAGTAGCACTGTGGCTCAAAGTGGTAGGTATAGCACTAGCCTTGAGCTGAAGAGCCCAGGGACAGGACCCAGGCCCAGAATTCAAGCCCCATGACCGACCAAAAAAGAAAGTAACATGTTGAATTGAAACCCCTTGTGCAACTACATAAGGATAATAAAAAAAAAACAAGCTAATTTTTGTAAGTCTAAAAGGAGATAGTTCTGCATTTGTACCTAAATTCAGTGATGTTCCTGAAGGGAATGCTCTGTTACATGACAATGGGCACAGTTTAAATATTCCTTCTAGCTTCTTCAATGAAGAAAATGTTTACTTAAACTCTTAGGTGTCTGATATTCATGTCATATAATTAACATCAGTTCAAAAACGTTTTAAATATAGTATTGAGTCTGTGAGCCTCCACAACCTATTGGCCCTCCAATTTGCTGATCAAAGTAACAAAGTGATTGATAACTTCCATTCAATAGGAGAGAGAGATCTTGCTCTCTCTCACTCTCTCGATCTCTTTCTTTCTCCCTCTCTCACTACCGAGTGAACATTGTTTTCTTTTTCATTACCCTCTGAAACATGCTGTAATTCAAAAGTAGGCTATCAAAGAACAATGTAAATTACACTATGTTCACTGGAAATGCAACCCAAGTATTGAAAAATCAAGCCTACAGTAGCAAAATGGATGAAAATGTACCCTGTTAGAGGCATGCATAATAAAGAGAATAGAACTTTTGTAGTAACTTTTTTTAAAGATTGAACTACACATCTAGAGTCTCAGCATCTTCAAGGTGAGTGGAATAAGCACACGCGCTTCAAGGCCTCAGTTCTGGTCCCTTCCTCCAGCCCATTTCTTACTCCAAGTCCATTTCTTACATCTGCATCCCTTCATCTTCAAATCACTCTTCTTTTTGATCCAAAGCAGTATCATCTCCTAAAATATGTAACCGGAAGCAATGTCCTATATCTTGCCTAACACAAGTGAATGACAGTTTGTTAAGCATTTGTTAAGGGTAACTTCAGTTTGATTAGGACTGTTAAGAGTCTTACTACAATGAGTTGGAATTTCTGGTCCTTGATTTTAAGTTGAGGGAATTTTGTAAAGTTATCTCTATTGCATTTTTCTCAGTATAATAATAGTCAGACATTCAGTGTGTTAAACTCCCATGCAAGCTCAACTCCAAATAGTTTAAGACATTTTAAAATACTTCTTCCCTTTATTATTTAAGGTATGCATCTCCTCTCCCCGTGTGAAAAATCCTTCAGTATTCATTTGAAAGGCAAAAACATGAAGCCTCAAACCACAGTGTTTTTCTAAATTGCTTGAATTAAATTACCAATTAAGTGTAAGGTACCCAGAAAGGAATCCCACCACATGGTTCAGGAAAAAGGAGTTCACTGGGGGGAAAGCAAACTGCTAGCCCACACAAAATGTAGGTACAGGGAGACAGAGGGGAAGGAAGAAGAGAGAAAGAGAGTAAGAGAAAAGGAAGACAGCAGGGATTCATGTTGAGCCAGTTTATATAAGGAAGGCAGGAGGTGTGGCCAGGTGGATTGGATGTGACCTCAGAGAAGGGGGAGGTAACTGCCTCCAGGTGTGCCAGTTACCTGGGTAACTCAGGTACTGGGTGCAGACTTAAACAGGTGGGAGGCATCTGCATGGAGCCCTCCCGGGGGTGGGGGGGTGGACCTTACCTTAAGTATCCTATATAAATTCACTCTAAGCAATGGGGAATTCCAAGTATTAACAGCAATATTATACTACAACACGACTTTTGATTATCAGTCTCAGATGGAAGGGGAAAAAAACATGTAAATGATGGTATCATCAAGTAAGTTGCCTCTTTGGAATTCTCCCATACTTTAAATAAATCTATATTTGTGTAAAATTGGCAATTTGATAAAATGCAAGATGAGTACTTAAATGAGTTCCATATCCTCCTCCAAAGTCGACAAGCACTCAAAAAAAAAAAAATTCCAGGTTCAAACTCAGTTACATGGAGCACAGCATCTCCTTCGTAGCCTGGAACAAACATTTTTATATGTCTTTTTAATTTTCTTTGTAACAAGCTGTCAGTCTGCAGCAAAACTGCTCAGTTACAAGTATATGGCAACAAATAGAACACACACTAGGAGAGTCAGCTACCAATTACGGCTGGAAATTTAAACAAATTCTAAAAATACAGGTTATGTTCCACTCTGAAATAATCTATTTGGCACTTTTTCTGGGACATTTAATGGCCCTACAGCACAACGTGTTCAATTGTATGAATACAAAATTAGACTCAGAATTAAAACTTCTAAACATTTCTCCAGTTCTGTTAGATTAAATGCTAGAACATCAGTGCATGAGGCAGTAAAGTGGCACTGCCATTGGAAACAAATATTTATAAAAACAGACACACAATACATAGCAGAGTAACAAAGAACAGGGTATTTCTTAATAGCAAACTTCAGAGTGCCAGATACTTTTGAGGAGGGAACTACTTTGGAGACAATATTAAGGATTATCAGATAGATAAAAAATAGAGTATTCTTGATATCAAAGGTTACAATAAAATAGTTAATTAAATGAGAAGAGAAAAATAAATTACTTTCAGTTGCATCTCAAGTAAGCTTGCAAATGATTTGTTCTAACTCCCATCCAATATCCCACTGAAAGATTTTTCCCTGTTCATTTAATCTCTACTTGAATATATTAGAAGCATGTTTAATGGGTAGGTGGATGGATATTCTTCAAAACAGTCCATTTAATTTTGTTGAAAGCATTTTCATTAAACTGACAAAATCTGACTCAAACTATATAGATCCTACTTTCATCTTCTACATCAGTGCCAGTAGTAGTATGAAAGTTATAAGGGTGAATATGAAAAGAGAAACGGGAGACTGCAGTCAGAATATTCAATGTATATACATGAAAATGAAATTAGGAAAATTGAGGGAATGGGTGGGTTTGGGAGAGATAGAGATGAGTGGTGAAAGAGTAGACATTGATCAAGATACATTGTACTTTCATTAAGCTGGCATGTTGAATTGCAGCCCCTCTGTACAACCATTTAAAGATAATTTTACAAAAAGGATTTTTTTAATTCTAGTAAATTTATAGTAGTCATATTTCCAAAATAAGAAAAGCTAGGCAGTGGTGGCTCAGGCTTGCAATCCTAGTTACTGAGCAGGCTGAGATCTGAGGATCACAGTTCAAAGCCAGACAAAGGAAAGTCTATCAGACTCTTATCTCCAATTAACCACCAAAAAGACAGAAGCTAGAGCTGTGGCTCAAGGGGTAGAGTGTTAACCTTGAGCAATAAAGCTCAGAGATGGGCACCCAAGCCCTGAATTCAAGCCCCAGGCTTAGCGTGCACACATACACGTGTACATGCGTGCACGCACACACACACACACACACACACACAGAAGTGTTCAGAATGTCCAAGTTCTTCAGCATGCTGCCTACTTCACAGCAGGTTAGAGAAGAGACCCTCGGGATAATTCCAAGAACTAAATATAAAGAAATACCTTTGTTACATGTCTACCAATCTTATTACTAGAGAAGAAAATATTTGGATTTAATAGAAAGTCTCTTCAATCTCCTTTCAAGCTGCATAATCATAAAACATAACACACATAATGTCACCAGAAAAATCCCAACTTACTACGAATAAATGGATTCCATTTAATAGGACAAGTGTTTACTCACTGATGGCTTCCTGAGCATGTTATGTGAGCCCTTGTGGCAGGTTAGGAGGCTACCATAAAGAACAAGGAAGAACCCCAAAGAGATCAAAGCACCGAGAATATACTCATCTGATAGATATTTATGGAGCTCTTGTTAAAAACATTTTGGATACAGGCTAGTAACTAAAGCATTCAAAATTCCCTGCCCCTATGGAGCTGACTTCGTAGCAGGGGGAGACAGACAACAAAAACAGTGATAAAATCAAGTTCACACAATAAAAGAATAAAGACCAGAGCCTAGCCTCTCTAGCTCCTAACAATTATTATAAATTAATATGAACTCAGATCACCTCTATCATTTATTTCCTTTGTTGACACTAGTTCAATGTGATCAGTGTGTGTGTGTGTGTGTGTGTGTGTGTGTGTGTGTGTGTGTGTGTGTGTGTGTGTGTGTATGCCAGTCCTGCTTGAACTCAGGGTCTAAGCACTGTCTCTGAGATTTTTTTTGCTCAATCTATCACTTTACCATTTGAGTCACAGTTCCACTTTTCCTTTTTTGGTACATAATTGAAGATAAGAGTCCCATGGACTTTCCTGCCCAGCCTGTCTTAAAACTGTGATTCTCAGAGCTCAGCCTCCTGAGCAGCTGGAATTATAAGCGTGAGCCACAGGCATCTGGCCAACATGAGTTTTTAGGGAAGTGATTTATTGTCCTCCTCTATCTTCCCTTTGCAGAATAGACAGGTGCTTATCTCGGCCTTCCATACCAGGATGAAAACTTACAGCAGATGTACCCTCAATAATAACTGAGAAAATACATATCCACGTGCCCAGCTCCCAGCAGAAAGCCAAACAAATGGACAAGGGGATGCTATAGTCTGCATTTTCTTTTTCTCACCTAATCTTTTCTTGCCTAATCTTCCTCCAGTAGCCAACAGCTGAGTCTTTACAAATATCTGCCTACATAGTAAAGCAAGCGTCATTATAACAAAAATACCTACTAGTAAAAAGCTCACAAAGTATTTCCACATAAAACAAGCAGCTACCTCTTCAATAGCAACTACAAGCTGAGATCTACCAACAATGAAAATTTATTTAGTCAAGAAAAGCAAATGAAGTGTTCAAAGAACTAATTTCCAAAGGAACAAGTAATAATCTAAGATAACAAGATAAATTTTTAAATGTAAAATAAAATTCTGGATATCATGCCATGTGTCTGTTTGTCTCCTGTGTCCTGTGTCCAGTCTCCTGTGTACAGTATCCTGTGTCCAGTGTCCGTGTCCTGTGTCCTGTCTCTTATGTCCTGTGTCCTGTTTCCTGTCTCCTGTGTCCGGTCTTCTGTGTCCTGTCTCCTGTGTCCTGTGTTCTGTGTCCTGTCTCCTGTGTCCTGTGTTCTGTCTCCTGTCTTCTGTGTCCTGTCTCCTGTGTCCTGTGTCCTGTCTCCTGCATCCCGTCTCCTGTCTCCTGTGTCCTGTCTCCCATGTCCTGTCTCCTGTGTCCTGCGTCCTGTTCCCTGTGACCTGCATCCTGTGTCCTGCATCCTGTGTCCGATCTCCTGTGTCCTGTCTCCTTTGTCCTGGCTCTTCTCCAGTCACCATGGCATGCCACTTTGGCTTTCCATGGAGCTGAACTCATTTGTTGGTACTTTTTTTGTTCTCTCCTTCCTCTCTGGCCTGTTTCCTAACAGTGTTAAGTGTATTTGTGGGCTGCAGGTCTTTGTGACAAGAGTCTGCCTGCGGTCACTGGCTTTCCAATAAAGACTCCAAGATTGGACCTCTCAAAAATAATAAATAAATCTGACCCAAATGGAGAGTTCTTCAAAGCAGGCTAATTTTTTTATATTCAAGGGTCAAGAGAGCCGGGCACTGGTGGCTCATGCCTGCAATCCCAGCTATTCAGGAGACTGAGATCTGAAGATCATGGTTCAAAGCCAGCCTGGACAGGAAAGTCAAGCCCATGAGACACTTATCTCCAATTAACCACCAGAAAACCAGAAGTAGCACTGTGGCACAAGTAGTAGAGTGTTAGCCTTGAGCTGAAAAGCTCAGGGACAACACACAGGCCCAGAGTTCAAGTCCCGTGACCAACCAAAAAAAAAAAAAGGGGGGGTCAAGAGAGCCCTCAGTAGAAACAACAGAGCACAGACATGACTCCATGGATGCTTCTCAGAATGAGATGCTTGGAACTTAAATGTTCCTTCTTAGAACTTTTTTTCAAATATAAATGAAGATGCTATGGTTTTTTTTCCAGTCCTAGGGCTTCACACAAGGCTGGTGTTCTACCACTTGAGCCACAGCTCCACTTCCAGGTTTTCCCCAAAGGGTTTATTGGAAATAAGAATCTCATGGACTTTTCCTGCCAGAAAGGCTTCAAACCAAGACCCTCAGATCTAAGCATCCTGAGTATATAGGACTTCAGGTGTGAGCCACTGGTGCCTGGCAATATTGATTTTTATGGTTTCTAGTCATTCTTCAAGATAAACTACCAAAGCCAAGTACTGGTGGTTCAGAAGTAGAACAGTGGTTCAAGTGGTAGAATACCAGACTTGAGTGAAAAAAACAAAGCAATAGCCTCATTAACCAGCAAAAAAAAAAAAAAAAAATCAGGGGGAGGAGGGGGAGATATATCACACCATAAGACTTTAATATCTAACCCTTACATTAGTCATTAGTACCCAATCAGATATTGAATTATAGGTAGATAATAACAAGAATGGGAGAAAGAGTAGGTGATGGCAAGAACGGATTCATGAAGACATGGAGACAATGAGCCAGTGCAAGGTAGAATAACTCTAGAGAAAGGCAGAGTCTTTGCTTCAGCTACTCTACAGAGTATACTTCAATCATGAAATTCAAACTTGCCCACTGGCCAGAGCTTATCAAGATGGCTCCAATTCCTCCCAGTTCAAACCCAGTTGGTATTCCTCCAATATCCTGGGCATTGTTCATGGGAGAAGTCAATTATAATTATCCTTATCATTAATGTTGGCAACCCACTCACTTGGTGCCAAACAATATACTAAGTTCTGTCTATTCCATTGTCAAAACAGTCATGC
This sequence comes from Perognathus longimembris pacificus, assembly GCF_023159225.1. Taxonomy (NCBI): domain Eukaryota; kingdom Metazoa; phylum Chordata; class Mammalia; order Rodentia; family Heteromyidae; genus Perognathus; species Perognathus longimembris. The sequence continues at coordinate 57,950,725 of NC_063161.1, read as the reverse complement.
TTTCTCACATTCCCCCATCTAATCTTTCTTCCTCAATTAACGTTTGGAAGGAGAAAGGTATTTTTGGAAAAAGAATATAACCTGACACTCAACTTTATTGTTAGACACAATTTCATTAAGATTGCATCTACTATGAAGACTCTGAGTTTACATATTTTAAAAATTAGTTTAAGCTGCAAATGATGAACAATTTTAACTGTAAAGACCAAGTTTCCAGTTTCCCTACAAACTCAATCTGATACGCAGTTGTGAGTTGAGGGAGGGCTCAAAAGAAGGGTAGTCAGATGCTGATGACTCTCGTCTGTAATCCTAACTACTCACGAGGGTGAGATCTGGAAGACCAAGTTTCAAATGCAGCCTTATCCAAAAAAAAAAAAATCTATCAGACTTATCTCCAAAATAACTAGAAAGCTAGAAGGGTGGCTCAAATGGTAGAGCACCAACTTGAACAAGAAAGCTAGAGCACAAGATCCTGAGTCCAAATGCTGTTACTAGCGCACACACGCATGTATGCACACACACACACACACACTTTAATTAAGTTATAAAACAAATGAATAGCAATGTCCAAGTATATGAGCTTCCTGTTTACTACACCCTTGGTAGCAAAATCAATACCAATTTATTATTTACAGATTTGCAGGTCAGTAGTTCAAAATGGGTCTCACTTGGCTAAAATGAAGGTACTGATAAAGTCTCATAGGGCTGTGGTCTTTCTGCAGCCTCTGAGGGAAAATTGATTTTACAGCTTCTAGAGGCTGCCTACATTCCTTGGCTCAAGTCTGCCTTCCAACCTCAGCCAGCACTGCCCAGTCAAGTCTCACAGTGAATCACACTAGCACTAGTCAATACCTCCTCCTTCCATGTTCAAAAGATCTTTCTGACATGGTGAGGCCCACCATATAATCACACCAGATAATATACAATAATCCTTTATTTTAAATATCAATGACGGGGCTGGGAATATGGCCTAGTGGCAAGAGTGCTTGCCTCCTACACATGAAGCTCTCGGTTCGATTTCCCAGCACCACATATATGGAAAACAGCCAGAAGGGGCGCTGTGGCTCAGGTGGCAGAGTGCTAGCCTTCAGCGGGAAGAAGCCAGGGATGGTGCTCAGGCCCTGAGTCCAAGGCCCAGGACTGGCCAAAATAAATAAATAAATAAATAAATAAATAAATAAATAAATAAATAAATAAAATATCAATGACTAGCTGTTTCACAACCTTTATTTCATCATCAAACGTAAATCCCCTTTTGTCATGTAATGTAATAGTCACGGATTCTGCACATTGGACGGTTATCATCCAGCCTGTCACAGGCCAAAAATACACATCCATCTGACATGCAGATGCATTTGTACTATTCCAAATCTCAACTCACTAGAGTATTGACTAAAATTATTCCAATATTGAATCCGCTTAATGGCTGTCAGTCCAAAACTTCCAGGAGCAAGATGGCAGGCTAGGACGTGTAAGTGACACCCCTGGGGAAAACATCAAACATGAATTTGAAAAGCTAGTCAAACATGAAAATACCATCATAAGAGCTAAGTAAACCAGATGGGAGATTACAACACCTGGAGACAGTACAGAAATTTAATTTTTTTTTTCAAAAGGCATGGGGAAAAAGGGTAGAAAGGCAGTTTTATATTTTCCCATGTCATTCTTCTCCCCACCTAGGGCAACACGGCATAGAAGACATTCTCTGCTCTGCATAGAAAGAATGGAAAGTGAGAACTCAATTTGCCTCAGATTCCCTGTCACAGAAATCAGCAGAGGACAGGCCTTCAAGGTCCCAGTCAGTAGCGCCCACACACCACAGGCCACGGAGCCAGCCAACCACAAGCTGAAACCCATGAACCCTGGAGCCAAAGGAAACCTTTCTTCCTTGAAGATAATATGTCTCAGGCATTTTTTCATCACATCACCAAACAAACAAACAAAAAAGGCCTAACACCAAGAGGGAATCATAGCATTAAGAAAACACACACACACACACACACACACACACACACACACACACACAGAGAGAGAGAGAGAGGAAGGAAGGAAGGGGAAGGGAAGGGGAAGGGGAAAGGGAAAGGGGGAATGGGAAAAGAAAAGGGAAGGATCATATATAAAAGAAGATTTAATAAAGCCAACAGAAAATTCAGCACACAGGCCTTATGAGAAATGCTAAAGAGAGTTTTGTCAGTTGAATCATGCTAGTGAGTAACATAAAAGAAAAAAAATAAACTCATTATAAAAGTAAGCACAAAGTTAGCAGGGTCCTGGTGGCTCCGGCCGGTAACCTTAGCTACTCATGGGGCTGGAATCTAAGGATCACCATTTGCAGTCAGCCAGAGCAGGAAAGCCTATGGGATCTTATCTGGAAATAGAACTGTGGCTCAAGTGGTAGATTGCTAGCCTTGAGCTAAAGAAACTCAGAGACAAAAAGAAAAAAAAAAGTTAGGGACAGGGACCTTGGTGTCCCTGAGTTCAGTCACTAGGACCAGCATTAAAAATAAATAAAAGTAAGCACAAAGTCAAATTCAGAATACTTGAATTTGTATGTTTCAAATACTGTTATGGTGTTGCAAAAATCACATCTTTTGTGCAAAGGACAAAGACAAAACCACTAAAAATAATAAAAACTACAATTATCTGTACAATTATCTGTACAATCATCTGAAACAGATGGGAACTATGACAGTAAAAATATAAAATGTCATAAGGGGTAGTTAAATTGTAGACTTCTTATGTGATCAAATTTAACTTATTATCCCCTTTAACTGCTTTGTGTAAACCTCATGTGAAGTACAAAACAAAAACCTATGATAGATACATAGAAAGCAAAAGTAAAGAGTGAAAGAAAATTAGAGAAAAATAACCTAATCTCAGAGGAAGACTAGAATAGTAAAGGAAATAAGCAGAAAATAACAAAATAATCTCTGTAATCCCTAAACTATAGGTTAGTGCAAATGGATTAAATTCTCCACTCAAAAAACAAGAGTAGCTGACTCATTTTTAGTCAAAAAAGAAATATATCAAATATATACTCAAATATATCTTGCTTATAAAAGGCTCACTTTGCCTCTAAACATACACAGACTGTACATGAAGGTATGGGAAAATACCTTCCATGCAAATGAAAAACAAAGAGAAGGGCAGTAGCCATACTTAAATTTAAAAACTATAAAGGGAATAAAGGTCATTATGTAATATTAAATGGATCAATTAAGCAACAGGATATAACTGTAAATATAAACATACCCAATGCAGAGCAATTAAATAAATGCAGCAAATAATAATAGATCTAAAGGAAGAAAATTCAGCAAAACAATAACAGTATGGGACTTCAATAACTGAATTTCAGCAATGAGCGGAGAAAATCAAGAAGGAAACATTGGACTTAAACTATACATAAAGTTGGAAAAAAAATCACAGATATATACAGAACCTGGTATCTAATGATTCTCATAAATCCCTCATGGAAGCTTGTCCATTCCAGAAAAGATCACTTGTTACAACCAATGTTACAAGATTCAGATTGTATCAAGGATCTTTTCCAACCACAACACTATTGTTATGGTTTAAATATGTGTCCCTCCAAAACCCATGTGCCTAGTGTGAACAGTGTAAAGAGGGGGCTTCAGAAAAGTGATGCCTGAGCGTTCAACCTTCAGGTACAGAATGAATGTTGTTATGAAAATACTCAAGGGTATACCCGAGACACTGTGTCCCTTGCCATGTAAAAATACATTAGATATACACTGCCCATGAGAAACAGCCATTATCACACCCAGAATGAGCTGCTGCCTTGACATTACACTTCCTAGGCTCTAGATGGTAAGAAGTAAATTTCTATTTTTCATACATCTCTTGGTCTCAGATAATTTAAAAATGTAAAACATAAAAATAAAAATCTCAAGCCAATAGCCTAATGTTGTACTTTACAGACTAGAAAAGCAACAAAGCCCAAAGTTAGTATAAGGAATGAAGTAATAAAGATTAGAGAACAAATAAATAAAATAGAGGACAGTAAAACAACTCCAGAGATAAACCACAGCAAGAGTTGAAAGTGGGGGAGTTGTGGTAAAGATAAAACAAAGCCAGGCTTGGTAGCTCAGAACTGTAATCCTAGCTAAGTAAGAGACAGAGGCAGATGATGGCTCAAGTCCAGCCTACACATTAAAGTTCATGAGATTCCATCTCAAAAATGGTTGGGTATAGAAGAATGTGCCTGTTATCCTATCAACAAAAAAGCACAAATAAGAGGAATGTAGTCCCAGATGGCCTGGGCATAAAACAAGAGCCTCTCTCAAGAATAACCCATGCAAACTAGATGTGAGAGCCTATCTAGGGCTCTAAGCATACTCGTGCACACAGAGGCTAAAGGAGGATACCCTCAGGAGAGGAGCCCAAAGGCATGACTCCTCTGAACATTTAAAGTACTATTTATCAGGGGCTGGGGATATGGCCTAGTGGCAAGAGAGCTTGCTTCATATACATGAGGCCCTGGGTTCGATTTCCCCAGCACCACATATACAGAAAATGGCCAGAAGTGGCGCTGTGGCTCAAGTGGCAGAGTGCTAGCCTTGAGCAAAAGGAAGCCAGGGACAGTGCTCAGGCCCTGAGTCCAAGGCCCAGGACTGGCCAAAAAAAAAAAAAAAAGTACTATTTATCAAAACAAATTCTAAGAAACGGAAATATGGAGGGAGGGGGGTTGTTATCATTGTGGGTGTGGTGGTAGTGTTTATTTTTGCTTTCGGTTTTGGGGAGGGAGGGGCAACACGAAAAGGGGGCACAGAATGGGAGAGTGGAAGAGTGAACAAATGCAGTCATGGTACTCAGTATACACTATGTAGAAAATGAACTCTGTAACTTATGGGCAGAGATGGGATAGAACACTATGGATAAACAAAGGGAGGAGGTGATATTGTCAAAAACAAGAAATGTACTCATTACCTGACTTATGAAATTGTAACCCCTCTTACAATACCTTAATGATAACAATAAAATTACATTTTAAATAATATTGTAACCCATGCAAAAATAGGCAGAGTGGCTCAATTGGTAGAGTACCTGCTTAGCAAATAAGAGGCCTTAAGTTCAAAACCCCAGTACTGCTGAAATAAATAGTGAACAACATTGATGTAACTTTGATTAAGCTAAAAAAATGAGACAGGACTCAAGTGAATACAATCAGAAATGAAAAAGACATAGCAATTGATACTCAAAACTACAGAAGAGAATGCTACATACCAACAAACTGGATAATCTAGAAAAGACACATAAATTCCTAGATACATATAGCCTACCAAGACTGAATCATAAAAAATAGAAAATCTGAACAAATGAAGAGATCAAATCAATAATAAATAGCTTCCTGCTCAAGAATTGCTGGTTTCATGAGTGGATTCTATCAAACACTTTAAAAAGAATCAATATCAATCCTTCTCAAACTCTTCTAAAAAAAAAAAATCAAAGAAAGGAGGGCTTCCAAACTCACTTTACAAGGCCAGTGTTATCTTGATACCATTGCCAGAGAAAAAAAATACACACACACACACACGCACACACACACACACACACATCCCTGATAAATGAAAATGGAAAAATCTTCAACAAAATACTAATAAGACAAATTCAACAGAACACTAACAGGATCATTCATCATGACCAAGTAGGACCTAGGCAAAAATAAAGATTCAAATATGGTTCAATAGCCAGGCAATGGTGGCTTACAACTTATAATCTTAGCTACTCAGGAATCAGCTACTCTGTGAATCAGATCATAGTTCGAAGCCAGGCTAGGCAGGAAAGCCTATGAGACTCTAATCTCCAATTATCCACTCAAAAAGGCAGAAGTGGACCTGTGGCTCCAGTGGTAGAACGTCAGCCCTGAGCTAAGAAGCTCAGAGATAGTGTCCGGGCCCTAAATTCAAGCCCCAGGAGCAGCATCAAAAAATAAATAAATAAACAAAAAACATATATATATATATATAATTACCATATAATCCAGTAATTGCACACACACACACACACACACACACACACACATTCAAAGGAAATAAGATTAGTAAGTCAAAGAAATACATGGTCTCCTAGACATACTGAAGAATTATTTGGAATCAGTCTAAATGTCCATCCACAGATGAATGAAGAAGAAAATGTGGTAAGTATACACACAGAAACATCCAGAAGGAAATCCAGGTGTGAAGGTGTGGAAAACAGCATGCCAAATTAGGCAGGCCCAGAAAGATAACTACCTCATGACAACACTTACACTTGAAGCCTAAAAATGTTAAATTCGTCCAATCAGAAAGCAGGATGGTGGATACAAGGAGCTTGGGGTAAGACAAGACTGCTGAGGAAGCACTGGTCCGAGATAAAATGTTCAGTTAGAGGAATACAAGAGGTCTACTGTCCAACATGGTGAATAGAGTTTGAGTTAATAACAATCATTCATATCATAAAAGTTAAGTATTCTTATCACCTGATATGGATATGTGAAGAAATGAATATATTAACCAGCTATGATTTGGCCCTTCCACAACTTACACATCCTTTTTTTTTTTTTTTTTTTTTTTTTTTGGCCAGTCCTGGGCCTTGGACTCAGGGCCTGAGCACTGTCCCTGGCTTCTTCCCGCTCAAGGCTAGCACTCTGCCACTTGAGCCACAGCGCCGCTTCTGGCCGTTTTCTGTATATGTGGTGCTGGGGAATCGAACCTAGGGCCTCGTGTATATGAGGCAGGCACTCTTGCCACTAGGCTATATCCCCAGCCCCAACTTACACATCCTTGAAAACATCATGTTTTACCTGATGAATGTGTATCCATTTTGTCATTTTAACAGATGATATTAAAAACAAAAAGTGACAGTTTCCAATCTCTTTTATCTTAATCATCTTAATCAGGTATAAGTGAGGCTCTGGGTATAACTTAATCTGAGGCTCCAATTTCTCCCCTATCTATGAACCTCTGAAATGCATGAAAAAAGTTATCTGCTCCCAAGATACAATGAAATATGAGAAACAATGCTGAGACAGATAAAGAATAGTAGTTATAAATATTCCCACCAAAAAAGACAGTAAAAGGGAAGAAAAAAAAATGATTACCAGACCTACGAAATCTTTGACCTCCCCATCAAGCAAACTCCACTTGGTCACAAAGTCAAGGAATAGTCCTCTAAGATTCTGCTGAGTTCTGTCCTTGGAGTCAAACTTGGTTTTTTCAAGAAAGTTTTCTCATGTCTACAGTTGAATCTATTTTCTTTTTTTTTTAAGATAGGGGCTAATTTTATAGCCCCGTATGGCCTCCTATTTTCTATGCACCACAACCTTAGCCCCAAGATCACAATCCTCTTGCCTCAGCCTCCTAAGTGTTGGGATTATCTGCATTGGGCACCATGCCTACCTTCCTCTGAGTACTTTTATCAGCCTATTTCTTGCTAGCAGAATATTTAAACCCAACAATCATTAAAATTTCATTTTCTCGATGACTCAAGCAATGTTTTCACTACTACAATAGACTTAAGAACCTGGTGGGTCTCTCCAGTCATGGAGATCCACTACATTAAAAAGACATATTCTTCCACTCTCACTTCTTGGCCAGTTCCATCTATATTCCTGGTCTCTGCTGAAATAGTTGACTGTCAACTTGATTGGATTGAGAAGATTAGTAAAACACACCACTGGATGTGTCTTTAAAGAAATTTCAAGGCATAATTTTAGGGCTCTGACCTAATTAAGTTTAATCCATTGAAGGATTCAAAAGTTAAATAGAACCTAGCTACTCGGGAGGCTGAGATCTGTGCAGCAGGGTGCAAGGCCAGCCAGGACAGGAAAGTCCTTGAGATTCTTATCTCCAAACTGCCAAAAAGGGGGAAGTGGAGGTGTGGCACAAGTCCTAGAGCACTAGCCTTGAGCAAAAAAGCTCATGAGGGAGGTGGTAACAAACAGTACAAGAAATGTACCCAAGGTGTAACATATGAAACTGTAACCTCTCTGTACATCACTTTGACAATAAATAAGAAAAATTTTTAAAAATTAAAAAAGGTCATGGACGATGTCCAGGCCCTGAGTTCAAGCCCTCTTGGACCAACACCAAAATAAAAAATAAGCAAAGTTAAATAAACCATTCAGAGATGGTGAGAACTCATTTGGAGCAAGTGAGTGGCAGGAAGGAAGTCCTGGCCCTCCTGCCTATCCTTCCCTGAGCCACAAGACGAAGCCCTTTCTTCTGCCTTTCCATTCCCCACATGGTGTTTCTGTCTTGCCACCAACCTAATAGCAATTAGAGCCAGCCAACCATGTAGTAAAATCTCTGAAACCATCAGCCAAAATCTATCCTTCCTCCTTTACATTGCTTCTGTCAGGTATTTGTCCCAGTAAAGAAAAGTCTGACTAGCCCAAGTATGAAGCGGAACTCAAATCGAGTAACTTCACCACAGTAACACACCTAGTGAGATTTCTCCTGGGCCTCACCGGGTTCTCAGTCCATCACCAAATCCCTGTGTCACTCTGCTCTTCTGGGGCACCAAAGATGCACATGGCTAAGTCCACAGATGCTCACTGTCACACTGAAGACCAGTGTGCATTCCGCCCCCCATACCTCCTTAATAAAGTCTCCTCTGCCTACGTGAGGTCCTGGCTAGACACGAAATACCGTATTTCATTCCCATTTTCAAACACAGGACAGTAGACCTGGGAACAATGAGGTTTTTTTCTCCTTTTAATCTTAAAGTTTCTTGAAAATAACTGCAAAGTTTATTCTGAACTTACTGAGTCACGGGGAAAAAGTAAGCTTTGATTTGAATCTGCATCCCTTGTGGGGATCAGTGAGATTATAAAATCTATGAACACTTCAGAAGAAATTTTCTGAGGCCAACAGATGAAACTATTTTGGGAACCTAGTGAGATGCATTCTTAAAATCAAAGATTTAGAAATCATCCTAACTTTGCTAGAAAGCCCTAGAATTTTCTTTCTGTATATTCTCATTCCTGTTCTCTTATGTATCCTTAAAAAGGAACCTTATTATAATTGTTATTTGGGAAAATATTACCTAGGGTGTAACACAAGCTAGGTAGAATTCTATTTATAATTGCGCTAGTTCTTGAATGTTCAGAACTCTTTATAACCTGTCACAGTTTTCAATTGTCATTATCCACTCCTCTGTTTTGTTTAAAGCATATTAAGTGTATTTTTGTGGCTATGAGTAAGATAATAGTTAGAAATGACTAAAAGATCTCTGTAATATGAATTTCAAATTCTTGCCCAGTCCGGATTTAATTGGTTCACATTAAAAGCTGCCACTTATTAAGAGAGGATAAAAATTGGCATCTTATTAAACTTCTAAATCAGCTATGACTTAAGTTCCAACAAAATTAATATCACTTTTGTGATACTGTGGTTGGTATTATAATAAAAAGGTTATGACACTGAAGTATATTCCTATTTTGTTTTTATTATGCACATATATCAAAATGTTAAGCGAAAAAACAGATTTAGCATTTCCCAATAATTTATAGAAATGCTTCAGTTTAAAAAAGATACTGAATTACATGTATCTCATATGTTAACAAAGCAGACAGGAGGAAGAAGCAATATTAAACAAGTGAAAAAATTCATTGGATAAGTATATGTTGAGCTTATTGCACAGCTAAGAGATGGAAGAAGATTTGTTACTGCAGAAGAAATCTGAGGGCCCATAATCTTTTCTATCTATTCAGGACAAATCTGAGAGCATAAAGAAACTTGTGTGATAGGTTCATATGAAATCTGAAAGCATCTCACAGGTTTGGTAATTTTCTATTATTCCTGCCATGAAAGTTTACACACTCAATTCACTATAAGTGAAATCTTAAATTCAAAAACATCACCCTCCCAGTTGAACACTATTAATAATCTCCCTAAAGCTTATGAAATCCAATGGAACCTTAAGTTATGAAAAGTGATTAACAAAATCTTCCACCTCCTAATATCAGAGAACAGACATTTCCAGGGAAACACAGCCACAGGTCCACTTGTCAACTTTAAAACCCATACTGGAAAACAAGAGCCATCACTAGCACATAATCACTAGCACATAATATATGCCTCCTGAGAATACAGCAGATAATAAATATACATGCACTAATTATTATTTGAAATTAAGTTCTTAGTGTAGCAGGAAATAAAATTTCACATCTTAAAAATCATAAAGCAGGGCTGGGAGTGTGGCTTAGCAGTAGAGTGCTTGCACCTAGCATGCATGAAGCCCTTGGTTCCATTCCTCAGTACCACATAAACAGAAAATGCTAGAAGTGGCTCTGTGGTTCAAGTGGTAGAATGCTAGCCTTGAGCAAAAGAAGCTCAGAGACAGTGCTCAGGCCCTGAGCTCAAGCCCCAGGACTGGCAAAAAAAAATCATAAAGCATATTGGTGAGGTATTTACTCTTTCTTTAAAAAACATTTTACTTGATGCCAACACAGAAACAAAAATAATCAACTCCCCAATGTACACTGATGGATGCCTGGTTACTGAGGACAATTAAAAAATAAATAAATAAACAGAATTTCTGCTTTCTGTGACTGGAGTAAAATGTCCATCTTAAAGAAACTGGAAATTTAAGTAGAAATAAATATTAAGCATTCTTTTTTAATTAACCAGGCAAAGATATTAACTCTTTGAGACTACTTCTTAGATACTGTCTAATTACCAATTATCTAATTGGCTGATTGTCGCACATTAAATGTCTAGTCCTGTAGGTTTCTACTTGTGACAGCTCAAGCATGACAAAGGAAGCTAGCACACTAATCAAACTTTAAAAGACTTTGAAGTTGTAGGAACCCTCTACTCCCATTGTTTATTAGAAGTCATAGGAACTGAAAAGTTTTGCAGTCCCTCCAATTAGCATCCTGAAATAACTGTTTCCGTCCCACAGAGATTGAAAAAGTCAGAGGCAATAGAAATAATAATAATAATAACAATTTAGTTCAAAATGCCATTTAAACGTGCCAAAATAATCAGAGATAGAAAACCAGATAATGAACAACAAAAAAAATGCTTATCCTGTTAACACTTTCATTCAACTTCTCCCAGTTATTTGTTTGATAAATCAGGACATAACTATTTGGTCATTTTCAAAGGATTCAATATCCAAGCCCTCAATTCTTAAAAAACAAAATACCTTTACCTTAATAAATATTACCATGTTATTTGTCACAACCCAAAGCACTCATGTTAAAAAAATGACAATTTTTATAAAAACAGGAAAACAGCATTCAAAGTTGTCACAGGTGCAAACTTGTCTTAAGCAAACGCAACACATGTCAGCCTCCTCAGCCGCCATCTGTGGGCTTTGGTGGCGCTGTCCATGGTGACACACGCTGGCTGTCTCAGGGAACAACACTTGAGAAACAACCAAGTTTATGTTATTTCTATTTCTTGGCGGCAGATGTGCTGAAATGCTTGTGTTTTCCAGAACCAATGCTTTAGAAATTATAAGCTGTGTTTCTTTGGGAGCCACGGCCCCCAAAATAGCAAAAGAAAACTCTGGATGGCATGAAGGAGGGGAGAAAGATGCCTCAGTCCCCCAAGCACAGTACAGCAAATTCCATTTTGATTTTGCCTCCTTCTCCGTCTGTAAGTTTAGTTTTCTATACATGGTTGGCTATCTTATAGAAGTTCATTACGAAAGCACCTCTCTGCCAGCCAATTCCATTTTTTAAAGCTTGGCTACATCAGTTTTAAAGGGTTGCTTCATCAGGGTTGCTTTGGACTGTGCAACACATTTGAATATATAGGCATTTGTGCACAGCCTAAGTCATTTGACTCCAAACCAAAAAAAGTTCCAAAATTCTAATTAATTGTGAGGTTATGCTTCTGGATTAACAGTTATTTGAAATACTTCCAAAATAATTTCAAGAGGATATTATTCGCTTTTCTTATATTTGGTAGGGAGGAAAAATGAACATTTTTTTCCATAATGAATCGTGCCTCATAGAGTGTGTTGGTGGTAGGTTAAAAATACTGTGCGGTCTTAATTTTTCCACAACATACCCTCATTAAAAAGAAAAAATATTTCTCTGCGGTAGGGCCCCATTGTACCTGAAACTTTCCAAGGCCAATGTCTTTAACTAAGATTAAGCTATCTGGTTTCTTACCTAAATCAATTTCACCCCAACGAGGCGTTTTGTGCTATAATTCATTATTCCCCAGACTCTTAAAATCAACCATCTGCCATTGGAGTTTCTATTCGGTAATTAAGGAGCTATCCATTAGAACTGGCAAAAGTACAAAGTAGGGGGGGAAGAGAGTGGAGGGAAAGAGGAGAAGAAAAAACCCACTCCAAAAGCGATGGGACCCTGTGTGGACACACACACACACACACACACACACACACACACACACACACACACACACACACACACACCTGCGTCTCTGCCCAGGCCCTCCATAAGCAGCAGGACAAAGTTAGCCCGAGTAGCCAGGCCAGCTCTGGGGACTGAGGGCACCACACCGCACCGCACCGCGCCACGCCACGCCGCGCCACGCCGCGCCGCAGACTCTGCTCGCGGAGCCTACCTTGAAAGAGAAAGGCTCTGGTCCCATTGTGCAGCCCCGGGACCTGGCGCACTCCGGCCGTGGGCTCCCCGAGTTCTAACTCCGCGAGGACGTCGATCTGAAGGGATGGGTCCACACCGAGCCCGCAAGCTGAAGGACAGGGAAGAAGGGGGCGCTCCAGGAAGAGACCGGGCGAGGAGCCCTGCGCGTCCCGGGAACACTGCCCGGGAGTCCCGGCCGCCGCGGAGAGCCATGCCCGAGACCCCCACCAGCCACGCTGAAATCGCGGGGTGCTGCGACCACTCTACGCCCCTCTCCGGGTAAAGTTTTCCCTTCTGATCTCCACCCCAGACCCTCGCTAGAGGCGTGACCCACCTTCGCAGCACCCAGAGGAGAGAAACTGCGTCCAAAACCAGGCGCGCGCCCCTCACTCAGCACCCGCTTCAGGTCGGGGAAACCGGCGCCCCGGGACCTTCCCTTGGCCGGTCCCACCCCGCTCCGCCCTGCGGCCGCTCACTCACCTGCTCCGAGACAGAAGAGCAGACAGAAGGTTCTCAGAAAGACCCGGGGCTCCATGGTGCGGATCTGCTCAGTCCATCGTCTCCCTCTTTAAAAATAAAAATGGGAAGAAAAAAAAAAGCGACCACGTCGACGAGGATCTTACGATTGGGCGGGGGGGCGGGGGAAGCTGTGTGGGTTTTTTTCGTCTGCTGCCTGCTATTCTCAGGATGAAGAAAAATAAAACACGAGGTGATCGCCTTAGAGAGAAAGGGGGAGCCCTCCTCCCCGCGCCCCCGAGAGCGTGCGGAACTTAAGAGCCTGGGCCGCGCATCTCCGCCTCCCGCAGGCGGGCGGCCGGGGAGGGGTCGGCGGGGAGGGGCGGACCCGCCCTGGACCTGCTCTGCCCGGCCCTGCCCGGGGATCCCAACCAATGCCGCGGAGGCGCAAACCCGCCCCACGGACCCCTCCCCAGGAAGGGAGGCGGCCCCGCACCGCACCGCACCCGCCGGGCTCCCCGCCGCCCGAACCTGTTGTGAGGCGGGCAGAGACAATGGAGAGAGCACGGAGACGCGCGCGGAGCAGAGACGGCTCCGGGAGGAGGGAGGGGAGGAGGGGCCGGAGGAGGGCTGAGGCGGAGGGGCCGGGGGTGGGGGGGGAGCCGCCTGGAGGTGGCACGAGCCCCGGGATCCCGCACGGGATCCTCAGCTCCCGACCGGGTCCGGGGACCCTCCCTCCCCCGTAGAAACCCCCCCCCGACTCCGCCCTCCCTGCCTTTTCCTTCTCCAGCTGACCCGGCGACGTCAATCCCCTTTCTGGATCCAAGATCTAAATTCCAAGGTGCAGAGTTGATGGGCGGTCTCGGCTCTCACCTCCCTCCCCGCCCCTGGATTTCGGGGCGCGTGTCTGGAAAGGCAGTGAGAGAGAGAAAAAGAGAGCGAGCGTGCGAGCGAGGACCACCCAGTCGCAGGAGGCCAGGCTGGGAAACGGAGCTAGGCAGACCGCCTGCCAGGCAAGGATGCGAAGCCCGAGGATGCGGGCCACAGGTTCTGGAACCTCCCGGAGCGCCGGGGACCCTGCCAGGCACGCTAACCCACCGCCCTCCCCCGGTGGAGCTGGAAGTAGGGAGACTGGAGCAGACCCGTGGTAGCGTGTGGGGAGGTGTCCCTGGATCCCCACTGGGGCGATCCTCTGCCCGGGCACGATGCTGGAGAGCTTCCCCCGCTCCCGGAGTGCCGGGAGAACTTAGCCCGCAGCTGCCGGACAGCTCCAGGGCCTCGCGCGCCCCCTGGCCGATCCAAAAGCCGAGCAGTTAGCTTGAGCTCTCCAAACCCAGGGAACAGAGCTAGGGGCCCTATCCATGCCTTAAAGACATGACTAGATAGACAGATAGATAGATAGATGATAGATGGATAGATAATAGATCGTAAGATGAGAGAGATACATACATACATACATACATACATACATACATACATACATACATACATACATACATACACAGATAGATGCATAGATACGTGGACACATGGATAAAAGAGTAGAAGGAAGGTAGGAAGGAAGGAAGGAAAGAAGGAAGGAAGGAAGGCTCGCTCAGGATCATTTAAAGTGAATTTACTTGTGATCTATTTCTTGCCAGGTAAAAAGTACATTCAAGGTCAATGTTTCTTCCACAATAGCCCTAAAATTTCTCGGGAAATTTTTAGAAAAAAAAAAACGCTCAACTGCCATTTTGAAAAATTAGTGCATCAAAAAGTAATTAAAATGTTCATCTGTGAGTTTCTTAACCCTTCATCCAAACAGGTAGATTCTGACTTTTTCAAGTTGGATCCTACACAGGTACAATTACTAAAATGCTTACTGGGGAAGGATGAAGTCAAAGGAAGGGAAGCAGATGAATGAATAATGGTGGGAGAATACAGTTGTAATATCCAGTATACATATGTGAAATGGAAGCAGATAACTTGAGGGGAGGGGTGGAGTTGGGAGAAATGGGGGAGAAGGATAGTAGGGGTGACATTGGTCAAGATGCACTGTGCTCTAAAACTGACATGTGGAATTGTAACCTCTTTGTACAACCACTCAGAGATGATAATAAAAAAATAATCATGCTTACTTGGTAGTCGGGCTCAGGGTACATTATGAAACCACACAGAGATGGAATCAGGAATGTTCACAGTTCAGTACTGCACTGTAAATATTTCAATTATATTTGCCATAAAGACCCCCAATTTCCACTAAAGATATGCTGCCTTTCTAGCCTATGACATTTTCACTACCACTTCAGCTTAGCACATTTACTTTCATCTTGCTTTGGGGGCACCATCTGATTTGGGAGAATCAGGTTTACACAAAATTAAGGGCAAGGAAACACTCGTCAGATCTCACACTATTTCAATACAACTGATCACAACACTGGACTGACAGAGCTTTTCTACATCAACTGAGCTGTGTGATGGGCATTCAGGGATTTAGATTTTTGGCCTCTTTGAAATGTCTTCTAAGTTCTGTGTTTCTTTCTTTCATTCTTTCTTTGTTTCTAGTCCTGGAGCTTGAACTCAAGACCTGAGCACTGTCCTTGAGCTCTTGTATTGAAAGCTAGCACTCTACCACTTGAGCAACAGCTCAACTTCTTCCAGCTTTTTTGTTGCTTAATTGGAGATAAGAGTCTCACAGACTTTCCTGCCCTGGCTTTGAATTGTGATCCTCAGATTTCAGCCTCATGAGTAGCTAGAGTTACTGGCAACCCCTGCATAATTTCTGTATTTCTTAAAGGCAATTAGTCAAAAATCACATGTTAAAATAAAGACCCATGAAGAAGTCTCATTTATGACATGCTGAAAGCTAATGGTCAGTAGACTTCTCTCTAATTTTCCACACATACGCAACGCTCCCTCTAGAAGAATAGAGTTTTACACCCCAAATTACTCCTTCTGAACCTGCTACTTTAATTATTCAACATACTAAAATATGAGAGAAAACAGTAAAATAGGTACACAGAGATGGGGGGAGAAAGCTGTTTTGGATTAAACCAAAGTGCAAAGGGTGGAAAAGGTGAGTAGCTTTATTAGGCAAAGCAAAGGTTCTCAGTCTTGGATCTGCTGACTTTGTGTGTAGGTAACATTTTTGCTGGCCCTTGAGAGATGACTGGTAACATTCCAGGTCTGTTCCTGTAGGTGAGTGTCTTCACTGTCACCTTTCATCAGTATGCCTTTCTGCATCTTCTTAAAGAGTGTTCTGGGGAATAGTATATACATACACACTCAGCCTTGGAGTTTCTACTCACAAAATGTGTTACTACTTTAGGTGGAATACAAAACATTCCCACCAGATAGTCCTTGACTCCTCACCTCTTTAGGTTGTGGCTGTCCCCTTAGGTATTTTATTGACACACATTGAAACTTTTATCAGGCTGGGAATGTGGCTTAGTGGTAGAGTGCTTGCCTAGCATGCAGGAAGCCCTGGGTTCGATTCCTCAGTACCACATAAACAGAAAAGGCTGGAAGTGACACCGTGGCTCAAGTGGTAGAGTCCTAGCCTTCAGAAAAAAGCTCAGAGACAGCACACAGGCCCTAAGTTCAAGATCCAGGGCTGGCAAAAAAAAAAAACTCCTTTATCCAGTCACTCGTGGCTCACACCTATAATCCTGGCTAAATCTGAGGCTGAAATCTGAGGACTGTGATTCAAACCCAGCCTGGGCAAGGAGGTCCATGAGGCTTTCTAATCTCCAACTAACCAGTAAAAAAGCTGATAGTGAATCAGTGGCTCAAGTAGTAAAGCACCAGCCTTGAGAAAAAAAAAAAAGGCTAAGGGACAGCACCCAGATCCTGAGTTCAAGCCCTCAGTTCTAACACATGCACAGACAGACACACACAAAAAAAACTTCCTTAGACAATTTCAAATTTTTCCTTTCAATCGCTGTGGCAGACATAATATCCCTTTCTCTTTTCCCATTTAAATTAAAAAAAAGTTTTTCCATGCTCTAATTCCTGGAACCTACAAATGCACTGTGCCTCACAAAGGGAATTAAAGTCAGCAAGTGAAAGGATAGAGTGTGGCCCACATAGTACAGCGTTTTGAGCTGAGTTCAACCCGAATCCTATACATGTAATGATGCTTGCTGAGCCTCTGACCTGGAGATGGGGAGATTCTCCTGGATTACCTTAGTGTGCTCAGCATAAGCACAAAGATGCAGGAAGAGGGCAGCAGAACAGGACATGAGGGGACTTCAATATGAGAAGAACCTGACTTGCTCACACTGCATATCAGGTTGGAAGAATCTAGAAGGTCTATGAGCCAATGCATTCCAGTACTCTCCAGAAAAGAATCAACATCATATTCAAGTCTCAAGTAAGAACATGGTGCTGCCAATAACTTGAGAAACTGTAGTTCAGAGACAAAACAGTGCATCTGTATTGCTTTAGTCCACTACATTTGTGGTAATTTGTTACCATATCCATAGAAAATTACTATAAATGTGAACCACAAAATGAAAAGTTCAGTCAAAATGGCTGACCCTACTAGCCTCTAGGGCCTGTCATTCTGTTGTAAGTACATATCAGTGTATAATGTTTTTATTGGTAAATGAGCTCCACATGAAGGAGATAAAAGTCCTTAGATGTTAGAAAAGTGAACCTGGTGAATAGCAGATAAAGCTATAGCTGATGCCATGACAGAGACAGTAAGACACAGCCTTTCTATTCTCCACAGGAGGTGAGAATTTAACATTCATACCAGAACTGGAAACAACAAAAGCCTATTGGGTTTGGTTGTTGTTTTATTGTCAGAATTGGGGCTTGAACTCAGGGCCTGGGCGCTGTCCCTGAGGTCTCTTGCTCAAGGCTAGCACTCTAGCACTTTGAGCCATAGCTTTACTTCTAGTTTTTGAGTACTTAATTGGAGATAAGAGTGTCATGGGACTTTTCTGCATGGGCTGGCTTCAAACCATGATCCTCAGATCTCAGCCTCCTGAGAAGCTAGGATTACAGGTGTGAGCTACAGGCGTCCAGCTGCCTAGCTGTTATTTAAGGACTCTGAAAATCAAACAGTAGCTAGGAAATAAGATTGAAGTTGGAAGGACCAACACACTTATTACCCTGAGCAATTCTATGAAGTAAAGAAATAGATCACTAGCCTGGCACTGGTGGCTTATGCCTATAATCCTAGCTATCCAGGAGGCTGAGATCTGATCTGAGGATCTGAATTCAAAGAGAGCCCAGGCAGTAAAGTCTTTAAGATTCCAATTAACCAGCAAAAAAAATGCCAGGATTGGACACACAGCTTAAGTGGTAGAGTGACAGCCCAAAAAGAATAAAGTGTAATTGTAAGGTCTTAAGTTCAAGTGCCAGTATTGACACATACCACAGCAACAAAAAGAAAGAAGGAAGGAAGGGGAAGGGAAGAGGAAAGAACAAGGGGAAGGGAAAGGAGGGAGGGAGAGAGAAAGGGAGGGAAGGAAGGAAAGAGTCCACATCTTTGACCCAACAAGAAAAGATTGTATTAGAATTTCAGTCAATACAATGAAGCAAGAAAAACAGTCATTCATTACAAAAGAAGAAATAACCCCAATAGCTATACCCTTAGGAACACATAAGATGATGCTAAGTGAAATGAACTCCATGATATGGAAACAAGTGATATATCACAGTTATAACTACTTTCAACGTCCTATGTGAATGTGTAGTTTCTATTATTGATGATGTTTTGTATCACCTTCCTATGCTTGTACCTACACTATCTCTGTAATCTTATCTGAGTATATTGGAAACCGTGTTTACTGGTATTGGAAGTAGGAAATTCAAAGGGAATACCAAATTCGAGAGACACGGGGTAAAAAAAGAGAAATAACTACAAAAGCAATACTTGCAAAACTGTTTGGTGTAAGTGAACTGAACAACTGGGCGGGGGGGAGGGAAGGGGGGGAGGGAGGGGGGCATGAGGGACAAGGCAACAAACAGTACAAGAAATGTATCCAACGCCCAACGTATGATACTGTAACCTCTCTGTACGTCAGTTTGAAAATAAAAATTTGAAAAAAAAAAAAAAAAAAAAGAAGAAATAAGGTCTTCTCTAGTTTATGTAATTACCACACTTAAAATTTCCCAAAGCATATTTGCAAAAGATGTCAGAACCAGTAAGTGAGTTTAGCAAGGCTGCAGAATACAACAATATATAGAAATCAATCTTAAGTAACAGGGAATCAGTGAAAAGATAAATGAGCTATACCATTCACAGTAGCATTCAAAGATGCCTTTGCCAAAAGACTATAGAGTATAAAAAGTATACCATGTCTATAATCCCATCTACTCAGGAGGTAGAGATAGGAAAGACTGCACTTTGAGGCCAGAAAGACTCTATCTGTCAGTAAATTAGGTGTGGTCATGTTTTTCTATAAGCCTAGCCAAGTAGAAAGCTATTGATAGAAAGAAGTATCAGGGTCTGAGAACAGCTCGGGGGGGGGGGGGGGGGGCGGGGAAGGCCTGACCCTACAGCAAAAAGGTCTAGGAGCATAGCTCAGGTGATAGTGCCTACCTAGCCAGCACAAGGCTCTGAGCTCAAACCCCAGTACTGACAAAGAAGGAAAAGGAGGAGGAGTGGGGGAGAGGGAGAGGAGGTAAGGGAGAAGAGGAGGAGGAAAGAGAGACAGGAAGAGAGAGAGACCTAACAAAATAAAGGCAATTTCTCCCACTGAAAACAATAGGACTTTGCTAAGTGAAATTAGCAAATTCCACTTGCTATGGCCTAACTTAGTGGAAATATCTACCATGTTCATGGATAGATTTAATATGGTATCCATTTTCTTCATATTGTTCTAAAGATCTAAACATCCCTACCCAAAATTCCAGTAGGTCCTTTAGTAGTCATTGAAACACTGACTACAAAACCCATGTAGTTTTCCATATAGAAAGAAAAAAACATTTTCTTGAGAAAGAATGAAATTAGAGGATTCAAACTACCTGGCTTTAAGACTATACAGTTTTGAGTGTAGTAATATACATTAATGGGAGCCTAAAGAACATATAGAGATGGACACACACAGAGGCTTAAGTATTATTTCACAAAGCACCAGGGCATTTCAATGAGCAATGGAATGTTTTAACAATGGTACTTGGACACCTAGCTGTTCCATATAGAAGGGGTATGGAGGGAGGAATTCAGACCTCCACCATAGGCTATACATACACAGTAATTAAAGCTTCCGTATCAAAGCTAAAATACAAACTTTTAGAAGAAAATCTTTGTCACTCTGATTAGGTAATTTATTTTTCCTCAAGCAGTGTACAAAATGCATGTACATTAAAGAAATCAATGATAGGGATATTTCATTAACATTTAAAATTACTAACTTTTTGAAATACAATCAAGATATGAAGTTTTATTTCTTTTATTGCCAGTCCTGGGGCTTGCCAGTCCAGGATCTGAGCACTGTCCCTGGGCTTCTTTTGCTAAAGGCTAGCACTCTACCACTTGAGCCACAGCACCACTTCTGGCCTTTCCTGTTTATGTGGTAGTGAGGAATCAAACCCAGGGCTTCATGCATGCTAGGCAAGCGCTCTCACACTAAGCCACATTCCCAGCCTGAAGTCTTATTTCTTTGTTTGTTTTTTTGTTTTTGCCAGTCCTGGGCCTTGGACTCAGGGTCTGAGCACTGTCCCTGGCTTCTTTTTGCTCAAGACTAGCACTCTGCCACTTGAGCCACAGCGCCACTTCTGGCCATTTTCTATATATGTGGTGCTGGGGAATCGAACCCAGGGCTTCATGTATACGAGGCAAGCACCCTTGCCACTAGGCCATATTCCCAGCCCCCTGAAGTCTTATTTCTTATAAGGTTAAAACACTCATTCCTAGATTTTACCCTGAAAAAAATGAAAACATCTTCACAAATACCTATTTCTTTGTTTTTACTCCATTCTTTATTATGTATGTAGTGTGTGTAGACATGCATTTAAATTTTCCTATTGGAAAGTCCTGGTTTTTATAGAGAGATTATTGATTTTTTTTTCAAAAAGCTAAGGAACAATGCCCAGGCCCCAAGTTCAAGCTGAGGTGGTGGCATTGGTGGAGGAGGAGGAGGGGGAGGGGGAGGAGGAGGAGGAGGAGACTTTGTTTCAAAAGCACACTCTCCTTTGTTTATTGATGGGAATAAGTAAAGGTGAAAAGGAGAACAGTTCTCTAACCAAACAGGACATAGGGGCAAGGCAAGTCTCAATCAATAATCTTTGTATTCACCACATACTATTTACACAACTCAACTGAAACTCTCTAGAAGCAGAAAAGAAAAAACTAGAAGCTTGGAACCTGGAGTCACGTTTCTGTCCCCACTTTGCTGGGCCAGACAAAACCTACCTGTACCTATTGCCAACACAGCATAATACCCTATGCCTACCTTGAGGCTGCAAAGATCCGCAGCACTTTGCCATGCACAAATGCTAGCTCTTTCTCTTGCCACATCAAGGGTTGACCTACTTCTGTCACTCCCCTTTGGGATCCAGTTGCCACAGTACAAAATAATGACAAGTAAGATTGATCCATAGGAAACAGGCATAGAAAATGGAACTGGAAATGTGAATCAAGTTAACTAAATAGCATGGCTAGCCTTTGTATCTTGCTGGTTAAAAGCACTCTGAGTATAGAACTAGCTTACTGATTTATCAAATACATCAGTCTCCAAGAGCCATGAATCATAGATTCATAAGCATATCCCACCACACAAGCCTTATTTTCAGTGGCCAATCGTTAAGGAGCATGGATAGGGTTTCTCTTGTCAGTGCCTCTCAGTACTTAACATTGCTCTGGATAGGGAGAATCTCATGGACACAGCTGGTTTGATGGCTCCTGGCCTTGTTTAAGGGTTTCCATTAAAAAAAATAGGGCTTTGCCTAGCATTCAAAACTGAGTAACCCTCTCCTGAATGGCTAAAGGTTAGAACATCCATAGAGAGATTCAGAAATCAATTTTGCTGCTATCAGATTTCTCCTTTCATCCTGTAAACTTAACGCCAGTGATGGTAAATATAGAAGTCATTAATAATTCTATTTTCAAAGGAATGTGTTTTTTTTAACTCTGCTTCTGCTATCACCAAAATAATCTTCTTTTTCTAAGGCTATACATTGCCCTCTCATCTTAAAAAAAACTTTATGAATTTTAGGCCTCAAGACAAATGGATTCAAAATCTTGCTTCTGCTGCTTAGTGACTATCATTCAAATCTTCTTTGGGATGAGCACATATATAATACTTGCTAGAAGGAAAACCCAGGCCAGGTTTCCCAAATGCATGGCTTGGGAACAAGATTAAGTTTTTGTTAATATCTTTAAAAGGCTGGCAGAGACCCAGATCTAGCATTAGCTCTGCCCAAATGTCTGCTCACAAATGCCATCCAACTCTCTCACAGGAAGCAAGGCCCCACTGAGTTCTGACACCTTGCCAGAGCCAGCCTCTGTTCCCCCAGCTTTATGATGGTCTTGGCCAGAGGCTGGAAGTGAGGATGTAAAGAAAAAGACAGCGCTGCTGAGTGAGCAGGTACATAATGCAGAAGTGATCCATGGTGCTCAAGTCATTCGCTATCCTTCATTTACTCAAGATGACTCTGAACACGATGATCTGAACATGATGAAGTAAGGGACTACTTGGGAAGAGTGGCCATCTTTTAGAACTGGGGGCTGGTGGCTCACACCTGTAATTTCAGCTACTTAGGAAGCTGGGATCTGAGGATCAGAGTTGGAAGCCAGCCCAGGTAGGAAAGGCCATAACTCTGAACTAGCAAAAAGTCAGAACTGGAGCTATAGCTCAAATGGTAGAGCACTAGCCTTGAGCACAAAAGTTCAAGGACAGTGCCCAAGTCCTGAGTTCAAGCCTACGCCCTCCATGCTCCCCCCCTACACAACAAAGTTCTCAATTCGCAAACCAAGTCACAGACAAGTCATTTGCTTAAACTGAGACAATTAACTCAGAGACAGCACTTCAGCCTTGTTCTGCTAATGCATCCCTTTAAACAGAAAGTATTGGCAGAAGCCCAATGATATAAGCACCACATCTAAACGTCACAGAATCTGAAGCTAGGGATTCAGGCATGGCTTTGGTGGAAGAATCTCTTCTGAAGGGTGTCACAGACCAAGCCAAACATACAAACGCTGTCTCTAATTCTTCCAAGGAAAGGATGCTCCCTCTCAATGGACTTCCATGACCAGCCCACATGATGATCACTTGAACCCCACCCACACTTCTCTGGCCAAACCTCTTCCATGTCTCCCCTACCCACTCTGCTCCTGTTCTTCCTAGCCTGTCTTCAAGTCATTCCACATGTTCCTGCCTCGGGAACTTAACAGTTCATTTTCTCTCTGGAATATTCTGCTTCACAGCCACACGGCTTGCTCCTCCATCCCTTTCAAATGCCATGTTCCAGTGAGGCCTTCTCCTCAATGACTCTACTTATAGTATCAGTTCTCAGCAGGGCACCAGTGGCTCAGGCTACTCAGGAGGCTGAGATGTGAGGATCATGGTGCAAAATAAAGCAGGAAGTTTGTAAGATTCTTCTCTACAATTAACCACCAAATGCCAGAAATAGAGGTGTGGCTCAAGTAGTAGAGCACTAGCTTTCAGAAAAAAAAGCTCAAGGACAATGCCCAGGCCCTGAGTTTAAGCCCTATGATCAGTGCCCCCCAAGAAAAAATAATAATCAATTCTCCATAGACATACCTATCACTCCCTATTCATTTTTCTGGTTTAACTGTGCTCAGTTATACATTTTATTATATATCACTAATTTATCATCCATAAACTATGTGATGTAAGCTCCATTTTCTTTCATTTTTTTTCTTTCTTTCCTCTTTGAGACAGAACAAGAATGTAGCCCAGGCTGGCCTTGAACTTGGAACTCTCCTATCTCATCCTCCCTACTGCTAGGATTATAGGTGGCACAACCTACAACCTCCAATTTCCTACAGATTTTGTTCATGATACCAATAGCTGTCTCTGGCATAATATATTTGTCAAATTCAATAATAATGTATATAAGTGTACCAAATATATGTCTCACATACAGTAGGCACTCAAATTACAGCTATTATTACTTAGAATTTCATAGAGTGTATCTGTGCAAGCTATTAATCAAGAAGGCATCCACCAGTGCATGCAAAGTCTCTGCTTTAACTTCTATAGAACATTCCAGCTAGCTGCTAAGACATTCCAGAAACATTCTTCTTTCATTGCTAAATCACTACTCCACATTCAAAATGGGTTCCACAGATGGTTTTAATGGAGTTCTAAGTTTCTGAGCAAAATCTCCAGTGTAAAATTTGCAGCAGTTTTGTAATAGAACTTTTCTAGCAACGAAAAGCAATTGACAACTTATTTTCATTTGTTATATATCTCACTATTTCAGGTTCTTATTGATTGTACACAAAAATGTGTCTCAAAGTACCTCCAACATAAAATAAAGCACATACATTCTTCTCATTTCCTTTCATTTCCTCTCTCTCCCACAGCAAATTATATCAATGTACCTGACAAGTATTTTGTCAACATTACACCAACATTACACATATATTTGTCAACTTTTTGCTTCTCTATTCCCTGTACTCACACAGCACATTATATATTTTTCCTTCAGTTTGACTACAATTACCCAATTTCTCTGTGCAGAAGACATGTTAGTTAATTGACAAAACTCAAGTATGTAAAAATATAACTTTATTTTCTATACTTCATATTGAACACAAGACATTTTTGATGTCTTAAGAATTATGACTATTGTTTACTGAAGGTTTACTATGTGTCAGACTTTGTTTAGGGTATTAACTTGTGTGTGTGTGTGTGTGTGTGTGTGTGTGCGCGCACGCGCTATGGACTTGTGTATCATCTGTTAGCTTTTTCTTTTTGTCAAGGCTGGCACACTACCACTTGAGCCATACCTGTACTTCAAGATTTGTGGTAGTTAGTTAGAATTAAGAATCTCAGACTTTCCTGCCAAGGCTGGCTTCAAACCTCAATCCTGAGATCTTAGCCTAATAAGTAACTAGGATTACAGATGAGAGCCACCAGCACCTGGCAGGGCAATACGTCTCTGATTCTCATGGATCAATACATAAGGTATATACTCATACAGATACAAAAGTAAGCCATGCAGAGGTTAAATATCTTCACCTTGACCATATACTTTTCATTGGCAGAGCTGGAGTTCAAGCATAGACAGTGTGACATAGCATTGGGTTTCAAAATAACACACCCCCATAGCAATCTCTTTACACAGTTGCTAGAAGACCTATCATTGCTCTGTGTTATCAAGTCATTTCCAGTTCAAACTAAACTCAGAATTCACCCCTCCACCCTCACTGCCCCAACTATGGTAGTCATAAGGACAGCAGTAGATGAGGGCCTCCTCCAGGGTGAAGTAGGCTTCTGGGGTCTAACTTCCCCCTATATTCAGGTCACATGGCCCCCTTTGAGCTGGCCCTCACTGAGAGGACATTATACTTGTTTTCTGTGCCCTGTCATTGGCAACTTTCTGCTAATTATTCAAATAACAATGTCACATAAACAGGTATCAGAAAGAGAGGTTTAGGCTAGACTAGGTCTATGAAACAATAGATGGTTCTAGAACACTCCATGCTCCCTTACCTGGAAGATCTGTGTGCAAGGCCTTCTTCCAGAAAAGTGATTCCCCAGTTCTCCTGCAGGAGCTTCTCTTCCCACAGAGAGGACTGCTGTGGGTTCAGCTGTGGCTGGAGCGCAGGCCCACTTACACTACCTCCCTGAAGAGCCTCTTTAGACTGTTGTTGTTGCTGTTGTTGTGTTATTTATCTCTAAATTCTAGATCATTATGCTTTCCTCTTTAAAATTTGATGTCTGTGGACTGACATTTTTCCTACTCTGGATAAGAATTCTGTATTAGAACCACTATTCTATCTTTCCTACTAGGCTGAACATTTTGTATATACAAGGATTGTGCTTATCCCATTCAGAAGATTACAAGGCAAACATAATGCTATGCAAAAAGTCAGAGCTCAATATGTGCATGTTGTTGCTGTTATTTTATTGTTGTTTCTGTTAAACTATTTCCTGATTTCTTTTTATTTAATTTTATTGTCAAGGTGATGTACAGAGGGGTTACAGTTACATATGTAAGGTAGTAAGTACATTTCTTATATTTGTTATCCCTCCCTCATTTTTCTCCCACCTTTCCTTCCCCCCAATACCCCCCCCCCAGTTGTACAATCCATTTCCAACATATTGTCTTGTGAGTATCGCTGTTGCATTGGGGGGGGGGGGTTTGTTTGCTTGTCAGTCGTCGGGCTTGAACTCCAGGCCTGTTGCTGTCCCTGAGCTCTTCAGCTCAAGGTTAGTTCTCTACCACTTGAGCCACAGCGCCACTTCCAGTTTGCTGGTGATTAAATGGAGATAAGAGTCTCACAGACTCTCCCGTCTGGACTGGCTTTGAGCTGTGATCCTCAAATCTCAGCCTCCTGAGTAGCTAGGATTACAGGCAAGAGCCACCAGCACCCACTGATGTTTGTTTCATTAGCCACGTTGCACTTCTCTCATTCAATGCCTAAAATTGGATCCTATCCTCTCTCTTAAGATGATCTCAGGACAACAAACACACAGATAGTATACACTATTAAAAAAAAAAAACTAAGGGCATTTATTTAAAAAACAAAACCCACATATCACCTAGGGGAGCAGCCTATTCCAGCCACTATGCCCAAGGACTTGGTTTCCTGGTGAACTCCTGCAGCTGGCTCTACTGAACCATCTCTGTGAGGCACCTGGCAAGTCTTAGACTCTCGCATAGCTGAAAACAAATGCCATGGTCAAAAGGAAGATGTATCTTTTTGTTTGTGTGTTTTAATATATGATCATTTTAGAAAGAAATCAATAGATGAGGATTAAGCTATGAAGGTACCTAAGTGAACCTTGTACTCTAATGCCTACAACAGAGGGAGAAGCCCTCTGACTGACAGCAGTCAGGACATCTACTTCCAAGTCTTCCTGCCCAATTGGATGTACTATCATCATCATAAGACACCTCACAATCGGACACACTATTGCCATCATAATGACACCTCACAATTGGACGCACTATCGCCATCATAATGACACCTCACACTTACAGAGCTCCTCTCAGCGTTCAGACACTGAAGTTCAGTCTTCATGGCTGTCATTCAATCAACCCAACTTGTCCAGTCTAGCAGGAAAAGTCTGAGAGATGCTTATCTCCAACAAACCAGCAAAAAGCCGGAAGTTGTATGTGGGCTTAAGTGGTAGAGTTCCAGCCTTGAACACAAAACCTCAGGGCCCAGGTACTGAGTTCAACAACAAAATAACCTTAAAAGTAGAAATTGTGCCCATAGGAGAGTAAAAAGGCCATCCCTGTATTAAATTGTGTGCACACACCTGAGTGAACCTCAGCACACATGCACATGCTGCACATGGCTGCTGGGCTCACTTTCATTGGAGGCTTTCCCAGGTGAGCGGAGGATGGTGCTTCTCAGTTGTATTGCTGACCTGTGTCTCAGTTGTATTAATGAGGCATAATACAGAAAACTGCCTCACAACACAAACTGACCAGAATGGATGCAAAGAAATAGAGTAAGCTCAGCTCAGGATATTTGTTTTTAATTTTTATCTAAAGTAGATTAAATGATCTAGTATTTTTAGGCTCCTTCTTTTAGTCTTCTTACTTTCTAGTCAATCATGGGCTTGAATTTAGGGCCTAGGCACTGTCCTTAAGCTTTTTTGCTCAAGGCTAGTGCTCTACCACTTGAGCCACAGCTCCACCTTCAGTTTTTCTGGTGGTTAATTGGAGATAAGAGTCTTAAAACTTTGCTGCCCAGGCTGGCTTTGAATCTCAATCCCCAGGTTTCAGCCTTCTGAGTAGCTCAGATTACAGGCCACCAACGCCCAGCCCATTAACCCTTTATCAGAAAACAGTTCCAAGAGCCTACCTTGTAAAGCCATGCTTGTTTCATATAGTCTTTCAAGCATTTCCAGGGAAGCTGAATCCAATATTTTTTCATGCCTGGATAGGAAGTCAAATGCCAAGCACCCTCTCAAATAAGTAAGACACTCAGTGATATGTCTTAGAGATGAGGAATGACAAGATCGCCGATTATCTCATCAACAACACTGTCCTAATATGGAACATACTATGACAAGCTACAGAAATTGCTTTCACAAGCTTCCAGCTTACAATTTTACACTTCAGTTTTAACTATTATTGAAAAATATGGTGCTTTCTTTGTTGCATTCACATATTGAGATCACTGAAAGCATCCACAATGTCAGATTTGTAAACAAATCTACATGGTCCAATTCCAAGTGCTTTTGCATTGGGATCACATGGATTTCCTGGCTGCTTGGAGGACCAGAAGTTTCAGTTGTGCTTTGGACATATGTGTTCAAAGGCACCTTCCAGGTAGATAGCATATTAGCAGGTTGGTCCTGAGCACACAGGTGCTTAGGTGGTAGGCCTTTAAGAGGTATGGTCAACTGCAAAGCAATTAGGTCAATAAGCGATTCACGTGGTTCTCCTGGGACCCCTTTCACTTCCTGTGAGAGTGAGCCATTATCCAAGGGTGAGCTTGAGCCCTGAATCTGTTTCTGCCTTTCTAAATAACCCTGGATCGCTCTTGCATGTTTACTGGCTATGATAAGAGCCACAGGAGACTTTCAATAAAGGCTGGACATCGGAGACCACCCAATGTTGGAATTTCAGCCTCCAAAACTGAATAAAGCTCTCGCTCTCTCTCTCTCTCTCTCTCTCTCTCTCTCTCTCTCTCTCTCTCTCTCTCTCTCAGCATGTGTGCTGGTACTAAGGCTTGAACTTAGCACCTGGGGCACTGTCCCTTAGCTTTTCTACCCAAAGGTGGAGTCCTATCACCTGTCATTTGAGCCATACCTCCACATTTGGCTTTTTGCTGGTTAATTGAAGCTAACAGTTTCACAGACGTTCCTGCCTGGGCTGGTTTTAAACCTTGATCCTCACATCTCAGCCTCCTGAGTAACCAGGATTACCATGCATGAATGGTGCCTGGCTCTTTTCTTTATCTGTTATCATGTTATATGTCACATGTTTAATGGGCTGAGGCAGCTTCTTTAGTGGTTGCAACATTCTCAACAGCATGTCTTCTATCCACAAGTGTTATCACCCAGCACACAAAAGCATGCTGCTCCTGATCACTTTTCTATGACTCATATCATCGTATAATGAAGAGAATGCCAGAGGATTTCACACATTACCCTTTACAAACCTTGCTATTTTTACTGTGTCATGAAGCATAGGAGTGTAGCTGACATTTTTTTTCTCAGAACAAGACTTTCTCACTGAAGGAAGCAGCATATTTATCATATTCTCCAGGACAAGCTTTTTAATTGGGGTATTATTCCAGAACATCTTCCTATCGTTGCAGCTGCACCATCACAGGCTACTTCTCTAACAGTGAGGCAGCAAACCACAGAGAAGCCAGTGCTCACCTCATCTGCTTAAAATTATGGCAATAATAGCTGGTGGCTCACGTCTGTGGTCCTATCTACTCAGAAGGCTGAGATCTGAGGCTCGAGGTTCAAAGTCAGTCTAGGTAGGAAAGTCTATGATAGGCTTACCTCCAGATAATCACCAAAAAGTTGGAAATGAAACTGTGGCTCAAATTGTAGAGCACTAACCCTGAGCAAAAAAAAAGCTCAGGGACAGGGCCAAGGCCATAAGTTCAAGCCCCAGAACCAGCACATAAAAAAGAAACTTACATGGCTCAAACCTGGAATCATACTCAGGAGGCTGAGATCTCAAGATTATGGTTCAAATCCAGCCCAGGCAGAAAAATCATAGAGACTCTTATCTCCAATGAACAACAACAACAACAAAATCCAGAAGTAAAGGTGTGGCTCAAGTAGTAGAACACCAGCCTAGAGCAAAAATCTAAAGGACAGCACTCAGGTCTTGAGTTCAAGCCCCAGTACTGGCATGTGCACACACACACACACACACACACACACACACACACACACATTTTGGCAGTGTCAGAATGCTGGAAGGATTTCTACACATTTGCTTTATTAAGGTCATGTGGGCTCATTTGTGCCAACCCGGTGCTGCAAGCCTAACTACAGAACACGCCTTCACTCAGCTCTGGGCCTCATTCATACCCTCACCTACACCCTCTCTTTTCTGGTCCCTAAACACACCCTGTTCACTCCCTCTTCCTGACTCTTCCATGTCTCCTTCAGTGCAGGTTCTCCTCACAACTATTTGTGGAATGTGTTCTCTACTAAAATGTAGCCACAATAATGACCAAGACCCATGCTAGTCTCCTTTGTCGCCACCTTCCAATGCCAATGACATGGATATATCAAAGGCCTTCAATATTCACTGAACTGACTTTTTATGTTTATGGTGTCATGCTAACACCTATAATCCTAACTACTCAGGAGCCTGAGATCTGAGATCAAGGTTTGAAGTCAGCCTGGGAAGGTAAAGTCCATGAGACTCCAATTATCAAGAAAAAAAAAAGCTGGAAGTGGTGCTGTGGCCCAAGTGGTTGAGCACTAGCCTTGAGCAAAAGAAGCTCAGGGGCAGTGCCGAAGCCCTGAGTTCAAGCCCCAGGACTGGCAGAAGAAACTAAAAATGCAAAAGAGCTCAAGATTTCCATTTGGATCAAAGTATTAGAAGTAGTGTCCACTGATTAAGATAGTAACAGAAGTAATCTGTTTTTTACTAAATAAGAAAGCAAGAAGATGTCACTTATTAAAGGCTGAGACTTGTGCCACTTCACAAAAATCACCCAGCTAAGCAATTCTTGAGACTTACTAAATATATGTGCTAGTGTAAGCTAATACAAAATACACAGCAAAGCTTTACAAGAGAGACAGAGAGAAGAAAATGTACATTTTAGCTCAAAAACATTCCAGCTGACATTAGCTCTATAGTTTTCCTTAAATAACCTTACAAGAAACTTTTTAACATCTCCAACTTTTACT
The DNA here is from genome assembly GCF_023159225.1 of Perognathus longimembris pacificus. Taxonomy (NCBI): domain Eukaryota; kingdom Metazoa; phylum Chordata; class Mammalia; order Rodentia; family Heteromyidae; genus Perognathus; species Perognathus longimembris. The sequence continues at coordinate 57,919,729 of NC_063161.1, read as the reverse complement.
TAAGTGACTTTTTGTTAATAAAAGGTGGAAATTTACTTATTTTTAAAAATTAAATCCTACCAACTAACACTCCAAGGTAGACATCTTAGTGTCTCTGGCTACAATGGTGGATATTTCTAAGGACATATGCCCTAAGGAGGGTGTGGGCTAGTCAAGGACATAAATTGCATAATATATGTGTGTGTTATGTATATGTATATATGTATACACATATGTGCATGTATATGTATACACTGCAAATTGATATCTATATATAGATATATAGATACAAAGGTGTATAGATATCTATATACGTATCTATAAATATAGGTATAGATAGACTGTCAGATAGATTATAGATTTAGAGTATCAGGAACTAAACCAAGACCTTGTGCATATGAAACCATCCCTCTACCATTGGAGCCACACCATCCTCTTGGCGTCTCATGACTGCCTCCAGGCTGGCACTGCACTGCTGCTCCAGAATATGCATAGGAGATTCCAGAAAAGATATATTAGTTATAGCACTAAAAGAACACAGGAGGAAAGAATAGTAAATTCACTGCCAGAGCTGAGCAAGTCTCAGAAGCAGAAGTGACAGGCTGATATAGGCTTTAAAATGAAATAGTTATATTTTTGTTGGCGTTGATGGTAGTATTGCTGTGCGAGTACTAGAGCTTGAACTCAGGGCCTGAGGTTTTTTGCTCAAGACCAGTGCTCCTAATTTGAACCACAGCTCCACTCCCATCTTCTTCTCTAGTTGTTGGCTTTGAACCATGATCCTCAGCTCTCAGTCTGCTGAGTACCTAGGATTACAGGTATTAGCTACCAACATAAAATAGTTAATTTCTAGAAGCTAGACAAGGAACAATCTAGATGGGAAGCACTCCAGAGACAAATGTTTTCTCCTTGTTTAATGAATGACTTTACTCACCCATATGAGGTGAAAAAGTAGAAACTGAGGATCAGTGGACCACAGAAACCCAATTCTCTGAAAGCCACACTGGCTCTGGATGTTTCTTTGAAAGCAATCAGAAACTGATGAAGATTTTCAAACACAGAATAAGTCAATTAAAAATAACTTTAAAAGGCTTTTTGTTCTTGTGTGCAAATAAATAATACCTGACCCCTCTACATGACACTGGTGAAATCAGAAGGTTTAAAAAAAAACAAACCTCTCAAGCCTCTCAAGTTTAATGAGATGACCTTGGGTAATAATTGCCTTCTGCTGTCACTACATTATCTGCAGGAGTTGCCAGATCACTGAACACAATGCGGAACTCGGTCACAGCATTCCCACAAACCACAGAAAAACCCAAAGGCCCGCACAGACAAGATGAGCTGTGGAAAAGAGTTTTTCCTTATGTTCAAACTTTGCATCTTCAGACTCTTAGCATATCAGTATACATGGCCAGAATCACTCAAATCTACCAAATGTCTAAGACTCTTATGGATCACAAATTTACAAAGATAGCAAAGTTAAAGAACTAATACTGCCTGAGTGATGGTGGCTCACACCTGAAATCCTAGCGACTCAGGAGGCTGAGCTCTGAGGCTCACAATTCAAAGCCAGCTGAGGCAGAAAAGTCTGTGAAACTTTTATCTCCAATTAACCATCAAAAAATCAGAAGTGGAACTGTGGCCCAAGTGGCAGAGTACTAGCCTTGATTTAAAAACAGGAAAAAAGCTCAGGGACCGTACTCAGACCCTGAGTTCAAGCCCCTAGTAAACTGGCATAAAAAAAGTTGCTACGAGAAAATATCCAATTCAAGGTTCAGATTACAAAACAAAACACAGCAAGGTCCACATGATGGAAGAAGCTAGATCCCTAAATGGCTGTGTGGGAAAGCACTGTCGCTCACCTCCCAATGGCCCTCGGTGGATTATAATGTGAGTTACAAGTGTAGGATTGTTTATTGTGGCAGTTAGCACACATTGGCTAGTACACATTCTTCCAAAGTTTTGTTCATACTTAAAACCCTGGAGTCATATGACTCGCAGTCCAGTCTTCCTCAATGCACTGCACCAACATGTTATGCTATAAATGAAACCAAATTTTCAGTACACCAAAAAGTTGCAGAGAAAAAGAATCATTTATCGCTGCATTTGTAATGTTTTCTTTTCCTTTTCTAAAGTAGCTTATTGAGAACATACATACGCTGGGAAATTTTTGTAATAAATCAGTAGCCTGTTTAGATATTGGGGAAAATGAACTAACACAGGATCATTTGGGATTTTTCCTTAAGTAGGATGCTTTCCTGAAACATTCATCTTTACCCTCAGGCAGGGAAATGGACTCTCCCAGCTCTCATTATTTCCCTCACACACTTGAAAAAATTCAGGATATCAAAATAGAGCAGCGGGATGAAGAGGTAAAGTTGATTTTGAGGTTTTGCTGTAGACTGCTTTCCAACTTTCACATTTTCTACAATGGCTATTATCTCATTCTGCTATATTATTATCTCATCCTGTTATTATCACAGACTAGGTTGTAAAGAAAAGAAACTCCTTTTACACTGCTATGGGGGTAAATCCACTAGCATGGCTCCAGCCCCTCATGTGGACCATCCATTCTGGGTCATCACATGGCAGAGGGCAAATGAATGGTGGATGGTGGTGGAGGCCAGTCCTTTCGTCTGTCTTCCTAGAGCTCAGAATCTGTGATAGGACAGCAGCCACCAACATCTCTAAAATGCCTTCCAAGGCTTTCTCCCATTGTCTTGACAAACAGAAATTGGCTTCCTTCAGTTCATATGAATTTTTGGTTCTTAATATTCCAAAGGTGGTGGGCTTTGTTTGGTTTTGTTTTGATGGATTTTTTTTACTGTCTAAGGCCACAGAAAGTTGCAAATCTATCTTCTCTGCTTCTTTTTATTATAAATTCTAGCCAAGTGCCAGTGGCTCACATCTGTAATCCTAGCTATACAGGAGACTGAGATATAAGGACCAAAGTCTGATAGCAGCCTAAGCAGGAAAAATCCACAAGACTCTTGTCTTCAATTAGCCAGCAAAAATGCCAGACCAGAGGTGTGGCTCTAGAGTAAGAGCATTAAGACCTTGAGTTCAAGTCCTGAAACAAAGCAACTCAGACCTAAAACCACAGTTAGAAATAAAGCTGAATACCAAATATCAGAAACAGTAGCCAGAAGTAATTTGGAGATTAAGGTAATATTTTGCATTATTTCAAATAAGAAATTATTGTGTATTTACCAAAGAAACTCCAACCATCATAACATACTACAAAATTCATGAAATTCAATGTATTTTAAAGAAAATATGATCTACATCAAAAATCACAGCTATCTATTATTGATGATGTTCTTGTATCACCTTCCTGTGGTTGTACCTACACTATCTCTGTAATCTTATCTGAGTATATTGGAAACCGTGTATACTGGTATTGGAAGTAGGAAATTGAAAGGGAATACCAAATTTGAGAGACACAGGGTAAAAAAAGACAAACAACTACAAAAGCAATACTTGCAAAACTGTTTGGTGTAAGTAAACTGAACACCTCCGTGGGGGGGGGAGGGAAAAGGGAAGGAGGGTGGGGGTTATGAGGGACAAGGTAACAAACTGTACAAGAAATGTATCCAGTGCCTAACGTATGAAACTGTAACCTTTCTGTACATCAGCTTGATAATAAAAATTTGAAAAAAAATCACAGCTATTTGAAAATTCAAGTCACCATAAAATTCTATGTAGAATTTTTTAAGACAATGTTCCAAATGATAGTGGCAGGAAATAGTTTAAGGATTCAGAGTTTGAGGATTAAAAATAAGAGTTTTCTCACCAACACTTTGTAAAAACAAACTCTTAGTGATCTTCCCCCTTCCAGCTTGAATAAAGCTATACATACTCTTGCTCATTTCAGAGGAAGTCCAGAGGAGTCCAGACTGCTTGTGCCAAAACTCCTTGCGGTTTTTTTCCATCACATTCAGTATCTCAGTGTGTCCTTCTGTACTCTTCAGTACATGTCTAGACTCTGGCCCCTTTCACACCTCTGCCCATGGCTGTCCAAACCATGATCCCAACTCTTCTCCTAACTGCTTTCCTCTCCTTCATCCTGTGCTCAAAACAACATCCAAGCTGGGTGCTGGTGGCTCACACCTGTAATCCAGCTACTCAGGAGGCCGAGATCTGAGGATCTTGGTTCAAAGCCAGCCTAGACAGGAAAGTCCATGGAGAGTCTTATCAGGAGACTCTTATCTCTAATTAATTAGCAAAAAATTGAAACTGGAGGCGTGGCTCATGTGGTAGAGCACCAGGCTTTAAAGGAAAAGGCCAAATGAGAACATGAGGCCCTAAGAGCTCAAGTCCCAGTACCTGTGGGATAGAGAGGGAGTGGGGGGAAGAGAAGGAAGTGGGAAAGAAAGACTCTGGGAAGTGAAATTTATGAGCACAATACATCTTGGTCAGTGTCACCTCTTCCATCATTCTCCATCATCTCTCCCAATGCCACTCCTCCCCTTTAGTTACATGGCTAAATGAGGACTACTCACTCACCCTTTCTCTCTCCATCCACCTACCCCCACCCTCCAGAACCCAACCCTATTCCCAGACCTGTGGTATTTCTTACCGCCTTTCCCAGAATTTTTCTACATAGCATTTAACATCATTTAACCTCCCATAGCAAAACAACAACAAAATCTGTGTATTCCTTATTTATCCCATTTGTCTCCTCTTAATGGAATGAAATTTTCATAAGGGAAGGATTTTTCTCTCCTTCATTCCCTGATTCAATCTTGGAGCCTAGGCGGGTGCTTGGCACACATCACTTTGGTGGCTGTTTAATGAGAGTGGAGGTGTTTGGCAGATGACTGTGCATACATTGTCAAAGTTTAGAAAGAGGTCTGGTCTGGAGATGGAATTTCATTCATCACCAGTAAAGGTCAACTTCAAATCAAAGAGCCTAGATTCTCTTAAAATGACAAGTTCAGAACTTCCTCTGACAATATTTTTGGGAAAGGCACAATGCCAAAATAATACCCCACTTGGCTAGAAAAGCCTAGTGCCAAAACAAAGCACATTCTGCAAACCTTAAATGAGAAAAATTTACCAAAATGAGGGGATTTAAAAGACACACAATGGGCTGGGGATATGGCCTAGTGGCAAGAGTGCTCGCCTCGTATACATGAAGCCCAGGGTTCAATTCCCCAGCACCACATATACAGAAAATGGCCAGAAGTGGCGCTGTGGCTCAAGTGGCAGAGTGCTAGCCTTGAGCAAAAAGAAGCCAGGGACAGTGCTCAGGCCCTGAGTCCAAGCCCCCAGGACTGGCCAAAAAAAAAAAAAAAAAAAAAAAAGACACACAATATGTAACCCATTTCAGGAATTTGAATCAATAATTTTTAGCTTATCTCTAATTGCCATTTGCTTCATTTCATATTCAAGGTTATCCTGTGTTCTCAGTAAAGGAAGGATATGAGGCAGGTGAGGTGTTCCTTCTGAACAATGCATACACACCTATCTCAAGTGGGGTTGGGAGAGATGGGGAGAACGATGGAAGGGGGGACATTGATCTAGATGCATTCTACTCATTAATTGATACCTTGAATTGAAACCCCTTTGTGTAAGTACTTGAGGATAATAATGAAGCTGGGTGCCAGTGGCTCACATCTTTTTTTTTTTTTTGGCCAGTCCTGGGCCTTGTACTCAGGGCCTGCGCACCTTCCCTGGCTTCTTCCCGCTCAAGGCTAGCACTCTGCCACCTGAGCCACAGCGCCCCTTCTGGCCGTTTTCCATATATGTGGTGCTGGGGAATCGAACCGAGAGCTTCATGTGTAGGAGGCAAGAGCTCTTGCCACTAGGCCATATTCCCAGCCGGCTCACATCTTTAATCCTAGCTACTCAGAAGGCTGAGAAGTGAGGATCACAGTTCCAAGCCAGCCTGGGCAGGCAAGTCCACAAGATTCTTATCTCCAATTAATCAACAAAAAGTCAGAAGTGGAGCTGTGGCCCACATAGTAGAGCACTAGCTTTGAGCACAAAATCTCAGGGATAGCGCCCAGGCCCTGAGTTCTGAGCCTAGGCCTGGCACACACACACACACACACACACACACACACACACACACACACACACACTAAAATAATAAAGATAATAAAGAGAAAGGAAGAAAGGGAGAAAGAGAGAAAAAAACGGAGGGAGGAGGTGAGAGAGAGAGAGAAAGGAAGGAAGGAAGGGAGGGAGGGAGGGAGGGAGGGAGGGAGGGAGGACTGCCCATCTGCACCCTTCATCTTCTGTGATCATTTAACCATGCCAATGGCCGACAGGACATGTGGGCACTGAAAGTAGTAAGTACGGAAGTAAATGGAGATGACAATTCTCTAATCATTTGAAACTTAACTCTAACTCTTTTTCAAGAAAGAAAATCACTTCACCGAGAATCAGCTATTGGAAGGTAGAGCCCCCCACCCCAAGGACTCTGCCATCCTCATTTTGTGGGAACAGATGTGAAACATGGGGAACATATATAAAATAAACCACCACCAACCACCACTGCTGCTAGGTGAAGTGTGCTAATTGCATGTGTGAAGCACTCAGCCCACTGTATGTTCTGAACAGCATCACTCAGCAGTCCCCACAATTGAGTTCAACATGATGAAAATATAGTTCAAGCTGGAAGAGGCCTAGCTCCTGAGGCATCAAAGCGGTTTTTCCCCCAAACACCTTTAATGTATATTCATAGCCATCACTTCCCAAAATGTAATATTTCATCACCTTACTATATTTAAACTTCTAAGACCTGCATTATGTATTTCAAATGTGTTTAAATCAAAGTTAAACTATGGGGAAAGCCTACATAATTTACCAAGTAACATGGATTAGAGGGTGCTGACTCAGCAGTTGGGAGGCAATCAACAGGCCAACTTTAAAGGTAGGAAAACGGCAAAGAACTTCAGGCTGAAAGTTATGATGATTGAAATACTCAGAATTAATTTCAAAATTTGTAAAGGATATGGACAAGATAAATCAAATGAGAGACTTAAGAAGTATCAAGGCAAGAGAGTTGAAAATACAAAACCTGGAAATATAAAGCCTGAAGACTGAGTGAGACAGAAGCCCAGATAGACTAAAAGGGCTCATGATCAGACTAGAGATCTGACTAAAAATACAAATATAACCAGCCAGCACAGCAGATTCTTTTTTTTTTGGTACTGATCCTTGGTCTTGAACTCACAGCCTTGAGCTTTGCTGCTCAAGGCTAGCACTCTATTATTTGAGCTCCACTTCCAGCTCTTTTGGTGCTTAATTGGAAATAAGAGTCTTACAGACTTTCTTACCTGGGCTGGTGTCAAACCACAAGCAGAAAGAATAACAGGCATGAGCTACCAGCATCCAGCTCCCAGAGTCACATTTTAAAAATAGAAAGTATGGTAACTGAGGTGAGGATAAAATAATCTCTGGCTAAATCCACAAACTTCCTGGAATGTAGTAGAAATTAGTATTAAATTTTCACTGTGAGCTTTTCTTCAGTCTTCTTTGCAATAACACACCTAGAATGTCCAAGCATGGTAGCACATACCTGTAACCCCAGAAATATCAATACTGACTCAAAAGGACTATGAATTCTATATCAAAGTATACTACAAGAAGGAGGACAAATGGAAAGAGGGAAGAATGCAGTCAAACATTCCATGCATATCCTATAAAACTAAGAAAAGTGAGGGAAGAGGAGAGTTGGAAGGGAGGAGTGAGAATGTTGAAAGGGATGACACTGATCGAGACGCACTGCATTCACAAACTGCTTTGTTGAGTGGCAACTCCTTACGCTACTTAAAGATAATAAAAAATACGTTTAAAAATTAGACTTCACAGTGACACCTCTCTCAAAAACAAGTCTAGCATGTTCTGTACTCCATCACAGCTGCATAGCATACTCATCATTGCATTCAGCATTGTAAACACAAATCTCACCTTCTTAACCTTTAACAATATTTCCCTGGAATACAGTATGAAAAGAGAAAAAATTATAATAAAACTTGAGCCACCTCAAGAAAAACAATTCTACATCATACTTAACATTTATTGACCACCAATGGCATGGAATCGTAGACTCAAGGTCAAAAGAGGTCTTCAAGGTCTTCAATTAAGCATTTATTCAAATTAGGAAAGCTGTTCTCTGCCAAGGACCATTTGGACATATTACAGTATCATTTTCTGGCCATACTGAATGAATACAGACAGATAGCTGTGGCCAGCTGACAAGAAGCATGCAAGTCTGCCCCCTCATGTACCAAACAATTACATTCCACAGCCCCACCACACTACTGATAAGAAGCTAGATTACTTTTCCTGAAACTTTTTCTGACTGATAGAAAACATACTATCTGTCAAAGCAGCCCATTTCCCCTTCAAACATCCCTCCAACCTCCCATTCAACTCATTCTTACATCACTCAAGCCAAACGGTTTCTTCAGCACATTGAGAAGAAAACACAGGAACACAGCAGAGGCTAAGCCTCTGATTAGGGCATTCTAGAGAGTTTGTGTATTTTTAAATATCTTCACATTATTCTAGTATGCAGCCAGTAGGAAAGCCACTGCACTGAATTGGTTCAGTCTGCACTGTGGCACTGTCGCAGCTAGAAAATGTCAAGAGGAGGGCTGGGAATGTGGCTCAGTGGTAGAGTGCTTGCCTAGAATGCATGAAGCCCTGGGTTTGATTCCTCAGCACCACATAAACAGAAAAATCCAGAAGTGGTGCTGTGACTCAAGTGGTAGAGTGCTAGCCTTGATCCAAAGAAGCTCAGGGGGGGAAATATTAAAGTTTGAATTGATTGTGTAGGCTCCCTAACATTATAGTTTCTTTTTCCACACTAGTGAATGACATAACCTAAATTTTAAGTGTGTGTAATGGGTTGTCTTACATCAAACTTGTATTGAATAATTCTATCCACTTACAGAAGACAAAGATGTGGAAGAGGTAGAACTTGGGCACTATATATGCCTGTGAATCAGTAAAGACTAAAAGTAATGCTCCTTGTTGAGTTGGTTATTTTGATAAATAATAATCTTTGAGGTAAAACAGTTCTATTAACTGGAGGATCACTGATTATATCACTTTTTAGGACATAGTTTATACTGGAGGAAATAGGTTAAAATTTAACTGTACAGTATTTGCATTTAAGTTTAAGGAAAAGAATCTGTAGAGAAATCTATGCAATATATAATTTGTCCAGATTCATTTTCATTTGGGGAAAGGAGTTCTGTAGTATCTCTAAAGCAATTTTTACTCATCAATTGAAAGTCCTCCAAACAGAACTATTGGGAAACTATGGTGTGTGGTAGTGGAAAAAAAAAAAGCTCCCTCAGTTTTTGCAAGGAATAACTTTAAAAATATTTAAATGACGGGCTGGGAATATGGCCTAGTGGCAAGAGTGCTTGCCTCCTACACATGAAGCTCTCGGTTCGATTCCCCAGCACCACATATATGGAAAACGGTCAGAAGGGGCGCTATGGCTCAGGTGGCAGATTGCTAGCCTTGAGCGGGAAGAAGCCAGGGATGGTGCTCAGGCCCTGAGTCCAAGGCCCAGGACTGGCCAAAAAAAAAAAAAAATTAAATGGCTAAGTTTACTTGGTGCAGTTAAGAATTAAACTTGTCAATTTTAACATTGCTGTTACATCTGAAATACACTTATATGATGTTCTGGTTTAAAAAAAAAAAAAAGAAGAAGAAGCTCAGGGACAGTTCCCAGGCCCTGAGTTCAAGCCAGGATTGAAGGGGGGAAGGAAAGAAGGAAGGAAGATGTCAAGAGGGTCCATTCATCCGTCTTTGGGAGGATAATGGGGGTCGGGGCACAGAAATGGGGGACAAAGGGTAAACAAATGCAGCAGTGGTACTGACATGATGAAGGTGAACTATACAATTTGTGGGTGGGGACAGGAGGGAAAAACTGGGAGAGAGCAAGAGAAGGGGTGACATTGTCCAAAAACAAATGTACTCATTACCTGACTTATGCAACTGAAACCTCTCTATACATCATCTTTATAATAATTACCTTAAAATTATTTTAAGAGAAAATGTCAAGAGGACCCCTGTGCCTGAAATGTTTATCCATTTGCCTCCCTGGTGGTTATACAACAGAACAAGATGAGCTGTAACACAGAAAAGACTACAAGATTTGAATTCAGCAACAAATGGCCCAACCACTTGCTAAGTGAGTACTCTCAAGCAAGGTGTTAGGCTGTCCTGAGACAGTCCAAGGACACAACTTATTCTTTGTGGCTGGCATGCATATCCTCCGAGCCTTCTGAGGGTAGAAGCCGTGGGCAGACTCAAAGGGGTGCCACGATTCTCCCTGCTGGGTGCTCACCCTCACTGGTACCCACCTCCTCCTGTGAGGAAACCCACCCTCCCTACCTGCTGACAAACAGTGTATGACAAATAGGAAGGAATTTTCCAAAAGCAGTTAAGGTCCCCAATCAGTTATCCCTCTCCCTCCATGGCATCCCTTGCCAAATCAGTTAATTCTGAATTAATAATCATATAGAAGACCAACCTAGGTGGATATGATATAATTAGGAGAAAAAGTTCTTAAAAACAAAAGTCGTGCTATTCAGTACACACTATGTGGAAAATGAACTGTGAAACCTGTGGGCAGGAGAGAAGGAGAAACTAGGGGAAAGCAGACAAAGTAATGTGCTCATTACCTGACTTATGTAATGGTAACCCCTCTGTACAACAGCTTAATAACAACAATAAAATTGTTAAAAAAAAAAAAAGAGTGAGGGAAAGGATAAGTAAGAGAGAATGTTGAGAGGAGTGACACTGATGAAGACATACTGTATTCATAAACCGCTTTGTTAAATGGCAATTCTTTTGTACAAATACATTAAGATAATTTTTAAAAAGCAAAAATGAAAAAAATTTAAAGTGACAGCTGGTACATATGATGTATACAGGTGCACATCTGAGGGAAGCTGGGTGGAGGGCACAGAATGAGTGGAAAGTGGGTAAAAAACAATATGGTAGAGGGGGCCCAACAGCTGCAATGGACATGGATGAAAGTGAACTAAGCAACTCAAGGGCAGTGGGGGGAGGGAAGAAATGAGAGAAAAAGAGGAAACAGATGATACTAAGCAAAGGAAAGGAATGTATATATCATCCGACCTGGAAGGAATTGTTAATGTTTGTAGAGTTCATAGGAGTTATAGATTAAAATTATGATGTCCATCATTAGGAAGGTTAAAAAATGATGAAAGTAAAGGGGGGCAGGGTTGGGGGAGGGGAGGAGGGAGAGAAATGAGGAAGGGGATAATAAATATGACAATAAATGTCTATGTATTCACTACCTTAAGTATGTAACTGTCACCTCTGTGTACATCATCTCAACAATAAAATTTTTTAAAGAAAGAAAAAAAACAGTGACTGAGCTGGATACCAGAAGTTCACACCTATAATCCTAGCTCCTTGAGAGGCCAGAGGCTGAGATCTGGGGATCTCAGTTCTAAGCCAGCCCAAGCAGTTAAGTCCATATGACCCTTATCTCCAATAAACTATCAAAAATAGCCAGAAGTGAAGCCATGAGTTAATTAAGTGTTAGAGCACTAGTCTTGAACAACAACAACAACAAAAAAAAAAAGCACAGGGATGGAGCCCATGCCCTGAGTTCAAGCCCCAGGGCCAGAGGAACAAGCCTCCTCTGACATATTACCCATTTCTTCTCTTGCCCGCCTCATGTGGTCCTTGATTCCCATCATGGAGGCTTCTGGGATCAAGGAGACATCCATCATCCAAATCCCTCTGCCTCCTCTGCCTTACACTCCTCAGCCTCCATTCAGATAAACTCTCTCAGCATCCACATACAAAGAACGCATGACATTTTTTCTACCCAACATAATGTCCATTTCATGCTACAAATAACAGAATGGCCATTGTTTATTAGGGCTAAATAATATTCTTGGGTTATGTAGCCTATAATTTCTTCACCAATCAGTTGTTAATGGGAATCTAGACTGTTCCATCTTAGCTACTGTGGATATGGATGGGAAGATAATCTCTGATATGCTGATAATATTTCCTTTGTATATGACTTAGGTAAATTATTATTTGACTTTGATCTATTATTATTGACCTATCTAGGTTTTTTGAGGAACCTACATACTGTTCTCCAAAGTGGCAGCTAGCAAATATCAAACACATTTAGCCAGAACTGATAGGCTAATTAGCATAATGAGGTGATTATAGTTCACAATAACCTATTACATATTCTATGAAAAGTTACAAGAGAGTTGCTGAGAGGTTCCAAACACAAAGTAATGTTAGGAAAATGAAAATGTTAATCACTTTATTTGATCACTACTGACTATATAAGTGTACCAAAATAGTACCTCATACTATGTCCAATTACATAAAAAGAGGGAAATGAGGGCTGGGGATGTGGCTTAGTGGTAGAGTGCTTGCCTAGCATGCATGAAGCCCTGGATTCAATTCCTCAGCACCACATACATAGAAAAAGCCAGAAGTAGCACTGTGGCTCAACAGGTAAATGTGCTGGCCTTGAGCAAAAAGAAGCCAGTGTTCAGGCCAAGTCCCAAGCCCCAGGACTGGCAAAAATAAAAAAAGAGTGAAAGGCAAGCTGGGCATTGGTGGGTCACACTTGTAATCCTAGCAACTTAGGAGGCTGAGATCTGAGGATCATGGTGCAAAACAAGAACGTCCATGAGACTCTTATCTCCAATTAACCATCAAAAAAAGCCAGAAGTAGAGCTATGGTTCGAGTGGTAGAACTAACTAGCCTTGACAAAAGAAGCTCAGGGACATCACCCAAAGCCCTGAGTCCAAGCCCCATGAAAAAAAAAAAAAAGAAGGAAATACTAACTACCATAATTCCATCATTATAAACTATAGACTTATACCAAACCATCTCATTATATCCCCAAAATAGGCATGATTAAAATAATTAATAAAAATAATTCATGGATGACATGACCCTAAAAGCACCTGACAAAGATATTGGACACTCTGAGAATGAGAGAGTCAAAAAACTCTAGTTCTGAAAACAAAGCCCAGCCAATGGCTTAACCTGCCCTTCATCCATCCTACTGCTACAATCTCCAAACATGAAAAAATAACTTTATATAGGCAACCTTTTCAGGATTCTGCTACTTGGAGCCACAAGCATCCTAAATGATACACTTACCTGTCTGTGATAAGTTTTTGAACTGTATATGCCTCAGCAAAAAAGAAAATAATCCTATGCAGTTTCTTTTGTCAGCAAAGAGAGAAAATAATAGCACACATTTCTTAATAATTACTATAAAAATTCAGTGTTACAATGAATGAAAATGGTGCTCAACATGTAGTAAATGTGTGATAATGATTATTAGTATTAACTATTAATATAAAATAATATTAACATAATTCAAAGCTACAGACATTGCTCAATGACTTTGTGTTGAATTTCACTGTTAAGGGTGGAACTACAACCCTGTATTCATGACCTGTTATGCAATTATCGTTTTTGAAGATGATTAAATTAAGATGGGGTCACTAGAATGAATCTCACCTAAAAGGCCTGAATCCTTACGAACAGGAAAAGCTCACATGCAGACAGAAACATTGAATGTGAAGACAGGCAATGCATCTCTAAGCCAAGGAAACAGCAGATGTCTGCAAACCACCAAATCTACAGAAGTACAGAACAGTTTTCTCCCCAGCCCAGCAAGAAATGAACTCTACCAGCACTTGGTTCTCAGCTCTCTGGACTCCAGAACAATGAGAGAACCATTGCCTGGGGTTTAAGACACCCAGTTTGTCCTCCTTGAGCAATGCAGCCCCAGCAGGCTCAATTTTCATAGATTCTTGGTGGCAACATAAGAAATACAATTCTCAGCCAGCCCTGGTGACACATGCCTGTAATCCAGCTTCTGAAGAGGTTGAGATCTGAGGGTTACAGTTCCAAGCCACCCTAGGCAGAAAGTCTGTGATATTCTTATTTTGAATTAACCATTAAAAAGCCAGAAGTGGAGCTGTGGCTCAAGTGATAAAGTGCTAGCCTTGAGCACAAAAGTTAGCTAAAGGATAGCACCCTGGCCCTGCGTTCAAGCCATAGTATTAGCACATAAAGAAAGAAAAAAAGAAAGAAAGAAAGAAAGAAAGAAAGAAAGAAAGAAAGAAAGAAAGAAAGAAAGAAAGAAAGAAAGAAAGAAAGAAAGAAAGAAAGAGATGGGGGTGGGGTAGGGAGGGAGGAAAGAAGAAAGAGAAGGGAAAAAAAGAAAGTAAGAGGGAAGGGAAAAAAGAAGGAAAAGAAATGAAAAATTTTAAATCTATAAACATGTGAATTCTAAATTCAGAAACTAGAGTCTGTCTCAAAAAGAACAATATTCAATAAAAAAGAAAACAAAGTAATTTGGAAATTATACCATATTCTTACTAGAATGAGGAGGCAAAACCTACCATAGAATTTTAAAATATAGAAATGAAGAATAATAAAGAGGGTTAAAAAGAGAAGTGCACTTTCTTGATAAAAATGACAAAACCACAAATGTTAAAGAAGATTAAGAATATAATATGATGTAAGAAGAAAATTCAATTACACCTATCTTTTGTATGTTCATTCTTTACAAGGTACTGCCAATTGTTCTATTTGCATATTTAATCATTACCATCTATGTCTTTCAGCTCCTAGAAACTTCTCAGTGAGGTACTGTCAGTAAGAAGATATGGAGGAAGCTGCTTTGTGTTAAGTTTGAATATATTATTCACTTAATTGCAACCTTCAGGTAACAAAGGTTTCCTAATGTAGTCTCATCTAAAATTAATAGATATATACTTACTGAAGCCAAACATTTAATGAACTACAAGGTTTATTAAGATTCCATTTTATTTATTTTTAGGTTATTAAAGCTTTTCTATGACCCACAGCCATGTGAAGCCCCTATCGCATAATGAAAAGGCAAAATTAAATTTAATTTCTTATGTAGCAGAATTTCCTACAAGCAAGTGGATGCCAACAGGCATCCTTATTTCTGGATTGCCAGATATTTTAAATTGAAGATTAAAGCTATTTGCTTTTAATTAATCTTATATTTGTATACACAGAGAATGCAAACAAGTACAAAAATGGCAACAGCCTATTGAATGACATATCTTACATTAAAATGAGTATCATTTCTGCAGCTCAGGGCTAGCCCTACCTCAAATAAATTCCTCCCTCATTTATTGACTGATGGCTGAAATGATTAATGATTAATTCATGTGAAAATACAAATGTTCTTCGAGAGTAACCCTTAAAGCTACTCCCAGTGAAGATATTTGAGATCTCAATGTAAGCACAGACAGCAGGTGGGGGATTGGAAGGGGGGAGGTAGGGAGGGAAAGAAGCAATGGTTTCTGGGAGCACTGAAGTTGGCATTTGTCAGCTTTCTTCTATTGTTTACATCTATTTGGGATTCTTTTTTTCTTTAATAGACATCTCATTCAAATCAAGACATAAACACCAGAGACTTAAATACTGTGTGGACTTGAACAAAACATGATCTAATGCCAAGTCACTTGCAAACATACATGCAGAACGTATTAGACAACAGATACCTAAGTTAGGGCTTTTGTTGTTGTTTGTTATTGTTGTTTTTGTGCCAGTCCTGGGGTTTGAACTCAGGACCTGAGTGCTATCCTTAAACTTTGTTGTTAATTGGAGTTAACTGCCTCACAGACATTCTTGCTTGAGCTGGCTTTGAACCACAATTCTCAGACTCATGAGTATCTAGGATTACAGGCATGAGCCACTGGTGCCTGGCATGAGCTAGGTTTTATGAGAGAAACCAACTTAAGAAAGATACAGTTCTCCTAAGTTTACCATCTGACAGAAATAGAAGGCAAGTTTAAGATTCCCTGGCTACTTGGGCAGTACCATATAGTGGGTGTCTTTAGATACTTTTTATCACTATGACAAAAATACCTCAGAAAATAATGTAAGGGAAGAAAGGTTTGTGTGGGCTCACGATTTTGGAGGTTTCAGTCCATGGTAGGCTGGCTCCATCGCTCCAGGCCTGTGTGGAGGCAGAACAAACATCATGATATAGCAAAGTGGCTGTTCATGGCAGCCAAGAAGCAGAGACAAAGAGAGAAAAGGGATCAAGGACTCCATTTCATTTTCTTTTATTTGTTTTCTTTGGGATTTTGGTGCCAGTATTGGGGCTTGAATGAGGGACCTTGGGCTCTCAATTAGTTCAAGGCTGGACCTCTATCAACTTGAGCCATACCTCCACTAGTATCATTTTTCTGGTTCATTGAAATAAGAATCTTATGACTTCTCTTGCCCTGGCTGTCTTTGAACCTTAATCCTCAGATCTCAGCCTCCTGAGTAGATAAGATTATGGGGTAAGCCACAGCATCCAGCAATGACATCAAATTATGGATCTATCATTAATCCACTGATGAGGTTAAAGACCTCTGAATCTCATTACTTTCCCCAAAGTTGACAACCAACTCTTACACACATGACCCTTTATTGAGACATCAGGTCCAACCCATAACAGTGGGTAAGAATATGACATCACACTATCAGGTCAGAAATGTAGCTACAGCTGGGCACCCACAGCTCATGCCTATAGTCCTAATTAGCTACTCAGGGCCCTGAGATCTGAGGACCACAGTTCAAAGCCAGCCTGGGCAAGAACATATGTGATACTCTGATGTCCAATTAACTACCTGAAAAAGTCAGAAGTGAAGCTGTGACTCAAGTAGTAAAGTGCCAGCCTTGAGTAAAAAAGCTCAGGAATAGTGTCCAGGACCTGAGTTCAAACCCCAGGACAGGCAGAAGAGGAAAGAGGAAAGAGAAGGAAGGGGAGGAAGTAGAAAAAAGAAGGGGAAGAAGAAGGGGAGAAGAGGTGGGCAGGAAGAGGAAAAGGAGAAAGAAGAAGGAGGAGAAGAAGAGGAAGAAGAGGAGGAGGAGGAGGAGGAAGAAGAAACGAGGCTCCAACTTACAGATCACTTCTCTGTGACTCAGTCCTTCCACTGTGCAAGAATAATGGGTTAGAATGAAACTAATATGAGTTGACTCATACAAAGCACTGAAGCAATCATTATCACATGAACATTATTGGAGAAAACTAGCCAAAAGTGCTAATAATGCAAACAACACAACACAGCATTCAAAAACAAATGCAGAATGTCTTTTCTAAAAATAGCACAAAGACTATGTGGAAATGTCACAATAAAATCTCTATATATTAGTAAGCTATTATTAAATGTTTAATTAAAAATATAGTCCAAAGCAGAAAAGATTAGAGCCTTCACCCTAAGTATGGAAATAGACCCCTCACCCCATGTGTCACAGGTGGAAGAACCTCCCCTCCTCACTGTTCCCTGGCGGACAGGCCTGCTCAGCACTGGGAAGTCCTGCAACTTATTCTCTCCCTTTTGTTTGCTCATTCTCCTTGGTCACAATGGGAACAACTTGCACTAAAACTGTCATTTTACAACAAAAATATGTCAGCTTCCCACACACCGTCTTTGCAGAAATGTCAGGGTGAATTTTTATGATGCAAGTGTCAGGAATATCCTTCCCCGTTCATTTATTTTTAATACCTGAAGAAGTAGCTCTTGTCTGCGGAGGGAACAGGGACAACGAGACGAATCTGGTTCCTACCACAGCCCTAATTTCTTTTTAGGATGGGGTGAAAATCGGTATAGGTAAGATTCAGGGCTGGGAATATGGCCTAGTGGCAAGAGAGCTTGCCTTGTATACATGAAGCCCTGGGTTCAATTCCCCAGTACCACATATATGGAAAACGGCCAGAAGTGATGCTGTGGCTCAAGTGGCAGAGTGCTAGCCTTGAGCAAAAGGAAACCAGGGACAGTGCTCAGGCCCTGAGTCCAAGGCCCAGGACTGGCAAAAAAAAAAAAAAAAAAAAAGAAGATTCAACCAAATTGTCTATAGCATTTCAAAGCAATTCATCATATTTATACAAAGTAAAATGGTAACGCCTTTTAATATGCTTGTATTTAACATACAACTGAAAATAAACCTTTTAATAAACTATACTACATAAATGTTTTCAACACTAACTTTTTAGATTGCTTTTTACTAAGAGAAGAAGGCATATTGGGTTGAGTTTTTAATCATATTCCTCAAGAGATTCATTGGATTTCTACACATTGAATTTCTATATTCTATAGGTTGAGTTTCTATCCATACAACTGCCCCCCCCACACATCTGTGAAAGGAATCTTCTTTACAAATGAGGTAATTAAAGATGTAACTGAGTTAAGATGAGGTCATACTGAATGGGGGGCACTGATCAAATGACTGGCAGCCTTGCCTGGACACAGAGACATAGGCACGTAGGTCATGTGACAATGCAGTTACACAGCTGCCAACCAAGAAATGCCAACCACTGTCGGCAAATACCAAAAGATAAAATAAGAAGGCAAAGAAGTCGTATTTTCCCAGAGACATCAGAGGGACAATGATCCCCTCCCCCAACTTGATTTCAGACTTCTAGCCTCCAAAAATACAATAGAATAGAACTACAACTACATTGCTTTAAGCTGGCTAATTAATTAGTTGTACTTTATAGACTCTCTAGGAAATGAATGCAATAGCCTTATTCACTTACTCAGCAAGACCTATGGAATCTACCAAGTGCTGGGCACTGAACCAAATGCTTGGGTACTATGTGATTGAGTACAAGGACATTTGGGGGTGCTTATGCATTTATAGAGAACACAAACTCTACAAAATAAAATAGACCACTACTCATTTGGTTATAATTGCAACCATCCTAACTCAAATCATTCTCTAATACTGTGGTTTGCTTTGCAATATTTATCACTATTTGAAATTAATTGGTTTGTTTTGTCCTGTGATTATTATGCCTCAAATCATCCCTAGCTTTTAGAAAAGCACATTACATGTAACATCTAAATTATGGTGAAGGGAGGGAGGAAGGGAGGGAGGGAGGGAGGGGGGGAGGGAGGGGGGAGGGAGGGAGGGAGGGAGGGAGGAAGGGAGGGAGGGAGGGAGGGAGGGAGGGAGGGAGGGAGGAAGGGAGGGAGGACAAAAGGTACAGGAAGGGTAGTATGGGAATATTCATTCATCTTTTAGTAAAGTACATGGCATGTAACATCTAAATTGTGGTGAATGAATGGCATGAATGAAAAATAAGAAGGGTGGTTAGAGAATATTTATTCAGGAAAAGTAACCTTTACTGAAAGATCAAGAGGGCAAATGAGCTCCTGCCCAGTAATGAATAGGAATTAACTGATCACCTGGGGTTACTAAGAGTTAATTTGAAAAGTAGACATGGAAGAATGTTTTCAGCAAAGAAACTAGCACCATGAAGGTCCCGTGCAAGAAAAAAAAAGATATTTAAGAAGCCCACAGATCTGTAGACCTGGGATCCAAAATAAGGAGTGCAGAAGCAGGGCCAGATCCCAGAGGCTGGGAAAAGGTTCAGCATTTCAACTCACACTGGAAAAGATGGGGAATCTTTGCAGAGCTTTCAGAAGGAAATCACTTTTACCTTTCAGAAATGTCTCCTTGCTCTACAGCCATAACAAGTGAGGATGGAGTAAAGATACTAGCACACTCACATTCATTGCTGTACTATTCCCCACAGCCAAGTTACAGAAACTACTCAGATACCCTACAATGGATGAATGAATCAGAAAATCAGTTACATATTCACAAGGGAATTTTACTCATCCATCAGGAAGAATAATATTGTATTGAAGAACCTGAGTAGCCGGTGTACCTCTATATTGTGTAGCTCGGGCCTGACAGGGCCCTGAAGCTTCCTGGAATAACTGCAGAACATGTCAATGTGAAGAGCCTGAACAAAATGCAGTCTAAAATAATGATGGTAGCCAGAGAAACATCATTTGACCAGAGGTCAGTTATTAGAATGCTTTAGCCATTGTGGCACAAAGGAAATGTACTTAGGTATGACCAGTGTGTTTTGTGTTCCTGAAACATGGTTAATGGATCCCCTCAAGCTAAGGATGACTCGGGGAGACACCCTTGTGACCCAACCCAGATTATTTGTCTAAACCAATCATTTCGAACCCCATAAGCTAGCCAATCACCTTCACCAGGTCCATTCCTGCCATTGATTAGGCCAATCATTCTTAAGAATTATTTTATAACTTTCCCACAATACGAAATGATTTGCTATGAGTTGCTATGCTGTTTTATGATTTTCCTGCGGTGTGACATGATTTGCTATGTGATGATGTGACACATGGAATGTTCCCCAAAACCTTGCTGAATGGAGGGTTGGGGCTCTCAATTCAGACCCACTATGTAGGTGACGATCATGAGCCCAGGCTCAAGCTTGCAATAAAGACTTTCATGTGATTATATCGGCTTTTGGCTCCTTGGTGGTCTTTGGGGACCCCAAAATCTGGGTATAACAGTATCATTAACAGGGAAATGGATGGACCTGGAAAAAATTACATTAAGTGAAGTTATTCAAGTCTAGAAAGACAAAGGACACGTGTTTTCTCTCATATGTGAATGCTAGATCTAAATTATAAATATATGTAAGTATATATGGGGTCATGTGCATATAAATACACAAATATATTGACTAATATGGCTAAGTAATGGAGTCAGAAAACATGGATATGGAAGGATCTGTGTGGGATTATCACTGTAGTCAGGATGAGAGAGAAGGGAATTGACTCAGAAGAAACGGAAATATCCAGAGACTATAGTTAGAAAGAAAAGAGCAAAGCAGGGCATAGGTAGTGCACACCTGTAATCCTAGTTACTCAGGAGGCTGAGATCTGAGGATCGAAGTTCAAAGCCAGTCCAGGCAGGAAAGTCCATAAGATTCTTATCTCCCATTGACTACCAAATAGCTGGAAGTAGAGCTGTGGCTCAAGTGGTAGAGTACTAGCCTTGAGCAAAAGATGACTGAAACCTCAGACACTGACAAAAGTAATCAGAAGAGGAAAGTGTCCTGGAGTATGTGTTGAGAAGCTACAGTGCTTGGACATATCCTTAACTTCACTGCAATATGATACTTGATTCTTATTTTCTGAACCATACCCTCTCGGTTGCCTAATTGGTTTTTTTTAAAACTACATATCAAAAAAGACCAAATATTTTTAATCGTTTGAGAATCTAAATTTCACTTAATGGGAATGACATTTTAGTTTGTTTCAGTTCTATCTATCAATGACACATAGCAGTTAAATAATGCAGCATTTACTCTTGTGAGTGTGTGTGTGTGTGTGTGTGTGTGTGTGTGTGTGTGTGTACTGGGGCTTGAATTCAAGGCCTAGGTGCTGTCCCTTAGCTTTTATGCTCAAGGCTGGTGCTCTGCCACTTGAACTACAGCTCTACTTCTGACTTTTTGCTGGTTAACTGGGGTTAAGCATCTCATGGACTTTCCTGCCCAGGCTGACTTTGAACTGCAATCACAACATCTCAAACTTTTGAGTAGCTAGACATGAGCCATTAGTGCTCAGTTTGGCATTCATTCTTTACATTTGTTAACTCCAAATACGTTTCAGACAAATATTCTTTAGACAAGAAGTCAATTGGCCTTGTAATAGTCAAAGTTCCTATATAAATACCTACATACAAACTCAAGAAGAGTTATTACCACTCAATAATTCCTATTGCCTTCTCAACTTAAAAACATCTTTAATTTTTGGATAAGCCTGTGTATTATTGAGAAGTTCCTGACAAGAAAGAGGCAAGAACAGCAATGACTTAATGCCATGACTAATTCGCAGAGCTAACTTCAGGTCACAGGGTGTGAAAACACATGCAGGAGCAATCGCACACTGTTTTCTTTCCAGAAACTGCACTTGAAATGGCCAATGTTGAGGAATGTTTATAGAATCCAAGATTCACTTAATTTAGAAAGAACAATCACAACTTCTAAGATGTCTCCGTACTATGTACCAAACAAATGCTTATTTCTAGCCAACCAACCTTTCCAGAGTGTTGCTTCCTTAAGGTTGCTTGTTCTAAGCCAGGTGTGCTGGGGCTCATGCCTGTCATCCTGGCTACTCAGGAGGCTGAGACCTGAGGATCAAAGTTTCAAACCAGCCCTGGCAAGAGAGTCCATGAGACACTAATTCCAATTAACCACAAAAAAGCTGGAAGTGAAGCTGTGGCTCAAAGTGGTAGAATGCTAGCCTTGAGCAAAAAAAAAAAAATGCTTAAGGAGAACACCCAGGCCTTGAGGTCAAGCCATAGTACCAGAACACTTACACATGCACGCACACACACACACACAAAGGAAGAAAGAAGAATGAAGAGGAGGAGGAGGGGGGGGAAGAGGAGGAAGAGGAGGACAAGGAGAAGAAGGAAAAGAAGAATTATTCATCAAATTCCTAAGATTAGGAAAGAGGAAACGCAACTCCTAGAGCTCTCAAACTTTGGTATCACACTTGAACTTGGAATCCTTCGACTTCAGCTACTTTGCTTTGCATAGGAGAAAATTAGGGATGGAAGGAAGAGGGCCTTTCCCAAGGCAGCCCTGGTTTTGGTGTGTCCCTGCAGTAGATATCATAAATCAGATCCTCAATGGAATCTACAAAGTTCTGACTTAGAAGGTTCACTTTCCATCAATGTAACAAAATTTACTACCCTTCATAGAATTAGAATTATAAAAATTATCTCTATGGTTACTATTACCACTTGGACTAGGCTACTATGTGAATGGGACATTTTATTTTCTTTAGGTCTAAGACTGAGACAGAAACTCAGTACTTCATGCTTTCTCTCATCAGTTGGTGCTCTACCAACTGAGCCATGCCTCCAACCCCAGTTTGTTTATTAATATGTAACAATGCCTATAACACACACCAACTCCCTTAAACAAATAACCTCAGTCACTCATATAGCTTAAATTCCATCAGCTACCAATGGATAGATTACCCTCTGCTCAAACAAGCTAACAGAAATATAAAAATTGCAGCCTGAAATGGTGAAATCAGCAGTACTGAAAATAACATAAATACATACTGAAGCAAACACACTGAACCGATTATTCAATTTGTGTGTAAGTTAAGGCTTGCAATACCTCACACAGGCTCTAAACAGCAGGATCAATAAACAGGAAATTGAATATGCCACGGTTGCTGAGGAGCCATCAAGTGCTGGTTAGACGGAGGGATGAATGACTGCAGGAAGGAACTCTTTAGTCAGTGCGGCCCAGGAAGCTGTCCATAACCAGGGTTGTGCCTTTGTATCTACTTTGTACCTCTAGCTGTGCATAGCTAGGCATAGCGAGGCATAGCCTCGGTTGACTTTTCTGGCCTCACCCTAACCTTGGATGTGAGGTTCACTCAGAATAAACCTTTAAGATTTCTTCAGCTGGTGCCAGTAGCTCATTCCTGTAATCCAAGCTGATATCAGAGGATCGTGGTTAGAACCAAGCCCAGGCAAGCAAGTTCATGAGACTTTTATCTTCAATTAACTACCACACCACTACCCCAAAGAAAAAGCTGCAAACAGAGCTGTGACTCAAATGGTAGAGCACCAGCCTTGAATGAAAAAGCTAAAGGACAGTACCCAGGCCCTGAGTTTAAGCCCCAACAGGGCTTAAACTTATTTATGGAAATTTCATGTGACCCAAACTCACCTCAACAGGACAAGCTTCCGCTTTTTAAGTATATTCATAGTTATGGGTCCTTAATAATTTTAGCAGCAGACTTGGAAAATCTTTCCTCACAAGTAACATAAAAAGCCTTTCAGACATTATTTTAGCTTATCAATTCATAAAAGAAAAAAAATCATTCTTTTAAGATGATAGCAGCACTTTAGAATAGAAACATTACATCTTTGGCTAAGTCTACTGGGAGGTAATAGATTTGGTAAACTGTAGGTAGTTTTAGAATGAAGTGTTCACCCAGTAGAGTCTCAATTAGCTTCTACTTTGTACTTAAAGTGAGAAATGGGAAATTACAGGTAAGGAAAATGAAACAAACCAACAGCTGCCCTTATATCCTTTGTCTCTTCCCATAGAAATTCTGTGGAGGCTCTGGCTTGCTACCAGAATCATGACTTGACATCTCCTCTTTGCAAAATCCTCATTGTGTCTTAAATAAACAGCAGAAGCTGGGCACCAGTACCTCAGACCTGTAATCCTAGCTTCTCAGGAGACTGAGATCTGACTATCTCAATTAGAAGCCAGCCTGGTCAGGAAAGTATATAAGACTCATCTCCAATTAACTTCCAAAAAGCCAGAAGTGGCACTGCGGCTCAAGTGGTAGAACACTAGCCTTGAGTGAAAAATCTCAGGGGCAGTGCCCAGGCCCTGAGTTCAAGACCAGCACTAAGAAGAAAATATATAAAGAAAAATAGACAATAGAGCTGGAAAGTCTAAACTATTCCTAAATACTAAATTCTCAGTATTTCCATCTTCAATTGAAAGACTTTACTGAAAGCTACCTGACACACTGTTACATATATTATACAGGCTCTTGGTCCAATATCCTGGCCTGCAGATCCCAGCCCCCACTCACCAGCTGCCTGACTTTTGGTAAACTATTTGACTTCTGTAAGTCCTAGTCAACTTATTTGCAAAAGCACAGTAATGGTTAGCACTCCATACTGTTATTTCATGAATTCAATCAATGCTTGGGAAGAGGAGGCATGGCTCAAGTGGTAGAGCACCAGCCTTGAGAGAAAAGCTTAAGGAACAGTGCCCAGGCCCTGAGTTCAATTCCCAGAACCAATCGACACACCATGTACACACACACACACACACACACACACGCACACATGCACACACACACAGACATCAATGCTTAGTGTATCTGGTACATAATAGGTCTTAAAAATGTAACTAATGGTAGTGGCGATAAGAGTATAGGTGGATTAAATATTTCAAACACCAACTAAAAGCATGGCCACGTCTGCTGAGATTTGAAACTGCCACAGCTCTCCATATACTCACTCATACAGTGGGGGAAGAGGAGAGAATTACAACCTATCTTCCTTTTGTGAGAGCTTTCTAATTAACACGTTAGCTAATTCACCCCTCACAAATGTGCAATTCATAAACACAAACTGTTGTCTCGGACACGGGTAACTTTAGTGATTTTATGAATATAAATGTGTTATAAACTCGTCATTAAGCATAATTAAGAACAGCATACATTCATTTCTTTGTTTATTCTTGACACTTGGACTTTTTAAATTCATAAATGTATAATAAGGAGACAACCTTAGGGCATTCATTCAAATCCTTAGTATTTCTGGATCAATATGTAAATGGATCCAATGTGGTCAGAGTGAATTTCAAAAATAATTCCTTCCAAAATATTTTAAATCTAAGTCTTCTGAACATATTTTAGCTAATTTAAAAAAAAATAATAATTCAGCTGTGCACCAGTGGTTCATGCCTAGAATTCTAGCTGAGAATTCTAGTTCAAAGCCACCCAGGGCAGACAAATCATGATACTCTTAGCTCCAACTAACTAGCAAAAAGCAGGATTTGGAGGCATGGGTGACTAAAGTGGTTGAGCACTAGCAGAGCAGAGCAAGATCTGAGGCTCTAAATTGAAGCCCCTGTATCCACATAAATATTTATGTTTAGTGGATATTAAGAAAGTAGCTCTCAGGGCTGGGAATGTGGCTTAGTTGTAGAGTGCTTGCCTAGCATGCAGAAGTCCTGGGTTCAATTCCTCAGCACCACATAAACAGAAAAGGCTGGAAGTGGAGCTGTGGCTCCTGGTAGAGTGGTTCAAGTCTCAAGATTGGCAAAAAAAAAAACACAAAAAAAAAACACAAAAAAAAAAAAACACTTTCCTCAGCCAGGTGCTGATGGTTCATGCCTGTAATCCTAGCTAGTCAAGAGGCTGAGATCTGAGGATCATGACTCAAAGTCAGCCAGGGCAGGAAAGTCAGGAGACTCATATCTCCAATTAACCACCAAAAACCCAGAAGTGGTGCTATGGCTCAGCGTCCAGGCCCAGAGTTCAAGCCCCACAACCAACCAACAAACAAACAAAAGTAGCTCTCCTGAGTAGCACCAGTTGAAACTGCATTGCACATAAAAAGGCTCAAGTCATCATTATAAACACAATCACCAATCTCCACAAAATCTGTGAGATTAATTCAAAAGCAATAAAATAAAACTATTTAAAACAAAATAGGTGCTATGATCAAACACTGAATTTTTTTTAGTAAAATCACCCCTGTATCACTGATGTTTTTCTATACATGCAACTTTTTTTTTACTACAACCATTCTCAAGAGTAAAGCTAATTTTACTGAGTTGTCACAAGGAAATGAAATGAGGCCAATATGAGAGACACATAAATTATTATAATGATTACACTCACAATAATTAGGACTTTAGACTTTAAAAATATCTAGTGATTTAAAGAGTCCACTGACTTTTAAAATATCATTAGAATTCTGTCCATAATGCTTCAGGATAATTTCTAAATCATTCCTCAGCTAGACTATGTGAAACAATTCTTTGGTAAACAACTGTTTCATAAAAATATGGAGGGGGCTGGGAATGCAGCTTAGTGGTAGAGTGTTTGCCTAGCATCCATAAAGCCCTGGGTTTGATTCCTCAGCACCACATACACAGAAAAAGCCAGAAGTAGCGCTGTGCTAGCCTTGAGCAAAATTGAAGCTCAGGAATAGTGCCCAGGCCCTGAGTTCAAACTCCAGGACTGGATGATGATGATGATGATGATGATGATGATGATGA
Source organism: Perognathus longimembris pacificus (assembly GCF_023159225.1). NCBI lineage: Eukaryota > Metazoa > Chordata > Mammalia > Rodentia > Heteromyidae > Perognathus > Perognathus longimembris. Next base: position 57,893,108 of record NC_063161.1, on the reverse strand, counting down.
TGATGATGATGATGATGGAGGAGGTCAGGTACTGGTGGCTCACACCTGTGATCTTAGCTCCTTAGGAAGCTGAGATCTAAGGATCAATGTCTGAAGCAAGTCCATGGAGGAAAGTCTGTGAGACTCTTATTTCCAAGTTCAAGTAGTGCTAGCTTTGAGCAAAAAACAAAAGTGAGGGAGGGAGGGAGAAAGGGAGGGAGGAAGGGGGGAGGGAGGGAGGGAGGAAGGGGGGAAGGAGGGAAGGAAAGAAAAGGAAAAAAAGAAAAAAGAAAAGAAAGAAGTGAGTGAGCTCAGGGACAGCACCCAGTCCCTGAGATCATGCCCCAAAATTGGCATAAAAATTAATAATAATGGAAAAACTTGTGCTACTTTATTTCTGCTTATTTTCTGTTATGTACTAATTCCAGTTATTCCCTCCTGAAGTTATTATTAAGAACATATTCATGTGGTATTAAGTATGGTTTACTATGAAGTCTGGCACTCTTTCCTACTTTTATATATAAAGAAAGAGGGGGAGGAGAGCCATATTTTGAAAAGTTAACCTTGGACTGCTATATTCAGAAGTACCACACTGCCATCTGGTGGAGCAAAATATCTAATTAGCAAAATGCTTTGATGTTAGGAAATAAATGTGATTGGATTTCTTAGGCATCAACCTTTTTCATTTAGTAAGCTTTCTTTTAAAACATTTTAGTCTGGAACATCTGTCAAGCAGCAGAGGCTACTGTTTCCATATAATACTGAGTCCAAGTGATTGGTATATGTTAGAAATAAAGAAAACTACAAAGTTAAAGTCTGTGTTAGAGATTGCCCTGGAACCAAAGAGAGAAATTGAAAAGGGAATAAGGAGTGGAAAGTGAGCAAAGCTAGAGATTGCATTTAAAACAGAAAAAAAGGAGAAGGAAATGCTTAGCTTGACATTTCCTAAAACATCAAGGAAGCATTTCTTTTGACATCTATACTCAGGTATAATATCTGTAATCAGATCAATGGTATTTCCTTTAACATCTGTAAAAAAGTGAAGGAGTTATAAGGAAAAACAAAGTAAGGCAAGTGGGGTCACAAGGGCCTAAGGATACAGGTAGAGGTAATGCTATTGATTAATGCTATTGATACCTATCTTGTTCTCAATCCAACTAAGAAACCAAAATTTATTAAGAGGCTTTCATTCTTTGTTATATTGCATTTGGTATTCCTGGGAAATATGTGTGTATGTCTATAATATGTATCATATGTAATGTACACACTCACATATTCCCTCCCTCAAGACACTTAAGAGATAAATATGATAGCTCGTGCCTATAATCCCAGATAGACAAAGGTAGAGATTGAGAGGATCACAGTTCAAGGCCAGTCAAAGGCAAAATGTTAGTAAGGCCCTATCTCAAAAAAAAAATGGATATGGTTGATGAATGTCTGTCATCACAGCTGTACAGGAGTCGTGAACAGGAGAACTGCAGTCCAGACATGAGGCTCTAGCTTAAAAATAACTGAAAGCAAGTGGTAGAGCACCTGCCTAGAACGTATAAGGTTCTGAGTTCAAATTCTAGTGATGCCAATAAAATACAGTATTTAAAAATACGTCCAGACACTGTCATATGCACAGATCACTTCAAGGTGGAAGAAAGTTCCTGAAGACAATATACAGGCTAGCCAGCATGGGAGCTTTAGAGTAACTTCAAAGTATAGAGCCCATCCTTGAAGGGTAAGAGAAAGGAAGGAATACTTTTTGCTCATTCTCAAAGCACTGAGTAGAAACAAATGGTGAGAGCTGAGTGAGTCCTATTTTGAAGCATATTTTTCAAAGTTCTTCCAGATAGCTATGTGTTCCATAGAAACTGGGGAATGGGGTGGATGCACAGTACAAGCTGTCCCTTTATAGACAGATAATCAGCCCCTCCTGTGCTGACACAGTGTGTGTGTGTGTGTGTGTGTGTGTGTGTGTGTGTGTGTGTGTGTGTGTGTGTTAGATACTGGGGCTTCCACTCAGGGCCTAGGTGCTGTCCCTTGGCTTTTTGGTTCACAGATGGTATTCTACCACATTGAGCCACATCTCCACTTCTAGCTTTTTGCTGGTTAATTGAAGATAAGAGTGTCACAAACTTTACTATCCAGGCTAGCTTTGAAGCAAGATCCTCAGATATCAGCCTCCTGAGTAAGTAGGATTACAGTTGTGAGTCAGCAGTGCCCAATTCCAGTTGATTCTCCAACAAACTCAGCTTACAAAAAGAAAATACAATTAGCTAAACATAGTGAGTCGAGCCTGTAATCCTAACTATTTAGGAGGTGCAGATCTGGAGGATGAGGATCAAGGGCATAATAAATGTTGGCAAGAGTCCATCTCAACCAATGGCTGAGCACAGTGGCAGTGCATGCCTGTTATCCCCAGCACCATGAGAAAGTATAATAGAAGGGTTATAACCAAGGCTGACCTGGGCATAAGGTGAGACTCTACCTCAAAAATAACCAACATAAAGGGGAGTAATGCAAATGATACAGTGCTGCCTAGCAAGCTACAGGACCTGGGTTCAATCCTCAGTGCTGCCAAGAAAAGAAAGAATGAAGGGAAGAAAGAGAGAGAGAAAGAAAGAGAGTGAAGGAGGGGTAGGAGGAGAAGGATGGAAGGAGGGAGGGAGGGAGGGAGGGAGGGAGGGAGGGAGGGAGGGAGGGAGGGAGGGAGGGAGGGAATCTAATTGTATCAACACAAAATTTCTAGTAATGGCTGAACAAAAAACCTGAGTTCTCATTAAAAAACGTGAATAGGTTCTTTAGCAGTTCTAAAATAGTTAAGTAGCAAATACTAAGGGGAGCTGTGTTTTGTGGTTGTTATGACCATTTCTGGTAATTTTCCACTTGAAATCCTTTTAAACTGGTAATTTAGCCATACTTTATTCTTTATTGTATTTCACTCCAAGAGGCAAATAACTTTATCAAAACATCTGGAACTCTGAGGAATTCTGGTTCTAGTTCTAATACTGACTTAGCTCTTGGTTTTCCATGAGTTAAATTAGGATAATAATGTCACCCACACTGCCTCATTTTTGGGTCTCGGTTCCCTCTTCTCCTCTGCTAGTGTTCAGAAAGCCTTCAAGAAAGTGAATGCATCACAAGTAAAATACCTTTCCTTAAATGATTTAATACTATGTGCAACTCAGCACAAAAATGATTGTAAGTGGTTTTCCTCATTCCTACAAACTAAGATTATTCCTTCTTCAACACAGTTCTGATTCAAGCTTATGAAACCTATTAAATGGATTTCTTCTGGTTTCAATGACTGACTCCAGTCACTTCATCAAGCCCAGGAGAGCTAACTACTAAGTTCTGGATGATTCCCTTGCTTTCCGTTCAGGAGGCAAAGATCTATAGGAAAAGCCTAGAAAGACAAAACTTCACTCATCTGGGTGTAAGGCTGGAAAGTGGAGACAGTGGGTACACTGAGGTATGCTGTAAAGGATGGTAGCTATAAACAGGGGACACTGAGGCAAGACAGGCTTCTCTTCTGCCCTGTTTACATTACAGCAGAGAGGAAGAGAGAAAAGGGACAAAATGCAAAGCAGAAAGCATCAACTTCTCTGAGGAAGTGGAAAGAAGCAGTAGCCAGTGTAGGAGGAAAGGATCGTTTGATCTAGTGTAGAACCACATGCCTGTAATCTCAGCTACTCAGGAGGCAGAGACAGGAGGATTGAGAGGTTCAGGCCAGCATAGGTAAAAGTAGTAGGGAGATAGTGTCTCAAGAGCAAAATAAGAACAAACGGATTAGAGGTTTAGTTCAAATGGGAAAGTGTGTTTACCTAGCATGTGTAAGACACTGGGTTCCATTCTCAGAACTGGAGAACAAACAAGGGGAGTAGTTTTAAAATGATGTACAATGGGATTACAGTTATATACATATGATTTCTGAGAAAGTAACCTTTTTGAATACTTTTGTTTGAGGCATGAACATTATAAATAATGTAACTCTATAGGACCCAATTTTACACACAAGCTTATAAAGCAATGAAAAATTCTTTAACTATAACTATATAACCTAATTTGGAGTTTAAATTCTCATCTCTCTAAACTCAGTTTTTGTGATATCTCAGTAATATTTAAAATAATTCACTGGAGATGAGTGGTGCTAGGAGAAATGGAGGGGAGAGCGAAGGAAGGGGTAACATTGATCAAGATGCATTGTACTCATAAACTGACATGTTGAATTGAAGACCATTTGTACAACTAAAGATATTTTTATTTAATTTTTAAAGGAAAGGAAATAATTCACCTTCTCTTCTCCAAAAAACATTTCATTCTTGTTTAGTATATTACAATACATCTTTCTTATGCTCCTATTGTGTTCTTTTCCTTCTATGTCCAGATTAGTTCTTTGTTTTCTTTTGTTTCATTAAAGTGTAGATGGGAGAAAAAAAAGCACTAAAGAACCACAGAACAGCAACTCCCAAAAATATACACTTGGGCTTCTCCTTTCTTTCTAAAAGATTGATGGCCATTAGCCAGGTTGTCTGAACTCATGACTACAGGGGCCATTGCTAAGGAGAATGTGCCCTTGACCAGAATACAGACTCCGCTGAAATCCCCACGCACTGCTAAGCAGCTCCGCCAGCATGTTCTGCATGGACCTCACACTCCATCAAAAAGTAATACTGCTGGGCACCAGTGGCTCAAGCCTCTAATCCTGGCTACTCAGGAGGCTGAGATCTGAGGATCACAGTTGGAAGCCAGCCCCACAGGAAAATCCATGAGACTCTTAGTTCCTATTAACCACCTCTTAAAAAGGTGGAAATGCAGCTATCGTTCAAGTGGTAGAGTGCCAGCTCAGGCAGAGTGCTTAGGCCCTGAGTTTAACCCCCAGGACCAGCCGCAAACAAAGAGTGAAAAAAAGAAAAGAAAATCACACTCATGTTCTGCCCCCAAACCAGCTGTTCTAATTTTCCTAATTCTGGATGAAGAAGTCATCAATCTCATGGTTCCTCAAATTCTTAATCTATGCACTATAAGTCTAATCGTCATTGCCTCTCATCTACTTCTGCAATCACGTGTGTGTATGTGTGTGTGTATGTGTGTGTGTGTGTGTGTGTGTGTGTGTGTGTGTGTGTGTGTGATACTTGGCTTTGAACTAAAGGTCTCCTGCTTGCTAGGCTGGTACTCCACACTTGAGTTATATTTCCCCAGCACATTTTACTTTTGATTTTTTCTCACACAGAGTCTTACTTTTTGCCAGGGCTGGCCTGGGCTTCCATCCATCTATTATTCCTCCTTAGTACCTGGGATTGCAAGCCCATGCCAAATGCCACTATGCCCAGCTTTGCATTGGTTGCAATGGGTTCTCACGCCGGCACTGGAGCTGATACTACCACTTGAGCCATGCCTCCAGTTCCTCATAGTGCTTTCATAATATTCTCTCTCCTGGTAGCTTTTCCAGCCATCGATTCTGACTGGAAAACTGTTGCAAAATGAATCTTCCAAAACTCTGTATTATGACAGCTTCTGTTTATAAGACTCCAGCAAAATAAAGTCCAATTGTCTAACCTGGTATCCAAGCCCTTCTGGGAAGCTTTTGTATTTCCCTGCTAGCATTTATCTTCAAATAAAGTCAAACCGCGTGGATTCTAAAATAAGAGATGTGAAAATCATGAAGAATCAGAATTAACCCAGAAAAGTCACTCGCAAGGCACTCCACTGGAGATTATGAGTTGGTTTGCCACAGCCAGTTTTTCCTCCAGCATTGGACAAGATTCCTGTTTCTCCACTCAAGCATCAGATGAAGCAGTTGGCTTACTTTTGAAGTCCATTCTATGTGAAAACTGTATATACACATTTTTTTAAAGCAGCACCACTCAGCAATGCACTTGTACTTTAATATACTAAAGTGTGAAGTAAATTCATGGACAGCCAAGTACTGGTGGCTCACACCTGTAAACCCATGTACTCAGGAGACTGAGATCTTGGAGGATCAGAAAACCTGCAAGATTCCATGTCCAACAAATCAGCAAAATGCTGGACTAGAGGCATGGTTCAAGTGGCATAGTAGAAGCTGTAATCTGCAAAGCCAAGCAAACTCAGGGCTCTGAGTCAAGCCATAGTCCTGGCAAAAAATAAAATAAAATGCACATATAAATGAATCTATATATTTAAACAGAGATTCATTTATATTCAAGAACAATAATTAACCCAAGAAACTACAGATTCAGGTCTACCTCTTTAAATCACTCCAGCAATCACTGAATGATAAATATGATCAATATTTTCTTTCTAGTTTGCTTTTGTTCTGCCTAAATGATGGGATTACACTGTTACATTCTCTTTAATGAATATTTAGATTTCTCGCCTTTACTTCTCTCCCTGAACTTTTTTAGGGGTAGAGGGGAGCAGTGGTACAGAGAAGTGAGCTCAGGACATCATGCTTGCTAGCCAGGAAAATGGGGCTACATCTCCAGTCCCTTTTCATGTTGGTTATTTTGTAGGTAGGATCTTCACTTATGCCTAGGCTGGCCTACACTGCAATCTTATTTCTGCTTCCTCACCTGAGGCTAGGATGACAGGTATAACCATTACTTGAGAAACATTATAATTACACATTATTATGACTATTACTATTATCATTTTGTTTGGGATGGCCTCCAACCACCATCCCCTGATCTCTGCCTCCCACATAGCCAGAGTTGGATCACAGACTTCAGCCACTGTACCTGGCTCCTTGTGAACTTTGAGCATAGAAACCATGTCATATTTTCATTCATACCTTATAGAGCAGTTACCACTGTATGGAGTTCCTTGTAAATACTTTCTTGATAAGTCAAATTTATTTCAATGTTTATAATAGTTAAGTGAATATGTCTTTGACCAAATATGCCTGATAAAAAAATATTAATTATTCTGGGCACCAGTGGCTCATACCTCTAATCCTAGCTACTTGGGAGGCTGAGATCTGAGGATCAAAGTTTAATGCAAGCCCAGGCAGGAAAGTCCATGAGATTATCTACAATATACATACATAATATATGTATATCTTATATAATTTATTATTTTACTGAAACCTGTATCTTTCTCCTTGAAGTCATACTGGCAAAAATTGTTTTTTTTCTCTGCAATTATTTCAAACCAGCAGCTTTGTCAAAACAGAGAAATCTATTTTAAATACAAAAATAAAACAGTCTCAGTAAATTCCAGTAAGGGCTATGAAATAGTCATATACTTAGTATCTATATTTAATAACCCAAATACACATGTTAAAATATATGTACATTTAAGGACAGATTCCTTTATATTAAAAATAATAGTAAAAGCTAGTTATATTAAAGTAATAAGGAGGAAATAATTATGGTAATGTATCATCGTGATTATACTAAAATCACGAACAAACTGATAACATTCCTGAATTGGACTATCTAAGGTTTGCCAATGTTATGTAAACACACTTCCTCAACCAAAAAAAGTCCCAGAAAAATCGTAAATACACTATACCTACAACCCCGTAGGGTTCATTAAGGTTTTCACTTAGGGAGAAAACACGCAGAGCTGTTTCTGGGAGTCCATTTAAATGAATCACTCTGAGCACACTAAGGACCCTACAACAAGTAGATGGGCCGAGCACCCGCAGATCGGGAGTGTAATCCGAGTTACTCAAGAGGCTGAGCTCGGAGGACCGCGGTTCGAAGCTAGCACGGGCAGGAAAAGTCTGTGAGACCAAAAGGCCGGAAGTGGCGCTGTGGTCAAGTGGAAGAGCCCCAGACTTGCGCACCACAAGCTCAGGACAGCGCCCAGGCCCTGAGGTCAAGCCCCAGGACCAGTAACAAGAGAATAGTAATAATAACAATGATAATAAACTTCAAGTAAAATAAGCCTGGGCTTCACTGACACCTCCCGCCGACGCACCTGTATTGGACTCGTGCTGGAATTTAGCGGCAGAATCCACCTCGTAGCCCCCAGGAGCGGACACCGGCCGGGCCTGACAAGTCATCTTGGGTTGGGGCACTGCCAGTGGGCATGCGCCAAGGGGCCCGCAGGGGAGCCGGGAGGGAGACCCCTAGCGGTGTCTCACAGCCCAGCTTCCGGAGGCAACACCCGAGTGACCTGGGGAACGTTCCTGGGGAAGTGGGTCCCAGAAGACGGGCCGTGGCTTCCTGGTGACAGGAAGGCGTGGCTCATGGGGCGTGGCTTCGTGGCGGAAGAAGGGGTGTGGCCTTCTAGCAGCATGGTGTGCTGCCCTCTGCAGGCGGAGCGAGGAATCGCTCAGCCCTGTGATGGCTGTCGTGCATTTGGCAGAACTAGATGGCACGAAGCCTGCCTTGCAAGTCATGGGTGCCTGGCACACCCAACAGAAACCGATTTTCTTCCTGGATTTCGAGCCTTTCACACACGCCCAAGAAGTCTGAAGGAGAAAAGTTGTGCTGTCAGAATCACTAAATAATAGAATATGTATACTGGTTTGGGACCAGACTAGGGTTAGTATTCCAGCTTGGCTCTTTGTTACCAGGAGATGGGGGAGTCATGTTTATTCAGCTTTGTAGCCAGGAGGGCAGTGGCCCTCGCCTGGAATTCTGCTGCCCGAAGGCTGAGATCTGAGGCTCACAGAGCAAAGCCAGCCCAGGCAGGAATGCTCCTGGCACCCTAGATTCCCAACGGGGAGCTCTGGCTCCAGCCATAGAGCACTAGCCTTGAGCAAAAAAAGCTCAGGGACAGTGCACAGACCCCTCAGTTCAAGACCCAGGATGGGCAGACATTAAGAAAACGAACAAACAACTATTGGGTTGGGCTCTGTGGCTCAGGCCTGTCATTCCCAGCTTATGGGAGGCAAAGATCAAGACAACTCAAGTGATAGAGCGCCAGCCTTGAGCAAAAAAGCTAAGAGACACAACCAGCCCCTGAGGTCGAGCCCCAGTATTTCCCCTCAAAAAAAGACAAAAAAAAAAAAAAAAGTAATTTTCTAAGTGTTGACTACTTTCTGAAGTCACTGTCAGCAAGTTTTAACATCACATAGTTCAGGCACCCAATTTAGAAAACAGTTGTTAAATGTCCAAAATGTCTACTGCCATCGGTGTTTTAATAACAGAATAATCTTGATATGTCTCTCTCTGACTACTTCTCCAAAAATTTAGGCAGTTCAAGGTGTATAGATTCATTTTTACAAATATATTTCCCCTCTCTGTCAAGAAGCAAAGCATAATTCAATTGAAGTGCATCAAGAATGGGATTCCTTATGCCACATTATATGACAAGCTGTAAATAAAATGAACCTTTTGTGAATACATTATGGGTAGAACATGTTCCCAGGGTTACATATAAAAAGCATCTAATGGCATACATTTTTCTAGGTAACCAAAACCATGCTGCTATTTCAATAATCCCTGAACTGAATATAAAGCAAAAAATTTTATATGCTGTATTGGGGCTTATCCCTTAGCTTTTATACTCAAGGCTGGTGCTCTACTACTTGAGCCAGAGCTCCACTTCCAGCTCTTTGGTGATTAATTGGACATAAGAATCTAACAGGTAGAAATGAACACATATGGTTATTTTATTGAGTTATATAAAATGATTGCTTATTATTGCATATAATAAAAAGAGTGAAAGCCACGGTGGAGCTCTGGCTCAAGTGGTAGAGTACCAGCCATGAGCACAAAAGCTCAGGACACTGTCCAGGTCCTGAGTTTGAGTTCCAGGATGGACACAAAATTAAAAACCAGATTTTTAAAAAGTTGTATTATAAAGGTTATGTACAAGGGCTGGGAATGTGGCTTAGTGGTAGAGTGCTTGCCCAGCACACATGAATCCCTGGGTTCAATTCCTCAGCACCACATTAACAGAAAAAGCCGAATGTGGCACTGTGGCCCAAGCGGTAGAGTACTAGCCTTGAGCAAAAAGTAGTCAGGGTCAGTGCTCAGGCCCTGAGTTCACGCCCCCAGGACTGTCGAAAAACAAAACAAAAGAAAAGTGATGTACAAGCCCAACACCTATGGCTCATTCCTGTAATCCTAGCTACTCAGGAGGCTAAAATCTGAGGATCATGGTTCAAAGCCAGCCCAGGCAGCAAAGCCCATAAGACTCTTATCTCCAATTAACCACCATAAAACCAGAAGTGGCACTGTGGCTCAAGTGGAAGAGCACTAGCCTTGAGCTGAAGTCCTCAGGGACAGCACCCAGGCCCAGAGTTCAAGCCCCAAGACAAAAAAAAAAAAGGATGTACAAAAGAGTTTATAGTTACATAAGTCAGGTAAAGAGTACATTTCTTTCTCTCTATCTCTCCCAGAAAAAAATGCAAAATTTTTAAGAGATTATATATATGTAAAGAAACTTAGATGGAATCCAAGAAAATGTTAACAGTTCTTATTTGTTTGGGGATGTCTGTGCATTGTTTCTTATTTTTCTATTTTCCATGTTAAAGGTTTATTTTATCTTCAGGAAAAAACAACACTTGTCCTTTATTAAACTTTTCTTAAGAACCTACTATGAAATGAAATAAAAGAAGGAAAAACCCTTTAAAAAAAAGAACCTACTATGTTCTATGCATGTATGGACACCATGTATTCAGCAGGAAATAAAAGTAAGAAGTTCTGATGGAGACATAGGCCTGGTACTTCTGAAGTAGTGAGAAGAGCTTGCAAAGAGTTGGACACTGAGGTCAGAGAGGGAGCACTGACAAGATGTGGTTTTAAAGACTTCAAATGAAGAAAGCCAAGCCAGACACTACTGACTCATGCCTGTAGTCCTAGCTACTGGAGACGCTGAGACCTATGATCAAGATCTGAAGCCAAGTTGGGGGCAGGTGGCTCATGCCTATAATCCTAGCTACTCAGGAGGCTGAGATCTGAGGAGTGCAGTTTGAAGCCTACCCAGGCAGAAAAGGCTGTGAGATGCTTACCTCCAGTTAACCACTGGAAAACTGGAAGTGGGGCTATGGCTCAAAGTTGTAGCACAAAAGCTCAGGGACAGTGCCTAGGCCTTAAATTCAAGCCCCACAACCAACAACAACAACAAAAAAGCTGGTTTCAAACCACAATCCTCAGATCTCAGCCTCCGTGGTAACTAGGATTACAGACATCAGCCACCAGTGCCCAGCTAGAACAAATATTTAATTTAGTGCTGGTTTTCTCCATCTTGTATAGGAAAAGTCTCTAGTATTTGAGCTTATTTGTACTATCTTTCACTTTTCAGAAGCATTATCCTCAGATGGGAAATCCATAGGTGATATTTTAATGTCAAAGAATGTAAATAAACATTGTATGGATATTCAAGATGTAAATTGGGTAATTTGGTATTATCAGCCTATATTTGAGTATTTCTAAATTAGGAAATACTATTATAAAATGTAAGGAAGGAGCCAGGTACCAGTGACCCACACTGTAACATTCTTAAAATTCTCCAGATAAAACAACCCAACTCTCCCATCCAGGACAAACAGTATCAAGGCACAGAGGTGATAAGGATGTACAGACAAAGGCTCATCGTTTTTAAGAAAAGAGACCTAATTAACTGACATTGTTTCCTAAGAAAAAGATCATTAACCTATGAGCTCAAATCCAAGATCTTCTCCAAGATAACTGACCTTGACTCTTCAAAAACATCCACAGTGAAAAGCAAAGCCAGAGAAGCAGTAAGGAACATTATCGTCACACTAGAGGACATTTGAATACCTACTCTAGGTTATATAATATTATTTTATTGACATTAAGCTGTGGGCATAATAGATCATGAAGCTAATGTACTTAGGAATGTAGTGCACTGTGCTTACACACCCTCTTTAAATAATAGTGCAAAAATAAACATACATGCACATAAGGGAAGTAAAGGAGAAACTACAAACGCAATCGATGCACTGATTTGTTGTATACGTGTTCATTCACACAACTTGGAAATTTTCCAAGTAAAAATAGTATAATAAAGTAAGTAAAGTATAATAATAATAAAGTAAAAATAACATAAAGTAAAAAAATGCAACACCCTAGATAAACAAAGCATCTTTTTCAGGTCTGCATGAGTAGCTATTATTTTATTATTTCATTTCATTTATCTATTTATTTACTTGTGGTACTGGTACTTGGGCTTGAACTCAAGTCTTTGTTCTCTCACTTGACTTTTTCCTCTCGAGTTTGGTGCTCTACTACTTGAGCCACAACTCCAGCTTTTTGATGACTAATTGGAGATAAGAGTTCATGAACTTTCTTGCACAGGCTGGCTTTGAACCACAATCCTCAGATCTCAGCTTCCTGAGTAGCTAAGATTACAGGCATGAGCCACAAGCACCCAGCTATGAATAGCTATATAAAAAGACACCAACAGAAATGCCGTTTGCTGGATTATGAACTTGGAAAGTTCTTATGAATGTTATTTTAAGAATCCATCACCATTGCTGACTTTCATAGATCTTCAGGCAACTTACGATCTTTCACACTCATGTGAACTTTTCAAGCAAAAGTAATCTCAGTTAAAATTTCAAGCTAAAGTAATTAAGAAACTAAGCAGTGGATGTTCAAAGCACACTAATAGTTTTCTGCATGCATAGAAGAGCTTTGAAATCCTTACCCATAATATTCTTGCAGCCTTATGAGGATTAAAGTTTACAAAACTTTTTTTTAATAATCTCTATAAGCATGGGTTAAGAGGGAAAGATCAGTATAAAAATCATTAAGCCGAAAATCTTTAAGAATTATGCACTGTAGAAAATCACTTCTGTTATTTTCTCCCTACAGCTCTCCTACGCAAGAAAGGACTGAGGTTGTGCCAAGAATTTTTTAACTATAAAACATTAAGATGCCAGTGTGGTTTCACATGCAGGCAACATCTGGCATACCCTGAAAAGCAAAGACAACAAGAAAGCTGGCTAAAGATATAAGATGTAGCTGCTGGAATTTTTGATACTTAAGTCATAATTTCATTGAATGATGATAGACTCACTTTACAGATCAGAACATATAATTTCAGATCTTTATTCAATAAACAATTCAAATAGTGGAAAGAACCAAAAAAAGAAAAGAAAAGAAAAAGACATTTATCTCTGAATTTCCACTTCATTGTGTGACTTCAAGATGTGCCTGGAAACTACTTTTCTTCTATTGATAAAATGGTCTTATAATTTCTACAGAGTTTCACATAAAGTAAATATTATTTTTCAAAATGTTTAAGTATCTAATATTTCTGTGAATTATCTGCTTAAATCTAGATTGACTTGATAATAATTCTTCAAAACTCTCTCTCTCTCTCTCTCTCCCCACCACCCTCCTCCCTCCATTCATCAGTACTGGGGCTTTAACTCAGGGCCTGCACACTGTCCCTGAGCTTTTTCACTCAAGGCTAGCACTCTACTACTTGAGCCACCACTCCACTTCTGTCTTTTTGCTGGTTAATTGGAGATAAGAGTCTCGTGGACTTTCCTGCCCTGGCCTGCTTTGAACCAGAATCCTCAAATCACAGCCTCCTGAGTAGCTAGGATTACAGGTGTGAGCCACTAGTACCCAGCTTTCCTTAAACTTCTTAAAAAAAAAAACACACACACACACACACAATTTTTTTTTTTTTAGTTTTCACAGGGATTTGTGGATGATGTGCATATTTGTTACCTAAATTCAATTTGATTCTGCTTTGTTCTACTTAGGGACCAATTTCTAGGTTATAGCAATTTTAGGGCTATAAGAAATAAATGTTGGCTGAACACTGGTAGCTTACACTTGTAATCCTAGCTACACAGGAGGCAGAGATCTGAGAATCACAGTTCAAGCCAACCCAGATAGACAAATACTTGAAACTCATATCCAATTAACCAGCAAAATGTGGCAAGCGAAGAGGTAGCTAAAGGCTAAGGCTAAATCTTTAATGGAAAAGGGATAAATGAGAATACAATATCCTGAGTTCAAGCTCAGTACTGGCACACACACACACACACACAAAAAATGTATGGGGCCTAATCTCTAAGAACTCCCAACAAACATTCCTAACTCTAGTTTAAACTCTGAGGCATCTGAAAATGCATTTTAACACTTGATGTGTCAATGGGTAACAAAGAAGGCAAGTAGAGCAATGGAACTGTGAGCTGTACCCATTGTGGAGTTGAGTTCTGGTTCTCTTGGAATTGAACTGGAGGGAGGGAACCATTTTAATGTATTTTGAGCATATGACAGGAATGTGTGAGGTCTCATTTCAAAAGTGCACATACCAGAAGAATGTTTTGTGTTAGGGCATTGTGATACATAAAGGTCAAATTATGACTTTTGAGGGGTTTTTTCTTAATATTCTGTACATGTTTTGTTTATCTTGGAATCAATGGAAACTATTATGAGTTTCTCAGGATGGGGTAGCAAAGCAAAACCATGAGCTTTGGAAACAAACAATCCTGATTTGAAGTGAAGCTAAGCAGATGTGAGATTTAGAACTCTAAGCCTTGGGTATCCCATCTATAAAATTTGTACAATCATGACAACATTCTAGGGTTGACAGGCAGATCAGAAAATGTGTGAGGTTCTAATACAGTATCTGGTGACAGCTAAGACTTAACATGTAATAATAGTATTATAATTATCTTAAGAAGAAAAATATGTCACTGGCATATAGCATACTTGAGGGAGTGGAACCAATAATTGAAAAACAAATCAGAGTCTATACAACTACTATGAAGCAAATATTTCCAACTGTTTAGCTATGATGATAATTGAGTGAATTGTTGCTTTCCCCACCCCACCTCCAGAGACAAAAGAATAGGCACTGGACGGTCACAGTTGCCAAGACATGGTCTCTGACCTCATAAAAAACATTATTGCAGCTGTATGCCAGTGGCGCACACCTATAATCCTAGCTACTCAGGAGGCTGAGATCTGAGGATCACGGTTTGAAAGCAGCCTGAGCAGGAAATCTATGAGACTCTTATCTCCAATTAACCACTAAAAACTGAAAGTGGAATTGTGGCTCAAGTGGTAGAGCACTACTAACCTTGGGCAAAAAAGGCTCAGGGACAGCACCCAGGCCCTGAGTTTAAGCCTCAGGACTAGCACACACACACAAAAATAAAATCTTGAAAAATCTTTGTAGAGACCATTCAGTCCTATGAAGACACTAGGATTTGATTCCGTGGACCCATTTTTTGTTTTTAGCTTTTTTGAGTTGGGGGAAGGATATTGTTGCTGTTTTGTGCCAGTCCCAGGGCTTAAACTTAGGGCATGATCACTGTCCCTGAGCTTTTTTGCTCAAGGCTAGTGTTCTACCACTTAAGCCACAGCTTTGCTTCTGGCTTTGGTGACTAATTGGAATTAAGAGTGATGGACTTTCCTACCCAGGCTGGCTTTGAACTTCCATCCTCAGATCTCAAACTTCCTGATAGTAGCTAGGATTACAGGTGTGAGCCACCAGTGCCCAGCTTTGATTTCTTTTTTAAATGCATGAGTATAACAAACATGAAGCTAAATATACGGCTGATAGCCAGGAGCGCAGAGTCCAGACAGCGGGACTCCACGGACACTAGGGAGAGCGCGGACCAAGACACACAGCGGCGACGGGAAGTTCGGGTACACACTGGGAACGGACTTAAGGGGCTGGGGAACCCAGCGATGCAGAAGGGGAGAGCCGGGACGCCACCACGACCTTTAGCCACACCCGAAGGACCAACGACGGCGTGGGACACACACACAATCCAGGACCAGTGAGTCCCCCATTACCCCCTCCCCCAACGGGAGACCAGCTATCAGAGGCCCAAACCCTACAAAGAAGCTAGAACTCCCTCCCTCCCCCTTCCCACCCCGAGGGAACAAAGAACCCCCAAATCAGGTGGAAAGCTCCCATCAGGTGCTGGGAAGACACAGTAGTTTAGCAGGGGAAGGGCGGAGCAGCCCCAAGGCCACCCAGGAGCCTGAACTGGCCGAATCGGCCCTGCCCCCTTCCCAACAGGGCGATGGCCAGCAGTACAAGCCCCACCTGAGGCGCCTGGATCTTGCGGACTTTTACAACTAAAATCACAGGTGCTGGTGGGCAATACCAGCACAGCAGGGACATCTGGGCCTGATCATGCGCCCCCCCTCGCAGCGGAGGTGCAGTCTGAGGGCGCTAACCCACGCCTGGACAGTTGATCCCACTGGGCCCCACACATACCGCTCCCCACAGCAGACTTGCGGGAGGGCGCAAGCACAACCCAACAACCCGGGACTCGCTCGGGTAGGCGTACCCTGCTCAGGTGGAAGGGGCCACAGCGGCAGGGCCCGTTGTAGTGGGCACACAGCGCACAGGTGGGTGGGGCCCCCGGCGACAGCGCCTGCTCTGGTAGGCGTACCCCGCTCAGGTGGGCGGAGCCGCAGCGGCAGCGCCCTCCATCGGCAGCGCCCTCCATCGGCCTGTGTCCACTCAATTTGACGCATTTCGCACAAGTGGGTGGGCAGTTCAACAACACCAGCCCCGGAATGGTCCACACAGGAAGGCGAACTGCCTGAGAGGTGAGCTCCTCTGACCAAGATACAGAGTGGAAAAAAGAACCAAAGAAGAGATAAGCCTCCACGCCACGCTGAATCAGTGACCAGCAAACCCCCAACAGGGGCACACTAGGGTCAGCACAGCACAGCGGCAGGACACTGTCCCGCAGGGAAAGACACAGAACCTACTGGCCCCCAAGTGCAGGGAGAGTGACCACCTCAGCAACAACCGAGAAGTTCACGCTCACCCATTGGGAAGCAAGGCACAACAGCCAAACCCAAACCCAGGACACCAGGACACAAGGCTCCCACTGATGGACCAGCACAAAACCAAACCAGGGAAGCCACCCACAGATCTCCAGATGCGAAAATCACAAAGAAATATAAAACAGTTCATCAAAGGCCAAGCCAACTCACCAACTCCAAAAAGCAGCACTACTGAAGAGGAGATGGAGAATAAAAAAGCAAATGAGGCCATGTTAACAGAAATGATGGAATGCGTCAGAAATGAAATCAGAAAACAATTCCAGGAGTTTAGAGTAGAAGTCTTGAAGGACATCCAGGAAGCCAAGAAAGAAATGGAAGCAAAAATGGATACAATGCAAACCTCCATTAAAGAAGACCTTAACATCCTGAGAAGTGAAATGCATGAAAAAATAGATTTAAAAATACAACTCTTTAAAGGAAGAAAATTCCACGATCAGAGCTGATCTGACAACCATAAATAAGCTCTCTGTCATCCATAAACTCCACAATTTAATCCACAGCACAAAGAATTGACTATATGGAATCCAGAATCTCTTGCTTGGTCGATGAAGCAGCCAACAACAACCAGAAAACTACCGCACTCCAAGAAACGGTGAAGCTTCAGGGAAGAATAATCCAGGAACTAATGGACAAAGAAAAGAGATATAATCTGCGCATAATTGGAATAGAAGAAGGAGCCGAATACCAGAGCAGAGGGCTTCATCATATTTTCAATCAAGTTATTGCAGAAAACTTCCCCAATCTCACAAGGGACCCCATCCAGGTAACTGAAGCCTATAGGACACCTGTCAGGCCAGACCCCAGAAAAGCCACCCCATGGTACATAATATTCAAGACTTCAGATCTCAAGAATAAAGAGCAAATTCTAAATGCAGTCAAAGCGAAGAAAGAAATTTTCTACAATGGGAAGAGGATCCGAATAACAGCAGACCTCTCCACACAAACCTACCAAGAGCGAAGTGAGTTGAAGAACACCATCCAAGTACTACAGGCAAACAATATGCAACCCAGGATGAAATATCCAGCGAAATTGGAGTTCACATTCGAAGGGGAATGCCAGATCTTTCCATAGCAAAGAGGATCTAAAGGAGTATGTGAATAAAAAGCCAGCCCTACAGCGAATCCTAAGAGGGGAATCCAACCCAACAGAGATCGTACAAGACACACAGACAGAAACAGATGGAAACTACAATAGCCAGAGCCCAACAGAAAGAGAAGCTCACTAAAGACAAGAAAAAAAAAAAGAGGAAAAAACAGCCCAACAAGAAAATGGAAGGAGAAAAAATTCTCTTATCCTTGATCTCTTTGAATATAAATGGTATAAACTCTCCGAAAAAGAGAAGCAGACTGGCAGAATGGATCTGCAAACAAAAAGTTGGCATCTGTTGTCTACAAGAGACCCACCTTACAGCAAGGGACAAAAACAGGTTCCGAATGAAAGGATGGAGCAAGATCTTCCAAGCAAACGCACCTACCAAAACGGCAGGTGTAGCCACCCTGATCTCAGACAAGCTGGACTTTTCATTAAAATCAACTCAAAAAGACAAAGAAGGACACTACATTTTAATACAAGGAAAAATCCAAAATCAAGACATCACGGTGATAAATGTATACTCACTGAACAAAAGAGGCCCCACATATGTCAAGCAAATTCTCACAGAATTACAGAACAAGATAGACCCAAACACAATCATAGTGGGTGACTTTAATACCCCACTCTCTCCAAGAGACAGATCCAACACCCAGAGGATCAGCAAGGGAGCTGAGGACCTAAGTAACACCATATCCCAAATGGATCTGACAGATCTGTTCAGAATCTTCCACCCTAAAGAGACCCAATACACCTTCTTCTCAGCAGCCCATGGATCATACTCCAAAATAGACCATGTTATAGCCCACACAAAGAACCTCAGCAAATACAAAAGTATTGACGTCATCCGATGTATTATATCTGATCACAGTGGATTAAAGGTAACCCTCAATAACAACGGTTACCACAGAGGCTATACACATTCTTGGAGGCTAAACTCCACACTGTTATCCAACACTTGGGCCACAGACCAAATTAAAGATGAAATCAACGAATTCATAAGCCACAATGACAAGGAAAATACATCACAAAGAAACCTATGGGATATAGCTAAGGCAGTGCTGAGGGGCAAGATCATTGCCCTCAGCACTCACATTAAAAGAATGGAAGCAGAACAAGTGAATAACCTCACGATGAAACTAAAACAACTGGAGAAACAAGAAATGACAGAATCTAAAATGACTAGGAGGAGAGAGATCACAAAGATTAAAGAAGAGATAAATCTGACTGAAAATAGAAAGACCATTCAACAAATAAATAAGACTAAAAGCTGGTTCTTTGAGAAAATAAATAAAATTGACAGACCCCTCGCAAGACTTACAAAAAAAAAGAAGAGAAGAGACTCATATACGTAAAATCAGGGACTCCACCGGAAAAATTACAAGTACACACGATATTCAAACAATCATAAGGAGCTATTTCCAGAACCTCTATTCAGTAAAAAAACAATAATTTTACAGAAATGGATCAATTCTTAGAGAGGTATAAACTGCCCAAACTTAACCAAGAAGAAATAAATCAACTAAATAAACCAATAACTTACAGTGAGATACAGGAGGTAATCAAGAACCTCCCAACAAAGAAAAGCCCAGGCCCAGATGGATTCACCAACGAATTCTACAAAACCTTTAGTGAGGAGCTAATACCAATACTCCTCAAACTCTTCAGCAAAATAGAAACAGAGGGAGAAATCCCAAACTCATTCTATGAAGCTAATATCATACTCATCCCCAAACCAGGCAAAGACCCAACAAAAAAAGAGTACTACAGACCAATATCACTAATGAACACAGACGCAAAGCTCCTCAATAAAATATTAGCTAACAGGATCCAGAAACTGATCAAGAAAATTATACATCATGACCAAGTAGGCTTCATCCCACAAGGATGGGTCAATATCTGTAAATCAATCAATGTAATTCACCACATAAACAGAACTAAAATCAAGAATCACATTGTTATCTCAGTCGATGCCCAAAAAGCCTTTGACAAAATACAACATCCACACTTATTAAAAGCTCTGGAGAGAACAGGAATAGACGGAACATTCCTCAAAACAATAAAAGCCATATACAACAGACCAACTGCTAACATCATATTAAATGGAGAGAAACTTAAATCATTCCCCCTAAACTCAGGAACAAGACAAGGATGCCAACTCTCCCCACTTCTTTTCAACATAGTGCTGGAATCCCTAGCCATAGCAATAAGGCAAGAGGAAGAGATCAAAGGGATCCACATCAGCAAGGAAGAAATAAAGCTATCCCTATTTGCAGATGACATTATCTTATATCTGAAGGACCCAAAAAACTCAGTCCCCAAACTCCTTCACCTAATAAACCATTTTGGCAAAGTAGCAGGATACAAAATTAATCCACAAAAGTCAGCAGCTTTTCTGTACACCAGCAATGTACAAGCAGAAAAGGAAATTATGGAAACAATTCCATTTACAGTAGCCAAAAAAAGAATAAAGTACGTAGGGATCAACATAACCAAGGACGTGACGGACCTGTTTAATGAAAATTATAAAAATCTAATAAGGGAAATCAAAGAAGACACAAGGAGATGGAAAGACCTCCCATGCTCATGGGTAGGCAGAATCAATATAGTGAAAATGGCCATATTGCCCAAATTGTTATACAAATTGAATGTAATCCCCATCAAAATCCCAGTCACATTCTTCACTGAAATAGAGAAAGCAATCCATAAATTCATATGGAACAGCAAAAGACCTAGAATAGCCAAAGCAATTCTAGGCAAAAAAAGCAGTGCAGGAGGTATCACAATACCAGACTTCAAGCTCTACTACAGGGCCAGCATAACAAAAACAGCCTGGTATTGGTATAAAAACAAATCGGAAGGGCTGGGAATATGGCCTAGTGGCAAGAGTGCTTGCCTCGTATACATGAGGCCCTGGGTTCGATTCCTCAGCACCACATATACAGAAAATGGCCAGAAGGGGCGCTGTGGCTCAAGTGGCAGAGTACTAGCCTTGAGCAAAAAAGAAGCCAGGGACAGTGTTCAGGCCCTGAGTTCATGGCCTAGGACTGGCCAAAAAACAAACAAACAAAAAAACAGATTGGAAGACCAATGGATTAGAATTGAAGATCCAGAAATAAAACCGCACTCTTACAGTCAGCTGATATTCGACAAAGGACATATAATGGAATAAACATAGGCTCTTCAACTACTGGTGCTGGGAGAACTGGGCAGCCATATGCAGAAAACTCAAAGTAGACCCAAGCCTATCACCATGCACCAAGATCAACTCAAAATGGATCAAGGACCTCAATATCAGACCTGAATCCTTGAAACTACTGAAGGACAGAGTAGGAAAGACGCTAGAACTTATAGGCACAGGAAGGAACTTCCTGAATATAGTCCCAGGGTCACAACAAATAGGGGAGAGACTCGACAAATGGGACTACTACAAATTAAAAAGCTTCTGCACAGCTAAGGACATAGCCACCAAAACAGAAAGACAGCCAACCATACGGGAAAGGATCTTCACCAGCACAGCAACAGACAAAGGCCTAATATCTGTCATCTACAGAGAACTCAAAAAACTAAGGCCCTCCAAACCCAATAAACCAATTAGGAAATGGGCAAAGGAGCTAAAGAGAGACTTCACAAGAGAAGAAATCAAAATGGCAAAGAAACATATGAGGAAATGTTCAACATCCCTGGTAGTAAAGGAAATGCAAATAAAAACAACCCTGAGATACCACCTCATGGCCTATACTCTGAACTCAGGCAACAACAAATGCTGGAGGGGTTGCGGGGAAAGAGGAACCCTTCTCCATTGTTGGTGGGAGTGCAAATTAGTACAACAACTTTGGAGAACAGTATGGAGGTTTCTCAAAAAGCTCAATATAGACCTACCCTATGACCCAGCCATACCACTTCTAGGCATCTATCTGAACAGCAAGTCCCAAGATATCAAAAAGACATTTGTACTTCCATGTTTATTGTGGCACAATTCACAATAGCCAAAACATGGAATCAACCCAGATGCCCCTCCACAGATGAATGGATCCAAAAAATATGGTACCTATACACAATGGAATACTACATAGCGATTAGGAATGGTGAAATATTGTTATTCGCAGGGAAATGGTCAGAACTTGAACAAATAATGTTGAGCGAGACAAGCCTAGAACACAGAAAATCAAGGGGCATGATCTCCCTGATATATGACTGTTAACAAAGGGAGACAGAGAGACAGTAGAGACCAGGTCTGTGAAACCAAAAACTGCTTGTCAAATAGTATTTCGACAGGATTGGGGGAGCGACCCAACAGTATGTAACTAAAACCAAACAACTACTCAACATATAAAGGTCAAAAATTGACCTCTCAGTGGAATACAATAGCTCAAAAGCTATGTATGTATGTTCATATAAGACTACTGTCGACATATTGTCTAATATCACCATTACATTTAAAGCCCTAGGCGAATTTTCTTGGGCCTGGCCACGTGGCTACTGTATATGTTCTTGATACATTGTATATTGTATATATGTCTACCTGACCTAGAGAAGGGCAACAAAAACAGGGAGTAAGATATCACAAGAAATGTACACACTTCCCTACTATGTAACTGTACCCTTTTTGCACAACATCTTGTCAAAAAAATTTGTGTTCAATTAATAAATAAATTAAATTAAAATAAAAAAATATATGGGTGACAATTGATAAAGAGATTTTCCTCAATGCTTGCCCTGCAGGGCATGTCAGACAGCAATGACTTTATGCAAATATGACTCAACTCCCAACATGTCTCTGTCTGTTACTTCATCAGAATCACATCGATTTACTAATACAGTATTCTATTCTGATTCCTCACCAGGCTTCATGCTAATCTTTTTAATATTCATGACTTAGAGTCTATGGTTTCAGAAGTTTCTCCACAGGATTTGTGATTTAGGCTGTTTTGCCTTGAAAGAAAATGTGTTCTATGATTGGATGCCTGGATGCTCTGTTTCAAATACACTGAAATTCTACTGCCTCTATTAAACTTCTAATATATGCAATTTACTTAATTAGCTTTGGAAAATTGTACTAGTAACCTCAAAAATTGAAAGATACCAGTAATCTATGATTTATCAATCTATCTATTCTCTGTCTATCTAATTTATCTATCTATCTATCTATCTATCTATCTATCTATCTATCTATCTATCTATCTATCTGGATATAGGGTCTATATAGTCTAGGCTCACTTCAAAGTCTTGACCCTCCATGTTTGATGAGCTGTATTACAGGTAAACATTGCCATACTGGCTTTTCCAGCCTTCTATTTAAAAGCAAAATTCAGTCAAATATATATATATATATATATATATATACATATACATATACATATACATACATACATATATACTGTGCTGTATATATATGTGTGTGTATATATGTGTGTGTGTGTGTGTGTGTGTATATATATATATATATATATATATATATATATATATATATATATACAGCACAGTATATGGCCTAAAATTTAGTCTCTTTTTTTGTGTGTGTGCCAGTACTGGGGCTTGGACTCAGGGCCTGAGCACTGTCCCTGGCTTCTTTTTGCTCAAGGCTAGCACTCTGCCACTTGAGCCTACAGTGCCACTTCTGGCCATTTTCTATATATGTGGTGCTGGGGAATGAAACCCAGGGCTTTATGTATACGAAGCAAACACTCTTGCCACTAGGCCATATTCCCAGCCAAAATTTAGTCTCTTTAAGCTTGTAATTTTTTGAAAATTTATAATATGATACCTACTTTAGTAGATATGTGAGAATTAATGAACCTCCCACAGAAGCCTATTAGAGATTAGCACCTTCAAGTAGAAAGTTATGACCTAGCTGAGCACCAGTGGCTCATGCCTACAATCCTAGCTACTCAGAAGGTTGAGATCTGAGGAGCACAGGTCAAAGCCAGCCAGGGCACAAAAGTCTGTGAGACACTTATGTCTAACAAGCCAGTAGAAAAAAAGCCACAAATGGCCAGATGCCAGTTACTCCCATTTGTAATCCTAGCTACTCAGGAAGCTGAGATCTGAGGATCGAAATTCAAAGCCAATCCGGACAAGAAAGTCTGTGAGATTTTTATCTCTAATAAACTACTTAAAAAAAAAAAGCTGGAAGTGGAGCTGTGGCTCAAGTGGGAGAGCACCAGCCTAGCCAAAGAAGCTCAGGAATAGTACCCAGCCCTGAATCCAAGTACCAGGCCTAGTATTCACACACACACACACACACACACACACACACACACACACACACACACTCACAAAGCAGCAAGTGGAGATTTGGCTCAAGTGGTATATTGCTAGCCTTAAGCAAGAAGAGCTGGCTCTGAATTCAAGATCCAGTACTGGCACACACAAAAAAGTATGTTGTTAGTTTTACTTCTTGAATATTTCCCCTTCATAAATGACCCTCCTTCTCATTATTTCTTTCTAAAATTCTTCCTCTACTTTCTTCACTCCATGTGAGCTTACAGCAGAAATTATGACTAGTATTTTCCCATGGCTAGATCACCAGAGCTTAAAATTATGCCTGTAACATAACAAGAGCTCAGTGAGTATTTGGAAAATAAATGACCTGCCTGGTCTCTTATTCCCAGTTTCTAATTTATTGAGATGATCTTTATTTATTTGTTTGTTAGTTTAGCTGTGCTGATACTGGGGCTTGAACTCAGAGCCTCATGTTCTTGCTTGGCTTTTTCACTCTGTCATGGTTGGTACTCTGTCATTCAAGCCACAGCTCTGTTTTTTACTTTTTGGTCATTAATTGGAGATAAGAGTCTCACAGACTTTCCTGCCTGGGCTGGCTTTGAATGTTGATCCTCAGATCTCAGCCTCCTCAGTAGTTAGGATTACAGATGTGAACTACCACTAACACCTAGCATATGAACTTTTTCATGATCCCTAGACTATAGCAGAAAGTTTTGTAGATTCCAAATTAGTGAGATTTTGATGAAAGTTATTCATACACTTGTTCACCTAAGAACTTTCTGGGATTTTTAAACTACTTTCATGAGGCAACAGTTACGATTTTGCTTTATTGGCAATTTAATAGAACAAAGATCTATTTTAACCAGCACTTAAGTCATTCCCCAAGTATTTGCATATTGGATAAGCATGATAAAATAAGGAAGAGATTACACAAGTCATAAATCCTGACGGGACTGTGTACATGAACAGGATCTGAACCCACATTAGTTAATTTCCTAATGGAAAAATATGACCTCTTACCTTTAAGAATTAAATGGCCCTTTGAGACTTAGAAAGATGGCTCATCTGACTATGCTAACATCAAATAACCCACTCAGAAATAACATCTTGACATTTTGGTTTATGAATTAGAAACATCTGCTGTCATGTTTGGCTTTGAATATACATTGATTTGAAAGTGAAGTGGAAAGTTGTAAAAATGTGTGCCTGGTTTCAAGGAATCAAAACTATGAAACATGTTTTTGACACTCTTCAAAAATTTAATCCGTTTTGTTTGAAATAAGACTCAGAGGCAAACTTTATCTCACTTCCTCGGATAGGGCTGGAAACCCTCCAGTACGGAGGATTTTGTTGTTGTTGTTGTTGTTGTTTGTTGTTTGCTTTCATTTGTTTTTGTGCCAGTACTGAATCTTGAACTCAGGGGCTTTCCTGTCTGTCTTTTCCTTAACTGTGAATTAATTGCACCAAGAGTTTTTGCTATGGTAATTCAGACTTAGAGCAGCAATTTTTTACCTTAGCACTACTGAAATTTAGAACCAGATAATTCTTGGTGGTATGGCAGGGGGCAAGGGGAGGGGAGAAACTGTCCTATGTATCTCAGTATGTCTACCATCATCACTGGCCTCTGTCCACTAAATGCCACTAGCACAACAATATCCCAACACTCTAAAATGCCTCCCACCATGTGCCAGTGGCTCACACCTGTAATCCTGGATACTCAGGAGGCTGAGATCAGTGATCTCAGCCTGAAGCCAGTCCATGAGGCTCTTATCTCCAATTAACCAGAAAAAGCTGGTAGTGGAGAAGTGGCTCAAGTGGTAGAACACCAGCCTTGGAAAAGCTAAGGGACAGCACTTGCACACTGAGTTCAAGCCTCAGGACCAATACAAGAAAAGAAAAAGAATCTTCAGGTATTTAAGACACCCCTAGCAAGTCACTGATCTACAGAAATCATCTACATATTTTATAACCAAATAGGTGAAGAATAACTGCTTTAGTGAATAGAACAAGAGACCTAGTCTTCTGTCCAGTGAGCCACATAGCTGAGAGTAAGGCTCTGAGAGCCTTACAATTTTCCAAGATTTCATCTGAGAATAAAACTCATTGCTAGTATTTTATATCAGACAGAGTAATTAGAACAATTTTCCCATCAGTATCTCTCTTCCTGAAAAGTGCATTGTCTACAGGTCTTCCTATAGATCTTTTGTCTTGTCTCTCTATTGCCAGATGCTTCAGAAAGTCTAAAAATTATGTTTAAAGAAAAGAAGGCCTTAAAAATCTTGTGGGGGGGGGGCTGGGTGCTCGTAGCTCACATCTATAATCGTAGCTACTTAGGAGGCTGAGATTTGCAGATCGCAGTTCAAAGCCCACCTGGGCAGGAAAGTCTGTGACTCTTATCTCCAATTAGCCACCAGAAAACCAGAAGTGGCGTTGTGGCTCCAAAGGTATAGCACTAGCCTTGAGCTGAAGAGCTCATGAACAGCGCCCAGCCCCAGACTTCAAGCCCTAGTGGCAGAAAAAAAAAATCTTGGGGTGAGGGGCGGGGTAGATGAATGAAGAGAAGAAGAGGAGGGAGAACACAGTCAAGAATTTAAGTATATCCCACAAAATGGAGACGAATGAGAGAAGGGGTGGGTTGGGAAGGGGAGGTGAGAATGTTGGAAGGCATGACCTTGATGAAGATGCACTCTATTCATAAACTGCTTTGTTGGATGCTGAATTTACAGCTCCTGTGTGCAACTATTTAAAGATCATAAACATAATTAAAAATCTCTTAGGTTGACTAAAGTCAGGGTACCCACTTTGGTCATCTGGCTGAATTCATACCACCCAACTTGGATCAGGATTTGTCCAATTAATATGCACTTGATGAAGTTATACATTCTGTTGCATCTGTGAAAGTTTATGGTTAGGAGATTCATACCAACAAGATCATTCTGAAATCATTGTCACAAATGTCTTGATTGTTTTTCTGCCTATATATTCTAAACCTGTTGCCCCAGAGATTGGAGAGTTCAGTGAGCTTAGACACTTAGGATAAAATCCCAAGTCTATGTGCTTTTTCTCTTACTACACTTATTCCCACTGATCCTGCTTCTGATCTTCAGACACACAGAGCCTCTTGCTTCATAGAATTTGCAAAGTTTTCCCTCTGCCAAAATCTCTATGAAGAGGTAGAGGGACAGTCTTCCCCCTTGACTCTTGGCAGACAGAGTTGGTTTCCATGGGGGGTGGGAGGTGGGGGGGGGGACTGGAATGTTCCCAACCAAGAATAAAGTTTGCCTCATCCTCGTTTTGTATCTTTTGCAGAATATATTGTAATTCATGCTTTTGCAAACTTAAAATGGTTCACTGAAATAGAATGGAAGATGTGTGGGCAATGATTACATCATTAACTTGTTCAGCAACTTGTTCAGAAGTATATTCCTATAGTCTAGCACAGAACCTTAAACAACTTATTTATTAAATGAATTCACTAATGAATAATTGAACTAGTACAAGTGGAATGTTATGAACAAGTCGATGTTTCAAGGATATCAATCCAGAAGGATCCTCTCCACTCCCCTAAGGACGTTTAGCAATGTTTGGAAAACTTTACACATGACCAGCTCATTCATATGAAATGATATATGTGGGTGGTGGTGGGTATGCTGTCCCAGAGCTTTTTTGCTCAAGACTAGAACTCTACCACTTGATCCACAGCTCCAAGTCTAGCTTTTTGGTAGTTAATTGGAGATCAATTTCACGGACATTCCTACCCTAGATGGCTTTGAACTGTGATCCCAGAACTCAGCCTCCTGAGTAGCTAGGATTATAGGTGTACACCATTATCACCTGGCTTAAATTGATTCTTAGTCCTTGATTTAATGTTATTCAATATTGCATCCACTTCATACCTCCATTTACACATCCTCAACCTTGTATTGTAAAAGCATTATTGAGTATTACTGTCAGTGATGCAGCTTATATTTTAAATACAATGTAGTGCCAAGTTCAACCAACTGGATTTTTAAAATATTTTTATTTACTTTTATTATTTTTAAATCGTTGTACAAACAGGGCTTCAATTCAACATGTCAATTTTTGAGGGAATTGCATTTTGATCATTGTCACCCATCATTCTCCCTTCAGTTATCCCAACCCCACCTTCAGTTGATGGCCAGCTAATGCATCTCTCCATTGCCATACTAGTTGTATGCCATGCTAATTTGTCTTCATTTAAAATTTCAAAGAAATTCCCACATGGATCCCAGATGTAGATGATTTAACATAAGAAGGTGTTTCCTCATTACACAAACATGGTATGTGTCCAGAATATTGGCCTTGTTTCCTTTATGAATTACTTAAAATAACTATAACACAAAAACAATGGTTAATGTATGACTCAGAAATTAAACAATGCCAATTTTTTTGATGTGTACCACATTTGTGTAATAAGGAAACACCTTCTTGGATTAAATGATCAACATCTGGAATCCATGTGAAAGCTTAAAAAAAAGTAGTATTGGGTTTTTTCAAATTCTTCTTGTGTAGAAATAAATCCAAAATGGGGAAGGGAGCAATTTTTACAAAAAAAAAATCCCTGCTCCAAATATTCCAGCAAGTAGTGCATTGCTTGGTACAAAAGCTGTAGTTCATGCAATACAAGGTAATTTCCAGTACAGAGGATATCAAGAGAGTCTAAGACTTTATTTTTGTTTATTCTGGATCTTTCACTGATATTGCAGAAGGATGAAATACAATTATACAAGATTAAAAGGTCCCGACCTAGGGAAGGGAAAGAAAAACAGGGTGTAAGATATCACAAGAAATGTACACACTGCCCTACTATGTAACTGTACCCTTTTTGCACAACACCTTGTCAAAAAATTTTTGTTTAATTAATAAATAAATTTTTAAAAAAGATTAAAAGGTCCCAAAGCTGGGAATTGGGAACTCACCTATAATCCCACCTCATCAGGAGGCTGAGATCTGAAGATCATGGTTCAAAGCCAATCTGAGCAGGAAAGTTCAGGAGACTTATCTCTCCAATTAACCACCAGGAAACTGAAGTGGTGCTGTGGCTCAAAGTAATGGAGCACTATCCTTGAGCACAAAAGCTCAGGGACAGTGCCGGGGGCCCTGAGTTCAAGCCCCACAAATAATAATAGTTTTAAAAAAGATGGATGGCATAACCCATGAAACGGGTGAATGTGACATTATTTGAGGAAAAGGTCTTTGTAGATGCAGAAATTTCAGCATTTTGAGGAGTCTTTAACTCCCATTTGTTGCACAGGAACCAGAAAATGTTTCTCTCTCTCTCTCTTTCCCCCTCCTTCAGCCTGTTATGCTAACGTAAATCCTTGCTAAAACTGTGAAAAAATGAATTGAAGGATTTTGAGACACAATCCTCCTGGCTTTGGTTCTAATCTAACTACAGGTGTCTTTATAAAAGAAAGGTAGTTACATTTGAGACCCAGACTGGAAGGGAACATAGAAGGGAGAAGAACAAGGAAAAATAGGTAGAGGTTGGAGTAGAGTAGCCCAAGCCAGGAGTTTCCTAGAGCTGGGTGAAAAACATTTTTTGATATTAGGAAGAGCATGACCCTGCCAATCCTTTTCATTTTGGATATTTGGCCTTCACACTGTGAAAGAATAAATTTCTGTTGTCTTAAGGCACACAGTTTCTGGGAGTCTTTATGGAAGGCCTGGGAAACAATGGTTATTCAGTCTTTGGTTGAAACTGAAGTCAAAGTGTTGCAAGTATATAACTATGATATCATTATACTACTGCATTTATGCAAATTGGATGACCTTTTATTTTCCAGCTTATAGGTACCAAGGACCTGATGGTTCGTTTGAGTTTGAGTCCTGTGAAGACTTCCAAAGGCGGGTGTTAGTGACTCACACCTGTAATCCTAGCTATTCAGGAGGCTGAGAGCTGATGATCACAGTTCCAACACAGCTGTGGCAGGAAAGTCCATGAGAATCTTACCTCCTATTAACCAATAAAAACCCAGAAGGAAGCTTTGGCTCACGTGTCACATGCCAACCTTGAGAGCAAGAGCTAAGGGACAGCATCCAGGCTTTGAGTTTAAGCTACTGTACTAACATGGTGGGGCGGGGGGGGGGGTTGTTCAGAGATCCCTTTTAACCTTGGAGTATTTTAATCCTCAAAAATGCTCCTCATAATTTTAATTATTTTTGCAACTTGGGGAGATAGTACATAAAGCTGTGAGGACTGGGAATGTGGCTTAGTGTAGAGTGTGTTTGCCTAGCATGCATGAGGCCTTGAGTTTGAGTCCTTGGCACCACATAAACAAAAAATAAATAAAGCTGTGAGAATTCTAGAGAGGATTCTGTTTCATCACCTCAGATTTCCATATAGTGCAAGTGACTGGGCTCTGTGAGTTTGATTGTCTCCTGCTCACTTTCAAGACAATAATAGAGTAAAAAAAAAAAAAAGTGAGGGGGGCTGGGGATATAGCCTAGTGGCAAGAGTGCCTGCCTCGGATACACGAGGCCCTAGGTTCAATTCCCCAGCACCACATATACAGAAAACGGCCAGAAGCGGCGCTGTGGCTCAAGTGGCAGAGTGCTAGCCTTGAGCGGGAAGAAGCCAGGGACAGTGCTCAGGCCCTGAGTCCAAGGCCCAGGACTGGCCAAAAAAAAAAAAAAAAAAAAAAAAGAAGTCAGGGACAGTGCTCAGGCCATGAGTCAAAGGCCCAGGACTGGCCAAAAAAAAAAGTGAATAATGTATCAGTCTGATTGCAAAGCACAAGGATGGAAAGGTAAGTGCAAGCTGAAATCCTAGTTTCTATACATTAGGAATTCAAATGCAGGAAATACATTCTGACCAACTTCACAGACTTACCCTTTGAAATACTTGCTACTCCTTGATAAGGAACACCACTGAAAGTATTCAAACATCCTCAATTTTCATTCTAACTCCTACATACTGAAATTTCATTTAGTTGATAATATGTAACCAACAACTACTTGCTTTTTTCTTGCTAATAATGGGGTTTAAACACAATGCCTGGACACTGTTCTTTAGTTTGTCCACTCAAGGATAATGTTCTACCACTTGAGCCAAAGCTTCTCTTCTGGCTTTTTGCTGGTTAATTGGAGATTAATCACAGACTTTCCTGCCTAGGCTAGCTTCAAACTGAGATTCTCATATTTCAGCCTCCTGAGTAGCTGGGATTACAGATGTGAGTCACATCACCTGAATCCAGATTATTTTTCTTCAACACAGAATCCTGTGATCATTGTTTCATGTCTTGCCATCTCCTGTTCCTATTTCCTCAAGAAAGGAAAAGGGCTACGAATGAATATTATTCAGGCATGGAATTTTTAATGACATGTGAAAATGTTCTGTGTACAAAGTTGAGTAAAAAATGCAGGGAAATTCGGTATATACAAAGTTTCCAAATTTGTTTAGGCATATCATATATTTACATATACATGTATTCAAAATCAACTAGAAAATTTTCCCAGAAGAGTTAAATTTATCTATTTCCAGATAGTGGAATTACATTTGAATTTTTCTGTTAAGTACTTTTCATGTGTGCTTCTTTATCACAAAAAATAAAAATAAAAATGATAATGTAACCAAATGCAGCCCAAGTAATAGCTGGTACTTAAACCATACTAATGAGAGATATAATGTTTTCTCTCTCTCTCTCTCTTTTTTTTGATGGGGGGTTGTGGGGCTTTAGCTCAGAGTCTGGACACTGTCTCTGAGTTCTCTCTCTCTCTCTCTCTCTCTCTCTCTCTCTCTCTCTCTCTCTCTCTCTTTGCTCAGGCTAGCTCTCTACCACTTTGAGCCACTTCCAGTTTTCTGGTGGTTAATTGGAGATACAGTCTCACTGGCTTTCCTGCCCTGGCCTCAAACTGCAACCCTCAGATCTCAGCCTCCTGAGTAGCTAGTTACAGGCATGAGCCATTGGCTCATATAATGTTTTCTTTTCTTTAATAGCTAAGTGGTTCCTTTATTTCCAAGGAGCGTCTTTTTTAAAACTGGTTCCATAGTTCTGTCGTCTTCTTAAGGTACTGTGAAGAGGGGTTAACATTTCATAAGTCAAGTAATGAGTACATTTCTTTTGTTTTCTTTCTTTTTGGGGGCAATGTTACACTTTCTTTCACTTGATCTCCCAAATGTCCCCCCATATAGTATTTTCGTATGGTAGTTACTTACATCAGAAATAATTTGAAAAGATATAAATTTATTCTGCAACATTTTCTTCATATATTGGAGAACATTTGTCATCCTAATTTCTCCCTCTTTCCTTCTTTGCTTTTCCTCTTTCTTCCCACTGGGATTAAGAAAGATAAAAATGCGAGACAGAAGCCAGGCACTGGTAGCTCACCCCTGTAACCCTAGATATTCAGGAGGCTGAGATCTGAGGATCACAGTCAAAGCCAGCCTGGGCAGGAAAGCCCATGCCACTCTCATCTCCAATTAACCAGCATAAAGATGCAAGTAGAGCTGTGCTTCAAGGGGTAGAGCACCAGTATTGAGTGAAATGCATAAGGAAAGCAGCCAGCCTGAGTTCAAGCCCCAGCAGTGGGTGAAGAAAGAAGAAAGAGCAAAGGGAGGAAGAAGAGGAAGAAGAGGAAAAGGAAGGAAAGGAGAAGGGGGAGGGGGAGAAAGAGGGGAGGGGAGAGCAGGAGGAGAAAGAGGAAGGAAAAAGGGAGGAGGAGGAGGAGGAGGAGGAGGAGGAGGAGGAGGAGGAGGAGGAGGAGGAGGAGGAGGAGGAGGAGGAGGAGGAGGAGAAGGAAGAGAAACCTTATAGTACCCCTGTCTCTATCACACAGTTATTATTGCCATGAGGATTAAATGAATAAATTAATGCTCTTGGTGCTACTCCAATCTCTATCTACCACAGAGAGTGTCCTATAAATGTAAAATGAAGTTAACATTTCACAATAAAGAGAAGCGGTATTGTAAATTATTTTAAAGGCTTTAAAATTAAAACTCGGTTGAGGTGTGGCTCAGGTAGGAGAGCGCCAGCCAGTGCGTGAAAACAAATATAGACAGCAAGTTCAAGTCCCACTCTGGGACAAAAAAAAAAAAAACCAAAACACTGAAGTTTTTGTCAGCAAATCTTTGTCCCCTCTCCACAAGAAGACACTGAGACTGGGATTCTTAATGACATTTCAGTAACAATTGTGACAAACATGCCAGTTAACATATAGCAATTCAAATTCTATTTCACGACAAAGATTCTTAGCTGGGCACTGGTGGCTCACACTTGTAATCCCAGCTACTCAGGAGGCTGAGTTTTAGGATCAAAGTTTGAAGCTACCCTGGGAAGGGAAAGTCCATGAGATTCTAATCTCCAATTAACTGACAAAAAGCTAGAAGTGAAGGTGTGGTTCAAGTGCTAGAATGCCAGCCTTTAGTGAAAATGCAAGGGACAGTTGCCAGGTTCTGAGTTCAAGCCTCAGTACTGGCACTAAAAGCAATTTTAAAAAAGAAAGCAAAGTCTTGATGTAGATATAACTACTATCTTCTGAAGTATTACCATAAAGTTGATATCAAGAAAGGTAAGCAAATTTAGAATCCCCATTGCTACACAGCTTGCTGACTTTTAAAAAATGCCACATAATGAACTAGAAATGTTTCTTCTCTTCAGATTAATAACAGTTTAATTCAAAACCACATCATTTCCTTTTTCTGCTTCATTTCCTTCAAAGTGAAACCTCATTTTTTCCCCTTCAACTTGGAATTAAAATATCTGGATTAACTAAGCAAATTGTTACCAGAAATGTAATTTTTAAAAAAATACTATTTCAAGGTAGTCAAACAACAGAAAACATCTGTGTGGTTTTTGTGAATACATAAAATAACCTAATAAATGTAGACTGGGCTGAGTAAGTGGAAAATTGGGCCCTTAACTAGAAGTGGAAACAGAAACTAGCATAGATTTCACCAATATTAGGTTTGTAAATCCAGTTGGAAATATTTTAAGAATTGTAACACCATGGCTCTTTTATTCTTGACTAGAAGTTACTAACTACTCAGCATAGATGTTTTCTGTTTGTGCCAACATGGTATTAGAAAAATTACTGAATTCAAATATGTTTTTTGCCAGTCCAGAGGCTTGAATTTAGAGCCTGAGCATTGTTCCTTTTCTTTTTCACTCAAGGGTAGCACTCTACCATTTAAGCCTCAGTTCTACTTGTGGCCTTTGCTGATTAGTTGGAGATAAGAGTCTCTCAGACTATTCTGCATAGGCTGGCTTTTAACTGTAATCCTCAGATTTCAGTCTTGTGAGTAGCTTGGATGACAGACATGAGCCACAGGAGCACAACTAAAATTCAAATACCTTTAAGTAGGATGTGACTTCAACTTATACGACAGCCCCTTGAAGACATGGATTTTTATTATGCAAACATAGCTCAGGTCTATCCTTACAGAAGATAGAGCAAAAAGTAATTAGTAGTTCACTGAGTACCTTCCTCAGGGATGGCCTGTTAAAAATCCAGACTTGGAAATTAAGAATGGTAACACATCCAGAAATGCTAATTTTCTCATTGAGTACATCTTATGTAAATTTCTACTTAGTGTCTGGATCTAAAGTGGCTCATATCACTGAGCTATTAAAATTTACCTATAAGCCGGATCCCAAAGAAACCAGAAAATAGAATAAAAATTTTAAGACATATTTTTGTGGTATTCCACTAAAATCCAAATTTGATGTTCTTTTCAGAAAATTAATAACATCCTCCCAGTGACTTAATTTTCTTCATTAAAAACAAAAATACCGGGCTGGGGATATAGCCTAGTGGCAAGAGTGCCTGCCTCGGATACACGAGGCCCTAGGTTCGATTCCCCAGCACCACATATACAGAAAAAACGGCCAGAAGCGGCGCTGTGGCTCAAGTGGCAGAGTGCTAGCCTTGAGCAGGAAGAAGCCAGGGACAGTGCTCAGGCCCTGAGTCCAAGGCCCAGGACTGGCCAAAAAAAAAAAAAAAAAAAAAAAAAAAAAATACCAGGGTCCAGGCTCATACCTGCAATCCTAGTCAGGAGACTGAGATGTAAGGGTTGAAGTTCAAAGCAGGAAAGTCTGTGAGAATCTTTAGTTACCAAAAAACCTGGAAGTGCATCTGTGACTCAAGTAGTAGACCTCTATCCCTGAACACAAAACTCAGAGACAGTGCTCGGGACCTGAGTTCAAGCCACATGACCAGCACAATATATTAAAAAGAAAAAGAAAGAAAGGGAGGGAAGGAGAGAGGGAGAGAGAGAAGGAAGAAATTGCTGAATGCGATATTTCAAGTGAAACTAGTTGCTACAAATGTATTTTAATGTATATGGCACATTATATACACAGAGACTCGTGCATAGTCACAGTCAGAGGAAGGACTAAACCACTGCTTGCTCTTTTCATTTCTGTCATACTTCCTAGGAGATTCCATTCCAATCAGGGCTTAGCAAGCGATCATTAGTTGATGGGTGATTCCAAAGCAGTTAGGTTTTAGAGTGCTGAGGAGGCGCAGGCTAACTGGCTTTAGATTCCAAACATACATTACTGGTTAAATTGGCGGGGGGCGGGGGGTGCGCCAGTCCTGGGGCTTGAACTCAAGGACTGGACACTGTCCTTAAGCTTCTTTTGCTCAAGGCTGGCACTCTACCACTGGAGCTACAGCTCCACTTCTGGCTTTTTGGTGATTAATTGGAGATAACGAGTCTCACTGACTTTCCTGCCCAGGCTGGTTTTGAACCTCCATCCTCAGATCTCAGTGGTAGGATTAACAGGCCTGAGCCACGGGTGTCCCGGCCTACATGGTGTTCATTTTAAGTTAACTTGGAGGACTTGCTTCCATTCAGACAGCTCCAGAAGTGCCCTCCTTGTCCACAGTGTCTCTCCCGGAGCACAAGAGCAGGGCGGCGGGCAGGGCCCCTGGCTCGGGGGGCGAGGCCCGGGAGCTCCCCTGCAAGAGTCTTTCTGCGGGTTCTGGAGAATCCTCTCTCCATCCTGGACTTGAGGGCTGCTGGGACACTTCCCACACGGAAGGGCACGGGGATGGGAACCCCAGGGCCGGGTGCGAGAGGGGGGCTTCCGGGAGGCTAGGGGCTTGCAGACAGCGGCTGGAAAGCACTTCCTTCTCTTTGGAATTCCGCCATTTCATCCTCCTGTTCTGAAACCAAATTTTCACCTATTGATAAAAAAAAAAATGAACAAAAGAAAGTATTATTGCAAATTATTTCAGCTTTAGCATTTTCTCATTCATTCATGATACTGTGCTAGAGGTGGACCCCAGTCCTCCTGCACTGTTGAGCAACGCCCTCCATAGCAACCCAACCCCTTCTTTTAACATTTCAAGCTGTAGCTCCTTCTATAACCCATTCCACAGAATATGTGTGTGTGTGTGAGAGAGAGAGAGAGAGAGAGGGAGAGAGAAAGAGAGAGAGAGAGAGAGAGAGAGAGAGAGAGAGAGAGAGAGAGAGAGAGAGAGATCCTGGGGCTTGAACTAAAGGTTTGTGTGCTGTCCCTGAGCTTTTTTTTTTTTTTTTTAAATCTTAAGGTTAGTGCTCCAACACTTGAGCCACAGCTCCACTTCTGGCTTTTTTCATTGTTTACTGGAGGTAAGAATCTCACAGACTTTCCTTACCTGGCTGGCTTTGAAATACAATCTCAGATCTCAGCCTCTTGAATAGCTAGGATTACAAATGTGAGCCACTGGCATACTGCTACAGAATGTCTTATTTAATGATAATCAATATGAAAGAAAGTCTTTTTAACTTCAGGGTCTCCTTCAAAATATATCTGAGAGGGCTGGGGATATGGCCTAGTGGCAGGAGCACTTGTCTCGTATACATGAAGCCCTGGGTTCAATTCCCCAGCACCACATATATAGAAAATGGCCAGAAGCGGCGCTGTGGCTCAAGTGGTAGAGTGCTAGCTTTGAGCAAAAAGAAGCCAGGGACAGTGCTCAGGCCCTGAGTCCAAGGCCCAGGACTGGCAAAAAAACAAAACAACAACAAAATATATCTGAGAAATTGTATTTCTGAAAACGATGCCATTGCATCAAATTGCTTAATATTCTGTATATATGATGCCTTTCAAAACTGATTTCGTTTTCTTTTTTCCTCTTGCATGCCAGTTCTGGGACTGGAATTCATGGCCTGGGAACTGTCCCTTCAGTTTTTTGCTCAAGGCTGTCATGCTACCACTTGAGCCACAGCTCCATTTCCAGCTTTTTGCTGTTCAACTGGAGCTAACAATCTAACATGTTTTCATACCCCTGCTGGCTTTGAATCTCAATCCTCAGAGTTTAGCCTCCTGAGTAGCTAAGGCCCTCAGTCTGATTTCATGCTCTTAAGTATTGTGAAACATCGTTCAATCTGCAAGAACTTATTTATTCAAATGAAATGTACTACTAACTAGTTGAGCATCCATGTGTTTATGTTTTGTCACGCCCTAGGCCATGCACTTGTGGCCGATTTTATCCCTGGATTCCCTGATGGCTAGGAAAAGGCTTCATTTCATAGAGAAGGAAACTGATATTTGGATTGAGTAACCACCTCAAGGTCACATAGCTAGTAAAATGGAAGTGCTTAAGACTAGAACCCATGCCTGTCCTGGATCCTGCAGCCTGGCTTTTGCAAACCTGACTAGGTACTTTCTCAGATCAAATTAAGAATACATCGGAGCTGGACACTGGTGGCTTAGGCCTTTAATCCTAGCTATTCAGGAGGCTGAGATCTAAGAACCTCTGTTCAAAGCCAGACCAGGCAGAAAACTCCATGAGACTTGTATCTCCAATTAAATACCGAAAAGCCAGAAGTAAAGCTGTGGCTCAAGTGGTAGAGTGGCAGCCTTGAGCATAAAAGCTCAGGGACAGTGTGCCCAGGCCCTGAGTTTGGTACACGTGTGCAAATATGTGTGCATGCCCACGCACACCCACACAAGAATACATTTTTACAATGCTTTGATAAATTGTTGGCTTTATACAGCTTCCAAGTTTTGATTACTCCTAGGATTTATCGAACTATGATAATTAAGCTCACTAAGTAAAAACTGATTGCAATTAAGCCAAAAGTGCTTGTGGTGGTGATTTCTAATTTGAACCATACTTTCTCTTGGCACACCCATGTTGACTATCTCTCGATTATTAACCTCTTTATCCACTGTAAACTTCATCAGTATCCCTGAGGAGAAAACTTCCCAGTTGTGTTTTTCTGATATCTTAAAAGCCAATCATATTTGTTCTTTAACAATTTGGATTTCTACTAATTTGGCGGGGGGGGGGGTGAGTATTGGGGTTTGAATGGAGGTCCTGAACACTGTCCCTCAGCTCTATTTTTTGCCCAAGGCTAGCACTCTGCTCTACCACTTGAGTCACAGCTCCACTACCGGCCTTTTGCTAGTTAATTGGAGATAAAATTCTCATGGATTTTCCTGCTTGCTCTGAATCATGATCCTCAGATCTTAGCTTCCTGAGTAGCTAGGATTACAGGAGTATTATTCAACTTCTACAGAGCTCACACTCACTGGGTATGTGTTTATGGGGGTACAAAGCATGTGGCTTGCTCAGTATTTATCTTACTGCCTACCTGGTGCGGTTCCTTAAACAAAATAGACCTTGAAGATATAGCTACTATTTTATCTGTTGGTATACAAAAACACTCAGATGAGACAGAATTTTAGTTCTTGTTCTTTTTATTTTCAGTTAGAACTCAAGACTTTGAACTTCTAGGCAGGTGCTCTACCACTTGAGTGTGCCCCTAGCCCTTTTTGCTTTTGTTGTTGTTTTTAATAAGGTATCATATTTATATCCAAACTAGTCTAGACCATAATCTTCCTATTTACATTTGTCTCACAGGTAGGATGACAGACAAGAGCCACTGTTCCTAGCTGATTGAGATGGGGTCTTGCAAACTTTTTGTCTGGACTGGCCTTCAACTACAAAGCTTCCAATTTCTACCTTTGGAGGAGCTAGAATTTCAAGCATGAGCTGCCATACTCAGCTCTTGTTCTTGTAGGTGTAGGTGACAAATAGGCACAGAGAAGTCAGCTGAGAGTATCTACCATAGAGCAAAGAAGGCAAAAAGAAGCAATCTCGATCAATTGCCCAGTAGAATACTACAGGCTGCTTGTTACTACTTGCAAACATTGGGGGTGAAAGGCAGTTTATGGAGACAGATCACTTCCTTGGAGGAAGGAAGCAAGGTAAGGTCCCAAGTGCATGACTCACTAAGGTCTCTAGGTCATTTGTAGTGACAGATGGTAAAGACCAAACCTCTTCTAGCCTTTCATTCCTTTACATTACTCTCTCTCTCTCTCTCTCTCTCTCTTGCCACTAGGCCATATTCCCAGCCCTCTCTCTCTCTCTCTCTCTCTTTCTCTGTTTTTTGGCAGGTCCTTGGGCTTGAACTCAGGGCCTGGGCAGTGTCTCTGAGCTTCTTTTGCTGAAGACTAGCACTCTACCTCTTGAGCCACCATGCCACTTCTTGCTTTTTCTGAGTAGTATATTGGAGATAAGAGTCTCATGGACTTCTCTGCCAGGCTGGCTTCAAACCACAATCTCAGATCTCAGCCTCCTGCATAGCTAGGATTACAGGCATGAGCCACCAGAAACTGGCTCATTCTTTTATTTGTGTGTGTGTGTGCATGCGTGCGTGCACATGCCGCATGCATACACATGTGTGCCAGTCCTGGGGCTTGAACTCAGTTGCCTGAGTGTTGTCCCTTAGTTATTTTTGCTTAAGGCTGGCACTCTACCATGTGAGTTGCAGCTCCATTTCTGGATTTTTGCTGGTTAATTCATGATAAGAGTCTCACAGATTTTCCTGCTCAGACTGGCTTCAAACCACAATCTTCAGATCTCAGCCTCCTGAGATTACAGGCATGAACCACCAGCACCCAGCTGTCATAGATACTTCTACTCATTATAAAAATTATAAAAAGCATTTAAAGATCACCTCACAGTCTAGCACTATTCCCAGACCAGGAAATAGCTGCCAAATGAAAATACTTCATTTTACTCCTTCAGAAATTAGGAACAGGAGACAAGCCCCTGTTCATCCATACCTGTGACTCCTTTAGTCCCAAATTGATGGCAAGCTTCTTTCGGTCTGTTTTGCTAATATATTTCTGTTTCTGAAACATTTTCTCCAGAGCCTTTCTCTGATCCTCGGAAAATACAGCTCTTCTCAAAATGCCCCTCCGAGCTTTGGAATTCGAGTCCTGGGTCAGCAAAGGCAGCACGGCCTCCTCTCCTGGTAGGGGACAGAGACACCGAAGCGGTCAGCATCAGAGAAAAGTCAGGCTGTCTTCCTGGGACAATGCAGCACCCTCTTCCTCAGTACCTGGACTAAGTAGCTCACCTCTGAACTCTGTGCACACAGCAGAACTTCTTCACTTCTTGATTATAGCCTCCAATGACAATCTGACAAGCCACTTGCCTTCCCCACTTTGTACACCACAGCAGAAGGTCCCCAGTTACAAAGCCTCCATGTTGGACAAGTTGTACATTGTTTAAACCTTGTAGTCTTTTCATTTATTTGTGTGTGTTTGCCTGTGTGTGTGTGTGTGTGTGTGTGTGTGTGTATGTGACTGTGCTGATCCTGGGTCTTGAACTCAAGGCCTGGGTGCTGTCCCTGAGCTTTCTTTGCTCAAGGCTACCATTTTCTAACTTAAGCCTCAGTTCCACTCAGGGCTTTTTTGGTGATTAATTGGAGATAAGAGTCTTACAGAGTTTTGTACTCAGGCTGGCTTTGAACCACAATCCTCAGATCTCAGCCTCCTGAATAGCTAGGATCACAAGTATAAGCCAATGACATCCAACTTATTTCTTTCTTTCTTTCTTTCTTCCTGTCCTTTCTTTTGTCTTTCTTTCTTTCTCTCTCTCTTTCTTTTTTTTTTAAATATTTGCAAACTTAACATATGCCAGGCCCTCTGCCTGACTGTATGAGTCAAAAAAATAAATACACTAGATGTGACTTTCTGCTTTCCTTCCCCTTCAGCTCCAGGAGAAGGGCATTTGTGGAAGTGATGTTCTGAGCCTGAGGACACCTGAATCTGTCACATTCACACATGAGTGTGCTTGGGAAGCACAGACAAGGTGTCTGGTAGAAATCTGGGTATCAGGAAAAGCTTATAGGCAGTAGAGATGCTTAAGCTGAGAGCCAAGGAGAGAGATGATGATTCCCAACCACCTTCTCCATCCCCCAGAACCCCACAGATCATAAAATTCCTTCCTAAGTCACAAACTTAATCTTTCCTGCTCATTTATAGCTAGTACAATACTGGTTTCTACCCTCTGAGAGTTTAACATGCCTTCCTTATGCATGCATACATTCATTCATTCATTCTGCTTGCTAGGTTTGGTAGGCAGAATAATGCACTTCCTCCATGAAGATGTACAGAGGCTAAGCCCCAGAACCTGTTTGCCTCTACTAACAGGGAATTAAGGCTGTCAGTGGAATGAGAACTGCTGATCAACTGACTTTAAGATGAAGAGCAGTGCCTGGGTTATCCAGGAGAACCAGGGGCCTTGTAAGTGAAGGAGGAAGGCAAAACAGCAAGGCATTGTCAGAGAGAGATTGGAAGAAGTATACTTGTTGCTTGGAACATGAAGGAAGAGGCTGTGAGCCAAGGAATGCAGGGAGCTTGGAGGAGCCAGAATGGACAAGGAAATGGATGGTCCCCAGAGCCTCCATCAGGAACACAGCCCTGCTGACACCATGATTTTAGCCCAGAGAGGCCCATTTCAGGCTCTGATCTCCATCAACTAGGAGATCATCAGTATGTGTAGCTTTTTGTGTCTTTGTTCTGGTACTAGGGTTCGAATTCAGGGTCAGGGTGCTGTCCCTTAGCTTTTCTCCATTCAATATCGATGCTCTACCACTTGAGACACTCCTCCTCCTCTTCCATATTTTTAGGATCTAATTGGAGATAATAATCTCACAGAGTTTCCTGCCCAAGCTGGTTTGAAACCACAATCCTCGGCCTCCTGAGAAGCTAGAATTATAGGAGTGAGCACTCTGCTAGTATGCATAGTTCTAAGACACTGGGTTGTGACAATTTGTTACAGCAGCAGTTAAGAAACTAATACACTGGATGTCGGGCCCACTGGATTCATTGCTGAGCAAACCAGAAGGTGTCTAGTCCCTCTCTGCCCTGACGGATCCACCTTCTCACAGGAGGACCAAGATAAATGATTGTTCTTTGGATTCAAAGAGAAAGGTTGGGCTGGGAATATGGCCTAGTGGCAAGAGAGCTTGCCTCGTATACATGAAGGCCTGGTTTCGATTCTCCAGCACCACATATCTAGAAAACGGCCAGAAGAGGTGCTGTGGCTCAAGTGGCAGAGTGCTAGCCTTGAGCAAAAAGGAAGCCAGGGACAATGCTCAGGCCCTGACTCCAAGCCCCAGGACTGGCCAAAAAAAAAAAAAAAGAGAGAGAGAGAGAGAGAGAGAGAAAGGTTCTCCACAATGCAGAGCACCAGGTGTTCAGAGAAAATAGTCTACACCAAGCCTAACAGAACTACATAACTAAAAAGAGAAAGAACCAAGGACACCCAGGCAGAAAGCCTGGCATGTTATAAACGATCAATTCACAAATGGCTCAACCAGAAAAGCAGATCGTCTGTAAGGCTGGGACATAGTATGAAGCAGAAGACCCAACCATAACCTGCCTATACATGGCCTTTCTCTTTTGGTTTTACTGTTGTTTCTGTTATTTTATTTTTGCTGAGGATCAAACCCAGGGCC
This sequence comes from Perognathus longimembris pacificus, assembly GCF_023159225.1. Taxonomy (NCBI): domain Eukaryota; kingdom Metazoa; phylum Chordata; class Mammalia; order Rodentia; family Heteromyidae; genus Perognathus; species Perognathus longimembris. Next base: position 57,850,435 of record NC_063161.1, on the reverse strand, counting down.
TCATGCATATTAGCTAAGTGCTCTACCATAGAGTGCTGTTTAAGACTTCTGATTTAGAGATGGGTGTTGGTGGTCCACCGCTGAAATCCTAGCTACTAAGGAGGCTGAGATCTGAGGATCTAGATTCAAAGCCAGCCTGCTCAGAAAAGTTCTTGAGACTGAGACTCTTATCTCTACCACCAAAAAGGTAGGAATGGAGCTATAGCTCAAGTGTTAGAGCATAAGCTTTGAGAAAAAAAAGCTAAGGAACAAGCTGGGTGCTGGTTGTGCATGCCTGTAATCCTAGCTACTCCGAAGACTGAAATCTGAAGATCATGACTCAAAGCCAGCACAGGCAGAACAAGTCCATAAGACTCTTCAATTAACCAGCAAAAGTCCAGAAGTGGAGCTGTGGCTCAAGTGGTTAAGTGCTCACCTTGGGCAAAAATAGAGCTCAGGGACTGTACCCTGGTCCTGAAGTTAAGTCCCAGTACTGCACGTGTGCATACACACATACATATGCAGATGAGGACTATGGAGATCATACAACAGCATAGCCAACTCTTACACTGGAATTTTATGATTCTTCCTAGGTAAAAATGTCAAGAAAAAAAATACTTTAAAAGGCAAAACTAAAAACTAAAACAAGGCATTATTCAATGTTGGACAAATAGCTCAAGTCCATTGTCTAGATTTTAAGTTTTGGATCTATTTTTTTTCTAGCAGAAACAAGCAGATTAACATGGTGACCTCAGCTGCGTTGCTGACAGATTGCTGATTGACAAGCAAATGAGTCCCACCCATCGTCCAGCCAAAGACCGGAAGAGGAGAAGCATGGACACAGAGGGCAGTGCAGGCCCCAAAGAAACCACTGAGTCCAAGACAACAAAGCAGGTCCTAAGCTGGAGCAGCTGCTGGGAGAAGAGAAATTCTGCAGCCAGCCATCTCAGGAAAGACAGGCAGAGAGGCACAAAGCCAGGGGAAGGCAATTGCAATGCAATTTCAGTCAGCATCATGCAGGAACCTCACACTGCCTGCTATTTCTTGAGTGTGAGTTATCCATAGATATCTTGAGTGTGAGGAAGTTCAGGGTTTAACTAAAATAACCTCAGGTTAAAATTGTGTGTGTGTGTGTGTATGTGTGTGTGTATATGTGTGCCTATACTAGGACTTGAATTGAGGGCCTAGGCTCTGTCCCTTAGTTATTTTGCTCAAGGCCCTCTACCACTTGAGCCACAGCTCTGCTTTTGATTTTTTGCTAGTTAATTAGAGATAAGAGTCTCGTGGATGTTGATCTCAGCTTTCTTCTGATTATCTAGAATTACAGGCAGGAGCCACTGGTGCCTTGCTCAGGTTATAATTTGACAAGGAAAACTCATTCAAGAAGAGAAGACTCAGGCTAGGATGTAGCTCAGTGGCAAAGCGCCTGCCTAGCAAGTACAATGTCCTGGGTTCAAGCCCCAGTACCAAAAAAAAATACAGTTTAAAAAAAAAAAGACAAGACTAACCTAGTATTTTAGAAAGACAAGTAGTTTCTGAACGAATAACCCTTTTATATATCTATATGCAGAATCCAAATGTACAGACCTATAAAGGTAGTATTCTTTATACAGTATATTTTTCCTAAGTAGAGTTTACAAGGCTAACTTTTCTACACAATTTATCCCCTTCTTCAACAAAATCTACATTGTTATAACAATAGATAGATAAATCTCAATTAAACAGTCCCGAAGCTTTCTTCTTTTTCTTGTTGCACCAGTACTGGGGCATGAACTCAGAGCCTGGTTGCTGTCCTCAAAATTTTTTTGCTCAAGGCTAGTCTACCATTTGAGCCCCAGTTCCTCTTTCAACTTTTTTTGTGTGTGTCTAATTAATTGGCAATAAGAGCCGCACTGACTTCCTGCCTGGACTGGCTGCAAAGCTTAACCCTTGGATCTCAGTCCCATGAGTCATTAGGATCCCAGGCTGAGCCCCCTGCACCTGGCATGGAGGTGCTGTTTCGAGCTCTCACCACACCCTGTAGAACAAAGAGGAACTCTTGCCACGTTCTAGACAAGAGCAGAGCTCCAATAGTTCTGTCCTGTCTTCCTGCCACAGCTGCCCAACAGAAGCCTGTCTGTGAAAGCGTATCACTCATTTGTGTGCTCTGTATTCCCCTGTGCTCATAGAAACCCCTAGATTATTGAATCCAATTTGAACAGCCTCCTTTATCGCACAGGCTTTCATCTACTGCTAGAGAAGGCCCTGGAAAGGGTTCTGAACCACCCATGCCCAGTACCATCATTTGTCCCATTATAGTTCTAGCACCTTCCATGGTCTGGCCTGCTTCCTGTCCCTTGATATGTTCTAACCTAGAACCCCAATGGTCTGGGAGGGTATCAGAGCATGCCTCACTCATCACAAGCAGTGGTGGTGTGTTAAGTCAGCTTTCTGAGTTTATGGTACATTTCTACACTAGTTAATTAATTAAAATAACTTATTTAAAAATTAATACACACCCCAGTGCCTCTCTGACTTTGTATAGATGACTCCAGCACAAGTCTAGGTAACATCACAGAATGTAGACTGCTCCAGGCTTTTAATAAGAAAGATATGATGTAGGGATGGTACAAAGGGGAGACTAGCAACAATCATTTCACACAAACAAAAATCCTTCCATTCTTTTCCTGGATTCAGTAGCTTCTCAGATCTGGGACTTTTGCAACAGGCCAATTGAAATGCCATCTGCTTCCACTAAGAGCTTCCTCAAACACACACCATTTCAGACCTTGTGTCTCTGTCTCTCCCCTCTGAGGTCAGCTTCCCTTCAGTGAGGAAGAGTGTTAGTCCTTGGCCTCATCATTTCATGGAGTTGTGCTTTCCCCAACCATTACCAGGGCCCTCACTTCCTGTGTTCAGAGATTTCTCTCCAGGAACTTCTCTTTTTGGAAGAGCTTCTTTACCCACCTCATTTCCAGAGCTGTGTGTATGTGTGTGTGTGTGTGTGTGTGTGTGTGTGTGTGTGTGTGTGTGTGATGTCATTTCCACAGATTTGAAGTTTGGACAGAGAAACACAGTATTTTATTAAGGTAAACTGAGCAAATTTATTAGAAGGTGAAAAGAAGGCATAAATGAAAGGGATTGGGAATGTGGCTTAGTGGTAGAGTGCTTGCCTAGCATACATGAAGCACTGGGATCCATTCCTCAGTACCACATACACAGAAAAAGCTGGAAGTGGTGCTGTGTCTCAAGTGGTATAGTGCTAGCCTTGGGCAAAACAAAATCGAGAGACAAAGGATAGAAAGACAAACAACTCCAAAAGCAATACATACAAAACCATTTGGTATAAACCAACTAAACAATTCATGGGGGGAGACGGAAAGGGGAGGGGGAAAGGGGGAAATGAGGGAGGAGGCAACAAATTGTACAAGAAATGTACCCACTGCCTTATGCATGAAACTGTAATCCCTCTGTACACCACTTTGACAATAAATAAGTAATTAATCAGAAAAAAAAAGCCCAGGGACAGTGCTCAGGCCCCAAGTTCAAGCCCCAGGACTGGAGAAAGGAAGGAAGGGAGGGAGGGAGGAAGGGAGGAAGGGAGGGAAGATAGCCTAACTGAGGAGGGCATCTCCCTTGAAACATAGCATTTTGCCTAACTGGTCCCACTGAAATTAAAAAACCACCCTACAGTCTGTCCACAATCTAGGATTTGGGATATTATATCATAATTCTTCTCATAGAGCTTCATTTTCTATTAAGGTAAACTCCACTCATTGGTGCTAATTCTCTACTTGTTTATTTATTATTTATTTACTGTCAGGATGATATACAGAGGGGTTACAGTTACATGAGTCAGGTCCTGAGTATATTTCTTTTTGAACTATGTCTCCCCTTCCCTCATTCTGTACATTTTCCCCTCCCATCCACACCTACAAGATGTACAACTCATTTTCCACATACTGTCTAGTGAGTACAGGATATCTAATTTAAAGATAATTCTCCTATTCGCCCAACTAGTTCTCCTTTTGGAACCAACAATATTCTTTTTCCTTCCAAATTTCTGACTAGGCACAGAAGTCATTCATGTTTGTTGCTGCCTTCCTCTTAGTTTTTTTGTGTTTTGTTTTGGTGCCAGTCCTGGGGCTTGAACTCTGGACACTGGCCCTTTTTTTTTCTTTTTTTTTTCTTCTTCTTTGCTCAAGGCTAGCTCTCTACCACTTGAGCAACAACTCCACTTTTGAGTTTCTTGGTGGTTAATTGGAGATAAGAGTTTCATGAACTTCCCTACCCAGACTGGCTTATAACTTTGCTCCTCAGGTCTCAGCCTCCTGAGTGGCTAGGATCACAGGCGTGAACCACTGCCACCTGGCTTAGCTGGGTTTTTGTATGAGACTCTTGAATCCAGAACTGAACAGCTACAGGCAATCTGAGCTTTCAGAGCCAGGAAGACCATGAGCTGCCAACACCCACTGCTAATGCACAACCCAACCGTTCTACAAGCAAATGCAAAGCTCATGACACATCCACCCCATCCTACTTTTCTCTCTTCATTCTTCTGCCCCTCTCTTTTCTTCTGTACTTGTCTGGAGGAGGGCAGAAGCAAAAAGGCCAGAATTTCATAAACAGTCCTATCAGACTTCATGTTATACCCAAACAAGGGCTACAGACAAGATCAACAACAGAGACACCCCTATGGCTAAGTAGCCCCCCCTTACTGCCCTCCAGATGGAGCATGTGGGGAGAAACAAACTGTTCTAGAAACACGGCTCCCAACACTTTCATTGCCTTTGGAGACCTGCGAGATAGGGGCCATCAATTTGGGAAATCTATTGTCTTGAATGTTTGACTTAATCAAACATTCCTCATGGTTGAGGGGAATGTCATTTGTCTAGAAAACATTGTTCCCTTTGCTATTGAGAGGTCAATAACTATATTCAGCTTACTGTACAGTGCCTAATATGTCTTACACAATATAATCAGGTTTCTCTCTATTAGAAAAAATATTGAATCCCTCTGGAGATCTTATGATGGTCAAATTAAATCTTCTACACGCGTATAAAAGTATGTGCATAGCTTTCTCTGAGTTTTCATGGTCCCAGTCAGTTTCCCCAGCCCACTCTGAATGACAGCAGTAAAAGAAATGGCTTTCCAGGTGGCAAAAATGCTCATTAGAAGGATTCCCATAGCTGAAAGTGAAAGCTTTATGACTAACTTGCATTCACAACCATAAAAGTAATGTCCCAAAGCCAGGCACCAGTGGGTCACACCTGTAATCCTAGCTACTCAGGAAGCTGAGATCTGAGAATCATGGTTCAAAGCCAGTCCAGGCAGGAAAATCTGTGAGACTTTCACCTCTAATTAACCATCAAAATTCAGAAGGGATGCTGTGGTTCAAATGGTAGAGCAATAGCCTGGAACACGAACACTCAGGGACAGTGCTCAGGTCCTGAGTTCAAGCCCTAGGATCAGCATATACACAAGCATAATGTCCCTCCTCTACTGCCTTCAACAAAATCCTACATTCAAACTTGGAGGGTGTATTATGGTTTCTTAAGGTTTACCAAAAGGAAGAAAAGACAATAAAATGTCCTCAAATGATAGACTACAAAGGCACCTCCCAAGAAAAAAGCAAAACAGTTTGTCCCAGACAAATATCTTTCCTGAGACTTTTGTTATAGTGTTGCTCCAAATTAAAGTTTCTGTCTTTGAAGGCCTAAAATTCTTAAAAGGTCAAGTTCAAGTTGGGTACTCAAGAAAGGAATCATTATCTAATTAACTCTGTGACTTAGCCTACCTAATTAAGATTCTCATATTCCTTCAGGTAGTTGTTTATTATTTTTCTGAAGTCACTATTGACCTAATTTCCACAAGTTTTCCTTGCATGTTAACAGAGAAAGAATCTTATGGATGCAATATCAAAAGATTTTCCATGCATCATGCCCTTGGGAGAGGGGAGGACTGTTACCACTGCCTTTTTAATTTCCCCCACTGTAAGGGCTGGGCTTGGACAGCCTATTAAACTCTTTACTGCATGTGAGAAGGGCACTGCATGTATGATTGTTTCCACATTGCAACCAGCAGTCCATCCTAAGCGTTAGAAGAAAAAAAAACAGTCAACATTCAACAAATGATTCATGGTCAGGGTCAAAACAATATTTCATTTGCTTGGTTACCCATGTGTTCATCTGATCCTTGGCTTTTGGAGAGAGCAAAAAAAAAAAAAGGCCAGCCACACTATGCAATCAGATGAGGGCCATCGACTTAATCAGTTATCAATGTTGTTAGTATAAACTTTAGTTCTGGCTAGTCAAATGAAACTGAACACAAATTTACTTGGACAGTTCTGTACAATGGAAAATAATTTAAAAGCTTGTGTATAAAAGTTCTTAGTATTTTTTCTTTAAAAGTCTAGTAAATACCTTTAGTAAAAAGGACTATGCAGATGAAAACCTCATTAGTTGTGTTTTGGTATCCTTGTTATTTATATAAAATCTTTATTGACAACATAATTCCATCATTTCATTATTAGTTGCTGCCAATAAGAACAAACATTGAAAACAAGAAAGTAAGAAATTCATTTCAGAGTTATAACTAATAATACAAGACACCGTCACTTATTAAAAACACTTGTGGGATCTCTAAACTGTCTTTAAAAAGCCAACTTTAGGAAGGCAAGCCAACCAATTTCATATTTTCTATCCTTGGTCTGAGCTGCACCATTTTGCAGCTTGTATGTTTATGGAAAAAATAAAAGATAAACACAGAGTTTTTAGTCTCTTTGGATAAACACCATAATTTACAAGTTATATAAAAGGCACAAAACAGAAAGACTAAAGAATAGAAGGAAAAGAGAAGTGAGACCTGCTTAAAGTAACCTCATATGTGAGAGAGAGAGAGAGAGAGAGAGAGTGTGTATGTGTGTGAACAGCTGGAATTTACTAATATGTTTTGGACACATATGATAGCAAAAATATAAAAAAGAGATCATAGCCTGTCTACCATATAGAGAGGAGAAATCAACTAACATTCTATCTATGTGTCTATTTTTGTCTATCAATCTATATCTATCTACCATCTAGCTATCTATCACCTATCATTTGTGAGTTACCTATCAATCATCTGTCAATCTAAGAGGGATTTCATTACGATGTTTCCATATATTTACAATGTATTCCAATCAATTTCACCCAGTCTCACTCTCTTTCAATCAGATAAGTTCTGTAAGGAATATCTGTTTTATATTCATGTATTCTATTTATTAAACTGACCCAACTTTGCTTTTCCTGTTTATTTAACCTTTATGGCTTAGAGATTTGTAAAATGCCACTATAAAATAATTAACCATACATACACTCATACATACTTATGTGAACATTCACCTGCTGCATGAACTTACTGTGCCTATTTCCCCTTCCCTCAACTGTACCCCTAGAGGCTTTTTAAATACATGACCAGAACAATGGACGGGGTGACACTGATCAAAATGCACCATACTCATAAAAACTGATTTACTGAATTGAAACCTCTTTGTGCAAATACTTGAAGATAATGATAAAATAAAACCATAAAAGACCCATGTAATATGGAGGTAAAAAATAAATGCTTCTTCAATGTAGAACCTCTTTCATCTCCTTTCCCAGAGACATTTAAATCCACAAGATGTCATGATAATATGACATCAAATACTCGGGTTTCAAGTCTACTCCCGAGGTCCCTGCCTGCTGATCTAATATCTAGTGATAAATGTCTCCTTAATTTGGATCACAGTTTCCAGTTCCCCTCACAGCAGACCACCTTGAAGGCGTGAGTAAAAGGTTTAGTCATGGCTTCTATTTTTTCTATTTGAATTCAATACCTTCTAGTTAAATGGACAATTAATAGGTCACTTCCAAAATAGTAGTGTATCCGTCTTGGTTAATAAACCATCCTCAGAGTTGATAATGGGCCTATGTATTCAGCGCGTCTCTGTAGACACTCAGCTCAGCCACAAAATCCCTTTTCAGGTGGACAGGGTTATATGGGAAGATGAGCTGGAATGAGTCTATAAAAGTCAGTTTCATTCACTGCTTTATTTTTCAGTCAAGTGCTTTAAAGGGTGTCAAGAAATTCACTTGGGAGTGTGATACAGGAGAAAGCCCAACACCCAGAGCCCTGCTTTATGACCATACAAAAGGGCAGCTGACCCTTGCCCAAGCCTTTTCCATGTGAAATGCTCCCTAAAGTTCATCTGCAGAGTGAAAAATCGTGGTGAGGTCGCGTGTGGATGAGTCGAGTGAAAGTGGTGATTGGTCACGGGTCTGTCATCCATTGTGGCTGTGTCTCAGGCCTCTATAGTGCTCTGTGGGAAAGTATCAGCCCCCTAAAGGGAAGCTCAGAAGTTGGCAGCTCAATGAACAGCCAGCATTTGCTGCCTCGCTTGTCAAGAATCATTCTGGCCAGCAACTTGGTCTTCTGAAACACCAATAAAAACACACGCATGGCAGGATAGAGCTCTAGACGTCCGCCTGCCTCAACTCTTTCTTTCCTTCTTAGCTGATAAGAGCTGGTAACCTAAGTTTTCTCTTGGGTAGCTGAAATAACACAACCTCCCACAGGGCTTTTTTTTCCTAATGTGTTGGTACTGGGGCTTGAACTAAGGACCTGAGTGCTGTCCCTTCACTTGTGTGTATGTGTATGTAGTGTGTGTGTGTGTGTATGTACTATATGTGTGCATGTAGTATGTGTGTGTAGTGTGTATGTAGTGTGTGTGTTATGCAGTGTGTGTATAGTGTGTGTGTGTGTGAAGGCAGGCACTCTATCATTTGAGGCATACTTCTACTTCTGGCTTTTTCATGGTTAATGGAAGATAAGAATCTCACAGACTTTCCTGACTGGTGTAGCTTTGAACCTTGATCCTCAGATCTCAGCCTCCTGTGTTGCTAGAATTATAGATATAAGCTACCAGCATCTAGCTGGCTCTCCACGGATCTTCTTTACCATCAACTCAGATAACCTGGCTATACATTCTCATCAGACTTACATGTCTCAGGATCAACAATTCAGTTAAAGATACTTACCTTGTGTGTATGTGTATGCCAGTACTGGAGCTTAGGAGCTTAAACTCAGAGCCTCCTGCTATCACTCCGCTTTGTTGTTGTTTGTTTGTTTGATCTAGGCTGTCACTCTACCACTTGAACCATACCTCCACTTCAAGCATTTTGCTGGACTTTGTTAATTGGACTTGGGGCTTCACGCTTCTTAGGAAGGCAGTCTACCTCAAAACCACACTTCTAGCCTAGTTAACTGAAAATAGTTTCCTGGAGTTTTCTGCCTAGGTTGGCTTTGAACCATAATATTCAGATCTGTCTCCTGAGTAGCTAAAATTACAGACACCAGAACCCTGCTAAAGATACTTGTCATTGCATGAAAGAGCATGCGCACCCATGCTACAAGTTTTTGGCAAGTTTGTCCTTATAATTTCACCCCCAGGTATTCATTTTTATAATGTTTATGAAAAGTTCTCATGAAAACATGTCCTACAGCTCTGGTGGATTTTCTGAGTAAGGGAAACATTTCCTTCCTTTTATGATCCTGATGGATTTTAATTTCTCTACAGTCAGTACCTAGTGACTTTATCATATTTTAAACTGAATGAAATTTCAGCTCACTGCAATTTATTTGCATTCTTTCCTGTATCTGTTCTTCTTTAAAGGAGTCTTGCAATGTGCCAAAGATATAGCTTAGTGGTACAGTGCCTGCCTAGCTTGGGCAAGGCCCTGGGTTTGATCCCCCAGGACCGTGACAAAATAAAAGCGTGTTGCTATACACGCTTCAGAAAGAGCCAAGCCTGTCCCACTAGATCTTTTATATCAAATGGAAAACAAGTCCCTTTCCTTGGTGTGTCAGCTGTGAGTTTCAATGCCATTAGAAACCACTCACAATTGCTCACTGTGCTGAGGTTTGATAAATCTCTGGAAAGCTCCTGAATAGGGTCACTGTGATTTTCAGTGAGGAATTAGGTCCTTGCCATTGCATTACCAATTAGCTTCCCTGAGCACATTAAATCCTGCTGCTTTGGTTTATAGAGGAACTGAGGCATTGCTGATGTAGCATTCACAACTTACTTGGAAAGGCAGTGGGGGATGCAGGACGCCGGCAGGACCCCCCACAACACGCCGAGTAGAATGGAGGGATGCTCAGAAGGAAAGGTTTAGGAGGCGCTGTGAAGAAAAGCATTGATCTCAATGATTAGCCATTTCTTTTAGACACAAAACTCGAGTTACTCAAGAATCCTCTTGTAAAGGCAGTTTGCTTTCTAAGTCTTTTTTTTTTCCTTGTGGCAGTACTGAGGCTTGAACTCACAGCCTCCAGTTCTCATGTGGCTGGTGCTTTACCCTTGGAGCCACACTTCCACTCCTGGCTTTTGGGGGGTATGGATTGCTGGTTAATGGGACATTAAGAATTTTTTGCCTGAGCTGCCTTTGAACCACAATCCTTGGATGCCCCAGACTCTCAAGTCACTAAGATTACAAGCATAAGTCCCCAGCGCCCGGCCTCTAAGCCATTTTTAAAGTCATTTTAAAGTTGGCTTCCTTGGTCCAAGTGTTTGCCAAATAATTTTATCAGGATTTGGAAAATGTGGTGCAAAGACATAAATTATCAGACAGCAAGCTTACTAGTCCATTTGCTATCTGGTCTTAATTGTAAATAGTCAATATCTAATCTTGCTTGATTTAAGACACCATACCACACAGCAAAACCACATAGGAGAGCATTGGTTGATAGAAGCATGGCTATTTGTCCTGCCCAATATGGTTATTTACCAGCCATGTGCACTTATTGAGCTCTTGAAAAGTATAGTTAGCCTATTCTCAAGTGAGTAATAGCTAATTTACTGAACAATTCCACAAGAAAAAGTGGTGGTTCTGACCACATTTACATGTTTTAAAGTAATTGAGAATAATTACATTTTTATCTCAAGAGAAATCTCATTCATCTGAAAGCATTTGCAAGTGCTCGGAGGGATAAGGAGTCTTTTTTGATGCCTGGCACCAACTGGGTATTTATGATATCACTCAAGGGTCATACAAAAGTGGCACCACTAGTTCACACCTGGAATCCTAGCTCCTCAGCAGGTTGAGATCTGAAGATTAAAGTTCAAAGCTAGCCTGAACAGGAAAGTCCCTGAGGCTCTTATTTCCAATTAAGCACTAAAAAAGCCAGAAGTAAAGCTGTGGCTCAAGTGATAGAGTGCTAACCTTGAGCACAAAAGCTCAGGGACTGGCCTTGAGTTCAAACCCCAGGATGAGCACAAAATAAAATTTAAAAAATTACCAATAGGGGGGCTGGGGATATGGCCTAGCGGCAAGAGTGCTTGCCTCGTATACATGAGGCCCTGGGTTCAATTCCCCAGCACCACATATACAGAAAACGGCCAGAAGTGGCGCTGTGGCTCAAGTGGCAGAGTGCTAGCCTTGAGCGGGAAGAAGCCAGGGACAGTGCTCAGGCCCTGAGTCCAAGGCCCAGGACTGGCCAAAAAAAAAAAAATTACCAATACAACTAGACAGCAGTGGGCAGCCAACAAAAAGCAAATGAGCACTTTAATTGTCCTGTCATGTACCAAATCATGTCATGGACCAGTGGACTGGATGTTCCCATTCCAGGACCATATAGTGACCTACCATGTAATTCTTTTCTGCTCCTTTTATTAAACTAAAAACACACCATGACTCTTTTCTCAATGGTATGAATAAAATGGAGACTATTTTGGTAGCCAAAACATCCTACAGCTATCCTCAATATCCTAACTTGGTCTATTATGGTGAATATAATGCCATCATAGAAGAGATATATCCCTTCTCAAATGCAGTTTCTTCCTATAATACAATGGAAAGATAATTAATCAGGGCTGGGAATATGGCCTAGTAGTAAAGTGCTCGCCTGGTATACATGAAGCCCTGGGTTCGATTCCTCAGCACCACATATATAGAAAAAAGCCAGAAGTGGCACTGTGGCTCAAGAGGTAGAGTGCTAGCCTTGAGCAAAAAGAAGCCAGGGACAGTGCTCAGGCCCTGAGTCCACACCCCAGGACTGGCAAAAACAACAACAAAAAAAATGCAAGAGGAAAGATAATTAATCAATAGTTATCATTAATTTATAATTAACATCAGTATTAATGTTTTTACTCTTTTAGTATCTGGATTTCCAAAGAATGAATGCTGTCTGGCTTTAATACTGTTTTGAAAATGTGACAGTTAGGCCAAAGAACGAAATAGAGGACTGTTTTGATGTTCAAAAATGCAAAAATTGGGCTGGGAATATGGCCTAGTGGCAAGAGTGCTTGCATCTTATACATGAAGCCCTGGGTTGGATTCCCCAGAACCACGTATATAGAAAACGGCCAGAAGTGGTGCTGTGGCTCAAGTGGTAGAGTGCTAGCCTTGAGCAAAAAGAAGTCAGGGACAGTGCTCAGGCCCTGAGTCCAAGGCCCAGAACTGGCAAAAAAAAAAAAAAGGCAATAATATTTTTTGTGTAAGTGTTGGTCCTAGGGCTTGAGCTCAGGGTCTGGGGCTGGGCACTGTCCCTGAGCTTCTTTTTTTCCCCTTTTTAAAATTTTATTCATTTATTTTTGCTCAAAGTTACCAGTCTACCATTTAAGCCACAACTCTACTTCCAACTTTTTGGTAGTTAATTGAAGATAAGGGTCTCACAGACTTTCATGTCCAGGCTGACTTTGAACTGTAATACTCAAATCTCAGCTTCTTGAATAGCTAGGATTACAGGTGTGAGCTACTGGTACCAGATTAGCTCAAATATATTTTTAGTTTCATTGTTGTCATAATTTTCTAATACTGGCTATAAAATCTTAAACATGATAAATCATGTCATTTGAATTTTACATCTTAAATTATATATTATTTAGGCAGATTTATATTTCTATTATCATTTTGGATATGTGAAATATTCCAAAAAATAAATATATTTCTAAAACTTGTACATTGTATTTATTCTCAAATAAACATTTGTTTATTGTTACCTTTTTCCCTAGCAAAATAAATGTTCTATAAAGAACAGAATTCTTTTCCCTCTTTCCTCTATTTTTCCTAAAAAAAGGAAAAGGACACAGCATTTATATGTATGATATTTACCATTACAGCTTTAAACAAATAAAATTTCTTGGTTCAGTTGTTTTTGTTCAACAGAGAACACTGAAAATAACATTAGACATTAGTAATAGCATTAGTAATGCAAGATACATATAAATTGTAAAGTTCCTATTCTACCCTCAAATGCTTCTCAATCCTTGCTCCTGAAAATGAAAAATACAAGGTTTTTTTTTAAGATGCTTTACTTGAGACAGTGTTTAACTAGACTCATCTCTAATAACTGTAGTTTGGAGATTATTTTAATGTTAAATCTAACCAGAGTAAGTGTTAATTGAATCATCTTGTTATATTGCTATACATTACCCAAGATGAAAGCTATAATTGAAATGTCAGTATCAGAATCTGTAATCCTAAAAATACAATAAAGACCTATCAAGTTTTGGTGAAAGAGCTGGCTCTCACACTTTGGGATAAGGGCAGGTTTAAAGTTCTGTCATGCAGACTTCCTCCGTGATCTTAAATCATGTCTTTGACACATATTTACACAGGAGATTAGTCAATTCCTGATTGCTATACAGAAATACACCTTGTTTAAGCTGATCTATGTGGAAATTACTGTGAAATTCCAATTAAGTGCGCCCTTTTTCTCTCTCTCACATGCTCCTACTCTGACATAAGTCAAACGCTAATCCATCTAAGCGTGAGATTGCAGGGGGGCTGAGTAGTGAGAGGAAATAAATGCAAAGCATTTAAAATAAGTATTGTAGTTTTAGCATTTGGAAACCACATGAGGAAGAGAAGAAACTCAAGCTCAATGAATACAAGTGAGAATGTTGACAAAAACTATGGTAAGTCTTTTTAAGAATGACTTTGAAATAGACAGGAACAGGGGAAAAGAAGTCCAAATGATCTATACTTCAAACCCCATCAATTACTTTATCATTTATCCTGTTAGCAACAATTCATGGTAGGCCTACTTAGTTATAATGATATGTAAGTGCAGTTTGCTATATGTTAGGCAGTGGACTGGCTATAAATTTAACACATGCTCTCTCTCATTCATTCATGAACACTCAACCTTAAATAGACATGCATCTGGAATGTGATTATAATTGCTTTCCTGAAATTTTCAAAATGGAGAAAAGGAAATAATAAAGATGTTGGTCTAATGATTGGTTATTAGCCAGAAAGAACAGATAATTTTCCACACTGACACTCTGCAAGTTATTCAATAAGAACTGAAATCCCCATAAAGAATATGAGCACAGGTCAAGTTCTACATACAACATAGTGTTAGGTGCTTCTAGTGAGATATTTTATATCCAATCAACAAATCTAACTTCTCCTTCCTTCTTCCCTCCTTCTCTCCCTCCCTCCCTCTCTCTCTTTCCTTTCCTTTCCTTCCCCTCCTTTCCTCCCTCCCCCCACCTCCCTCCCTCCCTGGCTCCCTTCCTTCCTTTCTCTCTCTCTCTTTCTTTGTTTCTTCTTTCTTGTTTGAGGACATGTGCCATAACTAGGGTTTAAACTCATTACTAGTGCTTGAATGGGGGCCTGGTAATGTCCCTTAGCTTTTTATTTTTTTGGCTCAAGGCTGGCGCTATACCATTGGAGCCACACCTCCAATTATGGCTTTAGGGGGATTCATTGTAGATAAGAGTCTCACAGACTTTCTAGCCTGGGCTGGCTTTGAATCTTGATCCTCAGCTCTCAACCTCCCAAGTAGCTAGGATTATAGGCATGAGCCACTGGCTCCTGGCTGCTAGAAATGCTTTTCCACTATCTTTTTATTTTCACACTTTATTGATGGACAAGAGTGAAAAGAATCTAAGTGGTATGAAGCTATCATAATTTAATAATTACAATAATTTTAATCATAGCATAATAATTTTATTATCACTGTAAACTCTAGTGACATTGAAAGAAAGAATAGTAAGTATGCTAGATACTCTGAATAATACTAATAAGTCTTTCAAATAAATTTTAGTTGTTTGTAATGCCATGTATCTAAGAAAAATAAAGAGAAATAAGAGACAGTACCAAGCTATATTACAGCAAAAGGTTTTTTTTAAAAACCTTCCAAGAACTAATAACAGAGAATAAAATAATTTCAAAAGAATTATTTTGAGACCTCTTTAAAGTGTTCAAGTTTTAAAAGCATAGGAATAAAGAAATTTAAACTTCTGACTTAAAAATAATGCACAATTTGACAGTAGACTTAAAGCTAAAACTTTAAATATTTCGTGTGTGTGTGTGTGTGTGTGTGTGTGTGTGTGTGTGTGTGCCAGTCCTGGGGCACACACTCAGGGCCTGGGTACTGTCCCTGAGCTTCTTTTGTTCAAGACTAGTGCCCTACTAGTTGAGCCACAGCTCCACTTCTGTTTTTTTTTCACTGATGTTTCTACCTGGGCTGGCATCAAGCTGCGATCTTCAGATCTCAGCCACATAAGTAGCTAGGATTACAGGTGTGAGCCACTGGTGCCCAGCTTAACATTTCTTAATGTTTTGGTTTGGGTTATTTATTTATTTATTTATTCATTCATTCATTCATTCATTTTTGGTCAGTACCAAAGTTTGAACTGTGGGTTTTATACTTACTCAGGTGTGCTAGCACTCTACTACTTGAGCCATGCCTCTAAACCAGTTTTTGGCTAGATATTTTGGAGTGGACTCTTGATGGCTTTTCTGCCAAGTCTTGGCTTTGAACCTTGATCCTCCTGATCCCAGCCTTTTTAGTAGCTTGGATTGTATGCATGAGTCACTAGTGTGTTTAACTAATGTCCCTTAACTGTTTAAACTGAATCTACTAGTAAAAAGAAAAAAGAAAAAGAAAAGCTTCTATAGATTTCCCAGTCCTCCAGATTGAATTTTGTTCTGTCAAGCCTAATATACTCAGCCCTGGATAATAAAGTTTAAGAATGTTGTGCCTTGTGTGTTCCCACTCAATGGGTCTCAACTCCAAATACATATCAGAATTAGCTGGCCTGCTTTTTGGAGATGCAAATGTGTGGGCCCCAAACCAATAAAGTTAAATCAAACTGGCTAGGGGTGGACTGGGTTCCTAGCATGGCATTACCCATTTTCCCCCCAGAAAACTCCACACAGAATAAGATGACTGGCCAGAACATAAAAACAGTGTCTGATACACAATAGGAACTCAATTAATATTAGCTTTTCTTCTTACCAGGATTACATACAATTTGGGACCAATATTAAAACAGTCTATAAAAACAAATGGTATGGTCCAGATTTCCAGTGAAATATACAAGAAGATAAGTGACTCATGCTTGGCCAGGAGGCTGAGATCTGAGGATCATGGTTCAAAGCCAGCATGGGCAAGAAATTCCATGAAACTCTTATCTCCAATTAACCACCAAAAAGCTAGAAATGGACCTGTAGCTGAAGTGGCTGTGCAAAACAAACGTGGACAGCATCCAGGTCCTGAGTTAAAGCCCTTTACCCTGGGGGGTGGGGGGGAGGAGTTGAAAAGGCTTGGCCAAAGAAGGCTTCAGTGGAAGGAATATCTTAACTTGGATCTTCCTTTGAGAAGTACTTAGGATAACAAATTAAGAGAAAAAAATTAACTCAAGAAGCAGCAGCTCTCAGAGTTCCCACCATAGCTCTGTGTTCATTCCTATAGCCATCTACTCCAAAGACAGTGTGGCCAGAAATCAGGTTGCACTTAGTTATTTTGATTTGCCCTGTGATAGATAACTAAGTGGGCATAAGTGATTTGGTCTTCTTACCATGGAAAGGTTGGGCCTATTTATCTTTCTCTTGAACTTGGAAAGTGATTGGCAACTCGCTTAACCAAGATATGCTGGGAATATAGGAATGTTTGGGAATTTCCAAGACTAGATTATGCTCAGAAGTTCTCAGATGTCCAAATGGTTGGTGTTCCAAAATGGTGTGGGGTTTTGGGTGAGTTTGTTTTCAGAATCTCAGCCCTTGAGGGACCCGTCACCATGCCATAGATAAGGCCAAGATACTTAGGAAGCCCAAGGGTGGTCAAAAAGCTATGGCTGAAGCCAGTGGCTCACACCTGGAATCCTAGCTACCCAGCAGGCTGAGATCTGAGGATTGCAGTTTGAAGCCAGCCAGGGCAGAAAAGTTCGTGAGACTCTTATCTCCAATAAACTACTCAGAAAAGGCCTGAAATGACGTTGTGGCTCCAGTGATAGAGTGTTAGCCTTGAGCCCAAAGAGGCTCAGGGACAGTGCTTAGGCCTCAAGTTCAAGCTAAAGCTGAGCACCCAGGCAGCAACCTCCAGCAGCCAGCATCAATCAACTGCCAGTCATGTAAGCATCACCCTAGACATTCAGTGCAGCCTTATGGTGACAACAGCCCCACTAGACATCTAACTCCATCCACACCAGCCTGTAAGTGAGAAGCAGCTGCTAAAACAAGTCAACACACAAAACTGAGAGACAAGCAGTGCATTTTGGGATACTTATCTGAACAGAACTACCCCTTGGCTTGTATTTTCTCTATGGTGAGAGAGTGGAAAGAAGTCTTCTGCTTCCTTTCTTCATCCTTAACCTTATGGATTTTTGAGGTATTTTCTTGAGAGTCTACTACTGAGGATCATAGTTCAAAGCCAGCCCATGCAGAAAAGTTTGTGAGATACTTACTTACAATTAATCAGAAAAATCTGGAAGTAGAGCTATGATTCAAGTGGTAGAGCACCAGCCTTGAGTGAAGAAGCAAAGACAGTGCCCAGGCCCCAAGTTCAAGCCCCAGTACTGGCAAAAATATATAAAAATAAAAATATATTAAATAAATGTGTGTTTAAATTTTTTGCCATTTATTCTCTGGAGGAAGCACTGGCCAAATGTTATTATAAAGGATCAGAAAGTTAGTACTTAAGGCTTTGTGAGTTACACAGTATGTATTACAACTATTAAACCTGTAGAAAATATGTAAAAGCATCTATAGAAAATATGTAAACAAATAGGTGTGATTCTGTTCTTGCACTAAGGAATCCCACTGGTTTTGTTTGTCTGTTTGTATGTTTTAAATCCAGTATAACTAGGTTTAGGTTTAATGCGAACCTAAATTCAATCCAGCCTTCAATTAATTTATTTTTTAAGTGCCATTATTCATGGTTTTAGTCTGTTAACATAGATAAATTTTCTCCAAAATTAACTTACTGGCTCCTTCTCTTATTTTAATTTAGATAATATTAAAAATATATAGAGCATTTTGTGTGTGTGTCTGTCTGTGCCTGTAGTGGGGCTTAGACCGGGGCTTTTAGCACTTGCTTGGCTCCTGGCTTCTCACTGGTTAAATGGCGATAAGAGTCTTTCAGATTTTTCTGTCTAGGCTTGCTTTGAACCATGATCATCACATTTCAGCCTCCTCAGTAGCTAGGATTACAGCACCAGTGAGATTTTAAGTTTTAAAGAACAAGAATTTTAGCGACTTCTTAACAGGTCTATTAGAAATATATTGCACATGTACCATTTCTGATAGTTATTTAAAACTAATAAAATTAAGACTTATGACACAGGCAAATGAATATGTGAAAGAGAAATGGAAAACCTAGATCATCTTTGGAATATTTACAAATAAGAAGTCTATTATGTACTCAGTAATAAACACACAACAGCACTCAAACAATTGCCTTTCTTTCCTTTTCCTGAATGCTTTTGTTCTGAAAGAAAAGTTTCAACACCCATAGAAGCTTTCTGATCTTTGACTTCAGAGAAAATTTTAAAGCCTCAAGTTTACTGTTCATATTCACTCCCAAAACCTGCCCCTGAAATATTCCAGCTAATAGCTGGCTGACAAAATGATTCATGCTATTAAAAATGAAATAATTTACAATACCTTTATATAAAGTGGTAAACTACTCAGCAATGCCAAGTGAAGTAGTAACTGGAGGTTTAAAAGAATGGAAGGGAGAAATTTCATTAAAAGTGGAAACATTACTGAAAGTAAAATAAAATATTTTGGAAAAATGTGCAACGTTCTGGCAAGTATGTAATGTGTTAAGGCAACAATCCAATTTCTTAATAAAAGAGTATAAAGCAGAAACATAATCTAATGAAACCTTAAATAAGAATTCTAACAAACATTCTTAGATAAAAGTTGTATTGCTTGGTTTTACAAGTTGCCTTTTTACTCCTTGTAGATTCCAATGCATTTAAATGAAAATTTAGTTAAAGTGACTTAAAAGTTGTATACTTTCCTTGTGTGTATATGCATATATGCATGTACATAGATAGATAGATGGATAGAGGTATATGTGTGTATGCATGTATGTAAATAAACACCAAGAAAATTTTAAACGTGGCAAGCCATATTCTCTCAAAAGAAGTGATAGCTGAGGAAAGTGAGAGTAAGCAGGGCGTCAATGAGATTAGTGTGCAGTGGGGGGTGGGGGGAGGGACTATCAAAGTGGAAGCCCCTTTGGACAATTAACATAGATTTTCAAAAATGAATGACTGGGCCAGGTGCTGGTGGTGGCTCACACCTGAAATCCTACCCACTCAGGAGGCTGAGGTCTGAGGATCATGGTTTGAAACCAACCCAGGCATGAAAGTTTGTGGGACTCTTTATCTCTAATTAACCACCAAAAGACTGCAGGTGTGGTTCAAGTGGTTGAGCATTAGCCTTGAGCCAAAAAGCTAAGCAAGAGCATGAGTTCAAGCCCTAATACCAGCACACACACACACACACACACACACACACACACACACACACACAAAGAGAGAGAGAGAGAGATTAACAAGCAAACACAGGTAAACAGTATCTGAAATTGCACATTAAGCATTACTAGTAAGAGCTAGCCTGATCCAGATGACTGGAAAGAAAATATTACCAAGTTCAATTTACATGGTGAAATTGCTTTTTACATATAAAACCAGAACATTACAACTTACTTATGCTTAATGAACATTTTCTTTCCAATCATTTCACAAGCAGCCCAAGTAATTTAATAAACACTTAAGTATTTTGTGTTGTTTTCTAAAATGTGTTAAGCAACTAATATTAAAAAGCCAAAGTATTTGTTCTCTCCTTTTGAAGAAACTTGATGGCATGACCATCAATAGGACAATTGAAGGCATTCTCATAACCACAAAAAGTTCAAACTTTTCACCTTTCAAATTTCAAGACCCTCTTTTATAAACAAATACAAGGTTTTTGTTTTGTGCTGTCATGAGGCTTGAACTCAGGGCCTGGGGCACTGTCCCTGAGCTATTTTTGCTTCTACCACTTGAGCCACCGCTCCACTCTACCTTTTTTTTTTTTAGTGGTGGGGGGATGGGGGGAATGATAGTTAAGAGTCTCCTGGACTTTCTTGCCTGAGTGAACTCCCATCCTCAGATGTCAGCCTCCTGACAGGCATGAGCCACCACTGCCCAGCTAAGACATGAATGCTTTAATCTTCCAAATAGTGACATTATAAACATCTAGGAAAGTAGCTCTGATCATTAGAAATTCACTTGCACAACCTTCTGGTTTCCACTAATAAGCTATAACTGGTTTGATATATGTACATATGTATATATAATTTTATATAAACTATATATATAATTTGTGGTTTTTCATTTTAAAAAAGGAGGTGAACCTATTCATGACCAACAAATGCACTAAATGTAATCACCTCAAGCCTACAGGGCTGTTGTTTGATTTTTGAAGGAAATCTTTCCACTATTTAACATCTTATAGGGAGGGTTGCTTTCCTTGTTGTAAATATTTAAGGTTGTTAATTTGTGGGGAAGAAGCACTGGCAGTCACAGTTTTATCCATCATATCACTGTTGGGTATGTTTTAGAACAACACAGTAACCTTCATTCTTTGTGGGCCATAATCTGATTTGCTGTTTGTGTGTGTGCTAGTAGTACTGGGGCTTCTAATTCGGGGCCTATGCTCTGTCCTTGGGTTTTTTCACTCAACGCTAGCACTCTCCACTTCTGGGTGGTTAACTGGAAATGAGAGTCTCTTGGATTTGTATGCCTATGCTGGTTTTGAACTGTGATCCTCAGAACCCAACCTCTTTAGTAGCTAGGATTACAGGCATGAGCCACCAGCACCCAGCTAATCCTCCAACCTTCAAATAATAATGATGTACTTCATTAATTCACTTAAAAAATAACTAATTTCTTATTCTGCACTGAGAAACTTTTTCAACATTTCACATCAAACTTAAGGTTAAGAAAAAAAAGAAGGGAACTAAGAAACTAACATAGCTAAAACCACATTATGTGATTCTTTCCCAACACAATGTTATCGAAGGGATCCAAATTGGATCTGGTTTAGGTCAGGAAGAGATTGTGATGTTTCTGAAAAATATAGCTCTTTTCCTTCATAAATAACTATTTCCATGTGATAGCTCAAGTTTCTTACACATTATAGTTTTATAACTCTCTAGTATATGAAAGAATCCTGCAACATTTAGTAAGGCAGATATCTTTCATTTAAGTCACACTGGGACAATGTTCAGAAAATTCCACTTCTTCGTCAAATGATAAAATTATTATAAGTTATAAAAATCAATGCATGTAAACAGGAGGATTGAAGAAGCATATTTGTAGATACAACTGTACAAGAGTTTTCCTTCTTAAGATATTTTTTCCTACTTAAAAAGTTAGAAGTATTCTTACAAATGTTGGAACAAAGAACTGTTTGTTGAAAATCAGCGCAGGAGAACATAGAATCTCCAAAAAAGGTCAAATAAAATAGCTGGTAAGATATACATTTAAGCTGTATAGGATATTTTGAAGGGAAATATAAATAAATGTTATGCACTCTTATTCCCAAAAATCCTTTTTAAAAAATTTGGATATGCTAATAGACATGCAAGCGTGAATATGTTCTTAAAAATAAAAGCAATATCTCCAGGAAACCCTTTCCCCATTAATTGCGGTATTTTGCATAAAACACACAGGTATACAAAATTAATTTTGAGGGTCATTGAATTATCTGTATTTGATTTACATTTATGTATTCTGTACGTCTGCAGAGGAAAGATTTAAGAAACTTGTCATAGTTGAGAAGCCAATCAATTAACAATTTAAAAATCGGAAGAATAAATTCTATAATATAACACCAAAGCATCAATTTAGGCAAATCACCAAATTTTCTGGAAAACTTGTTTTGCTGATGCCCATGGTGGAGCTTGAACTTAGGGCTCGGGCACTGTCCCTTAGCTTTTTCATTCAAGACTCTACCACTTAGGCCACAGCTCCACTTCCAGCTTCTTTTTGCTGGTGATAAGAGTCTTATGGACTTTCCAGCCCAAGCTGACTTTGTCCCTTAATCCTCAGATCTAAGCTTCCTGAGTAGCCAGGATTCCAAGTGGTCGGTTGAAATGTTGCTTTGGTGAGACATAACTTACTAATTCACATCTATGCAAACTTACTTCAGACATTTCTAATTTCCCTACTATTTAATATTTTAAAGAGTACCCCATACTTCCAAGGATTCCAAGACATCTTGCCTTAACTCTTTGAGCCTCTCTGGACACATCCTAGGGTTTAAGTTTTACACAAGGAGACTTCCTATCATTCTATTATCCCATTCCACAAGTCACCCTGGCGAGCTGAAAGACTAAGCCAGGTTCTAAACACGTTAAATTCCATAAAGCCATTAGTGATCAATTTGATCCGGCAGATTGCTGGGACAATAGAAACTGTTGAAGAAAGCACCGGCTAGTCATTCTAAACAAACCCATCAGGATTAAAAGCATGAGTTAAGATCGTCTAAGGACACAGCCAAAATAATAATAATAATAATAATAATAATTCAAGTGGATCTGTTTGTGTCTTGGAGCATTCTCTCTTAACCATGGCTAAGTTCTTCAGCTTTACCTCGTATTGGGCTCAAACATCCCCATCCTTCTAGCGAATGCCGCTAATTTTAGAGTTCTTAGAACAAACCCAAACAGCCCTTCTTTCAATGAATTCCTATTTTTATTGGTGAATTTCCGAACTTCAGTTGCCAATTTGGCTGTTGGCTTTTTCTTCTTCTTCTTCTTTTAAGATCCACGCCATGGGAAATTTGGCCTTCCCTTCTTTGTGCCTTGCGTGACCCCAAAGAGGAAACTTAGCGCAGCTGTTTCTCAAGGTCGCAGCGCGCCCTCCTCGGCCGCCTAGCACGGACTGCGGGGCATCGCCGCCGGGCTCCCGTCGCCAACCACCCCTCCGGGGCCCGCGTCCCCCACGCCGGGACGCCCACAAACGCCGGGCTGGGGGACGCGGTGAACCTTGGCCGAGCCCGCCCGGGCACGTGGGGACTGGGGCTGCCCTCCCCACCCGGAGGCTCAGGACGTCTCCGTCTGGGCCGCCAGATCGAAGCCGCTCTGCCACCTGTTGAAAAGAGCCGGCGTGACGCGACGTGTCAAAAAGCAATGGCAAAGCCCGATGTCCCCCAAAGCGACACCCCATAAAGTTCCCCGCTCGGCCCCGGCCAGGGCGCCGGGCTCCCGGGCGCAGGCGCGCGGCTGCGGGGCGAGGGCGCGCTCACCTGGGGCGGCCGCCGGGAAGGCCCGACCCGGCAGCCGAGGGCCGTCGCTGGAGGAAGGGCTGAGCACCTGGAACGCCCATCGAGTGCCGTAGGCGGTCCCGGCGGCGGGGCTGAGCTGCTCGGCGGCGGTGGCCGGAGGGCAGAGCTTCAGGGGGACCGGGCTGGCAGGCAAGGGCCTGAGCTGTGCGCCCGGGGCCGGGGCCAGGGGAGCCGCCAGACCCTGGGGTGGAGGCGGCGGCCGCATCCCGTGCGCCGTCCCAGTCGTCGGGGCGCTGCCGCCCCGTAGCAAGTTCTCGATCAGGAAACTCTTGCCCAGGTTGCCAAAGCCGGGCGCCGCCGGGAGGTTGAGGAGCGCGGAGGAAGCCACCACATCCCAGTAGGAGCCGGCGTGGGTCGCCACGGCGCTGGGCAGCATGGTGCGCGCTGCGTCCCCGCACGGGACCTCGAGCGTCCCGGCTTCGAGCCGGCGCTGCCTCCGATCGGTATTATTTGTTGGCCTTGGGCGTCTTTTAAGGAACAGGAGGAGGGACAGGGGGGAGGGGGGACGAAGGGAGGAGGGACAGAGGGAGGAGGCGCAGAGGGAGGGGGCAGCTGTCGTTTCTCCGACCCGCACGCAGCGTCGGTTCTGGGATCGCCCGGGAATCTATGCAGATCCCGACGGAAGGTGTGTCCAAGCCCATTCATTCATGTCACCCGGCCCACAAAGTGACAGGCGCGGCCAACAATCAGGGCTACCCAACCCCGCAGTCCCGGGGCAGGGGGGTGGGGGAGCGGTGGTCAGGGGAGGGGACGCTTGGAGCAGGGGGGCGTGGAGTGACTTTGCTTAGGGAGCACTGATCCTCTCTCTCCACGGTGGGCTGCGCCTGGCCTCCTGGCTGGGACCCGGAATGTAAGGTGGACGGTGGATGCTGTACATGAGGGGCGAACCGAGCGCGGGGAAACTGAGTCCACGCGCCGCTCTTGGCTGTCCCAGGTCGGTTTGTCACTTGGGAAAACTACAGACATCCTGGGGACCTGAACTGAGCCGTGGAAGGGCTGCGATCCTCAGGGAGAACAGGAAAGTAGTACAGAGTCAGTTCTTCGCGTGTGAGTTTGAAAGTGGAAGACGTTTTTCTAATGAATATGTAAGCTCTGGAAGATCATTTGAAGAAATGTCTGTGATTAATTACAAGGCTCAGGTGCAGCTGGGACACTCCTGGTTCATGCCCGTAATCCTACCTGCTCACGAGACCGAGGTTTGCAGTTCAAAGCCTGCCGGGTCAGATGAATGCAGAAGATTTACTTCCAAGTAACTATCAACAAGCTAGAAGTGGAGGTGTTGCCCAAATGGTACAGTGACAGCCTTGAGCAGAACAGGCTTAAGCAAGAGCAGAAAGCCATGAGTTCAAGCCCCAGTATCTACACAAGAAATAAATAATAAAAAATGTCCTGGAAAGGTATAGACAGCTCCTGCCTCCCAGAAGAAATGTGCTAATAAGATTCGATCTAGAGAAAGATCACAGAATTGAATTTGACCAGTGACATACAAGGGATTGGGTCTAGAACCCAGGAAAGAAAAAGCAGCACTGAGTTCTCCCTGCTTGGGGTAAGGTACTTCTCTGCAGAAACAGGAAGAAAGACACTATACTGTTTAGGATTACAACTGCTCTCTTTTTTTTTCCTAAAAATTTAAGTACTTTTCAATTAGGAAGTTTGTAAAGTGGAGACTGGACATGTGAAAGATATACGTGTGTGTTAGGTGTGAATGCTTGTGTTTGTGTGTGTGAGAGAGAGGGGGGAGAGAGAGAGAGGCTTTTTAACTATAAGGCAATTTTCAAGGCTTCTCATTTTTGGAAACTATCAATGGAGTGTTAAAACTGTGACTTCATTGTGATTTAGCACTTGCCATTGCCTCTCTCTTGCCCCAATTTATTTAGAATAAGGTTTATAAGAAAGCCTGAGAAGTTGGGAGACACATATGTAGTTTTACTCTTTATCTTAAAAATATTTTGCTGCTTGCCTTGTTTACTTCGAAGGTTGGCTAAAACTTGCCAGGCTGGTAAGATGCATTTCCATTAAAACAACAACAACAATTCAACTTTTGGAATAATACGGAGAAGAGTGTGGCCCCTACACATGGATGACATGGAAATGGCATATTTGGAAGATACTGTGTATTTAGAAAACCTGTGCTTCTCCGGATAAACATATTAAATAAGCCATATCACAGTTTAATAAATTGTATTTCCCATATGTCTTTAGACATTGGGGGAAAGGTTTGGTATTGGGGCTTGAACTCAAAACCTGAGCACTGTGCCTTAGCTTTTTCTCTCAAGGCTAGCTGTCTACCACTTGAGCCACAGCTCCACTTCTAGCTTTTTGGTGATTAGACATAAGAATCTCATCTAGACTTTCTGCTTGGGCTGGCTTCAAACCAGGATCCTCAGATCTCAACCTACTATGTAGGTAGAATTGCAGGTGTCAGTCACCGGTGCCTGGCTTCTGCAGCCTTCTTAAAGCTGGGACTAATCCATATCATGAAGACCAAAATATATTGCAATTTTCAAACTGTAATTTCCAATGCATTTATTAAATAAGCTGTTGTTTAGCCGTATTAAAAAGTAAGAACGTGGGGGCCAGGAATTTGGCCTTTCCTTTTCTTACTTCCTTTCTTTTTTCTTCCTTCCTACCTTCCTTCATTTTCCTTTTTCTTTTCATTCCTTTTTGGGGGGGGTGGAGAGGAATAAATACCTGCTTTATTACCCTTATTTGCTGAATATAAGGAATGAATAACATCACTTGTATCATCTCTGAAAAAGGTTCCCAAGAGAAGGTTATGATCAGAGTATATTATATGAAAATATCAGAATGAAAGTGAAAAAAAAAGGGAGAAGAGAAGGAAGCTGAGAAAAGGAATTATAGATGGGTAAGTTTGGTCAAAGTGTGTTATATGTATGTATGTAAATATTAAGAAAAATCCTTACATACTCAATTTATGCCAACAATTTTTTTTAAATAAAAAGTGTTAACCAGGTACCAGTGGCTCACACTTGTAATCCTAGCTACTCAGGAGGCTGAGATCTGAGGATCATGGTTCAAAGCCAGCCCAGGCAAGAAAGTCCATCAGACTCTTCAATTATGCATCAGAAAGCCAGAAGTGATGCTGTGGCTCAAATAGTAGAGTGCTAGCCTTGAGCTGAAGAGCTCAGGGACAGCACCCAAGCCCAGATCTCAATTCCCATGACCTACAAAATAATAATAATAATAATAATGGTAATTAATTTTTAAGTGTTGAAAAAGTGTGAATGTGCATAAAAAAAAAACCCTCACCATTTGGTTAGTTGAATGATGCATGTGAGAAAAGCATCTTTTTTTTTTTAATTAAAGTTGTTTGTTTCCTTTCTGTTTTTGTTTTTTTTGTTTTTGTTTTTGTTTTTGGTCAGTAGTGATTCCTGAACTCAGGGCCTGGGCACTGTCCCTGAGCTTTTCTGGTCAAGGCTAGCACTGTACTACTTTGAACCACAGCACCACTTCTACTTTTCTGGTGGTTAACTGGAGATAAAGAATCTCCTAGACTTTCCTGCCTGGACTGGCTTCAAACCATGATACCCAGATCTCCACCTCCTAACTAGTTAAGAATACAACTGCACAGGGCAGAGCCTTTCTGTTAATCTTGAGAAAATTGGGGTGGGGGGGTTGCAAAGTTTTTGGCAGGTGGCTTGGCCCTTGTTAATTACATTTTAATTGCATCCTTTTCCTGCTTCACTTTAAGACATTCAGTTAGAAGCTCCTGGATTTTAGTTATATCCTATTAACTATGCCACATCCTTCTGCAAATTGTGAACCTGCACTCAGCCAATGAGAGCAGAGGGGTGTGGCTTGCTGGGTTAAGGATAAAATAGCAGCAGCTTGCTTGCTCTGTGTGCTTGTGTGCCAGATTTTTGGCTGATGGTGTGCCCTTCTGCAGAAGTAAACCTTGCCCTGCCAAGTTCCTTTTGAGTTGGTGTCTTTATTCCTACTTAATGCCCCACCTTCCCCAGATATTTCTAACATGAGATAGGACTACATCCGAACTGGATAATTCCACAGCTTTGTGCCTAACTATTAAGTTCAACTGTCTCCTTCCTGAGTCTGCCTGGTTGCCACACTAAACTGGGACCTATAATTTAAAACCACTAACTCCCTGAAACCCAGGCTGTGGGTTCTAAATATTCTCCAGTAAGAGCAACCAGGACTCCTTAACTTATTTATATTGACTCCTTACCACATGTACTGAAAACTGGAATATCTTAAGTCTATCACTATGACAGAATGAGCTTAGAATATTGAGCAATACAAGAAAGAAAGCTCTCTGGAAACACATTAAAATGGTCAAATGGGTAAGCACTGCTTTGCAGAAGAATTTAAATTCAGAAATAGTGATAGAATTGGTATACTATAATACCTGAATCCACTGATTACTTTATCACAGGATGACCCAATACTCAGCTTCCAGATAAAGGCCCAGATGATTGACCATCCTGTATCTACATCTATCCACTATTTGAGCTAAGCCATGTGACTTACTTTGGCTTTTTTTACTTTGACACTTGATGTTTTCTTCTTCCATCATTAGAACTTTGTAATCTACAAGAAAGAAACCTGGGAAAACCTGCTTAAAAATGAGACAGCATGAAGAGCTAATCCAAGAGAGACCACCCTAGACCAGCCAGATCCCAGCCTTCAAGTGTTTTGCCAGAAAAATCAAAGTCAAACTTCTTGCATTGTATCAGATCTCTACAGGAAATGCAGAGCTTGTAGAGAAAGTGTCTAAGTGATTTTTCAGAGATACAATCTCCAAAATTCTGAAGATGGTATACTCTAGGCAACAGATAACTAATTTCCCTCCCCTTTGCTTCCCTTCCCCTTCCTGCCTCCCTCCTCTTTCTCTTCTCCTTCTTTCCCCTTCTGTTCCTCTTTCCCTTCTCTAAGTACTTCCCTCCCCTCCTCCTTTCCCCTTCAGCTCTCCCTTTCCCTTTCCTTTCCCCACCCCCTTCACTCTTCCTCCTTTCTCCTCTCCCCTCTTCCTCTTCCTCTTTCCCTCCTCTCCCCTCACTTTTGTGGATTAAATAATAAATACTTTGGATAGGTAGGTCTTGCATATATTTTCCCTCTTCATCAAATGACTGTTCAGTAAAGTTGATAATGGAAGAATCTTCTGAAGCATTCACCTCAAGAAGTCAAGGGTACATGTGTGTGTGTGTGTGTGTGTGTGTGTGTGTGTGTGTGTGTGTGTCTGTGTATGTGTGTGTGTATGTGTGTGCTGGTCCTGGGGTTTGAACTTAGGGTCTGGAAGCTGTCTCTGAGCATTTGTGCTCAAGGCTAGCTCTTTAATACTCGAGCCATAGCTCTACGTCCAGTGTTTTGGTGGTTAATTGGAAATAAGAGTCTCATGGCCTTTCCTGCTTGATCTGGCTTTGAACCAAGATCCTCAGATCTCAGCTTCCTGAGTAGATAGGATTACTGGCAAGAAACACCAGTGTCCAGCTAAATGTACTTTAAATTAACCGTTCTCAAAGTTCATGTGTTTGACATATTCTGTGAGCCCCATGTAAACCAGAGATACAGATTTATACTTAGGAATCATTTGACAAATATGACATTATATGAGATAGACTGTTGATAGTGAGTATAATAATAATAACAATAAGCCCAGTTGGATGCTAGTGGCTCAGGCCTGCAATCCTATCTATTCTGGAGGCTGAGATCTGAGGATCACAGTTCGAAACCAACCCAGGCAGGAAAGTCTGTGAGACATTTACCTCCAATAAACTGCGCCGAAGAAGCAGGAAGTGTAGCTGTGGCTCAAGTGGCAGAGCACTAGCCTTGAGCAAAAGAATCTCAGGAACAGTGCCCAGGCCCTGAGTTCAAGCCGCAGGACAGGGCTAAAATATAACAACCACAACAACAATAATAATAAGTTCTAAGTCATTTATGTACCAGAAGGGAAAAATCAACTTGATATAGCAAATCATCCAATCAGAAGTAGCATTCAAAGTAAAACAGTAAATTTATTTTCTCAACCAAAAGCATTTACCTTTAAAATATTCCAAGCCCAAATTATATTCTGAACCCCATTGTTCATCTCTTGGTGCTGCTTTGTTACCAGTACAATCCTGAGCCCTGCCAACCACTGCTTCTGGAAAATTCTACAGCTCACCGTTCTGTCCTCTGTTAAATCAAGTGCACAAATAATTACAGATATTTTTACAGTTAAATATCAATTTTGCCACCAGTATATTTCTGTATAAAGCAAACCAATTACTTTTCTGCCCACATGGAAAATGTCTGCTTGACAATTCAAGCTGATATCTGTCTAAATTCTGTCAAAAATGTATTTGAGGGGAAAAATATGTAGGTGACAGCACATCTAAGAAATGTATTCATTTCTTTCTATTATGTAAGTTCCAGTTTAGTCATTGTTAAGTATTAGTTAAGCTCTCTGGAGTGCTGTGTATCTGCAATGTGGTCTGGAATTTAAAATACTGTTTAGGAGTATAGGTCTGAGCCAGCTTCTGGTGGCTCATACCTATAATCCTTAATATCTATTGAGGAGGCTGAGATCTGAGGATCAATGTCCAAAGCCAGCCCTGACAGAGAAGTCTGTGAGAATTTTATCTCCAGTTAACTACCTTTAAAAAACCAGAAGTGGAGCTGTGTTCAAGTGGCAGAGTGGCCAGCATTGAGGGGGAAAAAAGCCAAGCAGGAACAAGAGGCTTAGAGTTCAAGCCTCAATACCAGTCCCCCCCCCCCCCCCCGCAAAATAAGAGTAGGGCCATGGCTAAAGTGGTAGACTACCTGCACAGAAAGTGGCAGGCCATGAGTTGAAACCCCAATAAATTATTTCTTTTTATTCTCAGACCAGACAGACATTTATCTTATTTAGTTGGATCAAGTGCCTTACACCTTTAATCCAAGCTACTCAGAAAACTGAGATCTAGAGGATGAAGGTTTGAAGACAATCTGGGTAGACAAGTTCATGATATTCCATCACCAATCAACCAGAAAAATGCCACATTGGAGGCATGGCTCCAGTGGTAGAGTGCCAGCCATGAGCAAGAAAGCCAGTTGAGAATGCAAAAGCCTTTAGTTCAATCCCCGATACCAGAAAAAAAAAATTAACAAACAAAAAAAGGACTGCCTAAATTTTGTTTTGGTTTTGCCAGTCCTGGGGCTTGGACTCAGAGCCTGAGCACTGTCCCTGGCTTGAGCACAGTGCCACTTCTGGCTTTTTCTATATATGTGGTGCTGAGGAATCGAACCCAGGGCTTAATGTATGTGAGGCAAGCACTTTACCACTAGGCCATATTCCCAGCCCCTGCCTAAATTTTTTTGAAATAGCCTAAGAAACTTTATCTCCACCAGAATATTTCGTTCTATGTAACACCTACGTCAGAAAGGGATAGTTGGCATCAAATGGTAATTACCAGGAGAAGCTATCACAGCACTTAATTATCTTCATCTCATTTTACATAAGAGTATTTATTTATTTATTGCTGGACCTGGTGTTTGAACTCAGGGCCTGGACTTATCCTTGAGCAGTTTTTATTCAAGGCTAGCATTCTGCCACTTGAGCCACAACTCCACTGCCGGCTTTTTATTGAAGATCAAAGAGCCTCATGGACTGTTATGCCCTGGCTGGTTTTGAATCATTATCCTCAGGTCTCAGTGTCCTGAGTGGTCAGGATTACAGATGTAAGCACTGGTACCCACCCTCACACCAGATCTTATAGTTTTTCCAGTGGCTGTTCTGATTTTTCACTGGTTGAATAATTAGTATTGAAGACGTAGAGAAAGTATTCCTACCTTTATACAGATGTCTATACTCTCCAGAATGGAGCCTATGGCTTCACTCATAACCAGTCCCATTGTCAGCCACTTAAGAGAACACAACATGCTGGTCACAGCATCCTAGAACTGGAGAATTGACATGCTTCAAGTGAGTCCTTCATATGGAACATGGACATGACAAGAGGAAGAGCTAGGATGTCATAGACATTACAAAATTCTGTGATTGCGTCTGTGCAGTGTTTGTTTAATGAATTTAGGTGTTCCATTATTTGGTGCATAAATATTAGCCACTGCGATTTCCTCTTCTTGGATCATTCTTGTCTCTTTATACTGATTTTAATGAGAACTCTATTTTATCAATTAATAGTTTGGCTACTCTTGCCTTCTTGCAGGATGCATTTGCATGAAAGATCATTTGCTATCCTTCAATCTCTTCACTCAGAAATTGTGTTTATCTTTGATTGTGAGATGAGTTTCTTGGAGACAGCAAATGGTTGGATTTTGCTTTTTGACTGGGGAGTTAAGCTCATTGATGCTTAACATTACTATGGAGAAATGTGTGATACTTCCTGCCATTTTCTTTTTTTTTTTTTTTTTTTTTTTTTTTGGCCAGTCCTGGGCCTTGGACTCAGGGCCTGAGCACTGTCCCTGGCTTCCTTTTGCTCAAGGCTAGCACTCTGCCACTTGAGCCACAGTGCCACTCCTGGCCATTTTCTGTATATGTGGTGCTGGGGAATCGAACCCAAGGCCTCATGTATACGAGGCAAGCTCTCTTGCCACTAGGCCATATCCCCAGCCCCCACTTCCTGCCATTTTCTTATTTCCCTGTACCTTGCTTCTTTCCTTTTTTTGTGTTTACTAAATAGATTTCTAGTGATTCTCATTCAATGCTATGTTTCCTTGACTTTGTTTTCTTCAGATAGTACACTTCCATTTAGTATCTTCTGTTGTACTGGTGTAGTGTTAATGAATTACTATAGTTTTTGCTTGTTGTGAAAGGTTTTAGTTTTTTTATCAATTGTAAATATTAGCTGCACTGGGGATACCAGTTTGGGTTGGCAATTGTTCAGAACTTGAAATATATCATTCCAGGGTCTCTTTGCATTCGAGTTTGTGTGGAGAAATTTGCAGCAATTCTAATCTTCTTTCCATTGTAATGAAGTTCCCTCTGGTTTTACTACATTTAAAATTAATTCTTTCTTATTAAGCCAAAGTTTTTTCAGTGTGTCTAGAAGTGTTTCTTCTTGGATAATTTCTGCTAGGAGTTCTGTGTGCCTCTGTCAGATTGGTGAGATTCTCTCTCTTTCCACTGGGGAAGTTTTCTGTTATTAGTTTGTTAAATAAGTTTTTGATGTCTTTAGTTTTTATTTCTTCTCCCTCATCTATCCTCATTGTGCATAGATTTGAACTTTTGGCTGAATCTGCCAATTCTTCAATGTCCCTTTGCTATGTTCTGTTTTTACCATGCCTTTGATTTTTTGTTCTAATTCCTCTGCTTTATCTTCAACTTCTGATACTATGTTTTCTACTTCATTCATTATATTGCCTGTTCTTCCAACTGTGCTTCGTAATAAGAAGATAATGCCTTCCATGCTTTCAAGCTCTTTGTTAATATCAGATCTCATAGTACTTACCTCTTTGTAAATTTTGTCTTTCATTTCCTTCATTGAGGTGTGTGAAGTTTCTGTCTTCTTGTTGATGTCATCTGGGTTGTCCTATGTTTTCTTCATTATTTCCTCCCTGTATTCTTCTATTTGTCTGTCGATCTGCCCTTCCATTTCATCAGCCAATTCTCTCATCATTGCTTTAATGGTTCTTTTGTTCTCCCTCTTCTTCCCTCCTCTGAAGTCCTCCCCTGCGTTGTTGTTCTTGGAGTGGCATGCTGTCTTCGTTCAGGGTTTTCAGAGGCTGTTAAGCTTAGGTATCCAGCCAGTGGTCACAGGCTGTGGTTTTCATGTGGGTGCTGTGCAGTTAGTGTCCCCCGGGGAGCAGGGACAGGCTTTGGGGACGAGCGAAGTGCTGTCTCTGGCACTGTGTCCAGCACTGTCCCCATGGAGGAGGCATGGGTGGGCCTGGGCCTGGTCAGATGGGAACCATGGCTCTGGGGGCTGACAGCAGCATCCATACGAGGATACAGGCCGGCTTCCAGAGCCCACTGGCTGCGGACTCCCAGTGCTGTGGTGAGGGTGGCTCACGTGCTAAAGCATGGGATGTACTTCGGGGTCAGCTAGGTGCTAGGGGCGAGGGTGTCTCACGTGAGGGATGCAGAAACCGTTTTTGGCGGTAGAGGCCCCCAGCGCATCCTGTGGAGGCCGCTCCTAGGGTTCGAGGCCCAGCCGCATGAGTTCTGGCAACAAGGGACCTGTGGACTCTTTTCCTGGAGTTCAAGGCCCAGCCGCCTGGATCTTGGCACCACAGGACCCATGGACTGCGTTCCCCAGGTTCGAGGCCCACTGGACTTCTGTAGTTGGTGGAGTCCTTTGTCTTTGAGAATGGTGTTCCTGGTGCGCACTGCCATGTCTGCCTTCTCCAGTCCCGAGCTGCAGCTTCTGGATCCCAGGTACGCCGTTGCTTTCTGCTGGTGGGGCTGAGTCACCAGAGGGGCAGTGAGGGGTAAAAAGGAGTGAGGAGAGGAAAAGAAGAAGAAAAACCTAAGTCGGAATGGCTTCCCGCTGCGGCGCAGCCGCACTGGGCACCTGCTTCCCTGTGTTCCTTTCCCCTCTTGTGGACGCTTGCATTTCAGTCTTCTTGGTTGGTGCCAAACTCTGCTGATTCCTGGTTTGTTTGGTGAGGTGTCTTGAAGCGTGTTCCGTGCTAGAGGCCACGTGAGGAGCCCAGGTTAACCCGTCACTACTCAGCCATCGTGATTCTTGTTGCAGACACTTAAGCCTGGTCCTCAAAACAATGCCATTGAGCCAGGTGTTGGATACCCGGGCCTGTAATCCTAGCTGCTCAAGAGCCTGCGATCTGAGGATTGTGGTTTGAAGCCAGGAAAGTCTGTGAGACTCTGAGACTCTCCATCTCCAATTAACCACCAAAAAGCCAGAGGTGGATCTGTGGCTTTAGTCTGGCTGTAGCCTTGAGGGGGAAATAAAAACACTCAGAGAGCACCCAAGACCAGCACACACACAAAAAAATTTAAAGTTAGATGTCTTGGGGTCAGAGGAGTCCAACCTCCCCAGTAACCACAGCTAAAATTATGGAAAAGGGGGGAGTGCCTACCTAGTAAAGC
Source organism: Perognathus longimembris pacificus (assembly GCF_023159225.1). Taxonomy (NCBI): domain Eukaryota; kingdom Metazoa; phylum Chordata; class Mammalia; order Rodentia; family Heteromyidae; genus Perognathus; species Perognathus longimembris. Next base: position 57,815,881 of record NC_063161.1, on the reverse strand, counting down.
TTTGACCTTAGCCAGGCACAGATGGCTCATACCTGAAATCCTAGCTACCTGAAAGATCTCTGTCTGAAGCCATCTGGCAGAAAAGTCCCTGAGACTCCATCCCAGTTTACCAGAAAAATGTACTGCTCAAGGCATGTTATGCCTAGACACATGTGCTTAGGCTAGAGGAACCTTTGTCCTTAAAATAAGGAGATATGTTCATATCTGTATTACCTTTTTCCCCCTTTGATGATACAGGTGTTTGAACTCAAGAGTTTTGCACTTTCTAGTAGACAGGTACCTTACAATTCAAGCCATACCTCTTGCTTTTTACATTCTGGTCTCACTTTTTGCTACAGCCAGCCTGGACCATAATCCCCTACTTATGTTTCCTGACATAGCTGGGATGGCCCACCGATGTCACTTAGCTTATTTGGAATCCATAGGGTTTTGTGAATTAATTTAGTTATTGATTGATTGATTGATATTTTTGCCTCTGGCTGACTTGGAACCTCAATCCTGCTGATCTCAAATCTCCTGGATAGCTGTGATTACAGATATGAGCAACCGTACTAGCTGCAGCATCTTGCATTTAATAAAAGACTATTTTTGTTATGAGGTGAAGACTGTTTGGACCTGAAGACTTGGTTTGGACTATTAAAATAATTGAGATGAGAGATGCTGGACTAAGTTTGGACTAGATTTATGGCAGTGACATCAAAGAAAAATGTTTGAGAGCTATTTAGGCAGCAGAATCCATCTTTGTGTGCATTTAGAGCCCAAGGAAATCTCATCTTTCTTGAAGATCATGTTTGCTTCCTTTTGTCAGACCATGAGAACTCCACAGCCTACTGTGTTTCCTAATGTGTGTTTTGGTTTCTGAGAAGTTGAGCCAACTTCAGAGCTCAATTGCAGTAATACTTTTACTCTGTATATCTCTGCTTTCCATGTATTCTTAATTTGACATTAGATATTTTGCTTATTTTGATGGTTTTGTTGTATGTGTATGTCTGTTCCATGTGCTTCTTCAAGTGTCATACATAATAAACAAACTTTTTTGTCTTGTCAGTCATAGGGCTTGAACTCTGGGCTTGGGCTCTGTCCCTGAGCTTTTCAGCTCAAGGCTAGTGCTCTACCACTTGAATCACAGCACCACTTCCAATGCAACAAATCTCTTGTTGCTGTTATTGTTGTTGTTTTGTGCCAGTACCGGGGTTTGAACTTAGCCTGGGTGCTATCTTAGCTTTTTTTCCCCTCGAGGCTGGCACTCTACCACTTCAACCACAGCTCCACCTTTTTGGTGGTTAATTAGATCTAAGTGTCTCATAAACTTTTCCTGTGGTGGGTGGCTTTGAACTGGGATCCTCAGATCCTCAGCCTTCTGTGTTACTGGAATTACAGTAGTGAGCCACCAGCACTCAGCCATTTGTGTAATCTTATGCCGAGTCTCCTGTTCCCTCCACCTCACTCCATCTCCCAAATACTTTTACAGCTTTGAAATAAATTTTAAAAAGTCACTTACTTCTGAAAGGCAGGTGTAAGTATGCTCTCCATTATGAATTGGCAGGACCTAAGCTTATCATCTCCTCTTTTTTCTGCCTGTTGCTTTTCTGGTTGCCCCATTTGCTTTTGGGGGCATTATTTTGTCATGCAAATTGGCAATGGTCCGCCTCCGTGCCCTGCATTCTACGTCCATGCTCTCTTGTGCTGACTTTCTCTGGAACTGGGAGATTTCCAGTTTCTTTCCAGGCCATTCAGTTGCTTTGGCATTACTTGTTCATTGATCATTTCTAACCACTTTTCCACATCTACGGTTTGGCCCAAAGTGAAATGTGAGGCGACTAAAAGATTTTGAGGAAATTACTCTGGGTGCCCAGCAGCAGCTTTTATCCGGTTTTTCATTATCTTTGTGTTCTCAAAGTCACAGGTGCTTTTCATTCATATTGAAATCCTACAAAATGTTCTCATTTGACCTCAATTACTGCTTTGGATGAATGCAAGGATATGTACTGCATCATGAATTTTGTCCCACTCTCCAATATTTATACCAAAATAGTCCCTTTAGATGAATATTAAGTGTTTTAAATTTTACTGCCAAAAATTACCAAGTATATGCAGAGAATGTAAAGCCTGTGAGTTCTGATCCAAGAGAGACACTTTGAACCAAACTCAGAAGTATTCATCTCTGCTTTGAAATGTTATTTCTCTTGTAAGAATTTGTACAATATAGGCTGGGACTGTGGCTTAGTGGTAGAATGCTTGCCTAGCATGCATGAAGCCCAGGGTGATACCTCAGTACCACATAAATAGAAAAGGCTGGAAGGGGTGTTATGACTAGCCTTGAACACGAAGAGGCTCAGAGACAGTGCCCAGGCCCAGAGTTCAAGCCCCAGGACTGGCAAAAGAATTTGTACATTTTGTTAATTAATAAAAATCAATTCCTATACACGATGGAATTTTATGCCTCTATCAGAAATAATGACATTGCCCCATTCGTAAGGAAATGGAAGGACTTGGAAAAAATTATACTAAGTGAAGCGAGCCAGACCCAAAGAAACATGGACTCTATGGTCTCCCTCATAGGGAATAATTAGCACAGGTTTAGGCTAGTCACAGCAGAGGATCACAACAGCCCAATAGCTATGCCCTTATGAACACATAAGATGATGTTAAGTGAATTGGACTCCATGTTATGGAAACGAGTGTTATATCACTGTTGTAACTACTTTCAACATGCCATGTGAAACTGTAGCTTTTTTTGGTTGATGATCCTCTTGTATCCCCTGCTTGTGGTTTTCCCTATGCTATCACTGTATCTCATCTGAGTGCCCTGGATACTATATATACTGGTATTAGAACTAGGGAAGGGAAAGGGAATATCAAAATCAAGAGACAAAGGATAAAAAGACAAATGACTCCAAAAGCAATACTTACAAAACCATTTGGTGTAAACCAACTGAACAACTCATGGGGGGAGAGGGTAAGGAAGAAGGGGAGGGGGGAATGAGGGAGGAGGTAACAAATTGTACAAGAAATTGTACAAGAAATTGTACAAGAAATTGAACAAATTGTACTATGAAGCTATAAACCCTCTGTACATCACTTTGACAATAATTGTTCAGTAATTGACAAGTAATTGACAAGTAATTGTTCAGAAAAAAAATCATTTCCTTCGGGGCTGGGCATGGTGGTGCATGCTTGTAATCCCAGCTGCGTAGGAGGCAGAAATGGGATGGAAGTTTGTGGCTCAAAGCCAGACAGGAGAGGAAAAAATGTTTCTAAAACCCTATCTCAAAAAAAAAAAAAAACAAAAAACAAAAAACACCCCAGGGGCGGGGGCGGGGGCGGGGAAGAGTAGAGACCAGGTCTGGAAAACAAAAAACTTCTTGTCAAATGGTATTTCCACAGGTTTGGGTCAGTGACCTTACATTATGTATCTAAAACCAAACAACTACTAAACATAAAAAGGTCTAAAATAGACCTCTCAGTGGATCACAATAGCTCAACAGCATATGCATATATGATCATATAAAACAAGGATACGCAAACTCTTGTTGATGTTATATTTAAAGTTCTAGGTGAATTTCCTTTGGTGTACACCATGTGGCTATTGTATATGATTTTGGTACACTGGGTATTGTATATATGCCTACCTGATCTAGGGAAGGGAAAGAAAAACGAAGGTGTAAGATATCACAAGAAACGTACTCACTGCCATATTATGTAACTGTACCTCTTTTGCACAACACCTTGTCAACAAAATTTAATTAATTAAAAAAAAAACCCTATAACCCAAGCCCAAGTGGGTATAGTGGTACATATCTATAATTCCAGCTACACAGGAGACAGAAGTAGGATGGTCATGTTCAAGACCATCCCAGAAAAAAGCAAGACTCTTCCTGAGAAATGAGGTAATGCAAAAAGGGCTAGAATGTGACTCAAGTGGTAGAATACTTGTAAGCTTAAAAACTTGGGTTTAACAGAGCTCCCCTGCAATCCAGCAGCCCCATTTCTGGGCATCTACCCAAAAGATTACAAGCAAGACCACACAAAAGCCACCAACACAACAGTGTTCATTGCAGCACAATTTGTCATTGCTAAAATATGGAACCAGCCCAGGTGTCCCTCAGTAGATGAAAGGATTAAAACATTGTGGTACATATACACAATGGAATTCTTTGCCTCTATCAGAAATAATGACTTTGCCTCATTCATAAGGAAATGAAAGTTCTTGGAAAAAATCATACTAAGTGAAGTGAGCCTGGCCCAAAGAAACATGGACTCTGCGGTTCCCCTCATAGGGAATAATTAGTACACGTCTAAGATAGCCCTAGCAGAAGCTCAAGAGCACAGTAGCTCAAGAGCTATGCCCGTATGAACACATAAGATGATGCTAAGTGAAATGAACTTCAAGTTATGGAAACAAGTGCTATATCACTGTTGTAGTTATTTTCAACATGACATATGAAACAATACTCTTCTTTTTTTTTTCTGTTCTTTTTTTCCGTATTCCCTTCCCGTGGTTTTACCCTTGATATCACTGTAATTGATTTTAGTACTCTGGATATTGTATATATGTGTATTGGAACTAGGAAAGGGAAGAGGAATACCAAAATCGAGAGGCAAAGGATAAAAATATAAACCAATGCAACAGCAATACTTATAAAACTATATGGTGTAAACCCACTGTACAATTTATGGGGGGAGAAGGAAATGGGGAGGGGGGAGGTAGTGGAAAAATGAAGGAGGAGATAACAAGTTGGATAAGAAATGTACTCACTGCCTTATGTATGAAATTGTAACCCCTCTGCACTTCACTTTGACAATTAAAAAACAAAACTTAGGTTCAATACCCAGTGCCCCAGTACTATGGGATATAAAGGGAAAGGTACTGAGAGGATAATAGTAGCTTTAACTAGGGGAAAAGTAGAGATTAAAACTGTGTAACTGAAGAGGCAAATAGTCACAAATGCTGAATCTTGCTGGACACACTACTCAGAAGGCTGAGATCTTGAGGATTGCAGTTCGAAGCCAGCTCAAGTAAGAAAGTCCATGGAGACTTTTACCTTCAATTAACCCACAAAAAGCTGAAAGTACATCTGTGGCTTAGTGGTAGAGAGCCAGCCTTAAGTTAAAAAGCCAAGCAAGAGCCTCAGCACTGGCACAAAAACAAAACAAAACAAAACAATTTAGGGATATTCTAAGTCAGAATATAGCTCTGTGGTACGGCACTTGCCTAGTATGTGTGAGGCCCTTCATTTGAACCCTAGTACTGTGAAAAGGAAAAAAATTGATTTTTTTTTTTTTACCGGTACTTGGGCTTGACCCAAGGGTGGCACTTTGCTAGTGGAGCTACAGCTCCACTTTTATCTTTTTGACTGTTTACTTAGAGGCAAGAGTCTCATGGAGTTTCCTACTCTGGCTGGCTTTGAACCAAGATTCTCAGATCTCAGCCTCCAGAATAGTTAGGTGTGAGCCACCCGTGCCTGGCTAAGCACATCTTGAATCAGTTAACAATGTTGGCTTTTATTACAATAGGGGATAGATATAATTGTCTTATTATAATGTAATTTAATAGTATGCATATTATTTTAAGTTTGCTATGAATTGAAAATGTGTTGATTTTACAATTTAAAACCTTTTTCCTTACACAAGCATAATCTGGCTGTTTCAACTCTGCTGAAAAGACTTATTTTAAGATGTACCCATTTTATTTTTAAATGTGTCTTTGTATTTTTCTCTTTCTGCTTAGTGATACTTAATCTTCTCATTATAAACCTTTTATGTGAGCTGTATGTGTATTAGTGCTTTTCAAAACTGAAAAGCTTGTTCTTACATTCTTTCAAACACACATGATAGACTTGACTTTTTAAATACCCGAATGTTATAAATAATTACTCTGAAAGAATCTACTGTGAAATTAAAACCTTTTTTGGAGAAAACAGACAAGTTCTGGCTTATTTAAGCTCCTCAATTATTGTTGGTTAATTGCTATGAACTTGATAACAGTTTTGGAGAGACTCCAGGGGTTAGCACTTCCTATAGTTCCAGCTACCTGAAGTCAGCCTCCATCTCAAAATGGAAAATTCCAGAAATAAACAACTTGTAAGTATGTGTGTGCATGCATACACAAGTATGTGTGTGTGTGTGTGTGTGCGTGTGTGCCAATACTGGGGTTTGAACTTGGAGTCTGGGTGCTGTCCTTAGCTTTTTCACTCAAGGTTGAAGTTCTGCCATTTGAGCCATGGCTCTACTTCCAACATTTTCCTGATTAATGAGAGGTGGAAGTCTTACAGACTTTTCTGCTTGAGCTGGCTTCAAACCATCATCTTCAGATCTCAGCCTCCTGAGTAACCAGGATTACAAGCATGACTACCCATGCCCAGTTTACAACATGTAAGTTTTAACAAACTCTTTTTACAGTTCACTATTCCCATAGTTCTATTTCATTATTAGTTGTTGGTGTTGATCTCTTACTAAGACTCTTATCTGTTAAACTCTTATTATAGGTATATATATATATATACATATATATGTAGGAAAAATATAAAGCATACAAGATCAATACAGTTTCAAGCATGCACTTGGAGGGCTGAGGACAGAGTCTTGGAACATCTGCTCTGAAGTCAAAGGGAATTACTGTATTCAGATTATGGCTTCTACATGGAGAACTAAATCACAGATAAAATGCATTACTTACAAAGTCACACACTAGGCTGAAAATACGTAGGAATTCAGAGTATATGGTCTGGAATCCAGCCACCTAGGTTCAAATCCTAGCTCTTGCACTTGCTAGAAGTTAAGTTACTTAAAGTTTCTGTTATTTGGGGAGAAAAAAAAGACTAAACATTTGTGGGCATAAAGGAATAGGTAAAGGATGAATTTCTGGACCTTTTGTATAGTTTAGAAAACTTGTGAATAAAATATCCAAATCATTGTTCTTCAGATGGAGTATTGTCATAGTATGACATTAGCTAAGCAAGGATTAAATGGAAAACACCTTCCCAAGTGTTTCTACTCACAGAAGTTTTTACTCAGAGATTCTTAAGGTGCTGGGCACTAGCCTAGGCATAAAAGTCAGTGAAACTCTTATCCCTAATTTACCAGTTTTAAAAAAACGCCAGAAGTGGAAGCATGGTTTAAGTGGTAGAGCAGTAGCCTTGAGTGAAAAAGCTAAGAGATAATGCCTAGGCCCTGGTTCAAGATTCAGTACTGGCACCACCCCCCCCCCGCAAAAAAAGTTCTCAATGACTTGTGTCTGCCTCTTGATGCAGCATACAACAATGTCACTGGGTCATGAAATGTGCTCTCCAGAACATATTTAAAACAGCACTTTATCTGGCTGAGTTTATGAGAAATTATACAAAGCACCTACTTTTGCTTAATTCCATGGGATTCCTGTGGATTTTACAAAGTTCTGTCTAAAAACAATACAACCTATTTTTGCAAAGTAGCTTCATGTGGAAATTTGCAAGTAATTGCTAAGTTTGGGTACCATTTTACTTAAATTATTGTCCCATAATTCCTATGCTTGATAAGCCATACGCCTAAACCTCAAGATATAATAGAAGATTTATGCTGTCCACTTTCCCATGACTCTTCTAAACTATTTCAGTATTAATCACTGGACCTAAAATTTTGCCTAATATTAATTGTGTGGCCCAGTAGCCCTCTCTCTCTCTCTCTCTCTCTCTCTCTCTCTCTCTCTCTCTCTATCTATCTATCTATCTATCTCTCAGCTTAGCACGCTCCTTTCCTAGGCAGCACTAGGCCCACTTAGTAAAGGCAGTAAATGATCAGCCTCCATCCACCTTTACCTTGAGATGGCACTCCTCTGGGACAGCTACAACCATGTAAGGCATCAAGATCCCCTTAGAGTGACCTTCAGGTCTGGGCAGCTGCAAGTCCCCTTATCTACTACTTGGGCAGCAGCCATAAATCCTAGTCCACCATGGTGAAGTTCCTAGTCTGCACATACACTCCACACCAGGGTTTCTGCCTCCTAAACCTGGCAGGTTATATACCTATATAGGTCATCTCCGACAATAGCTGGCACTCCTCTCTTGTGAGAAGGGGTCTTGCTGGTCCCTTTGTTGGCAATAAACCTTTTCTTTGTGCCTGGGTGTCTGTGTGGTTTTTCTGGCAAAGTCTAATAAACTCTAACAATGTGTATGTGTGTGTCTGTGTGTGTGTGCGTGCACATGTGCAAGTGCCAGTAGAGGTATTTGAACTCAAGGCGTCAGGCTCTTGCTTAGCTTTTAGGCACCAAGAGTGACACTTCAGCCACAGCACCACTTCCTGCATCCAGAATTCTAAATGCAAAGTCATGATTTAAACTGAAAATGTACACTTTTTCTTAACCTCTAACCTAGGCTTTCAGATTTTAGACCATTTCTTTGAACAATTAACTGACAATTTAACAAAATGAATACCAGAAATCTGAAATATGTTTTGTCTGAGGAATGTGGGGTAAAGGGAAGGCAGGCAGGCAAATGGGGAGAGGAGGGGTGGGAGAATACAGCCAGTCATAATATTCAATGTATGTATGTGAAAATGGAACCAGATAACGAGGGGAGGGGTGGAGTTGGGAGAGATGGATGAGAATGCTGGGAAGGGTGACATTGATCAAGATGCATTGTACTTACATACTGACATGTTGAATTGAACCCCCTTTGTACAACTACTTAAAGATAATTCTTAACTGAACAATTAAAGAATAGTTATCTACCTTGAAAAAAAATCCATTTAATTCAACAACAAAAAGTTCTTGGAGGACAAATGTTTGGAGTTGTTGTTTTTTTTAAGCTCATTTAAGAGTAAATGAAAGTTTGGCTTAAAGGAGAGAAGAGAGATAGATCAAACTTTGTTTCTTTGGCTTGCTTGCCAGAGGATACTAAGAAGACATTGTCTTTCCTCACTCAGGCATAAACATCTGAAAACTCCTTTTTCTTCTGCCTACTATTTATTGCCTTAACCAGTAATACTCTTCTCAGACAGCAAGATACCTGAATGTCTAAACATTTATCTATACTAATGCAAGCTCATTTCAGAAGGCCTGCCACGACTTCTCAGGAAGGCTGTCAGCCTCAGCTCATCAAAAACAACACTTGGAACCTGATGGCAGGTTCCAATTGTTAAGTTGTGCTTGCTTGAACTGAATTTTAAAGTCAGGCTCTTACTGCTAAAAAATTAATAATAATAATGAAACTAAAAAAAAAACACTGATATTTAGCCAGAAATGTTGCATTTATAAATACAACACTCTTAGCGCTATAGAATGGGTTCTTGTTGTTATTTAAAAGAAAAAAAAATGGAGTACTGAGTGAAATTCCAGGGCAGCCAGTAATGTGTAAGGGTAAGCAGTACTGCATAATAGTTCTTGTTTGGGTACATTCGCTTTGTGGTGATTTATTAAAGGAGACTGAAAAAGCCTGATTAAAATGCATAAACAGTGCTGAACAGTAAACAACCATGTCTAAGGATGAAAAAAAAATAGGAGCCACATGCTGTGCATGGAAATTGCCTTTAACAACATGTCTATTGTTGAACAGATAGGAAGCCAAAGGTTGCTTGTAATCAAATTTGAAGTTTCTCATCACTTCTGAAAGCAGCACTTCCTTAGGCAAACGTTTCAATTTGTTGTAGTTAAAAAAAACTGCTTCCTGACTTAATCCTTACAGAAACCAGGAATTCTTTTTGATTGGCAGGTGGATAGAGAAATTTAGACAGGGGACACGCTAGGCCTTACCAAATGAAACCAAGTTTCTATGTTAGAGGGAAATTATTATTTTTAATCTGAAGAAATAAGGCACAAATTAAAGCAGATTTGGGTGCCCAAGATAATTGTGTGTCTCATATTTCATTTACACAAGTGGGAAAGTTTGGTGGGTTGGTGAGGTGCTCAAATATTTTTGCACTCAAAAAAATTAAAGAAAATGTAAATTTTGAAAGTTTAAGAAAATGACAACCACAAAGCTAGCCTGAATCAAAAGAAAACCCCTTCAATAATTGAACTTTTCTGATGGATTGAATAACAGGGATACAAACACAGGCATTTGTGTGTGTGTGTGTGTGTGTATGTGTGTGTATGTATGTATGTATGTATATATATAAAATATGTGTGTATATATATCATGGTTAATTCTTTAAAATAATAATATAAAATTCATTATTCTATATAGTGATTCTTTACATTTATGTTTGGAAGACACAAAACAACTAGTAATAAATATATTTTAAGCTTATTTTCCTCTATGGGAATATAGTAGAGTATAGAAAGTATAAGAAAATTTGAATAATTAATTTAAAATACTAATTCCAAGCTTGGTGCTAGAGTGGCTCATTCTTCAATCTAGCTACTCAGGAGGCTGAGATCTGAGGATCCAAGCTTGAAGCCAGTCTACACAGGAGAGTCCAAGAGATGTTTATCTCCAATAAAAGCAGCAAAAATCTGAAAGCAGAGCTGTGACTCAAGTAGTAGAATGCCAGCCTTGAATGTAAAAGCCAGTGACCGTGTAAGGGCCTGGGTTCAAACTCTAGTATTTGTGCTCCTGAACACACACACATACATATACACAGAGTAATTCCACAAGCATTTCATACAATTTTTCCAAAAAACTTTGATGAAGAAGTGTTGTCACCTATCCTCCTAACCAAAATTATTTTTAAAAAAAAAACTTTACAAATCTCTTCTTGTTAAGCAATCAAGTCTTCTCCTTGTAACATTATCTCTGTATACATTTATGATTATTACTCGGTTCACATCCCCTCACATATAATTTCCAGATTGTCAAGGCATGATATTTCTGTGTATGTATGTATGTGCATACACATGTTTGAGCCAGCCAGCACTGGGCCTCATTCTCTTTTTTTTTTTTTTTTTTGCCAGTCCTGGGGCTTGGACTCAGGGCCTGAGCACTGTCCCTGGCTTCTTTTGCTCAAGGCTAGCACTCTGCCACTTGAGCCACAACGCCACTTCTGGCCATTTTATGTATATGTGGTGCTGGGGAATCGAACCCAGGGCCTCATGTATATGAGGCAAGCACTCTTGCCACTAGGCCATTTCCCCAGCCCAGGTCCTCATTCTCGTGTTTAGCTTTTTCACTCAAGACTGAAGCTCTGTCACTTTTGCAGATCAATTAAATTTGATTCGCTTTTTATTTTTATTTTTTGCCATTTTGGAGCTTGAACTCAGGATTTGAGTGCTGTCCCTTAGCTTCTTTTGCTCAAGGCTGGCACTCTACCATTTGTAACACAGTTCCACGTCCAGCTTTTTGTTAATTGGAGATAAGGGTCTCACAGACTTTCCTGCCCAGGCTGACTTTGAACATGAATTCTCAGATCTCAGCTTCCTAAGTAGGTAAGTTTATAGACATGAGCCACCAACATGGGGCTTCTTGCTCAACCTTTGGATAGCTATGCCATGACATTCTCTAACCCCACTTCTCACCTACACTTACCTCTCACTCCCATCTTTCTCTTTCCTGGTTTCCTAGGCATCATTTTGCTAGCTTCATAATAAACCAATACCTTCCAAGTAAATGTGACAGAAGATCAGCTGAAACCCCAGGATTCTCCTTTGCTCCTACAAAGCTGCAATCTCAGGCTTCCTTTCTGAGCCTAGTTCCAGGTACTTCCTTAGATGTCTGATCTAAAATGGGGTTTGGATTTCCTTTAGGAGTAGGTGATGTACATTTTGAAAGAATTATTTTTTGGAGAGAGAAACTTTGCGGTGCCCTTCAAATCCAATTATATGAGCAGCTATCTGCTGGTCAGTTTAGCAGAGTCATTTTCAGAAATAAATTCATGTGTTTAACATTCTGACTACAAAATAAACTCAGGTTTATCTACATTTTACCTCCAAACGTCTACAAGGAATTTACTGTTCCCTAGAGGGGGGCTCTGAGTGAGAGAGAGAAAAGGGGGAGCTATTAGGTAGATAAGTAAGGATAAAAAATGGTGAACAGTTGGGCGCCAGTGGCTCACACCTGTAATCCTAGCTACTCAGGAGGCTGAGATCTGAGGATCATAGTTCGAAGCCAACCTGGACAGGAAAGTCTGTAAGACTCTTATCTCTAAGGAACCGTCAAAAAGCCAGAAATGAGCTGTGGCTCAAGTGGTAGATTTGAGCCACTTTGAGCACTTAGGCCCTGAGTTCAAGCCCCAGGACTGGCACAAATAAACAAAAACCCCTTCCCAGAGGACTCCATTGGACTTCTCTTTGGGTCCTTCTCTTCATGGAGAGTTTCTCTACCTTCTTTCCCAGCTTTCCCTTCTCTTTCAAATAAACCTTAATACCTTAATATTGCCTTAATTGTCTAATAAGTAAAGAAAAGGAATCTGCCCCTAGAAAAGATCTCATGAGAATTCTTCCCTAGGCTATAAGGAAAGGAAGCCCTCAAGATTGCTTATTTGCCTGTGGAAAATCTTTATTCCTTCACTTCTTCAGGCAGAGACTCTCAGGAGACCACAGGTTCACTGAGAAAATACCCCTACAGAGCTCTGGACAAATATGAAAGCCATAACACTTGACTAACCACAGGATATGTTTCTGACCAGGCAACATACTGAAAAGATAAGTGTCACAGGATAAAGCCAGGGATCCTGGCCTTATTCTCATCTGTACTTTAGTTAATTACATGAACTACTGACTGGTAGATACATGGAAGAACCTGAAGCATGTTTGCTATTGAACCAAGCAAAGCAGAAGCTGTGCCTGGATTTCTCTTCTGCCAACATAGTGTAGACATCCATCAGCTAGCTGATTGCCTACATTGGAAAGTTGGGCCCCAGCTATATAGGAATTTTGAAGGTCCACTCTATACCCTGTTTCAAAAAAGCTTTTGATGTCTTTGTGGAGTCTACCACAGTATGAAGAGAGGCCATCTTTCTCCATGAAATGAGAGCAGACCAAAGGGCCAAGGAGAGAGAGAGAATCACAGAACACGAGACAGGCTGAGAGAGATTGTAGATCTGATGGATTAATTTTCAGTGTTCACAAGACATTTCTTTCCCTGAAGCCTGAGGCATTGTTACAGCCCTGTACCCGATTTTTCCCTTCCTTCCTTCATTCATTTATTTTAGTCTTGCCTTAACCAATTTCAATTACCAACAACCTCAGTGGAAAGAAAAATTAAGGAGTCATTGTTGGTTGGGTAGACTGTACAAAAGGAAAAGACTATATTGAGCACTTTCCTAAGACAAGCTTAAAATAGAAAATAGTAGAGCTGGGCCCTGGTAATCCTAAACTACTCAGGAGGCTGAGCGCTAAGGATCCAGGTTCAAACCCAACCTGGGCAGAAAAGTCCATGAGACTCATCTCCAATAAATGTCAAAAATAAATAAATAAAAGCCAGAAATGGAGTTGTGACTCAGTGGTAGAATATTCACCTTGAGCAAAAAAATTCAGGGACAGTGCCCAGGCCCTGAGTTCAAGTCCCAGGACTGGCATGAAAAGAAAACAAAAAACAGTAAAGATGTTTTCACTATTGGTGATAGAATTGCTGGTCATATAATGTTGTTAAAATTGTGATAAAGCAAATTCAGACTAGTAAGAAAATATACTAAAACAAACAAGCAAAGGCCGAAAACATTATAACTCAGGGTTTGCTTAGGGCCCTGCATAGTACATATCCTAGCTATGTGATTAGAACACTTGAAAACAATAATTTTGCTTTTCTAGAAAAAATATAAGACCTTTATTCAAAGATAAGTCATATTTTCCAACTCTTAGAGCTACCAGAAGTTTACAAATTTCTAGGTGCTTTATCAAGTACCTCCTCACTGCGTATGTGAGCTAACAAGTTCCTGCCTTCCCATGTTTTAGTGGGTGTTTCTTTTGTTTTAGATCCCCTGAGATTTTCAGACTTACATCAGCAAATTCTTCCAAAAGCTGAGGGAGGCTGCCTTACTAAAACCTTGTGCTGGCTTACAATGAAGCATAAAACATAGAAACAAACATGGGGGTGTGACACTGTGGCAGTTCTTTCTCTATTGGCAGAACCCAGCGTAGCCTATCTCTGACCCAAAGCCAAAGGAGGCCCAGAAGAGTCATATGAAGAAAGATGGGTGAAGAAGCAAAGATCCTACGAGTGGCTTCTCTGGCTCAGAGGACTTGTTTTCTGTACTAAATCTTGACAGATTTTGTTGGAAACTTCGATCAACTTTCCTACATTGCCTTATATCCTGCTGCCAAAGAGTTTATTCTTGCTAGACACCAGTGACTCATGCCTATAATCCTAGCTATTCCGGAGCCTAAGATCTGAGGATCACTATTCAAAGTCAGCATGAGCAAGAAAGTCTGTGAGACTCTTATCTACAATTAATCACCAAAAAAAAAAAAAAAGCCACAAGTGAAGCTGTGGCTGAAGTTCTAGAGTGCTTGCCTTAAGAAAACAAAACTTGGGGCTGGGGATATGGCCTAGTGGCAGGAGTGCTTGCCTCGTATACATGAGGCCCTGGGTTCTATTCCCCAGCACTACATATACAGAAAATGGCCAGAAGTGGCGCTGTGGCTCAAGTGGTAGAGTGCTAGCCTTGAGCAAAAAGAAGCCAGGGACAGTGCTCAGGCCCTGAGTCCAAGCCCAGGACTGGCCAAAAAAAAAAAAAAAAAAAAGAAAAGAAAAAGAAAGAAAACAAAACTCAGGGATAGCACCCAGGTCCTGAGTTCAAGCCCCAGGACTAGCATACGTGAGTCTGTTGAAGGGGTGACACTGATCAAAGTGCACTGTATTAATAAACTGCTTCATTATATGGCACCTCCTTGGTACAATTACTTAAAGATAATTTAAAAATAAATGAATAATAAAATAAACTTGAATCTGTTAAGGCAAATGAGATGAATAAATTAAAATGTAGTTTCCCCAAAGAATAACGCTCTTCCTTTTGCAGACCATCCTGTCCAGCATTTCTCACTAGAATCCACCTTCATGAATTGTGAAGGTTGATTTAAATTCCCAAAATGCAAATGGAAACACTGAGAAATAAATTAAGACACAAGAAGGTAGAGGGAAAAAAACCTCACGAAGCTAAAATACCATTAAATGAATCTTTCCTACAAAAGAAGAAAAAAAAAAACTAAAGCCAGATTACAAATGAGTACTCTCTTTAGTGAGCTGTCTGAATGGATGTGCAGGCCCCGAGAAAAAGAACAATGGCCACCTTCTGACACCAGACTGGGTGTCTGGTGAGCATCTCTTCGTGTAAATGTTAGCACTGTGTGAGTATTTATTGTGTTTCTATAAAGTCCTAATGAGCTCCTTGGGTGAGAGTGAAACCCTTTGCTTTTTCACACTGTGTTCAAGACCCCTAAACTTCATGGGGTCAACTCGAAAGAAAGGGTAATGGACCATGTGGTCCAGCTTAATAGACCTGATATTAACACAGTAGCAAGAATGTCACTGAATGCAAAGTTTAGGGCAAGCAATGAATGGAAGTATTTGTTACACTTAAATAATATACAGAGGTTATAACGGAGTACTGGCACTATATCAATGTCATCTTGGCAGGACTCTGAACATCTCCCATGTATGAAATTACCCCATAGTGCATTGTTTACTTGCAATAAATGCATTTGCAGCAGAAAATAAGAAATTAGAAAGTTATGCAGCTAGCAATGACTCTGTTTATTTTTAGATATAGAAATCTTATCCATATAAATAATTGAGATCAGTATCTAATACTTCTTTAATGAAACTGCATTGTACTCTTTGTGTTGATTGCATAGTGTATATACTTTAATGAATGTTTTCTCTAAATGAGGTAAGGTTACTTTTTTGCATGTTCCAGAACTCAGTGCCTGGGCACAGTACTTTAGATTTTTGTTCAAAGCTAGCACTCTTCCACTTGAGGCACAGCACCACTTCTGGTTTTCTGATGGTTAATTGGAGGTAAGAGTCTCAAGGACTTTCCTGCCACAGCTGGCTTTGATCTGCAATACTCAGATCTCAGCCTCCTGAGTAGGTAGCTAGGATTACAGGTGTGAGCCACCTGGCCCATCAAATTTTTGTGTATATGTGCTAGTCTTGGAGCTTGAACTCAGGGTCAGGGTATGTGAGCTTTTTGCTCAAGGCTAGTTCTCTACCGTTGAGCCACAGCTCCCCTTTTGGCTTTTATTTTTATGGGTTTTGGAGGGTTTGGGCTGGTTAATTGGAAATAAGAGTCTCACTGACTTTCCTTCCTGGTCTGGCTTTCAACCTCAATCCTCAGATCTCAGCCTCCTGTTAGCTAGGATTACAGGTGTGAGCCACTGGTGCCAGGTCAATTTTTTAATTGTTTTAATAGTGGTCTGGTTGCTTAGGACAAGACTGATGTCTTTTGCTTTGAACTGAATAGAACATGGCCAGCCTAAGTCTAAGACCACTGGCATAAATATAGGCCTTTTTCACTAGACTCCTTGATCTCTGAGGGTTTGGCCCATTGTAGTGACTCTGGTCTCTTCCACAGTGAAACTTCAGTACATATGAGCAGGTGCTGGGACTCAGATAGAACTATGTCCCATTGTCTTGCTTGTTTGTTAGAATTAGAGATAGTACCACTCTCTCTCAGGTATAGCTATAGGAAGATCTAGGGATGTGAACCTGTAAGAGTATTGTATGCTGCTTGATCTTTCTTTGTTTTGTTTTATGCTGTGTCTAGTAAATAATTTTTTTTTGGAACTGCCTCAAATAGAGTCTAAATCATTTGGGGACCAAGATGTGTCTCTATTTTGGCTATGTGTGTATGTGTGTATGTTTTCACATGCCCATGCACACACTGGTACTGAGGCTTAAACTGAGGGCCTGTGTACTTTAGTTTTTTCCACTCAAGGCTCTAACACTTGAGCCATAACTCCATTTCTTGCCTTTTAGCGATTGATTGGAGATAAGGATCTTACAAACTTTTCTGCTCCAGGTTAGTTTCAAACCACCATCCTCAGATCTTAGCCCCCTGAGTAGCTAGTATTATATAGGTGTGAACAACCTGTTCACATTTTTTTAAAATTTTAATTGATTTTTTTGTCAAAGGTATAATGTCTATGTGTTGATTAAATTTTTTCATATGGTTATTGCACCCCTTTTTAGGACTGACTTCCCCATTGCAGGGCTCTCACTATTGTTTGTTCGAGCTAAGTGTCCATTCTCTCATTAGTACCACACAGTGTAAATCCTTGTAACTTAAGAATTCAGTTACCTGACTTTGTTCTTCTTCAATATCATGTGAACTATCCTGGACCTTTTGCCTTTCTACATAAACTATAAAGTTGATTTTTTTTTTAACAAACAAGTTGAGAATATAGTTGAGATTGTGTTGAATCTATAGGTCATAGAACCTATGCACTTTATTCATAAGAGGAGAGCTTTAGGGTCCCTGGTTTCTCCATTCCAAATCTGAGTGCCAGAATCTAGGTAATGGAAGTAGCCAGGTATACCTCCATAGGTCTGTTGTGTCTGCTTGTGGTATGTTAAGTTCCCTAAGCTGCAGAGTACCAGGCAGGGGCCCTTTTGCCTCAGTCTGAGGTGGCATTATAAAGTCACTCAAATTCATTTAAGTCTTGGCTCAACTGTCATTTTAATAGGCTAACAATGTTACTGATTGCTGGGCATTGGGGGCTCATGACTATAATCCTAATCAGGAGGCTGAAATCTGAGATCATGTTTCAAAGCCAGTTTGGGCAGGACTCTTATCTCCGATAAATCAACAAAAAGTTCAAAGTGGAGGTGTGCCTGAAGTGGTAGAGTGCCATCTTTGAGCAAAAAAGCTAAGAAACCAGTGCCTAGGCTATTAGTTCAAGCCCAAGAAACAGCACAAAGAAACATGGAATGTTGAGGCTTATCAAAGAAAAACCATAACCTTTGCTCACTGACTTTCCCTTCAATACCCCATAATAAAGGGGTCTTCATGAAATCATTCTTCTTCAGTATCATGCACCTCATCCTGGCATGGCATAGAGGAAGGAAACGCTCACTCCTTACTCAGTGCTCACTAAAGATTGAACAGCAGCTACAGCACAGGGCCCAAACTCAGCCTAGGGTTCCACTCCCACCCTAGCCCTATTTACCACATGACCAAACAGTTACTCAAACCACGAGCTTTTGTGTGTATGTAGGTACTCTGGGACATGAACAGCTTTTCACTCAAGGATGGCACTCTACCACTTGAGCCACAGCTCTACTTGTGGGGATGCTGGCCGGATACGTAGAGGGGCGGTCCCCGATTGACCACCCTTCCTCCCGCCCTGGGACCGAATGGCCGGAAGCCACTCCTACGCCTCCCAGGTCCGGAACCGGAAGGAGTAGTTCTGGCTTGGCCTGCCTCCCGTCTCATCTCAGGTCCACGTGGATGCCTCCAAGATGGCGCCGCTGGTGCCCAGGGGCGGTCCTATTGGGGCGTGATGTCAGCCCATGGGGGGAGTCCCAAGATGCCACTCTGGCCGAGACAGCCCAGCTCAGCCAATTAGCGAAGCCTACCTTCCTGCCTTCCCCACCATAATAAAAGCCTTCCCCCGCCCCGTGGGCGGTGAGCTCGGTTCATAACCTCAGACCGTCTCCCTGGAGTCTTTCTTTCTCTGCGCCGATCGCCGACACGTGAGAAGGGGCAGGGACGGGGGACTTCAGTAGTTCACTCTCCTGGGCTAATCGCAGCCCAGCGAGAGCACGCCCTCACCTTCTGCGGGCAGAAGATAAGGTCGAGTGCTCTCTCGTAGTTTTTTGAGGTTCGGACCATTCTCCCCAAGAATTTGGGGAGAAAGGGATCGTCCAGATCCCAACACTACTTCTGACTTTTTGATGGTTAATTGGATATAAGAATTTCTCTAACTTTTCTGCTCAGGCTGGCTTTGAACTGGGATCCTCAGCGGAGTAGCTGGATTACAGGCATGGACCACAGGTACCTGGCATACTTTTTTTTTCTTGATAGATTGAAATTAGATTCTTTCTCTCTTATTAAATTCTGGTGGTGATGTTGAACATAAATTTTTCATTCATTCTGCTTAGGTGTTATGCATATTTCTTTAAACACTCAGATCAATGCAATTAATGGGCATGATATAAACTGATGAGTGAGTGGCTTTCATTATAGAGAGAATTAATGTCAAATTATTATTCCAGTATGTAGGATGAAATATCAATCATTAACTTATTAAGAAGAGTGACATCTATCCTAAACTTACTATATGTGATATAATAGATTTGCTTAAAACATTTTCAAATAGCAAGGTTTAGAAAATGTAATATAATTTTTATTGAAAATGCCATATAAAATATTCATTATTTATAATTTTGTGTTTTGTATGTGTATTGGGGGGGAACAATACTGAAGCTTGAGTGCTGTGCCTTCGCTATTTTGCTAAAGTCTACCAATTGAGCCACAGCTCTACTTCTGGCTTTTTGCTGGCTAATTGGAGATAAGAGTCTCATAGACTTTACTGTTGGGGCTAACTTTGAATCACAGTCTTCAGATCTCTATACCTCCCTAGTACTGAGGATTATAGGCATGAGCCACTGTCACTTGGCTTATATATGAATTTAAAAGGTATACCTGCCGGGCTTCGCTCTACCCCCATCCTCGTGGAGGTCCTGGGCCTGTCCGCCTCTCCCATGTGATCCTCTTTCGCTCTCTCACGTCCCCTGGCCAGTAAGGATTAGCCGCAGAGTGGAGACCACAGGTAGCCTCAATTAGGGTGTGGTCGCAGGAATCCCCCCCCCCCTTAAAAGAAGACACGGACCCGTGGGAGTCCTGGAGAAAGCCTCAGGGGCGTTCTGGTTTAATCAAGGGAGGGGCTAACAGTTTATACCCCCAGAGGCGCGAAGGAGAGGGGCTACTGGATATTAACGATTGGCTAATGGGCTGTCCATCAGGTGATGTCATGGAACTTCCTCTATGGGCGGAGACCACAGCCCCCCAAGGACCAGGTCTCCGCCATTACACACGTGGCCTAGCCGAGAGGCAGGAGCTGTTTTGCTTCTCTTCTGGTTGAAGCCGGTAGGTGGGAGGGGCCACCTTCCACACTGCCCCAGGGCTGGGGGAAGGGCAGCATCTCCAGATCTCTCTCATCACCCTTCCCCCTTCAAGGCCAAGCTGAATCCCCAACAATGCCCTTCCCCAAGAATCAGCAGGAAATAGAATTAGCTGTCCAAAACAATTTGGAATAGGAACATGCGCCCAATTGAACTAAGCAAATCCAAAATAGAAGCCTTGCAAGAATTGAGTTTTTGTTTTTGTTTTTGCCAATCCTGGGCCTTAAACTCAGGGCCTGAGCACTGTCCCTGGCTTCTTTTTGCTCAAGGCTAGCACTCTGCCACTTGAGCCAAAGCGCCACCTCTGGCCATTTTCTGTATATGTGGTCCTGGGGAATTGAACCCAGAGCTTCATATATTTGAGGCAAGCACAGGTCCTAGGTTCTGTAATCGGCTGTGACTGTGGCTCTCATGCTGCCTTTCTAACCTCCTTTCTCTGCTGAGTGCTGCATAGAAACTCTATAGAAGATGAAAATATGTAGACTAAAGCTATCAAATACAAAATCAGTGTATTTTGGACAGTGTGCTTAAATCTAAAAGGTTTAAATACCAATATCACAATTTTAAATTAGAGAGAAAAACTTACCACTTAAAGGATTTTTCCAAGTTTGTATCGTAAATATACCATCTGTAAATCAGTGTGTTTCTGTAAGTGTGTGTGTGTGTGTGCTCACGTGCATGCACATGCATGCCAATACCAGGACTTGAACTCAGGGCCTTACATCTCACTTGTTTTTACCCTTTAAGGCTGATTCTCTATCATTTGACCAACACTTCCACTTCCTTCTGGCTTTTGCTGGTTAATTGGAAGAGTCTCATAGTCTTTCTTGCCTAGCTGACTTCAAACTTCGTTTGATCTTTAGATCTTAGCCTCCTGGGTAGCTCTGTTTACAGGTGTGAGCTACCAGTGCCTGGCAAGTTTGTTTTTCTTCAAATGAGGTTGTTTCACTTTGTCTAGATAGTTGTTGTTGGTTAGCTAATTGACTCAAAACATTCTATTCTTAGAGGTCTTCTTCCCAAACTGCCAAGTTGGCAGTCTTCACTTCCAAAGCCTTCTTACCCTGACCAAGGCTGGCAAAGGCAGTGCTGCCACCAGCAGGATGATGAAAATGAAGGCCTCTGTAGCTCCACTAAGCCAAAATTTTCCAATTTCACTAGAATTCTGGTTAAATAAGTAAGGATATCCTGTGTGTAATAGGAAAAAAATGGAAAAGAACTCTTTATGTTCATGGAACTTAATTAAAGTTAAAATTCTTTTTTAATAACTGAAAAAAGACACCTAAGACAATAGACTCAAAAAATGATCTAGTAGTGACTGTATTAAATGCCTAGTAGAATCTCCATGAAAAGATTCTTTCAACACTGTCCTGACTAAAAGACAAAGGAAAATAATCAAAGAAAATGGTAGCCTGTATTTGACTTCCCTCATTTATAATCATTAGAATGTGCCTATCATTCTGCAAGTTAAACCCAATGGATAGTTAAAAAAAAAAAAAAGGTGAATGATTACACTTGGATGTACTTATTTAAACAGTACTTTAAACATTCATATAGTGAGACCAAAGGAAGATATTCTTAGGAGAGGATCACAAGGGCTCAATAGCTGTGTGCATATGATCATATAAAAGGATACTTATTGAAATGAGCTCCAAGAAATGGAAACAAGAGGGTTTTTTGTTTTTTGGGGGGGTGGGGTGGGGCTTGAACTCTGGGCCTAATTTTCTTTCTTTTTCTCAAAGTTAGCACTCTACCACTTGAGTTCCAGGACCTCTTCCAGCTTTTTCTATGTGGTACTGAGGAATTGAACCCAGGGCTTCATGCATGCTAGGCAAGCACTCTACCACTGAACCACATTCCCAGCCACACAAGAGGTTTTTTTTGTACAGTTTTAGTCCTTTTTTTCTTTTTTTTTTCGGGCGGGGGGGGGAGTATTCCCTTTTGTCGCTATTCTTTATTTCTATATCCTTTATCTTATATATAATTTTATCCGATTTGGGGAAGGGAAGAACAGAAATGGTGGGACAAAGGGTGAACCAATTCAGCAGTGATACTAGATACTACCTTGGGAATTAATTATATAAGACCACCCCTCCCACCCTCACTGCCATCTCCACAAATAAGCTGGGCCTTGTGTCATGCATCTGTCACCCCCGCTACAATAAAGGAGTAATCTGCTCCAACCCAGGACTGGGGAAAAACAAAAGACCCTATTTGAAATATAAAACAAAAAGGACTGGGGTCTTGGTTCAAGTGGTAGAATGCCTACACAGCAAATGTGAGGCCCTGGAGGGGAGGGAAGAGAAAGATGGGGGAGGTAAGGGAGAGAGGAAGATGTGGGGGGGGAGGGGAGAGGGAGAGGGAAAGAGGGAGAGAGATTGAAGCAAACAAAAGATATAATTTGTACTCCTTTTGCTATGATGTTTTGTTTCTATTGCAAAAATAAAAGTAGAGGACCAGCCTTGAGTGAAAAAGCTAAATGACAATGCCCAGGCCCTGAATTCAAGCCCTAGTACTGGTAAAGGAAGTATGGTAGAGTAATAGAGCATGAGACATAGATGTACTATAGAAGAGCACACTTCAGCCCCTGTCTTCTATCTTGGTCCAAGATTTTGCAATTAATTATACAAATGAGAATCTGCATGAGGATAATTGCTTAAAACATTTTCCTGTGTCTGAACATTAAGCATCATGTTGCTGCTGACTTTCAATTTGCTGGTAAACTGGCAATACAAAGCATTACAGAAGGAACTGAGAATGGAAAGCCATTGAAGTCTATTTGTCCCAAAGGACTGCTCACTTGAAGAAACCATCAGTTGGTCTAATCATACAGCAGGCTTTGTCAAATGTCCAATTTTCTGCTGGCTCATACCTGAAATCTTAACTACTGCACAGGCTGAGAATTGTGGTTCCAAGCCAGCTCAGGCAGGATAGTCTGTGAGACACTGATTGCCAGTCAACCACCAAAAAAGCCAGAAGTGGTGCTGTGGCTCAGTTGGTACAGCACTAGCCTTGAACATAAAAAAAGCTCAGAGAGTGCCCAGGCCCTGAGTTCAAGCCCCAGGACTGACACACTAAAACAAAAACAAACAAAAGGCTGGGAATGTGGCTTAGTGGTAGAGTACTTGCCTAGCATACATGAAACCCTAGGTTCGATTCCTCAGTACCACATAAACAGAAAAGCCGGAAGTGGTTCTGTGGCTCAAGTGGTAGAGTGCTAGCCTTGAGCAAAAGAAGCTCAGGGACAGTGCCCAGGCCCTGAGTTCAAGAACCAGGACTGGCAAAAAAAAAAAACAAAAAAACACCCGAACCCAATTTTCCTTCTAGATAAAGGTTTTGTTATCTGATAGCTCCCAAATATAACAAATATAGATGTGAACATCAGGAATTGGGTTCATATATGACTTACCTATGAAAAGCCAATCAAAAGCTGACTCAAGAGCTGTCTTGGAGGTGCTCCTGTCCCTCTGTGCCCTCACAGGGCCGCTGATGGCAGGTTTTCTTTCTCATCCAGGTTTGTAGACCTCAGTTAAGCAGGTCTTTCCAGCACCATAAGTCTAAGAGTATTCTTTCATTGTTTTCTTTCATTGATATGCTACTACTATTTTTAATCATTCCATAAAAAGAAGCCAAGTTTGCTTCTTACAGACTTTTTTGACCAGACTTACTATGAACCACAATTCTCAGATATCAGCTTCCTGAGTAGGTAGGATTACAGATGTTAGCCACAACCACCTGACTTCAAGATAACTTTTTTCACTACTCAAGATTTGAAGTTCATTTTATATATAGCTATTTGATTGTCCCAGTATCAATTGTATAATCTTCTGTGTAATAAAATACGAAATTCACTCCAGATATTTGCCAACATAAAACATATACATATCAGGTAGGTATATTTGCATAAGCTTGTTCTCCTGACAGACGAATGGGAAGAATTGGTGAATGCAATCGTGATATTCAACAAACATATGTGAAAATGGAACTGGCTAACTTGAGAGTAGGTATAGGGTTGAGACAGACGGGGAAGAATGATGAAAGGGTACTGAACAAGATGTGTTGTACTCATAAATTGATATGTTAAATTGAAGCCCTTTGTGGAACTACTTAATGATTATATATAGACAGCCAAATAGATAATAGATTTTTTTTTTTCTTTTCCAGTCCTGGGCTTGAACTCTGAGCCTGGGCTCTGTCCCTAAGCTTTTGTGCTCAAGGCTAGTGTTCTACCACTTGAGCCACAGCTCTACTTCTGGCTTTTTTTTTTTTTTTTTTTTGGCCAGTCCTGGGGCTTGGACTCAGGGCTTGAGCACTGTCTCTGGCTTCTTTGTGCTCAAGGCTAGCACTCTGCCACTTGAGCCACAGTGCCACTTCTGGCCGTTTTCTGTATATGTGGTGCTGGGGAATTGAACCCAGGGCCTCATGTATACGAGGCAAGCACTCTTGCCACTAGGCCATATCCCCAGCCCCACTTCTGGCTTTTTGTGGTTTATTGAAGACAAGAGTCTTACAGAGGGCTGGGGATATGGCCTAGTGGCAAGAGTGCTCGCCTTGTATACAGGAGGTCCTAGGTTCAATTCCAGCACCACATATACAGAAAATGGCCAGAAGTGGCGCTGTGGCTCAAGTGGCAGAGTGCTAGCCTTGAGCAAAAACAAGCCAGGGACAGTGCTCAGGCCCTGAGTCCAAACCCAGGACTGGCCAAAAAAAAAAAAAAACAAAGAGTCTTACAGACTTTCCTGCCTGGGCTGCTTTCTAACTGTGATCCTCAGATCTCAGTCTCCTGAGTAGGATTATAGATATGAGCTACCAGCACTTGGCATTAAAGATAGATTTTTAAATTTTTAAAAAGAAAAAAATTTAATTAAAAAGATTGTGTCATTTTGTCCCTTCTGTACATCACCTTTATAATAACAATAAAAAATAAAAACTCATTTAAAAGAAGTAAAAAGAGAAAAAATGTATCTTCTTGAGGAAATAACAGAGTTAAATTTCAAAATACATGAGTGAAGCAAATAGAATTTTCAAACACTCAAGGTCTTAAGAATAAAGACTATAAACTCAGAAATCCCTCAAGGAGTTTGGAGTGCAGCCCAAACTGCATTCCAAAATGATTTACCAGTGGACTTGTTCCAAACCTTCCACTTGGTGGCGCTATGGCGCTGTTGCAGGAAGGAGGCTGGATTTGGTTAAAGGTTCAGTTAGGGATTACTTCTCATGGAGGGTTTCATGATCCTTAAAACATGTGGTCTGACTGCAGTGTGTGCCAACAACAGACAATAACCCTAGTTATCTGCACAGAGAATGAAAAAAAAATAGCATTTGTAGATTGTGCTAGCAAAGCCAAAATGGGCAGGATTTAAGGCAACTGGTAGGTCAGGTTGAACAAGCAGATGGATGAAAGCCAGAGCAGCAAGTCTTTCGTCTATATTCTTGACACAAATGTCTCTGCAGGTTTCTATCCTTTTCTCTGTCTTATGACTTGATTCTGAAAAGAAAAAGAAATGGAGACTAACAATTTCATCCTAAAGGAAAGTTGAACAGCAGTTACTCCTTATCTAATAAGCAGGTATTGATAACCTCCTATTCTGTCACTACCAGCCATCCTAAATTACAGTAGAGCAGACTAAACTCCATTCCTCTCTTCAATCTGAGTCTTGCAGTCCATGAGAAAAGTAAGATATATACAGAAAATAATCGTTGCTGAGCTGTGTACTGAGGAGGAATTAAATGGAAGCCTTACCTGTTGGTCTTAAAGAATGGTTCCTTGCTAGGCCCCTTGTGGCTTACACCTATAATCCTAGCTACTCAGGAGTCTGAGATCTGAGGATCATTGTTTGAAGCCAGCCCAGGCAGAAAAGTCCATGAGACTCTTGTTTCTAATTAACTACCAAAAGGCCACTGTGGCTCAAATGGTAGAGTGCCAACCTTGAACTGGAAAAAGCCAAGGGAAAACACAAAGCCCTGAGCTGAAGCCACAGTGCAATCAGAAAAACAAAACAAAAACCTTTATAGGTTTCTTGACCTTAATTTTCTACATTTCCATAACTGTAAATAGTATGCATGACCTATGTAAGGTATTTTGTACTAACAGCCTAAATGGACTAAAATTTTTCACAGAAATCCCATTAGTCTATCAACCATATGTTTTTGAAAAACTTTTACAGGAGTTGAAGGACATAAGACAGTTCCTCTCAGACAGCTCTAAGTTAATGTGATTATGTTCTCATAAACTTATTTTCATAACATTTGTGTTTTATGCACATTTCCATTTGTTAAAGGATTGTATCCAAAGGAGCTGGGCAAGCTGGACCTTCCTCACCGCTTGATCCCCCATACTAAGCAGCTAGTAGCAAGATCTTTTGCCTCTGGATTAAAGCCATGACAAGTTTTACCTGTGTCCTTCCTGCGTAAATTTGCACTTTTCCATATAATTTGCATGTTACTGTTTATACCTGCTGCATTTGCATTTTGCTATTTGTGTTATAGTTCCATAAAGTGAGTTGATGATTCAAGACTGTTAGAGTAAAAGTTATCATTGGCAAGCTGACACTGAGATTTATACAGAAATGCGAACAATCTGTAACAGTTAAAACTACCTTGAATTAGCTGGGCATCAGTGACTATGCTTATAATCCTAGCTACTCAAGAGTCTGAGATCTGAAGATTGGGGTTCAAAGCCAGCTCACACATTAAAGTCCAGAGATTCTTCTTGAGTTAATCACCAAAAATCTGGAAGCAGTGTTGCAGTTCAAGTACTAGAACACCAAACGAGACAAAAAGCCAAGGGGCAGTGCCCAGGCCCGGAGTTCAAGCCCCAGTATTAGCACACACACACACACACACACACACACACACACACACACACACCCGCGTGCGCACATTACCTTGAATTAAAAAAGGCATTATTTAAAAATTTTTATAACAACTAGTTATGATTTAAAATGACTTATATGATCCATGTAGTATGTCACATGGCTTAAACCTAATACTACAGGACTTAGTTTGTAGATTGTTTTTCACCATAATAATACAATGAGAAATAAAACATCAGAAATTTTAATATGACAAAATAAACAAGACAGTGGTGGAACCATCTGACTCTTTGCCAACATCCACTCATTGTCTCAGTCGATTCAGGAGACCTGGGTGGGTTAAATAAACATCGGAACTCACAGTTCTGGTGGCTTGTTTTCTGTTGTATGTGTTGTACAGGGCTACCTTCTCTCTGTATCCTCACATGATAAGGAACGTGGTGGAGATAGAGATAAGAAGATAGAGACAGCCAGGTGCCGGTGGCTCACCCCTGCAATCCTAGCTACTCCAGAGGCTGATATCTGAGGACTGAAGTTCAAAGCCAGACTGGGCAGGCAAGTCTGTGAGACTGTTATCTCCACTTAACCTAAAAAAAAGCTAGAAGTAGAGCTGTGGCTCAAGTAATAGAGTGCTAGCCTTGAGCAAAACAATCTCAAGGACAGCTCCTAGGCCCTGAATATAAGCCCTTGTACTGAGGTGGGAGGGAAGGGGAAGAAGAGGAAGAGGGAAAGGAAGGAAAAAAGGAAAGAAGGAAGAAAGGGAGAGATAATACTGTATCTGTTTAAAAACTAATTGCATCCTAAATGCTCCAACTGGAAGAGTTCAACTTCTAATATGGGGGAGACCCCATTGACAGCAGCCCACTGGGAATGAGAGCAGCCTCCTTCAGTCCTGGCATCCTCCGCTGTCCCCATCACAGGATGTCTCCTGAAATCTACTGTGGTTGTATGCTAAGAGAACACACTCAAATCTGCCACTGTCTTTGCACCAGACAACTGTGCTTTCTCTAGATCCCCAACTCCTAGTAGACCAGCACTTCCTTTAAGAAGAAATTGTCCCAATGTTTGGTGTGGAAGAAAGAAACAGACTTCAGCTTGTCCAGTTCGTTCTAATATATTGTAAATATCCTGTTAATTTCCCCTAAATGTTCCCTGCACCATGCTTGGGCCCTGAGTATGGCTGAAGTGGTCTGAGGGGGAGCCATACTTCTATGGGAGGGTGCTTCTGGGTAGTGTTTGTTTTTCTCTGGCCCAATGGAAGAGAAATTTCCAGGAAAAAAAAAATTGGTGGTAATAGGCATAAGAATAAAATCATTGATAAAGCAAGATCTTTGAGAGTCTTGAGAGGATCAGAAGGGAGAACACAGGAAGAGAAATGGTAACACTTTTTCTTCTGTTCACCAGTGAGAAGAAGGTAGGAGGGAGTTTTGACTCAGCCCAGTGCCTGAGCTGTAACAGGGACTCAACTTCTTACTGGAATCCATTGACATTAACTGGTGGCACAGACTACCAGCTGCTAGTGAGAAAATCTATGTTGACATATTTGTCATCAGCAACCAGTCACATGGAAATAGAATGGATATTTAGGCCAGAACACTGGGTTGGGGTACTCCATGTGGTGCTCTTTCACAGCAACTTGAATACTCGGTAATCACTCTTTTAATTAGAACAATTACCAAATGCACTTCATACTTTATAAAACCAAAATAAACTGTGCAAACAGCCTAAATCCTCCTTCACCTTTAGACATTTCTAGAAGATTAAAAGATTGAGCTCTGAAGTCTGAGGCTTGGTTCAAGCCAAGTGTTCAGTTAATTGGTCACAACAACACCATTGAAGGAACTGACTCAAAAAAAAAAGGTACCTTGCCAATCGATGCTGTGGCCTCAGAAAGAAGAGCTGGGATTTGAACTCAGACCTGCTTCACTTAAAAGCACACTTTTGGACATAGCTCGCAAGATAAACAGAAAGCCCACAGACTGGGAGAAGATTTTTACCGGCCATTCAACGGACAAAGGCCTCATATCTAAAATATATGCAGAACTAAAAAAAATTACCCTCTTCCAAAACAAAACCACAGAGAACCAATAGCGCCCTCATCAAGTGGGCTAAAGACTTACAAAGAGCCTTCTCTGATGAGGAAATGAGAATGGCCAGGAGACATATGAAAAAATGCTCTACATCACTGGCCATAAAAGAAATGCAAATCAAAACAACATTGAGATTCCATCTCACCCCAGTAAGAATGTCATATATCAAGAAAACTAACAATAACAATTGTTGGAGGGGATGTGGCCAAAAGGGAACCCTACTTCATTGTTGGTGGGAATGTAACTGGTTCAGCCACTCTGGCAAGCAGTATGGAGATTCCTCAGAAAGCTAAATATAGAACTCCCCTATGACCCAGCAGCCCCACTTTTGAGTATCTATCCAAAAGACCACAAACAAAATCACATTAATGCCACCAGCACAACAATGTTCATCGCAGCACAATTTGTCATAGCGAGAATCTGGAACCAACCCAGATGCCCCTCAGTAGACGAATGGATCAGGAAAATGTGGTACATATACACAATGGAATTTTATGCCTCTATCAGAAAGAATGACATTGTCCCATTTGTAAGGAAATGGAAGGACTTGGAAAAAATTATACTAAGTGAAGTGAGCCAGACCCAAAGAAACATGGACTCTATGGTCTCCCTTATTGGGAATAATTAGTACAGGTTTAGGCAAGTCATAGCAGAGCATCACAAGGCCCAATAGCTATACCCTTATGAACACCTAAGATGATGCTAAGTGAAATGAACTCCATGTTATGGAGACAATTGTTATATCACAGTTGTAACTACTTTCAATGTCCCATGTGTATCTGTAGCTTCTATTATTGATGATGTTCTTGTATCACCTTCCTGTGGTTGTACGTACACTATCTCTGTAATCTTATCTGAATATATTGGAAACCATGTAAACTGGTATTGGAACTAGGAAATTGAAAGGGAATACCAAAATTGAGAGACACAGGGTAAAAAAAGACAAACAACTACAAAAGCAATACTTGCAAAACTGTTTGGTGTAAGTGAACTGAACACCTCAGGGGGGGAAAGGGTAAGGGGGAGGGGGGAGGGGGGTATGAGGGACAAGGTAACAAACAGTACAAGAAATGTATCCAATGCCTAACGTATGAAACTGTAACCTCTCTGTACATCAGTTTGATAATAAAAATTTGAAGAAAAAAAAAAAGCACACTTTTGCCTGGTGCTGGTGGCTCACACATGTAATCTTAGCTAGTCAGGGGGCTGAGATCTGAGGATCATGGTTTGGAGCCAGCCCACACTGAAAAGGCCTTTTCTTTAATTTTTTTTAAACAATTACTTATTTATTGTCAAAGTGATGTTCAGAGAGGTAACAGTTTCTTTTTTTTTTCTTTTTTTTTCAAATTTTTATTATCAAACTGATGTACAGAGAGGTTACAGTTTCATATGTTAGGCATTGGATACATTTCTTGTACTGTTTGTTACGTTGTCCCTCATACCCCCCTCCCTTCTCCCCCTTTCCCTGAGGTAACAGTTTCATAGTAAGGCAGTGAGTACATTTCTTGTACAATTTGTTACCTCCTCCCTCATTTCCCACCCTCCCCCTCCCCTTTTCCCTCTCCCCCCATGAGTTGTTCAGCTGGTTTACACCAAATGGTTTTGCAAGTATTGCTTTTGGAGTCATTTGTCTTTTTATCCTTTGTCTCGCGATTTTGATATTCTCTTTCCCTTCCCTAGTTCTAATACCAGTATATACCAGTATCCAGGGTACTCAGATGAGATACAGTGATAGTGCAGGGACCACCACAGGAAGGGGATACAAGAGGATCATCATCAACAACAACAGAAAAGCTACCATTTCACATGGCATGTTGAAAGTAATTATAACAGTGATATAACAGTCGTTTCCATAAAGTGGAGTTCATTTCACTTAGCATCATCTTATATGTTTATAAGGGCATAGCTATTAGGCTCTTGTAAACCCCCAAGCTACTTGAGCTCATCCAAAACTTTGGCAAAGTAGCAGGATATAAAATAAACCCTCAAAAATCAATGGCCTTTCTATATGTCAATGACCCAAAGATGGAGGCCGAAATAAGGAAAGCAACTCCTTTTGAAATAGCCTCAAAAAACATAAAATACCTAGGAATAACCTTAACCAAAGACCTCTACGATGAGATCTTTAAAAACATGAAAAATGAAATTAAGGCAGAATTAAGGAAATGGAAAAACCTCCCATGCTCCTGGATTGGGAGGATTAATTGTCAAAATGGCAACATTACCAAAGGCTATCTACAAATTCAATGCAATACTCATTAATATCTCAACACCATTTTTTTTTTTTTTTTTTTTTGGCCAGTCCTAGGCCTTGGACTCAGGGCCTGAGCACTGTCCCTGGCTTCTTCCCGTGCAAGGCTAGCACTCTGCCACCTGAGCCACAGCGCCCCTTCTGGCTGTTTTCCATATATGTGGTGCTGAGGAATCAAACCAAGAGCTTCATGTGTAGGAGGCAAGAGCTCTTGCCACTAGGCCATATTCCCAGCCCCTCAACACCATTTTTAATGAAATAGAGGAAGCAATCCAGAAATTCATATGGAACAATAAAAGACCCTGAATAGCAAAAACAATCCTAAGTAGAAAGAACAGTGCTGGAGGACTTACAATACCAAACTTCAAGCTGTATTATAAAGCTATAGTAATAAAAACACCTTGGTTTTGGCACAGGAACAGGCCTGAAGACCAATGGAACAGAACTGATAACCCAGAAATGAATCCACAAAACTATGCCTTCTTAATCTTTGATAAAGGAGCTAAAAAAAAAATAGGATGGATGAAAGATAGCCTCTTTAACAAATGGTGCTGGCAAAACTGATTCAACACCTGCAACAAATTAAAACTAATCAATTCCAAGTGGATCAAAGACATCAAAATAAAAACAGATACACTGAAAACACTACACGAAGGCATAGGAGAAACATTTGTGCTCCTTGGTACAGGACGAAACTTCCTTAAGAAAGGCCCAGAAAGACAACAAATCAAAGAAAGGTTGGACAAATGGGACTGAATCAAACTTCAGAGCTTCCTCAGGGCGAAGGACATACATAGCTTGCAAGATAAACAGAAAGCCCAAAGATTGGGAGAAGATCTTTACCAGCCACACAACAGACAAAGGCCTCATATCTAAAATATATGCAGAACTAAAAAAATTAAATTCCTCCAAAACAAAACCTTAAAGAACCAACAACCCACTCAACAAGTGGGCTAAAGACTTAAAAAGAGACTTCTCTGATGAAGAAATGAGAATGGCCAAGAGACTCATGAAAAAGTGCTCTACATCACTGGCCATCAAAGAAATGCAAATCAAAACAACACTGAGATTCTGTCTCACCCCAGTAAGAATGTCTATTATCAGGAAAACTAACAATAACAAATGCTGGACGGGGATGTGGCCAAAAGGGCCCTACTTCATTGTTGGTGGGAATGTAAGCTTGTCCTTGTCTTTAATTAGCCAACCAAAAGCCAGAAGTGGAGCTCTGGCTCAGATGATAGAGTGCTATCCTTGAGTGAAAAAGCTAAAGAACAGTGCCCAGGCCCTTTGTTAAACCCCAAGTACTAACACAGCAATAACAACAATAACAAAAGCCTACTCTACATGCCACAATGCAAAACAACAACAACAACAAAACACAAAAAAGCAAACTGAAAAAAAAAAGTTTAATCTCCAGTAAATTAATTCCCTGCCAGAAAGAAACCATTCAATCACAATACAGCGACAATATCCAACCAAAAACATGCACCTCACCTGTCTCATTTCTGGAGCTTCTTATTAGGGTACCCTAGATTTGTAGGTGTTTTCAGAAAATTGACAACTTGAGGATGAAACATATCTTTTTGTCTGTCTCTAGACTCCCTTACTTGTGGTGAGAAAGAAATTTTAAAGTGCCTCCTATTGCGCGCGCTCTCTCTCTTTCCCTCCCTCCCTTCCTCCCTTCTCTCTCTCTCTCTCTCAGAGTTTGAGGTCCTCTATTATTTTCTTTTGTCAAAACTCAGACAAACCTTATTATTTTATTAAGTCAGTGGCCATGATTTATATGTCTCCTGGGGGAAGTGACTACAGAAAGAGAGAGGGACAAGGTGTGCCAGCTCTTGAGTGGCCTGAGCTTACCCATCAAGTTTCCCAGCCTGCCCCGGCCTTCACGGTTATTACTGCCTCTAGAGGAACAATTCCAGATGTTACTGTTGCATTGTGGTGACACTTACTGCCTACCTGTGCCATATTTGGGGCACAGTTTCTTAGCTGGCTCACTTCCAATGTATTATATGGCAAGCTGGAATGGCTAGTGTAAGCCAAGCTTGGAAATAGCCAACATTCCCTGCCTGGCCTAGGCCGTGTTCATGTTCAGGAAGCAATCATTGTGTCTTATTAATCCTCCACTTATTTGAAGTACTTTCTTTCCCTTCTTCAAGTTATATTATATTATCTTTACAAACCTGATAAACTTTGACACAATGACCATTTTACCACCATAATAGCTATCTCTAGCTATAGCATGGGCAAATAAGGACAATGAAATATAATTTTTTTATATCAGTCTGGTTAGGCTAAGTTATTCTGTTGTAACAAATGATCCCTAAAGTTCAATGTCTTACAATAAAGGCTTATTTCCCCTCATTAAATTGCAACCTTCAAACATGTTCCCTTTCTGTCAGGTTAAAGAAGGCACCTCCCTGTAGATCATTTAACAAGCAAAGCAAATGAGGCATGATTTATATGTGTAAATCCATTCTTTAAAATTTCAGCTCCATGCTGGGTACCAGTGGCTCACACCTATAATCCTAGCTACTTAGGATGCTGATATCTGAGGATCACAGCTTAAAGCCAGGCTGGGCAGGAAAGTTCATGAGACTCTTTATCTCCAATTAACTTAAAACAAAACAAAACACAAAACAGCTAGCAGTAGAGCTGTGACTCAAGTGATAGAATACTAGCCTTGAGCAAAAAAGCTCAAGGACAGTGCCCAGGCCCTGAGTTCAAGCCCCAGGACTGACAGGTGCATATATACAAAAAGGATTCTGCCCCTACTATCTGTTGGGGACAGCTGTGCCTTTAAGAGGCCACCGCTGGCTTGGGTCCCCTCTCCTTCCACCTTTAACAGGAAGAGAAGCACCCGCCCCTGGGGGCACGTGTCTACAGGAACTCCTGTAACATCACTTGAGGGGCAGCCCTTGTGGCCAACCAGTGGCCCCTCTCCTGTGCCCGCCTTTGGGGGTATATCTGTTGGCTCCTCATTTGAATAAACCAGAACACCCCAGAGGCTTTCTCCGGGACTCCCACACACCCTGTGTCTTCCTTGGGCTGGGGGGCATGGGGTCTCGCAACCACACGCGAACTGAGGCTACCTTGGGTCCCAGCTTCTGAGACTAATCCCTACTGGCCAGGGGGATGTGAGAGAGCGAGAAAGGATCCCACACGGAAGAGGCAGACAAGCCCAGGACCCCCTCCCACGTAGATGGGGGGGTAGAGCGAAGCCCAGCAACTATCAACAGAACAAGTCACATGGCCACTCCTGACATCAGGAGAGGAAACAAACCTTCATCCAGGAAGCAGCCCCCTACATGGAGAGACAGCACACAGCCATGATGCCATCTGCCGTAATACAAGCAGCTACACTCGCTTTGATGGAAACCTGTCATGCCATTCCAAAATTGCCTAGGAAAGTGTACCATGCATGGAACACACCCCTCAGGACCATTGATAGGGCTCTGCCAGGCCAGCAGACACCTACTCTTTTTCTCAGCCATACCTGCCATATTGAGTTGCGAGCACCTCATACTGACAGATGGCTCTGGTTTCCTAGAGCCTGCCTGAGGTGAGTCAAGGTGTTGGTTCAGGTCTTTGTAATTCCTGGACTGTATGATTTCCAGTAACCAAGGAGGCAGGCCTCAACCCTGGGCCAGCACCTATGCAGCTGAGGTCCTGAAGTCTCTCCCTAGGTGCCCCACACTTTTGTCAGATAAGGACATTGTACTCTGACTCACTTCTTTTTATAACCCGTCAGAAACCAAATTAGATCACTTTTGGAAGAATATTTTATGACCCATCTGTCTGTTCAAATAAATCAATGACCTCTCTTCTTTTCTTTTTTGTCCTCACAGCAGTGTTCAATAGAGTTGTCCGTAATAAATCTTTACCAGTTTAGTAGTATAAATGTTGAGATTGACCTTTAGTGCTGTGATTATTCCTGTACGAAAATGTATAGAACTTAAGAAAATAATATAGTGCATGGCAATTTCTGACACACATGACATCAAGATGATTAGATTTAATGCTAATATACTACAGAAATGTCTGTGCAGAAAGCTTTTCCTTAAAGTACTATTATTCAAACTAATTGAAGACCATTTTAAAAGCTAATTTAATACTTTTAAGTTTGCTGTTTGTGGGTTATACAATTACACACATACAGACAGACAAGCTTTATATGGGGGTATGAAATATCCTTTTGTGTGTGTGCTGCTACTGGGGATTCAACTCTGTGCCAGAGCACTGTCCCTTAGCATTTTCACTCAAGGCTGGTACTCTATCAGTTGGGCCACAGCACCACTTCCAGCTATTTGGTGGTTAATTGGAGTTAAGAATCTGACAGACTTGCTTGCACTGGCTTGCTTTAAACTGCAGTCCTCAGAATTCAGCCTCCTGAGTATCTGGGAATACAAATGCGTGCCACCAGCACCTGATTTGTTCATAGTTCTTCAATTATACTAGCCTTTCTTTCTTTATTTTTTTATTATTATTATTATTTTTTTTTGCCAGTCCTGGGGCTTGGACTCAGGGCCTGAGCACTGTCCCTGGCTTCTTTTTGCTCAAGGCTAGCACTCTGCCACTTGAGCCACAGCGCCACTTCTGGCCATTTTCTGTATATGTGGTGCTGGGGAATCGAACCCAGGGCCTCATGTATATGAGGCAGGCACTCTTGCCACTAGGCCATATCCCCAGCCCTCAATTATACTAGCCTTAAGTTCATTGTTATCAACAACTGAATACACAAAAGAAGTACAGTAAGCGACATACAGTGTGTGGTAAGTTAGATGTCAGTAAATTATGTGGAGAAAAACAACCCAGAGAAAGCAGGTAAGGAGTTCTGGGTAATGGTAAAATGATTTTTCAATAGAGTGGTCTAAAGAAGGTGTTAGAGTTGACATATGAAGTGTAGCCCACAAACTCATGCTGATGGCATGCTATTTGGGAAGTGATGGTAGCTTTAGGAAATGTGATCTAGGTTGGAGTCAGGGGATGACTCTTGGAGGTATCCTGTCCCTGGCCCCTTGTGGTCTTCCATGAGATGTGTAGTTTCTGTCACATCTTCCTGCTGCCATGATGCTGGGCCTCACCACAGACCCAGAGATCATGGCACCAGCCTACGCTCTCACCATGAGACAAAATAAGTCTGTTCCCCACTTAACTTGTTATGGCAGATGTTTTGGTCACAACGATACAAAAGTAATTAATACAGTCAGGCACTGGTGGCTCACTTTTGTAATACTAACTACTCAAAAGGTTGAGATCTGAGGATTACAGTTCAAAGCCAGCCCAGGCTAAAAAGTCTGGGAGACTTATCTCCAATTAACCAGCAAAGAAACTCAAAGAGGAGTGGTGGTTCAAGTAGTAGAGTGCCAGCCTTGCATGAAATAGCTAAGGGACAACAGTGGCCAGGCCTAGCACACACACATAAGAAGTAATGGATACATAAGGCTTTATCAGTAAAATTTTCTAATACTACAAATTTACTTGTCTCAAAACTTTTCTTTCAAGGAAGCCTTACAGTGACACCAAAATATAAGCCTAGTGGCTCACCCATCCCACATTTGGCCCTTAGCACATCTTCACTGACCCTAGGGCTTTGAGATTCACAGATCTCAGTGAGATACAAAACCTTCAGTTCCTAATCCTTTCCCAGTCTTATGTCATTGTATTCCCAAATGAAACATAACTACTCATCTCACCCCGGAAGAATTGCTCCTGTGGAACTGCAGTTGGCTGTCATGTCTTCATCTCTTACTGCCGAAGATAGAATTGGCCTTACATAGGCTCGTCTTTATCTTCATAAAATCAACCCTCACATTCTTTTTTTTTTTTTTTTTTTTTGCCATTCCTGGGCCTTGGACTCAGGGCCTGAGCACCGGCCTCTTCTTGCTCAAGGCTAGCACTCTGCCACTTGAGCCACAGCGCCCCCTCTGGCCATTTTCCATATATGTGGTGCTGGGGAATGGAACTGAGAGCTTCATGTGTAGGAGGCAAGCACTCTTGCCACTAGGCCATACTCCCAGCCCCAACCCTCACATTCTGTCCCTATTTTTCTCCATGGCATCTGTGTGAAGACAGACATGATAAACTATCTCTGATCTCAAGGACAGCAAAAAATGTTGGCCTCTCCTGACGAACTGTGATGTTTCTTTTTTCTGGACAATGAGAAAGAAGTATATGTTCTGTCATATTTTCTTCTCAGCATTAACAAACAAGAAACTCAGACCTAAATGTCCAGTTAATTGCTTTGACTTTTCTCAAAAATGTTTCTTACTGCAGAACTATCCAATTTCTATAGCTATTCTTTTGTTTCATTTTATCACATTTATGATTGATTCTTTATAAATATAAATTTTATATATAAAATGTAAATATATCATAGATATGCATTTACATAAATATGTATTATATATCTACTAATATATAACATGTGTTAATATGTTATAATATAGTGCATATATTATATATAACATACACATATGTAATATATAGATGTGTTACATTATATATAACATATATGTTATATAAATATAAACATAATACATAATATATGTAATACAGCCTAATTTAAATATTTTCTTTTGAGTTTAGTTGACTGCTTTTCAAACTAGCTATATTGATATCATCAAAATAATCTATAAAAATAGACTATGCCAATTAATTATTTTTGGTCTTTGTGGTGAATAAATTAAGCAATTTGAGTGAATTTTCTTTCCCATTAGAGTATATTTCTGCATTCATGAAAATAATTATCAATATTTTCACTGATTCCAATGATTCCATTCCAGAAATGGCCCACATGAACTCAGAGCTACACTCTCCCCCCCAGACACAGAACTCCATTTCCTGATGCACAAGGAAAGAGTTAGAAACAGCGAGGCTTTCAGGGAAGAAAATAAGGTTCTAAGTTCCAGTATCAGCTCTCATTCTCTCTCCATCAATGAGAACTTCAAATTGCCCAAATCTGTGCTCAGCTTAAAGATGATTGGTACAGAACCTGTCCTTAAGGAGTTGACTATTCTTGAATTGTTTTATTCTTTGAAGTTTCTTGTTCAGTAAAAACTAATTTGCAAATGAATCTAGTTTTGAAAGCAAAATTTATTTTTCTACTTATTTCTAAATCTCTCATGACAGGAGACACATAGATAAAAGAAAGAAACATCCTACGCATTCTACATCAGTAGTTTGTTCTAAAAAAAAAAAATGCACTTTCTACACTAAGAATTTCTCCCGGCACTGGTGATTCACATTTGTATTCTAATATTCAGGAGGCTGAGATCTGAGGATCGAGGTTGCAAGCTAGCCAAGACAGCAAAGTCCATAAGACTCAGACCTCCAATTAATCAGCCAAAAGCCAAAAAGGGAGCTGTGGCTCAAGTGGTAGAGTACCAGCCTTGAGCTCAAAAGCTAAAAGACAGCTCCCAGGCTCCTGAGTTCAAGCCTCAGAAAAGAAAATAAGAAAAGAAAAAGAAAGAAAAAAAAGAATTTCTGGAGACCAACCAAGGCTTCTGGTGAGATTTGAGGGTTGTGATGGTTTTTGCTCTCCAGCTTCCCTGATCCCTTCTGGGGGTTTCATCCTGACTTGTAGGTGCGGCCCACAGGAGTGCAAAGCTCACCATCCCCCCAGACTCAGAAATCCATTTCCTGACACACAAGGAAAGAGTTAGGAACAGGGGCTGGGGATATAGCCTAGTGGCAAGAGTGCCTGCCTCGGATATACGAGGCCCTAGGTTCGATTCCCCAGCACCACATATACAGAAAACGGCCAGAAGCGGCGCTGTGGCTCAAGTGGCAGAGTGCTAGCCTTGAGCAAAAAGAAGCCAGGGACAGTGCTCAGGCCCTGAGTCCAAGGCCCAGGACTGGCCAAAAAAAAGAAAAAAAAAGAAAGAGTTAGGAACAGAGAGGCTTTCGGGGAAGAAAAGGAGGTCCTAAATTCCACTATCAGCTCTCATTCTCTCTCTGTTTCAGCAGGTCTCGGTCATAGCTCCCAGCCAGCTCCTGTGCTGCTGAAATCACTGTCTGTTCAAATGAGAATCTGGCTGTGACCCAACCTGTCTTCTGTGGCTAGGGCCCAAGTACTCCTCTTCCTTTAGCACCAGGCTGCAGGGGGAAACGACATAGTCCTGTAACAGTCTGCCAGAGAAGAGCTGATAAGCTGCACACGCAAATAGTAGAGGAAGGAGTTTTGCCCCTCTGCACTCTGACATTTCCCTGTACATGGGCTTCTTAGATTTACTTAACTTTGCAAACCAAAAAGCCTATCAAAACTTTTTTTCCAAACTAAAAGCAGTCTTACTGTAGGAAACAATTCTGTTACCTCCCCCTAGAACACAGATAACTGGGGGAGTTTCTGAAATATCATTTTTAAGTTCATGCTATAGATGTAAAAAAAATTCATTTGGTGGCAGAAAAATTATACAAATACCCACAGAGTGTTTCTCAAATATTTCAGCCTAATTACTTCTAAGAAATCAGAATTCCAGAAGGAAGTGGGTGTGCTATGTCAAAGCAGCCAGGGTAGGCACACTATGTCTCCAGAGCCTTTACTTTCTAAAATTCACAGACAATTTTGGCATTCCAATGCATAATATGTCCATTTGTTTTTAATGTGTAGCAATGGAATAAATACATTTAAAACTGGCCATATTGCTATAAGTGGGATCCACAGAATTCTATTGTCTAAATTGTATTTTGCAAAGATTATGGAAATGCTCAAGAAAAGGTGAGAGCTGAGAGTTCTGTGTGCCCCAGAACCAATCATATAGATATTATATATTAATATGATATACAACATATTATATAATATACTTATATATTAAATATAGATATATAATATATAAATATATGGTTTTATAAATAATTTATGACATATATAATATATTACTGTGGGCATCACTGATATCTTTTATTGAGAACACTCACTATAGTATGTAATTTATATCCCCAAATGAATATGAAACATAAATATATATATACATATATATATAAATCAAGGTCAGTTGTCTGTGGAATGTCACTTCTCAAATTCACTCACTAGTTAAGAGGTTTAATTCCATCTGCCAACTTCCTTTGTGCGTGTATGCCAGTATCGAGACTTAAACTCAGAGCCTTGTGTTCACTTAGCTTTGCTTCACTCAAAGTTGGCACTCTTCCAGTTGAGCCACACATCCTTTCTGGCTTTTTTGGTGGTTAATTGGAGATAAGAATCTCATGGACTTTGCTGTCCCAGGTAGGTTTTGACCCTTGATCAAAGAGC
The DNA here is from genome assembly GCF_023159225.1 of Perognathus longimembris pacificus. NCBI lineage: Eukaryota > Metazoa > Chordata > Mammalia > Rodentia > Heteromyidae > Perognathus > Perognathus longimembris. The sequence continues at coordinate 57,775,502 of NC_063161.1, read as the reverse complement.
AAAGAGCAAAACAAAGGTACCAGATGTTGGGCTAGTCCATGGGAGAGAGAAACAAGGCAGAATTTATCTAAACCTTGTCTCCTAGCTCCAAAATTTGCTTCAGGAAGCTCTAACTCCCAGAAGCTCCCATTCTTTGGGCAATTGTACAGGACTGTTGAATCCACACTTTAGATTAAAGGATTTTACCTTGTGCAGGTGGCTCATGCTTACAATCCTAGCCTAGCTATTCAAGAGGCTGAGATCTGAGGGTCATGGTTCAAAACCAGCTGGGGCAGGAAAGTCTGTGAGACTTCTATCTATAATTAATCATGTGGAGCTTTTGTTCAAGTGGTAGAATACTAGCTTAAAAAAAAATAAAGCTCAGGGACATTGCCCAGACCCTGAGTACAAGCCACAGGATTGGCACACACACATACACACACACGCACACACACACACACATACACACACTTCATACAATGCCTGGCATACAAGACTTAAGACCTATTTGCTGTTTACTGGCATAAGTACTATTAATATTTAGTGTACTTTACAATTAACAAAGTATAAAACATTCTGTAAATGTCAGTAAAATGTGCTTATTGAGTCATATAGGAGTGGATTATACCCATTCAGCTCACTCTGTACAATCACTAGGTTGTAGTCATAAAAAGTATTATTTGTGGGGCTAGGAATGTGGCCTAGTGGTAGAGTGCTTGCCTTAGCATACATGAAGCCCTGGGTTCACTTCCTCAGCACCACATAAACAGAAAAAGCCAGAAGTGGTGCTGTGGCTCAAGTGGTAGAGTGCTAGCCTTGAGCAAAAAAGAAGCCAGGGACAGTGCTCTCAGACCCTGAGTTCAACCCCCATAACTGGCAAAAAAAAAAAAAAAGTGTAATTTGTTGCTTGGTACTAGTATTCACACCTATAATCCTAGCTACTCAGGAGGCTGAGATCTGAGGATTGAAGTTTGAAGCCACCATGGGCGAGAAAGTCTGAGACTCTTATCTCTAACCACCAAAAAGCCAGATGTGCAGCTATAGCTTAAGTGGTAGAGTACCACCCTCCATTGAAAAATCCAAGGAAGGGAAGTGCTCAGGCTCTGAGTTTAAGCCTCTGTACTGGCACAAAGGAAAAAAAAATGTAATTTGTTAATTTGGAGGAAATGTTTATATACTGTCTCTTACACTAAACAACCATTTCCATCATGTCAGGGGATGGTAAACCTTGTTTACCTCTGTCACTTCATGACTAGTACATGCCTGACAAGATAAATACTGGAGTAAACTGCTTGAGTCATTCTTATTTTCTTGATTGGAGCTGACTGAAACAGCCTTCTTACAATCTTTTTCTTATATCAAGTAATGTCAATAAAAAAAACCCAACATCAGATTTAAGAGCCCTTCAATTGTGAGTTGTTTTACAGACAATTTTCTTGTCCTTCTAGAACCCAGTCTACTTTCCATAATCCTGGCACCATAAGACATCCAAGCACGTCTCTCAGTCTAAAATGACAGCTAACAATCCATATCCATCTTTCCTGTTATATCTCTGACCGTAACAGTTGGCAGATCGAATTGGGAGCCCCAGATGTAAACAAAAATATTAAAAGAAAATGATAACATGCCAGAGTTTATTTTTTTCATAGTAAGGAATTTTTTAATGAAAATATTGCTTAAGGAGGATATAAAGTCAATGAAAGCCTGAATCAAGTCCAGAATTGTGACAGAAAAAGAAAGGGGGATCCCAGCTAACATTCAAGTCAATAGTGGAATAGAATTAAATCCACATATGCCACATCTGTGAGCAATAGTAATTGCAGTCAAGCAAGGTTTGCACGCTCCTCAGCTCTACTAGTTGAGCGGGATCAGAGCGCAAGATCCTCTCCATAAGCCAGGCTTCTCTCTTCTTCTAAAGTATCTGTGGGGGGGGGGGGGGGCGGTTAACCTCCAGCCATGCCTGGGCCTCTCTCCACTACAACAGCTGTGTAAGCAGCAGAGCTGTGTAACCTTCAGAGCAGCTGTTAGGAAAATCAGACAGTGGGGCTCAGTCCATGTGGGGGAGAAGAGGTCATGTCAGCATTTTATTACAGAGAAAAAGTCAAGATAGAAACTTCTCTTTGAGTTTTCTAATAGAACATTCTGCAGTATGGAAAACCTTTGCATCTCACCATAGCAACAAGACACAGGTTCCTAGATTTCCTCAGGTGTCCATGAAGGAAGGATGGGCACTCAGCACTGATGTTTCTGTGCCTACAAAGAAAGCATTTGATAGTAAACTGAGCTGAGTCTTGAATGTTCTTTGTCACCACTGGAATCTGTGTGCGTGTGTGTGTATGTGTGTGTGTTTGTGTGCTGACATGTGTCACACATGCTAGTAACTGGGGCTTGAACTCAGGGCCTGAGTACTATTATTTTCACTCAAGGCTGGAGCTCTACCACTTAGACACATCTCCACTTCCAGTTTTTGGATGGTTAATTGGAGGTGAGAGTCTCACAGACTTTCTTTCCCAGGCTGGCTTTGAATCACAATACTGTGATCTCAGCCCCCTGGGTAGATGTAATTGATTATCTTATATTTCTGTTCCCTGAAGATACAGCAGTGGCTGGTTTGGATTATGACTTGTGGTAAGAAGCACATTTTACTTTGCATCATTGTACACGTAAGCACCAGAAGAGAAACTTCACAGCATTATGCTTTAGTTCCTTTTTTTCTTTTGTGCTGGTCCTGAATCTTGATCTGATGGCCTAAGCGTTGTCCTGAGCTTTTTTGCCCAAGGCTAGTGCTCTACTACTTGAGCCACAGCTCTGCTTCTGGCTTTTTACTGGTTAAATGGAGATAAAGAGTTTCATGGACTTTCCTGTCCAGTTTGGCTTGGAATTATGATCCTCAGATCTCTCAGCCTCCTGAGTAGTTAGTATTACAGGCCTGTAACACTGGCACCTGGCCACAGTGTATTCTAAAAATCTTTAAGTCCTGATATTTATTCAAACCTATTTTTCCTCTTCTTCCTCCTTGTAATTCTGGTTGTAATCCATTAAAATTGTTGCATGATCCAGAATGAATCCTTACTGATGCCTTAGTTTGTGAATGTAAGAGAAACTGGGAGAGTTGATTGGAATTTTCAACACCAAGCAATCACATCTCCATGTTTACTTTCCTCCATCACAGAATTATAATGCCAGAGAAATATCAGCACAGAAGCAAAATTCAGAGAACTCATTTTCCCATTCGCAGGGTTTTTGTCAGCTACAACTACAAAATCTGTAAGATGAACAAAACCTTGAAGGACTTATTCATTCCTTCAACAATGATACATTGAGCATGTTGTGTTTTATTTATTTTTTTATTTTTATTTTTATTTTTTGCCAGTCCTGGGGCTTGGACTCTGGGCCTGAGCACTGTCCTTGGCTTCTTTTTTCTCAAGGCTTGCACTCTGCCACTTGAGCCACAGCGCCACTTCTGGCCATTTTCTATATATGTGGTACTAAGGAATTGAACCCAGGGCTTCATGTATATGAGGCAAGTGCTCTTGCCACTAGGCCATCTTCCCAGCCCTTGTGTTTTATTTATTTACCTTTTCAACTTCTAATATAATTTTTGTTGTCTTTAGGTAATTTACTGTACAAAAGGTTTTCAGAATTCAGCATGTCAGTTTATGAGTACAATGCATTTTGATCAGTGTCACCCCTTCCATTGCTCTCCCTCCCACCCCATCTCTCCCACCCCATTTCTCCCAGCCCCCTCCAAGTGTTTGTTTTAAATACTGGCTCTAATGGTGAATGAAGTATACAAAATTCTTGGCTTGATGAAGTTTTCATCCCACTGAAGGTCATAGAGAATAAACAGAGGTGTACGTAAGATATTTCAGGTAATAAGTGCTGACTGAGAAAAATGAAGCATGGTAAGAGGCAAGGAAAGATGGGAGGTCCATTTGTAACAGTCGCGGGAAGAGGCCCCTCTGTGAAGGTGAGTCTAGGCAGAATCTTGGATATTAAGCACAGATGTGTAAGGGAAAGATGCCTGTGGCCGAGGGAAAACTTGTAGCTTTGTGTGTTCATCTTGTTTGTCTTTAAAGAAGGGAGGTGCCATTGTCAGCAGGTTTCATAGTCACACCTGAGGCAGAGCAATCAGAACTGGAATTCAGTGCATTTGTTCTTCATAAATTACCCATACTTAGGGGTTTTGTTATAGCTGTGCAAACAGACTAAAGACAACTGCCATTGGTTAAGACAAAATGATAATAGTGATGATTATTATTATAAAACTCTGGTCAATGAGTACAAAGTTGGAGTTAAATAGGAAGAAAAGGCTCTAATGCTCTATTGTCCAGCTAGGTAACTCTAGTTAATAATGGTAAATTTTAGAAGATATTTCAAAATGACTAGAAGAATGCTAAATGTTCTCCCCACAAAGAGTTGATAAATATTTGAGGTTGTGGATATGCTAGTTAGCCTTATTTATTATTCTAAAATGTATACATATATCAAAGCATCAAATCAAACCCCATAAATATGTAATAATATACAGTATATGGTAATTATATGTATAATTATAAATTGAAATGATAATTAAGTAATGCATAATTATATAATTATTATAATCATATATAATTGTAATGTAATTATAGGCCTTAATATAATTTATGTTTACATATATACATAATTTATAAGTATACATATAATTTAGTATTATTGTTAATTATAAATTATAATTATTTGTCAATTAGAAATGAAAGTCCAAAAAATGAGCATCACAGATATTGGCCAGCAACTGCAGGCAGGTTTTATTTTACATACATTATCATAATAGGTTCTTACAGCAATCCATTTTATCCATGAGGAGAACCATCCATTCATCATGATTGAGGAACATTAAGTACATTGCAAAGGTCATATAACTAGCAAGATCCAAGGAACTTTATTTATATGATACCTAAGTCCATTTTCAGGCTCTTTTCAACTCATCATCAAGAATCAGTTATGATTACAGGTTCATGCCTGTAATCCTAGCTACTCAAGAGGCTGAGATCTGAGGATCTCCATTTGAAACCAACCTGGGCAGGGAAATCTATAAGATGCTTATCTCCAGTTAACCAGCAAGAAAGCCTGAAGTGGAGCCATGACTCAAGTGGCAGAGCACTAGCCTTGAGCAAAAAAGCTCAGGGACAGCCTAGAGTTCAAGCCTCAAGACTGGCAGATACAAACCAATACACACATGCACGCCCTGCAATTAGAGCTATAGCTCAAGTCATAGAGGGCTAACCATGAGTGAAAAAAGCTTAACGGACAGCACCTAGGCCCTGAGTTCAAGCCCTAGTACCAGCACAATATATATAAAAATTTTAGTTGTATATTTGAAGTAATTTAAGTCATCAAGACTTAATCAGGGGTTCTAAATTCCCCCACTTTTATGTATCCTGTCTCTAAACCTTCCCTCATACTTCAGAGATGATTTGACAATATATGCAAATGACAAGGTTTTCCTGCCGTGCTACTGTGGAATTCCTCCCCTGATGTCTGTTCAACACTGTTGCCTGTAGAAGAGCTCATTCGAAGCCTCCTGCAGATGATTAGACATGATCGTGGCTAAGCAGGCAGCTTGTCCCTATCATGGATGTTATACTCCTTCCAAAGCATAGAAAGTCATCTTTGGAATATTTATGAGAGAAAAATCACAGAACCCGGCCTGTATTTCAATGGATCCCACATTGACCTCATGGAGAGGCTTGACATGTTGGGTGCACTCACCACCAGCAGACAGCAGCAGGATCTGGAAATTTTGTGGTCTCTACTTTGAGGACCAGACTATTGGAAATAAAGCAGTAACTAAGGCCTATGTCCTCTGAGATAAATACAATGCACCAGAGAAAGCATTCAGATTATTATTATTAATAATAATATTATCTTTAAGTAGTTTTGACAGGTTTGTTTATTGAACTTTGAGCCTAGGTGCTGTCCCTTAGGGTTGTTTTTGTTGTTGTTGTTGTTGTTTTGGTTCTTGTTTGTCAGTTGTAGAGCTTGAGCTCAGGGCCTAGGCACGTCCCTGACCTCTTTTGCTCAATGCTAGAGCTCTACCACTTGAGCTGTAGCTCCACTTCCAGTTTTTGAGTGGTTAATTGGCTATAAGAGTCTTACAGAGACTTTTCTGCCTAGGCTAGCTTTGAACCACAATCCTCAGATCTCATCCTCCTGAGTAGCTAGGATGACAGATGTGAGCCGCTGGCACCTTGTTTGCTTTTTCACTCAAGGCTGGCATCTATACTAGAGCCACAGCTTCACTTCTGGCTTTTCTGCTGGCTCATTGGAGGTAAGAGTTATGAACTGTCCTTCTAAAGTTGGCTTCGAAACTCGATCCTCAGGACTCAGCCTCCTGAGTAGTTAGATTACAGGCATGAGCCACCAGTGCCTAGCTCAGCACTCTTTTTTTGTTGTTGTTGTTGTTTTGGTTTGGTTTGGTTTGGTTTTTGTGCTCCAGTATAAAGGCAAAACTCAGGCCTGGGGTGACCCTGGGGACTGATAGCCCCTGTAGCAGCTGTTGTGGGACAGCCGGTCTACAGGCTTTGTGTTACGGCCAAGCCCTGGCCTCTACAGAGCCTCCATTAGACTTGGGTTAAACTCATGGTGTAGCAAGTGCTTCAGGAGACTTGACCTCCCAAAGCTGTAAGTGAGCAGGGCCCTGTGTCCCTTAGGGTAAACTTCAAACACTAGGTTGTTGACACTTTGTTTTATAAGTTTAAAAGGGTGATTTCTACAGCTGCATCACTTGACTTCAAACTTGAATTACAGTGGAATATCCCCATCTGTAATTTCACTTTCCAAAGTTATCTGTGGTTAACAGGAAGAGTGAGTTGATTACAGTGAGATACTGAGAAAGAAAGAGAGAGAGACAGAGACAGAGACAGAGACAAGACAGAGAAACCAAGACAAAAACAGAAAGTAAGATTCATTTAGAATACCAAATACCTTTTAACTCTTTTTGTAATTGTTACAATTGTCCCATCTGCTATGTAATTATTCTTTTACTGCATGTAATTTATAAACTAAACTTTATTGAGGGTATGTAGGCTTGTGAAAGGAAAAAAGAAACATAGTATGTATGGGATTTGGTACTCCAGAATTTCAGCCAACATTGGAGGAATCTTAAACATATTCACCACAGATGGGGTCACTACTCTATGCGGCTCTGCTTTAACCAAAATGTTTTCCCTTTCATTTGGTCTTATATGATTAGTAGAATATAGTAATTAGCACATAATTATGTACACATATGTGTATATGTGTTGTACATATATGAATATGTTAAAATTTGACATTTGCCTCTGAAGCTTTATATAGAAAGTAGCAATCTTGCTCAATACATCACAGAATTGTGGCTTGAATATATAATTTAGAAAACAACAGTGCCAGGTGCCAGTGCCTCACACCTGTAATCCTATCTACTCAGGAGACTGACACGTGAGGAACATGATTTGAAATAGCCAGTGCAAAAAAGTCTGTGAGTCTCTGATCTCCAATTAACCACCCAAAAGCCAGAGGTAGAGCTGTGTCAAGTGGTAGAGCCTTATAGCCTTGAGCAAAAAAAAACTCAGAGACAACGCACTGATCCTGAGTTCAAGTCCCAGTACTTGCACAAAAACTAAATTTAAAAAATGCCAGTGGTCTATAAAGCAATGCATTTCAGAAGCTTCTATGCTTATTTTCTTAATTTTTGTAAGATACTAAGTCTCCAAATAGACCTTTTAAATGTACTTGTAATGCAATCATGGTATTTTCAAACTGTTCAGAAGAACTCATTTGAAAGTAGTCCACAGTGTGGACAAGAGTCATTCCTTCTGACTCAAGGTATGACTTGTTTTGCCTCAGTGGGTTAACTATTATGTTTCTTCTTTTTTGGGGGGAGGGGAGGCAGGTGGGGGAGGGGTGGGAAGCATTTTTCACGATGGTGGCTTTGTAAGCATGGCCGCTGGCAGTCTACCACCAGGGGGCAGCACAGATCTAAGAATTGGAGACTGGCTTTGGCCAGCTCAGCTCTAGCTGTTGGTATGATGATATTTTTAATTTATTTGGTCTTCTTGGACATTATTTTAACTCTCAGTGGGCCTCAGTTTCCTCATCTTGGGTATATCAGGATTTTGATAGAACTATTATTGTTCTCAGGATTCTTTTTATTTGCTTTTGGCCCATTTGGACAATCTGAAGTGCTGGAAGACATAGGTTGGAAACCAAGATTGACTCCACCCATTGTCTGAGGAGAGGGGAACTCTTGGGGACTCTCCATTCCAAGGACAGTGACTTAGCCCAGTGCACAGACAGAGGAGTGGGGAAGGACACACTCTACTTTGGGGGGGTCAAGTCACTCATATTTCTGACTTACATCTAATGCAGGATGGCTAGGGATGTGAAGTATTGATTATTGAGATGGGATCTATGCAGACAAATACCGTTCTGATAACTCAGAAGAAGACTTTGCGGTCATGGATGTGGATGTCTCTGTGATAGAGAGCTTCCTCTCCTTGTGGGCAGGCTGACATGAAAATCAAAATAGTAATTAAAAAGTGCTGAGTGGCTGAGAGCCTGTGGCTAACACTAAGTAACCTTAGGTACTCAGGAGACTGAGATCTGAGGATCAGGGTTGGAAGCCAGCCCTGGGCAGGAAAGTTTGTGAGAATCTTATCTTCAGTTAATCAGCAAAAAGCTGGAAGTGTAGGTGTGGCTCAAGTGGTAGAGTGCCAGCTTTGAGTAAAAAAGCTAAAGACAGCACTCAGGCCCTGAGTTTAAACCTCAGTACTAACACAAAAATATTAAAAATACTAAAATTAGTTAAAAATTTAAAAATATTAAAAATAAAGAAGAGCTGGATGGCTTCCGAATAGCATGGGAGGGTATTTCATTAGTCCCTCACAGACATGGTTTTATTGGTGTTTCCAAATCATATGAAGTCTGATAGCTAAAGCCCTCTTTGATCTCTAAAAGGGAATAACCTCCACCCACCAGTATTAATTAATATTATTTCATGCACAAGCCTGGGGTCCTACTATTTAGTGGTTCCTTCCTGTGTGTGTGTGTGTGTGTGTGTGTGTGTGTGTGTGTGTGTGTGTGTGTGTACCATGGCTTGAACTCAGGACCAAGGCTCTTTCCATTAGCTTTATTTGCTTTATCCTGACACTCTGCCATTTGAGCCACAACACCACTTCTGGCTTTTTGATGGCTAATTGGAGATAGAGTTTCATGGGCTTTTCTGCCCCAGCTTTGAACTGTGGTCCCCAGAGCTCAGCCTCCTGAGTAGATAGGATTACAGGCATGAGCTACTGACCACCAGTGGTTCCTTAGCTTTTTAGGAGTGCTCAACTCTGCCCTCTCCTCTAGATTAGTGTTTCATAGTGGTTTCACAGAATCACCAAATGGTAGACATCTGATTTTGAGCCAGAATGTCTGGATTTTGATCTTGATGCTGTGTTTTGCTGTCTCTGTATCCATTTGGCAAATATTTAATTTCTCTGTGACTTGACTTTCTTGACTGCTTAATGGGGGATAGTGATGCCTCTTTTTCCAAAGTTGTCATGAGAAGTAAATGAATTTATACACAGAAAACATCTAATGTAGCCCTTATCACAAAATAAGCACTTGCATTATATTTATCTTGACAATGTGTTTGCCCTTTGCAATACTTGTATCCTTAATATAAGTCTAATAAAAGTAATGAATCATGTTCCATAACAATGTGGTATTATAATGCAGTCACATGCTTAATACACAAACAATGTCAATTTTTAGGAATAGTATTACTAGTATCACTGTAATGAATCAAAAAGCTAAGAAGAAACTTTCTAAAATTGATGAGTGCAGGCATTCTGTAGGCACAAAATATTAAGTATCTATTCCTGGGTAACATATTTGGCCTTTTCATCTAACATAATGGCCTTCAAATGAGAAAGACTATTGCTCACCTCCAGAACTATGCCCTAGAGAGAAGGGGGTGAAGAAGAGAGGGTAAGGGAGAAAGAGAGAGGTAGGGAGAGAGGTGGGGGAGGATCTTATTCTTACTGTAGGGTTAGAGTAGTAGGATATATGTAGTTCTAAAGTATGAATAGAAGTTGGAAAATAAAAAAGAAAGTACCACTGTTGTAATTATTGTCAATATGCATGTGAATCCGTACCTTTTGTATTTTTTTCTTGTGTGTTTGTTTTGTTTAGTTTTGTTTCTCTTGTATTCCCTTCCTGTGGTTGTTCCCCCACTACCACTATATCCCATCTGAATACCCTGAATACTGTTTATATGGGTATTAGAACAGGAAAGGGAAAGGGAATATCAAAATTGAGAGACAAAGGACAAAAAGACAAACCATTCCAAAAGCAATACTTACAAAACCATTTGGTGTAAATCAACTGGACAATTCTTGGGGGGAGAGGGAAAAGGGGAGGAGGAAGGTTGGGGAAAATGAGGGAGGAAGTAACAAGTTGAACAATAAATATGCTCACTGCCTTACATATGAATCTGTAACCCCTCTGTACCACACTCTGACAACAAAGAAAAAAAGATTAAAAAAAAAAAAGAAAGTAAACCTTATAGGACTCATTTAGCAATTCTAAGTTGATGCAATTGAATTTACTTCTTTTTCTTGTTGTTGTTGGTCATGGGGCTCGGACTCAGGGATTGGGCACCGTGCCTGAGCAATTTGGCTCAAGGCTAATGCTCTACTACTTTGAGCCACAGCTCCACTTCTGGTTTTTGAGTAATTAATTGGAGATAAGAGTTTTACAGGGTCTTTTCTGCTTGGGCTGACTTTGAACCGTGATCCTCAGATCTCAGCCTCCTGAGTAGTTAGTATCACAGGCATGAGCCACCAACGCTCAGCAGATTTTCTTCTTTTACAGTAGCTTTTTAATCATTTGATTCATGCAATATATATTCTCTCAGCAGGGCACTAATAGCCTACCCCTGTAATCCTAGATTTTAAGAAGCTGAGAACTGAGATTTCTAGTTCAAAGCCAGCCACAGCAAAAATGTTCATGAGACTGATCTACATTTATTACCAAAAAGCCAAAGTGAAGCTGTAGCTCAAATGGTAAAGTGCTAGCCTTGAGTGAAAAAACTAAATGAGTGCTTAGGCCCTGAATTTAACCCCAGTATTAGCACTAACGTGTGTGTATGTGTGTGTGTACCTGTGTGTGCGCACAAGTACAGACACAAATTGCTTAGGATCTCATAGCAATTAAGGAATGTAACTTGTTTTGGACTTTTGGATAATTTGATTGGAACCTAATTTCTTTGTCCTACTTTTAGCTTGTCTGATCTCTAATCCCAATACAGGAATTAGTTCCATGTTCCCCGAAGACTAGATCCTCAGATTACTCATGCTACTAGATTGTTTTTGTACTGCCTAGGAAATTGTTTGGGATCTTCCATTTGTGTTATGCTAAAGTTTCATCGCTTTAAGAAACATGCCTCACCCTATCAGAAGAGAAAGAAGAGGAGGAAGGAGTGAAAGGTAGATTTGTCAACTGTGCTACCATAAAAGCTTTGAGTACAGCTGGGAGACTTTGAAGCTAACATAACATTAAGCTTTCGGATTATCTGCTTCTTTCCTACTTCATTTGTCTGGATATAATGAGATGAGTCAGCCAGTTGCCAGATCCTACTAACAATTGTGGTGTAAGTATTGGAAGGAAAAACCTCACATGTTTTACTTCTAGTTTTGCCCTCAAAACAATTACTGTATATTTTCTTTTTTATGGGTGGAATTCTACAAATAGGATTTATAAATAGAATTTAAATGCTATAAAAATGAGTTTTCCTATACTGAATTCATTTGTGTTTGTTTTATGACAGTATCATACTATGTAGTCCAGAATTGTCCTGAATGCTCTATGTAGGCTAAGATGGTGGTAAACTTGAGATCTTCCTACCTCAGCCTCTCTTATGCTGAGATTATAGGTGTGCACCACTGTATCCAGTTCAACTCCAGTTACAACATTCTTACAGCTGGGAAGTAGTAGCTCATACTTGAAATCCTACTACTCAGGAGACTGAGGTCTGAGGATCACTGTTTCCAATTCAGGAGACTCTTCACTCTATTTAACCACCAAAAAATCAAGAGTGGAGCTGTGGCTCAAGTGGTAAAATGTTAGCCTTGAGTGAAAAGCTAAGCACCAGCACCCAGACTGAGTTCAAGCCCTAGTACCAATACACACACACACACACACACACACACACACACACACACACACACACACACGGTCAAGGTAATATATTAATTGCTTTCATACCTATTTTTCTGATTTTCATGTCTTGTTTTTCTAAAGTACTTTTGTATGGTGTTTATAATACTTCTAAATATTATCAGTCAAAATACATGCAGAAAATACAAATAAGAGTTTATCCTACTTTTAATGATTTCTTTCTCTTTTATGCCAGGAGTAGGGCTTGAACTCAGGGTCTGCCCATTATCCCTTATCTTTTGTACAAGCCTAGTGCTCTACCACTTGAGTCACACCCTCACTTCTGGCTTTTTGGTAGTTTTTTGGAGAAAAGACTCTCAGATATTTCTGTTCTGGGTTGCTTCAAATCTCAGATTTCAACCTCACTAGAATTACAACCTGACTAGAATTAGCTAGAATTACAAGTGTAAGCCCCAGGTGCTCATACTTTTTTTTTTTTTTTTTGCCAGTCCTGATGCTTGAACTCAGGGCCTGAGCATTGTCCCTGTCTTCTTTTTGCTCAAGGCTAGCACTCTACCACATTAGCCTTACCGCCACTTCTAGGTTTTTCTGTTTTATGTGGTGTTGAGTAATCGAACCCAGGGCTTCATGCATGTAGGCAAGCACTCTACCATTAAGCCACATATCCAGCTCCTATACTTATTTTTAATGACTTCTACAGAATATAATTCACAATATCCCTTGCTATTTTTTTCCTGCAATCTCCAGTGTTCATTGAAAGGATTGTTCTTTAATACCAAAGTTGTATTCCTGTAAGATACATTCCTTCCTCCATTCCTGTGCATATGAAGATTAGTTTGTTATAGGGACAGGAAAGGGTTAACTCAGATGCTATAAAAAAAAGTTCTGAGCTTTATGTACAGAGAGAAGACCCAGAAATTAAATTTTAATGGGCCTTCAGATTTGGGCAGCAATCAAAGGCTTTCTCTATAGCAACAATTACACACATCACTGATCTGAGATCAATTATTTATGCCTTCCTCGACATGCTAGAGAATGAGCATTTTGCTGGTCACTGTTATTACCAGGACAATTCAATAGAGGGCAAAAGAGACTAGAAATGTCATCTTATGGTCAAACTGTAAGGAAAGCAGTAATCAGCCAAGAAAACACAAAGCACAACTGGAAATAAATTTAATCATATGTATAAACTAATGTATCTAAATAGATTTTTAAGGCTATAATTATTTTAATATTGTGATTGCCAGTACTAGGGTTTGAACTCAGGACCTGAGCACTGTCCTTTAGCTTTTATTGCTTAAGGATGGTGCTCTACCGTTTGAACCACAGCTCTACTTCCAGCTTTTTGGTGGTTAGAGATAGGACTCTCACAGACCCGTGCCCAGGCTGGTTTTGAACCACAATCCTCATATCTTTCTCCTGAGTCTTTCTCCTGAGCTAGGATTACAGGTTAGGTCTATAATTTTAACATCTACTAAAGGACTGTCATTTGCCTGTCATTGAAACATATAAAAGAAGAAAAGGGGAGCTGGGAATATGGCCTAGAGGCAAGAGTGCTTGCCTCGTATACATGAGGCCCTGGGTTTGATTCCTCAGCACCACATATACAGAAAATGGCCAGAAGTGGCGCTGTGGCTCAAGTGGCAGAGTGCTAGCCTTGAGCAAAAAAGAAGCCAGGGACAGTGCTCAGGCCCTGAGTTCACGGCCTAGGACGGGCCAAAAAAAAAAAGAAGAAGAAGAAGAAAAGGCTGCTCCTCATTAAGAAAAAAAAGTTCTCTACCACTTCTTATAAGAACTTTCATTCTAGGGCTGGGAATGTGGCTTAGTAGTAGAGTGTTTGCCTAGCATGTATGAAGCCCTGGGTTCGATTCCTCAGCACCACATACATAGAAAAACCCAGAAGTTGCACTGTGGCTCAAGATGTAGAGTGCTAGCCTTGAGCAAAAAGAAGCCAGGGACAGTGCTCAGGCCCTGAGTCCAAGGCCCAGGACTGGCAAAAAAAGAAAAAAAAAAAAAAGAACTTTCATTCTACATGTGTATTATTCCAATATGACTTTTCCATTATGCCTCAGGGAAAATGTAACTTTTTTTTTTGCCAGCACCCAGCACCCAAGTGGTAGAGTGCCAGTCTTGAGCAAAAAAGCTGAAACTCAGTGTCCAGGCCCCTAGCTTAAGCCCCAGGACCAGCACACAAACGCACACATGTACACTTACACAATTCCAGCTCCTGTGGCCTGCCTTGAGGAGCGAGTTGTGAGCCAGGAGCCAAAGAAGAAAACCTCTCTTGCAGAAATCACATGAAAACTCTTGAAACTTCCTGGAGGAAGTGTCAGCCCATTCCTGCAGGAGTCTACAAGGCCCTCTTACCTCCTGACCCACACATGCAACTGCACTTACTGTGTCCTGTCATACTGGTTTGTCCTTGCTCCTCAGACTACCCAGAAAACCTTTCAATAAGCACTATAAGCTGCTCTCTTCTGGTCTTCCTCTTTCTTGCTCAAAATGATCATCACTATTTTTTTTTCTGGTCCTGGGTTTGAACTCAGGGCCTGCACCCTGTCCCTGAGCCTCTTTTTGCTCAAGGCTAGTGCTCTACCACTTGAGCCACAGCATCACTTCTGGCTTTTTTCTAAGTGGTTTATTGGAGATAAGAATCACCATTCCCGGCTTTTTCTATATATGTGGTGCTGAGGAATCAAGCCCAGAGCTTCATGTATACGAGGCGAGCACTCTACCACTAGGCCATATTCCCAGCCCCTTGAACTCTCATATGAGAGTTCAGGAATTCTAAAAGAACAAAAAGAAACTGCCCCAGCACTAACCACAGGCACACACAAAAGTCTGAGAGTGTGGCTCAAGTGGTAAGTGTTATGCCAAGTCACGAAATGACCATCAAGAAGGCCACTGAGACTCAGACGTTCCGAAATGCAAAAGCAAGGCAAGACTTTTTATTCAAGCGGGCCACGGCTCAGGCCTCGTCCTAGCCCCAACACAGCGGAGGTTAGGAGGGAGCCCCGAGCTGCGATTGCACAGGGCTTATAAAGGCAAAAAACAAAGTTACAGCAATCAGGTGCTCAAGCAAGACAAAAAACAAAGTTACAGCAATCAGGTATTCAAGCAAGCAAGATTAGGACACAGGTACAAATCTGATTGGCTCAGGGCTCAAGACATTCTGGGGACTGTTACAGTTAA
Organism: Perognathus longimembris pacificus; assembly: GCF_023159225.1. Taxonomy (NCBI): domain Eukaryota; kingdom Metazoa; phylum Chordata; class Mammalia; order Rodentia; family Heteromyidae; genus Perognathus; species Perognathus longimembris. The sequence goes on along the minus strand of NC_063161.1, from coordinate 57,760,148 downwards.
GCATTCCCAGGCGGTTAGAGTTCTTGACCAGCTGGACCCTAATAAGCTTGCCCTGGGTTTGCTCATAGTTTAAACAGACAACAAAACAGGGGCTGCCTGAAAATGGGGTTTACTTTAACTCTTCATTCCCCCCTTCAGTAAGGTGTTTGACCAGCAAATAAAAGGTCTTGATTTCATACCCCAATATTGTCAAATCTCCCCTCCACGGGAATTTTTTTTTTCTGTGAGAAGTCCAGTGTTAAAGGCACACAAAATGTTGAGTTCAAAAAATACATTACTCTATTTAAGAATTTAATTAACTGGAACTCAAGGTGTGGCTCAAGTGGTAGATTGCCAGCTGTGAACAAAAAAGCAATGCAAGCACTTGAGCTGAGTTTAAGCCCTATATCAGTACAAAAAAATAGGAATAATTTGATTTACTTATAAAGATGAAAATGTAAGCTGAGTGTGATTGTGCATACCTGTAATTCCATCATTTGGGAGAATTATGAGTTTGAAGCCCACCTAGGCTATATATTGAGATCCTGTCTTAAAAAGCAAACAAAGAAAAAGATAAACAAGCAAAACTTGCTACATTATAGAAACAGTAGTTCAAAATAGTATTTTTTCTACTCTGAGCTAGAGAGATCTCCTCCTCCTCCTCCTCCTCCTCCCCCTCCTCCTCCTCCCCCTCCTCCTCCACCCCCTCCTCCCCCTCCCCCTCCTCCCCTCTCCCTCCTCCTCCTCCTCCTCCTCCTCCTCCTCCTCCTCCTCCTCCTCCTCCTCCTCCTCCTCCTCCTCCTCTTTTTCCTCCTCCTCTCTTCCTGTACCTCATGTCCTCCTCCTTGTCATCTCTTCTCTTCTTTTCTTTTGTGTCAGTACTGAGGCTTGAACTCTGGACCTGGGTGCCTTTTTGCTCAAGGCTAGCCATTAACATTTGAGCCACAGCTCCACTTTTGGCTATGTTTTTTGGTTAAACATAGATAAGAGTTTCATGGACTTTCCTGCCTGGGCTGGCTTCAAATTGTGGTCCTCAGATCTCAGCCCCCTGAGTAGCTAGGATTCTAGGAATGAGCCACTACTGCCCGACCTTTTCTTCCCCGTCGGTAGTGGGGCTTGAATTCTGGGCCTGGGCTCTGTCCCTGAGCTCTTCAGCTAGTGCTTTACCAGTTGAGCCACAGTGCCACTTCTGGTTTTCTGGTGGCTAATTGGAGATAAGAGTCTTATGGACTGTCCTGCCCAGGCTGGCTTTGAACTTCAATCCTTAGATCTCAACCTCCTGAGTAGCTAGGATTACAGGTGTGAGCCAACAGCACCCAGCTCTTTCCTTCCTTTTTTTTTTTTTTGCCCAGTCCTGGGGCTTGGACTCAGGGCCTGAGCACTGTCCCTGGCTTCTTTTTGCTCAAGGCTAGCACTCTGCCACTTGAGCCACAGCACCACTTCTGGCCATTTTCTGTATATGTGGTGCTGGGGAATCAAACCTAGGGCCTCATGTATATGAGGCAGGCACTCTTGCCACTAGGCCATATCCCCAGCCCCTTTCCTTCCATTTTTAAAAAGAAATTAATCACAATTTCTTTGTCAAGAAAAGGGAAACATGGCTTAGTCCTTTTTCAGCTCAGAATATAGTTGCAAAGATCTCTGTTGGTAAGGTGATGAGGGTGGGGAGAGTTTGTGTGTGTGTGTGTGTGTGTGTGTGTGTGTGTGTGTGTGTGTTTCCTTAGAATGTTTAAAACTTTGTTCAAGAAATTCGTTGTCTTTTGGCTTCAGGTGTTGATGTTGAAAGTCTGATGCCATTTTGAAGCAAGCTCCTTTTTTTTTTGTCAGTCCTGGGCCTTGGACTCAGGGCCTGAGCACTGTCCCTGGCTTCTTTTTGCTCAAGGATAGCACTCTGCCACTTGAGCCACAGCACCACTTCTGGCTGTTTTCTATATATGTGGTGCTGAGGAATCGAACTCAGGGCTTCATGTGTACGAGGTGAGCACTCTTGCCACTAGGCCATATTCTCAGCCCCAGAGTGTTCTGTTCTTTTAGTTGAAGTGGAGACTTTACCAAGTCTTCTTGACAGACTCATGCATTCACCACCTGGAACAGGACTGCACTTTGCCAGGCTACTCTACCTTTCAGTTCTCTCCTGGTTCTGAGATGGAAAGGAGACAGCAGATTTTTCTTTTTGAAGTGGCCACATTTTTCTCTTTCTTCTGTAACTCATTAAATAAGTAGTTCATATGAGTCACCAGGCCAAGCTACTAGAGGCTTGAGACATTTCCAAGAAAACTGAAATAAAAAGTGCCATCTCCAAGGAGAAAAGTTGAAAAAAAGAGAAACTGTTTTTGAGAAGTTGAGACACAGTTCCAACTGCTTGTATCTGCACTGTAATAATTAAAGTGGGGGGGGCATTGCAGGCAAATAGAGAGCCAATATTGTAATATTGTCTTGCTCTTGTGTCTAAGACACAGTGGTATGAATTGGATTCAGCAAATCTGAATTTAAAATCCCGCTTCACTATTTACTACCTGTTATAGCAACTAACTGCTCCCTTGTTTGTGGTGATCTTGTCTTTACTGACTTATAGAATTGCATAGAGTTTAACTAAGTGCATGGCTGTTCAACCAATGGCCATATTTTCCAGCTTCCCTTGCAGCTAGATTTACTCAGGCAGCTAAGTTCAGGCCAACAGGATTTGGTCACAGTGGGCTGAGGAAAGAAATAGAAATAAACATCAATTAAATCCTTATGTCTTGTTGTTGCCTTATTACAGCATGATATAATTTGAGGATTGTTATTGTATGCTTATAGAATGCCCCCAGCCCAGACATAAGATCTGCCCTTTGGCAACGTGACTCCGCCCTTTGGCTGGAATGTAAGCCTATAGAGTGCCCCCAGCCCAGACATAAGATCTGCCTTTTGGCAGTGTGACTCCACCCTTGGCTGATGATACCTGAGGGGCAGGCAGAGCACCTCCCACCTTAGTTGCCATGAAGGTATAAAGACCTCCTGAGAGAGAGCTCCAGCGCCATTTTCCTTTACTCCTCTGTGGGAACTTGGCCTTGCTGGCCCTGCTGGCAATAAATTCTTTTGCTCTACATGACTTTGTCTATGGTCTGTGGTTTTCTGGGATAATTTCCCTTTCAGTTATGAAGACTGAGAAAATGCACAGGAGGACAAAAGTCCACCACAGAAAAGGTGCACAATTAATGTTTGTCAATTTTCCTTCACCTACTTACAAACATGCATTCCATGTGCCTTTTCATGACCCCAGAAAACTCAGACTGGATATCAAGCAGCAGAGTAATAGGATTTTCCACAGATAGAAGACACTTCATTATAAGACCCCCACAAGAGCCCTTTGGTTAAAATGAGAAAACAACCATATTCATAAGCTGATGTTAAATGATCCAACAACATTCCTCACAACTCCAAGGTCCAGCACAAAGCCTGGTCATCATAGACCTTCAGTATATTTGCTGAAAGATCAACCCTTCTGAGCGGGAGAGATGAGGGTACCACTGTTTTTGTGATGCTTGATGGATGCTGTGTAGGTGAAAATCCCTGCCAGATGCACGACACATACAGGAAACACACTCAGAGAAAAGTTTGCATCCTTGAGGACTAGTGCTGTGTGTGGTCCTCTATATCCAAAGTACCAGGAACATGGTTAAGACTTAAGTACAGAGCCAGACATTGGTAGCACCCACCTGCATTCCCAGCAACTCAGGAGGCTGAGGTCTGAGGATTGAGGTTCCAAGCCAGCTTGGGCAAGAAAGTCTGTGTAACTCATATTTCCAATTAGTCAGCAAAACGTGCCAGCTTGATTGGGATACTTTATAAACTGAGTCCACTTAGCAAGTTGACTTGAATTTAACCCAGACTGGACAATGTTTTGAGGCATTCACATTTTCAACTGTTGGAACACTCAACAAAGGAGGAAACTAATCAAAGGAAGTGAAACAACTTGCAGTTTAAACTGACTCGTTTTTTAGAGCAGCCATTGAACAAGTGATACATAATGACCAAGCAACTGGTTACAGCTTCATATGTAAAGAAGTAAGTACATTTCTCGTCAAACATTGTTTCCTCCCCTTACTTTCCTCCCACTTTTCCTCCCCCAATTCTCCCCCCCAAATTGTAAAGTTCTTTTCCTACATAATGTCTTGTAAGTATTGCTGTTGCTTTGGTTCACCCTTTGTCTCACCATTTTGTTGTTCTCCTTCCCTTCCCTGCGTCACATAAATATACATACAGTACCCAGGGTACCAAAATCAGATACACTGACAACAGGAGATAAACCATAAGGGGAAAAAAGAAAGAAAAAAGAAACAACTTCACACAGTACATTACAAACAACAACAAAGTAAAATCTCTTGTTTCCATATCTTGGAGTTCATTTCACATCATCTTTTGTGGGCATATATCCATAGTTATTAAGCTATTGTGATCATCTTCTAGGACTATCCTAGACATATACTGTAATATGGAGGTTAGATGTGGCCAGCGCCATCATTTGCTGTTGAGGGATGTCAGATTGACTCCACCTCAGATTAGTTAAAGAGAAGCCAACTCCATCTTCACTAAGATCTTCCCCACCCTATCCAGTGAAGTTCCCCTTTACTGTGTGTGATAAGATTGTGTAAACTGCTTGACCACCTGAGTAGTAGAACATTCAAGGTTAAACCTGTGCCCTGCATCATGTGAGCCCTGCCAAATCGGTGCACCAAGTCTAACTAAAATGATAGGTTGGTTCAAACAGTTACTGTGAGGCAGATTGTAACTCCATTGGCCACCCGTGTGTGACCTGGCATGCTCTGTAAGTGTTGTAGCTTCATTGGCCACCTGCGTGTGGCAGGTTTGACCATGTGGTGTTTGCCTTTATAACCCAACCCCGAGCAATGGCCTCGGGCACTCGGTCCCAGCTCCTGAGTCTGGGCTGCAGCCCTGGCTTGCTGCCTGCCTTTTACAGTTGCAGTTCCAGCTCCTGAGTCTGGGCTGTGACCCTGGCTGGTCAGTATACTTTTTACTTCCCCAATAAATCCATCTTTTTACTTGGGACTGTTTCTGAGTGGTGGACTCTTAGAGGGATGGGGGATCCCCCCCACCCTCGGACCTTATTACATTGTGGTCCCCTCCCTTGGGCGGACCCCATTACAATATACTAGTTATTACAAATGAGGGAAACCATAGAGTCTGTGTTTCTTTGCGTCCGGCTCACTTCACTTAGTATGATTTTTTCCCCAAGTCTTTCTATTTCCTTATGAATGGGTCAATGTCATTCTTTCTGATGGAAACATAGAATTCCATTGCATATATGTACCACATCTTCTTGATCTGCCCATCTATTGAGGGGCATCTGGGCTGGTTCCATATCTTAGCTATGGTAAATAATAAACTTTTCTTAAAGACTCCTTGTTGCTGGTCACTAGTTGTTCATCCCTGTAATCTAACACACCCAGGAGGCTGAGGTCTGAAGATCATCATTTGAAGCCAGCCTGGGAAAAGTCCATGAGACTCTTGTGTCCAATTAACTAGCACAAAGCTGGAAGTAGAGGTGTGGCTCAAGTGGTAGAGTACCAGCCTTGAGCAAAAAGGCCAGGTGAGAGCTTGAGGCCGTGAGTTCCAGCCCCAGTACTGATTTTAAAAAAACCTGTTTAAGCCATCAGATGGACAAATCTTCAGCCTTCAGGCATGGTTAATATTAGGCAAGAACAGAGCCTCCAGCTAGATGATAATGTTCTCCTAGCTGATCTGCAGCACCCTTCCCATCAGATCCTGCACAAGGTCCGTGCTGCCCTTCAGCCAGGGGTAAGGAGACCCTGCACTTCGCCTGTGTCTGTGGTGGCAGAGGCTGATCATGAACCCCTCAGTCCTGGCTAGCTTGTGCTTCAGTCTTGAAAGTTTTCTCTCCATTCTGTGTCTGCCCTCCCTCTCTCGTTATGTCCTGTACAACTTGCTACCTTGGTTAGTGTCTGTCTGAGAATGAAGATATTGGCTGACTCCACTTGAAACATGACATTTTTACAGGGATATTTGTAGTTCTAAAACAAGCAGGCAAGGGTAAGCAGTGCCAGGTGAGGAAAAGGGCCCTTTTTGCAGCTTGTTCTTCTTTGATTTGTCTCAGAAATGCTGTCATTTTGGTAGCTCTGGACTGGTGGCTGACTTAAAGAAATAGAAAGCTGGCAAAATGCCATGGCTCAGCCTAGCAACTCAGGAGGCTGATTCAGAAGATGGAAGTCTGAGGCCAACCTGGGAAGAGAATTCTCCAAGAATCCATAACAAAATTAACCAGCGAAAAAGCAAGGATCAGAGGTGTGGCTCAAGTGGTAGAGCACCAGTCAAGCAAGCAGGCTGAGTGAAAGTGCAAGGCCCAGTTCAAACTAGAACTAAATTAACTAATTAAGTTAATTAAGTTAAAATGGAAACCTAAGCTACTGTGGCTCAGTAGCAGAGCACTTGCCTAGCATGTTCAAGGTCTTGGGTTCTATCCCCAGCACTACACACACACACACACACACACACACACACACACACACACACACACACACACACACCATACATTAATAAAATAAAATACAGTAAAAATAGAAGTATTTAATTTATCATCCTTCCATATTTCTTCTCAGGATGTACTTCCCCTCCACAAAAAGATAAACTAAGATTTGTTAGACACACATATACATATGTATGTATAAACATATGTATGTGATATGTACATGTATGTATACAAGTACACATGTGTGAGAATATATACGTGTGTATACACATGCAGCTTATATATTATATGTGGGTTTATGTAAGCATTCTCAGATGTAGAACGTTTCTTTTTTTGTCATACTATTTATTCTTTTTCAGGTAATAAGCATATTTCTTTGTGAAGGTCGTGTTACTGCTTTCCTTGTTTTCTCCCAGTTTTTTCCCTCTTGATCCCCCTCCCCTACAAGTTGTATAGTTTAATTTCAATATAGTATCTAGTGAGTATTACTGATGCATTTGCTCACCCCTGTCCCACCATTTCTGTGCCCAATTCAGATAAACTTATATACAAGACAAAAGGTACAGAAATAAAAAAAACAGCAACACAAGGGGAAAAACAGAAAAAAGTACAATTAAAAAGCTCTTGTTTTCATTTCTTGTAGTTTATTTTGATAAGCAGTATTTTATATGATCACATACACATAGCTTAAGTATTATCCATAACCATTGTACTTGACCTGAAGAAATTGATTTAATCTATTTTTCCTGTCTCCATTCTTTTTAAAACCCCTTTCTTCCCTGACCATTTGTTCTTCTTTTCTGAAACCTGAAACAACAGGGCAGACACTGCTCCATGAGGGCTTTGGGAAACCATGGTGGTCTCTCTCCTCTTTTCTGTAATTAAGGAAGAACAAGGCTCTTCTGGCTTGCCACTTTCAGTCTGCATTTATGGACACTCTTTTTAAGAGATGCTGAAGCCACAAAGGGCTTCATGCAGAATTTCATTCTTGGGAGCCATGATAGGTTCTACACAAAAGTGCATGTCTACATTTCCCTCAGTATCAGCAAACTATAGAGGCAAGAAAAAGCTCTGCCTCATGAAACCTTTCTGTGCCTGAGCTTAGTGTCTTCTGAGGTTTGCATTAGATCTTGATGGAAACCAAGTCTTTCTTAAATTGGAACATACAAGGTAAAATAATAAGAGAAAGTGTATTTGGGCACAGGAGAAATTTAGGTATAACACAGTTTAAGAGGTTGATAGCATGAATCAAGATATACTTTTTGGAATTTCCAGATCTTCCCAAACTGTGTGAAGGACAGGTGTGATTGGTGGACTCATGATATAATCTAAGTGAGGAAAACTGATTTCAGTCTTTCGGTTTAGGACATCCAATCTATCCAACCCAATCTTCTCTCCTGTCTCTCTTTCATAAGCAGAACACATGCTTAGCAAGTACAAGGCCCCCACTACCTACTATCTATATGTCTGTCCTATCTATCTATATGGATCTATGTGTCTATCTATGTGTCCAACTACCTATCATCTGTCATTGTTCCCTGTGTCCATCATGGGGCTTGAACTCGGCCTAGGCCTGGGCACTGTCCCTGAGCTTTTTTTTTTTTTCTTTTTCTTTTTCTTAAGACTAGCTTGCTGCTGGGCTGGGAATATGGCCTAGTGATAAAGTGCTCGCCTCGTATCCATGAAGCCCTGGGTTCCGTTCCTCAGCACCACATGTATAGAAAAAGCCAGAAGTGGCGCTATGGCTCAGGTGGTAGAGTGCTAGCCTTGAGCAAAAAGAAGCCAGGGACAGTGCTCAGGCTCTGAGTCCATGCCCCAGGACTGGCAACAAAAACAAAACAAATAAACAAAGACTAGCTTGCTACTACTTGAGCCACAGTTCCACTTCTGGCTTTTTGGGTGCTTAATTGGAGATAAGACTCTTACAGACTTTGTTGCCCAAGCTGGCTTTGAAACATGACCCTCAGATCTCAGCCTCCTGAGTTGCTAGGATTACAGGTGTGAGTCACTAGCTCCCAGCTACCATTGAAACCATTAGCTAAATAGTATTAATGTATATGAAAGGGTAGCATCCTGGTGGACACAGAACGCCCTCAAGTGTATATCAGGGGACTACAATACAGATTAGAAAAAATCAAGGAAGGCTTCTAGGGATATGCAAAAGTTAAGCAGAGAACCAATAGAGAAAAGCCAAATTCAGAGATGGAGAGGAGGGACCCAGCAGAATGAAGAGTGGGGAAGTAGGATAGAATGAAGCCTTGGGTGACTGAAGGTGCTAGGGAAGGGTGGGAAAGGGAGGCATGAGAAAGGAGGGTAGAGAGACAGATGGGGCCTCATGTCAGGAAAGGGCTGGCCTTTCTTCAGTGGGAAGTTTTTGATGACAGGAAAACCACTGTGACCATGGTGAGAATGGGTTAGAAAAAGTAAAACAGCAAGAAGGTTTCATGAAGAGCCCATGGGAGAAATACCAGCAGCAGTTTGACAGTTTGAGCCTTCCAGAATGCTGTTTCCTGCATATTATTTCTGCTTTACCTTTTGGATCTTAAGATATACAAGTAAAACCACGCACGCCCTTGCAGGTGCGCAGGTCACTCCTTCATTCTCCTGTGTTTAATTCAGCGGTGGCTGAAGCCAACAGTCTACCTGTCATCACACACACACATGAGAAGTGTGTCCTGGGAGGGGAATCCATCACCATGCTGACATGCTTGGATACACACACACACACACACACACACACACACACACACACACACACACTAATGGTACTGAACCCAGGGACTTACAGTTGCTGGGTAAATATTCTATCCTTTGATTATTCCAGGCTTTTTGGTTTTATTTTGTTTGGGAGATAGTAAGGGAGTGCTAACTTTCTTGGGCTGGTCTCAAACTAGGATCCTTCTTCCTCTGCCCCCAGAGTTGCTGGGATTACAGGTGTGCACTACCACTTCTAGCTGACAGGTGCCACTTTGATTTCATGTGGGTCTTTGGTGTCATCTTTTGCTCTTTCTGTAGTCTTATATATGTTCCAAATATCCTAGATAAATACCTCTCACCTTTCTGTATACACCTTCTTCCACATTCTCACTCTTGCTAGTAGACCTTGTTTCCTATTCTATGATGAAAGAGAAATTACTTAAAGGTCATTTGTGAACTTTGAAGAAGAGATTTTCTAGTAACTAAAATAAGACACGAAGAGACAAATGCCATCTGCACTTTGCCACTTGCATGAGGTGGCTCATTTACAAGGCACATAAACAGAGCGTGTTGGCTGGTGTGGGGAGAGGGAAGAATAGAGAGTTCAGTTCTGCAAGATGAAATTTCAAGGTGCCAGCCTGTTTGTTGTTCAACCACACGAGCATACATAACACCACAGAGCGGTGTACTCACATAATTAAGAGTAACTTGTATGTCACATGTTCTTGTTGATGTTAGGCATAATTTAAAACAAATACTTCCTTCCTGTCTATCCTGGATCACTTTCAACTAGGTATACTGTACTCACCCAGATCTCCAGTCCCTACCCTGCTCTACCCTCTTGTGTGGCAGTGGATACTTAGGCCAGTAGAAGCACTGGCTTCACTAGGGTGGAGACCCTCAGGGCCAAAAATTGCACCATGGGGCCAGGTGGGCATGAACAGCTGCTTGGTCCAAGCACCACAGAGACTCTTTACCCTGAGTGACTTCCCCTGTTAGGAGTCTGGGGCTTCTCCTGTCAGTCAAGTACACAGGCCCCGCCCATGATGCTGAGCCCCACCCTTCCATGCTCAGGAAGAAGTGGGCACAGAGGTACCAGGAAGGTGGATGTGGCTAGTGTGAAAAGTCTTAAGAGTTCTTGTAAACAGCCTAAGTGCCCGGTGGATCATTACAAAGAACAAGCTGTGAGACACAGAATGGAATGTACCAGGAGGTGATGTGGTCCATCAGGCAGATGGAAGGAAGATTGGAGTCAGTGAGCAGAATCTGTACCAGGTAACTGAGTGAGCAGAGGAAAGAGAACAAGATCATCCTGCAGGTGGCCTGGGGTGAGTGAGTGCCCTGAGCTTGAGACCCAAGGCCATCATGTACCCAGAGGAGACAGCTGACTCATGGCAATATTTGACCTTTCTTTTTCTTTCCCTTCCTCCCTTCCTCTCTCCCCTTTCTTTTTTCTTTTCTTTCTTTTCCAGTACTGGGACTTACACTCTTGCTTAGCTTTGTCGCTCAAGTTTGGCACTCTACCACATGAGCCTCATCTCTACTTCTGGCTTTTTTGGTATCTAATTGTGGAGATAAGTGCGATGCAAGTGCTAGCGTGTTAGCCTTGAGTGAAAAAGCAAAAGGACAGGATCCAGGCCCTGAGTTCAAACCCCAGTCCAACACACACGCACACACACACACACACACACACACACACACACACACACACACCCCAAAACTAAGTATAGTATCCATGCTTAAATAGCAAACAATGAAGATAAATATCTAATGAATCTCTGTTGTTTATTTTATTTTAGCTAGTGCTGGGCTTTAACTTAGGGACTGGCTAATCAAGACTAGAGCTCTGCCACTTAAAACCACATCTCCAACTCAGTTTTTTGCTAATTAATTGGAGGTGGAGTCACATAGGCTTTTCTGCCTAGCCTGGCTTCAAATGTTGATCCTCTAGTTCTCAGCCTCTGGAGTATCTACAATTACAAGTGTGAGCCACCAGTACCTGGCACTAATGGATCTTTTAATGCCTTGAATTCTCTTTCTAGTAACATCTGAAAGCAGGGAGGGGGGGTGTTGAGGGTGAGGGATCCATTTCAGATACATTTTCTTTTATCATAACATGACTGTTGAATAAATAGGAGAGTTCATGCTTTTATGTTGTCTATTTTCAGGTAGGGCCTCATGCTTTTTGCCTAGGGATGGCCTTGGACCACAGTCTTTCAGCTTAGTTTTTTGTTGTTGGTGGTGATGGTCATGGGGCTTGAACTATGGACTGGGGCACTGTCCCTGAGCTCTTCAGCTCAAGGCTAGCACTCTGCCACTTGAGCCACATCGCCACTAGGACCACAGTCTTTCTACCTCTGCCTTCTGAGTAGCTAAGGTTACAGGATTGTACTGGCTTGTTCTTTTGTTTTTAAAATAGTCCTCCTTAATTTTTTGCTTTGGTTATCCTTCAACTGAGATCCTCTTATCTCTACCTCCCAGTATCTGGGATTACAGGTGTGAGTCAATATGCCTGGCCCTTGTGTGGTTCTTGTTTTTTGTGGGGTTTTTTTTGCCAGTCCTGGGGCTTGAACTCAGGGCCTGAGTACTGTCCCTTACTTCTTTTTGCTCAAGGCTAGCACTCTACCACTTGAGCCACAGAGCCACTTCTGGCTTTTTCTATACATGTGGTGCTGAGGAATCATACCCAAGGCTCTATGTATACGAGGCGAGCACTTTACCACTTGGCCATATTCCCAGCCCCCTTGTGTGGTTCTTTATGCGTCTCTGTTAAAATAGTCTCCTGTGTTACCAGGAATAATCAATGGATTCTAGTACCTTTCTAAAAGGGTACTTAGACAGCAATTGTGTCAAATAATGTATAGTCATTGCTGCCATTATATTCTGAAGTAGTGTGTGTGTGTGTGTGTGTGTGTGTGTGTGTGTGTGTGTGTGTGTACCAGATTTGGGGCTTGAATTCAGGGCCTGGGTGCTGTCCATAAGCTTTTCTGCTCAAGCTTTATGCTCTACTACTTGAGCCACACCTCCTTTTTCTAGATTTTTGGTGGCTAACTGAAGATAAGAGTCTTATTGCCTTTCTGGTCTAGGCTAGATTTCAAGTGTGACCCTCAGATCTCAGCCTCCTGAGTAGCTAGGATTATAGGTATGCGCCACCAGCACCTGGCTTGATCTGTTATTCTTATGCCCTCTTTGCTAGTTTTCCTTGCAGTGTTTGCCTTTACTTTTCTTTCATCCTGAAGCACTGTTTCCCTCAGTTACATGTATTAATATGCTGCTTTCTCCAGATCCTTGATAAAATGCCATACAACACATCAATAGATAACAACTACAAGAAGTGTTTGAAATACCCAGGAAGTAGAATCATTAAAGATTTAGCAAATGATTGGATATGGGGATAAGAAAGAAGCAGGCATCAAAATGAAGAGTTTATTTAGCTAGTAAGTCAGTTTTTGATACAGAGAAACTGTTTGCCAGTAGAGATGACCAATTTGGGACCTGCTAACTTTAAAATATCTAAAGAGAACACAAAAAATGTCTAGCATCTAGGCAGATGCACTATCTGTAACACCAAAGAGAGATCTGGCCAGGCACCAGTGTAGTCCCAGCTATGCCAGAGGCTGAGATCTGAGGATTGAGGTACAAAGCTGGTCTGGTCAGTCCATGAGATTCTTATCTCCACTTAACCACCAAAAAGCCGGAAGTGGAGCTACTGGAGTTATGACTCAAGTGGTAGAGTGCTAGCCTTGAGAAGAAAAAAAAAAGGCTCAGGGACAGTGCCTAGGCCCAGAATGAAAGCCTCAAGGCTGTTTATTTTTAAAGGAATGTACTAATTATACACCTCATCTAAGTGAACAATTCATTTCCCTTCTAACATCAGCCAGGCTTACGCATATAAAGCCAGCAATATCTTCCTGCAACATTTACTAGTCATTAAAACAAAAATGTAATCTCTAAAACCTGTGAAAAATTCCAAATGACTCATTGAAATTCATGTTGCAAAACCAACCATGGTATTTTTCTAACTACAAACTTTGATCAAAGTCTCAGGCCTGAAAAATCAAAACATTTGATTTAAAAAAATGACAGGGTGTTGAGGAAATTTAAGAGTATAGAACTGGTGTGTGTGTGTGCGCGCGCGCGTGCATGTGCTTGGGGAGATGCTTGTGGAAGAAAGATTTGCTAACGTCTCTAGAGATGGTTATTGCAGTGGTTAAGAGCTGTGGGTTTGAGTCCCAGTTCTGCCCCTTTCTCCTTCTATGGTTATGGACAGGCTATTCTCTCACTCAGAGCCTGAGGGGGAAATGGATGCCTGCTTGTGCATCTAGAATGGGGCTTAGTACATGAGGAGTGCTATGGAAGCATTTGTTAAGTGAAAATTGTGGTAACTGCTCCTGTAGCTAAAATACTTCTGGGGACTGGAGGCTCAGCTCAATTGGTAGAGTGTCAACCATGAACAAGAAAGCCACATTGGTCTCTTTTGAATACACCAGTATCTTTGAAAAGAGTTCAGATAAATTCAGGAACCTACAGTTCAAAATAGCTTGAGTTAAAAGCAGAAATCCATTTGTTCTTTGTTCTGTTGCTTTCTTTGGTTTCCAGGACAGCTTTCTTTTTGTTTCTTTTTACTTTGTCTTTTAATTTGTGCTTTTATTTATTGTTTGTTGTAGAGCTTGAACCTGGGGCCTGGGTGCTGTCCCTGAGCTCTTTTAATCAAGGCTAGAGCTCTACCACCTTGAACTACAGCACCACTTCGTTTTTTGGTGGTTCATTGGCAATAGAGTTTCATGGATTTTCCCACCCATGCTGTCTTTGAACCATGATCCTCAGATCTCAGCCTCGTGAGTAGCTAGGATGACAGCTATGAGCCATCACTGCCCCAGCTCTAACTTTACTTTTTTTTTTTTTTTTTTTGGCCAGTCCTGGGCCTTGGACTCAGGGCCTGAGCACTGTCCCTGGCTTCTTCCCGCTCAAGGCTAGCACTCTGCCACTTGAGCCACAGCGCCGCTTCTGGCCGTTTTCTGTATATGTGGTGCTGGGGAATCGAACCTAGGGCCTTGTGTATCCAAGGCAGGCACTCTTGCCACTAGGCTATATCCCCAGCCCCTCTAACTTTACTTTTGTAGAAAGGAGGTGGATGTAACTTACAATGGGGGCGCTTTAAGTCCCTTTGACCTTGAGGACTTAATTTGCATCCTCCATGCTGGCCCCACGTGGTGAGGATTTAGGCCTGCGCCCTGCTGCATGCTACTGAAGGCAGAAGCTGAGGGGTACTTCTCTGACCCTCTAAACATCATTTGGGGCAGAAACCCACCTTCCTTTTGGGTGCACATTTCTTCAGATGAAGCTCTTTCTCCCTTTCCTTTTTTTTTAAATTTAAGTGATTATTTTTGTGCCAATCGTGGGGCTTGAACTCCGGGCCTGAACTCAGGGCCTGGACTTTATTTTTCCTTCTCCACCCAAGGCTGGCGGTCCATCACTTGAGCCACACCTCCACTTGTTTTTTGTTTTTCCTAGTTAACTGAAGGGAAGAGTCTTGCTAACCTTTCAAGGTGGGCTGGCTTCGAACCATCGTTCTCAGATCTCAGTCTCCTGAGTAGCTGGGATTGCAGGCATGAGCCACTGGCACTTGGCCAAAAGCTTTTTCCATTTCCTCCATAGCTCGTTTTCTATGAGTTTTTAACCCTTGCACCCCAGTCCGATTTTATTTTTCTGACAGCTCGCCTTTCACCCACAGACCACAAGCCCACCCACTTCGCAAACTGAGTCCTCTTCCAAATGAGGGCACATATGCTGGCTTTGCTTCCCAGAGTGCAGCTGTGCCTTCTCTCTGGTTCTGCAGTAATTCGAGGGCAATAAACTGCAAGGCCTGTGCATGTGCCTAGAATTCTTTTAAGGTGCCCCATGCAGGGGCGAGGCCCGATGCACCCCCGTCCTCCCCGGCCCGGGCGCCGTGGCCTCGGGGTCCGCGCGCGCTCTCCAGGCGCAGGACGCGGCCCTGGCCCGCTCCACGCCCTCGCCCCGCTCCGCTCCACGCCCTCGCTCCCGACTTCCTTTCTGGGCTCCGCATAAAAGCCGGGAAGTTGCCGGACGGCGCCGCGGATCGCGTCTCCGCACTGGGCATGCTCCGTGGCCGGCCTTCTCGGGCAGGGCTTCGCTGCGCGCGCGGGGCAGAGAGCGGCTGCGGGGCGCAGAGCGGCTGCGGGGCGCTGCGGTCCCCACGCGGGTTCGGCTCCTCCCGCCTGCCGGTTCTCCTCCGTCTCCCCGGGGCCCGCCGCGGGGCTCCAGAACCCCTGCCTTGACGTCGGGGTCGCCGCCGCCTCCGGTACCGGGGCGGGTTGGGGGTGTGTGGGGAAGACATGCAGATGATGACCAGGAACGTTTTGTTAGACATGGAGGAGGAAGAGGACGAGGACGACGGAGATATCGGTGAGTGGTTTTGGGTGTGTGTGTGGGGGGGGGTACCTTCATCTCCACCCGAGAACCGGAGCTGGCGCGGGGGACACTGCGTCTCGGCTGGGACGCCGGGGACCGAGATCCCGCGGTCCCTGCCAGCTCCGGGCTCACCCGTCGGGGTGGGGTGGGGTGGGCGCTTGGTGCGGGGTGTACGTTTTGGGGCCCGGGAGCGCGCGCCCCTCCCCAGGACGGGCGGGGACCGCAGCCCCCTCCCCGTGCGCCCGATGACGCCTCAGCGCGCGGAAGTCGGCGGCGGGGAAGGAACTTTTGGGTCATTTCCTGCGCCTCCCTTGGGGCTCGGGGATTCCGGGGCGCGCCGGGGTGAGGAGCGGGCGGCGGGGTGCCGGGAGAGGCCCTGCTCCAGGATCCTGGATTGCGATCCGCCGGAATCTGGACTTAAAGTGAAAGCGGCGGGGCGGCCCCGAGGAGGGCGGAGGCTGCGGCGGGGCGGATTCCACCTCCCCGTCCCCAGGTCTCGGTCCCGGCCCCGGCCCGCGGCGGGGGAGAGGGGTCCTGCAGCTTGGGGCCGGGGAGGTCAGCGGCCCCATCTGTAACTCGCAAGTGTTGGAGGAAGTGGGAGGCCAGTTGTTTAGCCGAGTAAGACCAGCCAGCGAGGGGCCGGGCGAAAGGATCTGGGACAAAATCAGCCCCCAGAGCGGGATGCAGTCTCGGGAGGCGGCGAGGCAACACACGGCCCCCGGGTGTCAAAACCAGATTTCAGACGGCACTATGCGTCCTGCAAAGTGAAGAAGTAGAGGAAGAAGGGGTGGGCCGGGAGGGAGGGCGAGGGCGTTGGAGGGCCGGGGCGGGGGGGGGGGGGGCGCGGCGCTGGTCAACAGGCTTTGTGGACTAGCCACTCCGTACATACATTGTATCTATAAAAGAACTCTTCCATCCGAAGTCTTCCAGCCTTCCTGGCGCTGAAGTTTAAAGTAACGTGATTTTAGGGTTTGCGTCTGGTTTTCCTTTCACGTTTTACTTGCTAGTCATTTAAAGTAGAATTACCTCTAACTTCCTTAAGAAGAGGACATTTTTGTTTGTTTCTTAGGAGAGCAGTGTATCACGTATTCATCTCCCCGGGAAGAGCCAACTGTGTGTGTGTGTGTGTGTGTGTGTGTGTGTGTATGTATGTGTATGTGTATGTGTGCACCGGTACTAGGTCTTGCGCTACTGGCCTGGGTGCCGACCCCTTGCTTTTTCTGCTCAAGGCTAGTGATCCACCACTTGACCACCACAGCTTCACCTCCGGAGTCCAGGCCTTGCATTCTCAGCCTTTGAGTAGCTAGGATTACAGGTGTGAGCCACCAACAGCCTGGCCAGGATTGTTTTTTTCTAGGCAAGAAGGCTGACACAAGTTGTTCTTTGTAACTGCTCATACCTGTCAGGTATTCTGACTTGCTAGTCCTGTACAAATGAAGGGTCTTTGTACCTAGTTACTGCATCGATGCTGAATTACCACTTAGCAAGATTAGATAGTAAATGATGATGACTTAGGAGCAAAGTTTAAAACATTTACAATAAAATATGCACCCTCGGTTTCCTCACAACTCCTGCCCGTTTTGGTGGGGTAGCACTGTTCCCTTTGCATATTGTAAATAAATGGACAGGAGCCAGGGGTGATCTGAGTTTTTGTCTGTTCCACTGTGCTGTCAGAAAAAAAAATTGAGAAAAACAACTAGGTTTAGTTTTTGTTTACCTGGTAAGGTTTAAAATTCACTTTAAGTTTATGATACTAAGCTTTTTTTTTTCATTCGTTACCATAGTGGGGCTTCATTTAACTCAGGGCCTCACAAACAGCTTTTTTACTCAAGGCTAGCCTTCTACCACTTGAGCCATAGCTCCACTTCCAGCTGGTTTGCTGGTTAATTGAGTCAGTGAGACTTTTCTGCCTGGGCTGATTTCGAACTTAGATCCCCAGATCTCAGCCTCATTAGGATGACAGATTGGCCCACCAGCTCTTAACTTCCTTATATTTTTCATTACAGATACAATTCATCCCTTTTCCATCAAGTATTTAGTATATTTTGTCGAGCATTGCATAAACAGGGTTCACCCATTTTTGTATTTTGCAATACTAATTTAATGTGGTTTTATTTTTTTACGTATTGGAAGCTTTTCACCATGCCTATTGAAAATTTAAAGTCATGATACAATAATAAACCTCTTTAAAGGTTACCAGAAGTAGCCTGATAATGGTGAATAGCCTGTTACAAAATAATTATAACTTCCAACTATGGGAGAGGAGACTCTGGTGGGAATGATTGTAATTTTAACCTCTGCCTCTAGTTTTGTAATGTTAAAGTTCTTGGCTAATAGATTTTTCCTATGTCTACATGTTAGCTCCTGGTAGTATAGTTCTGTCTCTCTGTCTGTCTCCCTCTCCCCTCTCTCCTCCCCCCCCCCCCGCCCCCCCCCCCCTCCCTCCCATCTTTCATCCTGGTCTTGGACTCAGGGCCCAAATACTCTTATCACATTACATTTATTAGCTCCACTTCCCTCTCTCCCTCCCTCCTTCCTTCCCTCCTTCCCTCCTTTCCTCCTTCCCTCCTTTTCATTTCCAGTGCTAGTACTGGGGCTTGAACTCAAAACCTCTCATTTTATTTTTCACTCAAAGTGGCCACTTAAGCCACAACAATACTTCTGGCCCTTTTGATAGTAAGTTGGAGCTAAGAGTCTCACAGACTTTTCTGTTCTGTTCTGTTCTGACTTTTAACCCCAATCCCACATCTCAGCTTCCAGCATCTGGCTAGGAGGGGTGCTAGGAGTTTAAAGGGAAGGATGGATGGATCTAGTCTATGCTTTCGGACAGATCTCAGTCGAGCTCGGTTGGAAAATAGAGTGAAGGATGGAGATGTTTGTGGTCCAAATGCCTGCAGCGGCCGAAGGGAGAGACAGAGGTGGGTCTATGAGTTTTAGGAAAGAGCTTGTGTCTGTGAGCATCAGATTTCTTCCTGTCAAGAGGGATACCTACGAAAGCCCTGAGCTTGAGCTGAGTGAAGGAAGAAAAGTGGCAACAGGCAAGTTTTCTTTGGTTGCACCAAGTAATTTTCTCCTCTGCTTTGGCTTACACCATTCCCCTCTGCCCTAATTTAGCTCCATCCCTCTTCTCTGTGACTCTTCCTCCTTCCAAGCCTTTGTCAAACCCAGAAGCTTATTACTGATTTTTCAGCTCCAAGTCACCACCCAGTCACTGATCACATCCTGGTTCCTGGGTTCCATGCTGTTTGCCTGTGTTTGGTCTTTGTGGTGTATTATATTTGCATGTACTATCACAACTAGAATGTACATTTCTTGGTGACGGGTCCAGCCCTTTGAATCTTCTAGAAACCATAAAAAATACCTAGATGTTGTGGACATTCCACTGACAGAGTTTTTCTTCTTTTCTTTCCCCCTTTTCTTCCTCCCTTAAAAAAAAAATCTCTCCCACCCTTCCTTTCCTTCTTGTTTTGGCATGATCTCAGGTGCTCTTCCTTGGCTTTTTTCCCTCTTTTTTCACGGGCTTGAACTCTGGCCCTGGGCACTGTCCCTGAGCTCCTTTTTGCTCAAGGCTAGTGCTCCACCACTGGAGCTACCAGCCACTTGAGGCTTTCTCTGTGATTAGAGATAGGATCTGAGGAGCTTTCCTGCCTGGGCTGGTTTTTAACTGCGATCCTCACATCTCAGCCTCCTGTGTAGTTAGGATTACAGACATTAGCCACCAGTGTCTGGCTTCTTCTCCCTTAGCTTTTTATGTGCAAAGCTGTTTTTCTACCACTTGTGCCACAGCTCCACTTGCTGTTTTGTGGTTGTTAATTGAAGATAAGAGTCTCAGACTCTTCCTGGTTTGGCTGGTACAAATCGTGATTCTCAGATTTCAGCTTTGCTGAAGATTATAAGCCTAATGATGCTCATGCACACGTATGCGCGCGCATGCACACACATTTATTTATTTAAATTGTCTTTTATCCTGTTATAAAATGTAAGCTCCCTGAAAGCAGGTCCTTTAAAATTCAAGCTGAGTCCCTAGGGGATATGGATAAAGACAACCAAATAATTGTTGAAGGAATGGCTGATTGACTTTCTGACAATAACTTGATATACTGTCCAGTGAGTTTTTTGTTTTTGCCAGTCCTGGGTCTGTATTCAAGGTCTGAGCACTGTCCCTGGCTTCTTTTCGCTCAAGGCTAGCACTCTACCACTTGAGCCACAGCACCACTTCTGGCTTTTTCTGTATATGTGGTACTAAGGAATCGAACCAAGGGCTTCAAGTATGCTAGGCAAGCACTCTACCACTAAGCCACCTTTCCAGCCCAGCAATTCCTATTTCTATTATTACTTACTTTGTGCCAATTCTGGGGTTTAAATTCAGGGCCTGGGCATTGTCAGGGCCTGGGCATTGTCTGGGCCTTAGGTTTTGTGCTCAAGGCTAGCGTGCTCTACCACTTGAGCCACAGCTCCACTTCTGGCTTTTCTTTAGTAGTTAATTGGAGATAAGAATCTCTAGGACTTTGCTGCTTGGGCCAGCTAGCTTCCAGCAGAGATCCTCAGAACTCAGCCTCTTGAGTAAGCTAGGCTTATAGAGGCCAGAGCCACCTGGCTTCATTCCTTTTTGCATGTCATAAATGGACTCTTGCCTCATACTTCTGTTTTCTCAATGGATTGCAGTAGTCACGTATGCCCCTTGCTCTGCACCTCCTCCTTCATTTTCAACTTTAAGGAATTTAAACCACAAATTCTTACAGAGATTTCTATTATAGATATGTGTAATTCTGACCTTTGGTGATGGGAGATAAGAGTTATTAAGAATCCAAAGCAAGATAGCCTTGAGTTATGGAATGATATTTGTAGCAGGCTAGATTGAAGTGATATTTAAATAAACATTCCCACTCTAATTAATACATTATGTTTTTCTCCTGTTAAATTTACCACATTGTATTTTGAATCTTTGCTTTAGTATGATTTAGTATGGCTTAACAAGCAGGTATGTCTGAAAAGGGGAAGCTCTGTTTTATTTATCTTTGTAGGTGTACAGCAAAACATTTTTTGTGAGATCACAATTTTAATGGGAAGTTTTACCTGCCATATGAGTTTTAGCCCAATCTACTTTAATTTTTTTTTTTTTTTTTTTTTTTTTGCTGGTACTGGGAGTTAACCTAAGGGGGCTCAAGCTTGGTTGATTTGGTGTTCTATCACTTGCCACAACTTCAGCCCAGCTGTTTTCTGCTTAATTGGAGATGGAATCTCTTGGACTTTTCTTCCCTAGCTGGCATGGAACTTTGATCCTCAGGTATTAGCCTCTTGAGTACTTAGATTATAAACGTGAGCCACTGGTGCCTAGATTTTACAGTACTTTTTCTTAAAACACAGTCTGAAGCATTCATTTTTTTTTATATTACAAGAAAAATTGACCCTTTGTCTGGGCAAAGCCAAAGATGATTTTTTTCCCCTAAACATCTAGCTAGAATTTCTGTAGAAATGGGAAGAGATTGTAAAAAGCTCAATTAGGAAAACACAGTCTTAGTTTCTATAAAACACACTTTATAAATAAGTCTCTAATTTGCATAATTGTACTCTGTATAAAAACATACATTCACAAGACTTTGACCTAGGGTTAAAGTTCTTCCAAAATTAAACATGATAGAGAAAAGGATTCTAAAGGCTAATACCTTTTCTTGCCCTCCCCCCACCTGTTCTCCAGTAGTTGGATTTTAACATAATGTAGGAAATAACATTTTAGTGTTCTAGTATGAAAATATTAAATAGAAAAGCAATACTTGGACTTCATAAAAGAATATTTTATATTTTCATTTGTATTTCTGGCTGCTGAATAGCTTACCTCATCAAGATCTGTCAGTTAGTATTCAGATATGTAACCAGGGCAGTAATAAATAGAATACTACAGAGTTGCCTATTAACCCTTACTTTTACGTGTCTGCTAGACAAAGGTTTGATACATTTTGGCTGAACAATATCTGAATTGCTCTTTGGTTTATGTCCAAAAATATTGCTGATCTATTTGTTTTATATTTCTTCAAACTGACTGCTTCTGGAGATGGGTGCTAATTAATTTTAGTTGTACTAAAAGAAAGCAAAAGGAAAAATTAATGGTTAAAATAATGAGGGCCAGGAGGACAGCTCTGTGCTAGGTCACTTGCTTATTTATCAGCATGCATAAAGCTCCAGGGTTCTGTCCCCAGACTACCATAGCAATAGTAATTACAATGATGTAAATAAGGATATAAAATGATAATTTTGTTACATTAGATTCCTATAATCTATATTTGCTAAGATTTACCAATCCATCTAGCAGTACACTTTCTTGTTGAAAGTAATTGAAAATGATGGTTCTCGGTTTAAAACTAGCTATTTTTGTGTAGACTCAACTCAGAATGCATTATGTTTGCTCTATCAGACAAATCCTGGAGATTCTCTCCTCTAGTCAACCCCCAAAGGAATGGAAGTGGAGCTGTGGCTCAAGTGGTAGAGCACCAGCCTTGAGTGAAAAAGCTAGGAGTGTGAGATCCATAGTTCAAGATCCAGTATTGGCACTGAAAAACAAACCTCCAGAATATTCTGAATAAAAAGCATTCCTATGTAGACACAATAAGACTCTCAATGTTATTTTATAAGCTTCATCATAATTTATGTAATACTTTGAAATAATTGCACTCCAAAATTACATTATTGTAGTTTTTCTTTTTTTCCCAGTCGTGGGGCTTGAACTCAGGGCCTGGGCACTGTCCTTGAGTTCTTCAGCTCAAGGCTTGAGCCAAAGCACCACTTCTGGTTTTCTGGTGGTAATTGGAGATAAGAATCTTATGGACTTTGCTGTGCAGGCTGGCTTTGAACTGTTATCCTCAGTTCTCAGCCTCCTGAGTAGCTAGGATTATAGGCATGAGCCACTTGCGCACAGCCTCATTGTATTTCTTTGTACTATTAACCTACTAAAACAAATCCTGAGTGTTGGCAGTTGGGTAAAATATAACTCTCTGAAAAGAAAAATATGTTATTTTCTGGATGAGACAAATAGTAAAGAAGTATGTAAGTTTACTGATGGAGATGCTGCTGAAGGAATTTACTAAGAGCCTCTTAGTTTCTTGTGAAGGGGTGTATGTGTGAAGTCATACGCAAAGAGGTCAGGAAACATAGGGAAAGATTACTGTTGCTATGGGGCAGTAAGGAAGGAAAAGGAGTTTGGCAGTCAGATGACCCTAGTGTGTGGTCAGCTAGGACTTCATGCTGTCCACCTGGCATCTGTCACCTGAGGACACTCAGCCTCTCTGAGTTTGTTTTGTGAACCTCTGGTGAGAATTCTGGGAGGGGGGCTTTTTACTAGACAAATAAGTGACAGTTTCTATGTGTACTCCCTTCCCTCCCTCCCCTCTTCCTTCCTTCTCCTTTCCCTCTTTCCCTCCCTCTCTCTCTGCTTTCCTCCCTTCCTTCCTTCCCCACAGCTATGCTACTCATCTTCTAAGATCAGAGCCCTTCGCCCTCCACTATGGTGTTGTGATATGTGTTGCTCTGCATGCCTAGGCTGCTCAGTAATTGCCAGGTCAAAGCTCGTTACCACATGGGCTGTTCTAGACACATGCTCAGAAGGTAGAGAGAGTTGGAGACTAATAGCTAGCCTAAGGATTCTGCCAAGAGATGATTATTGTATAGTTTGAGTTACTACTCAGACTGACAACATTCTCTGAATTCAGAAGCATGTTCTTTTTTTTTTTTTTTTTTTTTAACCTGTTATGATGGTACTGCTGGCCCTGGGCTCCTTTTTTTTTTTTTGGCCAGTCCTGGGCCTTGGACTCAGGGCCTGAGCACCATCCCTGGCTTCTTCCCGTTCAAGGCTAGCACTCTGCCACCTGAGCCACAGCGCTCCTTCTGGCCGTTTCCCATATATGTGGTGCTGGGGAATTGAAGCCAGAGTTTCATGTGTAGGAGGCAAGAGCTCTTGCCACTAGGCCATATTCCCAGCCCGTTTTTTTTTTGTTTGTTTGTTTGTTTGTTTTGCCAGTCCTGGGCCTTGGACTCAGGGCCTGAGCACTGTCCCTGGCTTCTTTTTGCTCAAGGCTAGCACTCTGCCACTTGAGCCACAGTGCCACTTCTGGCCATTTTCTGTATATGTGGTGCTGGGGAATTAAACCTAGGGCCTCATGTATACGAGGCAAGCACTCTTCCCACTAGGCCATATCCCCAGCCCCCTGGGCTTCTTTTGCTCAAGGCTAGCACTCTACCACTTGAGCCACAGTGCCACTTCTAGCCATTTCTGTGTATGTGGTACTGAGGAATCAAACCCAGGGCTTTATGCATACTAGGTAAGCACTCTACCACCATGCCTCATTCCCAGCTCCCCTCCCCCCTGAACATTTTTGCTCAAGGCTAGTGCTCTACTACTAGAGCCACAGATCCACTTTTGGCTGTTTGGACTTTCCTGCATGGGCCAACATTGAAGAGTGATCCTAAGAGCTCAGCCTCCTGAGAAGGTAGGATTACAGGTATGAGCCACTGGTGCCTGAATTGGGAGAGATATTTCAGGATTAATTCCTCCTCCCCCCCGAAACTTTAGCAAAAGGCTATAGAAGTAGTGAGGATGGCAATTCCATCTGTGGTCCCTGTGGCATTTGTCACTGAATAATTGCACAAGAAGAGTGGAGATATTTAAATGAGTGAATAGCTATTATTATATAGTATATAATGAGGAAGAGAAAAGGTTGAGGTTTTTTTTTCATTATTTTGATTTATTACCCTTTAGTAGTTGTAAAAAAGGGTTTTCAATTCAACATATCAGTTTTGACATCTCTTCCCTCATTCTCCCGGATCTCTCCCAACCCCACCCATTCCCACAAGTTACCTGGTTCCATTTTCACACGTGTATTGAATATTATCGCATTCCTCTCTTTTTGTTTTTTCCTCTCCCCTTGACCTCCTTCACTCCCAACACGCATCTGGCCAAAGCAGTCAACCTTCAGAAAACCATTCTTTCAAGATAAACAAAAAAGAACAAGAGGGGTCAGAGTTCACTAGACTGTGGAGGGGAGGCACAGCTGTTGACTAGCTTTGGCTTGATGTTTACAAGGGCTTCATCCTTATCATTCATGCTTCTTCTCCATACTCCCCAGTTTTCTTCTACCAATGTAGGTGGTCTTCGTTTTAGTCCTTTGTGTGTCTCTGAATGTGTCCTAGAACTGGCTGTGGTATTGGGTCCCAGGCCCTTCATTCTAGTATTCCTTCCAGCCTTGCAGTGCTGTGCCTGCCATGGCATTCATATGAGCAGGTGCCAGGCAGGTACCTCCCTTCCACATCCCTACAAATGGCTAGTAATAGATTGAACAAAGGTGATTTTTCTCCCAATGTAAGGTGAAAAGTTGAATTATATGATGCATACTTATTTTGGAGATTAAAAGGAATGGATGACTGAGGCCTATGTTGAATGAGTATTTCTGTTAAAAATATATAGATAGCTTCACCTTCATTTGGTCAATGGAGTGGCCTGGCATCCTGTTGTACTTTGGCTGTCAATGGTGATGAAGCAGTATGCTGCTGTGCTGGCTTGCAGGGATTTTCTTTTCTTATTTATATTTATTTAGCCAATTCTGAGGCTTGCACTCAAAGCATCAGCACTGTCCCTGAGCATTTTTTGCTCAAGGCTAGCACTCTACCACTTGAGCCACAGTGCCACTTCCAGCCTTTTCTGTGTATGTGGTACTGAGGAATCAAACCCAGGGCTTCCTGCATGCTAGGCAAGCACTCTACCACTAAGCCACATTCCCAGCCCTTCTTTTCCTTTTTAAATGCCAATACTGGAGTTTGAATTCAATGCCTGATCACTACTCTTAGCTTTTTATCATTCAAGGCTGGCATTCCACCAGTTGAGCCTCAGTTCCACTTCCTGCTTTTTACTGGTTAATTGGAGATAAGAGTCTCACAGACTTTCCTGCCTAGGCTGGCTTTGAACTATAATCCCCAAATCTGAGCCTCATGAGAAGCTAGGATTACAGGCATGAGCCACTGACTCCAGGAGTATATCTTTTTTTTTTTCAATTTAAATGTAGGCACATTTATAGCATTTTACTTTTTTTTTAATGTCAAGTCAATTCAAAAGGAAAAAAAATTCCAAAGTGTTTAATTTCCCCATGAGACTTTAAAGTTTTCTGGTCATTGAGTGTGGTTGAAAAAGGTTGAGGTTAAACTCTGCCAGAGATGTTTAAGATTAAGGACAAATAACATGGGAGAGATGAACAAAGGAAGAAATTATTACCCTTGTACTTTGAATAGCTTTGAATTTAATGCTATCAAAAGTGAAGTGATCACTACTTAATTTGCAGAAGAGCTCTGTGAAATAACTCATGTTGTATATAGGAAAGTCAGGAGCGGCTCCATTTGTATGCATTTGAGATTCAGCCTTGGACGCTTGCTCTGGCAGCACCAGGCCTAAGACAATTTTGGAATTCCATTCCATTTGGGTGTGTGGAAGGAGGAACAAGGCTGTTTCTATGTCCAAATAAAGTAGAGTTTAAGATTATTGCCGGCCACTGGTGACTCTTGGCTGTCATCTAGCTACTCAAAGGCTGAGATCTGAGGATCATGGTTACAAGTCAGCCCAAGCAGGTAAGTCCTGGCACATAATACACATACACACACACACACACACACACACACACCAAACAAAAAGAGTATTTCTTTATATTTAAGCTTTCCATGGAAGTGGTTGGTGTGTGCGTGTGTGCGCGTGCACACGCCAGTACTGAGGTTTGAACTCAGAGCCTGGGTGCTGTCCCTGAACTTTTTCTGCTCAAGATTAAAAATCACTCTGCCACTTGAGCCACAGCTCCACTTCTAGCTTTGTTCTGGTTGACTGGAGAAATAGTTTCATAAATTTTAGTGCATGGGCTGGGCTTCCAACTTTGATCCTCAGATCTCAGCCTCTTGAGTAGCTAGGAGTAGCAAGTGACTTTTTCAATCAAAGTGCCATCTTTCAGTTGAGCTCTTGGAATTACAGATCTGGTCATCTTGATTTTAGTCTCTACCCTTTGCAAGATTACCTGACCAGCCTGTGTTTTCTGCTTCCATTTAAACGTAAGTGGTATTTAGCATCCCCCGGAACATGCTTCTATAACAGGCTCATTGCAGCCTTCAAATCATAGAGGAGACATGAACATTTCCAAACAGGGCTTTCATCACTCTTTCCCTGTGCAAACACTCAAAAGGCTTTTTAGCAATAAGGTAATCATGGTTTTCCTGAGAGTTGTAGTCGCCTAAGCTGTGGCTAGTGGCTTGTTTTATTCTTCAAAATACTTATTTTACAAAGCTCAAGCATAATCTTGACTAGCTTACTTAGCCAAAAGGGAGGAGAAAAAATCCTCCTGAATGCCAACTATGGATGGCTAGCCCTCAGCGGACCAGGCCTGCTGGTTTTTAAAGAGTCATGTGCATTGAGATTTCATTTAGCTCAGAGCACAGACGAACTAATTTTATAATTTGTCCTGTAGGTTATGTGATTTATTTTTTCTTTCTTTTTTTAATGTTGGTCCTAGGGCTTGAACTAAGGGCTTGGGCTCTGTCCCTGAGCTTTTTTTTTTTGCTCAATGCTTGTGTTCTGCCACTTGAGCCACAGCTCCACTACTGGCTTTTTGGTGATTCATTGGAGATAAAATTCTTTCCTTCCCAGGCTGGTTTCCAACCATGATTCTTAGATATCAGCCTTCTAAGTAGTTAGAATTACAGATGTGGTCTCTGGCAAATTATATGATCTTTTAAGCCTGAAGATACCCAAGAGGATAGAGGGAATACCATCTTCCTCTACATGATGGAGGAAAAACAAAAATGCACTCTGATTCCCTTCATTCACCTAGTATTTGTTGAGTGTCTTCTGTGTGCTAGGCATTGTGGGAAGCACTAGGAATTGAGTGATAAATAAGATAAAGATGGCTCCTTGATTTGAAGGAATAGACAGCCTGGCAGAGAAGCCAGGCATACCCACCCAGTAACCAGCAAATTACATTGAAAGGTTCTTGGAGAAGAGACTGAACCCAAATAGCACAGCTGACAAGAGCACTTGGGTGTGTCCAGAGCTATCTCACGGGCCCAGTTCCTCCCTCTGTTCCCCTCTCACTGGGGGATGGCTGACAAGTGCAGCTGTTACTTCTGTAATTCTAAAAATAACCTGACCTTAGATAATCATCTCTACAGGGGAGGTCTGTGAGAGAGACTCAAGATGCACATTTGTGGTGGAAAATGCCACATATGGTTTCAGGCTAATTCCAGTTAAACTCCAGGCATTCACCACAAGGAGGCTTCCATTTATATTGATTGCTATAGTTTGTGCTGATCCTGGGGCTTGAACTCAGGGCCTGAGTGTTGTCCCTGAGCTTTTGTGCTGAAGGCTAGTGCTTTACCACTTCAGCCACAGCTCCACTTCTGGCTTCAAGATAAGGCATTTCACAGACTTTCTTGACTAGGCTGGGTTTGAACCTTGACTCTCAGATCTCAGCCTCTTGAGTAACTAGGATTACAGGAGTGAACTACCAGTACCAAGCACAGCAAGATGGTTATTAATAAGCAATAATACAATTACTAACAGACCTAAGCTCCATTATTGCTTGGAAAGTGGGCTGGCTATAGTTGCAACACTGGGTTAGAGAGTAATAACCCTGGGCTGGGAATGTGGCCTAGTGGTAGAACACTTGCCTAGCATACATGAAGCCCTGGGTTCGATTCCTTGGTACCACATACACAGAAAACCTTGGAAGTGGCATTGTGGCTCAAGTGGGAGAATGCTAGCCTTGAGCAAAAGAAACTCAGGGACAGTGCCCATGCTTTGAGTTCAAGCCCCAAGACTGGTCAAAAGAAAGAAAAATAACAGCCCTTGGTTCAGTTTCCCTTCTTTGCCATTCAGTTTAACCTCACCTCTGAAGTGCAGGAGAGGGCATCACCCCTTCAGCGTCAGCAGTTCTCATGGTGCTTCCCTGAATAGACAAGGAAGATGGAGACACAGCTGTATTGTAGACTCCATCTACTTTCTGTTTTCTTTGAGGTCAGGGAACTAGAAGGGGGATGAGCCTCATGGATTTCCAGTTGGGAGCTGGCTCTCTGGCTGTTCTTCCCTGCTTTCAGGGGGCTTGTGACTCAGCCCTGTGGAGAATAAGCCTAGCTGGCTTTGCTGCTCTATGGTTTGAGTCACAACCGAGCCCCTGGGCTATGAGTCAGAATCTGTGAGGAGGGAAAAGCCCCACAGGTGACTCCACAGTAAGTAATTCCCTTCAAAGTTATTTCTTTGTGAAATCCTAACTCTAGAGAGTTATAATTCTCTAGAGTTCCTTCTCTGTGAGCTGCCAAAGTGCCTAGTACTGGAGACAGGAAAGATAGGGGTGCAAATTAAGGCTTGTTTTATTTTTCAATTCCTGGGCTGAAGGGAAACATTAAAATTCATTTACTATACCAGAATCCTGTGTCTCTTTTTGTAACTGGGGGTTTTTCACACATGCCTGAGATCTAGAGGGCAATATAGCTTGATATTCAATTTAATTTTATGTCAGGATTGGGAATCTTTAAAAATAAAAAGTATCTGGGGCTGGGGGCATGGCCTAGTGGGTAGAGTTCTTGCTTCACATACATAAAGCCCTGGGTTCAACTCCTCATTACCACGTATATAGAAAAAGCCAGCAGTGACACTGTGGCTCAAGTGGTAGAGTACTAGCCTTGAGCAAAAGGAAGCCAGGGCTGTGGCTCAAGTGGCAGAGTGCTAGCCTTGAGCAAAAAGGAAGCCAGGGACAGTGCTCAGGCCCTGAGTCTAAGGCCCAGGACTGGCCAAAAAAAAAAAAAAAGAAGCCAGGGACAGTGCTCAGGCCCTGAGTCCAAGCTGGAGGCCTGGCAAAAAGTAAATAAAAAAAGTATCCATCTAGGGGCATGGCATATGGATGTCTAAAAGTTGGAAGTGTAATACCACTCTGGGTATCTACCCAGAACATCACAAGCCAGTACCGTACAGATACTTACATATCTGTGTTCATTGCTGCAAGTTGTGGAAATAGCCCAGATGCCCTGTGTTAGATGAGTGGATCCAAAAAATGAATCTGTACCCAGTGGAATTTTACACAGCCATTAGAAGAATAATATTATGTCATTTGCAGGGAAATGGATGGCCAGAACAAATCATGGTAAGTGAGGTTAAGCCAAGCTTAGAGATAAATGGTGCATGTTTTTTCATAGGCAGAAGCTAGATCTAAAATATCCAGAACTAAATTATCCAGAACTCTAGGCATTCACACACAGTGAGACCAAAGGAGGACACTCTTAGGAGAGGATCACAAAGATGCAATGCCTATGTGTCTCTGATCATACAATAATATTTATTAAAATGAACTCCAGGAAATGGAAATAAGAGGATTTTTTCTTGTTTTCTTTCCTTTTTGTCTTGTTTATCTGCCTTTGGGGATGGAAGGGGAGGTACAGAAATGGACAAAGGGTGAACAGATGTAGCAGTGCTACTCACTAGACACTATGTGGAAAATGAACTATATAACTTGTGGGGGGTGGGGATGGGAGGGAAAAACTGGGAGAGAGCAAGGGAATGAGTGACATTGTCCAAAAAGAAATGTACTTTTTACCTGACTTATGTAACTGTAACCACTATGTATATCACCTTTAAAATAGAAGTAGAATTGTGGTAGGAGACTAACATGAGGCGCTTGAGGCCTGGAGTTCAAGCCCTAATACCATTATAAGTTATTGCCATTACTTTTTGCTTTGTTTTTGTTAGAATCCTCTATTCCTAATGATTTTTTCATTCAGTGTGTGTGTGTGTGTGTGTGTGTGTGTGTGTGTGTGTGTGTGTGTGTGTGTCTTTCTGTCTCCTGGGGCTTGAACTCCTGGGAAATACCATTTGAGCCAGTTTCACTTCTAGCTTTTTTTTTTTTTTTTTGGTGGTTATTTGAATATAAGAGTCTCATGGACTTCACTGTTTAAGCTGGCTCCAAACAGTGATTGTCAGATCTCAGATCTCTTGAGTAGCCAGCCTGCCTGACTTGGTTAATAGTTGTAAAGTATATTTTACATATAGTAAAGTACATGGCTAACTGTTCATTTGGTAAGTTCAGACAGGCCTATAACCACTCCAAATAAGGTGGGCTTCCTTTTCAAGTCAGCCTCCTCACCTCAGCCCAGGTGAGCCCCTGAATGCCCTTGCTGCACACTGGCTGTGCCCATTTGCTGTAACAGGCTGAAGGGAACAGGCTGAAGGTTGACTTTGATGCCTGGCTGCTTGCACTTCACATAACATCCTTGGAGATTCTTGTGTACCGTGCTAGTAGGAGTAGTCCAGGGTATTTGAAAGGTAAGAATGTCAGGGTTGAACCCTGGCAGACTCATGTCTGCTATCCCAGCTACTCAAGAGGCTGAGATTTGAGGTTTATTGTTCAAAGCCAGCTGAGGCTGACAAATCCATGAACCTCTTATCTCCAATTAACAAGCCTAAAACCAGAAGTGTAGGTATGGCTCAAGTGGTAGAGTGCCAACAAAAAAGCTGAGGAAAACAATGTCCAGGCCCAGTATCAGTGTACCTCCACAGTCCAGTATCTGGAAAAAAATGATTATTTTTGGTGTTGGTTCTAAAGCTCAGGGCTTGGGCTCTGTCCCTGAGCTTTTTTGCTTAAGGCTTATACTCTGCCTCTTGAGCCACAGCTCTATTTTTGGATTTTGACTTTTAGACATAAGGGTCTCATGAAATTTTCCTGCCTGGGCTGGCTTTGAACCAGGATAATCAGATCGCAGCCTCTTGTGTAGCTAGGATTACAGGTATGAGCCCCCAGCATTAGTTAATACTGTAGTTTTTAAGTAGCAGAGTAATACTTACTTTGTAGTTCTGTTAAAATCAGGTTTTTTTCTTAGTTATTTTTGTGATCTCACAGCAGCTCATATAATGCCCTACCTATAATAGGAAATTAGCAAGAGGCCTTTCTTCAAGTTGGGAGGGAACATGTGAGGAAAATAAACTCATAGCTCATTCAGTAGAATTTATTTCAAGGATTTTGTGTGAGCACACATTCACTACTCCTGGGACTTGAACTTAGGGGTTGGGCATTGTCCCTTAGCTTTTTCACTCAAGGCTGGTGCTCTACCACTTGAGCCATGCTTCACTTCTGGCTTTTTGGTGGTTAGTTGGAAGCAAAGATCTCATGGACTTCCTGCCCTGGGTTGCTTTGAATTGTCATCCTCACATCTCAGCCTCTTGAGTAGCTAGGATTACAGGTGTGAACCACTGGGGCCTGATAGAAATTCAGATTTTAATTGCCCTGCTGTGGCTATGAAAGGAAACTCAGTCTCACAGCTATACCCACCCCCAGCAGGTTACTGGCAAGATGGCATCAGTCTAGCAAGAACTAGAGAACTACGTGCAGACACCTTGCTTTAGAATAAGGATGTCAAGTGTAATAATTTATTTTTCCAAAAGGTCAGTTCTTTTTTTTTAACTGGTAAAAATATTCTAGACAGATATTAGCCTTGTTAGGTAACTGCAGAACTCCCCAAGAACAGAAAAAAATAAGAGTGACCTATGCAAAATGAAGGAGCCATTCAGTGTTAGCCCTAGATACTAGACTGGGAAATATTTGTGCAAGCCTGTGTGTTCCCTGAGAAATTATTTGACGCTGACGTGGTTTCCCTTAAGAATGACTCATGCTTTCTTGAGTCTGGTTTACATTTAGTCATCTTCACTGCCTGGGTTAAAGCAGGCTTGGTCCACCTGGAATTTAGGCCCCCTTATGTCCACCCCTACCTTGGGCTCTTGGTTCCCACTTCCTTCCTAATTCAGGCACACCCCGGTCTCTAACCAATTCTGACTCTAGGCTGGGGTGGGGGGCGGGAATGGAAAATTATTCTGACTTTAGCCTGAGTGAGGTGGATGGAAAAATTCAGCCTTGGCCATCAGTCCCACATTAACCATGTGTTTTGGTTCTGATCATGCTTGCCTATCCTTTCCCCCATCTCACTTGGCCAAACTTCTTTCTCAGAAATAGGCCTAGGACTTCCATCTCTTAGCTCTTCAGGTTTTCTCTGGCTCTCAGTAGCTTGGGATGACCCTCTTGCCTGGAAGTAGCCTATGTCCAATGGTGTGCTCCCTTCTTCCTGCCTGGTAGATGCTGATGATCAGTCACCTGCCTGGCTGTGCCTGTTCTGAACTGTACCTCTGGCCCCTTCTCTCTATGTTGTACTGTTGTTACCTTAAATCTTGGGCCCTGAATTATAATCAAATGTCATACATATTTTTACTACACTTTGTTAGGATGCTGGGTGTTGAAAATGGGACTGTAAAAAAGGGGGTACACTATCTTTCAGGAAGAGATAGGAGGCTTAACTTCAGCCTGGCACTTCAGCCTGGAATGAGGAGAAAGCACCACCTGCACTGGAGAGATCCGGGCTTGGCAGGAAGCACTTCTAGTCAAAGCAGCTCCCTAGGGCTGTAGAGTAAACTCTGTGAATTTCATGAGAATCTGAGCAGCACAAACAAGAAGCGCTGTTAGCTTGATGTGCTAGAGACTTCTTAATAAATAATAAAAGCTGTCATCCCCTTTCTTCAGTGTGGAGCATGGACATTTTCTCAGTCTTGTGAAAAATGCAGCTTCAGGAAAATCTTTTGAGTGTTTGAAATGTACTGAGAATGCAAAAAGCCGACGCTCCTCTTTTTCCTGTTGAGGCTGGTAGCCTCCAGACTGAGTGCGCCTGTCTCTTCTCTTCCTGTCTGGTCATTCAAGGTAGCCTTCTAGAAAGAAGGCTCTATTCTAGATTGTTCCAGGCCACTTGATCTAATTTTGAGACAAGCATTGTCCCAGGCAGCCTCTAGTGCCCTGCCTGTGTCTATTTTGTTATTGTAAAGGAAAGATAGGTCTTAGTTGATTTAGAGGAAGGAAATGAGCTACATGTGTGCAAAGTCACCGACCAAACACCCTGTCCTCACTGAACAAAATTTAGGAGACATCTGGTTCAATTTTCAGCAGAAAGTCAGGTGCCAGTGGCACACACCTATAATCTTAGTTGCTCAGGAGGCTGAGATTGGAGGGTTAAAGTTTGGTGAAGCTAGCCCTTGCAGGAAAGTCTGTGAGACCCTTATTTCCAGTTAACAACTAAAAGAAGCCAGAAGTTGAGCTCAAGAGGTAGAACACTAGGCTTTGAGCAAAAATTTAATGGATAGTTCCCAGGCCCCGAGTTCAAGCCCCCAGTACCAGCACAAAAAATAATAATAAAAAAGAGAAATCCATATATTAGAGTTTTTGTTAGTTCTACTCAGAGCTAGCCATATATGCCACTGTCATTTGTTTTATTAGGTTCTGTGAATTCTCACATAAGAAGTTTAAAATGGATCAAGAGCAGAGTTATTTTCTCAGTTTTTTTTTTCAGAATTAAGATAAGAAAGGTTACAGTTTTTCCTATGCCTTTGGAAAAGAAGTGCATATGACAATTGATCTTAAGTAGCTCAACAAAGTCCATAGTTGTCTTGGTACCTGTGGGGTAGGCAGAGGTTTCAGACACAGAAATTCTTCCATGTTCCAGTCCCTTACCTACTGTTGCCTGACATTTGCCTTGTAGCTACCTTCATCTTCATCTCTATGCTGCTAATAATACCAAATGCTATGTAAATGCTATGTAAATAGTTGGAATACTGTATTGTTTAGGGAATAGTGACAAGAAAAGCATGTGTACATTACAGGACAGGTACAATGTTTATTATTATTATTGGTGCCAGTACTGGTGCTTGAACTCAAGGCTTTCTTTTGCTCTAGGCTAGCACTCTTACCACTTGAGCTACAGCTCCACTTCCAGCTCATTGCTGGTTAATTGGAGGTAAGAGTCTTTCAGACATTTCTACCCAGGCTGGCTTTGGGCCTTGATCCTCAGATTTCAGCCTCCTGAGAAGCTAAAATTACAAGCTTGAGCCCCTAACACCCAGCCCAGATATTCTCATGGTTCAAATACCCGGAACTACTTCTGATAGCCATAACACGGATGAATCTCCAAGAACATCTTGTGAAATGAAAGCAACCAGGTACAAAAGACAGTCTTCAACCTGTTCCCATTTACAGCAAATGGGCACAGGCAGTGCGCAGTGAGGGCATTCAGGGGCTTACCTAGGCCGAGGGCAGGGAGGCCAGCCTGAAGAGGAAGCCCATCTTATTTGAGGTGGTGGTGATAGGTCTGTCTTAACTTACCAAACGAAGAGTTAAAGCATTTCTGTGCATGTGTGCATGTACGTATGTATGCTAGTGACTGGTGCTTGAACTCTGGGCCTGGGCACTGTCCCTAGCCTTTGCACTAGCACTCTTTTACTTGAGCCACAGATCCACTTCCACCTTCTTGTAGTTTATTGGAGATAAGAGTGTCAGACTTTCTTGCCCAGGCTGGCTTCAAATTGTGATTCTCAGATCTTAGCCTCCTGCTTAGCTAGAATTACATGCCTGTGGAGGGTTTCTTTTTCTTTTTTTAGGTAATGAGTACAGAGTACATTTCCTTTTGTACTGTGTCTTCTGTTCCCTCACTCTCTGCATGGCATTCCTTTTTTTTTTTTTTTGCCAGTCCTGGGGCTTGGACTCAGGGCCTGAGCACTGTCCCTGGCTTCTTCTTGCTCAAGGCTAGCACTCTGCCACTTGAGCCACAGCGCCACTTCTGGCCATTTTCTGTATATGTGGTGCTGGGGAATCGAACCCAGGGCCTCATGTATACAAGGCAAGCACTCTTGCCACTAGGCCATATCCCCAGCCCTGCATGGCATTTCTTAACTGGGGTCTGTGGCTCTCCAAGGGTGGGCTGGGGGGAGCATTTGCATTTGCAACACTATATGGTGCAGGTGTCTCTTTGTATTGTTTCAGGTCTCTGTTGTGTAGAAAGGTGAATTTCACATGCTGGTTGAAGGGAGGTAACCCTTGGTCCAAGAGGATGGACTTGCCTGTTCTTTTAGAATAATTAAGACCAAGATAGAACCTCCAAGT
This sequence comes from Perognathus longimembris pacificus, assembly GCF_023159225.1. NCBI lineage: Eukaryota > Metazoa > Chordata > Mammalia > Rodentia > Heteromyidae > Perognathus > Perognathus longimembris. The sequence continues at coordinate 57,724,580 of NC_063161.1, read as the reverse complement.
TAAGGTTTGCAAGCTTTACAGTGTAGCTTTTACCTAAGGCCCAAGCCTCTGGAAATGGAAAATTTCAGTGTTGGCTGTGTTGTCACATCAGCTTCCACGCTGAGGTTCCTGAGGTGAGCCAGCTTGGAGGACAGCGGTGGCTGGAGGAAGACAAGACCAGAAGGAAGCCAGACTTTTCAATATCCTGTCTTAATTAGCAGGTGTTGCTGGGTGTAGCGGTTAGAAAGCCCAAGCAGAAAGTCTTGCACAACCAGGGGGAGCGTGAGCTCATGAGGCTCAAGTTCATATGGCTAAGGAGACTCTTAAGTCCCAGCCATTGTATCATCTACAGGAAGAAAGTAGCTTTTCTCGTCTAGAAATAGCGGCAAGTGGCTCTGCTGGTGAGCCGAGGTTATTTGACATCTAGCTCATTCTTCCTGGCTGGTTCACTAACCAGCTATACATAAGGCATGTAAATACAAGTGGGGAATAAGAAAATACATATACGTATGTGTGTATATGTATACTACACACACACACACACATATATATATACATACAGAGGAATGTATATAGGAATATCTACATATATGTATATATGTAAATATGTATGTATATAAAATACAATTTGTGCCAGTACTGGGGCTTAAACTCAGGACCTACAGTTCTTGATTAGCTTTCTTTTTCACCCGGAGCTGGCACTCTACCACTTGAGCCATTCTTCCACTTCTAGCTTTTTGCCGGTTAATTGGAGATAAGAACCTCATGGATTTGTCAGCCCTGGGCTGGCTTTGAACCTTGATCTTTAGATCTCAGCCTCCTGACTAGTGAGGATTTCAGGCATGAGCCACTGGTACCCAGCATTCCTTTTTTTATTTTGTTGAAAAAAATTTTTTTTTAATTTCACAGTGAAATCCTCTGCTAATCTAACATACTGAAATGCAGTATAAAGTACAATCCTAATGTTTTTTTTTTGCCAGTCCTGGGCCTTGGACTCAGGGCCTGAGCACTGTCCCTGGCTTCTTCCCGCTCAAGGCTAGCACTCTGCCACCTGAGCCACAGCGCCCCATCTGGCCATTTTCCATATATGTGGTGCTGGGGAATCGAACGGAGAGCTTCATGTGTAGGAGGCAAGCACTCTTGCCACTAGGCCATATTCCCAGCCCAATTAATGCTTTTTGTCTCAATATAAAAATTAGAAGCAGATCATATATTCTATTTGTCTTACAACAATAAAGAATTGAAACTACATTTTGGGCTCCTCAGTAAAAACCCCTTCTCTTTCTTTGGGTTTATGGGCTTTAAAAAACTTAAAAAAAAAAAAACTGCTACAAAGGCAACATACAGAGGGGTTATAGCTACTTAACTCAGGTAATGAGCACATTTCTTTTTGGACAGTGTCACCCTTTCCCTTGCATTTTCCTTTTCTTTCTTTTTCAAATAGAAAATGTTTCTTTGCCTTAATTTTCCTTTTCACTGTCTTATTGCAAATGTTTCCTAAATCTGTCTAGTATAATGCAAGAGAAATGGTTCATTTCATAGGATTTTTCTGATGTTTAAATGCCTAAGTTAAAATCATGACTCTGTTACTTACTGATATGGAACTTTAAATAAGCTGTTGAATTTTTCTGAGCCTCTTTTGTGTGTGTGTGTGTGTGTGTGTGTGTGTGTGTGTTGTTAAAGATAAAATGAGGTAATATACTCAAATGGTTTGGTACAGAGCCTGGAGCTAGTAACTGTTTATATTAGTCAAATAATGCACATCTCATCATTTAAAAAAATCAATTATATATAAAATCACTTAATCACAGGCATTCATGAATGGGCCAATGTCTAATTACTGTGCCTATAGAATGAATCTCTTAATTATAGTTCTACAGAGATTCTCTTGGGTAGGATTCCAGACGTTAGATTGACATTTTAGTCCAAAAAACCCCCCAAGATTAAGTTGACAGAGATAGCATATGGTACATTAATATTACTAATAAGTATTACTTATGTTACTGAATTAAGTTCTGAAAATACCAAGAGGGAAATTAACTGAAAGTACTGAATTGCAAAGTCTGTCTGAGCGAAACTACACAGTATGCCTTTAATTGGTTTGATTCCTCTACTGACTTCATTCAGTTTTATACTGGGCCTTTTTGTATTAGAAGCGGATGGAATTAAAGTGAATGTATTCACTTACCACGATAAATGGTTCTGATCAGGTTTTTTCATTAGCAGCATTCTTCAGAGCCAGTGAGTAAGGGCAGAAACCCAGTGAACATTTATTTTGTGGTTTTTGGTTTTCTCACCCTTTCCAGTGTAATCCTTTTTTTGAGTTCTTAAGGATTTTTTAACCTGGGTTAAATACTTCTATATTTGAGAATTCCAGTTTAAGTAAACGTTGCAGGCTGGCTGAAGGTGTTGGGTTTGGAAGAGAGCTCACTGTAGCCTATACTTATGTGGAGGTGGCATACCAGGCAGTCCACATATTCAGAAAATTCTTTTTTACTGGGGCTTGAATCCAGGGACTCCTGCTCTAGCTCAGTTTGTGTGCTCACAGTGGGTGCTTTGCCACTAGCCACACCTCCAATCCAGCTTTTTGATAATTAATTGGAAAAGGAGTCTTGGCAGACCTTTCTGTGCATGTTGCTGTTTAAAGGTGATCCTCTACATCTTGGCCTCTTGAGTAGCTGGGATTATAGGCAAGAGCCACTGGCACCTGGCAGGAAATAAATTCTTATAGTTAACCTAGTGGAATAGATGACTAAAAAGCATTTAGTAGGGTCCAAATATGGACTTGTTGCCCAGGCTGGGATTAAAGTGATTGGTCTGATGGTTGTCTTATGGCCCTGCCTCAAATAGGGGTAGACCATTTTACAAGGCTTGCTTCCATCCTTTGCAATGAAATCTTTCAGTGTGGGATTTATGTGTATACCCATTAGGATCAATGGAGAAAGATGCATTTAAAAAAAGCAACATAGATTCAGTACCAGGAGTACTTATGTATCCATACACTTGTTATAACAATGGTATTGGTCCATTATCAAAATACCCATTCTACATAGGATATGATGGGGAATCAGGAAGATTAATTAACATCACTCCTCAAGTGGTAAAGTGGCTCAGGTGGCACTCATGGTCACACAGTATAGCCTCTTTGCCTGCCTAATATGCCAATATCTTCTCTCATACTTTTGAACGATAGAAATTGATGTTCTCACAGTTTTGAAGGCTGGAAAATGAGTGTAAGGTGCTACAAAGGCCAGTTTTATGGTGAGGATTGTCTTTTAGCTTAAAGATGACCACTCCTATCTTATTTCTTTATATGTTATACCATTAGTGAGGCTTGAAATCAGGGCCTGAATACTGACCCTTAGCTGTTTCACACGAGGCTGGTGCTTTACCACTGAGTCACAGCTCTACTTCCAGCTTCTTGATGGTTAATTGGAGATAAGAGTCTCCCTGAGTTTCCTGTGCTGGCATTGAGCTCTGATCCTCAGATCTCAACCTCCTGTGAAGCAGGAATTACCAGCTCCTGACTGTTGTATCTTGATCACTGTCAGCCCTTTTCCATCATTTTCCCCATCTACCCCAACCCCAGCCACCCTACTCAAGTCACTTGGGTTCTAGAAGAGTCATTTAAAGGATTGTATTACTCAGATATGAATGGGTCTAGGTTGGTTGTAGAATTTCACTCAAGTGTCTGATCTGAGCCCATGTGGCTGGCCTTAGCTACAGTTCTTGGGTGCTTTCCTCCTGGGGAGGAATGGGCTGTAGAAACATGCTGGCATTGTCAATCCTGAGTGAGGATGACAGTCGGGGAATGCAGGATAGACTCGGCCTTTCTGTTCCGCACAGTCTCCAGGTCATTGTTATCTACATGGCACCACATGGGACTTGTGAGGAAGAGATGGTAGAGCAGATGCTAACCTGCCTGGAAGGCTGATGGAACATATTGTCCCATCATCCTGTTTTCATATCTTAGACCTATTACTGACAGTGAGTCTGCAGCTGAAACCCCAGTTTCCACATCACACAAGCGGAATCTCAGCATGCATGATTAAAGAACTATGAGCTAGGAAATAGTGTTTTGCATGGGGTGTTTACCTAATTGCATTACATAATAAAATTATTATAATTGTGTGTGTTTGCTGGTCCTGGGGCTTGAACTCATAGCCTGAGTGCTATCCCTGGGCCTCTTTGTGCTCAAGAATAGTGTTCTACCACTTGAGCTACAGCTCTACTTCTGGCTTTTTCTGAGTAGTTAATTGGAGATAAGGGTCTCATGGACTTTTCTACCTGGGCTGGTTTCAAACCATGATCTTGGCCTTCAGAATAGCTAGGATTACAGGTGTGAGTCACTGGCACATGGCCACTTAGGCTACTTTTTTTTTTTTTTGCCAGTCCTGGGGCTTGAGCTCACGGCCTGAGCATTGTCCCTGGCTTCTTTTTGCTCAAGGCTAGCACTCTGCCACTTGAGCCACAGTGCCACTTCTGGCTTTTTCTGTATATGTGGTGCTGAGGAATTGAACCCCAGGGCTTCATGTAGGCTAGGCAAGCACTCTACCACTAGGCCATATTCCCAGCCCTCCATGCTTAGGCTTTTTTAAACATAGTTTTAAAAAGAATATAAAGAACTCTGCAATCTTCATGTATCTGCTATAGAAGGCACTTTGGAGATGCCGCAAAAAAACTAAACATGGAACTACCCTGTGATCCAACAATACCAATATTAAGCATTTATCCAAAAGATGCTAAGTGAGGATGCAGTAAAGACACTTGCACATCCATGTTCATTGCTGCACTGCTCACTGAGATGCTGCACTGTTGGCTTTAGGACTTTTGCCCCTCCTGGACTGTATGGAAGGCCCATAGGCTGACAGCACATGGTGGAGGGGGTGTCATGGCGCCTCTTCTTTGAAGCTCCCTACTTCTCTACTCTTAAAAGCTTGCTAAACATAACCGCATTTCTTTCTTTCTTTTTTTTCTTTTTTCTTTTTTTGGCCAGTCCTGGGCCTTGTACTCAGGGCCTGAGCACCATCCCTGGCTTCTTCCCGCTCAAGGCTAGCACTCTGCTACCTGAGCCACAGTGCCCCTTCTGGCCGTTTTCCATATATGTGGTGCTGGGGAATCGAACCGAGAGCTTCATGTGTAGGAGGCAAGCACTCTTGCCACTAGGCCATATTCCCAGCCGCAACATAACAGCATTTCTTGATAGCAAATACCGTGGAGTAAATACAGCTTTGAAAAAACTCTGAGGAAAAGGAAGTAAAGTAGGAATCCTTCTCTTCATCATGCTCATTCCTACCAGGCTTCTCATTTGAAGTCAGTGGGAGCCCACAGCTTGCTTTTTCCTCTCCCTCCAGACACTGAGCCATTGATCTAGTTGCAGAGAGGAGAAAGTAGAATTTGGAAATCTTACAGCATATGCAGTAATTCATTGTTTAAAGTAATTTATGAGAGCCGTATTGATGCCGTAGTGGGCTGATTCCATACCTTGTCTGTGGTGATTAGTGCTGCAATAAACATGGTTGTGCTGGTGGCCTTACTGTATCCTGGCTTGTAATCTTTTGGGTAAATGCCCAGGAGCAAATTGTCTTTTCCCACCCTACCTCCTCTCTCTCTCTGACAGTGCTGGGATTTGAATTCCAAATCTTGGGTTTGCTAGCCAGATGTTCTATCACTTGAGCCCCACCGTTTTTACTTTAGTTTCTTCTTTTGGTTGGTCATGTGGCTTGAACTCTGGGCCTGGGTGCTGTCCCTGAGCTCTTCAGCTCAAAGCTAGCGCTCTACCACTTGAGCCAGAGTGCTACTTCCAATATTCTGGTGGTTAATTGGAGATAAGAGCCTCACAGAGTTTCCTGCTCGGGCTAGCTTTGAACCATGATCCTCAAATCTCAGCCTTCTGAGTAGCTAGGATTACAGGCATGAGCCACTGGCACTGACTAGTTATTTTCTTGATAGTACTTCATGGGACTGTGTTCCCCTGATCCTGTGCCCTCCCTGTAACTTGGGTAATGGGTCTAAACCACCACACCTGTCTTATTGAGATGAAGTCTTGCTGTTTGCCCAGACCAGCTTAGAACCATGATCCTCGTAAATCTCTGCCTCTCAAGCTGTGATTACAATAATGAGTCACTACATTTGACCTATTTTATCACATTTTTTATCTGATTGTCACGTCATGAGAAATTTAAAATTACCTAGTTCAAAACTTGAAGTACTTTGAAATTGTCATACTTTATAATTGAAAATAAGCTAGCTTTGACATAAGCCATCATATTTAAGTATCTCATATTAATAAATGCTACAAAACTGTTACCAGTGTTTCTTTTGCATGTCTAGGTTATCAAAAAGATAACTTCTGTTTACTAGATGGCTAATCTTATAGAATATTATTTTCTATAATTCATTTACTTATCCCTGTCTTTTTCTTTTGTGTGTGTGTGTATGTGTGTATGTGTATGTGTGTGCATGTATTTGCCTGTACCAATCCTAGCACTTGAACTCAGAGCCTGGGTGCTTTTTTGCTCAAGGTGAGTGCTCTACCACTTGAGCCACAGCTCTACTTCCAGGTTGTTTTGGTAGTTAATTGGTGATAAGAGTCTCATGGATTTTCTTGCTCCTGTTGGCTTTGAACCACAATCCTCAAATCTCAGCCTCCTGAGTAGCTAAGTAAGGTTATAGGTGTGAGTCACTGGTGCTCAGCTCTTTTTCTTTCATTATTCTGGTACTGTTGGTTCTGTTGGCAGCCCCTAATTTTGGTCACCTTTGAATATGTAGGCAAGATTAGTCCCACTGCAACAATTTCCTTCCTATAAAAGGCAAGGAATTTTGCTGGAGGAGTTTGTTGTGGCCTTCTTCTTTGGACTGTATTCCTGAAGGAGGTTTCAGGGACTCATAGGGTTCTTAATTTAGGAAGAAGCATCTCACAGTCATTTTATTAAAAAACAAGTATGGCAGATCTCAACTATAATGTCAGATACTTCCTAGGTAAAGATAGTAGGAACATAGTTCGAGGCCAGCTTGAGCAAAAAAATGTGAATTCTAGAACAAGCAAAAGGGCTGGTAAATGTGGCTTAGAGATAGAATGCTTGCTTAGCATACATGAAGCCCTGGTTTGATTCCTCAGTACTACACAAAAAGAAAAAGCTGGAAGTAGCACTTGTGGCTCAAGTGGTAGAGTGCTAGCCTTGAGCAAAAGAAGCTCAGGGACAGTGCCCAGGCCCTGAGTTCAAGCCCCCAGGACTGGCAAAAAACAATAAAAATAAAACAAGTAAAGGCAAAAAGTGCTGGGGTTGTGGCTCAAGTAAGAGAGCATAGAGCGCTCGAGCCCCTAAGTTCAAACCTCAGTACTGCCAATACCAGCCAGGTCTGGTGACACATATGCCTGTAATCCAAGCATCTAGGAGGCCAAGGCAGGAGGATTGAGAGTTTGAAGCCAGTCTGAGGTACTTAGGAAGATTCTGCCTTTTTAAATTATTATTATTTTTTATTTTAGTGGTACTGAGGTTTGAATTCATGTCCTGGCTTCTTAGCTTTGCTTACTCGGCTACTGTTCTACCACTTGAAGCATGCCTCCAGCCCGGCTTTTTGCTGATTATCTTGGAGATGGTGTTTCACAGACTTTACTGCTTGGGCCTTTTTGGAATTTGGATCCTTTGAATTAAGATCCTCAGTTTCCTGAGTTAGCCAGAATTAATGGCCAAGACCCCCTAGTGCCCAAGGAGAACCTGTCTTAAAAAGACCAAAACAGTAATTAAATTAATTAAAAGACTTTTTGCCCTAAACTGGGAATGGCCACTAGTAGAGACTGTAATAGAGTTAATGGAGTGGCTCTAGGAGCAGGCCGTTTGTTGGCAGTAGTTATTAAAAGGAGAAATTGGGGCCCTCATTAATTCCTTGGGTGAATACATTTTGTGTCTCTGTCTGTTGTGGGTATGCCCCTTATAATTATGAAGTCATTTCATGTTGTCTTAATGACCAGGATAATTCAACATTGAATGGCCTGTATGTACACACATACACACACACTCAGATGACCAAAGGTTTCAAATCCATAGGTTTTCTGTCTCTGATCCCATCGAATATTGCCAAAGTCATCATTTCAGATTCTGGCTAAACCTTTACATTTACCTAAGAGCATTGAAGTGATTTATTTTCATGTCTGTCTTATTGGGGCCTTGAAAGGATCAACATTTTCCATTTATTTGATTTCTACCATTGTTATTCATTACAGAATCTTATTATTACTGCCCATATAGAAACCAAGAGAAACAAATTTGATTTCCCACATTCTCGTGGTTAAAATAAAATTCTTGAATCATGGAAAATTTCTATGCAAATGTCAGAACTGACAGAATAAATACAGGCACAAGCTCTTGCTATTAGAACCATCTTTTTGACCTCATCCACCTTTTGTATAGGCCAAGAAATGAGTGTTTGATATTTATTATAAAGCATATTACATTCCTTGATTAACTGAACAATTCATTCCCCTTTTTTTGTTTCATGTAGCTATGTAAATAGATTATTCTATTATCATTCTGGCCAAGAAATTTATAAAATGTATAAAATTATTCATGAAGGTATTTTAAACTGGAGATATATTCATGTATTATTGGGTGTACTGAGCAGAAAACATTTCTTTTCACATTTGAATGGCAGGCACATGATTATAAATTCACTTCTTCCTGAATATTAATCATCAGCTCCATATGGCTAGTGGATAACGCTCTGAGAGACAGCCAGGAGATGTAAATTCTTAACCTCACCATGAACTTTTTATGTGATTTTGTTTAATGTTTAAAACTGACCGAGTGACCTCTGAAGTATAAAAATGAAATCATTTTTTCTGAGATGTGCGAAAGAAGAGTGGGCTCAATATGAGTTATTATTATTCTTCCTTCTTCCTGGCTTCTCAGATCCAGTTTCTTCCCTCTGATCTGCTTAGAACACTTTTTGTTGTTGTTGTTGTAATGGTCCTGGAGCTTGAACTCAGGGCCTGGGCACTCTCCCTTAGCTCATGGCTAGCACTCTGCCACTTGAGCCACAGCTCCACTTTTTGGTTTTTGATGATTAATTAGAGATAATAGTCTCATGGACTTTCCTACCTGGGCTTGGAACTGCTATATCCTTAGATGTCAGCCTCCTGACTAGCTAGGATTGCAGGCGTGAGCCTCTGGTAGCTGCACTTAGAACACTTTTCATCCAAGCACTAGCCAACTCTGTCCTTGCTCTGCTGATTTCAAGGGTGAGCTCATTGGCACTTGGATTTCATGAGCTCTGACCTCATGAACTTCAGTAACTTAAAGAGCCTTCCTTGTCCCTCACCTTGCCCTTCTTGCTGACTCACTTGCACCTCCATTTCACCTGGCCTGTGAGCACTGCTTGGCCACTGATCCCCATGGAATTGGGTTTGGGATTTGATGTTCACAGTTGAGGACTGGGGGTATGGTTCAAGGGATAGTGTCTACCGAGCAAGCATGAGGCCCTGAGATGGGACCCCCATAACCCCACTGCCAAATAAAATAATAATATTGATTGTAATAGTGATAATGTCTAGAGTTAAACTCATTCCTCTTCATCTTCCTGTCAAAATGCCATTCCTTCCTGCCCCCTCTCCCCCAAACTGGCACCCATTTCCCACCCAGTCCTCCCTACTTCCTCTTTCCATAACCCTGCTTACTATTTTTGCACTTACTGATTGGCCATGATCTTTTTTTTTTTTTTTTTGCCAGTCCTGGGCCTTAGACTCAGGGCCTGAGCACTGTCCCTGGCTTCTTTTTTCTCAAGGCTAGCACTCTGCCACTTGAGCCACAGCACCACTTCTGGCTACTTTCTATATTATGTGGTGCTGGGGAATCGAACCCAGGGCTTCATGTATACAAGGCAAGCACTCCTGCCACTAGGCCATATTCCCAGCCCTCATGATCTTGAACTTCTGTCTTCTGTTCTTGTTCATGTCCCTCCCCTGTCCAAGCCACCCCATCTGCCTGGCTCCACATCTTAGTTCACCCTTCTCAAATCCACCCTTCTTCTGTGTCAGCCTCTGATATTTACAGCCCATCAGAGATGTAATCAAGACTGAGAAGACCAGCTCAGTGCCAGGTGGTTTTTATTCTCTTAAGATGGCAAGAAAATGTAGCCAAGAATTGACTTCTTTCCAGGATAAATTATACTAATCAAGATCCCACAGAGATTAAAAAACTTGGAAATATGAGTCTACTTATTCTATTAAGCAAGTGACAATAAGTAAGAGAAAGCACTGAAATAACAAAAACTTGGTGTTGCATCTCAGCTCTACTGCATATAAGCTATGTGGACTCTTGGTGGCCCCACCACCTTCGATAGGTCCTCTCTCAAATGGATGATCCTTAGTGGTATTAAGGATTTTGAGGGTTAGATCCAGCACAGTGTTTTGAATCCAGTAAATGCATTATTGTTCATTTGTGTGTGCGTGTGCATGTGCATGCATATGTGTGTATGTGTATGCTTGAACTCAGACCACAGACCACAGACACTAGATATTTTTACTCTACCACTTGAGCCACACTTCCCCTTCCAGCTAGTTGATTGGACTTTTCTACCATGACTGGCTTTTGAACCACCATCTTTAGATCTGAAGAGCTAAGGTTCTAGATGTGAGCCACTAGTGCCTGGCAGAATTATCCACTCTCCAAATCCTGGCCCAGGCAGATCTGTTGTCTTCCTCTACCCCTTGTAGGCAGTCACAAACCTTTGTATTCTTTTGTTCTACAGTATCCTTCACTGTGGGAAAATTGTTCATATTTTTCCTTGTATAGGATCAAGTGTGGTTTCTGAATGGGTTCGCACTGTGTTCAATGTGTGTTACAGAAGGAATGAACTTGAATTTTCCTGCCTGAGGGTAGTGGGCTGCACATAGAAAAGCCTGAATGGTTGAAGATTGACACTGTACTTGGCTCTGTCAGCACTCAAGTGAGAGAGCTAGTCAAGGATGGGAGCTGGTTCTTTGCAAGGACAGGGCTGCTGTTTGAAGGAAGATCATGGGTGGGGGGGCTGTTTAGGTGCATCCTGAGAGGTTATCTGCTCACTGAATGGTGGGTAATCCAATGCAAAGTGAAGGACAAAGGTTGTGGAGCAGAGCAGGGAGGGGGAGGGCACTGTCAGTCACATTGGGCTATATCTCAAGGGACTACCCACCTTGTCAATCACTCAAAGTCAAGTCATCTTCAGAAGCAAAATATTCTTTTAGTACTTTTTAAAGCTCAGTGCTGCAATGTGTGATCAGGAGCTCCCCTTGAATCATGCTCAGTCCTGACCAGTATATTCTACCTTGAAAGATGTATCAGCAGCTTGCACAGAGCTCTGAGAAGCCACAGATGTAAAGGAATGCAAGATTTGAAAATGAGAATGCTATCTAGGTGCCTGTGACTCATGCCTGGAATCCTAGCTAATCAGGAGGTGAAGATATGAGGATTGAGGCTTGAAGCCAGCCTAGATAGGAGAGTTGGTAAGATTCTTATCTCCTGTTAACCACAAAGAATCTGAAGTAGAACTGTGGCTCATGTTGTAGAGTACTAGCCTTGAGTGGAAAAGCTAAGGGACAGTGCACGCACACACACCACAAGAACATGGGAAAGCTGAAGTAATGAAAGGAGATTTCATGGTTTCTAGGTATATGGAAGATACTGAGAACAGTGGTATTTTCCTCTTATTGGAAAAATAGGAAAATTGTTTTGAGTCATGTTTTGTTCTGTACTGGGGCTTGAACTGAGGCAGCTGATGGCTGGTAATCTGCCACTTGAACCACAACTCCAGCCTGGCTTTTTGCTGGTTTAATTGGAGATATGGAGTGTCCTTGGATTTATCTGCTAGGGCTAATTTTTTTTTTTTTTTTTTTTGGCCAGTCCTGGGCCTTGGACTCAGGGCCTGAGCACTGTCCCTGGCTTCCTTTTTGCTCAAGGCTAGCACTCCGCCACTTGAGCCACAGCGCCACTTCTGGTCGTTTTCTGTATATGTGGTGCTGGGGAATCAAACCCAGGGCCTCATGTATACGAGGCAAGCTCTCTCGCCACTAGGCCATATCCCCAGCCCCTGCTAGGGCTAATTTTGAACTGTGATTCTTCAGGTCCTCGCCTTCTGAGTAGCTAGAATTACAGGCATGAGCCACTGGTGTCTGGCCATATTGAAAATCTCTCAGACCCAGCTTCAAAAAGCCAAAAATGGAAGTGTGGCCCAAGTGGTTGAGCCCTAGCCTTGAAAGAAAAGCTAGGGAAAACAGTTCTTGCCTTCATAAGCTTTATACTTGGCAGTAGGACAAATTTGGGTACACGTCTCTCTTTTTTTTTTTTTTTTTTTTTTGCCAGTCCTGGGCCTTGGACTCAGGGCCTGAGCACTGTCCCTGGCTTCTTCCCGCTCAAGGCTAGCACTCTGCCACTTGAGCCACAGCGCCGCTTCTGGCCGTTTTCTGTATATGTGGTGCTGGGGAATCGAACCTAGGGCCTCGTGTATCCGAGGCAGGCACTCTTGCCGCTAGGCTATATCCCCAGCCCCTACACGTCTCTTTTTGAACTTTCTCTTACCCTAGGTTGGCATAGTCCTAGGACAAAGTTTTTCCAAATTCAAGACAATAATTCTCTTTCCTCTGGAGACTAGAACAGGTATTTATCTTTAAGGTTTCATTTCTGTTTTTTTTTTTGTTGTTGTTGTTGTTGTTTGTTTTGTTTTTCTGTCCTGGAGATTGAACTCAGGGCCTCAGGTTGGCTAGGCAGGCACTATAACTCTTGCTTGAGCCATGTCCCAGTCCTTTTTTAGTTTTCAGGGAGGGTCTTGTGCAAATGTTGTATAGGCTGGTCTTCAACTGTGATCCTCCTGTCTCTGCCTCCAGTGTTTCTGGGACTACAGGCATTAGGCTAATGTCCCGTACCTGTTCAAGTTTTGATCACTCCACATGCTTGGACCTTAACACACTTACAGATCATTGTGGGTTAAGAAATACACATTTTTAGCTTAAATGTTCATAAGTTAAAGATCCTATAGGTAGTTTGTGGCTTTATGTGTCTTTGATATCTCAGTTCCCCCTTTTTAAGGAAATGGCTAATGCATAAAATTACTTAAAGAAACTTCAGCTTTGAGTTACAACATCTCTTTGAATATATTGCATGGTAGTCAGACAACACATTTATTAAAAAATTAGGGTGACACAGAATTTGCTTCTCTAGATTATTGTTTTTTTAATCCTGGAGAATGTCCTTTTTTTTTTAAACTGAAGTAACATTACTGTGACACCTCATTCATTAGTTCTTGGCATAGGGAGGAAAACCAGTTGAATATAAGCCAAGCCTTAAAAACTCACTAATATCTTAAACTATAAGATTTACTAAAAATACCATAAAAACTGGGTGGTAGGGGCTCATTCCTATAATTTTAACTACTCAGAAGGCTGAGATCTGGAAATCAAGGTTGATGCTGACCTGGGCAGAAAAGTCCATGATCCTCTGACCTCCAGTTAAGCAGCAAAAAGTTGGAAGTAGAATTATGACTGAAGATTTTAGAACACCAGTTTTGAGTGAAAATCTGAGCAAGCAAGAGCTTAACGCCTTGGGTTCAAACCCCAGTATTGCTCCCCTTCCAGAAAAAAAAAAATGTCTCATGAAAGCTGAGTGTCATGAGCAGGCCGAGCCTTGAAATAGGAAACTTCCTGCAGTCAAGTTATTTTACAGGTGCACTTGACTCAGTCCCCTACCATGAACCCCAGTTTCTTTGCATGCTGAATGAAGCCTTTGACATCATGGTGGCCAGCCAGCGGTGGCTTTTGATTTATGGTGCTAGTTGAATGACGTTTTCTATTTACTTATTTTATTAGTTTGCTAAGGGCTGCTGTAACAGTGCATCACAGACCAGATCACTAAACAAGAGATATTATTTCCTCAAAGTTCTGGAAGCCCAAGGTCAAAGTGACACATTTGTTTTTCTTTCTGAGGTCTCTTTGTGTGCTCTGGACAACTGCCCTCTGCACCAGTGTACCTTCTCTCTCCCAACGCGTGTACTGCCATCTCCTCCTATGATCAAATTTCCTCTTATTTCCCATGCCAGTCTGATTGGATTAACGTCTTCAGTGACCTCAGAACTTGATGTGTCCGCTTATAATTGAACCACGTACTTATTAACAGACATATCTAGGTTCACCTTACTCCCAGCTTCCTAAGTTCAGTGCTACTAGATTCCTAAAAAAAAACACAAGATGGAAAAAAACAAAACAAAACAAAATGGCAAAGAGAGCCACTTAATGAAATCAAATAGTTGACTCAAAAAATTCTTTTTTTTTTTGCCAGTCCTGGGCTTGGACTCAGGGCCTGAGCACTGTCCCTGGCTTCTTTTTGCTCAAAGCTAGCACTCTGCCACTTGAGCCACAGCGCCACTTCTGGCCATTTTCTATATATGTGGTGCTGGGGAATAGAACTCAGGGCTTCATGTTTGCAAGTCCAGCACCTTTGCCACTAGGCCATATTCCCAGCCCTCAAAAAATTCTTAAGAGCCAGTCATACCATTCTTGGGTGTACTTCCCCAAAAGATTATAAAACAGAATACAGTAAAGAAACTTGGATGTCTGTATTTAATGCTACACTATTCACTATAGCCAAGTTATGGAAACAGCCCAGATGTCTTTCAGTGGATGATTGTGTGTGCATATATGTATATGAGTATATGTACATATATGTATGTGCACTAAACATACATGCACACACATGTGCATATGCACATGTACACATATTCACACATGTACATATGTATGCATATGCACTTATATAGAATATATGTATATACAATATATGTAATATGTTAAGTATACATGCACATACACAATGGAATTTTACTCATCTATCAAGAAAAATGACATGCCATTTGCCAAGAAATGTCTGGACCTGAAAGATGTTATGATAAATGAAGTCAGGCTCAGAGACAAATGGCACATGTGTTCTTTCCTATGTGGAAGCCGATCTAAATTATAAACATATGAATAGGCATAAATATACAAACTGACGAAAGTATGCATGGTATACTTAGTGGAGGATTCCAGTAGTGTAACTCCTCTAATCAATTATAGTTTCACAAAATGAATACCAGGAAGCTGAAATGTGTTATCTGGAGGTGGGGGCAAAGGGAAGTGGAAGGTGAATGGAGGGAGGAAGGGTGGGAAAAAGACTGTCATAATATTCAGTGTACACATGTGAAAATAGGACCAGGTAACTTGAGGGGATGAGTGAAGTTGGGAAAGATGAGGGAGCATGATGGAAGGGCTGACATGGATCAAGTTGCATTGTCATAGAAATTGAAGCAACTTTGTACAACTACTTCAAACTAATTTAAAAAAATCAACTAACCTCTGAAAACAGCTTTTGCGTTTCCTTTTTCTGCTTGTAATAGAATTGGATTGTTAGGTGAAAGATTTCAGTCTCTTATGACCCTCCCACCCCCCAGTTCCCCTAAGCTGGAGTTAGTCCCTCTTGGGTAGAAGAAGGGAGGTCACCTCTGCCCCTCAAGTCCTGCCAAGGAAAAAGCCTGTATGTGAGTCACTAACGGGCATAGCCAATTTTTAGTGAAGTGAAACCACTTTTCTGTCTTGGAAGAATTTCTGTTGCCTGTCCATGTCGGCACGGGAGTCCTTTCTAGAGGCTTCCACCCTTCCGCAGGGACCAGCTTCCTTAGTAGTAGAATGTGAGTCCTCTTGCCACAAACCAAGATTTACAGCAGAGCCTGGCCCGCCAACACTCACTGGGTTCACAAAAGCTTGGAGAGTTCAGTGAGGAGCTGCGGGTCCAGTTCTAGGCCCAGACTCCCAGCCCTAGGAATGATCTGGTATTTGCTTGTAAGCTATGCTACAGTAGAAACCTTCTTCCTGAAGGACTTTTCATCTGAGTCATTTCAGGAAATTAAGCAGTCCATCAGAGAGGTTCATTTCCAGCTCCCCCCCACCATCCTCCCTTTCATTTTCACCTAGGGATTTCTAACCACATGTGGCTAGCATGGTATTTACCCAGATGTGAGAAACCATTCCTATAACAGTCTCTTTGAAAGTGGCTCTTCCTTGCCTGCCTGCAGAAATCCCAGGAAAGCGTGTGAAGACCCAGAGGTGGCTTCTGCCCTTATTAATGTAAACATTTCAGGCTTTGGTTTTTTGATGCTTACAGACATACTGTGTTGTATGGGTTTTGATGCGGGTGGGGGGGACATAAGAATTTTAGCAACAAATTTAAGATGTAGTCTGCAGTTTCTAATTACTGTTTGTTTAGTTCAACATTGCCTAGTAAGTGGATTTAAGTAAGCTCTGGGGCAGGAAATTTAATGCTCAGATTTCAGTCAGCCATGCAAATCAAATTCTCACTGAGTACTGCAGACAGCCTGCAGTATTTCCTTAGTGGAGTCGC
Organism: Perognathus longimembris pacificus; assembly: GCF_023159225.1. Lineage (NCBI taxonomy): Eukaryota > Metazoa > Chordata > Mammalia > Rodentia > Heteromyidae > Perognathus > Perognathus longimembris. The sequence goes on along the minus strand of NC_063161.1, from coordinate 57,708,201 downwards.
TTTATAGATGGGTTCTATTCAATTTGAAATTTAGAACCAAGGCCATTTTAGGATGGCCATTTTTCTCCTGACCTGCATCAGCAGGAGCCATGTGGATGCACACATCCAAAATGAGCCTGCTGTATGATACAGTCCCACTGAAAGTCCACCCATGGCTGGGTGCCAGTGGCTCACACCTGTAATCCTAGCTACTCAAGAGGTTGAGACCTGAGGATTCTGGTTCAAAGCCAGCCTGAGCAGAAAAGCTCATGAGACGCTTTTTCTCCAGTTAGCTATCAAAAAGCTAGAAACAGATGTGGTTCAGGTGGTAGAGGGCTAGCCTTGAGCAAAAGAAGCTGAAGGACAGTATGCACACATGCATGTGTGTGCACACACACAATCCTTCTTTCTAATTTGATGTAGGATGAGGGAGAGAAAAACTCAGAAGCGTCTTCCTTCCTTTCTCAGCCTTCCTTGGATGCCATAGGAAATTGGAAAGCCAGAAGCCTGCAATCCTAAGCTACTCATGAGGCTGAGATCTGAGGATCGTGGTTCAAAGCCAGCCTGGACTCTTACCTCCACCAGAAGTGGAGTATGGTTCAAGTGGTAAAGCCTTGAGTGAAAAAAAATCCATGCGAATGAAGTGGTTTCCAACCTTGGGTGTAGCTAGGAATTAGCCTGGGGACTTAATTTAAAATTACTCATGTCTGAACCCCCTCTCCTCAAGATTCCAGTGCAGTTATCTAAATTGTTATCTGTCTTTGGTTTTCCAAAATCTCTGCAGAAGACATTATGGGGCACTAAGATTTAAGATTGCAAGAACTTGAGAGTCTTGTGCAAGCCTGACTGCAGACAGGCAGTAACAGGAGAAAAACAGATAGCCCATTGGTTAAGACTGCATTTCTAAAGGAAGAAGAGGGGAGGGGGGAATAGGAGAGTGGGAGGGAGAACCATGACTTTCAATTTTTTTTGTAAAGCTCCCAGGCAATTCTGACACACACCAAGAGTTTGGTCAAACTGATTGAAACCATTCCAGGCCCAAGATGAAGAAAAATGAGACCTGGGAAGGTCAGATGATGTGGTGATGTGGCCGAGGCAGGTCTGGAACTCAGTACAGCGCCTCCTGCTGGTGTTCTGCCTGGCACCAGCCCTTGGGCTTGTCTGTTGTATTTAATGATGCCTCCTCATCCTTCAGGTGATGTTCCCGCCTCCAGGAGGCCTTTTCTGACTCCTCATTCTCTCCTCCCAGCCAGTCTAGGTAAGATTGCTCCTCGCGTGTATTTGAACAGCACCACTAACGTATCTTGCCCCTCACACTGTTCAAGGACAGGTTCATGGAGCGTGTGTGCGTGTGTCTGTACGTGTGCACGCATGCTCGCACTCTGGACCTGGGGTTTGAACTCCGGGCCTTGGTGCTAATGAGCTTTTGTGCTCAAGGTTAGTGCTGTACCACCTAAGCCAGAAGTTGAGTTGTGGCTTTTTTTTTAGCTAGTGGTTAGCTGGGGATAAGAGTCTCATGGTCTTTTCCTGCCCCAGCTGGGTTTGAACTGCAGTCCTCAGATCTCAGCCTTTTGACTTTTTTTTGGGGGGGGGGGCATGGGTGCAGTCCCTGAGCTCTTTTTGTTCAAGGCTAGCACTCCGTTTTGAGCCACAGCCCTACTTCTGGTTTTCTGGTGGTTAATGGGGTAGATAAGAGTCTCACGGACTTTCCTGTGAAGTAGGATCCTCAGATCTCACTGGTGCAATCAATTCTTTTTTTTTTTTGGTCTGTTCTGAAGTTAGACATGCAGTTGGTTAAAACAGTCCATGTGTGTATGCCAGCTCCTGCATACTTTTGGGAATGGAATTAACATTCCTCCCCCTTGCTGAATCCCACCCGCCCAGGCTCTCAGTATGCTGAGTCCCTGCTTATCTCATCAGTACTGGGGTTGGGCCTTCTGAAATTCTTTGTTGCCCTGGCTTGGTGATTCTATTCCATCTTGATAGATTCAACTCCCAACTCATTTTCTATACTCAGTATTGAAAATTGTGGTGCCTGGGATTTAAGCCTCAAATACTATCTGTAGGTTAATAATGCCTGTCTGTCTGTCTCTTCTCTGCTTCTTGCTTCACCTGCTCTACCTCTCCACTTGGTTGTCTGGTTCTCCTCTGCCCCCTTCTCTCTTCTCCTCTTCTCTTCTCTTCTCTTCTCTTCTCTTCTCTTCTCTTCTCTTCTCTTCTCTTCTCTTCTCTTCTCTTCTCTTCTCTTCTCTTCTCCTCTCTCCCTCTCTCCCTCTCTCCCTCTCTCCCTGTCTCCCTCTCTCCCTGTCTCCCTGTCTCCCTCTCCCTCTCCCTCCCCCATGGAGATTGAACTCTTGGCCCAGGCACTGTCCTGAGCTTTTTCACTCAAGGCTGGCACTCTACCACTTGAGCTCAACTTCTGGATTTTTGGTGGCTAATAGGCGATGAGAGTCCTGGATCTCATATGACTTCCCTTCCTAGGCTGGCTTTGAACCACAATCCTCAGATCTTAGCCTCTTGAGTAAGCTAGGATCATAGATGTGAGCCATTGGTTCCTGACACTCGTGAACTGTCCATTGCTCATGTCCTCTCCAGTCTATTATAGCCTGCTGTCTTTTCCCATCGTGCTTCTGCCATTCTGTTTGTTAGGGCTGCTCTGGCTCTGGGCTGCTGCTTGTAGTGGGTTCACTCTTACCTTCCTGATCGATTCTTTTTTTTGAAATTGCCTCCTGTTGTGGCTTTCTTTCTCCTCCTTGCCTTGATCCATTGCCATGTGTCCTTCATTGTAAGGCGAGGCCTGTCCACAGTTCTAGATGTTCTTCTCTATCTGCCCCCTTATTTTCTTTTTTTGAGACAATTTATTGAGAATGTGCTTATTACTTGGTCCAAACAGAAAAGGACTCTATAATTCTTAATGGTATTTCCAAAAATCTTCTCAATATATCTTTGTTTATTTGTTTTGTTTGGTTGCCAGTCCTGGGGCTTAGACTAAGGCCTGAGCACTGTCCCTAGGTTCTTTTTGCTCAAGGCTAGCACTCTACCTCTTGAGCCCCAGTGCTACTTTTGGCTTTTTTTTTCTATATATGTGGTGCTGAGGAATCAAACCCAAGGCTTCATGTATATGAGGCGAGCTCTTTACCACTAGGCCATATTCCCAGCCCCACTTCTCGATGTTATATGATATCCCTCTTAGTTTGTCCTCGCAAGCATCCCATCATGTCTAGTAGGTATTTTTGTAGTCCTGTAGTTTGTCTACCTGACATAGATTTTTGGCCTATGCAAGAACAAAATAGAGCGCAGAAATTGGGACTACTCTTGCTTATAATTCTACCCAAATGCATACTGCAAAGAAAAGGAAATATTAAAAAAAAACTCTGAACTACTGATATTTCCATGCATGTACATAATATTGTTTGATCAAGTTCAATCCTAGTATTATTTTCTTATCTCATTACCCTCTTAAGACAATGTAATAATTTAATGGGTTTCATTATTCTAGTTTCATACATGTGTACGAAGTACTTTGTACAATCAATATATGATAATCCAAAACAGAGAAGAAAAATCTGGATTGGTTCTTGAACCTACTTGCACATCCAAGCCCTCTCCATTCTTTAGATTTCCACATGTTCCCCCTCCCCAACAGACTGCCCGCAAAGGTATCTTAGCCATTTCTTCTTGGCCCAGGTAAGTTCGCTGTGTGCGAGATTTGCAAACTCGGTCGGGGTAAGTACAGGAAGTCGTGCATGGAGGACGAGACAGTGGCTGGAAATTGCAAGTTGAACATTCTCTGTTATCTGCCCCCTTATTGACACCCAGGGGTTTAAGTACACTTGATTAGGTTAGCTCATCTCTTCCAAGGCCTTGCCAGTGCTGAACTCCAGACCCTACATCTCTGCTGTGGCTTCTAGCTGGGGCCAGTGGTGCTGTTATGGCCACCGTGGGTCACTTGTGGTAGATCATTCATTGTGCCCTGGCTTCATCCTCTGACTCATTTTGTTCTCCATTCTTTCAGCTCTTCTCTGCTTTGCATCCATACTGATCTTTGAGTATTTCCTCAGCTCACCAAACTGTTCTCTGCTATGGCCTTCACTTTCCCCTTCCTTACCTGATGCTACAAGGTTTGGTTAAGAAAAACTGGAGTACCTTCCCATTCAGTTTCCCAGGAGTGTTCTCAGTTTGGGATGTTTCTTTTAGTAATTTCCTGTTAACATGCTTAAATTGTAACTTACCTATTTTGTTTTGTTTTCAGTTTTAGTTAATGCTTAGCTTGCTTTCATCTGCCTTTGACCTGGGCATTCCACCTCCCATAAATCTTCCCCTCCCCGCATTGTCATCATATTGTAATAACATTGTGATTTCACCAAGATCAGTCTTCAGTGTTTATTTTATTATAACTGTGTAATGCTTCCCTCTGAGCCATGGAATATAGAGTTTGATTACTTTTCCTCTCAAGACTATACAGTGGATATTGACTTTATTTCTTGATTTTTGATGTGGTTAGGAATAATTCAACCTCACACTCTTTCCTAGTTGTGAAATCTCCTTGTCCTATAATCCATCACACCGGGAAGCTATCAAGGCTGCCTTTGGGGGAGTGGGGAGGCCTTCTAGAGCTTTCCCATATTTATACATTCTGATTACCCTATAGAATTGGGGAACAGATCCCTTTTTATCACTATCTCAAAGATTCCTTTGGCTTGGCACTTAGGTTACAGGCCTAAATTTAGGTCTTAGTGCTTCACGATTTAATTTCAGTGGAACATCTCTTTGCATGCCTTCACATGGAAAAAGGGTATGAAAGAGAGAGGCTGTGGTTGTTACTGTTGATTTTGTGTTTGTTACCACTGGGATTTGAACTTGGGTCCTTGTGCTTGCCAAGCAGTTGCTCTATCACTCGAGGTACTGTAACTTCAAGCCCAAGAGATGCAATTGTTTGGTATTTACAGGTCTGAAAATGCCCCCTTGTTCTCCTTTGGCATTTCAGAGATGGCTCAACTAAGGCTATAATTCTGAAATCACATTTTAGCCCCTAACTCTTGGGCCCCATTCCCCATGTCTTGAATGGGTGCTCACCCCTAGGTGGCAAATACAGAGGCATGGTAAAGGGCAGAGAGAGAGGGTCATTACCAGGCCCTGGGAGCCACAGGAAGACAGCACTTGAGCCTGTCTTCAGCCATGAAGCTATAGGTTTCAGATATGAGCTATAGGTTTCAATAGACAAAGAACTGGGAGAGAGGTGTGCATAATTATGAAGCAGTCACAGGTGTGTTTCTGGTGGTGCTCAGAAGGTGGTGGCAGCCATTTGACCTGTGGATCTGCCATTTTCTCTAGATTGATCAGGTATGGCCCTCTTAGAGACACTGATGTACCTGGTACCAGTGGCTCACATGTCTAATTATAGTTAGTCTGGAGGCTGAGATCTGAGAATCATAGTTCAAAGCCAGCCCAGGTGGAAACATCCATGAGACTCTTATCTCCAATTAAGCAGCAGAAAGGCCAGAAATGATGCTGTGGCTCAAGTGGTAGAGTACCAGCCTTGAGTGAAAAAGCTCAGGGACAGTGCCCAGGCCCTGAGTTCAAATCCCAGGACCAGCACAAAAGAAAAGATGCCCGGCAGGTGTTTGGTCTTCTGTCTGCTCCTACCTGGGTTTCAAAAGGGCAGGGATGGGAAATAGTGGCTGAGAGGACAAGCTTTTTTCTCCTTTAGTTAATTCCTGGGCCCAAGAAAGGAGTCAGTGTCCTTCAAGGAGAGCAATCTGTTAAGATTTTCTGTTAGAGCACATGTTAGATTTTCTAGGGTAGAAATCATACCTCAGAATTGTGGGTTCAAGGGATCTTGTAAGTTCCTTAAACCAGGAACTTAAATTCATTTTTGAATTCTTTGTATTAAAACTTTCTCTGGGGCTTTAGACTTTCTTTCTTTCTTTCTTTTTTTTGCCAGTCCTGGGTCTTGAACTCAGGGCCTGAGCACTGTCCCTGGCTTCTTTTTGCCCAAGGCTAGTACTGTGCCACTTGAGCCACAGTGCTTCTTCTGGCCTTTTCTACATATGTGGTACTGAGGAATTGAACCCAGGGCTTCATGTATACAAGGCAAGCACTCTTGCCACTAGGCCATATTCCCAGCCGGGCTTTGTAGACGTTTATCTGTGAATCCATTGTTTTTGTTTTCTGTGTGTTCTTGCGCACGTACGTACGTATGTACATACACACGCACATGTATGCACGCCAGTCCTGGGGTGTAAACTCAGGACCTAGGCATTGTTCCTGAGCTGTTTTTTTTTTTTTTTTTTTTTTTTTTTTTTTTAAATTCTAAGGTTTAATGGTTTGTCTTAGTAGGGAAGGAATAGTGTGGTATCTGGAAACTTGACAAAGAATACTTTGGGGAACTTTACTTTTAAATGACATTTTGATGCCCACAGGTTGTAAAAGCTGACATCCACATATCTAGTATTTGTCCATTACTGTTTTTTAAAAAATTTATTTGTTTATTAATTGAACACTTTTTTTTTGGCCAGTCCTGGGCCTTGGACTTAGGGCCTGAGCTCTGTCCCTGGCTTCCTTTTGCTCAAGGCTAGCACTCTGCCACTTGAGCCACAGCGCCACTTCTGGCTGTTTTCTGTATATGTGGTGCTGGGGAATTGAACCCAGGGCCTCATGTATACGAGGCAAGCTCTCTTGCCACTAGGCCATATCCCCAGCCCCAAACACAAATTTTTTGACAAGGTGTTGTGCAAAAAGGGTACAGTTACATAGTAGGGCAGTTTGTACATTTCTTGTGATATCTTACGTCCTGTTTTTCTATCTCTTCTCTAGGTCAGGTAGACATATATACAATATACAATGTATCAAGAACATATACAGTAGCCACCTGGCCACGCCCAAGGAAGTTCGCCTAGAGCTTTAAATGTAATGTCAATATTAGACCATATGTCGACAGTAGTCTTTATGAACGTACATACATAGCTTTTGAGCTATTGTATTCCCCTGAGAGGTCAATTTTTGACCTTTATATGTTGAGTAATTGTTTGGTTTTAGTTACGTACTGTTGGGTCGCTGCCCCAATCCTGTGGGAATACTATTTGACAAGCAGTTTTTGTTTCACAGACTTGGTCTCTACTGTCTCTCTGTCTCCCTTTGTTAACAGTCATATATCAGGGAGATCATGCCCCTTTGTTTTCTGTGTTCTAGGCTTGTCTCGCTCAACATTATTTATTCGAGTTCTGACCATTTCCCTGCGAATAACAATATTTCACTATTCCTAATCGCTATGTAGTATTCCATTGTGTGTAAGTACCATATTTTTTGGATCCATTCGTCTGTGGAGGGGCATCTGGGTTGTTTCCATATTTTGGCTATTGTGACTTGTGCCGTGATAAACATGGAAGTACAAATGTCTTTTTGATATCTTGGGGTTTGCTGTTTAGGATAGATGCCTAGGAGTGGTATGGCTGTGTCATAGGGTAGGTCTATATTGAGCTTTTTGAGAAACCTCCATACTGTTCTCCAAAGTTGTTGTACTAATTTGCACTCCCGCCAACGATGGAGAAGGGTTCCTCTTTCCCCGCACCCCCTCCAGCATTTGTTGTTGCCTGAGTTCAGAGTATAGGCCATTCTAACTGGGGTGAGGTGGGATCTCAGGGTTGTTTTTATTTGCATTTCCTTTACTACCAGGGATATTGAGCATTTCATCATGTGTTTCTTTGCCGTTTTTATATCTTCTCTTGTGAAGTCTCTCTTTACTGAGCTGTTTTTTTTATTTTGCTCAAGATGAATGCTCTACCACTTGAACAACAGCTCCACTTCCATATTTTTGGTGACTAATTGGAGGTAAGAGTCTTATAGACTTTCCTGCTCAGGCTAGCTTTGAACGAGGATTCTCAGATCTCGGTCTCTAGAGTAGCTAGGATTATAGGTGTGAGCTACCAGCATCCAGCTATGTTACCTGTCTTTTTGGTTTAGAATCTACATGCTTTATGTGGCCTGGTACTTAGTAGCTCAAGGAATATGGTGGAATCAGTAGACACTCCCAGTCTTCTGTGTGGGAGCTGAGGATGGGAGCCCTGGCAGGGTGGGGGCGGGGGTCCTCAGAGAGACCAAACCAGAAAAACCTGTGCAGCAAGCCCCTCAGCATGCACACTTAATGACAGCCCCTGGGTTCTCCCAGGATGAAGATTGCTCCAATTTAGGCAGTTTCCACTTGCCTATGGCTTCTCAGTCTTCCAAGACTGTGACACTGTGTACTTTCTTATTATTTGGTCTTTCTTGGTTTACATTCTAGTACAAGCAGAGATAGATGCATGTGTTCAGTGCTCTGTCTTTAAATATAAGTCTGATATGAATATTTGTTTTTTGTTGGTCCTGGGGCTTGAACTCAGAACCTGGGCACTGTCCAGATCTGTTGTGCCTCTACCACTTGAGTCACAGCTCTACTTCCAGCTTTTTTGATTAAGATAATAGTCTCACAGACTTTCCTGCCAGGAATAGCTTTGAACCATGATTCTCAGATCTCACCTTACTGAGTAGCTAGGATTTTAGGCATGGGCCACCAACACCTGGTTACTTTGTTCTTAGTGGCTATTTATGTTGCATTTGAACACATACATGATGAAACAGATTTCTGTGATTCTTTTGCACTGAAGAGTGAGGGTGGAGAATAGTAGAAATTCTCCAGTCCAGCACTTTGGAGACCTGGAGTTGTCAGAATTTGCTACACAGTCCTAGTTCGGCTATACATGTTCTTTACATTTCAGCTTTCTCATCCTCATATGATCCAAGTACTTCAGGAGCTCATTTCATGGTCTCTCTTTATCCATGGGACAGTTTTATTTAGAAGAAGTCAAAGTATAATTATGTGTAATTTAACAGCAGAATAGTGGACAGAACTGGAACAACCAGTCAAAGAAATGAGAAATGGATTGGCTGGTTTCAACTGTAATCCTCGCAGCTCAGGAGGCCAAGATGTGAGGAGCAGGGTTCCAGCCAGCCCTGGGGAAGATAAGTCCACAGAGTCAGCAAAAAAAAAACACAAAAAAACTAGAAGCAGAAGTGTGGTTCAAGTGGTACAGTGCCAACTTTGAGCTTGAGAAAGCCAAGTGAGAGAGCAAGGCCTCAAGCCTCAGTATCACCACCAAAATAATAACAGTAATAACGTAAAAAATTAGAAATTGAAGTTTCTCTTTATATTTCTCCTCCTCTTGTACCTCTACCTCCTTCTTCCTCCTCCTTGCCAGTACCTGGGGCTTGAACTCAGGGCCTGTGTGATGTCCCTAAAAAAATTATATTTATATATATATTTCCCTCAAGGCTAGCACTTTACTACTTGAGCCATAGCACCACTTCAGGCTGTGTGTGTGTGTGTGTGTGTGTGTGTGTGTGTGTTTAATTGGAGGTAAAATGTCTCACAGTCTTTCTTGCCTGGGCTGGCTTTGAACTGTGATCTTCAGATCTCACCTTCCTGAGTAGTTAGGATTACAGGCTTGAGCCACCAGTATGCAGCTGTTTTTCTCATTTCTCAATCATTCCAACAGCTGTCAAGTAAAATTTCCCACATATTGAAACCTATATTTTCATGAACTAGGAATGGTTGAAAGGTTAAAAGTGCCGACCCCCCCCTCCCCTTTTCTGGGCTTTTCCCCTGATGACAGCTCATCTCCAAAATATACTTGGCTATGTAGATCAGGTTAGCTGTGAACAGAAGAATAGGAAAGATAATCACAAGGAGTGTCTATTTTTCCCCTTGGCTCTGTGTCCATGCTCCCCGCAGGAAGCTAGCCTTCTGTCAGAGCCTGTGCTGAGAGATAAGAGGCTCAGCTGGATTCTGTTTCTCTCTTTCAAGCTGGCTTTTCTCAGCTGCCAGGGCAAGATGGTGGCCATTGCCTGTCACTGTGGTTTTGATGGGGGGATTTGATCATCATGTCTGTGGTCAGTACAATGACGTGAGGGGTTAAAAAGGGTGTGCATAGTGCTGGGGATATGGCCTAGTGGCAAGAGCGCTTGCCTCGTATACTTGAAGCCCTGGGTTCGATTCCCCAGCACCACATATACAGAAAATGGCCAGAAGTGGTGCTGTGACTCAAGTGGCAGAGTGCTAGCCTTGAGCAAAGAGAAGCCAGGGACAGTGCTCAGGCCCTGAGTCCAAGGCCCAGGACTGGAAAAAAAAACAAAAAAAAAAAAACAAAACAAAAAAAAACTGCTAAAAAAAAAAAAAAGGGTGTGCAGAATCATTGACCCTGTTTGCTAGGGTGGTGCTTTGTGAGTTCCCTTGGGCAGCTCATTTGAGTTGAATTGCTAGGGTAGAATCTGATAACTGGGACTGAATCTCCAGGTGGTTTGTTAAGTTTTTAATTCTCCCACTGCCCTTTGCGACCATGTAAAAGACAGCAAAGCAAAAAAGAAGGTGACATTCTTTTGTAAATTTTACTTTTGTGTGCTAGTTACTAGGGGTTGAACTTGGGCCTCAGGGTCACTTGGCTTTTTCACTCATTGCCAGCACTCTACCATGTGAACCACATCTCCACTTGTAGTGTTTTGGTGGTTAATTGGAGATAGGAGTCCCAAGGATTTTACTGCTCTGGCTGGCTTTTGAAACATGATCCTGAGATCTCAACTTCTTGAATAGCTAGGATTACAGGCATGAGCTACTGGCCCAGCTTAGATTCTTTTTTCCCCCCTCTCTTTCCTTATTATAAAGGTGATATACAAAGTGGTTACAGTTATGTAAGTCAAGTAAAGAGTGCATTTCTTATTGTCCAATGCCACCTTTCTCCCAGTTTTCCCCTCCTGTCCCCACCCACAAATTGTACAGTTCATTTTCCCCACAGTGTCCAGTAAGCACCACACTGCTGGATTTGTTAACCCTTTGTCTCTCCATTTCTGTGTCTCCCTCATCCTACCAAAGACAGATGAATGAACAAACAAGACAAAAAGGAAATGAAAATAAAAACAGCAGCAAAGAAAAAAACCTCTTGTTTCCATTTCCTGCAGTTCATTTTGGTAAATATGACTTTATATGATCAGATGTACATAGACACTGCACCTTTGTGGTCCTCTCCTAAGAGTGTCCTCCTTTGGTCTCACTGTGTGGGGACTCAGCTTTGATTCTTTAAAGCATTTGCTCTGGAAAGAACCCATAGGCCCAGTGAGCCCTTTTGACATTGTGCCCTGCCCTGCAAATCCTCGTCTTACTCCAGACCCACCTCTTTCCTTCCCATATCATCCTTGTGCTCAGAGAGCAGGCGGAGCCTTTGCTTCCTTCCTTCTCTCCCTCTTAGATAACTCAAATATTGCAGTTTGTATAATGCATGTAGAAATGTGTGTTTAGTCATTTTTCCTTCTTTTCATTTTGCTGATTAATGTTAATAATTTCCCCTGTGCCTCTGTCAGTTACCCTTCCTATTTATTTGTTTTTCTCTTCCATTATATTTTATGAGGATATGTAAGAGGAATGTATGTTTCATATTACAAAGGCAGTATTTTTCTTAGCCAAGTGCTAGAGGGTCATGCTTGTAATCCCAGCTACTCAGGAGGCTGAGATCTGGGGATTGTGGTTTGAAGCAACTTGGCTAAGAAAGTCTGTGAGATCTTATTTCTAAAAACTACCCCATAAAGCCAAAAGTGGAGCTATGGCTCAAGTGGTGACCATTAGTCCTGAGCAAAAAAGCTCAGGGACAGCTCCCAGGCCCCAAATTCAAGCCCCAGGATAGACACACACACACACGCACACACACACACACACACTTGTAAGTTGGTGGTTCAAACATGTAATCTTAGCTATTCAAGGGGCTGAGATGTGAGGATCCCAATTTGAAGCCAGCCTGGACAGGAAAGTTCATGAGATACTGATCTCCAGTTAAACACCAAAAAGCCAGAAGTGGGCCTGTGGCTCAAGTGGTAGATCGCCAGCCTTGAATTAAAAAAAAAAAAAAAAAGCTCTTGGTGAGCATTTTATTTTCAGAGTGTCTTTAGCTGCAGAGGAGATGGACTTCAGAAGGGTAGAAAATTGCTGATGGATGACCAGCTGGGAGGTGAGGGGGTCGGGGTCCATGTCCTGGGCCTCAGTACGAGAGGGGAAGGGGAAGACAGGGCAGCAACTCAGTTCCACAGAGTGGTGCTGGGCTGTGAGGGCAGAGGAGAGAGGGAGGCCTGGGTAGCTTACCCAACCAAAGAGAGCCAGCTAGAGGGATGTGAAACTGTGGTAAGTGCAATAGGTACAGTGCTGACGAGAGCTGATTAAAGTTGTTTTAACATTTTATGATGATCAAATCTTTATTGTTTTATTCTGGTTACTGAGCAATATATACTCATTATAAAAGTCTTAAGCTTGTCATTGTCTCTTGTCATTACATTCCTCTGTATAGCCATAGTTCATCCACTGAGCTGCGTGTGTGTGTATATATATATGTATATATATATGCGCTTCTAGATTGTTCTGTGCATAGGCTCACATACACAAACACATACTTTGGGTTTATTGCTATGAAGTCTTCTAAACTTTGATTTTTTTCATATTCTTTTTAGATATGCTACTACATAAAGCAAATGGGTAATATTTTATTGTGTTTTATAGTATCATCCGGATATTTGAGTTTTATTTAGATGTTTTTGCTGTCTATATTGAATGCCCAAACATACTTGTATAGTTTTTATTGTTTGTTTGTTTTCTTGCTTTTGTTTTTGGTGCCTGTCCTGGGACTTGAATTCAGAGCCTGGGTACTGTCCCTGAGCTTTAGTGTGCAAGGCTAATGTTCTACCTCTTGAGTCACAGCTCCACTTTCTGTATTTGCATTTTTTAAAATGTGTATGGGAAGAAATTCTTAAGTAAAATGTGGTTTCAAAGGGAATGTTCAGGGAATATGGCCTAGTGGTAAAGTGCTCGCCTCATATACATGAAGCCCTGGGTTCGATTCTTCAGCACCACATATATAGAAAAAAGTCGGAGGTGGCGCTGTGGATCAAATGGTAGAGTGCTAGCCTTGAGCAAAAAGAAGCCAGGGACAGTGCTCAGGCCCTGAGTTCAAGCCCCAGGACTGGCAAAAACCAAAACAAAACAAAGGGAATGTTCATTTGGTATTATGCTACTACTGTATTGCCCCAAGAGAGGGTCTTTTTTTTTTTTTCTTTTGTGGCAGTACTGTGGAATTGAACTTGGAACACTTGCCCTTAGCTATTTTGCTCAAGCCTGGCACTCTACCACCTTAGCTACAGCTCCATTTCCAGTGTTCTGCTGGTTAGCTGGAGATAAGAGTCTTAAGCATTTTTCTGCCTGGGTTGGCTGTGATCTTCAGATTTCAACCTCTTAATTGCTAGATTATAGGCATGAGCTCTGATACTTGTTGTTTGTTGTTAGGGGCCTACTGGGAATTGAATTTTAGGGCCTCACATTTAGCTAGGCACATGCTCTACCCCTTGAGCCATGCCTCCAGTCCCTTTTTGAGTTTGTTGTTTTCAAGGCAGTGTCACACTTTATTCTAGGCCAACCTCGACTGAGATTCGCCTCCTTGTACTTCACTGTCACTGGGGATGACAGGCACACAAGGCCGTGCCCGCCATTTTTGCTGGGTTGATATCATACACCACCATACTTGGTCACTGGTTGAGATGAAGTAATGCCAACTTTTCTGCCTAGGCTGACTGTGAACCACTATCCTCTGGTCTGTCTCCTAAGTAGCCAGTGTTTACAGGTGTGTGGCACTGTTCTCAGCATTTTTTTTTTAATATCAAGTTATAAAAGAGCCTACCCCTTGCTAGCATATAGTAGGCATGCAAGAAATACATGCAGGTTGAATGGTAAAACAAGTATTTGGTTGATTCAGTAAGGAAATTTAAGGATGTGTCCATGTGATGGCATCTGTTTTCTTTTTTAAAGAAAATTTTAATAATTGGTTTTTTTTTTTTGGCCAGTCCTGGGGCTTGGACTCTGGGCCTGAGCACTGTCCCTGGCTTCTTTTTGCTCAAGGCTAGCACTCTGCCACTTGAGCCACAGCGCCACTTCTGGCCATTTTCTGTATATGTGGTGCTGGGGAATCGAACCCAGGGCCTCATGTATATGAGGCAGGCACTCTTGCCACTAGGCCATATCCCTAGCCCTTAATAATTGGTTTTAAGTAAAATTTTCTTTACTAAGTAAAATTATTTCCTGCTGGAACTAATTGATGAAAGGAGTATGTGGAGAGTTAAAAGACCCCTTTTGCTGGGCGCCAGTGGCTCAGCCTATCATCTTAACTCTGAGTCTGATGTGAGGATCGCAGTTCAAAGTCAGTCGAGGCAGGAAGGTCAGTGAGATTCTTATCTCAAATGAACTCCCTCCCCCACAAAAGCTGGAAATTTGAGCTGTCGCTAAACTGGTAGTTTGGAGAGAAAAAGCTAAAGGACAGTACCCAGGCTCTGAGTTCAAGCCCAATACTGGCACTGGGCTTTTAATATTTACTTTATTATTTGCAGAGCTGGAACCTTGCATATACTAAGCATGCCCTCATTTTCATCCTCATGCCTTCTTTTCAATGTAGCCTCATATTTAATGAACTAACACTGGCATTTTTATTTCTCCATACTCTGAAGGTTATATACCCTTGTTTTTTTAAAAAGGGAAAAGAGTGTGAGTAAAGTTTAAATATAGCATTTCACCATTTTCCTTTGTGGTTGATACTTGGTGAGTGTTTACTTCAAGTAGTCTCCTGCTAAACACTGAAGGGAAATACTGTACTCATTTCTCAGGGGCAGACACTGAGGGTGTCTGAATTACATAGCCCACCTAGGATGTGATAGGTCTGAGATTTTTATGAGTCATCTATGAACAATGTGAAATCTTCTGCCCTCATGGAATTTAAATACTCAGTATTCCTAAGTACCAAAAGAAAATTGAGCCTAGCAGGGCAAGGTGACCCAGTGGGGGCTGTTTAGTATCTCAGGAACATGGTACAGAGACATAAACAATAATTGAGAGAGAGCTGGTGGTTCACAACCCCTAGGTCCTGGATTCAGATTCCATTCTGCTGCTCTTCTTGTTCAGTAGTATTAGAAGCACTTGGCTTCTCTGCTCCTCTGGGGCCATTGGAGGCTGAAATGACTTTAGGAGTGAAAGTGTCAAGTAGGCACTAGAGAGTATACAATCCTTCTAAAGGCTTTTCAGGGTGGTGGTCCAGGCAGGCCCTGTGGGAGTGGGGAATGATGGCTGGCTTTCTGGGGGAATTTTGCACCCTAGGCTAACAGGATTTGGTGAGGAATTGCGTGTGGGGGGAGGGATGAGGGATAGGTATCTGGGAGTGTGGGCTGGATTGTTTCCTGGGTTTGAGAACATGCACTGAAGCAGGAAGACAGGAGGAATAAACTGCAGGCTTGGTGGGGAGAAGGCACAGAGGAGAGTGACAGGTTAAGGTGGAGGTGCTTTTGATTTGTTCATGTTTAGCTTTTGTTCAGGTAGACAAGTACTAAAAATAAAGAGCAAAATCTCATAACATCCCACTACTTCTTAGGTTTTTTTTTTTTCCTTCAACTCATTTTTATCTCCATGAAGTCTTATGTCATATAATACATGTGGCTTTTATTTCCTTATTTTGCATGGGGCTTGAACTTGAGCTGTCCCTGAGCTTTTCTGCTCAAGGCTCATGCTCTGCCTCTCTGAGCCACCGTGCCACTTCTGGTTTTCTGGTGGTTGATTGGAGATAAGAATCTCATGGCATTTCCTGTGAACTAGGATCCTCAGATCTCAGCCTCCTGAGTAGCTAGGATTATTACAGGAATGAGCCACCAGCACCCAGCTTTGTTTTTTGTGTGCAGGTAAGGTACTGGGCTGAAACTCAGGGCCTGGACACTGCCTCATTGTTTTTCACTTAAGACTAGCACTCTACCACTCAAGCTCCACTTCCAGCTTTTTTTGGTAGTTAAAGATAATAGTCTCAAGCACTTTATTGCCCAGGCTATCTTTGAACCATGACTCTTAGATCTTAGCCTTCTGAGATTATAGGTCTGAGCGACCAGTGCCCAGCTAATGAACATTCTTTTAATTATTTTGGATAATCACATTCTATACTGTCATGCTATCATTGTCCAAGTGATTTAAGCATTCAGGTATTATGTACTTGAAGTAGAATTATAAGATCAAGTGGTTTGAGTAACATTAAAACTTTTTATATTTACAAGATTACCATTCAGAAAACTATTACCTAATTTTGCCAATATGTGCAATTGTTCCCTGAACCTTTGCTAATATTAGTTCTTAATGACGTGTGTGTGTGTGTGTGTGTGTGTGTGTGTGTGTGTGTGTGCTGGTAGTGGAGCTTGAACTCAGGACCTTGTGTTCTCACTTAGCTGTAGTGTTCAAGGCTGGCACTCTTGTATTTAAGCTACTGTTCCACTTTGGCTTTTTGCTTGTTAATTGGAGATAGGAATCCCATAGACATTTCTGCTTGGGCTGGCTTTGAACCTCAGTGTACAGGTCTCAGCCTCAGGCATGAGTCATCAATGCCAGGAAGATTTTAATAACTTTTCTTCTACCAGTTCAATAATTAAGCATGGTAGATGAGTTCCAATTTTCTTTCCAGTTACCAAATTTAGTAATCACTCACAGTGTTAGAATTTATTTGTAGTTGCTCACTAGAGTAATGTTGATATAGTTAAATACTTGTGGGATGGACAGTGAGAGGAGCTGAGCTGATTGTGTGGTAGGAGTCTGGGCCATGGTAGTGGACTAGACAGTAGTAGTCTAGGGGGCGTCCTTCCTCTATTCCTGTATCTTCCTTTCTGAGATAAGGGGCCTGTGTCCATAAATGGGGTTTGAATATTTGTTATTGTGTGTTGGGTACATTCTGTTGTTCTTACAATCAAAACATCCAAAAAGCAATGGAAAAACATTTCTGGCAACTTATTTAGTTGTAAAACTAGATAAATCTTATTTTCATTGAAGCAATGGGAACTGAACCAACACAAGACTCTCTGTTTAACGTCTCCCACCCTGCCCCCAGAGTGAATCTCTGTGTGGCTATATCATGTGAATTTTTGTGTGAGAGGTGCTGTTCTGCACCTTGTTTTCAAGTTCACGGTGATGGACAGTACATACATGTGGAGGATTATTTTAAATTGCAAATACTCAAACACAACAGTTAGCATGAAAGGTTTAGGTTAAGAGAATGCAGAGACATAATTTTGAACTCAACTTCTTGCTCTTGCTTGACTTTTTTTTCCTCTGAAACTGATGTTCCACCATTCAAGTGACAGCTTCAGTTCTGGCTTTTGCGTTGTTAATTGGAGGTAAGAATCTCATGGCTTTGTCTGCCCAGGCTGGCTTTGAAACACGATCCTCAGATCTCAGACTCCTGAGTAGCTAGAATGCAAATATAGACATCAGCGTCTGGTTATATGTTTTTTGTTTTCCTCTCCTAATTTCTGTCCTTCTTCCTATGCTGTAAAAAGGTGATTTGGGGAACCTCTGGTAGGTTAAGCCTGGAGCTGTGATTCAGATGTGCTTTGAGTTTTTATAGCCAGTAGGAATTTATGAGTGGTATCCTGTTTCATCGCCAGGGCATGCACTATCATTGTCATCTAGGAAGTGACTGACCAGAGACCAGAACCAAATCTCCCCTCAACCATAGCCAGCTACAAACTCAGGGTTTATCTGAGATCTTCAGGGGTCCTAAAAGACCTGAATTATTTGAACTTGAAAAGGGATAGCCTTCTGAGATGTGATTAGAACATATTTCCTATAATTAATATCACTTGTCTTTTAGAGAACTGCAACTGTTTGAGCCAAGCTTTTTAAGAAAAGACCAATTCAGCAAGAGCAAACAGCCTTACTCTTTGATTATGTGATAGGTGGTTTTGAATGTGAAGGTGTTGGTTAAATGTAAGAGTGCCTCAAATTTCACATGGTGTTAAAAGGGTCACCACATTGCCAAGAAAATTTGGAAAAAGAACCAAATTGGAAGACTCATACATTCTGATTTCAAAACTTACTGCAAAGCTACAGCATTCAGAGTATAGTGTTAAGATAGGAGTCCAAGTTACAGCAATCAGACAGTATAGCATTAAGACAGAGGAGTCCAGAGTCCAGAAGTAAACTAATATATCTATCTCCAAAACAATTTTTCTAAAAGTGCACAAAGTACACACATAGAGCAATGAAGAGTCTCTTCAACAGTGTTCTGTTAACTGGATTTCCACACACAAAGAATGAGGCAATATCTGTACCTCAAATCGTACAGAAAACACTTAAGAGTTGATCAATTAACTATAAAGGCTAAAATCATGACACCCTTAAGAGAGAACGTGAACACAATCATTGTGACCTCTAATTTGGCAGTAGGTTCCTAGACATTAACAGCAAAAGCATGAACAACAGAAGAATTAAATACAAGTTGGCTTTCATCATTATCCAAAATGTTATTATTGAGTGACAGTGTAGAAGTAGGAATAGTATTGAGACATCATGGGTCTGTATCTGAGAACTGATTTCTGTTACTAGGGGCTGGACTCAGGGCCTTGCCCTGTCACTTGGACTTCTTTTGCTCAATACTGATGCTCAACCAATTGAGTCACGACTCTGCTTCCATTCTTTTGGTAGTGAATTTGAATAAGAGTCTCATGGACTTTTCCTTCCTGGGCTGGCTTCAAACCTCTATCCTTACTTAGATCTCAGCCTCCTGCCTCTTTGGATTTCAAGTGTGTTACCGGCACCCAGCTAAGTTTTGAGATATTTGGTACCTTGTTGAGCACCAATTTTTCTTTCCAAGTTTACCTTGACCGTCTCTGCTTTTAAGATAATTCATTTAGTTAATTGACCAAAACTAAATTTAAGCTTAGACAAGGGTAACATTAATTCAGCAGATAGATTTGAATAGGAACTTTGGCCTAAGCAATGTTGATTTTACTTCCCTCAAATGTAACTTTTAAATTTTTGTTGGTTGTGGGGGAACTCAGGACCTGGGCTCTGTTCTTGAGCTCTGTTCCTGAGTTCTTTTGCTCCAAGCTAGAGCTCTACCCCTTTGAGCCACAGCTCAAAGATGAGTTTCACGGACTATCCTCTACCGACTGGCTTTGTACAGACATCCTCAGATCTCAGCCTCCTGTGTAGCTAGGATGACAGGCTTGTGCCACCTGCTTCAAATGTGACTTTGTGTTTCTCACTTTGAGCTTGGAGAATCTTTACAGCCTAACTTGTTACTGTCATGCAATTCATTGAACCCCTCTCTCTCACACACACCCCAAAGTGCTCCAGTTATTTTTGGAATGTGAACTGTAAATCTGAACTGTGGTCTCCATGGAGTTCTTTATTTTCCACATCTGGAGGAATGGAAGAGTGTTCCCTCTCCCTGCCTAGCCTCTCTCTTCTCAACAGAGGTAATTCTGGAATTATTTGTCCCACTTCAGCTACTTTTTCTGGGAAAGGACAGAGGGAGGAGGGGAAGAAAAAAAAGGTCATTCATGAAAATCTAAATTTTGTTGGAATAAGGACATTTTTGGCTCTTGGCTGGGTTCCAGTAGTAGGCAGTTGTAGGCTTGGAGGACTCAGCAATTTAGGATAAATGTTGATTTGCCTTGTACTATGGGAAATAAATAATGCCTTCCCCAAAGGCTCTGCACCTCTATCTAGCTTTCCTTGTAAATAATGGGTTATCATCAACTTACCTATCCCAAACAGGGGGCCATTCTTGATGTTTTCATTACCCTCATTCTCCAGCCGTCACCAAACTTCATCCTTTTTCTGTTGAATGTCATTCTAAGTATTTTCTGTCTGGAGTGCTCACTGAATCCTTCAATTTTTATTTCTTATATGGGAGACAAAGTTGCTGGTCCCTCAGAGGCAGGGTCTTACTGCGTGGTACGTGTCTAATAGAAGTTAATCAAGCCAGTGCTGGTAGCTCACACCTGTAATGCAAGATAACTCATGAGGCTGAGATCTGGAGGATTTTAGTTTGAAGCCTGGGCAGAAAAGTCTGTGAACCTCTATCTCCAAAATAACCAGCAAAATGAGCTCCAGAAACAAACCCCAAAATGAAAACTTACTAAAGATTGAAGCAAAATGAACAATCAGTACTTACATAGTTGTAAACAACTTTCAAATCATGTTTGTATGTACATATGTCTATTGATTGTTCACAATGACCTGTGATGTAGATATTATGGCCTGAGTTTTATTGATGCAGAAATAAGAGACAGGATTATGAGATGTGCTCAACACAAGACTGGGCTATGTTTTGGTCTTCTGATTCAAGTTCAATACCCTATGTAGTAGAACACAGGCATCTTTATCTCTTGCTAGAAACCTTTCCTTCTTTGTATTTTATGATCCACTATTAGTAGTAATACTAGTATTTTTGTGCTGATCCTGGGGCTTGAACCTCATGCCTTTGCTCTGTCCCTGAGCTTTTGTGTTAAATGCTAGCACTCTGCTACTTGAGCCACAGCTCCACTTCTGGCTTTTTGATGGTTAGTTGGAGATAAGAGTATCATGAAGCTGGGAACTGGTGGTTCACACCTGTATCCTAGCTACTCAGGAGATCTGAGAATCTGAGAATCACAGTTCAAAGTCAGCCTAGGCAGCAAAGTCCCTATCTCCAATTAACTACCAGAAAACCAGAAATGATGCTGTGGCTCAAGTGGTATTGAGCTGAAGACCTCAGGGACAGTGCCCAGGCCTAGAATTCAAGCCCTAGGACCAAAACCAAAACAAAAAAAACCCACGTTTCACGGACTTTATTGCCCAGGCTGTCTTCTGAATCATAATCCTCAGATCATAGCACCCTTAGTATCTAGGATTACAGGAATGAGCCACTGTTGCCCGGCTCTGTAGAGCATTTTGATTAGGTCTTTCATTTATAATTGCTGTGTCAGTAAATTTTATTCATGTTTTCATTGTTCTTTCAGATGTGTCATATCTCTGACTATATATTGAGGCAGTTATTTGTAGATACTATTTTTATTTCTATTTATAATGCTATTTCAATTCCTAATCAACTTTAATATTGGGGTGCCTATTGGATTATTCATAACTATTTGCAGACAAAATTCACAGATTCAAAAGACAACCAGTTTTGGAGCCAGGTTCGGGTTCCCACTGCATAACTTTTGGAGATTGCCTTGAGGTGCCTAACAACCCCAAAATAGTATTCTTCAGAAATAAGATTAAAGCTGGGTGCCAGGGGCTCATGATATAATAAGGCTAATTAGGATCAAATTTTTCAAAAGTGCCAGGCGCAGGTGAATATGCTCAGTACATTTCTATTCCAGTTCTGCACACTGCTGAGTTTGGGTGTGTGTGAATGTTCTTTGCAGAGTGCTTTATTTTTCTATGACATGGTTTTGAATGGTCATGTTATCTTTATCTTTGTACAACCTTCTGGCATTACCAGGGTAATGTTATCACTAGCATCAGATAAACCGGTAAGCAAACCCAAGATTATGTAATTGAGCAGCAGAAAAATTACTGAGTCAGATCTTGAACCCATTCAATGCCCTAAGTTTATAACCAGTGCCCTTTGTACTGTCCCATGGTGTGTATGCGTTCATGTATATATGTACACATGTGTATGCATGCATGTACGTGTGTATATTTACATAGATGCACACACATGCATGCACATATATTTATGGTGCTGGGAGTTGAATCTGAATGTTAGGCAATGCTCTCCCTCTGTGGTTCACCTCCAGTTCTCATCCTCTTCTAATCTTAACTGTTCTTACTCATATGTTTACTGTGTTTCTGATGATTTCAATGGCTGCCAATCACCATAATAAATTAATCATCAGAGCCCAGCCCGTCTATCTGCCATGTGGTGCTCTCATGTTAGGTAAATATTTCTGCCTGATTCTGCTTACCTTCACTTTCGGGCTCTGCTTTATCAGGCACTTTGGTTTTTGACCCATGAGTTTGCTGCTGTTTTATGTTTTCTGATAGGTGATAGATTATCTAAGTTATAAAATTGGAGATAATGGATCTTTTTATGGGCCAGTTTGTGTTCCAGTCGCAAGGTTGCAGCATGGTATAGGTCATCTCTTGGTTTCATGACTGAGATAGTAAATTTTCGTTGCTCCATTTTTAATTGGAGGATTGGATGACCGAATCGCATGTTCTGGTTCATTCAGGTTCTCTTTGTATCAACCTGTGACAATGACCAGGCCTCTTGATATTTTTATTGAGCCTCTGATTTCAGAATGTGAAATAAGTGAGTCATAGCTAGTACTGCCTTTCTTGATGCTTTAATGTTTCAGTCTTACTATTCTACGATTTAAAAAATGCATTCTCTCAGCCAAGCATGATGGTTCCCAGTTTTCAGGGATGGAAACAGAATTATAAGTTTCAGGAATGCCTGGGCTATACAGAGAGATCCTGGCTCAAAAAATCCAAAATGAATGATTGAATGAAAAAAAATAAATGTATACCATCTCTCCCCCTCTCGTTGGTACTGGGGATCCAGTCCAGTGCCTTATACATGTTAGACAAAGCACTTGTTTTCTTTTCTTAGTGCTGGTGCTGGAGCTTGAAATCAGGACCTGGACACTGTCCCCGACCTTTTTTGCTCTACTATTTAAACTACAGCTCCACTTCCGGCATTTTGGTGGTTGATAGGTGATGAGAGTCTCACAGACCTTTTTAACTTGACTGGTTTTGAACCTTGGTCCTTATATCTCTGCCTCCTGAGTAGCTATGATTACAGACATGAGTGTATGGCCCTTGGCTCCCTTGATTTTATTTATTTATTTATTTGTTTGTTTGTTTGTTTGTTTATTTGTTTATTTATTTGCCAGTCCTGGGGCTTGGACTCAGGGCCTGAGCACTGTCCCTGGCTTCTTTTTTTGCTCAAGGCTAGCACTCTGCCACTTGAGCCACAGCGCCACTTCTGGCTGTTTTCTGTATATGTGGTGCTGGGGAATTGAACCCAGGGCCTCATGTATATGAGGCAAGCACTCTTTGCCACTAGGCCATATCCCCAGCCCCCTCCCTCTCTTGATCCTTTGATGGTCAAGATCAAAGCTCTGTCTGTGCACGTGCACACACACATACACACACACGTGTGCGTGCGCGTGCACCATTCCTGGTGCTTGGAGTTGGGCACTGTACCTGAATTTATTTTGCTCAAGACTAGTGATCTACTACTCGTGCCACAGCTCCACTTGTAGATTTTTGGTGGTTATTCTCCAGGACTTTACTGCCTGGGGCTGGCTTTGAACCAAAATCACCAGATGTCAGCCTCCCCAGTAGCTAGGATTACAGGTGTGAGCCCCAGAGCCTAGCTTCAAAGGTCTTTTAAAAATTTTGTTGTATTAGTTTGCCATTTTCTAGCTAGCCTTGCGGTGCCGAACATGTGACATAGAGTTCTAAATGTTTTATGTGCTAAGCGCTGAAATTAAATGAATTAATGACAATACAGTTCAAAATAGTACTCATACTTTTCTAACACAGGAAATAGAAACAGTACTGAAAATATACTTGAAAGGCACGCACACACAAAAGAAAATGTATTTGAAAAGATACAAGAAAAGCTGATTTTTTTCTATCAACAAAGTTAACATTTACCTTTTCAGAATTGTCTCCAATTCTTTGATTTTAACCCAAAGACTTCAAAATGTCACCTTAATTTTGACTATTTCATTTTTGCTAGTACATCTTTTTGTTTGTTTGTTTTTTGGTTGGTCATAGGGCTTGAATTCAGGGCCTGGGCACTGTCCCTGAGCTCTTTTGTTCAGGGCTAGCACTTTACCACTTGAGCCACAGTGCCACTTCTGGATTTCTAGTAGTTAACGGGAGATAAGAGTCTCACAGACTTTCTGCTCTGGCTGGCTTTGAACCACGATCCTCAGCTCTCAGCCTTTTGAGCAGCTACGATCACAGGCCTGATCCACTTGGGCTTGGTATGAATTTTTACCCCAGTTATGTTAGAGTCCAGAAATGAGAATTCCACAATTCCTGGTGCCCTGACATAGGAGCATAATTACCATATTAGCGTCATAATCTTTTGCCATCTCAGTATGCTTTTAGGTGGAGAGAGGGCTTTGTTCTACCTGAATGATTGTTTCCATGAAGCCTTTTCTGTTCTGATTCACTGAAAGTTAGCTTTTGGCTCTGCATTGACATTAACCAGGAAATCTGTCCATTTCCATGACCAGAAGAATAACTAGAATTATAAATACTTCCATTTTTTTCTCTCACAAGTCCTTTCAGGCAGCATCTATGCCTTTAACTAGAGCATTTGGGTAATCAGTGCATCTTGAGTCTTCCCTCTCTTCAGGCAAAATGCATTCTTCCATGTCTTTGGGAAGGGTAAGGAAAGAAGATGAGCTCTCACAGCTTTGTCCCTCTGCTGACCTCAGATAAGGGGCACCTAACTTGGATATAAAATCACAGAGGAATCTCGATGTCAGAGTGAAGTCACCCTTTCAGCTTTACAGTACTCATGTCAAAATACATGCAAGCGTTACATTTTATTGGCTTGCTGATTTTGACATAAAATAATGTATCATAAGTACCATGATGGGATTTCCTCACCTCCTCCTCCCACCTTTGCCCTCCCCTCTTCTTTTTTTTCCCCTTTCACTTTTCCTCTTTGTTATTCTTCCCTTTTCTCTCTTTTTTTTTCCTGATTCTCTCTTTTTTCCCTTTTCTCCTTTCCTTTCCTTTTCCCCTTTCCTTCTATGCCAGTATTAGGGCTTGAACTCAGGATCTCACAGGATTACTTGGCTTTTTCACTCAAGGCTGACCATTCTGCCAGTTGAGTCATACCTTTACTTCCAGCTTTTTGGTGGTTAATTGGAGATGAGTCTTCCAAACTTTGTTGACCATGGATCTTTGAATCTTAATCCTCAGATCTCCATCTCCTGAGTAGTTAGGATTGTAGGTGTGAGCCACTAGAGTGCAAGGCCTGATATGTTTACCAGTACAGCATTGTGCCATGGATGAAACAGTTGCTGAAGGTTTGAGGTGTCCTTGCTAAGCTGAAAGCGTGAAACATAGACCGCAAGTATGCCGCTCATATATATGGTTGCTTCAGTGGGTTGTTTTAAATAGAGCTATGCTTTAAGCTTCCTACTTTATTCATTTATTTCTCCATTTCTCTTTAGTGTTGGAAAACTTTGAACAGACAATCATCCCCAATTGTGGATCACTGGAGAACCAGCAGGATTTCCGAACCCCAGAGTTTGTGAGTACTGCTGCTTCGTCTTGAGTTTGTATTGCTTAGCTAGAAGTTGCTCAAAAGGGAGAAGAGAAGATTCCTTCAATGAATTCCTTTGTTCACTGGCTCCAGCTGTGGCAGGCTGTGTCTCTCTGAGTACCATGGCATTGTGAGGGATACATGCGGCTCCATCTCACTGCTCCCAGACTTGCAAATGGAAACTTACTCCAGAGTAACATGGAAAGGTGTTTTCAAAACTCCTGCTTCATGCTGGGTGCTGGTGGTTCGCCTGTGATCCTAGCTACTCAGAAAGTTGAGATCTGAGGATCTGGGTTTGAGGCCAGCCTAGGTTCTTATCTCTAGTTAACCTCCAAAAAGCTGGAAGTGGAACTGTAGCTTGAAGGTAGAGAACTAGCCTTGTGTAAAAGAAAAGCTCAGGGACCACGCCCATGCCCTTTGTTCAAGCCCCAGTACTGGCTCAAAAACACAAAACCCTCCAGCTTCATTCACGGATTCTGTTGCTTCTAATTTCTGCTCTTAGTGACTCTGGGCCTCGTTCTTTATTGAGCACATATACTACATTGACCAGTGCTGGTCATTTATAGTGGACTGGTGTGATTCTTATATCCTTCTGGAACCTTCAGTAATGCAGAATTGTTAAATGAAAGGGTTCTGTGGTTTGTTCTAAGAGAACTAATATGCTCCCACTCAATTAGGTTCATTAAAGATTGCCATGGTTTCTACCCTTAAGGAATTAAAAATCTTATTAGATGCTACTGTGATTTTATTAATGCCTTGTTTAAGGAAAATGAAGCACACAGGATGCCTTGCGAAATGGCCTTCACTAAATAGATTTTTTAATATGAAGCTCATTTGGAGAGAGGAGATGGGAAGGAGAGAGTGGTCCTCTGACTCGGCCCTGATTATTACTCCAGATGTGCTGGGAGAAAGCATGCCAGACTTACCTGCATTCACTGAGCTTCGTCCCTCTGTAAATGGCTGGTCTGCCATTTGCTTTAGCAATGCAAAGATCTTTTCTTGGTTTGTTTTCCAAGTACAATAGACATTCGTCCCTCCAGTAATCAGCAGAGCAGGACTGCATTATTGATAGTCTTTTTCTATTCACACTTTATGGATTTCCCACTCCATTCAA
The DNA here is from genome assembly GCF_023159225.1 of Perognathus longimembris pacificus. NCBI lineage: Eukaryota > Metazoa > Chordata > Mammalia > Rodentia > Heteromyidae > Perognathus > Perognathus longimembris. The sequence continues at coordinate 57,681,966 of NC_063161.1, read as the reverse complement.
CCAAGAGTAAGGAAAACCAGCCAGGGCTCCAGACTGAAAAAAATGATTGCATATGAAACCATCCACAGTGCCATTTTTATTCCAAGTCTGGGGCTTTCCTGTGGTGCAGCTGCAGATCACCTACTGGGAAAATGACTTGGGTATAATAGAAAGACATAGTATTCAGTGACTTCTCCATTATATGCAATGAGATTTTCAGTGATAGAAAATTGTGAGCGCTTACCAGTATGCCCATGTCTTAAAAAGCAGAGCAGTTTTGTACTTTTTGCAGCTAGATTCCAAAAGCAGAATTCACACATGTTTTAAATTTGAGTAGGATACTGATACAAACACATGGAGCCACTCCTTAAATAGATATATGATTTTTTATTATCTTTTTTTTTTGCGGGGGGGGGCACGGTGAACTCAGTGTCTGGACACTGCCCCTGATCCTTTGTTCTCAAGACTAGCACTCTACCACTTGAGCCACAGCTCCACCTCTAGCTTATTCGTAGTTAATTGGAGAAAAGAGTCTCACAGTCTTTCCTGCCTGGGCTGGCTTCAGCAGCACCCAGCTAATTAATCTTTGAGTAGTTATACAAAGAGGTTTCAATTGAACATGTCAGTTTATGAGTACAGTGCATCTTGAGCAGTGTCACCTCTTCCCTCATTCTCCCCCCTGCCCTTTAAGAACTTTTTGGTGCCAATACTAGGGCTTGAATTCAGGGCCTCTTGCTTAGATTATTTTACTCAAGGCTAATGCTCTACACTTGAGCCACAGCTCCCCTTCTGGCTTTTTGGAGTTGGCAGTTGGAGATAAGGACAGAGAATATGGCTTAGTGGTAGAGTACTTGCCTTGCATGCATAGAAGCCTTGGTTCAATTCCTCAGTACTACATAAAAAGCCGGAGGTGGTGCTGTGGCTCAAGTGGTAGAGTGTTAGCTTTGAGCAAAAAGAAGCCAGGGATAGTGCTCAGGCCCTTAGTCCCAAGCCTCAGAACTGGCCAAAAAAAAAAGTCTTACAGACTTTCCTGCCTAGGCTGGCTTCCAACCATAATCCTTGGATTGTACTTTTCTAAGTAGCTAGGATTACAGGCATGAGCCACTAGCTCCTGGCTAGTATTAACTTCTCGGAATCTACATTTTAATTACCAGTTAGTAGTCTATACTAGGAACTGAACGGTTGTGGGAAGAGCATAGAGTTGCTGAAAATATTCACTCTCTGGAGAGATTTCTTTTAACCTTAACTCTAAGGTCATTTAAGCCAGACGGACATTTTTTTTTCCCCCAGTCCTGGGTCTTGGACTCAGGACCTGAGCTTTTTTTTTTTTTTTTTTTTTTTTTCCTGAAGCCTAGCATTCTACCTCTTGAGCCACAGTGCCAATTCTGGCTTTATTTATTTATTTACTTGTTTCTGTTTATATGGTACTGAGGAATCAGACCCAGAACTTCATGCATGCAAGGCAAGCACTCTACCGCTAAGTCTTATTCCCAGCCTCAGAAGGACATTCTTAAGATAAATCCTCTCTTTAAAAAATGATCATAATGTCTGGCACTGATGGCTCATGCCTGGAATCCTAACTACTCAGGAGGCTGAGATCTAAGCATGGTAGTTCAAAGCCAGGCTGGAAAGGAATGTACATGAGACCCATCTCCTCTTAACTACTAAAATAAGCTGGAAGTGGAGCTATGACTCAAATGGTAGAGTGCTAGCCTTGAGCACAGAAGCTCAGGGGCAGCATACAGGCCCTAAGTTCAAGCCCCAGGACTGGCACATAAAATTTTTCTTTTTCCCATTGACGTGCCTCAAGATTCAAGACTACAGTGGTGGATTTGAAAGCTGTTCATGTTGATCGATCTGAGTGGTTGGTAAGAGTTCTCTGCCCCTCTGTACTCTCCCTCTAATCGTGGGTTAGACTGTGTGCAGAAAAAGAGTCTGTGATTATCTGGTGCTTTATAGATTGATCACATGTCCGATGCTCATTACCTGTTGCTTATTTATTTATTCATTGGTAGAGAACATAAACAGCAGCCTCTATTTTCTCCTTGGTATCCCAAGCCAGTGTGCTTCCAGCCTCATAGTAATAAACACATGGCAAACCCGACTGCTGTCTCCATGGTAAACAAACTGGAGGTGTGGAGGAGGAGCCTTGAGCATGGGGCACCCCAGAGAGTGCTGCTGCCTTGCGTTTCACAGTGGCCTTCTTGGCAGGCCGAAGGCTGCAGCCTTAGTGAAAACCAAGACAGTCAGGTGGGATCAGGCGTATGCCAACACCAAGTTGGGTAAGTTGATCCAAACTAGAATTTTTTGAAACAGAAACGGGATGATAAAAGGAACCTGGGATTGATGAAAACCCAAAAGCAGGAGCAGAATTGAAAAGAGAAAGGACACTGGGAAGAATGAAAAGAGCTGGAGGGAAAAAAAGATCAGTATTGTATTTTTTTTTTCTTCTCTCTAGCATTTTGGAAGGTCCAACTCTAGTTTGCTGAGTTGAACTGAAATAAAGCAAAACAGAGACCTTGTTTACACAGGCCTTATTCTCCAATAAATAGTTCAGATTTTAGAAAGATTAAGAGCCTGGTGTATAAAACACAGAGGGTATAAATAACAGAGGCTATTTATATAGTTTGGCGAACAAGAGAGAATAAAATGTTTTATGGTGACTAGTTTGTTTCCTTAGCATTTGTTTCTCTTGCACTTAGACTAAAGCCTGGGAAAGTGGGGCTCGCTTCTGGTATGAGAAGTCAGCTGCAGTTTTCTCAGCCCAGGCAGACCAAGCATTGCTCTGGTGTGGAGTCTGTTTAGGTCTTGTCATTCCCACCATGTGGTTGTAGGACAATCTTCCTGTGTTTAGGACTGCACCCCTACTGCTCTTCTGTCTTCTTGGCTGTCATTAGTGGACTGTCTGTCACCTGCACACTTGGGTTGCGTGCCCTTTCTGCTTTGTGGATGGAGGCAAGTGAGTAGGGTCAGTCTGTGCTAGGATGCAGAAGGGGTGAGCAGAAATGTGGACAGAAGGCCCCTGTGTTCTTGCTGTACCAGAGCTTGTGGAGATACCAGAAACTATGACTTAGCCCTGCTCTGAGGTCAGGTGGGTATCGGGGAGGGAGTCAGCAGGAGGATGTGGCAGCACCCATAGAAACCTGGTGAGCTTGCTAGGGTGACTCGGATATATATTTTTTAAAGCATGATAAAAAATATGATTAACATTTGTGTGTGGTGTGTGTGTGTGTGTGCATGTGCCGGTCCTGGGGCTCAAGCTCAGGACCTAGGCACTGTCCCAGAGCTGTTTTGCTCAAGGCTAGCACTCTACTACTTGAGCCACAGCTCCACTTGCAGCTTTTTCTATGTGTATTTGTGATTAATTGGAGATAAGAGTTTCCTGAACTTCACTGCCCAGCCTGGCTTTGAACTGCAATCAGATTTCAGCCTCTTGAGTAGCTAGGATGTCAGGCGTGAGCCACAGGCACCTGGCTCTGCAGCATTCTTGCATGGGGAAACCCAGCGCTGCACACACACACACACACCCCACTCCCATTCTCACATGGTTAAGAGCTAAAGGTCCAGGCCATCTGGCTCTGCTCACTGCAGGTGCCCTGGAGGAGACCCAAGGGGAACTGAATAAGCATTGGGATTAAGGATCCAGTATGGGGAAAGGTATAGTTAGGCTATTTGTAGAAATCCTGACTATAAAGGCACTGATCCCAGGAGAGAGAGAGAGAGAGAGAGAGAGAGAGAGAGAGAGAGAGAGAGAGAGAGAGAGAGAGAGAAACACACATACAGACACACACACACACACAGATGTTGAGGACTAGAGACCTGGGACTCTACTATTAACAGGTCAAAAGATGAGGAAAAGATTGGAGACATGTGAAGGACAGTGAAGGGTCTCCTGGGAACCTACTGAAGAAGCAGAAATGGAACAAGCAAATGCTGTGGATGAGGATGAAGAGATGACCATCAAAACAAGAGATATCTCACTTGACTAGTGCTATCTAGAACCTCAATAAGAAGGATCCAAAACAGAATGGGATAAGAATTGGGTACATGAAGTTTAGATACACCCTTTGCTTTCTGTTCCTTTCCTTTGTTTATTCCCTTTCTTCCCTCCCCTCCCCTCCCCTCCCCTCCCCTCCCCTCCCCTCCCCTCCCCTCCCCTCCCCTCCCCTCTGTTCTCTCCCCATCCCCTTTCTTTCCTTTGCTTTCTCTCTGAACAGGCTTACAGAGGGGCTGAATATGGTGGCTCACTCGTTGTTCTAGCACTTGGGAAGCTGAGGTAGGAGGATTGGAAAGTTCAAGACTAGCCTGGGTGACATACATAGCAAGACCTGGCCTCAGGAAACAAAATAAGAAAAAGAAATAGCATATTATTTGGAAGATCTCAGGTCAGAGTTTAAAATGGCAGAGGATTTTGTTTGTAAGAGGGGAGGACAGTCCAGCAGGGACAGCAGCGTTTGGAGTGGTGTCCTAGGGCGGGGAGGTGAGGCCACTGCTGCTGCAGGCCTTCCCTCACACCTAGGAGGAGGAGGAGGGTAGCCGGAGTTTTGGAGCAAGAATAGGAATTCATTGAAAGGAGCATTTCTTTTTGATTGCTGATCATTGATTAGTAATACAAGCAAGGCATTAGAAAGGAGAGATTTGCAGAGAGGACGAGTCCTCCGCCTCCTTTGAGAGAGAGCGTGAATGACCTGGGAGTGGGGTGGGTGGACCGTGATCACCTGACCACAGTGGCAGCCCTTTAGTGATACTGATCCTGTCCTACTGAAGCCAAGCTTGAGTAGGCTAGGAGTTTGATTTCACCAACTTGGGTTTTCTCTTGATTACTTCAGCAAAGCAAGACAAAGGTGAGGGAGGGGGTCAGTGGAGGTTTGCAAGGCAGAGGCCAGTGGGTATGAGGAAGGGGAGGCCACGCGGTTGTGGATGCAGATGGTAGTGGAGGTTGGCACTTTTAAAGTTGGAATCTTGGAGATATGCAGTCCCAGTAAACCGGGATTGTGGAGGGAAAATGCTTACAATGGTGGGAGGATGTCTGTGTCATGGTAGCTTTCTGTCCCTGTAACAGAAACCTGAGATAAGCTTGTGCCTGTAATCTTAGCTACTCTGGAGGCTGAGATCTGAGGATTAAGGTCCGAAGTCAGCCTGGGCAGGAAAGCCAGTGAGACTCTTTATTTCCAGTTTGTGACCAAGCAAGCAGGAAGTGGAGCTATGGTTCAAGTGGTAGAGTGCTAGCCTTGAGGATAAAGTTAAGGGACCACACCCATGCCCTGAGCTTAAGCCCTAGTACCAACATACACAGACAAAACCCAGAAATCTGTGATAGTCAACTTGAAAAGGGAAATTTTGGCTCCTAGTGTTAGAGCTTCTTCATGAGTCATCCCTGTGGCTTTCCCCTCATGACAAGAAGTTTGGGGGGAGAGAGGTAGGAGTGGGCCAGGGCCCTGTAACTCTCCAGGGACACATTTCTAATGACCTGAAGACTTACCACCAGACCCCACCACAGAAGGGTGCCAGCCTCCCTCAGGAGTGCCCCCTTGTGGACTAAGCACAGGGACCTCTGGTTGGCACTCCCCCAGAAGAGGAGGTACAGTGACTGGTAAAGATGGAGTCTGGGCTGTGAGCATTAGAGTGAGGGTGGAGGCAGAATAGAGAGGCAAGGACAGGATATCAGAAGGGTCAGGCATGGATATGGCACTCCCCAAGAATTAATGTCAGGAGTGATATATTAGCCTGGCATCTGTATGGAATGTGGGGTGGTGACTCTTAGATGGGTAGGTGGATGCAGACTCTGGAGGAGGTGCAGGAAGCATGCCCGGAAGCACATGTAGCCAGTGATTAACTGCAATGTTGTATTAGAGATCCAGCTAGAACAGTTGCTCCACCTCAGCCCTCTGGCATCTTGAGCTGCATTATTCTTTTTATATTTTTCCTTTTTTTTCTGTGGGTCATGGGGCTTGAACTCCGGGCCTGGGCTTTTTCGCTCAAGGCTAGCACTCTACCACTTTGAGTCATAGCTCCATGCACTTCCTTGCCTGCACTGTCTTTGAATTGTGATCCTCAGATCTCAGCTTCCGGAGTAGCTAAGATTACAAGCATGAGCCATCAGCGCCTGGCTTGGATTAGCCTTACGTTGGGGTTGATGCTATCCTATGCATTGTGGGATGTTTGTTAACATTCCTGGTTTCTGTCAACTGGACAGAAATGGCCAGTGGGACCTCTGTCTTCTTGATGACAGAGACTTCCAGACACTGGATGCAAAGCTTGCCTTCTCTGAGAACCACTGGGTTCAGTGGTTCCTGAGAAGACATGGGGCCACTCATGTCCTTAGGTGGAGCTCTTTTTGGGGGGCAGTGTTGGGGACACTAACCCAGATTCTAGTAGATCATGAAATAAACAGGAAAACAAGAAGAAAGTAAATACTGACTCCCCCTTGAAGGAGTTGAGGAAGAGGAAGTAGAGTGAGAAGGCACAGCAGGGGGAGACTGGCTGCTGGGTGGTCTCTTTGCACTAGGTGGAAGCACTTAGACAAGTAAAAGGGGCTGTGTGTCCGGAGGAAAGCACAGCTCTGGTGTGGTGCTGTGCCAGGGTTTGCTCGGTTCACACTAGTGAAGGCTCCGATTGTGTAATTGTGTCTCTGAGGATACCTGTGGCTTATGGGTTTCAACCTAGATGTTAAGGATTCACCGCTGCTGAGAGAGAGGCGAGTACAGGGCAGGACTTGGTGCTTTGGTTCAGTCATGGAGAATGGGATGGCAGGAAAATGCCAAAGCAAGCCCTGGAGTTTCTAGGCAGGGGTGAGGGTGAGGGCTTCGGTGGGGTTGATGATCCTGTACTGCTAGGCAGCTTTACCCAGCATGGTTCAGACACGGAGGAAACCGGATGTGTCCAGAGCTGGGATTAACTGGGTAGACACAGTGCACAGTGGAGTGTGGGCTGAGGTGTTACTAGAAGGAGGAACTTTAATGTAACTATGTGTGTGCCAGTCCTGGGGCTTGAACTCAGGGCCTGGGCACTGCCCTTGAGCTCTTTTGCTCAAGCTTCTGGCTCTACCATTTAAGCTTCACAGCTCCACTTTTTGGTGCTTAACTAGAGATATGAGGCTTCACAGACTTCTCTGCTTGGGCTAGCCTTCAACTGTGATCCTCAGATCTCAGCCTCATGAATAGCTAGGATCACAAGCATGAGTCATAGTGCCTTGCCCCTAATGCTTTCCTTCCTTCCTTCCTTCCTTCCTTCCTTCCTTCCTTCCTTCCTTCCTTCCTTCCTTCCTTCCTTCCTTCCTTCCTTTCCTTCTTTTTTTTTTTTTTTTGCCAGTCTTAGGGCTTGAACTCAAGGCCTGGATGCTGTCCTTCAACCTCTTAGTGTTCAAGGCTAGTGCTCTACCACTTGAGCCACAGTGCCACTTCTGGCTTTTTTGAGTAGTTTATTGGAGATAAAAAGTCTCTCAGACTTGGGCTGGGAATATGGCCTAGTGGTAGAGTGCTTGTCTAGCATGCATGAAGCCCTGGGTTCGATTCCTCAGCATCACTTCTGGAAAAGCCAGAAGTGGTGCTGTGGCTCAAGTGGTACAGTGCTAGCCTTGAGCAAAAAGAAGCCAGGGACAGTGCTCAGGCCCTGAGTTCAAGCCCCAGGACTGGCAAAAAAAAAAAAGTCTCATGGACTTTTCTGCTGGGCTGGCTTTGAACTGCAGTTTCTCAGATCTCAGCCTCCTGAGTAGCTAGGAGTACAGGCAGAGCCACAGATGCCCAGCCTAATGTAACTTTTAAGGAGGGAAGGAAGATCAGCATGATGGCTCACACCTGTTATTGTAGCTACTTGGGGGGCAGAGACTGGAATCATCTGGGAATCTCATAGATAGTTCATGGCTAGTGTATTGTCCCAAGCTGTGTGGGAGCACAGTGACTAGGCACAGTGGTGTATGCCTGTCATCCTCAGAGACAGAGGGACACACAAATAGCATTGCAGCCTATGTGAGCCAAGGCATAAAAGGAGACTTTACTGGAAAGTAGCTAGTGCAAAAAGGGACTGGAGGCATGGCTCAAATGGTAGTGTGCATTCCTTAAAGTGTGAGGTCCTAAGTTCAGATGTCCAAACCACCTAAAAAAAGGTGGAGGGAGGGGGGAGGGGAAAGAAGGAAGAAAAGGATAGGCGGAGTTATTAGTAAAAGACCCAGGGGCCTCTCAGATCTTGGTAACATGGTGAGGAAATGGAGTTGAAGAGGCAGGTTATGGAGAAGGTTTTGAGGGCTCACAGGTCCCTAATGGGGCCATGAAGAGCAAGCAGAAGCCATACACAAGGGGCTCAAGTCATGCTTGTTGTGGTCACAGCCATGTCACTTGTGAGGTGTGATCTTGATGTCGTTCCGTTGTGGAGCCAGACCACCTGCCTCTTGGAGCCGGAAATGTGGGCCAGTAGCGAGGTGTTCAGCCCTCAGGAGCCCCATTTGAGAAGGAGGAGGTGTCAGGCACTGGGAATTCTGGCTACATGCTATTCACATGGACCTAGGAATTTTCTCCTAGGAACCCTGGAAGTGGCATGTGGAGAGAAGTTGATCTTCTGTCCTTTCCTGATGGCATGAAAGCTGTGTGGGAAGAGCGGCTGGTGACACATAGCCTAGAGACGTTTAGTTTGTAGATGTTGTCCCAGTTTTGTTTCAAAGTGGGGTTCAAGAATCTATTTTAAAGCTGGGCTCCAGGGCCTCTTTCCTGTAATCCTAGCTACTCGGGAGGCTGAGATCTGAGGATGGAGGTTTGAAACCTGGGCAGGAAACAGCATGAGACTATTATTTTTTATGTTTTTGTTTTGTTATTGTGAAGGCAATGTACAGAGGGGTTACAGTTACGTAAGTCAGGTAATGAGAGTACATTTCTTTTTGAACAGTGTCACTTCTTCCCTCCCAGTTTTTCCCTCCCTTCCCCACCCACAGTTGCATAGTTCATTTTCAGCATAGTGGCCAGTGTGTACCGTTGCTGCATTTGCTCATCCTTTGTTCCTTGATTTCTTTGCTCCCCTTACCCTCCTGAAGACAAATGAACAAACAAGACCAAAAACAAACAAACAAACAAAAAACAGCAACAAAGAAATAAACCTCTTTTTTTCTATTTGCTGGAGTTCGTTTCAATAAGTACTATTTTATATGATCAGAGGCACATAGGCATCAGGCCTTTGTGCTCCTCTCCTAAGAGTATCCTCCTTTGGTTTCACTACCTGTGGGTGCCTAGAGTCCTGTATCATTTATCATGTCCTCATGTATGTAAGGTCTAGCTTCCACATATGAGAGAAAATATGTCATTTGTCTCTCTGAGCTATGAGACTCTTTATTTCCAATTAACCACCAAAAAGCCAGAAATGGCACTGTGGTTCAAGTGGTACATTGCTAGCCTTGAGGAAAAACAAAGCTGAGGGACAGTGCCCAGGCCCTGAGTTCAAGCCCCAGTGGTGGCATACATGCATGCGTATGTGCACACACATGCACACACATCTTTTTTGTGTTCCCTTCCCCTTTTCTTTGTTTTGGTGACTTCTGATGTGACTGAATTGGGGCTGAGACTATTGAAACAAATATTTCTATTTATTTTGTGGTCAGCCTGACAGCTTAGTATCCAGACACTCAGTAATCCCATAGTCTGGCTAAGATTCCCAGGAGCATCGGAGTTGGAAAGTGAGGGAGCAAGGCCAGCCCTCCCCGAGGGCACTCAGTCGAGTGCTCACTTGGATGTAGACTCCTTTTCCTTTGTGTACACAGGTTTATAAGATGGCTTTGACTCAACTTAAAAGAGAAAAGACCCCCCCCCCCAGTGGTTCCCCAAAGAAAACAAATATAAATTTGGCAGAGGGCTCTGGGAAGAGGAAATTGAGGTCAAAGTTAATGCTTGTTTGCTGTGGTTGAAACTCACATGACATTTCAATGTGGAACACTTTCTGTGCCTTTTTAAGAAGGGGATGGAGGTGCAATGACTTTGATACCTCATTCAGGGTGGCTGACTTCAGAGACCCTGTGATTGGCGAGGGTTGCAAGAATCAGGAAAAGCGGCAGGCATTTCTGAATGGTAGGCAGGGGGGTCATTTGGACATTTCTTTCTCTGCCATTTCTTTGGAATGCAGAGTGCCTTGTCATTTCCCAAGAAACAGTCATGAAAGGTGATCAGGCTTTACACCCTGTGGGACTGAGACCCTCCAGAGCCAGTGTAACTCAGAGGGCCAGCGAACTGCCACCGGGAACTAATAATAATCTCTGGAACATTGCAGCCTTTCGCTTTTCCATCGTTAATTGCGGAATATTGAGAGTGGAACGAGAGCCTGTGGTGGGCTGAGGCAGGTGGGAAAGTGCTTAGTGTGAGGAGAGTAACTGCTGCTGGGTGCTAGGCTCCATAGTGATGCAGTAATCTCCCCACAGCGTAGATTCCCACTTACCTTTGTCTGTTGTGCTTAAGAAGGAAAATGTTTAGGATGACTGATGCTCTGGCCAGTAGCCACAGGAACATGCGCCACTGCTCACACATGTGCTTAGAAAGGAGCTAGGTATGGAAGTACATACCTGTCATCCCAGGACTTTGGAACCAGAGATGGGAAGGTCATGAGTTCAAGGCAAGAGTACATAGAAAAACTGTCTTTAAAACAGAAAAGTTTTAGAAAGGAATGTGATTGTTCCAAAGGGGTTTATATCGTCACCTAGCTTCAGGAAAATTGTGAATATTGAAAAAGTTTGTAGATTAGTTTGGTAAAGTTAGTAATTTTGAGGTGATGATAAGGGGCTGGGGACAGTCTTCAGCGAGAAGACTAGAGTGACAAATGGCCCAGTCTACAGAGCAGCTGGGGTAAGGTGGGTGTTAGGTGTAGATTAGATTATATTGAAGCTGGCAACTTCATCTCTAAGAATGCTACAGAATAGAACTGGTAAGCAGATGTTTTTTTGAGTATTAGATTATTAGAAAGGTTACTAGGAACCACAAAAGAAGTCAAACCACATTACTTTTATTTTTGGTAGTGGTGGTATTTGAACTCAGGGAGTCGAGCTTGTTAGGCAGGCACCCTATTACTTGAGCTATGCCGCCACACCTTTTTGCTCTGCTTTTTTTGTTGTTGGTCATGGGGCTTGAAATCTGGGTGCTGTCACTGAGCTCTTCAGTTCAACACTAGCACTCTACCACTTGAGTCACAGCGCCACTTCTGGTTTTCTGGTGGTTAATTGGAGATAAGCGTCTCTTGGACTTTCCTGCCTGGGCTGGCTTTGAACTGAGATCCTCAGATCTCAGCCTCCTGAGTAGCTAGGATTGCAGGTGTGAGCCGCTGGTGCCCAGCTGCTCTGCTTTTTTTTTTTTGGCCAGTCCTGGGGCTTGGACTCAGGGCCTGAGCACTGTCCCTGGTTTCTTTTTGCTCAAGGCTAGCACTCTGCCACTTGAGTCACAGTGCCACTTCTGGCCGTTTTCTGTATATGTGGTGCTGGGGAATTGAACCCAGGGCCTCATGTATAGGAGGCAAGCACTCTTGCCACTAGGCCATATCCCCAGCCCTGCTCTGCTTATTTTTGAGGTATGGTCTTATATTTTTGCCTGGGCTAACCTAGATCACAAACCCTGTTAATACCTTCTGCATAGCTGGGATGATGCATCCAGGCACATGCCTGCTCTGTGTTTCCAGTCAGTGGTTAACATCGGAACTTGCAGACTTTTTGCCTGGGCTGGCCTTGACCCACTATCCTCCCATTCTCTCCTTCCTGAGTAACTAGGGTTACAGGGGTAAACCATCAATGCATGGCTTTCTTTCTCTGTCTTTGCTTTTCTCTTTTCCTCCTTTATCTCTTCCCTCTTTTCTCCCTCCCTCCTTCATTTCCTTTCTCCCTTCTTCCCTCTCTCCCCCTCCCCTTCTCTCAATTCTCCTTCCTTCTTTGTTTCCCTTTCTCTCTTTTAATGGAGGAATATTGGATAGGCAGAATAGGAGAAAGGCACAGGCTTCTTTTGTATCTTGATTTTAGCAAGGTGTGTAGAAAAAAGTGCCTTTAAATAGAAAATGAAGAGATGTGGTCCTAGAGGATATGCCTATGTAATGGGTAATTGATCTCAGGAACTGTGGGATAATGGATAGAAATCAATTTTTGGAGGAGACAAAATCAATAGGTACTAAAGTAAACTACCACCCTTAACTCAGCTGGTTAAATGAGGAGCACAAGAACAGAAGCTAATGACTGATTACAGGGATGGATAGGTGATAGGTGTTTGACTAATTACGCCTGGTATGAGTTGAACAGGTAGTAGCAATGTCAAGACGTTAATATCTAGGTCTAACCACATTACTGTATGTTGGGGTTTTTTTGCCCCTCCCGGCTCGGACTCTTCCTTCTTTCTTTCCACCCTCCTTCGTCCTCTCCCCTAACCCTTGGCCTGCAGGTAAGTTAGAGTGAGACGTGGGGGTCGCTCCGACCTGACGAGCACGTGATCTGCTGTAGATGTGAGATCGCCTGCAACGAACACATGTAACGGGGCCAGCTTCTTAGAGCGAACTGACTTTATTGAGAGAAGGACAAGGGGAGATGATTTCGAGGGAGGGGTTTGGCCAGGATGTTGATAGGCTGAAAGGTATCACCTGACCCCCAAGGGCTAAGGTCACTCGAGCTTGCCGAGCTGGCTAGAAGGTTGGGGGCTGTTTGCCCAACCGGTTCCTCTGGATTCCAATCCAGAGGGGGTAGAAGGGCCGCATTCCCCAGGGCTGGGGGAGGTGCATCAAGCCCCTTCCATCAAGGCGAGAAAGATGGACCCCAACAACTGTATGTCTGTAGAACAAAAACAACCCCAGGTCATTTCTGCTAAGTGTTAGTGAAGTCACCTCCTATTCTAGGGGTGTGTGTGTGTGTGTGTGTGTGTGTGTGAACACCAGTACTAGTGATTTAATTCAGGACCTTGAGCTCAGAGCTGTCACTCTGACTTGGGCCAGGGTTCCACTTGCAGCTTTTTGTTAGATAGCTAGAGGAAAGAGTCTTTTCAGAGTTGTCTGTCTTGACTTTGAACACAGCCCTCACTCAGATCTCAGCCTCCTGTGTAGCTGGGATTACAGGTGTGAGCCCCCCGATGTCTGGCTTGAGTGTTTCTTTAGCAGAAGGGCATGTGAAGAGAGAGGGACCAGTGTTACTGAGGATGGAAGAGCCCCACACTCAGGCCAAGCACAGATAAGACTGGAGCTAATTATCCAGCAGTACTATCTGATAGTTGGAGATGCAGATACAGTGTTAAGAACCAGAATAGAAGGTAAGTGGAGAAGACAGGTTGCATTCTGGTAGGAAAGCCTATGTTCTCATGATTAAAATACCTAACATTAGCCAGGCACCTCTGGTTCACTCCTGGTGAAGCCCCGGTTCAGGTTCACCTGAAATCCTACCTACTCAGCAAGCTGAGATCTGAGAATGGTGGTTCAAAGCCAGCTGGTCAGGAAAGTCGGTGGAACTTTTGTCTCCAGTTAACTACCAAAAAGCCAGAAGTGGAGGTATGGCTCAAGTGGTAGAGTGAAAAAGAGACAGCATTCAGACCCTGAGTTCAAGCCCCAGCACCAGCACACACACACAAAATCCTGATGTCCTGCATGAGTTCAGATATACCAGATGGAATAAAAAACAATCAAATTAGAAAATAGTGGAGACAAGAGCCAGGACATATCAGGGAAATAGAGTGCATGTGTTTTTTTTAATTAAGCAGGAGTTGATAATTGATGGGAAGTTGGAAATGATAGGAAAACCTGAAAGTTTTTCTTTCTATGCATATGCCATCCCTGTAAGTTATATGTGGCTCATTGATGCATCTAACTTAATTCCCTTTTATGTTTCTCTCTCATTCAACTTACTAACAGCAGCAGCACATCGTAATTGATTTAAGATCTTCCCCTCCATATAACTGTGTTTAGTTGACCTGGTTTTCTTCCCTGACTTTCAGAAATTCATGCTGGTAAAATGTCTTGTGAATTCCCGCCTTACTGAGGATCGTGTTTGAAATTCAGGAGAGCGATCCGTTATCTGGGGAATGTCAAAATTAATTTGACAAACACATGGGAGAGGAAAGCAGGAAGCTCTGGGAAGGGTGGGCAAAGTTGTGATATCTGTGTTTACCATGGAACTGGGCTGATTCTAAGTCATCCGGAAGCTTATTACAATAATGGCCGGGAAAGCCCACAGAAGCGAAAAGAATTGTGTTCAAGTTGAGATTCTGTTGGCAAATAACTTCACTCTACCATGACCTAAAAAACAGCAGGCATGCGAAAAGCCATCATAAAAATTTAAAGAGAAAGCATAGGATTTTGTAGAAATGCACACACAATATGAATTCACAGGGTTCCTGGAAAATTGAAAAGGGGAGATGGAAAGGGTTTCTACTGTGGCATTCCTCTCCACCCCATAGTTTGAATTTTTAATTAATTTAGAAGGCAAAAAGGCTCTGGAACAATGACTTGAAGTCATTTAATTTCCAAAGTCCCCTCATAAACTGTAGTTTGGCTTATATCATCAAATAATAATAAAAGAATCTCTTTAATCCTTATGCATGCTTTATGTCTGTCTCTGGCAAGAAACTATAAATATGCTTTTACCTGGAAAACCCAATGATGCCTTTGAAAGGAAAATGCTTTTTCAGCTCCTTCTCCCAAGTCACCTTTTGAAAAATGTAGGTTAATGCGACCTGACAGGCTGTCATAACTACCAGGGAGCATCTTCATTAATTATAATGGGCCAGCCAATAAGACGAATCTTTACAATGCTAATAAGGACCATTCTTGTGGCTGCTAGAGCAAAATTTGATTGCTTCATCCCAAATCCCCTAAAACAAAAGCAGCTCATGAAAAATGTGAAGAACCGTTTAGCAATGCTCACAGATGGGTTTATGTCTTCCGGTATTGGGCTTGTGTGTGTGTGAGGATGTGTATACACACGCATGCATGCATACACATGAGTGTGCGTGCACGTGTATGTGTATGTGTTCTGGTACTAGGGCTTGATCTCAGGACCTCCGTTAGTTTTCTTTTTTCTTCTCAAGGGTAGTTTTCTAACTCTTGAGCCACAGCTCCACTTTTGGCTTTTTGGTGGTTCATTGGAGATAGGAGTCTCACAGACTTTCCTTCCCAGGCTGGCTTTGAACCGCGATCCTCCTATCTTAGCTTTCTGAGTAGTTAGGATGACAGGTGTGAGCCACCTAGGCCTAGCTAATCTTGTTTTAAAGTTTCTTTTGCTTAAAGTAAACATGGGATCTTGTGAAATAGGAAGTTTGAAGAGTCAAGTGCAGAAAGGTACTTTTGAGACTTTAAGAAAAAAATGTTTTTTACTTATTTTTAGCTTTTCTTTTGTAGTTGTTCTGAAAGCCTCCTTAGGATGCTGAGCAGGAGCTGAAGTGAGGAGTTAGCGCCTCTGTGTTCCTGTGTGGCTCTGCTCCAGAGCCCCCGTGGGCAGGTTGCTTTTCCTTTCAGGACCTCTATGTCTTCATATATAAAAAGTAGAAACCCAACGGTACATTTCCAGAGTGGCTGTCATGTCATTCAGGGACTGCATGTGATGGAGAAACCTTGTGGCTGTCTTAAAAGCATAGTCATAAAATAATCATGCATTGAAGAGTCTTGGCTAACATTTCTGGAAGCCCATAGTGTCTTAAGCAGATTGCAGGCAGAGACTTGCCAACACTGAAATAGCAACAGCCCCCCTATTGCTCAACCCAACCAGACCCTTCTTGTTCCCTTTCACATGAACTCAGTTCATTGCAATTAGAAATTGGTTCGTGTGTGTGTGTGTGTGTTTGTGTGTGTTTAAAGAAACACCAGCAAAAGCCTTTGTGCCTGTGTCTATGAGAAAGCAGAGTTAAAGAAACCAAAGTACCAATCAAATGAATTGAGAATTAATATTATCCAGCAGTGTTACAAAATATCACCAGCACCATCAATCAATAAATCTATTAGCACTTGTACTAACTCTTGTTAATAGAATTTCCAATGAATTAGGGATAAGAGATTTACATTATGCAATGTTTGGATTAAACCAAGTATCAGCTTCATCGGAGTTTTAGTCAAAATTTCATCCATCATTTAGTACTTATTAATCAGCGTGGTTAGTAGAGGCATAGAAAACATTAACTGCTTGTATTTCAGTATTTACTGAGAGTGCTCTTAAAATTTAAAGGTACCAGCTCCATTCTGCTGCGTTAATCATACTCTTGGTTAAAACTTATTTTTGTGTGGAGTTTGTAAGAGTGACTATAAACTACATCTACACGTGAGAATCATTGTCTTAGCCAGCTGCTGGTGGCTTATGCCTGTAATCTTAGCTACTCAGGGGGATGAGATCTGAGGATTGCAGTTCGAAGGCATCCTGGGCAGAAAAATCCATGAGATTCTCATCTCCAGTTAACCAGAGATATGGACCAAATGATAAAAGGACCAGTCTTAGCAAAAAACCAAGGGACGTTGCCAGGCTCTGAGTTCAAACAACAGTTCTGATATGAAACAAAACAATGGTCTTAGAAAATCCCCAGGCTTTTGTTTTGGCAGGAGGTAATAATGCAAGTCAGCCTTGAACGAGATGTTTTAGCAGGTGCTGCAGCTTATAAAGTCTGTATCACACTCCAGGGCTTTGCCAGACCTTTCAGCTGATGGGATGAGGGCCACCCAGACCAGAGAAGTCCTAAGACACGAGCTGTTAGCAATATCAAACATACCTACCAAATGACCTTTCTGTCAGCACCTAGAGTCAATGTTGGCACAAATGGATGCTGCAGTGTAGACAGGTTCATACACAAGCCTGTCTCAGTGGATATATCACAGGCCGGAAGCCAAGTGGCTTTCCATGAATGAGCAAATAAATAAATTTGAAGATTGAGTATCAAGCTGTCCCAGTGGGATAGGAGGAGAGGAAGTTCGAAAGCTATGGCTGGAGGTAGAAATGCTAGACTAAAGAATCTTGACTGTTGAGCTGAAGGGACGTGACTATGAGTCTTTCATTGTCATGCCATGGAACCTGCCCTGGTGACCGCGGGCCTGCTCCTGTGCTGTCAGGGACAGTCACTGCCCATGGGGGCTGTACAGGCACTTGAAACAGGATAATAAGACTGAGGAACTGAATTATGATTCTATATTGTATTTTTCTTATTATTTTAGGTTGTGGCACAAAGGGGGCTTCAACAAGTCATATTATGAGCACAATGCATCTTGAGATCTTGAGCAATGTCAACCCTCCATCATTCTCGCCCATTGTGTGTGTGTGTGTGTGTGTGTGTGTGTGTGTGTGCATGTACTTGCATGTGCCAGACTTTGATCTTGAACTTAGGCCCTGCACACTCTTGGCTTTTTCTATCTCTTCTTGTAACTTGGTCCCTACAGGCTCTATGTTCTTTATTTTTGGATGGGGGGTACACATAGGGCACCCCCAGAATTTCCCTATCAGATAACCAATGACACATGCATTTCTTTTGTTTTTGTGTTTTCTTGTGCTGGTCCTGGCTCTTGAACTCAGGGCCTGGGTCCTGTCCCTGAACTTTCCTGCTTAAAGTTAGTACTCTGCCACTTGAGCCATATCTCTACCACTGGCTTTTTGATGGTTCATTGGAGATAAGTCTTATCGACTTTCATTCCTGAACTGGCCTTAAACTGGGATCCTCAGATCTTAGTCTCCTGAGTAGCTAGGATTACAGACCTGAGCCATCAGAGCCCAAATCACATACTTCATGTATTATATAATGTACATTGGATATAATTACTGGCTTTGACTGCCCTGAGGAACTGAATTTTAAATGTCATGTTATCACATCTAAACTGACCAGGTACAGTGGTTAATGGCCATTCTGTTGGAGCTAGAGAGAGACCCATCAGGTTGGAAGCACCTAGGATAAATTGGAAGGAGACCAGAAAGCAAGCAGTGTGGTTACCACATTGCAGTAGTATGACCAATGTTAGGGTGGCCATGAACAAGGCAAGGAGAAGGGAGAGATTGGGGGCGGGGCGGGGGGAGATGAGAGGGGAGGGAGAAGTAACTCTAAGATAACATTACGGTTTGACCTTTCTGTTTCCCTCTTCCACCTAGGCCCATCCTATTGGTGAGATTTTTTGCGGCTCTGCCCTCCTTGTCCTTTGTCATGCTTCAGCCATAGTCTCTGTTCACCCTTCCTAGGTTTATGCTGGTGTGACTTTGAATCTTTCTGCCCCAGACTCTGAGAACAGTTGATTCTGTGTCTTTTTTTTTTTCTTTGTCAGTCCTGGGGCTTGAACTCAGGGCCTGAGCACTGTCCCTGGCTTCTTTCTGCTCAAGGCTAGCACTCTGCCACTTGAGCCATGGTGCCACTTCTGGTTTTTTTTCTATATATGGGGTGCTGAGGAATCAAACCCAGGGCTTCATTCAAGGTGAGCACTTTACCACTAGGCCATATTCCCAGCCCCAATTCTGTCTCATTCTCATTTTTTCTTTGTTTTCCACATAATGCAACTGTCATCCTCTTGGCTGCTCAAGCCAGAAGTCTGAGATGCCTTCATACCCTGCTTCTGTCATTCCCTTTTGATTAGTCACCATGACCTCCTAATTTTTGTTGTTGTTGTTGTTGGCCTTGGGGCTTGAACTCTGGGCCTGGGCAGTGTCCCTGAGCTCTTCAACTCAAGGCTAGTGCTCTTAACACTTGAGCCACAGCACCACTTCTGATTTCAGGTGGTTAATTGGAGGTAAGAGTCTCATGGTCTTTCCTGTTTGGGCTGGTTTTGAACCACAATTCTCAGAGCTCAGTCTCCTGAGTAACTAGGATTATAGGCATGAGTCACCAGCGCCTGTCTAAGACCTCCTAATTCTTAGTGTCAATTGCAGCTCTGTCTGTCCCCTGTCCTATCTGTTCCCTGTCCCTCTGTCTTCATCTCCATTACTTTTCGGCAAGATTGGGGATGGGGAAAAGAAAAGATTGTATGAAGTAAAGAGGATAAGAGTATATTATGTGTAAATGTATATATGAAAGCAGCATAATTAGACCCACCAAGTATTGTCTAGACAAGGCAAGAGAAAGGAGAGGCACAGGATATTATATACATATGTATAATATATGTAAATATATAGTATATTTGTAAGGTTCACCAGAAAGGAAACCCGCCACATGGTTCAAGCCAAAAGGGGTTTATTGGGGGAAAGCAAACTTCCAACCCACATGAGATGGAGGTGTGGGGAGACAGAGGGGAAGGAAGAAGGGAAAAAGAGAGAAGAGAGTAAGAGAGAAGAGGAAAGAGAGCAGGGACCGTGTTGAGCCAGATTATATAGGGAAAGGTGAGAGATATGGCCAGATTATATAGGGGAAGGTGGATTGGATGTGACCTCAGAGGAGGTGTGCATCCAGGTGTGCCAGTTACCTAGGTAACTCAGGTACTGGGCGCAGACTTAAACAGGTGGGGGGCATCTGCATGGAGCCCTCCCAGGGGTGGACTTTACAATATTTATGTACAATATAATCTTGATAGTGTATACATATAAACTATCCTATATGTATGTATATATGTATATATATTTTTTAAAAAACTTTGAGCCCACTCAAAGTGTATGTGTAGAATTGCCACAATGCAATCACCTCATTAATATATGCTGATTAGAGAAACAGCTACATAAAGTTCTTAAGGTTGTTAACTTGTGCTGTTATCACTGAGTCTGGGCAGTGATGTGATTACTGGAACAGTACAGTAAGTTCTGCTCTGAGTTCTGTCCACCCTCCATTAGTTTTGTGCATTATTGTGGAAGATAACGTGAAAAAGACAACATCTTGATGTAACAAAAATTGTTTTGACCTTTCCAAACACACTGGGAGGGCCCGCAGGTGCACAGAGCACATGTCACTAGCTTAGATGGTAGTATGGGGTTAGGAAGCACAAACCTCAAGTTTTGAGGGAGACTTTGAGAGTAGAGGGTGAGCTAGACCTGGATGGCGAGCTCAGGGGGGAGAGCTCATGTGTGGAGTGGTGGCAAGTAGAAAAGAAATGACATGATCAAAGGATGAGAGGCTTAATGAACATCACTGAGAATGGTTGGTCATACTGGTGTCCTAGAAACAGGGAATCATGGGCCGTCTATCACTTGGATGTGCTGGTTTAGCAGCTTTCCAATGGCAGTGATGCATCAGGTCATAGAGAACTGGGAGCTGGAGGCACAGGGATTTGTGAAGTATGAGTCACAGTCTAGGTAACAAGGTCAAGAGCAGAGAACAAGTGATGCATTTGATGAAATGAGAAATGTAGACTAATTGCTTCAGAAGTAGAAGTGATACACGAATTAAAGGAAAAGGTCCAACACAACTCCAATTTCTTACCAAGGACATTGTAGAGAAATGGACAAAAATCAAGTTTCTTTAAAAGGCTCCACCTTAGACTTATCTTCCCCAAAGGTATCAGGGTGTGTGTGCGTGTGTGTGCGTGTGTGTGTGTGTGCTGGGCTTGAACTCTGGGTCACCAGTCAGTGCTTTACCATTTGGAGCACAGCTCCAGAAAGCTTTGGACCAATTTTCATGTTACTATCCTAACAATTACATATTTCTCAATGGTTAGTATGTTTTCTCCTATAGACTGTGATTTCTCTATCTTAATTTACATGTTCTTAATTCCCCTTAATACCGGAAGTCCTAAGTCATCTTAAGTAAGTAACTATTAATTACCTATTTCATTTTATGGGATGGGCCTTCTACTTTTATCACACTTTAATCAGAACCTAAAGAGAGCTAAAATAAAATAGCCTCTGAAACCGAAGCACCAAAGCTTAATTTCAGAGAAATTCAACAAATCAATTTGTTAGTTAATCTGGTGTTCAAAGCTGATTAGAAGCATCAAGTAATATGGTAGTAAAATGTCCCTCTAGACAGGTAGATTAATAACTGAGGGAAGTGAACCTAACAATGGGAGGTACAGGAGAAAAAAAAAACACAACAAGGTGCAAACACAGACCCAAAGACCAGTGGAACAAAATAGAAGAACCAGGAATAAAATCACACAGCTACAGCCGTCGAATTTTTGACAAAGGAGCCCAAAACATACACTGGAAAAAACAACAACCATGCAGCCTCTTCAGCAAATGGTGCTGGGAAAACAGGGTATTCACTTCTAAGGAGACTGAACATCTCTCACCCTGTACAAAAATCAACTCCAAAAGGATCAGTGAACCAAGTAAAACTTGAAACTTTAAATCTACTACAGGAAAACATAAATTCTGGAAGTTAGACACAGGTAATTATTTTCTGAAGAGGATTCCAGTTGCTGAGAAAACTAGCACAAGAATTGACAAATGGTACTGCATCACATTCAGGAGATCTGTACAGCAAAAGAAATAATTACCAGAACGGAGAGACAAGCCACAGAATGGGAGAAAATCTTTGCCAGCTGTTCAAGGATTAATATCCAGAACATACAAAGAGCAAAACAACCACAAAAACCCACAACAACTGGAGAACAAAAAAAACAAACTAACAAATGGACCAATGAATTGAACAGAGAATTCTCAAAAGAAGGGAAGAAAATGGCTAATAGATACATAAAGGAATGTGCAACATCCTTAACTGTAAAGAAAAATAAATCAAACTGATCTAAGACTCCATTATTCTGAGTCCAGTCAGAAAGTCAGCCATCAACCAAAACAAACAGCAAATGATGACTCTGATGGGAATGTCAACTAATGTAATCACTGTGGAAATCAGTATAGAGATTCCTCAAAAGAGTCTAAAAGTAGATTCTTCCTGTGACTCCACCAGACCACTCTTGGGCCAAGGAAGAGATATGTATTCTGAAGAAGATACATAATCTGTGTGATTGTAATTTATCAAATGGTGGAATCAATTGAGATACCCAACAGTGAATGAATGGATCAAGATTATGGTAGCTGTCATTAAAGAAAAATACACTGAGCCAGGTGCTGGTGGCTCACTACTGTAATTCTAGCTATTCAGGAGGCTGAGATCTGAGGATCATGGTTCAAAGTCAGCTGAGGCAGGAAAGTCTGTGAGACTCTTATCTACAATTAACCACCAGAAAACCAGAGTGGTGCTGTGGCTCAAAGTGGTAGAGTGCTAGCCTTGAACAAAAGAGCTCAGGGAGAGTGCTCAGGCCCTGAGTTTAAGCCACTTGACCAACCTCCCCTCCCCCCCCCCAAAAAAAGTCATTTGCAGGAAAATACATGGAATTGGAGAACATCATCTTAAGATAAACCAAACTGAAAAATCACATGTTTTGTTTCATATGTGCAGAGCTGACCTAAAAGACCTACACATTCTTGGAGATGTACATGCATATAGATAAACCTATATATATATAAATTTATATGCTTGTACATAGAACATGATTCTAAATATGAAATATGTAAGGAGGAGGAGAGGGAAAAATTCTAAGAGGGCATATAATTTTTGCAATGCACTGAAACTATGTATGAAGACAAGAGTACTAAGGTAAAACTTAAGAAAAGCAAGAGCCAAGAAGTACCTGGTGGATGATTGCAAAATATGCGACAGCATCCAGCACAGCTGGAAATCGATGAAGAACTGTCCCGTGTTAAAACAAGGAACCCCAGTCCCTCGTGTTTATTGAGCTTTCAGGGCCCAGGGTCCAGGATCCATGCTGTTGCCTTACACGCGTGGTCTCACTCAGTCTTCAAAGTAACCAGGGCTTTCTTGCAGTGACTTTACTCTTTTTAGAAATCTCCTTACTTAAGGGATGAAGTCTACACAGCTAGCTGTCCAGGAGGCTGGACTCCCAAAGTCGGGGCCCAGGTCTTCTTACTCTAGGATCCCTTTATTTTTATCTCCTAAATAGTGGCAATAGCTTAAGCTACAGTTGATATTTTTAAGACACCTCAAAATATTATATACTGTATTTGAGAAAGTGTCACACACAAAAAGTCACCATTTGAAAACTGGTGTAAAGTTAATTGAAAATTCATTTCTTCAGAGTACTTAAGTTATTGAAAATTTGTAATGATTTGAGGAGGAATTATTTATATTATAATTCTACATAATTATATGATGTATTAATAAGGTTTTATTTATGTAATTCTTTAGTTAGTCTAAGACATCTTTGCACCATTGTTTTCAGTGAGCTGTGTGGGTTGTGTGATGGAGAAACATTTTTACCCCATAACAAACACCCATTGCTTCACACTTGCTCCACTGCTTGAGCTATTCGCTCAGCCATTTATATTTTGGTTTTGTGATAGAGTGTCTAACTGCCTAGGCTTGACAGCACACTGAAGATTATCCTACCTCTGCCTTCTGAGTAAAAAGGATTACAGTCTGCATCAGTCAATCCTGGCAATAATATCTTTGTTACCTAGGCACTGGTGGCTCATGCCTAAGATCTGAGGATCGTGGTTTGAGCGTGGTTTAGCTCAAGCAGGAGAATCCATTAGACTCTTATCTACAATAAACTACCAAAAAAGGTGAAAGTAGAGTTGTGGCTCAAATGGATGGAATAGCAACTTTGAACAAAACATTCAGGGACAATGCCCAAGGCCTGAGTTCAAGCCTCAGGACTGACACCCCACCATACACACAGTCAACTGAACAGCTGAAAGCTAAAAAATAATTCAGAGAAACTCCAAGGCTAGAAATGGAAACGTATGACAGATGAAGAAATCAGAAACCTTTAGACAATCATCAGACTTGTGTCACTAGCCAAGTGACAGATTGTAACTTATGGAAATACACAGGAATACCTCATAAAGAGCTTAAGACTTAGTGCCTTGGTTACACGCTCAGCTACAGTTGTGTTCTTTAGTTCACAGTCTGAAACACACAGTCACAAAACTCTTCTTTCTGCCCATTTCAGATAGGAACCACCCAGCTCTAAGATGAGCTCTTTAATCAAAAGCATAACATCCCAAGGACATAACCTGGGCCTAGACAGAACACCGTTGGGTTTTCTAAGAAGTACAATTCCGTGTTACAGGCAGTTGAAATATGTTTTGTGAAGAGGAGCAAGGTAGAGGGGAGGGGCAAATCACATGGTTCTGAAGTGAAGCAAAAGGATTGTTCCTGGAGACAAGGTTCTTAAAAATCAAGCTGTAGATAGGATATTGTCCAAGTGCACTAAGTCATGAAGATGAATCTTACCTGGTTGTAGAAGTATTATTTGGTTCAACTGATAACAAAATTAGATTGGGCTCTCGTCCTTCTTGGTCTTCCTCATTTTTGAGCTGATACTGGGGCTTGAACTCATGATCTCAAGATTGGCAGTCTACCCGCTGAGCTACAACTCTACTTCCTCGTTGGGGAACTCCTCCAGAGTTCAGCCTGTTGCCCTGGCATAAGTATCTTCCCGGACCACAAGCCTTACCTTCTCTATTTGTCTTCCCTAACGGTTCCTTGGGAATATGCGTGTGGATTGTGTATGGATGTGTGTGTATTGGGACTTGAACTCAGGGCCCGGGCACTGCCCTTAGCTTTTTTGGTCAACACTAGCATTCTATCACTTGAGCCACAGCTCCACTTTTGGCATTTCTGGCATTTTGGTGGTTAATTGGAGATACCAGTCTCACAGACTGTCTTGCCCTTCGTGGCTTTGAATTGTGATCCTCAGATCTCATCCTCCTGAGTAGCTAGGATGATAGGCATGAGCCACTGGCACCTGGCCTCTGGAAATATCTTAGAGCTTAATTTCTCCTACATATGTTTTGCCAGTATCACCATGCCTGAGGTCTTGCAAACAATGGCAGTTTCTTTTAAGAAAGGAAAGTAGAAGCACAACCACACTAACGAGATGGGCATTTTCACCTTTTCCTTTTCATTGTTTGGCTTTTCTTCTCCATTCCCTTTCATCTCTGCAGCTCACCTTAAAGGAGTGCTGCACTGAGATCTTCAAGGCTGGAAAGACAGGGAAAACAGGCGAGCAATATAAAGAAAGGAAGTCATGCTAATGAAAACCCTAATTACAACTTCACTGTGGGTTTGTGGAATAGCTCAGCTCACTAAGAGAGGTCCTGACAGGAAGGCTCTGAACTCAGCATCTTCCGGTGACAAGAAACGTTTTATCTGCCCTACTTAGTGCATGGGAGTGTGTATGGGCGTGCATGCTGTGTATTCATACATGATGCTTTGGATCAAATTCAGTATGTGTGTGTGTTTCTGTGAGTGATACTTTTTGATGTAGCCTTGTACTATATTCATGCTAGACATGAATATTCATGCTGTATCTCTGACCTCTATACCCACAGCCCTAGTTGATTTTTGTTTTTTATATTTTTGTTTTGGTGTTTATTTTTATTTTTTTGGTTTGAGACTAGGATTCAAATTGTTGATTTGACGTTTTGACACTCTACTAACTGAGCTGTTTCCAAACCCCCTAGTTTTGTTTTTTTTATCTTCAAGGTCATTTCAAAATTCTGTCTTCATATTTCCTGCGTCCTAGTTTGAAACTTTAAGAATATTAAGATCATATGAAAATCACTTCCTTGCATAGACGAGAGGGAAATAGTTAAAAACAGTTTTGCTGGAGGCATTGTCTTTTGTTCACCGTCATTCTGTGTGTATCTCTGTGCGAAACGTGGTGTTTTAATAATAGAATTCCAGGTTTTTTTTAAATGTAGAGACACAGACAAACCCATCTAGCAGATTAGGAGCCATTGGCATATAACTGTTCATTGTGTGACTAGCAGCAATGAGAGGACATTTTCGTGATTCGGTTGGGTATTTATAAGCAACCCCATATGCCACATGTGAGAAATTCCTGAAAATAACTAATTCAGCTATTTGGGAGCTACTTGTAGTCACTTGCCAATGTAAAATAGCATTGCATTTTTTTTTAAGGGTAAGTACGTCAGATTTAACTTGCAACTTGCAAATTAAACCAAATAAGCAGTAGATTCTAAGTCAAGGGAAATGTATGAGTTGAAATACATAACTAGCATGTGGTAGCATACAGGTAGCATGTGATCTGTAAAAGGACAGTCAGTGGGGTGATGACCTAAGCTTAGAACACTCCAGTTAAATGTCCACAGAAAGAAAATGTGCCAATGCCCAACGTATGATACTGTAACCACTCTGTACGTCAGTTTGATAATAAAAATTTGAGAAAGGAAAAAAAAAAAAAAAAAGAAAGAAAATGTGTCAGTACTGCTGAACTCAGAGCTATCTGGCAGGCCCCTGAAGCCCCTCTCACATTTCTTTTAGGGACTTACTTGGTCAAAATGAATTCTTCTTGTACTACTTTCCACTCCTCTAATGCCCCTTCTAATGGTGTCTTAGCCAGCAACACATTCTTCCTATTCTATGTGAGTACCACAATTGACAGTAAAGACAACGCAACCCATTTCTGCATTTAGGTTGTTGCATGCACAGTTTAGGAATGAACAAGACTCTCTCCTAACCCTTTGTTCCATATATTGAGTATTTATCATTAAAAAGGCATTGATGCCCTTAACGTCACAGTTTTCCTTTAGCTGCAAGGGTCTCAAACTGAACCACATGGAATCCTGTAGGTCTGTTCTGTGTTGCCCTCTGCCCACCCGCCCATCCTGGGAAGCCCATAGGATCTCCTCAGAAAAGCCCCAATCTGCTGCAAAGTGAGTAAAAAATAGTAACATTTGGCTAGGTCAAGGCTCTCCGTTAGAACTACCCGCAAAGCAGTGATTCCTTTGGCACTGATGTTTGCACTCCCTAGTTAAAAAGGTACAAATTACCCAAGTGAGGTCTCCTCAGCGTCCTCACACCTGTAATCCCAGCCACTTGGGAGGCTGAGGTTAGGTGGATCATTTTGAGCGAGACAAGCCCAGGCAAAAACATTCCTGAGACCCCTTCTCAATAAATATAAAATTCTGTGTGCATGCCTGTAAACCCAACTGTCCTGGGACAGGCTGAACTCTTATTTGAAAGATAACAGATGCAAAAAAGGATTGGAGGCACAGCTCAGGTGGTAGAGTGCCAGCCTAGCAGGCAAGAGGCTCTAAGTACAAAGCCCAATACTGTACCCCCCCCCCCAAAAAAAAATGCCAACCAATACAATATGAATCCTAGCTGTGATTCTGGAGAGATTAGCAAATACTAATCTTGTGAAAGTGGTCGAGGCAGCCTTACCCTGCTGGTGAATGTGTTGATTTTGCATTTCCTATAATCATTATTTAGCAACCTATACATCAGGAGCTTTTGAAAAGCCAAAGCATTTAAAATCTGCTTCCAGAATTTGGCCTAATGAAATAGCGGTTGAACATGTGCACACATACATATGTACAAGGACAATCATTGCAGTGGTGTTTATAAAAGTGGAAAATTGGAAGCCGCTTCTGAGTTTCTCAGTGGAGGAACTGTTTAGCTAAATTATGTTGCAGCTATTAAACATGATGATGCAGATTATGTAAAGCTCAAAATGTCTGTGATAGATGTTTATAAAACAGTTCATATGGTATGGTACCATTTTGGCTAATGTTTGTGTGTATAAGGGTATTTGAGGCTGTACTCCAAAATATCAGCTCAACTCTGAAAAGTCATAAAGGATTTTTTTCTTTATATTTTTGTGCTGAACATGTCTTTTTTTGTTTGTTTGTTTTGGCCAGTGGTTGGGCTTGAACTCAGGGCCTGGTCCCTGTCCCTGAGCATTTTTTACTCAAGGCTAGCACTTTGAGCCACAGATCCACTTCCAGTTTTTTAGTAGTTAATTAGAAATAAGAGTCTCACAGACTTTCCTGCCTGGATTGGCTTTGAGCCTCAGTCCTTAGATCTCAGCCTCCTGAATAGGTAGAATTATAGGCGTGAACCACCGGTGCCTGACTAAATATAAATTTTGTCAGAAAAAAAAAAGGTATTTGTGTCCTAAGGGGAAAAAAGTAAATTTATTGAAGCCTCATACCTATAATCCTAGCTCCTCTAGGATCAAGGTTCAAAGTCAGCCTGGGAAGGAAAGATGGTGAGACAGTTATCTCCGATTAACCACTCTCACTCCAAGCTAGAAGTGGAGGTGTGGCTCAAGTGGTAGAGCTTCCTTGAGCAAAAAAAGCCAAGTGAGAGTAGGAGGCCCCAAGTTCAAGCCCCAGTACTGGCCCTAAAATAAAAGAGAGGAGAGGAAACAGACGGAAGAGAAAAGGAGAAGAAGAGAGAGAAGAGATGGTAGGGGGGAGACAAGAGTGAGAACATAAACCTGAGCTCCTCCATGTGGAGGGTTAGCGGAGAACTGAAGACCGGCTTTCAGAGGTGCACAGTGGCATTAACAGAGCCAGGAAGGAGACGGTGCTAGGTGCTGAGGGGGCCCTCTGGGTCCCTGCTGACTATACTGGGATCATCAGTCAGCTCATGGAGTATCAGAGCGTCCTGAGGCACTGGGCTGAAACACTCTGAAAGCCCTTATCTTAGGACACACGTCCTCCTGGACCGGGCACGGCCCTGCTTCTACACAGACACCAGGCACTGTGTGTGTATGATGGAGCTGTGTGCCTGTGTGATGCTCCCAAACCCCTCTCCATGTTCATCTTTCCTCCCTCCGTTAGCCCTCCACACCTGCAGTTCTTGGCATGTTTAGGGGCTTCCATTGTTGGCATTTTTCATGGCAATTTGACCAAAATAGAATGAAATGCAATCGATTCTCTTCTATTTCTGCAGTATATTTGCAGGGTTGTATAAAGGAAAAAGTGATTTTATTATTATTTATATCTTATGTCTACCGGAACTGTGCTGTAATTAGGCAAAACAGGAATATATGTCATTGCATGGCATGCAAACAAAAATCCAACTCCATATTTTATGTGATCTAAATATTTACATAGCGGGGTTTGCTTCTAAACTTGTTTCCCCTAGATGTTTTTAATCTAAGTTGATTCAGGGTTTATTCTGCTTGGCCTTAATGACTTGGATTTTTAGTCTTGTATTCCATTGTGTGTATACGTGTGTGTGTGTACACGTACTGGCACTTGAACTCAGGACCTGGGTACTGTCCCTTAGCTCTGTCTCCCAAGGACAGCTCCACTTCCGGATTTTGGGTGCTTAACTGGAGCTAAGAATCTCAGGGACTTTCCTGCCCAGGTTGGCTTTGAACCGTGATCCTCAGCTGTCAGCCTCCTAATTAGCTAGGATTACAGGTGTGAGCCATTAGTGCCTGACAATGTATTTTTGTTCTTCGGTGAGCTATTTTTCTTTAGCCCAGCACTTTTTGTTGTGGTGGTGATGGTGGTTTTTGCATATACTTTCCAGCTCAGTGGAGAGCTTCCCCCTTCTTCCCGCCTGCCTGGTAAGATGGCTTCTGCAAGGAAAGGGAAAGCTGGATTTCACAGCAGTAGAAAGCCGGCACCCTCACCCCTACCACTGCATCCTCCTAGGACTGTACCCAGATATCGCTTCTTGTTTCCCAGGATTCATGGCTCATGGGCTTTCTTGTAAACAAAGGGTCCCTGGTCTTGGTGCACACACAGGCATGCTGGCATACTGGAAGCTTAGCCGCCAGCCCAGGCTTCTCTACATTCCTAAGTGCAGCGCATGGGACTCTGTGCGCATGCTCTTACTCCAGTCTCAGTGCTTCACAACTTCATTTCAGTGTGCTCTTGCTGGACTCCACCCAAGGCTGAGAAAACAAGGGTTTTTCTTTTGTATATTTTTCAGACACCTGGGGTGACTACCAAGCCTTCCTGACTGTCCTGCCCTACCCTTTGCTGTCCTGAGACGTTATTCCATTCTCTCAGCTGTACTTAGTTTTCTAGCAGCGGCCCTAGGTGTCATCAACAGTAAATAATTGGTTTAAAAGGAGAAGCCAGGCATTGGTGGCTCACACCTGTAATCTAGCTACTCAGGAGGCTGAGATTGAGGATCACAGTTTGAAGCCATCGAGACATGAAAGTCCGTGAGACGCTTATCCCCAATAAACTACTCAGGAAAAGCACAAATGGCATGGTCGCTCAAGTGGTAGAGCACTAGCACTAGCCTTGAGCACAAAGAGGCTCAATGACAGCACCCAGGCCCTGAGTTTAAGCCCCAGGCAAGCCAAAAAAAAAAAAGGGAGGGGGGAGTGAGGGGAGAAAATTGAGGCTTTAGTGGCTCTAATCCTAGCTGCTCAGAAGGTCAAGATCTGAAGATCAGGGTAGCCAGCCCAGGCAGAGATGTTCATGAGACTGTTGTCTCCAATTAATTAGCCAAAAGCCAGAAGTAAGAACTCTGGCTTCAGAACTAGAGTGCCAGCCAACAGCCTCTAGAGCAAAGAAAGCTAAGGGACAGCTCCCAAGCCCCAAGCTCATTTCCCAGTAAGGGCACCAAAAATGAAAAAGAAGAACGTATCTAAAGACCTCTGTTGCTGAAAGGAAAAGGTAGGACTTAGCATGCCTCTATAGGTACTGCTTTGCTCAAGGCTTGTGCTCTGCCACAACTCCACTTCTAGCTTTTTGTTGGTTTATTGGAGATCAGAGTCTTATGGACTTTTTTGCCTGAGCTGGCTTCGAACCCTGATTCTCACATCTCATCCTCCTGAATAGTTAGGATTACAGGTATAAGCCATTGATCCTCAGCATATTAAGTAATCTTAAGAGAAGTGTTACTTTTAAATAACGGAAGTAGAAAATAAGAGAATTGAAAAATGGCCTCAGCTTCAGACCTTGATGTGTCTGTTTCTCCAGGTTCTTGGTGCCGTGAACAGGCTAAGGCAGAGAGAGAGACACTGTTTGTACTTGAGACTAGGGTCTCTGGGCAGGTTGCACAACCCTGCTCAATGGGTGACAAGCCTCCCCACACCCTGTGATGATGAGACAGGAAAGAAATAAGTATCAGTGTGATCAGTTTTGCAAGCAATCCATACCAGCTAAAAGTGTGAGGAAAAGGAGGAAGTAGTGGAGTGGTGGTGAAATTGGGTGATTTCTGTGTTAATCGACACTGAATACAGAAGAGAATTAATCACATTTAATGAACAGAATGTGCAAATTATTTCATCAAAGAATTAGACTGCATTCCTCCATCGTTTTCTTACTATTTTTTGTTTTTTAAATTTTATTATCTTTAGTTGGACAAAAGGCTTTCAACTCAGTTTTCCCAATCCATTATTTTTTCTCTTTTTTTGTTGGTCATGGGGCTTTGAACACTGGGCCTGAGCACTGCCCCTGAGCTCTTCAGCTCAAGGCTAGTGCTCTACCACTTGTCATGGCACCACTTCTGTTTTCTAGTGGTGTCACAGACTTTGCTGCCCTGGCTGGCTTTGAACCAAGATCCTCAGGTCTCAGCCTCCTGAGTAGCTAGAATTACAGGCATGAGCCACCAATGCCCAGTGATTGTTGCTACTTTTAAACACACTTTTTCAATTTGTTTGCTATTGGTGAGGGATACTGGGGACTTAAGAACAATCACCATTGAGCAGTGTGGCTTTTGGATATGTGTGAACTTCTTTTCTCTTTTTGGTATTTGTTTATGATGATACAATGGTTCTTTCTCTGAAGTGATAAGGTCTGGAGGGAAGTAACTAAAAATGATTTAAAACAAAATAATACACAGGAAGGCTGAGATTCTCATCAAATGCAACTGGTTTCTATTTTTTTACTAGATAAACTTCATGTCACTGTGCTCATTTCCAAATGTGACACCCTTTGGCTGTTTGAGGCAGAAATAACCCCAGAATGATCGACAAACATGTTCTGTGCACAATGCTGGTACATCCCCAGACACTATCAAAATAAGACTAAGATTGAAGGAACACACTGTACTTGAAAAGACCACGGTGGCCACAGCTGCTTCAGCAAGCGTCTAATTAGGAACCTGTCTCACTTTCACTATGCTCACATCCTTGTGGTTCTTGAAACTAGAATGCCATGTGCTGCTGGTTCATGCCTAGACTCTTATCTACTCAGGAGGCTGAGATCTGAGAATTAAGGTTTGAAGCCAGCCCAGGCAGGAAAGCTTGTGAGTCTCTTACCTGCAATTAACCACCAAAAAGCTGGAAATGTAGTTGTAGCTCAAGGAGTAGTATAGTATCGGTCTTGTGTACAAAGCTAAATAGCAGTGTTCAGGTCCTGAGCTCAAGCTCCAGTACTGATTTCCCAAAAGAGGAAAAAAACAAACTTGTAAATTGTCAAGTTTCCAAAGGCCTTATCTCAGAGGTGTTTTTTCTTATTCCTTACAGGAAGAATTTAATGGAAAAGCAGACTCTCTCTTTTTTAATGATGGACAGCGAAGAATTGACTTTGTCTTGGTGTATGAAGAAGAAGGGAGAAGGGAGAAACATAAAAAGGGTACAAATGAAAAACAAAAGGTAAGAGCCTTTTTTTCTATTTTAATTTTTTTCTAATACTGCAAGATGAGAAGATAAACCGTTGTTATTATGTAAGTGGTAACAAACATGAAGGTGATGTTAGAATATCACATACCAAAACGTGTTGATTACATTTTTTCTACTCCTGTTCAAACCCTCAAGGCATGCTAACTGCAGTTTCAGAAAAGAAACTTTGCACCTAAAACTTCCTTGGGCTCTTCACCTTCCTTGTTTTCATAGCTGAAGCAGGGTCTCATTAGAGTCACATCAAAGTGTACCTGGCTATTTGCAAGGAAGTAGAGAAGGAAGCTAATGATGATTGACAGGTGCCTACTAGCATGCCCTGTGTTCTCATTCAGGTGTTACTGGCATGTATTTGCTCATTTAATTCTCATCATAGTATCTTCTGTGTTCTCTTACTACATTATTGACAAATGACAACTGACTTAAAGACTATCTGATTGCCCAAGCATATGGATGCAAAATCTAGCCCTATTTCCTGTGCATTGTTGGTGTTGCTTTGTTTTTCAGTGCTAGTACTAGGGCTTGAACTCAGGACCTCAAACTCCTGCTTGGCTTTTTTTTTTCACTCAGGGTTGCCTATGACCACTTGAGCCACAGCTCCACTTCCAGTTTTTTGGTGGTTAATTGGAAATAAGACTCTCACAGACTTTCCTGCCTGGGGCTGGCTTCAAACTATGATCCTCAGATCTCAGCTCCTGAATAGCTAGGATTGCAGGAGTGCCTGTCTTGAACCCAGAACCTGTGCTCTCAACCTCTCGAATTTTCTGACACCTTTTTTGTTTTCATCCATTTCCACTCATAGTGCTTCTCTTCTCTCTTTCCTTTGTTAAAATTCTTGGAGGAAACAGCCATCTTTATCTGGAGATGGCAAAACAGCAGGCCAGAGGTCTATCAAATGCCTGGAACTCCTACACCCAAACTGCTTTAAATCCAAGCAGGACAAAAAAAGAGTGTGTGTTACATGCCAGCATTCCTTTTTCCCACTCCAGAAATCATTCTCTTATTTTTTCCCAAATATGTGCAATGGTACAATTTTCCCCTCTGTATTTACTTCTGAAAATTGTATCAATCTCTATTGTTAATATTAATCTTTAAAGAGTGTACAAAGAAGTTTCAACATACCAGTTTATCAGTACAGTGCATCTTGATCAGTGTCACCCCTTACTCCGTTGATCTCTGCCTATTCTTTCAAGCCTAGTGCTGAATCCTTTTTATAAGATGAAAGCAATCAGTATTATTTTATCTGCATGTTTAAATTTGGAAGGGATTAAGCTTAGAGTTGAATATTTTTTTTTTTTTTTTTTTTTTTTTTTTGGCCAGTCCTGGGCCTTGGACTCAGGGCCTGATCACTGTCCCTGGCTTCTTCCCGCTCAAGGCTAGCACTCTGCCACTTGAGCCACAGCGCCGCTTCTGGCCGTTTTCTGTATATGTGGTGCTGGGGAATCGAACCTAGGGCCTCGTGTATCCGAGGCAGGCACTCTTGCCACTAGGCTATATCCCCAGCCCAGAGTTGAATATTTTTGTGGTGTCATTGAGTGAGCTCCAGGCTTTGGAATCTGCTATTCAGCTTCTCTTTCTGCCATGTACTATTTGGGGACAATTCTAAAAAGAATGTCAAACAAGTCTCCAGATGACAATGGTTTAACAATAAAAGTGTACTTTGTCCCTCCTGCAAAAGTCAGAGGTGACTGGGCTCTAGTGGCTCACACCTATTAATGCTAGTTACTCAGATTTGATCTGTTCACTTTTTTTTTTTTTAGTGGGTCTTGAGACTTGAATTGAGGGCCTAGGCACTGTCCCTGAGCCTCTCTGAACTCAAGGCTAGCTCTCTACCACTTGGATTTTTCTGTTTATGTGGTACTGAGGAATTGAACCCAGGACTTCATGCATGCTAGGCAAGCACTTTGCCACTAAGCCACCTTCCCAGTACCTTCAAACTTGAGGTCTAAAGATCACAGTTCAAAGCCAGTGCTGGCAGGTAACTCTTAACTCCAATTAACCACCAAAAAGCCAGAAGTGGAGCTGTGATTCAAGAAGTAGAGTGCCAGCTTTCAGTAAAACAAGCTCAGAGACAGCACCCAGGTCCCAAGTTCCAGACTCAGTACTAGCACAAAGTAAAAACAGAAAAATCCAGAGATGGCTCTGCTATTTGGTTGGGGCTGCTTATTCTCTGCTGGATGGGAATGCAGGCTGACAGGGAGGCTCTGTCATAGTGAACAAATAGTTCTGGGGCCTCTGGGGCCCTGGCAGTAGAGGTAGAGATGTTGGAAGAGAGGTGGTGCTTAGTCACAGCTTAGGTCTGGAAGAAACTACATCACTGCTACTCTCCTCTCACCTCTCAAAACTTAGCAGGGTGTAAAGCATGACTTCCAGCACAGCTGCTAATTGGCCTGAGACCCGTGTAGATGTCCTTATCCATTCCCTGGATCAGAGTGCCTCTTCCAAATGGTATATCATATCCACGGCTGCTTGTTTCTTTTTGCAGTACTGGGGCTTGAACTCAGGGCCTAGGTGCTGCTCCTTTGTTTATTTGCTCAAGGCTGGCTTTCCACCACTCTAACCCCAGCACCTCCACTAGTGGCTTTTTTTTAATGTCAGTTAATTGGAGATAAGAGTCTTATAGACTTTGCTTCTTGGGCTGTCTTTGAGCTGCGATCCGTAGGCATCTCAGCCTCCTGAGTAGCTAGGATAACAGGCGTGAACCACTGACACTTGCCTTGAATTTTTTCTTATTGACACGTGAATTATTATCAGTTACTCAGTGGGAAAATGTATTATGGTTAAGAGTAAGTAAAATAGCAAACATATACATTTTACATGAATTTTCAGTACATATAGAATAGTATATTACCATACTCTCTTCTCCCTCCTACCCCCATGGGGTTTGAATTCAGGTACCTTGCTCATGGCTAATACTCTACGGACCCTTTTGCTAATTAGAGATATTCTCTTAGGCTTTTCTGTCTAGGCTGGCTGTGAACTGAGGATCTCAGCCTCCTAAGAAGTGAGGATTTCAGACACGGGCCCCCAGTGCCTAGCTACCTTTCTCTTTTTTATTTGACGTTTTCTTAAAACAATGATCTGGGATGAAAAGGCATGCCTTTCTTGTGTTATTCAGTTTTATTATTGGGAGCAGAATGGGTTAAAGTAACATTTTCCTGTGGACACTAAGGTCTATTCTGTGCATTCATAGCTAACCATCATCAAATATTCATCAACTTTCTCTGTTGGTAGAGCAGGATTGAGGCTATATAAGGTAAGTTAAACAGATCTGATCCATTAAACTATAATGGAAACAACTCTGATTATAGACAAGAGCCTTACTGCCAGGGCGAAGGGGCCCTAGAACTGACTCATTACATTATTAATGACTTTTCACTTTTGCTTTAGACAGAAACATAGGCCCCAGGGTAACTCTTATAAAATCAGGAAGAACAAGATTGCCATTAATTTTGGCAATCCTTGAACTCCTGGGTTGATAGAACTTGATGTTGAGTTTTATAAGCTGGACCTTCAAATATTAGTGTTTGTATAGAATCACATTTTTATGAACTAGAAAAACATTTTTTCAGTTTGATCACGATCCTGTCAAGGCTTATTGAGGATTTAGGAGAGTACCAAAAGAAGGCAATTTCCAAAATCCTGTTTCCTCAAAGAAAAAGTAGATGTATAAGTCATATTGATTTCCTACAGCAACGCCGAGGTTGATTTTGCTTCATGGAAATTGTCATTACCCATGCTTTAGAAAGATAGAGACCGGCCCACCAAGGGCAAAAACCTAAGCAGAGCCTTAACACACTGTGTCGCCTCATGGACGAAAAAGAAGATGTGGTCCTCACCACGCCTCCAAATGGCCAAGTGGCCTGCAACCTTGTCCCCTCACACTGCTTGAAGCCGTTTCAGAAACTCGATGCCTGCCTCCAAAAACAACTGCATCACTGCACATGCATTCCCATTTTAGCTGGGGAGGATTTGAAGTTGTTTCAGCAAGCATTGACTCTGCTAAGACTAGGCTCAGTCTAGCATCAATTTGGATTTTTTTTTGGCCAGTCACAAGGAAACTAAGCTCAAATAATGCTTAAATGCTAAAAGGAGATAGTCATTTTTATTTTTGCTGGTTACTGATAGCTCATGCCTATAATCCTAGCTATTCAGGAGCCTGAGAGCTTAGGATCTTGGTTCAAAGCCAGCCTAGGCTGGAAAGCCTATGAAATTCTTATCTACAACTGGCCAGAAAAATACCTAGAAGTAGAGGTGTGGCTCAAGTGGTAGAGTGCCAGCCTTAAGCAAAAATGCAAAGCCCTGAGTTTAAGTCATAGAATCTGTGCTCTCTCTCTCTCTCTCTCTCTCTCTCTCTCTGTTTCTCTCTCTCTCTCTCTCTCTCTCTGTCTCTCTCTTTTCTACTTTTAAGTAGCAGTCTGGAGATAGAGCCATCTCGGGATGGATCACTTCCTGGCTTATTGAACCTGTTGTGTCCCTTTGCCCACCATCCTCCATCCTCCATCTGCTGCTGCTTCTTAAACTGGCTTCACTTGGTGATCACCACAACCCCAAGCAGAAGGAGGCAAGAAGGGGCATCACTTCTCATGACCCTTTTTTAAGAGAGTAAAGCGCCTCCATGTATAATCAGCCCAGACGCCCTACAGTGGGTGAATGGATCAAAAAATGTGGTGTGTGTACATGTATTATATGTACATATACACACATACAGGCACACACAG
Organism: Perognathus longimembris pacificus; assembly: GCF_023159225.1. Taxonomy (NCBI): domain Eukaryota; kingdom Metazoa; phylum Chordata; class Mammalia; order Rodentia; family Heteromyidae; genus Perognathus; species Perognathus longimembris. The sequence continues at coordinate 57,645,097 of NC_063161.1, read as the reverse complement.
CAGAAGTGGAATGTGGCCATCTGGAAGAATGAAATTGTGTTATTTGTAGGGAAATAGCTCTGTGTGTGTGTGGGGGGGGGTGTCATACTGAAAGAAGGAAGTCAGCCTTGAGTTAAAAAGCTAAGGGACAACACCCAGGCCCTGAGTTCAAGCCCCAGTACACACACAAAAACAAGTTAAACTCACAGACATTAAGAATATAATGGTGAGCTGGGTGCCGGTGGCTCATGCCTGTAATCCTAGATACTTAGGAGGCTGAGATTTGAGGATTGCAGTTCGAAGCCAGCCTAGGCAGGAAAGTCTATGAGACTCATATCCAGTTAACCACCAGAAAACTGCAAAGTGGCACTGTAGTTCAAAGTGGTATGGCACTAGCCTAGTTGGAAAAGCTCATGGACAGTGCTCAGACCCTGAGTTCAAGCCCCATGACTGATAAAAAAGAATATAATTGTGGGTACTAGGGCCTTGTGGGAGCAGAATGTGAGGATGTGTTTCTGAAAGGAAGCAAAATTCAATGAGGAGGAATAAGCCTAAGGGAAATGACTACAGTTAACATATTGTTGAAAATTGCTAAGAGAGATATTAAGGGCATGTTGACTAGCTCATTTGATTTTTCCACAGTGTATAAAAGAACATATTATAAATGGTAAATACAACATTTATCAGTTACAACAAATTTAAAAGATTGAAAGAAAGTGAAAAAAAGTGACTTGAAATCATGTGGAGAAAACTATTCAGGATAAGAGTAGATGAGTAGGTCAGGCTAGAAATTTGAAGTCCAGAAAAAGAAAGGGAAGCACGAGTTCAGGTAATAAAATGATTAATGAATCAGGCACTTGTGGCTCACAGCTATAATCCTAGCTACTCAGGAGGCTGAGATCTGAGGATCACAGCTGAAAGCCAGCCCAAGCAGGAAAGTCCCTAAGGCTCTTTTATCTCCAATTACCCACTAAAAAGACAGAAGTGGAGTTATGGCTCAAGTGGTAGAATGCTAGTCTTGAGCAAGAAAGCTCCGGGCGCTGGAGTTCAAGCCCCAGAATTGGCCGCCCCCCCCCAAAAAAAAAAGAAAAAAAGATTTATGATAAACCATAGGCTTGGTTTATAAGTTAGTAGCCAGCTGGAGATTTGCCTTTGAGCTTTTTAGTTGCCAGAGAAAGTAAGTGAATGTTCTTAATAACGTGATCCACAATTTCACTGTGCTATAACACCTGTTCAAAAGAAATGCTAGGTGTGCATGGTGGCTGATAACCACAATCCTAGCTACTTGGGAAGCTGAGATTGGGAGGTTCACAGTTCAGAGCCAGCCTGGGCAAAAAGTTTAAAATACCCCATCTTCAGTTATCCCAGGTATTGTAGTAGGTGCCTGCCAACCTAGATGCCACCAGGAGAGGCTGAGACCAGGAAGATTGTAGTTTGAAGCCAGCTCAGGTGAGAAAGCTTCTAAAACTTGCATCTGAACAAAAGACACTGGGTGTGATAGTGTGCACCTGTCACCCCAGCCTACAATGGGAAGTGTAAAATTGGAGGATTGGGGTCCAGGCCCATACCTGGGCAAAAAGTGCCAACCTTCTTCAGAATCACCATTGCAAGCACAAGACCCTAAGCTTAAACCCCAATACTTGCCCTATCTTCTCCAAAATGTGCTATTCTGAAAGGAAGATCTTTTAGAGGAATTTCGAGAGCTTCCTAAAGAGGAAGGTAAGACCAGATTGAAAATTGACTAGCATCCTCCACATTGAAAAAAATAATAATAAGGAAAGGAAACTGGGCAAAGGTAGGAACTATTTAAAAAATGAGAACACTGTGAGATTGATACATTTACCACCATGACCAGGCATTGGCATCTGTAGACTCATTTTAGGAGAGTTGGAAGGAGATCTTGTTCCCAGTGATGGGTGGACCAGAGGCCATCACACCAGATAACTTGGCAGGTGTTCCATGTTTCGTTTTTAGGGTGAAATCAGCTCTAAGTCTTTAATATTTCATACTCATTCAAAGAGTTCTTCTTCTTCTTTTTTTTTTTTTAACATTTTTGTTGTTTTCCTTGCTTTCCATCTTCCTTGGTGTTACTAAGATTAGAGGTTAAAAGAAATAAATTAGGATCAGCAGTTTCAAATTACAGCAACAAAATGTGTTGCTGGTATAAGCATGTTTGGTTTTATTTTTGAATACGCGGCACAAAAGCCAGGAATCCAAGTCTTAGCTACTTGCTTCCAAAATGGGAAATATCCTTAGGCTCAAACCTTAAAAATACACACACACACTCACACACTCACAGAGAGAGAGAGAGAGAGAGAGAACAGAAAAATACAGGAAAGTAAAACATGATTATTCCCCACGAGCTCCCAGATACAGAAAACCCTTCTCCTCTTGTGTGGTTGGTTGGTTGGTTTTGGTTTTGCGGTGATAACAGGGCTAAATTGAACTCACGGCCTTGCATTCTTGCTCAGCTTTCTTGCTCTAAGTCGACACTCTACTGCTTGAGTCACACCTCCAGTTCCGCATCTTGCTGCTCAATTAGAGATGGAGTCTCATGGGCTTTTCTGCTCTTTCTGCCTTTAAACCAAGATTCTCAGGTCTCAGCCCCATTAGCTAGGATGTTGTGAGCCACCAGCACCCAGCTCTAATTGTTCCTCTTGAGGTCTGGCCTTACATTTGAATGAGGAGGCCATCATTTGCCATGGTATTCAAAGCAACCTTTGTCTCACCCTCTTTCAAGATCACCTATAAAAGGTATAAGGTTGGTAAGATATCATCTAGGAAACATTCTGAGGTGGAGAGGCTTTCCAGGAATAATCATGAAGGATTAGCTGCATGTGGGCCCTCTCTATACATATTCATGCCTGTGCCCACAGAAAACATGGGTCCTAGAGTATTTGTCTTATGAGAAGAGTCATCTGAGCTGCTTGTTAAAAACAATTGTCTCTGGGTGCTGGTTGACTCACACCTGCAATCCTAGCTACTCAGGAGGCTGAGATATGAGGATTATGGTTCCATGCCAGCCTGGGCAAGAAACTCCACAAGACCCTTATCTCTAATTAACCACTCAGAAAACCAGAAGAGGGGTTGTGGCTCAAAGTAGTAGAGCACTAGCCTTGAGTGAAAGAAGCTCAAAGCGTGCTCAGGCTCTGAGTTCAAGCCTCACAACTGACCAAAAAATGAAAATAGATTGTCTCAGCCTGATCCCTTTTCTATTGAATCAGTTTCTCCATGAACAGAGTCCAAGACTACATTTTGGATTAGCTTTCCAGGTTATTAAAAGCAGATAAATTTGGAAAACACTTTGTTAAAATATTCCCAGTGGATTGCTGGTGACTCAAACCTGAAATCCTAGCTATACAGGAGGCTGAGAGCTGAGAATTGAGGTTTGAAGCCAGTCCAAGCAGGAAATTTCACGAAACTCTTATCTATAGTTAACCATCAAAAGGATGGTGATGAAGGTATGTCTCAAAGTGATAGACCAGCCTTGAACTGAAAATCCAACATGAAGAACATGAAGCCCTGAGTTCAAACCCCAGTACCAGCACTAAAAATATAGATAGATAGACAGATAGATATTTAACATATAAATATATAGTTAACATCTTCACCTATGTACGTCAATCCCAAGTAAATGTACTATGATTTTACTTCTTAGTCATTGAAATCTTTTGTGTGGCTGTGTGAGAGAGAGACAGGGAGAGTGTGTATGTGTACACGTACACGCACATCAGTCCTGGAGTCCTGGGGCTTGACCTCATGTCTTGGGTGCTGTGCTGTCCTTGAGCTTTTTGCTCAAAGCCTAGCACTCCACTGCTGCTCCACTTCTGGCTTTTTGCTGGTTCACTGGAGATAAGAATCTGAGAGACTTTTCCTGCCCAGGCCGGTTTTGAACCTGAATCCTCAGATCTTAGACTACTGAGTAGCTGGGATTACAGGCAGAAGTCAGCAGCTCCCAGCCAGCAGTTGCTTTTTTTTTTTTTTTTTTTTTTTTTTTGCCAGTCCTGGGCCTTGGACTCAGGGCCTGAGCACTATCCTCGTCTTCTTTTTGCTCAAGGCTAGCACTCTGCCACTTGAGCCACATCACCACTTCTGGCCATTTTCTGTATATGTGGTGCTGGGGAATTGAAACCAGGGCCTCATGTATGCGAGGCAAGCACTCTTGCCACTAGGCCATATCCCCAGCCCCAGCAGTTGCTTTTAAACACTGCAAAAACTTGGGCCATGAAGGAACGCCCAGGAAACGGTGCTTGTGCTCGTGTTACTGTGGTGTAATCTGCAGGTGAGGCTGGCACAAGCCAAAGGACCCAAACAATGTCTAATCTGGGGTGTGTAGAAACAGGAAGCTTCCTTAATCATGCCAGTGTGTTCTTGCTGGCTCTAATTGCTTTAGTCTTCTTACTCCTTTGACAGCTTTATTAGTGTCTCAAAAGAAGTATAAATAAAACTCCAGTTTCTGGGAGATGCTCACTCATTCACTCATTCGCTCATTTGTGTCCTTTTGAGCCCTCAATGCGATCCACCCCCAGCAGTAACAGAATCCTGCTTCTCTTTAGCGATATACCTAGGTCTTCAGTGGTAACAGGCTCTTTGGCTTTCCTAGATTTCTAGTAGGTTTATAAAGAAAAAAAGTGGGATGTAATTACAATGCAGATGAGATTGCTTCCTTAGAAATATAGGATTTGCAGCATGGTTTAATTTATGACTAAGCTTTTAATTTCTTTTTAAGACCTAGTAAGTCTAATCATTTTTTTTTTTTATTTTTTGCTATTGCCTACAAATCATAGGCCATGGTCTAGGTTGAGGGTTTGTTTTGTTGTTGTTGTTGTTTTTGTTGGTTTTTTTGTTGTTTTTTAATGTAAGGTTTGCCAACAATGCCCCTAGGTAATTTTTAGTTACAGATGTGTGGGTTCCAGTTTGTAGTTATTTCACAAATATTTATTGAGCAATGGCTGTGTCAGGCAATATACAATATTTTCTCTCCTTTTTAACATGGAAGGCAGCTCTACACTAATTTTTCACATGTCAAGAAAAGTTACTTGTGCAAGTGTCAGTTCTACAGAGAAGTAAAGATGAGTTCCAAATTAAAGGAATGTAAGCTGTCTTTTCTTAAGCAGTCCATCCCTGCTGTGTGCCTGTTGGACAAATAGACCACGTATGCTAAATTACTTCTGCCCGTCCATTTTTTTTAGTATTCCACTGGTTCTTTGTGAACAAGCATGCTAAGAAACATAAGAACTGGCCTATTAAAACAACACGAGGGTGATATAACCAAATGTTTAATAAGTACTTTAAGTTTAAAAGTACTTTATCCTTGATTTAGCTGTTTATATGTTTGCACTTTATAGTGAAAAAAAAAAAGACTTAAGAACCAACTTCAGGGTCTCCCAGTTATCTCAAGAGAAATCAGGTAAATCTGTCAGGAGTTCTTTGTAAAGACCTAAGTAAGAACTAGAAGGAGATAAATTAGTACAATTTTTCTGGAGGGCCATACAGCTATCCATATGAAAGAATTTACAATCGAAGTACACTGTTTGATTGCAGCATGGTTTTATTTCCAACATTGTATCCTGAGGAAGTAATAAAAAATACACAAAGATTGTTTTACAAGTATTTTCAACATAGTGAAGAATTAGAAACCATCTAAATACCCAGTTTGGGGAAGTGGGTTAAATAAAAATCCAGTGCATTTTCTTGGGCTGGGGATATAGCCTAGTGGCAAGAGTGCCTGCCTCGGATACACGAGGCCCTAGGTTCGATTCCCCAGCACCACATATACAGAAAACGGCCAGAAGCGGCGCTGTGGCTCAAGTGGCGGAGTGCTAGCCTTGAGCAAAAGGAAGCCAGGGACAGTGCTCAGACCCTGAGTCCAAGGCCCAGGACTGGCCAAAAAAAAAAAAATCCAGTGCATTTTCCTGAGAGGCTCTTCCCAAGGCTTTCAGATTGGGTTGAAGGAAGGTTTCTTCCTGTGTTCTGCATCTGTCATGGTCACATAGGCGAGGCACACTCACCAGGGACCTCCCTTATTGCACACAGAAGTGGGACAAAAGAGACACCCAGATGTCAGATCCCCAGAGTGTGAAAAGTGTGTGCCACATGGCATGGAAACATCCAGAAGGGGGAATGCTGAAGGACTCAAGGTTAGGATCCATTTTCCAGAGTTCTGGTACATGAGGTCAGGCGTTTGGTGGGATTAGAAGTCATTGGGTGCATAGTATGGAAGCAGAGTGGTTACAGTTGCCTGCTCTGTCAGATATTTGGTTTTCAAAAGGAGCCGGTAGCTCACATCTGTAATCCTAGCTATTCAGGAGGCTGATCTCTAATGATCAAGGTCAGAAATAGCCTGGGCAGGAAAGCCCTTTAGATGAGATTCTCATCTCCAATTAAGCACCAAAAAACTGGAAGTGGAAGTATGGCTCAGGTAGTAAAGCAACTACTTTCAGCAAGAAAGCTAGGGAACAGCACCCAGTTCCTTAGTTTAAGGCCCAGTACTGATACACAGAGACACGAAAATCTAGGGAGGAAAGCAGAGGACAAAGGAGTTGCTGTATTGGAGGACTTGGGACTCTTTTAATCCATTCTTGCATAATAGACTGCCATTAATCCACCTTTTTATTCAGCTTTTTTTTTTGCATGCTTTTTTATAGGCCTAGTCTAAATACTAATGATATCAAGATGAAAAGACCAGCATCTGTGGAGGCAGATGTGGTCCCTGAAGAGCAGTTAGGGCCATGCAATGAGAGAGAGAGAGAGAGAGAGAGAGAGAGAGAGAGAGAGAGTCTGTGTGTGTGTGTGTGCGCGCGCGCATGCGCGCGCGCACTTGCGCTTGCTTGCTTGCTTGCTTGCCTGCCCTGGGACTTGAACTCAGGGCCTGGGCTGTCTTTGAGATTTTCTGCTCAAGGATAGTGCTCTACCATTTTGAGCTACAGCTTAGCTTCTGGTTTTCTGGTAGTTAATTGGAGATGAGAGTCTCACAGAGTTTCCTGCCCTGGCTGGCTTTGAACAACAATCCTCAGATCTCAGGCTCCTGAGTAGCTAAGATCACAGGCACGAGCCACTTAACCCTGGCTTTCCCCTACTCTTCTTAAAGGAAGAATGTCTGTCATCAAGAGCTAAACCCCTTGGGCCTGAGCCATCACAACCTACCTGTGAAATCCCTCCCTTCTTAAAGATTCCAGAGGCACAGGCAGAGGTCATTTGGTGGCCAACTAGTGAGATGACTGAAGCTGCCCAGTGTCAGCCTTAAGGGAGTCATCACCCCAGAGGGCACCTCCATGTCACTCCTCCCAGAGCACTGTGTCCTCGGTGGTGGGGCTTCCAGACTAGTGGGGTTGTCTGTAGTTCGTGTCTCTCCTCTCAGTCAGGATTCTTGCTTGGAAATAATAAAACTGTACCTTGTGCTCACAGACTACCTGGAAGGATTAAATAAATACATCAACATGGAGATGGAGCAGCCAGTAGACTAGGTTGAAGCAGATCCCCAAATCTTGTAGGCAACACAGTATGAGAGGAAAAGATTGCAGCACTCTTGGACACAGGCTCACCGTTGGCACCACTGACCAGCAGTAGTTACCTGTCCTCTGTCACAGCCTCTGTGGTCTTTAGAACTGGCATTTGCTCCCACTCACCCAAGCCAAGAAGCTAGGTCTGGCTTGTCCTGGCCTCTTGGCTTCCAATAAGCTTCTAGTTCAAGGTTAATACTCCCTGTTAATTAACACTTGCTGCTGATCAGCCCTCCATTAGTCTTCCATCAGGAAGCTCATGCTAGTAGCTGAGCGTCATTGAACACTAGGAAAAGGAGAGTGTATGTTTTATTGTATTCCAGTACTTGGGCTCAAACTAATGCCTAAGCACTGTCTCTTAGTTGTGTGGTTTTTTTGTTTGTTTTTTTGTTTTTTTTTTGGCCAGTCCAGGGCCTTGAACTCAGGGCCTGAGCACTGTCCCTGGCTTCTTTTTGCTCAAGGCTAGCACTCTGCCACTTGAGCCACAGCACCACTTCTGGCCTTTTCTATACATGTAGTGCTGAGGAATCGAACCCTGGGCTTCATGTGTATGAGGCAAGCACTCTTGCCACTAGGCCATATTCCCAGCCTAGTAGTAGTAGTTGTTGTTGTTGTTGTTGTTGTTTAATCCAGACTAGTGCTCTACCACTTGAGCCACAGCTTCATTTCTGGTTTATTTTTATTTTTGGTGGGTCATTGGAGATTCAGATCTCATAGAGTTTCCTGCTTGGGCCGGCCTTGAACTTCCATCCTCAGATCCCAGTCTCCTGAGTAGCTAAGATTACAGATGTGAGCCCCAGTGCCCAGGAAGAGTGCGTGTTTCCTGCTATCGTGAACATAGAATCTGGCATGTGTGGAAATGTTGAGCGGTCATGAAGAACAACAGGTGTCCATTATAGTGCATCTGAATATAAGATAAATACTTCAATCTAACATTGGGAGAAGGTGGTAGGTCACTGGGTGCTGAGTTCCTCTAGATCCTGTTTTGTTTGCTTGTTTTGTTTTGTGCTGATACTGGGTCTTGAACTCAATCTCCGTTCCTCTCATTTGGCTACTGCTCAAGTCTTGTGCTTTACCACTTGAGCCACACCCCCACTTTCAGGTGTTTGCTGGTTAATTGGAGATAGTCTCACAGATTTGTTTGCGTAGGCTGGTTTTGAACCATGATTCTTGGGTTGGGAATGTGGCTTAGTGGTAGAGTGCTTGCCTAACATGCATGAGGCCCTAGGTTCGATTCCTTGGTACCACATAAACAAAAAAATAAATACATAAAAGGAACCGTGATCCTCTGTTCTCAGCCTATTGAGTAGGTGGAATTACAGGTGTGAGCCACGAGCTTTGTAGATCCTTTATAGCAGACTGTTGTACATTCTTTGAGTCCTTAGCACTTGCAGGTTTCTTAGAACCTAGCAGGAAATGTTTATAGGGCCTCAGGAAACATTTATAGGGTAAATTCATAACTGCTTTTGGTTGTTTTGTTTTGGTACTGTTCCAGGGCTTGAACTCAGGGCCTGGGTACTGTCTTTCAAGGTTTTTCACTCACTCAAGGCTGGTGCTGTACTACTTGAGCCACAGCTCCACTTCTGGATTTTTGGTGATTAATTGAAGATAAACGGCTCATGGACTTCCGTGCCTCAAGTCTCAGTCCTCAGATCTCAGTCTCCTGAGTTGCTAGGATTACAGGCATGAGCCACCAGTGCCAAGTGTTAGAATTGCTTGTTGAGTTCAGCAGCCTCCCCTTATCTGCGAGAGATAGATCCCAAGCCCCCCAGTGGGTGCCCAACCCTAGCCCCAAACTCTACAATACCCTGTTTATTCTCTGTGTGTGCCTACACATACTCTGATCCCCACCTTAACTAAACACGTGTCACTGCTGTGAGTTCTGCTTAAGGTGTCACAGCAGAGCCAGCGTGCATTTCTTTTCTCCTTCACAATGTCACAGAAGAGTCCTTCTTTCCATGCATCTTAGCAACTGCAGTGTATGTTACTTTTCTGGTTACCAAGTTAAGAGCTTCCATCTTTTCTCTTAAACACTACACTGTATGGCCTCTCTCTGGCACATCTACATGGCTCACATCACTACCCCTGCACTTGGGAGCCATGAAGTACAATAAGGGTTACCTGAACACACACCTGTGCTGCCTCAGGACTTCATTCTCTAAGCAAGTTGATGGCCAAGTGCCAATCGTGTGTGGATGTATGAGCCACAGGGATGATCAACATTCTGAGCAGGATGGATTGTATCATACTACTCTGAAAGGAACAGAGTTTAAAACTTTAATTTTTTAAATTGTTACTATAAAGGTGATGTGCAGAGGGAAAAGTAAAATCTGGCAAAGAGTCTCTCCCAGTTTTCCACTCCTGTCTCCACCCACCAGTTGTATTTTCCACATAGTGTCTAGTGAGTACCACTGCTGCATTCACCCTTTGTCCCTCCATTTCTGTGCCTACCTCTTTACCCTCCCAAAGACAGAAAACAAAACAAAAGAAATAAAACAAAAACAGCAACAAAGGAAAAACATACTCATATCTATTTTCTGGAGTACATTTTGATAAATATTATGTTATATAATCAGAAGCACATAGGCATTGCATTGTGTCTTTGTGTTTCTCTTTTAAGAGTGTCCTCCATTGGCCTCACTGTATGTGAATGCCTACCGACCTGTATAATTTATCACATCCCACTGTATTTTAGATCTGCCTTCTACATATGAGAGAAAACGTGCTGTTTGTCTCTCTGAGCTTTGCTTATGTCATTTAATATTTGTTCTGGGTCCATCCATTTCCCTGCAAATGATGTAATGCTCTTTCCAATGGCTGTATAAAAATCTCATTATGTATTGGTACCACATTTTTTGATTCACTAATCTAGGCTGTTTCCATAACTTAGGTATTGTGAATAGTGCAGCAATGAACATGGATGTGCAAGTGTCTGTACAGTATCCTGGCTTGCGATGTTCAGGGTAGATGCCTAGAAGTGGTATGGCTGGGTCACAGGGAAGATCCATGTTTAGGTGGTTTTTTTTTTAAATTAATTTATTGTCAAAGTAATGTACAGAGGGTTACAGTTCCGTATGTAAGGCAGTGAGTACAGATGAAGTTTTAATGATAAAGCATTTTCCAGCCTGATTTAGTTGAGATCTGAGGGTCAAGGTTCAGAGACAACTCTGGCAAAACAAATCATCAAGTCTCATGTCTCAGCTAACTTACAAAAAGCCAGAAGCAGAGGGCATGGATCAAGTGGTAGAGTACCAAATATGAACAGAAATGAGTGAGCTTGATGCTGTCTTTTGGCTTCTTCACTCAAGGCTGGCGCTCTGCCACCTGAGCCACCGCTCCACCTCTGGCTGGCTTTTTGGTGGTCAGTTGGAGATAAGAGACTGATGGCATTTCCACATGGCTTCAAACTGCCATCCTTGGATGACCTCAGCCTCCTGAGTGACTTGGATTACAGGCATGAGCCACAGGCACCAGACTGTGTGTCCCCTCATGAGCCAAAAAGACTTTGGGATTTTGCCAAAGGCAGAAACTTTTCTACACCTCCAGTGTTCCCAAATGCCATTACATAACTGAGAGCTCCCCCAAGAGCTCAGGGCTTCCAGAACAAAGCCAGCATTCACAGGTCACCAACAGTATCACATTTCCGTGCCACTGTGAGCAGATGTGCCTTTCTCAGCAGGTCCATGTTTTTTTGTTGTTGTTGTTGTTGTTGTTGTTAAAGGCCTTTTCTGCTATTGGTAGCACTAAAAGACTTACATATATTCTAATTCCTTTTGACAGAGAAAAAGACAAGCATATGAATCTAACCTCATCTGTTATGGCCTGCAGCTAGAAGCAACCAGATCGGTAAGTGTTTGATCCCTTTGCTCCCTCCATTGACCATTGCTTTTTGGAATTCAAAAAATGGTAGACTGAAAAAAAAATGGTAGACTGAGAGGAGACTCAATCAGGATCTCTGCTGTATAGAATATGTTACTATATCTGATCAAAGCCAGCAGAAGCTTTGTAATAGCCAAAGAGTTTAGTAATTAATGCAAAAATCTGATGACTTTTTTTCCTTTAAGAACTTTTAGGGCTGGGAATATGGTCTAGTGGCAAGAGTGCTTGCCACGTATACATGAAGCCCTGGGTTTGATTCCCCAGCACCACATATATAGAAAATGGCCAGAAGTGGCGCTGTGGCTCAAGTGGCAGAGTGCTAGCTAGTCTTGAGCAAAAAGAAGCCAGGGATAGTGCTCAGGCCCTGAGTCCAAGGCCCAGCACTGGCCAAAAAGAAAACAAAAAAGAACTTTTAAAGTTTTTTTTTTTCAAAAATAGAAAAATAGGCCTGGGGATATAGCCTAGTGGCAAGAGTGCCTGCCTCGGATACACGAGGCCCTAGGTTCGATTCCCCAGCACCACATATACAGAAAACAGCCAGAAGCGGCGCTGTGGCTCAAGTGGCAGAGTGCTAGCCTTGAGCGGGAAGAAGCCAGGGACAGTGCTCAGGCCCTGAGTCCAAGGCCCAGGACTGGCCAAAAAAAAAAAAAAATAGAAAAATAGTTCATGGTAAAAAAAAAATTAGAAAACAGAAGAAATAAGGAAAAATAATCATCTGAACCTTAATTACATACAAATCACCTGTAGCCTTTCTATACTTTATATCTTTAGGAAGATACAAAGACATAATTAGGTATAGATTGATACATAAAGATATGTCTTTGTATCTTTATCCTTTTTATATTGTTAGGTATACACATATTCCTTTCACAAAGGGGAATTATTTTTATATCTATCTTTTTTATATCTTCAGATATGTACCTTTCCTTTCAGAAAGATAAATTGTTATCATAGTTTTCTAATTTGCCGTTTTCACATAATATATAGTAAATCCCCTTTTTTATCAATAAATAAAATCTTAGACATGTTAATAGACCCAGAACATAATGAGTAGATACACAATAAATTAAACAGTCTGATTTAGGTTGAGAAAATTAAAATTTTTCATTAGTGCAGCATTGCCATGAATATTGTAGTGTTGTTATTTTAAGTCACTAATTTGAAGGACATAATGGACACATTAACAAGTTTAATTTTCTCATTTAAAATATTAGATAATGGAAGAACCATGATCATTTGAATTACTGTATTAATAGTTCAAACTAAGAAATTTATGATTTTCAGATCTGAGTATCTTCACTATTACTGGTATCTTTTAGCATGTGTTTGATTCTTTTTCTTTTGTACCAGTAGCTGGGGCTTAAACTCAGTGCTTGGGCTCTGTCCCTTAGATTTTCACTTAAAACCAGTGCTTTACCACTTGAGCCTCAGATCCACTGCCAGATTTTTACTTGTTTATTGGAGAGAAGAGTCTCATGGACTTTCCTGCCTGGGCTGGCTTCAAACCACAATCCCCAGATCTCAGCCTCCTGAGTAACTAGGATAATAGGCAAGAACTGTCCAGCCAGCTTGTGTTGGTTTGGTGGTGGTGGTGGTGGTAATAGTTGTTTTTCAGAAAACTACCAGCACAGAAAACCATCCGTTTGAAAATTGGGGACATGGTGAGTTTGTTTTCCTGGTCTGTATCTTGTACTCTTCCAATGTAGGTTTCAGATGACAAGCTTATATTTGTAAAAGTGCACGCACCGTGGGACGTGTTGTGTACATACGCTGAGATAATGCACATCAAGCTGCCTCTGAAGCCCAATGACCTGAAGACCCGCTCCTCAGCCTTCGGCACCCTCAACTGGTTCACCAGAGTTCTCAGGGTGGATGAGAGTGTCATCAAGCCAGAGCAAGAGTTCTTCACCGCCCCCTTCGAGAAAAACAGGCTAAATGACTTCTACATTTTTGATAAAGATTCTTTCTTCAATCCAGCCACCAGGAGCCGCATTGTAAGTCTAAATACAATTTAGTTTTATTGTGGGGTAATTCAGAATCTCCTGTTGATGGTTGGTTAGGATGGTTTTATTTTTTAAATCTGTAAAGGGGGTAGCAGGTGTGCTGGGGCTTGAATTCAGGACCTAAGCTCTCACATTGCTTTTCCTGCTCAAAGCTGGTACTCTCCAACTTGAGCCATGCCTCTACTTTCCAACTTTCTACTGGTCAGTTGGAGATAAGTGTCTCAGATTTGTCTGCCCAAGTTGCCTTTGAACCATGATCCTCAGGGCCCAGAAAGAATTGTTTTTTTAATGCCTGCTAATGACTGTTAAACATGGATTGGATTTTTAACTCTGTATTAACCACATACTGTTTAATTTTCAATCTAGGTTTACTTCATCCTTTCCCGGGTCAAGTATCAAGTGATGAACAACGTCAACAAGTTTGGAATTAACAGACTTGTGAGCTCTGGGATCTACAAGGCAGCATTCCCCCTCCATGATGTAAGTCCAGTGGCAAAACAAAGAGGCCTGGTATGGACCTGGTGCTGACCAGGGGAAAGTCCAGTCAGGGACTCTGCCTCGCTGTTAACAGATACTGTAAAGATTATAGGCTCCTTAGAGTCATAAGGAACCCAGTCTCTTCACTGATGGATCCCAGGCCAGTAGGGTATGAGGATTAAATGAACCCGCATCTCCAGGTGCTGGTGGCTGCACCTGTAATCCTTGCTGCTCAGAAGGCTGAGATCTGAGGATCATGGTTCAAAGCTAGCTGGGGCAGAATAATCTGTGTGAGACTCTTATTTTCAGTTGACCAACAAAAAGCCAGAAATGGAAGTATGACTCAAGTGATAGAGTGCCAGCCTTGAGTAAAAAGAGCCAAGTGAGAGCTTAATCCACGTTAGCCAGAAAAGTGTTAGTTTTTTGTAGGGAAAAATACATATTAGAAGTTTTCATTTACTTTCTGTATAAAGACTCTGCCTACCCCCCAATATAATTTTTTGAAATATTTCAGGAATTTTAATAAAGATACCTATCAGAGTCTTGTCACAATGGTAAAACCCTAGATTATTGACCTTCTCTAGTTGATAACGTGTCATTTGGAATACAATCGGGAGGCATTCTTTTTTATTGTTATTATAAAGGTGATGTACAGGGGGGTTACAGTTACATAAGTCATGTAAAAAGTACATTTCTTTTTGGACATTGTCACCCCTTCTCTCACCCAGTTTTTCCCTCCCATCCTCCACCCATAAATTGTATAATTCATTTTCAATATAGCATCCAGTTAGTACTACTGCTGCCTTTGTCCCTCCATTTCTGTGCTAGAATGCAATTTTAAAAATGTGACTGGCCATCCTGTTAGTCCGTGTATGCAGGTTTGGAATATGTGCATATATGTGTATGTATATGTATATACACATGCACACACATACATATATGAACAGATATGTGCATATATTAAATTCCTCCATCAAAAGAAACACCTCATAACATGGCATTGTTACTTTGTTATATTTGCTGTCAATTTATCTGAACTCCTAAGACCAAAGAAAGCAAAAACTGAGGTGCATCATTGCTAGTGTCTACTGCATGTCTTGGTGCATGGAAACAATATGGAATTTGATGTTTATGACAAACTAAGACACTAAATAAGCTACCTGATACTCTGAGTAAGTGGAAAAAAGAGATAGAGGAGCTTCCTATTCCTAGCTAAGAGATCCAATGTGCCATTAAGAATCTGTTTTTGTTGTTGTTTATGCCAGTTCTGGAGCTTGAACTCAGGGCCTGGATATTGTTCCTGAACTTTTTTTGTTTTTGTTTTGTTGTGCTCAAGTCTAGCACTCTACAACTTGAGCTCTACTTCTAGCTTTCTAGTGGGTTAATTGGAGATAATCTCACTGACTTTCCTGCTGGGGCTGGCCTCAAACTTTGATCCTCAGATCTCAGCTAGTAGAGTAGCTAGGAGTAGAGTAGCCACCAGCATCAGGTTAGTTTCTTACTTTGGGAACTAAAAGTTGTCCTAATTATGAATCCGCAGTGCTACATACAGTTCTATCAAATTCCCTTGGAATTTCCTCATGCCCAGGTCTTATCTCAGTAAAGCTGCTTAATGGTCCCATCTCTTGGTGTTCTCATCTCCAGGCCAAGGATGATACATTCTGTATGGTATTTGGCAGGAAGGTGGGTGTGGGCCAAGACCCACCCAGAGTCCTGGCTCTGTGATCATCTGGCTCAAGTCCTTGAAGAAAACTGAATCAGACAGGAGGAGGTGTTGGGATTTCAACAGAGGCAGAAGGTTTTGTGTGTTGAATATGCTCAGTGCATAACACGATACTAAATTTCTTTCTTTGCATATTTTCCACCTTTTCTTAAGAGAAGAACTATTGAATGGGAGAAAAGAGCCTGGTTTTTGTTAATACCCTTGTTATCCAAGGAGACAAGTTGGTTATAAGATGTCCCTCCATTGTGGGGGACTTTGAATACTTGGGTAGGCCAAAATTTCATTGCTTAGGACTGCCCCTTGAGGTTCCCACTCAGTATCTGCATTGCTTCCCAATACTATTGACACCCAAGCTGTCATCGCCATCCACATTCGCAGGTGAGCCATCGCCCTCGTGTAGATTCACTGCAAGTGAATTAAAATGGTATTTCTGACCCTTCCACAATGTGCATTCCCCTGTTGTCACAAATGACTACGAAGTACTACACCCAGTAATGTCACATTGAGTCCACAGATTTGTGGGAAAATAGGATGAATAGGATGTTAATTTGTGTCCTTTTGCTATTCAGTGCAATTTTAGCTCTCCATCGGAGGATCCCAGCTGCCCCAATGAACGCTACCTTCTGTACAGAGAGTGGGCACATCCACGAAGTATATACAAAAAGCAGCCCCTGGACCTCATCCGGTGAGTCGTTTGAGAGAACCCTGCACAGTACTCACAGACCCAGCTCTCTGATCATCTAATTGACCTTAGCATGCTCTGCTCCACCCTCAATTTATCACAGGGAGGCTGAGGCCAGAGGATTGTGAATTCAAGGCCAGCCCAGGCTATAGCAGGAGGAGAAAGGAAGGGAAAAGTAAAGGAGAAAAATGAAAAAGAATCAAAGCTTTTCAGTGGAGGGCCTGGGCACTGTCCCTGAGCTTTTTGCTTAAGGTTGGTCCTCTACCACTTTGAGCCACAGCGCCACTTCTGGTTTAATGGGTGGTTAATTGGAGATTAGTCTCACAGACTTTCCTGCTTGGTCTGGCTTTGAACCACGATCCTGAGGTCTCAGCCTCCTGAGTAGCTAAGATTACAGGTGTTGAGTCACTGGCACCCTACTACTTCATTGTTTTCTCCTCATCTCTGAACACTGGTTTTTCTGTTCGATTTGGCTTCCTTTTTGGGAAAAAATGTCCAGTACTGCTGGTTAGTCACTCTGCCCTCTTTTAATCTCACCACTTCCAATTTACCTAGTAAGTACACAGTGATCAATTTTGGAAACATAGACCAAAAAACCCCAAAACAAAACAGAAGTGCTAGATATAAAGATGCAAAATGGAGAGTCCCATTCTAATGATGATTTTGTTTGTTTGCTTTTGTGCCAGTCTTGGGGCTTGAATTCAGGGCCTGCGTACTGGCCCCTATGCTTTTTCACTTGAGCCACAGCTCCACTTCCAATCTTTTAGTGGTTAATTAGAGATAAGAAGTGTCACAGACTTTGATTGAACTGGCTTCTAACTGTGATCCTCAGACCTTAGCCTTCCTAGTAGCTAGGATTACAGACCTGCGCCATCGATGCCCAGCTTCATGATGAATACAGCAAGAGTATACTTCCATTTCAGGATAGTGAGTTGGACTCTAAGGGTCTACTGTGTAAATACATGTGTTCTCAAGGTCAGTTGAGTCAAGTTTGAATGTATCAAAGTCTCTTTTATTTAAAAAAAAATCAAATCAGGAGTGTTCACTTGCAGAGTAACAGAGTAGTTGTTTGTGTCTTATAAATGTAATTTCTGTCTTTCTTTAGCAAGTATTACGGAGAGAAGATTGGAATCTACTTTGCCTGGCTGGGCTATTACACTCAGATGTTGCTCCTGGCTGCCATTGTGGGTGTGGCCTGCTTTCTTTATGGCTATCTTGATCAGGAAAACTGCACTTGGAGGTAATGTCTGCTGGTTCTGAGTTACCGTGCCAGAAAGGTAGTCATAAAGTGATTTGCAGTTTTGCTCAAAGAAGAGTCATTGTAGAACACTCACTCTTTAAGATGATGCCCTTTGTGCTGATTCTAATAACTAAATGGAATGAAATTAAGAAAAATAATTCTCAGGTAAGCCAACCCAGTCTCTGACAGGAACATTTCCCTCAGGAAACACTCCACTATTTTGAGGCAAATCTTTGAAAAAGAAAGGAGGACTCAGGGAGGATTGCCCTTGAACTCCTGATCTCAGAGCAGTAGTCAGCCTCACCCCAAGGGCAACTCTGATTTCCTCAAGGTTCCAGTGAAAACCTAGGAATGCTGGTGGGGTTTGGTTTGGTTTTGATTTTTTTTTTTTTTTTTTGCTTTGAGAAATGACCTCTCTCTCAATCTGAATGTGTAATAAGAATGACAAGTTTAAAAATACACAGATAACATGCCAGGCACTATCCTAACTACTCAGGGGGCTGAGATCTAAGGATCACAGTTCAAAGCCAGCCTGGGCAAGCAGAGACTCTTAACTCCAGTTAACCACCAAAAAGCTGAAAGTGGAGCTGTGGTTGAAGTGGTGATCACCAGCCTTGAGCAAAAAAGCCAAGTGGCATCACTTGAGTGAAGCCATGAGTTCAAACTCCAGTAGTGGCACATGTAACATAAACACACACGTGAACACACATACATTTGCATGTACTTAACTCATTTTGTCCTCTCCATTTTCATTGCAGAAAGAACTACTGAATAAAAGTTTGTATTTATCATTCCTTCCCACTTAGTGTATTTTTAAGTTGCATATTTGCAGGCCTGCAAAATACATTTAATCCTGTGTGGTTTTGACAATGTGCATACAGAAGGAAAGGGTACTCTTGGTCTTTGCTCTAAGAGGGGGTTTTAAGCTTTTCTTCTTGCTTCAGGGTTAGCCAGAAAAGGAATTAGGTTTTTTGTTTGTTTTCTGTGTACTTTCTGGACGTTGTGCACTATCTTATATAAGTACATGGGCCAGGAATGTGTTGGAGCTATTTAATATAGACGCCTCTGTCTTAATGCTCAGGATTTGGGGTTGAAATTGCTGGCACCCCTGCCTCAGGCAGCCAGTGTTCATTCCTGTTGCTTGCTGTGAGCAGACACCAAAGGGATGGGGCTGGTTGCACAGTCTGAGCACTGAGGATCAGGCCACAAAGGGCAAATTCTCAGCCTAGAGCTTTTTCCAGGGAGCTGTTGGACAAGTTAAATAATGACAGTTCTCTGGGGGGTGGGTGTTGGGGTTATTCCAAATGAATTGTCCTATACATAGTGGCTGCTAAGCTGTTTCTTCTTTCCTTTTTGTCAGCCATGGTGCTTGAACTCGGCATGGGTCCTGTCTCTGAGTTCTTGTGCTCAGGGTTAACACTCTAATCATGTTGAGCCACAATGCCACTTCCAGTTTTCTGGTGGTTAATTGGACTAAATTTACTCCCCTAGACTGTCCTGACCAGGCTGTCTTCAAGCCACAATCCTCAGCCTTCTGAGTAGCTGGGATTACAGGCATGAGCCACCAGAGCCAGGCAGCTGTTAGTATCTTTATAACCACTGTGGTTAAGAGCATGTTGGTTTGTAAGGTTCCTAGGAGACCAGAGGAGTAGGGATGGGAATTAGTCAAGTTTAAAAAGCCACAAAGTAGGGCTGGGAATATGGCCTAGTGGTAGAGTGCTTGCCCTGGGTTCGATTCCTCAGCACCACATATATAGAAAAAGCCAGAAGTGGCACTGTGGCTCAAGTAGTAGCCTTGAGCAGAAAGAAGCCAGGAACAGTGCTCAGGTCCTGAGTTCAAGCTCCAGGACTGGTTTTTTTTAAAAAAAGCTACAAAGTTCACTGCCCATACATAGTTAGCTACGTTCCTTACATATTCTTCAAAGGAGTGCAAGCTAGACTTCTGCCAAGGTTGATTTGGGGGGCGAGGGTTGGGGGGGGGGTGCTTGCATGCCAGAAGTGGGGTTTAAACTCAGGACCTAGATGCTGTTCCTTAGATTTTATGCTCTAGGCTGGTACTCTACCACTTGATCCATGGCACCACTTCTGGTTTTTTGGTGGGTAAGTGGAGATAGAGTCTCATGGACTTTCCTTCCCAGGCAGGCGTTAAACTGTGGTCCTCAGATCTCAGCCACCTGAGTACATAGGATTACAGGTATAAAGCAACAATGTCTGACCATTTTTACATATTTTAAATTTTGCTAGTTTGTGACTTATTTTTTTCTTACCCTTTTATTTTATTATTTAACAGCATTCTTTCATTTAAAGCATATTAATATTTTTTCTTTAGGGTTTATGCTTCTTTGTTTGATGTTTATGAACCATCTCCTTACCCTAAGATTGTCTGGAGTTTTGTTTTTCCTTTTCTGGTACCATTGGCATTCTCATTTCCCACCTAGCTATGAATTGTATGTGGTTTAGGGAAGGGTTTAATTGCTTGGTTTTTCCATATGTATATTCTCTCATGCAACCCCATTTGTGGAAATACCAGTTTTCATTTTGCTAAGTATTAGGCCAACTCATAAGTGTGTTGGGGGGGCGGGGTATTGGCTTGGTTGGTTAGTTTGTTGTTGTTGTTGTTGTTGTTGTTTTATGTACTGGTACTGGGGCTTGAACTCAGGACCTGGATGCACTATCCCTTAGCTTTTTCACTCATAGCTGGTACTTTACCACTAGAGTCAAATCTCTACTACTCCACTAAAATTTTTAAATGAAGTTTCATTTCTCTCTCTTCTTTAGCAAAGAAGTCTGCAATCCTGATATTGGTGGCCAGATCATAATGTGTCCCCAGTGCGATAAACTCTGTCCGTTCTGGAAATTGAATATTACTTGTGAATCATCCAAGGTAATATTTTCTGTTCTGAGCATTTATTTATAATGAAACTTTTCCTGCTAATCATTATGTATGGCATAAGAATTGTCTTTTTCCTTTCTGGGAATTTCACAAAGATCCTTTTCAATGAAACTTGCATTCTAGAAGATAGTATAGACTACATATTTTATTCTTATAGATAGATAATAAATTGAAGCAGGCACTGGTGGCTCATGCCTGTCATCCCAACTACTCAGGAGGCTGAGATCTGAGGAACACGGTTCAAAGCCAGACAGGGCAGGAAAGTACATGTTTTGTTTTTGTTGTATTTTCATGTACTATCCTGGAGCTTGAACTCAGGGCCTCAACACTGTCTCTGGGCTTTTTTGTTTAAGGCTCTATCACTTGAGGCACAGCTCCATGTCTAGCTTTGTGTGGTTAATTGGACACTAGTCTCAAGGACTTTTCCTGCCTGAGGTGGCATCAAAACTCAACCCTCAAATCTCAGCCTCCTGAGTAGCCAGAGTTACAGATATGAGCCACCAGCACCTGGCTCATGAGAATCTTATGTTCAATTAACCAGCAAAAAGCTGAGTCTAGCATTGACACTAGGGTTGTGAACTCAGGGCCCTTCACGTGCTCAGCTTGCTTGTTCAACTGGCAGTGTACCACTTGTACCATGCCTCCAGCTCAGCTTTTTGCTTATTATTTTGGATATGGAGTCTTAAATATTTTTCTGCCCAGGAAGGCCTTGAACCACAATCCTTCTTGGGTATAGTAGGATTATAGGAATGAGCCACTGGTGCCTACCCTCTGTTACCTGTACAGATTTTTTTTCTTTAGAAAATACAGACATGCTCATTAATAAAACAAAGACATAACAACTGAACAATTTCTTTGAACATCCTATAAGGAGATAGGTAATTATATATTAACAAGAGATCAAACTTAGAAGAACCAATGAATAGCCCCTTCTTTTGAGAGGCTTACTGACAGTTATGCTCAGTGAGCTCTTGTGCAACCTCTCCCCAGTGAAGATGCCTGCCAGCCACAGGAGAAAAGCTATCCTTGGGTGAGAGGAAGCAGAGCTCTCTCCATGAGGACTCTCTCTGCAGAAACCCAGCTTTGTGCTTCTTTCCGTAAGGGAGAAATTCTGGGGGCTGGGGTTCTGGCTCAGCGGAAGAGCGCCCGCCTGGCGAGCGCGAGGCCTCGGGTTTGGTCCCGGTTCCGGAAAAAAATCACAAAACTATAAAAGACCAAAAACAACAACAACAAGGTAATGGTGCATAAGGGAAAAATTCTGGAACTTAGCTTTCTCAGAGTTGCCCTGGGGATATTTTGTTCTTAGAGCCATTGCATGCCTTCTTCATGTTCAATATGGTAGCTCAAATAAAAGCCATTTTATAAGGAGGTTGCCCAAGACCCACTACCTGTCAGCCTAGCTACCTGGGAGGTAGAGATCTGAGGATCACAGTTTAAAGCTAGCCAAGGCTAGAAAGTCTGTGAGACTTACCTACAGTTAACCACCAAAAACCCAGAAGTGGAGCTATGGCCCAAGGGGAACAGTGCTAGCCTCTTGGGAAAAAGCTAAGGGATAGTGCCCAGGCCTAAATTCAAGATTTGGTTTGGTACAAACACAAATATACATACACCCTTCAGATTGAAAAATACGCAAAAAGTTACAAAGTGTTGTGTGTTTCCTGAGTTCTTCTAAGTTGAGAACTTCATTTATATGTCATTATTTTTGTTTTAGAAATTGTGCATCTTTGACAGTTTCGGAACCCTCGTCTTTGCAGTGTTTATGGGAATATGGGGTAAGTGTGTGTCACTTTTTCATGTACTCCATAGTAGTTGTAGTTTTAGATAGGCTAGCAATGTACTCCACACGTAGGCCCTTGTATTGTGTAAACTTCAGCTTTCCTCACCCTGTATTTGTAAGTAGGGGCCATTGTGTTAGCTTTCCTTGCATAAAAGTACTTTGAAATATCAGAGCTTAGCACACAACACCTGCTTTCCTGTTTGATTATTTCTAGTTCTCTGGGCCAGCTGGAATATTCTTCAGGTATGGGCTGGATTGGGTGATCTCTGTGGTGAACTGGTGGCTCCATGGTGCTGGGTGTTCTGACTGGGTGTTCTGACTAGGTGTTCTGATAGTCCACGTGACTGGGAAGGCTTTGCTCTAATCCACATGGTCTCTTCCCCCAAATAAAGTAGCCCAGGATCCCTTGGGGTTCCAAGGAGAAGCCTCAGTACATCAGGTGTGTTGGTGATGACCCATCAGCTGAAGCCAGTTCTGTGGCTTGGCCTCCATCAGTGGGAAGCAGAAGGAAGATATGTCGGAAGCCAGGACAGTTGTATGACCCTCCCCCATCCCCAGCACTTAAGATCAGAAGGATTTCCAGTGTTCTCAGATTTGGGGATATATGCGTGGACTTCACTGGTTGAATACATCTAGTCCAACAGTCTAAGCATGCTTCAGATTTGGGAGCATTATGTCCACAACTCACAAAGTTTCAGATTTGGGAGCATTTTGGATTTCAGATGTTTGGTTCAGAGATGCTCAATGGATATGACAACAACTCCAAGAGCTATCCACCCTTCTTAACTTTTATGGGGGTGAGGGAAAGCAACAAGAGGATATGGGTGAGCTTTGTAATTTTTTTTTTACACTTTCGTATGAGTGAAGACTTAATAGGTATTCATTAGTCTTATAATACATAACAAGTTCTGTTGGAATACAGTCCTAAAGAATCAGTTTGAGCAGAGGGCCAGTGGCTTACACCTGTAATTAACTACTCAGGGGACTGAGATCTGAGGATTGCAGTTTGAAGCCAGCCTGGGCCAGAAAGTCCATGAGACGCTTATTTCCAATTAACCATTAGAAAACCAGAAGTGGCGCTGTGACTCAAGAGATAGAGTGCTGGCTTTGAGCAAAAAAGAAGCCAGGGACAGTGCTCAGGCCCTGAATTCAAGCTCCAGGACTGGCAAAAAGAAGGGAGGTAGGGAGGGAGGGAGGGAGGGAGGGAGAGAGGGAAGGAAGGAGGGAGGGAGAGAGGGAGAGAGGGAGGGAGGGAGGGAAGGAGGAGGGACGGAAGGGAGGGAGGCTACTGCAAATAAGACAAAAAAAAAAAGATGAGTTTTGACCTAGGAAAGCCAAACCTCAAGTTTAAAGCCTAACTTCCCTTCTCTGGTTATTAACTACACCAAGTTTCCAGAACCACCTTCTGCATCCGGCTGGGTGGTTTGTTTCATCTGAGTTTAGCATGCAGAACACATTCCTGCACTGCTTGTAGCAGCCAAGGTCTGTCTTTAAGGATGAGTATGATGATGGAGTTTTTATTTTAAGTGCTTTATGTTTCTTTCCTTGTTACTTCTACCTCATGAGAACTACTGCTGCGAACCTCATTACAGAAAGTCCGAGGCAGCAGAACAGAGCAGGCAGGGGCTCCCTGGAAGTCACTTATTATCACTAGCAAGCTATTCCTAGAGCCTCTCCTCTGTGCCCAGATGCATGCAGCACTTAAGAGTACTTTTCTGCTCCCTAGAAATGATAAAGCACAGAGGGTAGCAAAACTTGTGTAGTCAACACAGTACAAATCATCTACTTATCTGGAACAAAGCCAGGCCAGCCCACTGCATCGCTGTGATTCACGGAGTCTTAACTGCAACCCATGGCTGAAGCAGTGGTTGTGAACACTTCTCACCTGCCTCCCTCCCTGATGTTTCTTACCTCCTTCCACCTGATTCTCCCTGGCCCACATTCGTGGACGAATGAGTATAGTCTTCAGTTTTCACACTGGAGTGCTGAGAGGTTTTGTTGTTTATGTGTGTATGTACATATGCATGCATGTGTATGCATATTCATGTATGTTCATGTGTATGTCAGTCCTGAGGCCTTAATTTAGGGCTTTGGCACTGTCCTTGAGATTTTTTTACTCAAGGCTAGTGCTCTACCACTTAACCACTTCCAGCTTTTTACTAGTTAATTGGC
Organism: Perognathus longimembris pacificus; assembly: GCF_023159225.1. Classification (NCBI taxonomy): domain Eukaryota; kingdom Metazoa; phylum Chordata; class Mammalia; order Rodentia; family Heteromyidae; genus Perognathus; species Perognathus longimembris. The sequence continues at coordinate 57,620,770 of NC_063161.1, read as the reverse complement.
AATAAGAGTCTCATGAATTTTTCTGGCCAGGCTGGCTTCACACTACGATCCTCAGAATTCAGCCTCCAATAGCTAGGATTACAGATGTTAGGGAGGTAAAACTGTCCCACTTTATAGGGGTTTGTGAGCAATGAGGAGTAAATATTTTAGAATCTTGTCAGAAGTTCAGCAGTACATTGTTAAAGCAACCAGATCACTCTCATCTACAATGTCTTATCCTTATATGTTGCAGGATGTCAGCTACCAATGTCATACCACCATGAGCTCTTTCCTTTCTTTCTTTCTCTCTTCCTTTTTTTTTTTTTTTTTTTTTTTTTTGGTTGTTGTTGGTCATGGAGCTTGAACTCAGGGCCTGGGCACTGTGCCTGAGCTTTTTCGTTAAAGGTGAGCATTCTATCACTTTGAGCCACCAAGCTACTTCTGATTTTCTAGTGACTAACTGGAGAAGAAAGTCTCACAGACTTTATTACCTGGGCTGCCTTCAAACCACAATCCTCAGATCTCAGCCTTCTAAGTAGCTATGATTCTAGGACTGAGCCACCAGCACCCAGCAGCAATTTGTGTGTATGTGTGTATCTTCATCTACCACGTATTTTCTTTAGATATGGTTTAGTTTAATTCCTAAGACCCGGGCAATCTTCCCTCTTCACTTACAGTGTGAATTTTAACTGCAGTTGACTTGAGCTTCGTGGTATGTGGTTTGCCAGGAATCAGAAGTGGAGCGCTGCCTAGTGGAGCTCTTCTCATTGCCATATTGTAGGGATTCAGAGCAAAGGTCTGCAACATAGAAAATTACCATCCGGTCAGACATAGCTGCCCGGGTGTGCACCAGCTGTGGGTTACTTCATATAGCACTGGGTGACTAGTATTTTCCATAGAGTCTTTAACTGGAAATGAGACAACTTGACACCCACTGATTCGTACAACCCCCTTGCCTGCAAGGGCCACTGTAATCCTTGCTACTCAGGAGGCTGAGATCTGAGGATCGTGGCTTAAAGCCAGCCTGGGTAGGAAAATCCATAAGACTCTTATCTCCAGTTAACTACCAAAAAGCTGAAAGTGGAGCTGTGGTTCAAGTGGTAGAGTGCCATCCCTGAGTGAAAAAGCCAAAGGCCAATCAATGCTCAGGCCCTGAGGTCAAGCTTCCAATACTAGCATTCAAAAAATTATTTTGATGGATGTAATTGTACTATTTTGTTTGAGGCTTTAAAAAATAGTTAGAAAATGTCAGTTCCGTCTTCCTGGTTCTATCTCATCTGCCTTAAATACAGACTCACCTTTCCACAACAGAAATAAGAAACCACCATTCTCATTCTTGTAGGCTTATAGGAGATTGGTACTGGTTTGTTCCGTTGATGCCTGTAGACACTGTATTTGTTTGTTTTCCATAATGATAACAAAGTACCTGAAGCTGAATAATGGATAAAGAGGAGATTTATTTAGGTCACAGTTTTGAACATTATCAACCCTCTGTCTTAGGAACTAATGGGAATTCCTTGAAAAATACTGAATCCCCTCTCAGGGGAGCACCTCAGGGCCCTAATGACCCTTCATGAAGCCCCACCTCTCAAGAGCTTCACCCCACTCCATGATGGCCAAGCTGACACATGAACCTTTGAGGGACACCCTCAAACCATAGCCAAACCGTGCCCGAGTCCAACAGGATTGTGTGTGTGTGTATGTGTGTGTATGCGTGCATGTGTGTGTGTGTCTGTCCTAGGGCTTGAACTCACAGCTTGGGCACTCTCCCTTAGCTTTTATACTGAAGGCTAGCATTCTACCACTCAAGTCACACCTCTGCTTCCGGCTTTTTGCTGGCTGGTTGGAGATAGGAACCTCATGGACTTTATGGCCTGGCAAGATCTGCAGATCTCAGCCTCTTGAGCAGCTAGAATCATAGGTGTGAACCACCAGCACCCAGCCAACACTTTCTTTCTTTACAAAAATAAATAAATAAATCTTCAAATATTAGTATCACCTCTAGATTAGAATTTCAAATGTACAAAAGTGTCATGGGTAATAAATAATTAAGAGTGATATTCCATGTGGGTTTCTGAAGCATGGCACCTCATCACAAATGCATTTGGGTCCATTCTCTCCCTTCCTTAGTGACCTTATTTCTGGAGTTCTGGAAGCGGCGCCAGGCAGAACTGGAGTATGAGTGGGACACAGTTGAGTTGCAGCAGGAAGAACAGCCGAGGCCTGAGTATGAGGCACAGTGCAATCACGTGGTCATCAATGAGATCACCCAGGTAAGGGGCTGTGATCCCAGTGCACTATGGGGGGGGGGGGGGGAGGCACGCTGCGGGGGATTGCCGCTGTCACTCATTGCATGACCGTGGAGCTAAACAAAATGGCACAGTGCCTCTGCTCCATCCATGTGTCCTCCAAGGGTGGGCAGCCTGCATGTGATCTGGGCATAGACCATTTTTAGGAATCTCCTCTGGTGATTCTAAGAGACAAAACAATGGGCACAGAAAACAATGGATGGTGTTTCCTGTCATAATGAAAATAAAAATACAAAAAAAATTAATTAGATTGATGTGCATGTAGAAGGAATGATGTGTAGATTTGTATAGGGGAGTCTCAATCTCCACATCCTAGAGTCACTGTCCCTTGGTCCTGTACTAGGCCTCAGGCACTGTTTCACCTTCTGGTTGAGTTGTACACAAAATAATATGCTGTTCCTATTCTGAAGTCAGAAAAAAAGGAGGAAGAAGGAAAACATGCCCGGTGCCAATGGCTCATGCCTCTAATCTCATCTACTCAGGAAGCTGATAGGAGAATTGAGATTCACGAGCAGCTCAGACAGAAAAATACATGAATCTCTTCCTCCCCATCTCAGCTAAGAGCTGAGCACAGAGGTGCACAATCCGTTGTTATCCAAGCTATGTGGGAAGTGGAAATGGGAGGATTGTGGTCTAGGCCAGCCCTGGGCATAAATGTAAGACCCTAATTAAAAAAAAAAAAAAGTGTCCAGGGCATGGTGGCTCAAGTGGCAAGTGCTGAGTTCAAACTCCACTACTGTGTGCATGCACACACTGGTATAAGAGCTTGAATTCAGAGCTTGGGCCCTATTCCTTAGGTCTTTCACTCTACCACTTGAGCTGTGGCTCCACGTCCAGCCTTTTGGGGATTGTTTTTTTTTTTGGCCAGTCCTGGGGCTTGGACTCAGGGCCTGAGCACTGTCCCTGGCTTCTTTTTGCTCAAGGCTAGCACTCTGCCACTTGAGCCACAGCGCCACTTCTGGCCGTTTTCTGTATACGTGGTGCTGGGGAATTGAACCCAGGGCCTCATGTATATGAGACAGGCACTCTTGCCACTAGGCCACATCCCCAGCCACTTCCAGCCTTTTGCTGATTAATTAGAGATGAGAGTCTCACAGACTTACTACCTATGCTGGCCTCAAACCTCGATCTTCAGATCTCAGCCTCCGGAGTACCTAGGATTATAGGCGTGCGTCACTGGAACCTGGCTAAGGGTTAGCATGTGTCAGGATCCCACTATATTTAAGTACTGTGTCCCTGCATTTGTGTCATTTGCTGCTGCTGCCAGTGCTACAAAAGTGAATGATAAAACCATAGATCTCTTTATATTGCCTTGCCCTTAGCGGTGACTTCTGGATTGTCTGTATTACAGCTTCTTTCAGTCAACAGAGGAAATGTACAGCCACTGTTGCTTGCCTGTCCCTAGGATAGGAGCAACAGGTTTTGAATACCAATAGCCCTTGGGAAGACATTACTTTTACTGAGAGTATCTAAGACTGTCCCCAACTATAGCTTTCATAAATGGAATCAGTGTTATAGAAAGTTGGCACTAAAGGGAGTGGCGGAAGCAATTGGACCTCTTCATTTTATAAATAGAAGCAAACAGGAGGTTCCCTTTGGAATGAAGCTGACATTTGTTGCTTGCAATGTAATGTATCAGTCCCCTGCAATGGATACTCAATGTGGCATCCTGGAGAAGATAGAGAGAGTCAGCACATGGGTGGCTGGAAGATAACACAGAAAGGAGAGCTGACACTTAGGCAGAATTACACGTGCATGAAGTGTTTGGGGGACTGAAAAGTAGAAGCAGCATGAAAACACTGCTGAAGAAAACACAATCTGATCATATGAACCTCCCAATTACATGTTTAAAATTGTCATGTAATCAATTTGTTGTTCCCATTGAAATGTCGCTTGGAAGTGATGGGCTTTGGCAGCTCCTGCCTGTAATCCCAGCTACTCAGGAGGCTGAGACCTAGAGGATCATGCCCAGGCAGGGAAGTCCACAAACTCCATATCCAGTTAACCAGCAAAATGCCAGACTGGAGGCATGGCTCAAGTGGTAGCTATAAAAGCTGAGTGAGAGTTGGAAACCTTGAGTTGAGTTGAAACCCCAGGACTGGCAGACACACACAAAATAAAGAAAGGTGGGGGAAGATTCATTTTTATCTTACCTTTCTTCCTCATTGTTTTTGATGGTGTGGGGGGGGGGGGGCGGTGCGCGCCAGTACTGGGGCTTTAAGTCTGGGCCTGGGCACTGTCCCTGAGCTTTTGTGTTCAAGGCTAGCACTCTACCACTTGAACCACAGCTCCACTTCCAACTTTCTTTTTTTTTTTTTTGTAGTTTTAGTGAAGATAGGAATCTCATAGACTTTCCCATCCAGGTTGGCTTTGAACCAGATCCTCAGATCTGAGCCTCCTGAGTTGCTAGGATTATAGGTGTGAGCCACTGGCACCTGGCTTCTTCCTCATTTTCTGTCTTTAATTTTGTTACCTTTAAGTAGCTGAACAAATGAGTTGCCATTTAACTAAGCAGTTTATGAATACAGTGCAGCTTAATCAATGCCACCCCTTTCAGCATTCTCACCCTTCCACTTCTATTGCTAATGTATCTTGTGTTGTTTAGAGAGACTATGGCGTACTTCTAGAGTCTCAGGAACGGGATTGCTCCAGTTCAGGTCTGAACAGAGCAATAATAAATAGTTCCACATTTTTGTAGAGTCAATGCATTGAGTTATGTACAAAGCTACCTAGAAGAGTACCTAGCACAGAATGAATGCTGTGTCTGCAGCTATCTTTTTGTGTGTGATGATACTGGGGCTTGAACTCAGGACCTGGACGCTGCTGTCTCATCTCTTTTGCTTAAGTCTGGCATTCTGCCACTTGAGCCACAATTCCACTTCCAGCTTTTTGTGGTTAATGAGAAGTAAGTCTCATGGACTTTCTCTGCCCACACTGGCTTTAAACCATGTTCCTCAGATCTCAGCCTCTCCTGAGCAGCTAAGATTGAAAGTATGAGCCACCTGTGCCCAGCTGCAGCTATTTTTATACTATAGCTGCTCAAATAATTCAGGTAAATGAGAATTACTGATATATTCTCAAGACTCTAACATAGATTCTTACAAACTGAAAAATGGAAACCCTCTAAAAACTCATTGTCAAACCAAATTAATATATAAAAGCTCAGCCAAGAAACCCATGCCAGATTCCTGATATTTAAAGACCTCTGTGAATTTTTAATGTCCCATCTGGGTTCCACTCCCTTATCTCAAGGCCCAAGGGCCTTCACCAGTTCTAGGAGTTTGGCTGTGGGGTCTTTAGGGTCATTTAGGTAGAAATGGTTTGGTTTCTTTCTTCCCTATCTTGATCCTTTTATTTCTTTCTCTTGCCTTGTTGCTAGGTCTAGAAATTCCAGTACTGTGTTGAACAAGAGCAGAGAATAGACATTCCTGCCTTGTTCTTACAGGAAATGCTTTCAGTTTTTCACCATGTAGTGTGATCCTGGCTAATGTTTGTCATATATAGTATTTGTTATGTTCAGGTACATTCCTTGTATTCCTAAGTTCTTCAGAGCTGTTATCAGAAAAGCATGTTGAGGTTTGTCAAAGGCCTTTATTGTATCATTGAAATAGATATGTGATTTTCATTTTGTTTATGAAATATATATTTTTGTTATATGTATACATAATTACATTATATATGTTGGACTAGACTTGCAGACCTAAAATGAAACCAACTTGATCATAAAATATGATCTTATTGATTCGTTGTTGAGTTCTTTTGGTGTTTTATTAAGGGTTTTGCATCTGTGTTCATCTAAGAGATTGATCTATAGTTCTTTATTTGTTGTCTCTCTGTCCAGGTTTGGAATGTGTGTAATTTTGACTTCATAGAATGAGTTCAGTAGTGTTCCTTCCCTTTCTGTTTCATGGGAAAATTGGAGGGGTGCTGGTGTTCATTCTTTCAAAGTCTTAGAGACTTAGGCTCTGAACCCATCAGGCTCTTCTTTGTTGGGAGATTATTACTGTTCCAATCTCATTGTTGATCTGTTTAGATGGTATATGTCCTCTTGATGGGCTTGAACTTGGGGCCTGAGCACTATCCCTGGGCTGCTTTTGCTTAATACTGGTGCTTTACCAGTTGAACTGCAGCTTTTTTTTGGAGGAGGGTGGAGGTGAGGGTGTGTGCTTAACTAAGAGTCTTTCTAGCCTTTCCTGCCTGGGCCAGCTTTGAACTGTGAGCCTCAGATCTCACCCTTCTTGAGTAACTACTAACTAGGGTTAGAGGTGTGAGCCACCAGGCATCTGGGCATTTGGCTCAATTTTGAGATGATCTAGGAATGCATCCATTTCTAGTAGATTTTCCAGTAAAGGTTTTTGAAGTAATCGCTAGCAGTCATTTGGGTTTCACTTGTATTTGTTGTGATATCCTCATTTTTGTGTCTTGAGTATATTTGTATCTTGGCTAAGGGTTTATCAATTTTATCCTTTTGAAGAACCAAGTTTTTGTTTCATTGAGTTTTTGTGGTTTTGTTTTTGTTTTTGTTTTTGGTATAGTGTTTTTTTTTTTTGTCACTGCCTCATAAATTTCTGGCTTAATCTTTATTATTTTATTCCATCTGTTAGTTTGGGGTTTACTTCAAGCCAAGTCCAAGAGTGGCTTTGTGACTTGGCACTGTCGGATGCATGGACTCCTGAGCTCAGGTCCTGGCAGATAGAAAAAATAGTTCATTACTCATGCTTGCAGTTTCCAAAAACTGCTCTTAAAACGAACAAAGCGGGACTGGAAATATGGCCTAGTGGTAAGGCGCTCTCCTCGTATACATGAAGCCCTGGGTTCGATTCCCTAGCACCATATATGTAGAAAATGGCCAGAAGTGGCACTGTGGCTCAAGTGGCAGAGTGCTAGCCTTGAGCAAAAAGAAGCCAGGAACAGTGCTCAGGCCCTGAGTCCAAGGCCCAGGACTGGCAAAACAAAAAACGAACAAAGCATGTGTCCTGTTGTGTCTGTCTGAATTTATTAACAAAAATTTAATTAGGAGTTCTGTGTCTATACATGCAAACTAAGGTTTTTGCTTTGTAAATTAAGCTCAATAGGTGGTATTGACAGACTAAGAGAAAAACAATTTCCTTGGAGGAGTTAATCCTCTTGCCTTTCTTTGTGTCCTTGTTTACAGGAGGAAGAGCGCATCCCCTTCACGACCTGTGGAAAATGTATCCGAGTGACCCTCTGTGCCAGCGCTGTCTTCTTCTGGGTAGGAAGGGGATTCAAAGCCAAGCTTGGGAGACACAGGGGTTTCCCCTAGAGCTGCCTGGGAAACTTACCGAGGGTTCAGCATCTTAATATTCTGGTGATTCTTATACCACATTTGGTTCAAGCAGGTCAGTGGGTCAGGATTTTGCATTTCTATGAGAAGCACAAAGAAGAATAAAAAAGTCTAGGAATATCCTTACTAAAAAGCTCACAGGAGCTGGGCACCAATGGCTCATACCAGTGAGCCTAGCTCAGAGGGCTGAGGACAGGAAAGTCCTTAAAACATTAGTTATTTTGCTTATTATTAATAAAATCATATTAGTAATATAATTTGTGAGGGTTTTGTTGGCCCAGGAACAATGAGACCAAAAAATGGGCCATGAAGGCCCACCTTGTCTCTGATGTAAGTCATGAGAAGAAGGCATTAGAAATCCACAGGCGAGGTAGAAATGAGCCAGGAAATAAATGGTCCTGAGATTTTCACAGACTTTTGGAGGGAAACATATGGGCTAAAGTCATACTTTGAATCACACACTATAATAAATTCTTCAGATTCCTTTTTGTTGTTGTTGTTTATTGTTAAATCACCACTAGGGGAAGTGGCACTGAGCAAAAAGAGTTTAGGGACAGTGCCCAAGTTCAAGCCCCATGACTGACAAAAAAAAAAAGACAAAAACCATCACTGGGTCCCAGTGGCTCACTCTGGTAATCCTAGCTACTACTAAGGAGTCTGAGATGTGAGGATCAAGGTTTGAAGCCAATGTAGGCAAAAAAGTGTGAGACTTTTATCTCCAGTTAACTAGCAAAATTCAGTAGTGGAGATATGGCTCAAGTGTTAGAGCACCAGCGCTGAACAAAAAAGCTGAGGAAGAGTGTCCAGGCCCTAGTAAGTTCAAACCCCAGTATATTATATACACAAACACACCTTGCTCCTCTCAAGAAATTCTGCACTCTGAAAAAAGAAGGGACATGATGCAGACTTGGGAAAGCTTTGGGAGGAATCTGAATCCATGTCCTAAAGTCTCCTGAGAGGCGGTTATCAGCAGGGGTTGTAGAGTGTGTGGGAGCCCCATCTTTTACTTCCTGTTTACTGCATCTTTAACAAATGGCTTACTCTCTCTGTCCCAACTCTTCACTTGTAAAAGAACTAGAATCACAGAATTCCAAGGATTCGCAGATTTATATATGTGCACCCAGGTGAAGAAGCATTTAAGGAATGCTATTATAACCACTCAACAGTTCTAAAAGGAATCATGGTAATTTTTAGAAATATGTAATATTTAAATGGCTTATGTGTTGTGTTAGGTGAAGGAAACTCGGTGCATCTTCTGATGTTTCTCAGCCTTAACCAATTTACACACATATGCCACCCAGTTCACGAGATTGAAGTGTGAAGGAAAAGAGCTGATTAGCAAGATTACAGGGGAAAGACTCTGCCTGCTCTATAAGCACCTTGCTTACAAGGAAGAAAAACAGCTTTTTAACAATTCATTCATCTCAATCAAAGCTAGCATTTTCTTATAGTATATTTCACGTGCCTAGGCTATCTAAGTGTGTTTTTTGTTTTGTTTTTTGTGCTGGTACTGGAGCATGAACTCAGGGCTTGGTGGCTGCCCCTTAGCTCTACCACTTGAACTAAGCTCTTCTGGCTTTTTGGTGGTTAGACAATCCTCAGATCCAGCCTCGTGAGTAGCTAGAATTAGAGGCGTGAGCTCCCAGCACCTGGCTTGCTTCTTCTTTTGACTTCCCACATTCCTTTCCCTTTCTTCTACCCTGTTTTCTACACCTTTCATAGCTCCTAAAAGATTTTTCACATGCCCCTAGGTAATCTAAGCTTGGGATCAGTTTTTAACAAAACTGCTGGAGGCCTGGTTTTGTAGTAAAGCACCTGTCTTAGCAAGCTCAAGGTCCTGAGTTAAAATCCAAGTACCACTACCACCAAAAAAAAAAAAAAAAACAACAACCAAAAACTCGATGAGTCTCATGCTGCTGTATCTATTGTGCTTTCAGATCCTGTTGATCATTGCTTCCGTTATTGGGATCATTGTCTACAGGCTCTCAGTGTTCATTGTATTTTCTGCAAAACTACCCCCAGTCAATGGGTCAGACCCAATCCAAAAATACCTGACTCCTCAGACAGCCACATCCATCACCGCGTCCATCATCAGCTTCATCATCATCATGATTCTCAACACTGTATATGAGAAAGTGGCTATCATGATCACCAACTTCGGTAAGTCCTGCCCTCAACTTGCACAAGTCTGTGTGTGTGTGTGTGTGTGTGTGTGTGTGTGTGTGTGTGTGTGTGTGTGTGTGTGTGACAGTCTTGGGACTTGAACTCAGGGCCTAGACACTGAGATTTTTTGCTCAAGGTTTGCACTCTTACCACGTGAGCCACAGCTCCCCTTCCAGTTTTCTGGTGGAGATAAGAGTCTCTACAGACTTTCCTCCCCAGGCTGGCTTCCAACCCAGATCCTCAGATATGTCTCCAGAGTAGCTAAGATTACAGGCATGAGCCAGCTCACCCTTGAAAGGATATGTCCCAGCCATCCCAGAGGACCATGAGGAGATTAGTCCTCAGACAGGAGAAGAAGGTTTATAAGGAGGTTTATTAGTGGGGCCATATCTCCCATGGGAGAGGGAGCAACATGGCAGCTGGCTTCTGCACCTTATCCAGGTGGTAGCTTCTCTGGGGATAAAGGAAAAATAGGTAGGTCTGAATGGTGAGTAGGAGTGGCCCATTATAGTTCTAGTGCATGGAGTTTGGGTATGGGTGGATTTGGGGGCTAATGGGAGAAGCTGAGGATCTGAGGCAGGGGAAATACTAACAACCATAAGCAATTTGAGACTTTCGTAGCTTCCTGGTTAAATAGTAGATTGTATATTATAGGCACTTCAATTCCTGTAGATTACCACTTTCTAGAAATCTTCAAGTGTAAAGATATTTCCACCAGTCTATATAGACATGATATCCAGCTTTGTATTCACAGAAGGAACAATGCAAACACAATCATTATAATGTCCTAGCTCTGTGTAAACACATCAGTGCTGAATAATATTTTCAATTACATTAGATAGTGTACTCTATTGCTAAAAGCAAATTGTCTTTTTATTGCAAATAAGAGGAATAGGGTCATCATTCCAGGGGCAGATCCATTCCTCTGTCTCCGGAAAGATGGGCACTGCCAGTGCCGTGTGGCTTCCTCATGCTGCTCCATTAATATCATCCTTAGCAGCCCTGACCCTCGGCTAAGCATTGTCCCCTGGCTACACAGTCCCAGGCAGCTAGCTGCTCGGTGGCCACAGTTAAGGGCTTTCCCATTTGATAACATAGTATCTGTAAATTTGGTATGCAGCAGTTGAAAATACATATATATATACACATATGTTTTACACGTATGTATTTAAGATGTTTCCTAACTATCCCATTTGATAATGTATTTGTAAATGAAAATGCACATACATATTACATATTGTGTACACAGATGCACATGTATGTGTGTCTCCGTGTATGCACATGTGCATATGTATATACCTGTATATACATGCATATATGTATAGTGCAATGCCTGGAATGTATCAACAGAACACTAATGACTTTCAAATGTATGCTCTAAAAGGAGGAATGGAGGATGCAGAATTTGTGGAAATAGTCAAAGCTCTAACCAGGGTGCTTTCTTGTTCCTGGGATACTCTGTCATCAGTCACAATTTCAGAGAGGGGTGTGTGTACATATGCATGCATATACATGCCCTGAAGGATATAGTATTCCTGTGAGAAGAGAACGCATAACAATGTGTAAACTCGGAATTAGCACAGTGGCTATATTAAGGAGTTGCAAACAGCTTAAGTGGAAACAGTGTGAATTATATTTTTTCCCAGCATGTTCACTTGTGTTCGGGTGGGTGTCTGTGATGAGGCGTCCAAAGCTGTTCACCATGTAACCATCTTCCTTTCCTTTGTTTTCCTCCCAGAACTGCCTAGGACACAGACAGATTATGAGAACAGCCTAACCATGAAGATGTTTCTCTTCCAGTTTGTGAACTACTACTCCTCCTGTTTCTACATCGCATTCTTCAAGGGCAAATTTGTGGGCTATCCGGGAGACCCAGTGTACTTGCTGGGCAAGTACAGGAGTGAAGAGGTAGGAAGTCAACTGTTTGGTTCTCTTGGCACTTTTAGCTACGTCAAGTTTCAGTTGCCCAATGAATGAATACTCGCTGCATTGTCTAGTCCTTAGATTTGTGTGTATGCTGTCGCTGAGCTTTTTCACTCAAGGCTGGCCCTCTACCACTTGAGCCACAGCTCCACTTTAGGCTTTTCAATGGTTAATCAGAGATAAGAATGTCTTAGACTTTCCTGCCCAGTCTGGCTTTGAACCATGATCCTCAGCCTCTGAGATCTGAGCTTAGATTGTAGGTGTAAGCCCAATGTACTGGTCAGAATACAGAATAAGAAATGTAGTGGGGCTGGGGATATAGCCTAGTGGCAAGAGTGCCTGCCTCAGATACACGAGGCCCTAGGTTCGATTCCCCAGCACCACATATACAGAAAACGGCCAGAAGCGGCGCTGTGGCTCAAGTGGCAGAGTGCTAGCCTTGAGCGGGAAGAAGGCCCAGGACTGGCAAAAAAAAAAAAAAAAAAAAGAAATGTAGTGATTGTATTCTAGGTTCCATTCACCTAACTCTCAATGGTTTTCTTTGCTAACGTTTCCTAGTGTGACCCTGGAGGCTGTCTTCTTGAACTGACAACCCAGTTGACGATAATCATGGGAGGCAAAGCAATCTGGAACAACATCCAGGAAGTGTTACTTCCGTGAGTATGAGACAGGAATGCTGATCATGGGGATGGGGCCACGATAGGCCAGTCCACTCTACCATTAAAATAATTCACCCACATAACCACAGTTTCAGGCCTGCCTTCTAACATAGCTTAGAATCTGTCAGATTGATTTTGATGTTGTTGTTTTGGGTTGTGTGTGTGTGTGTCAGTAGAGGGACTTGAACTCAGGACCTGGGTGCTATCCTTTAGCTTTTTTTTTTTTCTTTCGAGGCTGGTATGCTGCCACTTTCCAGCCTGGGCTAGCTTCAAACTGCAGTCCTCACATCTGAGCATCCTGAGCAGCTAGGGTTACAAGTATGAGCCACCAGCACCCAGCTTTGACTTTTGTTCAAGACTGGTATTTAACCAATTGAGCCACACCTCCACTTCCTGCCTTTGACTGGTTAATTTAGAAATAAGAGTCTCACGGACTTTCTTGCCTGGACTGGCTTCAAAATGTAATCCTTAGATCTCAGCCTCCTGAACAGTTAACGTTACAAGCATGAGGAACCAGGCTAGAATCTACTGTTATTTGACAGTGCTGGGGTTTCATTTCGGGGTCCCAAGCTTGCTAGGCAGGCCTTGAACCCTTAGGGCCACAACCTATTCCTTAGAATCTATTGTTATTGAAAGTCTCCAGACAAGGTACTAAAACCAAGGTACTAAAGGATGGCCAGCATTTAATAGTCATGGTAATAACTCTGTGACTGCATATCCCAGCAACAAGCAAGCTCCTGGTTAGAGCTTTGGCTATTTTCCACAAATTCTGCATCTTCTCTGCCACCTTTGAGAACGTACATTTGAAAGTCAGTAGTAGTGATTTGTTGGTATGTACTAGTCACTGCACCAAGAGTTATGTAGGGTTTAACCTTCTGTACTATCCCCATTTTGATCTCCTGTCTCCCAAGTAAAATCAATGACTTGAAGCTAAATGATTTACCCAAAGTCACCCTGGCAGTAAGAGACTACTGTAGGATTCAGCTCCTATGACTCCAACTCATATGCTTTCAAGAATAGTTTTCTTGGGCTGGGGATATAGCCTAGTGGCAAGAGTGCCTGCCTCATATACATGAGGCCCTAGGTTCGATTCCCCAGCACCACATATACAGAAAACGGCCAGAAGCAGCGCTGTGGCTCAAGTGGCAGAGTGCTAGCCTTGAGCGGGAAGAAGCCAGGGACAGTGCTCAGGCCCTGAGTCCAAGGCCCAGGACTGGCCAAAAAAAAAAGAATAGTTTTCTTGGGCCAGGTGCTGGTGGCTCATGCCTCTAATCCTAGTTTCTCAGAGGTTGAGACCTGAGCATTGTGTTTTGAAGCCAGCCTTGGCAGGAACGTCTGTGAGACTTTTATCTCCAATTAACTAGCAAAAAGCCAGTAGTAGAGCTATGGTTCCTGTAGTAGAGCACTAGCTTTGAGCAAAAAAGCTCAGAGAAAGCACCCAGGCTCTGGGTTCAATCCCTTAGTACCGGCACATACACTTTACTTGTGATCCCAAAGGCACTGATATACATAATATTTGAAGAGGTCATTGTCTACAGTAATGACCACAGAGATTTTTACTTAAGCTCTTGCCCTAAAAATGGTAACAGCAGGATGCAGTCATTCTTCAGATGTTAGCTAAAATTTCAATGCCCTGTTAGATTTTCATTTAAGCCCCATCTTATATCAAAGTAAGACGTCCACAGCTGTCTGTATTTCCTGTGGACAACAGGGAGCCTCTTGTGTTCATGGTCTATTGCTGTGGTCACAAATTATCACAAAATTAATGGGTTAAAAGCAGTGAGATTTTAATACCTTACAGTCACCGAAGCCAATAGTTCGATGCCTCTTTCACTGAGCTGAAAGCAAGGTATTACAGGGAAGTATTTCTTCCTAGCAGATTGAGGGTGAAACTCATTTTTCTGTATCTCAAGGCCAGGAGTGTTTCATGTCTGTGATTTTCCGGCTCCCTTTCTTCTCCTTTTCTCTTCTGCCTCTCTGATTTTATTGGGTCTACCTGGATCATCCAAAAATCTCCCTGCTTAATATTAGCCAACATGCAACTTTAATTTCCCTTTGCCACATAACCGGACCTGTCTCATATGCTCTGGGTGGGGAGCCATTGCTATGTTTGCACGCACAGTGGAGTGTGTGTGTACGTCAGTACTGAGGCTTGAACTCAGGACCTTGGCACTCTCACTTGGTTATTTCACTCCAGGCTGGTGCCATACCTCTGCCTCCAGCCGGTTAATTAAAGCTAAGAGTCTCACAGACTTTCCTGCCTGGGCTGGCTTTAATCTGAGATCCTCAGATCTCAACTTCTACAGTAGCTAGGATGACAGGTATGAGCCAGAAGTGCCCAGCAAACTCCTTCCTTCCTATCATACAAAATCTTGACCAGTTCCCCTTGTATGAGTCACAGCGTAACCTCCTAGCAGGTCCCCTTCCTAGCCAGAAGACATATATCCTAAAAATAAGAAGGGAGAGGAAATTCTTACAAGCCAGCAGCTATCTTCATACTGCATTAATAAAGGAAAATGGTCAAATGTCTTGACCATAATTCTACCTTCTTCATCTTCTGCCTTAGTCCATACCTCTTGAGAAGAGTTTTTGCAGCAAAGGTTGCATTATGTCAAGTGTGGGGTCTGGCTCCGACTGAAGATGTCTCTTGCACCTTCATAGAGCAGACCCTGAATGTTGATTGTCCTATAGGTTTCCAATACAAAACAATAAAAGAACAAGCTCAGTGAGTCCTTTGGCCTTCACAGCTCCACATCATATTTTTATATTTAAGCATTGCTGTCAGTTTGTTTTATTCTGTACTTGACCAGCTAGTAGATTTCCTATGTTAAGAAAAATCACTCTGCTGGGCACTAGTGGCTTATGCCTGTCACCTTAGTTACTTAAGAGGCTAAGATCCAAGGATCATGGTTCAGAGCTAGTAAAGTCCATGAGACCCTTATCTCCCATGAACCAGCAAAAAGACAGAAGTGGATCTGACAGAAGTGGTAAGATACCAGCCTTGACCATAAAAGGTAAGGGACAAAACTCAGGCCCTGAGTTGAAGCTTTAGTACTCCTTCCTTAACCCCTGCCCCCCCCCCCCCCCGCAAAAAAGGCCACAGCCTGTTGCTACTTTCTTAAAATCCAGGTAGTCTTCTTTTTCAAAATATTTGGGAGGCACAAATACATTTTTTAAGATATTTAATAGTTGATATGCACAATTTCTTGAGAATATGACATCTTTACCCTTAAGATAACCAAAAGAAGTCTTATGACCCTGGTATGATAATATTCACTCTAATTTATATTTTGGTCTTTCTGGCAGCTGGATCATGAATCTAATTGGACGGTATCAAAGCGTTTCCAGGTCAGAACAGATAACCCCGAGATGGGAGCAGGATTACCATCTGCAGCCCATGGGCAAGCTCGGATTGTTTTATGAGTATCTTGAGATGAGTAAGTTGTTACTGGTATTATATGTGATCATTGATATCTGGCAGACATGTTTCAGAGTCCAAAAGTAGCTGTTACCAAGCCTCATAATTATTTAGCATAGTGACAGGCACAGGAGTCAATGTTTATCCACTAGAGGAATCATACAAGTAGGCTTTCAAATAAGATGATTGTGTCTGTGTATGTCTGTTAATATTTGTGTTGTTTGAAAGCAAAGATTTCTTACTGCTACAATGAAATGGCTATGTGTTGTGGCACTGGTGGACTGTTTATTCTCTAAGCATTCTCTGTTGTCTGAGAGAATGGACTGGCGTATGGATCATCTAGGGTGTGATTCTGCCTGGACTGATAACTTGTGAATTGAGTCATTGGGAGAATGTGGCAGGAAAAAAGAGCCCTTGATTCTTGATCCAGCCTGGGATGCAGGGCGTCCCAAGTCACTGCACGGAACAGAGCCTGCCGGTCTGGAATTAGAGCTGGCACAAGCTCTCTTCTCCTTCCTGAATGTCTTGTCTGATTGTGTATTATTTGTGTGAGTTCTGTTCTACTCCCATAGAACTTGATTTTAAGCTCTCACTTGTCTTTAAATGGATGGATTTCATAATAGGCTTCCATAGGAATCACTATAGTGGGTGTTATTAAATCACATCCTGTGTATAAAATAATTACTTTTAATTGTATGCTTGAAAGCTGGGCACCAGTGGCTCACACCTATAATCCTAGCTACTCAGGAAGCTGAGATCTGAGGACCACCATTCAAAACCAGCCCAGCCAGGCAAGTCCATGAGACTCTTATCTTCAGTTAACCAGCAAAAAGCTGGAAATGGAGCTATGGCTCAATAGAGCACCAATCTTGAGAAAAAAGCTAAGGGACAGCAGCCTGAGGTGTGAGTTGAATTTCATATTTGCCTGTGTCTTGTGATTGGGTTTGATTAAGGGTGTAGCTTAAGTATATAATGTAAGGGCTATTTATTTATTTTGTGTGTTTTCAAAAGGACTGTGAGACAATTATTTGGAGCCATTATCATCATTAATAACATCCTGACACAAAATCTCATTTGTTATTTTAGGCAACCCCACCAAAAAAAACACCAATTACCTCAGAACTAAAGTTATTTTTCTGTACTTAATTAGATAGGAAAAATTGTGCTTTAAAGACAGGCCAGTGAGACATTGTTTATTAGACTTATTCAAATAGTTGTGAATGCAATCGTTTGACCTTGCCCTATCCCAAAAGGAAAAAATATAATACTCTTGTTTTAGGCAGATTTTGAAATGTTAGTTAAATTGTTTTCCAATGATCCAAATAATACCTAATGACTTAGAAAACTGAATCACTTCCTGGGAGTGTAGGGAGATTGTTATTGTGTGTTGAACAGCAGAGTGAAATCCGGGCTGGATTTTGTCCTGCGGGGCTGTGGAAGATAGAATGTCAAGTGGCTTTGAAAATCATTTGGAAGCCAACATCCTAGGGTATCAGAGCTAACCAGTTCTGTAATGGACTGTATAGATGTCTAGAAATCAGACTTTTTTCCATATGTCTTCTGAAGACCAGGGAGGCTACATGAAGACTTGTCAGGAAGAAGGTTGAAGGAGGCATTTGGAGCCAGATGCCAGTGGCTCATGCCTGTAATCCCAGCTAGTCAGGAAGCTGAGCTCTGAGGATTGCAGTTGGGAACTAATCTGGGCAGAAAAGCCCATGAGATTCATATCCAATTAACCTCCAAAAAACTAGAAATGGAGGTGCGGTTCAGGTGGTAGAGCACTAGCCTTGAGCACAAAAGCTCAGGAACAGCAGCAGCCAGGCCCTGAATTCAAGCCCCAGGACTGGCGCACACAGGCAAAAGGACATTTGGTCTGAGCTTTATGTCATCAACAAAACTTGGGTTTTATATATACTCTTAGGACTGAAGGAAGCTATTCTGAGAACTTCAGACTTCATTATCATCTGCCTTGAGCTAGCTAACTATTAATGTTTAACACACTTTGGAAATAAAGAAAAGATAAATAAAAGTGTGGCTGAGAAAATAGGCTTGTTGTACAGAGAAGTGGAGGTATTTTAACCTACAAAAGATTTCAAAGAAAGTCAGGTAGACTGCAGAAATACCACAGGTAAGAATATCAGGTAAACAGCCATGTCGTTATGATCTTTGTGTACATAGCCAGGGGCCTTGGACTTTTTACTTAAAGCGGAATCTGTTGAAGTATTGCTAAACAAGAGAGTTCTGTAATGTTTGTGTTGGAGAAGATCAGATTATTCTCTTTTTGTGTGTGAATGGATCCTGAGGTTTGAAGTCAGGGAGCGGGGGGCGGCGGGTTGCCACAGTCCTGAGCTCTTTTGCTCAGGATTAGTGCTCTACCACCTGAGCCACACCTCCATTTCCAGCTTTTTGGAGGTTAATTGGAGATAAGAGTCTCACAAACTTTCCTGTCCAGGTTAGTTTCCAACTGCAGTCATTAGATGTCAACCTCCTGATTAGATAGGATTACAGATGTTAGCCACCAGGGCCCAACTGTTCAGATTAGTCTTTTTTGTTTGCTTGTTGCCAGTCCTGGGGCTTGAACTCAGGGCCTGAGCACTGTCCCTGGCTTCCTTTTTGCTCAAGGCTAGCACTCTACCACTTGAGCCACAGCGCCACTTCCAACTTTTTCTGTTTATGTGGTGCTGAGGAATTGAACCCAGGGCATCATGCATGCAAGGCAAGAACTCTACCACTGAGCCACATTCCCAGCCCCCTCAGATTACTCTTGACAGCAGAATGGAAGCTAGTTTGGATGGTGTCTGTATTTGGTGGGGAGAAAATATTTCAGGAGGTACAACAGACAACCCAGACAAGCAGTGAGTGCTTAGCTAGAGGCTGTGGGCATACAAACAGGAAGATGGATTTGACAAGTGTTAAAGAGGTGAATCAGGACAGTGAGGAACAGAACTTGTATGAGCAGAGTACAAATGGGGAGAGGAGTGCTGTGGGGAAATAGTTCAATATTGGACATTTTTGTGTCTGTGCTTAAACTCAGGGCTTGAGCACTGTTCCTGAGCTTTTTTGCTCAAGGCTAGTGTGCTCTACCATTTTGGCCACAGCTCCACTTCTGGCTTTTCTTTGGTAGTGAATTGGAGGTGAGAGAGTCTCTAGGACTTTCCCGCCTGGGTTGGGGTATAGGTGTGAGCCACTGGCGCTCAAGCTGAAGGTTTTTGTTTCACTTATAACTTCACTTTCTTTTTAAAATTATTAAAGTAAAACAAAAACCAGGGGAGGAACTGTTCCATGGAGAAGGGACTGTTTGGTCATGTCATGACTGCCTTGTAGGCTTAAATGTGTGCATCACTGGCAAGAGTAGATTCAGTGCCAGGAGGAGGCTGTCTGGAAGGGAATGAGGGGTGGAGAAATAGCCAGAATACAATCCTTCCAGAAATTGACCAGAGATAGTGCTCACATGTAAATGTTTCTAGACACCCAGGAGGCTGAGATCCGAGCGAGGATCGTGGGTCCAAGCCAGTGCAGGACTCAACTCCAGTCAACCACCAAAAAGTGAGAAGCAGTGGTGTGGCTCAAGTGATACAGTTGTAGTCTCAAGCAAAACAAAATCTCAGGGACAGCACTCTGGTCCTGAGTTCAAGCCTTAGTACTAGCACAAGCAAAAAAAAGTATTTAAAATGTATATCTTTAAAAAAAATCTCTCTAGGATTTATTCTAGAGTCGTGACGTGCCATCCCATTTTTTTCCAGTGATCTATTCTAACTCATTTATACCAAGTTGCCATGAAATATTTGTATCTCTTCTCTGAGACCATTCTGGTTAGTTCTTACATCATATTTCAGTTTCTGTTGCATTTGGTATACATAATCACTCCTGAGCTGATTTTGACTATTCCTTTTTCAAATAGCTATTACTCTATGATTTTAACTGTTTACATCTCAAACTTCAGTATCACCTTTCAGCTATTAAAAAATATTCACTGGGCCGGGCACTCACGAGTCCCTGTGTTCCAATCCCAGCTACTCAGGTGGCTGAGATCTGAGCATCATGGTTCAAAGCCAGCCCAGGCAGGAAATTCTGTGAGACTCTTATCTCCAGCATCAACAAAACCAGGAGTGGAGCTGTGGCCGAAAAGGTAGAGCATTAGCCTTGAACAAATAGAGCTTTACGAGGATTATTAACTGAATTTTGTGTTACAATCCTCAGTTATTCTGCAGAGAAAAATGTTGCTACATCCCCAATTTAGAACCTGCCCCATAAAGTCCATAAACATCCGACATCAGTGTTTTGTCTTCCATTCCCATAGCAACTTTATCATTCCTCAATTTACTCCTAAAATGTGTTTTTGTTGTCATGATAAATGGTATCACTCTTCTCTTTGGGATTTTGCATTGGATTTAAAGCTCAACTAATCCCGATTTCTGGCTTCTCATGAACAAAGCAGAGATCTGGCCGCATTGGACCCCCTCTCTCTAATGTGGAGACTGTGGGTTGCCCCTTCTGGTGGGTCATGCACTGGCCCCTTTGCCATCATTGAGTTTGACCCACCCCTCACATTCTCCCACTTGCTTGGCCCCAAGGCTGCTCAGCACATGGGGCTTAGATGAGTCATACACAGATGCTGACATCACTCAGTTGCTGAGGCTGACATCACCAGCTCTAACTGTCTAACTTCTCTGAATGACTGACTGTGCCTGCCTGGCCTGGGTGACTACAGCTAAACCCTCACAGTCCTGTCTGCTCTTCTGTACCATGCCTTCAGCCTTGTACACCAGAAACAAGTGCCAGATTACCAGGCCACACCTGCCACAGCCTTGCCCATTCTGGCTACAGAGATGCGTGCTACCTATCTAACCAAAAGCCTAAGATCATCTCTCCTCCATTCTTAAGCACATACCTATCTATACAGCTGTCGTAGGTAGAAAAGAAGGCCTACGCCAAGCACCCATAGCTTATGCTTATAATCCTAGGTACTTAGGAGGCTGAGATCTGAGGATCATGGTTCATAGCCAGCTCAGGAAGGAAAGTCCCTGAGACTCTTATCTCCAATTAAACACCAGAAAACTGGAAGTGGTGCTATGGCTCAAGTGGTAGAGGGCCAGCCTTGAGCTGAATTGCTCAGGGACCATGCCCAAGCCGAGGGAGGGAGGGCCAAAAAATTTCATTTCTGGATCTTGGCCCTCTTTTTCTTTCCTCCTCCTCTTCATTGTGTAAGTAACTCCCAAATCTGTGCTGCCCCATTTCTAAAGGAAGGCAATGCAAACCAGATAAGAATGTCTGGGCTACCACTCATATCTAGACAAATTATGACCATGTATGTTGCAACACTGAGATAAAAATTTCTAAGAAAGAGTCATGATTTCAAGACAATTTCTACCACATGTGTTTGTGTATGTGTGCCAATACTGGAGCTTGAATTCAGGGTCTAATTACTGTCTCTTAGCTGTTGTGTTTTTTTTTTTTTTTTGGTTGGTCATATGGCTTGAAATAAGGGCCTGGGCACTGTCCCTGAGCTTTGTGCTCAAGGCTTACTGCCCTACCACTTTGAGCCACACTCTACTTCCAGTTTTGTGGTAGTTATTTGGAGATAAGAGTCTCATGGATGTTCCTGCCCAGGCTGGCTTTGAAACTTCCATCCTCAGATCTCAGCATCTTAAGCCACTAGAATTACAGGGTGAGCCACCAGTACCCTTAAATTGCCTTAGCTTTTTTGCTCATGGCTTTTTGCTGGTTAATTGGAGATAAGGGTCCTGCCTGGGCTGGCTTTGAATCATGTTCTTCAGCTTTCGGCCTCCTGAGTAGCTAGGATTGCAGGTGTGAGTCACTGGTACCCAGCCACATGCCTTTCTTTTCTTTTTTTTGACAAAAGGGAATGTATTGAATGATTGAAAGTGCATAACATTTTCATGCAAGACAAATACATATAAAAAGGAAGCAGGTTAGTAATGCCTTTCTAATTGTAGTAATGTCAGTTCTCAGCAGGCTTTGATCTTACATTTACACACTCAAGGGAACAATTTTCACTCGCTGCTTTTAAGCGTATTTTCTCTGACACTCACCAACCATAGCCTTCTCACACGTACACTTCTTAATGTTCCTTTTCTTGGAAGAAATGTCCACATGACTCCTTTTTCTAATGCCAAGTCATGCATCATCTTCCAACATTACATTATCTCAGCAGTTAGAATTTAGTGCTAGCCAGGTACCAGTGGCTCATGCCATAGGAGGCTGAGATCTGCTGATCAAAATTCAAAGCCAGCCCAGACAGGAAAGTCTTAAGACTTATCTCGAATAAACAACCAGAATGCTGCTTGTGGAGCTGTGGCTCAAGTGGTAGAGCACCAGCCTTGTGTGAAAAAGCTAAAGGACAATGCCCAGAGTTCAAGCCCCGGTACTGGCACAGGAAAAAATATAAGTTAATAAACAGAATACCTTGAGTTTGTCATCCTTATGGTTGATTAAAGACTTCTCAGTACATTGTTTCTACCTGAAGATATGTGGAATCAATAAGTTGTCATTACCCATCTTTCCAAAGAGTTCATATTTGTGTTTTGTTCCAGTTGTACCAGTGTTAAGTTCTTGTTGGTGGTGGATGTGTTTTCTCTTTGGGGCTGAGTTCTTTGTCTGCCTTTCTCTACTAAAGAGGAGAGTATGTTGTCTTGCCATCCATCCCTCCCTCCATGATATGTGTCCGTTCCATTGACAGTTATTCAGTTTGGGTTCGTCACCTTATTTGTGGCCTCTTTTCCACTGGCTCCTCTGTTGGCTCTGGTGAACAATATTCTGGAAATAAGAGTGGACGGGTGGAAGCTGACGACCCAGTTCAGACGCATGGTGCCAGAGAAAGCCCAGGACATCGGTGCGTGGCAGCCCATTATGCAAGGAATAGCCATCCTGGCTGTGGTGACCAACGTAAGTCCCCCTTGGCTTTTCAGTACAGAAATGCATGACGGTGCTTGATAAGGATTTCAGTCAGTCTCAAATAAGCACCACCACTGTAGTTGCCTGCTGTATTACTAACTGGTATTCTTTTAAAAGTATATAGCTCATTATTTGTGACTAGGTGGGTAAAGACCTACTAAGGTACCATGGTTGCTTCCTTACTAAGAAATATGGTACTGACTCCTCTGTGTGTGTACTGGTACTGGGGCTTGAACTTAGGGACAAGGTTCTGTCCCTTCACTTTTGCTTAGGGCAAGTGCTCTACTACTTGAGCGATAGCTTTGCTCCTGGCTTTTTAATTTTTTTCAAATTACTAATTAGAGAGAAGGGGTCTCAGACTTTTCTTTCCTCGCTGGCTTCAATCTATGAGCCATCGATGCCTGGCTACATCCACTATTTTACTGCCAGTCCCACCCCCAGCTTTCCCAGTAATGACTTCCCAGGTTGAATTTCTTCAAACCACCCCTTCTGAGTTTCTATCCCTTTTCCCATGAGCTCCTGCAGAACAGAATTGAGCAGTGTCCACAGGCAGGCAGAGCCCCTGAGCCCTGGAGCCTCAGCTGGAAGTACAGCCGTGGCTCCAGTGGTAGAGCACTAGCCTTGAGCAAAATAAGTGCACAGACACACCCAGGTCCTGAGTTCAAGCTCCAGGACTGGCACATAACTTAAAAGAATCTGTCATGTTCAATATGCTATAGTTTACTCAGTAAGGGCAGGAACACAAATTTGTATACTTTAGGACAAATTTCAGCAGCAAGGTTTGAAACTAATGGGATCTTTTTTTTGTTTCATCTTGGACCAACAGCAAATTCAATTGACATAAACTCTCTACTCCTCAAACTTTCTGCTTTGATTGAATCAGGTGGCTTTCCACAGTATCCGGGCCACGGCTGCCTTCCATTAGCACAGATGGAAGGTTGGCTGTATGTCCAAGACCACTGTGTGTGAACCCAGATGCATGCTGGCTCTGTGGGGTCTTATTTAATAGTAGATTAGTTTTTTTCTTAGGAAAAATACTTACTAGATTTGTGTTGTTCATTAAACTATGGACATCCTTGTTTCCTCATTGTTAAGGTACAAATACAGTATACATCCATGCATACATGCATATGTTAATAAGTATGTGTGCAAGCATTAATTATGTGTCTGTAAGCAAACGCCTTACGTGTATGATGTACAACTTCATGGCAACAAAAGAAGAGAATAGCTACAATAGCTACCAGGGGCCTGGAGTGGGCATCAAATGCGAGTTTCGTATAAAAATCATTCATTGTAAAAGCCGCTGGTTCAGTAGTAAATAAGCTGAATTGACAATGTTGTTTCATGCCAGAGCATCTGCGATTGCAAACCAGTTATATTTTGATATAAATGGAAAACGGTGTGCAGAGCACCATGGAAGACACTTCTAGCAGGGCTCTCAAAGCAGTTCAAATCAGGAAGAAAAGGCATCTTGTCAGAAGACAATAGAATTACCTTGTTGGAATTTAGTGTATGTGTACTAGGACTTGAACTCAGGTCCTGGGCTCTGCTTCTTCACTTTTTTGCTCATTGCTAGCACCCTACTACTTTGGCCACAGCTTTTGGTTAAAGTGTATTTTCTCCTTTGTCCTTACTTCAAACGATTTTCACTTTCTGGAGGGTTCAAAGCCCAGAGTAAAGTATTTTAGAGAGTTGCATAGAACTCACACTAGCCTTCCATCTTAAGAGATATTCTGGGACTGGGAAGATGGCTTAGTGATAGAGTACTTGCCTACCATGCATGAAGCTCTGGGTTCGATTCCTCAGTTACCACATAAACAGAAAAAGCCAGAAGTGCTGCTGTGGCTCAAGTGGTAGAGTGCTAGCTTTGAGGGAGAGAAGCTCAGGGACAGTGCTCAGGCCCTGAGTTCAAGCCTCAGGACTTGCAAAGAGAAAAAGAGATTCTCTGCCTGGTATAGATACAAGTTTGTGATTGACTTACATCTTTTCTTTTGTATAGGAACACTAAACTTTTTCTGTGTTATTCAACAATCTATGGCTTCCATAACTTTTTAAGTTTAATCCTTGGGAAGCTAGTAGGCATAGACACTAGATCTAATAAAGATGCCATTGCTTGGCTTTGTGGATGCAGCAGTCCTAATGTTCTCTAATGCAGCGACAGGTAAACAGATACTGACCCAGAGTTTACAAGCAGTCATGGGTTGATTACCTAGACAAGTCAAGATACTGTGGGGCTGGGAAACATTTGATTGAAGCCCATTATCGAAATTGGGATCAAGAAAAATACACACTTGTTGAGCGGTTTTTGTATGTGTATGTGCATGCCAGTTCTGGGTCTCGAACTCACCCTTGCAGTCTCTCCTGGCTCTTTTTCTTCAAGGCTAGTGCTCTATAACTTGAGCCACACCTCCACTTCCAGCTTCTTGCTGGTTAATTGGAGATAAGAGTCTCGTGGACTTTTCTGCATAGGGTGACTTTGAATCATAGTCCTCAGATCTCAGACTCTTGGGTGTCCAGGATTACAGGGGTGAGCCACCAACCAAAAAACAAATGTTCTAAATTATGGTAGGCCAGAATATTATCAACTCAACCTTAGAGATATAACTTATTGAAAAATACTTGCCTACTTGCAGTTTATGCAAGCAACTCTTAAGTTATCAACATCATAGTTCACGATTATTCTGAATAAATGGTCCTTGTGTTTTAAAAGAGTAAGTATCAGATCTTTGCATTTAAAAACTGTAGACCTTTCTCTAGAATTGTAGCCAAAAAAAGAAAGGGGGGCGGGGAAGCAATATTCTATTTCACGATTACAGCTCAAACTGAATGCCAGTAGCCCACGCCTGTAATCCTAGCTACTCATGAAGGCAACAGTCTGAGAATCAAGGTTTCAAGCTAGCCCAGGCAAAAAGTCCATGAGGGTCTTCTCTTACAACCAAAAAGCCGGAAATGGAGCTGTGGCTTAAGTGATAAAGCACTATCTTTGAGGGGGAAAAAAAAGCCCAACAAGATCATGAGGTCCTGAGTGCAAGCCCTCACACCAGCACACACACACAATTCTGCTCAAAGATTGTACAGCATTCACTATTTACATTTTGTATGTAAGAAAAAGATCTGGACCTGAGGTTTTTCTGAATTAACCAGATAGAGACAGTCATTTTGGCATGCTAATTTACCCTAGTTCTACAAGCTGTGCTGCTTTCCTCCCCACATAGGCCATGATCATCGCTTTCACGTCAGACATGATCCCCCGCCTGGTCTATTACTGGTCCTTCTCCATCCCCCCCTACGGGGACCACACCCAGCCCACCATGGAGGGCTACATCAATAACACCCTCTCCATCTTCAACATCGTGGACTTCAAAAGCAAAGCCAAGGACAATCCATATGTTGGCCTCGGCAACTACACCACATGCAGGCAAGTTCTGTGCTACCTGTTTAAGAGTGGACTTCCTTTGGGAAAAGCTTTTTTGGCGATGTCATTCTCTCAGGTGTTATTTAAGCCAGACTGTTAGAAACAGTTTGTCCCCATGGCTTTCTTTTCCATAAAACTAGGAAATAGCTGGTTGCTGGTGCTATGTGCTTATAGTCCTAGCTACTTAGGAGATCGAAATCTGAGGATCACAGTTTGAGGCCAGCCTGGACAGAAAAGTTTGTGTGAGACTCTTTTACCTCCACTTAACCACCAAAAAGGCACAAGGGAGCTCTGGCTCAAGTAGTAGAGCTCCAGCCTTGGGGGAAAAAGCTAAACCACAGCACTTAAAGCCCTGAGTTCAAACCCCAGTACCAACACAGAGAAAAGTAAGAAAATGTTAAAGTTAATAAAGACTACAGTTATGCAGGGCACTGCTGGCTCACACCTATAATCCTAGCTACTCAGGAGGCTGAGATCTGACAATCATAGTTCAAAGCCAGCTGGAGCAAGTGTTACGGGGTCCAGGGGAGGTACCCCAAGTGGGACTCAAACCCACGTCCCTCCAGAGTCCTCCACACAGAAACAATCTGAAGCAAAAAGTGAACTGACCAGCCAGGAACACAGCACAGACTTGGGAGCTGAAACTGCAACCCCTAACAGTCCTTGAGCTGGGGTTTATAAAGGAAAAAGCGTAGTACAGATGTAGGGGGCTGACGCAGGGGGTAGAGCAAGCAACAAACGAGTTAAGCCATTTACAGAAGCAGAATTTTGTGGTCAGATTGACCTAATATTTAACTTATTTTAACAATTGCTACCATGCTTCCCAAATCAAGATGGAGTCAGCTCCACTCCCTTCAACACAGGAAAGTCTTTGTAAGAATCTTATCTTCAATTAATCACCAACCACCAGAGAACCTGAAAAAAAGCTGTGGTTCAAAGTGGTACAGTTCAAGCCCCACAACTGACAAATAAAAAGAATGCAGTTATAACTTGCGAACCAATCTATAAAATGGTTACAGTGAGATGAAAGTTACAGAGAGATTAATCTAAGAGAAAAATCTGTGGCATCTTAAAAGCAGAGAAACTTTTAAGAGTTCTAGAAGCCAAGATAATTGTTAGATATTTACATCATTAAAGTAGGTCTAACACTATTCACTAAAAGTATCTCAAAGCTCTCAGCATTGGCTTTAATGGCTGGTAAAATCAACTATGGATGGTATACTCCAACTCAGCTAACCATCATAATTTGTTGACCATTTTGGTTATAGAATTCTTCATCATCCTCTCCCCGCCCCCATTCATAGTCATTAAAGGAGGCTTTACAGTTTTCTTTATTCTAATTCTTCAGCCCCTTCATTGATTCAATTCTCAATAGCCACAATTAAGAAAGCATAAAATAAATGTTTCTGAAGTACTGTAACTTGGAAAAATGCTACCCTGAATCTGCTTATTCGCATGTCAAATAAATCAATAATCATAATCCTCTTAGGTCTGATGGATTCTAGGCAGGATGTTAACAACACAGCACTAGGTAAAGAAATGATGAGCAGATGAGCACAGACAAGCTGCAGGGAGAGAGAGATGGTCTTGTGGATGTGTTCACCCAAAGGATACTGGGACAGAAATGCCATTGTGGCTCAAGTAGTGGAGCACCAGCAATGAGCAGGAGCCAGAGAACTGGCTAAATGAAGTGCAAGCCCTCAAATTGTTTTATATAGTTAGGGAAGATAGAGCCCTACACCCTATAAAAAAAGAACAAAGAAGGATTCGTTTTTCATTACAGAGCCCGTTGGTAATGTCAGTTTCTGAATATATGTCCAACAACTGATTATTGGATTACTTTTTAATCAGTTTTGTTGCAGAGTTGAGCTTTAGGGGGAAATTTATGTGACATCTAAGTTATAACAAGATTGCATCAAAGATCGCTTTTTAAACATTGAACTCACCAAAAAGGTTTTTCTCTGAAATATTTTTTGGGCTACTACTGGGACTTGAACTCAGGACCTTAACTGTGTCCCTTCACCTTTTGTTCTAGGCTGGCTCTCTACCATTTTGAGCCATACCTCCACCTTTGACTTCCTGGTGATTAACTGTAGATAGGAGTCTCTCACAGGCTTTGCTGCCCAGGCTAGCTTTAAATTGTGATCCTCAGATCTCAGCCTTCCCCGTAGCTAGGATTACAGGAGTGAGACATTAGTGCCCAGCTTATTCTTATTCATGTGTATTTATTGTACAACGTAAGTCGCTTTATTGTGATATTTCAATGCATGCAGTTAATATATTTTATCATATTTACCCCTCTATTACTCTTTAACTGCCAGCCCTCCTTTTTAACTTTCTCACAATTTTATATTTTATTCTTACTTTATTATTTTTGTAGTAGTCATTGTTAAACCCAGTGCCTTGAGCTTGCAGGACAAGAGCCTTGCCACTTGAACCACATCCCATGGCCCTTTTTTTGCTTTATTTTTTTCAGGTAGACTCTTGCATTTTTTACTCAGGACAATCTAGGAATACACTCCTACCTGTCACCTCCCATTGTAAAAAAAAAACACAAACCACCATGCCCACCTTGTTAAAAGGCAATCTTACTGATGTCTTGCCAGGTCTGCCTTGAACTGTATCCCACAGCCCTTTGCTTCCCAAGTAGCCAGGTCTGCCTTGAACTGTATCCTCCAGCCCTTTGCTTCCCAAGTAGCTGAGATTATAGTAGTCATGAGCCACTGGTTTCTTGAAAAGTTTTTAAATGGGTTTAATAATGAGCTTTTCACAT
Source organism: Perognathus longimembris pacificus (assembly GCF_023159225.1). Taxonomy (NCBI): domain Eukaryota; kingdom Metazoa; phylum Chordata; class Mammalia; order Rodentia; family Heteromyidae; genus Perognathus; species Perognathus longimembris. The sequence continues at coordinate 57,591,911 of NC_063161.1, read as the reverse complement.
AGGCATATGAGGTACTTAGATTATATACATTCTCTGTCTTAACTCCCTGTTGTGTGTGTCTCTAAGCTCTAGACTCTGCATAGGAGAGGGAACATGCAGTATTTGTCTTTTGAGTGGTGTGCCTGTCTTGTTTCCAGGTACCGCGACTTCCGGAACCCTCCTGGCCACCCGCAGGAGTACAAACACAACATCTACTACTGGCATGTGATTGCTGCCAAGCTGGCGTTTATCATCGTCATGGAGGTAGGAGACGATGTAGAAATAACCTACTAAAGGAGAACTCAAACAGAGAGGCTAAATCAAAGGTCGACACAATAAATGCCAGGAAATGGGTCCTTGAAGGTGGGGAGGGGGGCAGACAAATACAGAGAGATGGATGGGTGAATACCACCACCACATCAGTACATAGCCTACAAAAATCAGGAAAAGTGAGGGGAGGGGGGATGGGCAGGAGGGAGGATGAGAATGTTGAGAAGGGTGGTATGTGATCTAGACACATTGTGTTCATTAACTGCTTTGCTGAATGGTAACCCTTTTGTTCAACTAACTTAAAGATAATAACATTTTTTAAAGACTGCCTATTTATAGGCCTTCTACTTTACTGCCAGTTTAACTGAAAATGTACAGTACTTTCCTTACTACTTACTAATATAATGACTTTAGGCCATGAATTAATAAGGTTTGGCCTGAAAATACCTGTAATGCTCTAGAGTTGGTCATATGCTTTAGTTTCTTGTGTGCTGTCTGAGATTGGAGCTCAGGGCCTCATACTCTTACTTGGCTTTTCTGCTTCAGGCTGGTGCTCTACCACTTGAGCCATACCTCCTCTTCTGCTGTTTAACTGAGCTAAGAGTTTCAGGGACTTTTCTGCCTGGGCTGGCTTTGAATTAGAATCCTCAGATCTCAGCCTCCAAATATATATCTAGGATTACAGGGGTGAGCCACTGGCACTTGCCTTTGGTTATATGCTTTAAAAGTTAAAAAGGATGGGCTGGGGATATGGCCTAGTAGCAAGAGAGCTTGCCTCATATACATGAGGCCCTGGGTTCAATTCCCCAGCACCACATATACAGAAAACGGCCAGAAGTGGCGCTGTGGCTCAAGTGGCAGAGTGCTAGCCTTGAGCAAAAGGAAGCCAGGGACAGTACTCAGGCCACGAGTCCAAGGCCCAGAACTGGCCAAAAAAAAAAAAAAAAAAAGTTAAAAAGGTATTTTCTGCAAGAAGAATTCATACTGAGTGACTCTTGTTTAATTTGGAGCAATGAGCTGCGTGTTGAACTGTGAAAGGTTTAAGAAGAGAATGATGTTAGTGCCCTCTGCCCATAGGAAACTTCTACTGGCATACAAGTTTTATTCATAATATTACTCAGTTATTGCTCTTTCATAATTCATCAATTTCTTACGCTAGTTATTATGTCCCTGAAATTAACTAGCTCTGAAAAATATAAATGACTCAGGCAGCTATCAGTGGTCTGTTGATCTAGCCAATGTTTCAGAATGAGTATTACCCAGTCACAGAATTCTTAGAATTTGTTGTGTGAAAAAGCATACCAACCCTTACTTTGAAGCTACCATCGGATGAGGTGAGCTACTAGTGGTAGGTTTTCTGTCTCTTGGAGCTAACATTGAAACATCAAATTCTAAGGCTTCCTAATTTGACTTAAGAAAAATTAAAGAAGAATAAGATGGGAAATGGAGGAGAGAACATTTTTTCATAATAGATGGAAGACAATAAGTCAGGGGCCAGAAAGCACGAGAATGTATCAAGCAGAAGCAATGACAAAGAAATGCCCATTTAACAGCAAAGCACAGCAGAGCAAAGATGCAGTAGTTATCCAAGGAAAGAGATGAGGGCCAAGAAAACTAAAACGAGGACGAGAGACTTTGTAACAGCAACAGTAGCCAATAGAGGCGGCTAATGTCCTCAAAATGCTCAAGGAAGGAATTACAGCCAAACATGAAAGATGTTTGAAAAATGGTCCCAAAATAATAAACACCAGGCCATAATTGTTTTTTCCCCCTTGGTGGGGGGAGTATGTTTTGCCAGTACTAGGGCTTGAACTCAGGGCCTGAGCACTGTCCCTTAGCGTTTACACTCTGGATTGGCTCCACTTCTGGGGTTTTTTGGTCGTCATAGAGATAAGAGTCATGCAGACTTTTCTGCCCAATCTGGTGTTGAACTGCAATCCTCAGATCCCAGCCTGAGTAGCTAGGACTACAGGAATGAGCAACCAGCCCCTGACTGATAGCTTATTTTTTTTAAGCCAGTGAAGAGAAGCAAAGAAGATCACTATATAATGATAGAGGAGTCAGGCAGGCAAGAGGAAACAATTATAAGCATATATGCTCCCCATGCTGGATCATCTCCTATATGAAGCAAATGGAGAGCCAGGCTTCAGTACAATAGCAATGAGGATACTGAACACCCACCTTCAACCATGGATAAACCGCCTAGACAGAAAAAGCCCCAGTCAGTAGAGTTAGATTCCCCCCGCCCCCGCCAGACCAAATGAGCCTAACTGGCTGTCCTGCTACTGGGTGGAGTGTGGTGGTGGTGGATGCCATCTCCCCAGGAGAGACCTGCGGGCAGGCCACAAAAAAAGTCTCAGTAAGTCTCCTTTCTGCAGTAAAAGGAAGAAAAGAAAAATCTGTAGAAAAGCATACCAGTACATAGAAGTAGAGCAACACACTCCCGAATAACCAATGAATCTATGAAGAAACAAGGGAATTTTAAAATATTTGAAGGTGGACATCTGCAGCTCAGGCCTGTGATCTAGCCACTCAGAAGGCTGAAATGTAAGGATCGTGGTTTGCAGCCAGTCTAGGCAGGAAAGTCTGAGATTCTTATCTCCAATTACTCACCAAAAAGCAGGAAGTAGAGCAAAGGCTCAAGTGGTAGAGTGCCAGCCTTGAGCCAAAATGCTGAGGGACAGCACCCTGGCCCTGAGCTGAAGCCCTAAGTACCAGAACACACAAGGAAATAGTGTGCTAAACAAATGATCATGTAAACAGCATAGTAAGACCTATGAGATATCGCAAAAGCAATGAGTGCCTCCATCAGAATAGCAGAAAAATCCCCTTAACCTATCATTGCACCTCAAAGAACTGGAGAAAACACTTCTTTTCCAAACTTAGCCTGTGACTCTGACTGCCTTCCGTCTGCATGGCTATGTATCGCATAGACCTTCACGTCTGCTTCCCCAAAGTCCGACTTGTCCTTAAATCCAGTCCCAATGGTCCCTCCTCAGTCATCCCTACCTTGGTTATGGTGGCTTGCAGCTCACGGGGTGCTCAGGCCAGAATCCTTAGAGCCCTCCTTTCCCCGTACCCCACATCCAATGCAATTTCAGGAGAAGATAACTTTTCTTTAGAAAATATACCACTGACCACTTCTTAAGAACTCTGCTGCTTTCACCAGGTGTCAGTCCACTTGGTGTTGCTGTAACAGAAAAGCTGAGTTCATCATGGCTCATGGTTCCGGAAGCTTCAGACAGCTGATTGGGCCTATGGCTAGGTCCCATGTGGCCGCGGGAGCTGTCGCAGAGGAAGATGCTCACCTGTTGCAGTCAGGGAACAGAGAGAGAGGCTGGACCTCCATATCCCTTTCAGAGATGTGCCCCAAGCTAGGGAAGTGCTGGTGGTTCATACCTGTAATCCTAGCTGCTTCTCAGGAGGTCAAGACTAGAGGATCACGGTTCAAAGCCAGCCCCAGCAGGAAAGTCCATGAGACTTCTATCTCTGATTAACCAGTAAAAAAGCCAGAAGGAGAAATATGGCTCAAGTAATAATGCACCCACTTTGAGAGAAAAAAAAAGTGAGAACTTGAAGCCCTCAAGTCCCAGTACTGACACATACAAAGTAATACCAAAATGAATGTCCATTTCATAACCCCAGTATCTGATGTTACCAAGTGCTGACAAGATGTACTGGCCCCTTTCATTGCTGGTGAGAGTATACTCTGGTTTAACTTCCTTGATAAATACTGCACATGATCAAGAGTATTAGCAGTGCCACTTCTCCATTCCTCGCTCTTGAGAAACTGCATGCTTGTGAATGAAGCAGCAAATGAATGGCAGCACACTCACATGTAAAGCGGTGCGCACACACTGATGGGTCTTAGAAACTAGTTTTGAATGGGAAAAAAAAGTCATTTTCAAAAGTATATTGCTATTATAAAATTTAAATCAACCAAGACTATATTATTGGGGATATATTTTCTTTTAAATATGAGAAAATGATATATTTAGGATACAAATAGGATAGCATTGATTTACCTTTGGGCAAGTGGTAGGATATTAGGAAAAGAACACAAAATACACCAGCATTGTTGGTGCTGGGATTTTCATTTAATGGAGGATTTGTGGCATTCACTTCATCATTTGAGTTTTGTTGACAGTCTTCACTGTAACCCAGGCTAATCTCTCTATGTCTCTCTCTCTCTCTCTCTCTCTCACACACATACACACACACACACACACACACACACACACACACACACTGCTAGAGTCATTTTAGAGTTATTTTATTTTATTGGTGCTGGTACTAGAGTTTGAACTCAGGGCCTAGGTCCTGGATGAGTGTATAAATCTCCGGATTTTAGCTTTGTCTCTTAGCTTTTTAACTCAGGACTATGCTTAAGTCACTCCAGCCATAGTTCCACTTCCAGTTTTTTTGAGGGTTAATTGGAGATAAGAGTCTCACAGACTTTTCTGCACCGGCTGGCTTTGAACCACAGTTCTCAGGCCTTAGCCTTGTGAGTAGCTGGGATTATAGGTATGAGCCACTAGCAGGTGCATCCTTAACTAATGGGTGTGTGTATGGGTGAGAAGGTTGCAGGGGTGACACTGATCAAGATGCACTGTATTGCCAGTCTTCTTTGTTAAATAGCAGCTCCTTTGTACAACTACTTAAATATAATAACGACTTAAATATAATAATCAAAGCAAGCATAACACACATCTCTATGGGACATTGTTTCCTATACACCACATAACAAGTAGTCATGTATAGTTGCTATAAGACCATCAAAAATAAATTAAAATGCAGGGTTCCCTTCTCCTTTGTACCTGACATTATCCTTCTCTCCAATAGCACATCATCTACTCTGTGAAATTCTTCATTTCCTACGCAATTCCCGATGTATCTAAAAGCACCAGGAGTAAGATCAAGAGGGAGAAATACCTGACCCAGAAGCTGCTTCGCGAAACGCACATCCAAGACCTGACCAAGGACATTGGTGCCATAGCAGAGAGGATGGCGGAGGCGGTGGATAACAACATCCGGCCCAAGTCAGAATGAGAGCTTCTGCCGAGGGGCGCTTTAAAGCATGGCATCGGTTACTGCAGACGTGCGGATGTGTGATGAACCCACCCCTGAGAGTGAGGTGCGAGTTCACTCACTTTGGCAAATGTGAGTCTGAAACTGTTGCCCATTTCATGTATCTTCTGTTTTCTGTTTCAGCTATCCAGGTAGAAACTGGAAAAATGTAAAAACTTAGATCTAGAAAGGGCATAGAAACAATCACCTGGAAAACCTGAATCTGTTACCCCTGTTTTGTCATTTTTTTTTATCAATTGGAATCTTAGGAACACAAAATAATACAGTGTGCTTTTTTTAAAAATGCCCCTTTTAAAGCAGAGAGGATTTTTTTTCTTATTATTTAATTCTATTATTTTGTCGAATTTTCAAGCACACAATCTCCTTTAATTTTCAGATCAGGTTTCATTTCTTCACTTTGCCAAATCAGGTCCTGAGTTTTTCCTTCCAGTGCCATCATTAAAGACTACACATACTCCTGCCTTGATAGCTTTTGTGTGATTAAAAACAGCTAACTGGGAATTGAGTCTGGATGCTATGTTAGATGGCAGATAGATTCAAGATCTCACAATATTGAAGTGTGTTGTCAAATCTCAACAGAAAGGAAACTTCATTTAAGAAGAAAAGTGTTTCAGTCTTCATTTTGGCTTGTCTTTCCGTTGTGGGGAATACTCACTGTGTTGGGAATGGTGAGGTTTTGAGGCCCCATTGATGCTCCTGTCTTCTTCCTGCAGAAGTTCTGCTCCAAAGCTCTGTGTCTAATCAATGCTGACTACTTTCTAGATCTCAAAGGAACCAGATCACAAAAATCCGGAGATTTACACACTCATCCAGAACTGTGGCTTACATTGATCTGGATAATTTACCTCTTTTAAATATGTGTACTTTTTCGGGGTAGAAAAATGCTAATCAAATGATTCCAATTATGTTTTCTAATCAATGTAATGGTTTGAAACAGAGAAGTCAACTCGTAGGCACTTGAACATGATAAGCTTTTTTTTTTTTTGGTGCCAGTACTGGGACTTGAACTCAAGGCCTGGGCACCTATCCCTTATAGATTTTCCACTCAAGGCTAGTACTCTATCCCTTGTGCCACAGATCTACTTCTGGCTTTTTGCTGGTTAGTTGGAGATGTCTCATGACTCTCCTTCCCAGGCTGGCTTTGAACTATAATCCTTAGATCTCAGCCTCCTGAGTAGCCAGGAGGTGTGAGCCACCAGTGCCTGACTACCAGTTGACACGTACTAGATGATACAGAAGGAATGTTATTACAAATCACTAAGCGCCTTCCGAAACATAACGTTCCATAGCCATGTGATGTGACCATGCTGTGTGCATGGCAGTTTAGAGTCAGGGGCCCCTCATCGGTAGAGTCAGGAATCTTGTGCAACTTTTCCCTTCTATATACCAAAGCAACCAACATACCAAAGCACCTGCCTCAGTCACGTCGCTTATCAACCCCTCCCACCCCCTTATTCTGAGCCCAGTAACTCATTTCTGAATTACTTGAGACAATTCCAAGTACTGCTAATCAAGAAAGGAAAGAATGGGTATGATTTGAGCTCCCAGCCCCTTCTAGGGCCCATGAGGTGGGTACATAAGAGGGAGAGGATTTGGTCACAGGTCCTTTCTTCATCCAGCCTCCTTGTCCTGCTACACCATATGATACCTGTGCTGCCCCAAGTGTTACTCAGCCTGGCAGTCTATTGCAGTTTATTACCTGCAGGTCTGGAGGTGACTGTGTTGTGATCAGACTGCAGGGGCTGCTACCCACTGGCTCACTGTTCAATGCTTAGGTGCCCCAGGCTGGACCCAACCAAGCAGAATCCCAGCAGCAAAGGAAATTATTCCAGAAATTGGATTCTACAGGCTTGCTGTAAAATAAAGTTGCTTAGGGCTGGATCACAATCTTCACTGCCTGCCATGAGGGTTTTTAATTTAGTTTTGGCCAGTACCGGGGGCTTACACTTAGGGCCTGGGCAGTGTACCTTTGCTTTTTGCTCAACGCTGGTGTTTTACCATTTGAGATAAACCTCCACTTCCAACTTTTTGGGGGGGTTAATAGGAAATATGAGTCTCACAGACTGTCCTGCCTAGGCTGGCTTCAAACCATGATTCTCAGATCTGAGTTCCCTGAGTAGCTATGATTATAGGTGCTATCCACCAGTGCCCAGTTGTTTTAAGGTTTTTTTTTTCTTTTTAAATACATATATGATTCATCAAAGGCAGTGTTCTAGACTTTTCAATTGTCCCAAAGGGTCAGGGCAACCATTTCTCCATCTTTCTTGCTGATGTATATTAATGGTACAATCAGAGAAAGCCCAAGATGGGCTGGGCTACATGGGGTCCAGCCAGGCTGGGATGGAGAGAACACGGCTTCCCCAGAGGGACGACTCGTTCCCACGCCTGGAGGGGGTGCCCCTGCCCCTCCTCACACTCTGTGAGATGATTCTTCTCTTATTACCTCTTCTCCCAAAGTGTGTGACACTCCTAGCACTTGCTTGGGCAATTATTGGTTATTTATGTCACCCCAGAAAGGGACATGTTTTTTTGCCTTTCTCCTTGTGTATATATGAAAGGATTTCCAAAGAAATGTGCATTTCTGTGCTCATAATCCCCACCTGAGAGAATCTTCATAGTTTAAAATATGCTGCTGTGATGGTAAGGGAAAAAAGCCTACATTTCTAAAAGGCAGCAACTGTAACACCTAACACTGCCAAATATGCCCCAAAGGACAAATCCCAGTCGAGACCCTGGGTTCCCTCAACTCAACAGGGTTCATCTGAGTCCAGTGCTGACATGTGGATGATGGAGAAACATGGGGGGAGGGGGCGAATAGGACCATTTCTGCACACAGTTAACAGGCTACATCTATAAATAGCAACAGAACAGCCCCCCTACCCCAGGCAAATGGGTGCCCCAGTACCCCAACAAAGGAAGGATCCTGGCCTTCGACCTGTCGGATGTTAACCACTAGAGAAATTGTAGCTTTGTATTCTTTCATATTGCCTGTGAATTTTAATCAATTGAAGCATTAGACCACATACTCAGGGGATTTTTCTTTAAATATCCCTCAGATATTTTAGATGTATTATTAGAAATAGAAAGCCATCATTTTTTGGGTTGTTTTATAACTCAACGAGGCCATCCTGCAAAGTATTCATCACCAAACTCTTCCCCCTTTTAATGCTTTTGCATCTTGAATTTTAATAGAACATTAGTTCCCAGTAGGGGGGACAGAATGTGATCTGTGGGTGAAACGACATTTCTTGTATCATTTCCTTATGTTCATATTATACTGGGTTTGAAAAGTTAAACATCTGAGCAGCTTAAGGTAGACTTTAACTAGGCAGCATGCTTTCTATAGACTGTGGCATACAATGTAAAGTTTGTAATTAATGTTTGTTAATTTCTATGCATTTTAATATTCTTTTATAATTGTGAGTGTTTTAATAAATTCATTTTTACAAACAATACCATGATCTGTTCTATTTGTCTTTTGTGGTTTTTGTCTTTTTATTTTTGTGCTAGTACTGGGGCTTGAGCTCAGGGCCTCACATTCTTGGTTGGCATTTTTGGTTTTTGGGTTGTTGTTTTTTTTGGACAGAGCTGGGGACAGTGCCCCTTGAACCACACCTCTACTTTCGTATTGTTCTGGTTAATTGGAGATGAGAATCTCAGTGACTTTTCCTGTCTAAGCTGGCCTTGAACTGTGATCCTCAGCTCTCAGCCTCCTAAGTAGCTAAGACTCATAGGCATGAGCCATTAGTGCCTGGCTTTTTCTTCATGCTTTCAAGGAATTTAGATCTGCTATTTACGAGTGACTAGTTACTGAGACAGCAAACGTGTGGTTCCGTGTAAGTTATACCCAGAATTCAGCTTTGGAACATGGTTTTTCTCGAGACCATTTCAGCTGGGGCTGCCATATACATAAGGCCCACACACCCGGCCCCACTAGTCACCAGTGAGCTGGCCTGGTGCAGCATTGGCTCTGAGGGCCACACCATGGGTACAGTGGCCCCTCACCAATGCCTCCACACACACAGCATCTGGCACAGCACTGACTAGCTGCACAACTACTTTTAGGCCCCTTGCTGCTGCTGAGGCTGCTGCAACCAGAGAGCCTTGCCAGTAGCAGAGTTGAAACCAATAGTGCCAGAGGAAATCTGCATTGATCAATGGAGGCAGCCTCGTGCAGTGAGAAGTACACATACCCACTGCATTGCTTGCCACCACTGCCTGGCCTGCTACAGTGCCGCCGCTCGTGCACGGCTCACAGACACAGTGGGTCTTTCTGACCCCACCATGGTATACCTACTACCCAAACCTGCTACAGGCAGGCTATGCACTGGAACCCAAGTAGAATCAAAGCCAACGTTGCATAAGAAACTGGTATCTCAAGACGTCTAGATCATCAGGAGTAAGAGGGTGACTTGCTAATAAGGACAGCCTTGGAGAGTAGTATCACTAGCTGTGCACATCTCAATGTAGAAGCAAACGTGATACCTCCCGAAGGTGCCACAGACCCCAAAGAAAGAGATGAATAAAATGCCAGATAAAGAATTCAGAAGAATGGCTTTTGTCATTTTGTTTTCTGGCAGTTCTAAAGTCTGAACTCATGGCCTTGTACTTGCTAGACACAAGGGCTCTGCCACTTGAATTATGCCTCAACTTTTTTTAAAAAAATGACTAAAGATAATACAGATTGTTAAGTAAAACTAAGAAGACAGAATATGAATGAGAAATTGAATTGAGAAATTGAATAAAGACATTTTGAAAAGAACCACACAGAAATCTTGGAACTGAAGAGTTCAAAAACTCAGATTAAAAATATAGTCAAGCCAAGTACCAATAGCACATGCTTATAATCTTACTCAGGAAGCTGAGAAATGAGGATCTTAACTCAACGCAGACAGTAAAGTCCATGAGACTCATATCCCCAATTTACCACCAAAAAGCAGGAAGTGGAGGTGTGGCTCAAATAACAGCACGGGACTTGAACAAAAAAAAATGACAGTGCCCAGCACTTGGCTTAAGCCCCAATACTGGCACAAAAAAAGTAGTTAAAAGCCTCAACAACAAATAAAGGAAGGGAGAGGGTATCTCAACTCAAAAATAGGTCACAGGAGTAACCCAGATAGAAAGGGAGAAAAGAAGAAAGCATTCAAGACCTTAGTACACCAACAAACGTCTGCATTCTAGAATATTCCAAGAGATTATATAGGATGAGGCTAAGCAAGATGAACTCCAGGAGATGGAAACAGGAGGATTTTATCATTGTCATTAGGTTTTACGTACTAGGTGAATTTCCTGAGGCATACCTCAGGTGGTTACTGTATATGATTTTGGTACACTGGATATTGTATATATGCTTGTCTGAACTAGGGAAGGGAAAGAAAAATGAGGGAAAGTGTAACAAATATGATAAGAAATGTACTCAGTACCTTATTATGTAACTGTACCCTTTCTGTACACCTTGCCAATAAAATTTAAAAAATAGAATGTTCCAAGAATATTTCAATATGTTAAAAGCATAATATGTAAGTGCATACACAAACACATACATATATATACACATATATATTTATAATAGCACCAAATCCTAATCTTCAGAAAGATATGGACATTCACGTGCAGGAAGGTTATAGAACTCCAAATAGAAAAGACCATAAAAGATCTTCCCCTGTCATATTAAAAACAAAGTGTCCAAAATACAAGAAAAATAAGTATGTCAGAAAAATGCAAGATCTCGGAACACAGAATACTCAGCGTACACCTACTCCACAAAGAACCAAAATAAGAGCTACATTGCTGCATTTTGAGTTAAGTGACCCACGAAGAATACGGATGCAATAGCTGAGAGATGGAAACGGTAAAATCCAGACATCTGGGATAGCAGCCCAGCAGAAGATAGAAGAAATAACTGCACTGATGGCTCACACCTGTAACCCCAGCTACTTAGGAAGCTAAAATCTGAGGATCATGGTTCAAAGCCACCCCAGGCAGAAAAGTTTCTATGAAACTCTTCTCTCCAAGTAACCATTCAAAAAACCAGAAGTGGTGCTATGACTCAAAGTGGTAGAGCACTACTAGCCTTGAGCAAAATAGTTCAGGGACAGTGCCCAGGCCCAGAGCTCAAGCCCCATGAGCCCCCAACCCCCCCCCCCCCCCCCCGCAAGACAATATCCCGATGATCTGCCTCTGCAGCTGGAAACAAAGAATCTCCCTCCCATGAGGGTAAAGGTGGAAGAGTTCCAACAAACTCAGCACCAATGCAGACTCCCTGGCCACTGGAGAGTTCTATGGGCCTTGCCAGCTCACAGCCTACATAGTTCCGAAGCCTGGAATGTGCACATGGAGTCTGGATTTGAAAAAAGTCCACATCTCCAGGATGCTGTGGCTGGGAGCTACCTTAAGAGGGTCAATATTACCTGAATTCAGACACCTGAGAAACCCGTGCAAGTTCCCATTCTCTGGGACTCCACAGATATGCCATTGCACTGGCTCAGGCAATGGCGGCTTCCATGAGCCAGAGGTGGCTTGGTGGAGGACTTGTCACCCACTGCAAATGGGGCATGATGCTGCCACACAGAGATTCACAGAGGAGCAGCCATCGACCAGAACCATGGGGGTCAGGGAGCACGGAGGCTGGTGCACAGCTTGTCAAGTCATGCCTGGTTTTACACGTAAACCAGGACTGAAAGTGATGGTCCTGTGGTTTCTACTGCTCCTCTCATTGCACCACACATGGTGACTGTCACTGAAAAGGCAGGGGAGAAGCTGGGCACAGATAGCTTGTACATGTCATCCTAGCCACTCAGGAAACTGAGATCTGGAGATCATAGTTCAAGGCCAGCCTGGGCATGAAAGTTTTTGAGACTACCTCCAATAACTTTCAAAAAGCCAGAGGTAGAGCTGTGGCTCACGTGGGAAAGTGCTGTGAAAAAGCTAAAAGTGAGGGTATGATTCAAGTAGAGCTCCAGACTTGAGCAAAAAGGCAAGTTAAGGACACAAGGCCCTGAGTTCAAGCCCCACTACTGACACAAAAATATAATTAAATTATACACATAGGTGCAGACTGAACAACACCATTGGAACAAACAGGTCATTGAAATCAGAAGGAAAAAATTTTAAATTCCTTGAAAGAAATGAAAATGGAAATACAACATTTCAGAACCTGTGTGACACAGAGAAACAAGTCCTAAAAGGGAGGCTTTAGCCAGGCACCAGTGGCTCATTCTTGTAATATTAACTACTTAAGAGGCTGAGATCTGAGGATTGTGGTTTGAAGCCAGCCTACGCAGGAAGGACTATGAGACTCTTATATCCAATTAATCAGCTGATTAATTAAGCTGTCACATAACTGGCAGAATGCCAGTCTAGAGCAAAAACATTCGAAGGGACAGTGCCCAGACCCTGAGTTCAACTTCCACCACCAAAATAAATAAATAAATAAATAAAGCAGTTTATAGAAGTTAGTGCCTATGCAAAATAAATAAATAAATAAAAGACAAATAGAGTCTCAAAGTACACTATAAAAGCTGGTTCTGTGAAAAAAGAAATAAGCAAAAATAAGCATGAGCTCTCAGGCCCAGCCCTAAATTTTACCAAACTTTTAAAGAAAAGATAAATGCTTCTAAACTATTTGTAGAATTGAAAGGATTTTCTGAGGTCAACATTATCCTACTACCATACCTTACAAGACCACACACACACAAACACACACACACACACACACACACGCGCATGCACAACTACAGACCAACAGCTTTCATGAACAAAGCTGCACAAATCTTCAATAAAAATACTTACAAATTGAATTTTAAAATGCATTAAAAACATTGCTTGTTATTATCAGGCTGGTTTTATTTCAGCGATGTAATATAAACAAATCAATAAGCCATATAATCATATCAACAGATGAAGAATAAAAACCACGTAATTGCTCAATCAATGCAAAGGGCATTTGGTAAGATTCATTTTCACTTCATGATAAAAGCCCTGAACAAATTAGATAGAAAGATCATATATAAACAGAATAAAGGCTACACCTAAAACTCCATAGCCAGCACCATAATGAATGGGGGAAACTGAAGCCATTTTACCTAAAATCAGAAATGACTAAAGTGTCAACTTTGAGCACACTAGTAGAGATACTAGCCAATGACACTAGGCAAGATAAAATCCATACCAACAGGAAAGAAGAAAATCAAACTACACTCTTCGTAGATGATAATGGTTCTAGATATAGGAAAACAAAAACACTACCAAAAGACTATTAGGAATTTTTTTAAGTTGAGTAAAATTGCAAGATATAAAATCAATATGCAAAAACATCACTAGCTAGATTTTCTATACAATAATAGTGACTTTTTTGAGTAAGAAAACAAGGAGGGAATCCCACTTACAGTAGCCATACATACATTACATACATACACAACTAAAATAAGAATAGGAAAGATCTCTACAATAAATTTACAAAAAAATGGGAAAAAGAATTAAGAAGATACTAAATATTTCCCATGTTCATGATCTGGAAAGATGAATACTTTTAAAATGTCCATACCATTCAATCTCTGTAAAAAAAAAAAAAAATGATGTTCTTCATATAGCTAGAAAAACAATCCTAAAATATAGAGAAACACCACAGACCCCCAAATAACCTGAGAAATCTTGGGCAAAAACAAAGCTAGAAGCAATCAAATTTTAAGACACAATTGAGAAATCACAGTAACCAAAACAGCATGGTGTCTTCATAAAAACAGATGTGCCGACCAACAGTAGACTGACTAGAGAACCACAAATAAACCCTTAATCTCCAGACCATTGATTCTGAAAAGAAATGTCAAAAACATGCAAAGGAGCTAGTGGCACACACCTATAATACTAGCTACTCCGGAGGCGGAGAGGCAAGGATCAAGATTCAAATTTAGCTCAGGCAAGGAAAGTCTGTGATAATCTTATCTCCAATGAAGTAGCAAAAAGCTAGAAGTGGAGCTGTAGCCCAAGTGGTAGGGCCCCAGCCTTGAGTGAAAAAGCTTAAGGATAGCACCAAGGCCCTGATTTCCAGCCCCAGAATTAGGGCATCAGTGCATACACACAGAGACAGACAGAGAAACAGAGATAGATAGAGACAGAGAGAATACATTGGACAAAGTTCAGTTGGGATAATTAGCTCTCCACATGTAGAAGACTGGAGTTTGACCTTTCTTTTTCATTAGTTACAAAAATCAACTCAAAATAGATCAAAGGCTTTAATGTAAAGCTGGAAACTCTGAAGCTAGAGAAAACCACAGGGGGAACTTCCACATATTAGTACAAGCGATGATTTGGGGGTATGACCCCATAAACACGGGAAACAAAAGCAAGAATTGACAAGTAGGATTTATCAAATGAAAAGACTTTGGCAGAGCAAAGAAATCAATCAACAGAAACAAAACAGAGTCTACAGAATGGGAGAAGATATTTGCCAGCTGTGTATCTGATAGCAGGTTAATATCAAGAGCACATTAAAAACTTGACAAAACAGCACAAACTACATAATCTATTCTTAAAATTGATAAGATATCTGAATAAACACTTCTCAAAAGGAGAAATTACAAATGGCCAACACGTACATAAAGAAATACTGGGCATCATTAACAATCAAGGAAATGTACATCAAAACTTCAATGAGGGGCTGGGGCTATGGCCTAGTGGCAAGAGAGCTTGCCTCGTATACATCAGGCCCTGGGTTCGATTCCCCAGCACCACATATACAGAAAACGGCCAGAAGAGGGGCTGTGGCTCAAGTGGCAGAGTGCTAGCCTTGAGCAAAAAGAAGCCAGGGACAGTGCTCAGGCCCTGAGTCCAAGGCCCAGGAATGGCCAAAAAAAAAAAAAAAAAAGTCTTGGGCTGGGGATATGGCTTAGTGGCAAGAGTGCTTGCCTCGTATACATGAGGCCCTGGGTTCAATTCCCCAGCACCACATATACAGAAAATGGCCAGAAGTGGCGCTGTGGCTCAAGTGGCAGAGTGCTAGCCTTGAGCAAAAAGAAGCCAGGGACAGTGCTCAGGCCCTGAGTCTAAGCCCCAGCACTGGCCAAAAAAAAAAAAAAAAAACTTCAATGAGCTTGGTGCTGCTGGCTCCTGCCTATAATCCCTGCTACTCAGGGGGCTGAGATTTGAGGATCACAGAGCCAGCCTGGGTGGAAAAGTCCATGAGACCCTCATCCCCAATTAACTATTAAAAAGCAGAAGTGGTGTTGTGGCTCAAGCGGTAGAGTATTAGCCTTGAGCAAAAGCACTCAGAGACAGCACCCAGGCCCTGAGTTCAAACCCCAGGGCCATCATGCACACACAAGCGTGAGCATGCCATGAGGACACATACATACATACATAGACACATACACAGTCTCTCGGAAAGAACAGTAATGTGCTAGGGATTGAAAGGATGTATGTGATAGAGTTTATGGGGCAAAAGTACACACACACGCTAGTTCTGGTGTCTGGTCCTGTCAAGGCAAGCACTTGAGCCACACCTCTACTTATGAACTTTTGATGGATAAATGAAGATAAATATCTCATAAACTTTTCTGTCTGAGCTGACTTCGAACTTCAGATTTCAGCTTCGTGCGTAGCTAGGATTACATAAGTAGCACATTCTAGTAAAATTGCCTTGAAGATAAATTTTTTATATTCCATTTCCTTTTGTTTTGTGCCAGTATTGAATCTTGAACTTGAGATCTAGGTGCTGTTCCTTAGCTTTTTTTGGTTCAAGGCTTGCACCCTACTACTTGACCCATACTTCTACTTCCACCTTTTGCTGGTCAACTGTAGATAAGAGTCTTACGAACTTTCCTGCTTAGGTTGATGTTGAACCATGATTCTCAGATCTCAGCCTCCCGCATAGCTAGGATTACAGGCGTAAGCTACTTACTGGTACCCAGATTCATTTCCTTTAAAACAAAACAAAACAAAACCAACCAGAAAGCTCTAGATATATGATCAAAAAGAGGCAGAGAAGAACGACAAACTCCTCTTTCCCTCTGCCTTCTAAAACACCATTTTGCAAAATCATTTAGGCTGTACCCCTGCATCCCCAGCCCCAACGCCCATTACTCTGCATTACTGGGAAACAAGATATACAAACCAGATCAGCTCCTAAAATACAACTCTGATTCACAACCTACATATGGCTTTCTTCCCAGGACGTCAACCTCTTCTCGATGGGAGACCCAGCAATCAAGCCAGCCTGCTGTAAATCAATCTTACAAAAATTCAGACCTCCCGCTCTAGTGACAATCCAGCAACTTCTATTAATAATTGACCAAATATAGCCAAGACTTCATTTGTGCCTGGCTGCTACCCTAATTTTTGTTTCTGATTGCAAACAATCAGAACTAAGTAGACACCCTTCCCCACTCACGTAGGGTGCCAGCCTCCAGAGAGCATCCTCACCAACAGCCTCTACTCTACCCACACCTACAGTCTCTCCTTGTTTCCCAAGCACAGATGATGGTGGTCCAACTCCCACGCAATGTATCAGGCTCTAAATAGCCTTCATTGTTCTCACCCAAGTGGTCTTTACTTATTTTTTACATCGAAATCCACACAAAGAGGTAGCTGCTTTTGGAGTGTTGGTAGAGGGTAAACATTAGGAAGGGTTAATTTGGCTAACTCCTTCCCTGAAGGTGGTGTTTGGGTACAGAAAAACAATTACAGTTTTGTCTTTGCTAGTCAGGGTGGGCTCTGTGCAAGACTTGGGGAGGAAAGACTAGAAGCATGAGCTTTGTGCTGGCTGAGGCCTCACGAACCCTCTGGGAACAGCTGTCTCCTGAAATGCTCTGAGGGAACGAGGCTTCACATTCAAAAAGGAGTCTGGTAGCATTTTTCACAATCGGAAGCCTGTAGCACAGCATTCCTGAGTTCAGTCAAAGACAAGCATTGTTCTCACTGAAACTGGAGACAAAAGAATCCATGGTAACCAGTTGAGAGGATTTTATTGTATTTGGACAGATGTTTTCCTTTGGTTATGAAACAAGGTGTGTGTGTGTGTGTGTGTGTGTGTGTGTGTGTGTGTGTGTGTGTGTGTATAAGGCCTGAATGCGGGGCTTGGGTGTACTCCCTTAGATTTCTCTCTCAAAGCTGGAGCTCTACCAGTTGAGCCGTAACTACATTTCTAGCTTTGTGGTAGTTAATTGAGCTAGCTTTGAACCTTGATGCTCATATTTCAGCCTCCTGGTAGAGAGAATGACAAGCATGAGCCACCAGCACCCAGATGAAGTAAGATTTTACAAATGTGCCATTTTCTACCAGAAAACATGGATAAAGGTAGTTGGCTCTTAAACTCAGCTTGTTTGTTAAAAGTAACTCAGCCTATGGTATAATTTGATTTCTATCACATAAATGTATGAGTCCTTTTCCACATGGGAATTGGTTCTGATTCATTTGTCCGGGTTCTTTGTCATGATGATGTCTAGTTGTTATAATTAGAACTACATTAGGAATCCAGGCTGGGAATATGGCTTAGTGGTAGAATGCTTGCCTCGCATGCATGAAGCCCTGAGTTCGATTACTTAGTACCACATAAAGAGAAAAAGCTGGAAGTGGTGCTGTGGCTCAAGTGGTAGAATGCTAGCCTTGAGCAAAAGAAGCTCAGGGACAGTGCCCAGGCCCTGAGTTCAAGCCCCAGGACTGACAAAAAAAAGTCAAACAAGCCTGGTACCCATGGCTTATGTCTGTAATCCTAGCTACTCAGGACACGAGATCTGAAGATCATAATTCAAAACCAGGGTAGGAAACTTTGAGACTCTTATTTCCAATTAACCCATTAAAAGCCAAAAGTGGGGACTGGGAATGCGGCTTAGTGGTAGAGTGCTTGCTTCCCATGCATAAAGCCTTGGGTTTAATTCCTTAGCACCACATAAACAGAAAAGGCTGGAAGTGGCGCTGTGGCTCAAGTGGCAGAGCACCATCCTTGAGAGAAAAAGCTAAGGACAGCACACAGGCCCTCAGTTCAAGCCCCAGTACCAGCAGAAAAATAAAATAATTCAGACAAGTATACTATAATCCCAAATATTGTTCAGAATGGAATAAGCACAGTTATGTTTACAATGCTGGTAAGAGAGGGGAGGCACAGAAATAGAGGGACAAAGGGTGAATAAAGGCAGCAGTGGTACTCACGGGACACTATGTGGAAAATGAACTATATGGGGCTGGGGATGGCCTAGTGGCGAGAGTGCTTGCCTCGTATACATGAAGCCCTCGGTTCAATTCCCCAGCACCACATATACAGAAAATGGCCAGAAGTGGCGCTGCGGCTCAAGTGGCAAAGTACTAGCCTTGAGCAAAATGAAGCCAGGGACCTGCTCAGGCCCTGAGTCCAAGGCCCAGGACTGGCAAAAAAAAAAGAAAAGAAAAGAAAAGAAAATGAACTATACAACTTGTGAGAGGGGAGGGGAGGGGAGGGGAGGGGAGGGGAGGGGAGGGGAGGGGAGGGGAGGGAAAAACTGGGAGTGAGGGAAGGGGTAACATTGTTCTTAAAAAAAAAAAAAAAGTATTCCTTACCTGACATACGTAAATGTAACCCTCTGCACATCACCTTTATAATAATATTTTTAAAAGTACCCTGCCATTACATTCTCTCTCACTCATGCTAGGTAAGAGATAAACCTTACCACAGGTAGATGATCTACTCTGTCACCTCTGAGCCTGTTTCACTCCTATTTTTAAAATAATCAAATAAAAATTTACCTCGAACTATTTTTGGTTCTTCTCAAACCATCAGTATGTGCTCAAAGCTCTTCTAGCTTCTGGATGAAAATTTAGAGTCACTCACTTCTAGGAGGGGACAGCAGTGAAAGGAAGGAGATGGAAGGATGTGTATAAAAAGTCCTGGGAGGGTGGGGAATGTGGTAGAGAGCTTCCCTAGCACGCATGAAGCCCTGGGTTTGATTCCTCAGCACCACAAAAACAGGAAAAGCCAGAAGTGGAGTTATGGCTCAAGTGGTAGAGTGCTAGCCTTGAGCAAAAAGTTGCTCAAGGTCAGTGCCTAGGCCCTGAGTTCATAGTCCTGGAACTGGCAAAAACAACAACAAAAAACACAAAAAGTTCTGGGAACCCAGGCTGGTGGCAACTCAGGAGGCTGAGCTCTGAGGATCACAGTTCAAAGCCAGCCTAAGGAAGAAAAGTCCATGAGACTCTTACCTCCAATTAATCACCCTAAAAGCTGGAAGTAGAGTTTGACTAAAGTGGCAGAACACCAGCTTTGAGCCAAAATGCTAAACAAGAGAGCAAGGCCCTGAGTTCAAGTCCTAGTACCAAAAAAAAAAAAAAAATCCAGGCCCCAGGCTGGGCTGAGAGCCACAAAGCGTTCAGCCAGCTGTGACTCCACCCACAGTCTGGCTATTTTCAGGTCCTACCACTCAAAATCTAAGTCTCTCCGCCTCCTGAGTGTCAGTTTCCCCATCTGTACTGTTAAGATAAACATCTAGGTGGATGTGAGTAGGAATGAGGAAACACCTCAAGAGTCTTTCTGTGTACATGTGGAATCACAAAAATGAGGAATAATGGGTGAATGCAGTCATGATACTAACCGCACATGTGTGAACATGGAACCCGGTCTCTTGAGGGGATGGCGGTGCTGGGAGAGATAGGTGAGAAGGATGGGAAGGGCGACATGGATGGAGATGCAGTGTGTTTATAAACTGACTTGCTGACTTGATACCCCTTTGTACAACTACATAAAGATAATACGAATAAAATAATAAAAACACTATGTATTCACATACACTAAGACCAAAGGAGGAGAGAGGATCACAAAGGCCCAATGCCCATGTGCATCTGATCATATTGAATCATATTTATTGAAATGAACTCCAAGAAATAGTAACAAGAGGTTGTGGGGGTTTTTGTTTTGTTTTGTTTTGTTTTAGTTTTTTACTATTTCTTTTCCTTTCTGTCTTGTTTGCTCATTTATCTGTCTTTGGGAAAAAAAAAATATATATATAGTTGGGGGGGTTGGTTTTTTTTTTTTTGGACCAGTCCTGGGGCTTGAACTCAGGGCCTGAGCACTGTCCCTGGCTTCTTTTTGCTCAAGGCTAGCACTCTACCACCTGAACCACAGCGCCACTGAGCACTGTCCCTGGCTTCTTTTTGCTCAAGGCTAGCACTCTACCACTTGAGCCACAGTGCCACTTCTGGCCTTTTCTGTGTATGTGGTACTGAGGAATGGAACCCAGGGCTTCATGCACACTAGGCAAGCACTCTACCGCTAAGCCACATTCCCAGCCCCAATATGATATTTTGATAGATTGTTCTTCAAACTCTGTGGAGGCTGGCACAGGTAAGGAGACCTCCCAGGATGCTGTGTCAGATGCCCTTTGCACAAATGTGGGGGCAGGGTGGACCAGCCCCAGGAACTCCCACTGAAATCACCTTAATATTCTCCATGATTGATCATGAGACAGGCTAATGCAATCTCGGGCCTGCTTCTTCCATTTCCTTCGCAAAGATAAATCACTTTATTACCCTCCTTGTTTCCGTCTAGGAGATTGCACTGAAAGCCTACGATGAAACTGCTTCCACGTCACCTCCTTAAGTTTTATTACCCGATCAATGGGGATGGTATAACCCCACAGGCCTCGTCGTGGCCTCCAGTGTAAAAGGAGTGTGTTTCTGGATGTTTCCTCCTGGCTCTCTCCTGGGTTTTCTTGTACGCAGAGCTTCAACCCCTTGCAATTTGGTCAGCTCCTATAAAACTACAATCATGTGTGCATGTGTGTGTGTGTGCGCATGCACGCGCACCCACAAGCACATGCACCCAGTCCTGGGGCTTGAACTCAGGATCCTGGTGCTATCTCTAAGCTTTACTGTTTTAACTCATGCTCTACCACTTGAGCAACAGCTGCACTCCTAACTTTTTGGTGGTTAATTAGAGGTAAGAGTCTCATGGACCTTTCTACCCTTACTGGCTTTGAATTGTGATCCTCAGATCTCAGCCTTACAGGTGTGAGCCTCCAGTGCCTGGAAAAATCACAGTCTAAAAGTTTATCCTGATCTTATTCTGCTTAACATCTCCATTTTCTCTCAGGCACCTAATTGCTTGATATATTTCTTCTGCTTTCTTCATGCTGCTACATTGAATTGTCAGAGAGATGCCACTCCAGGGCCTTGCTTACAACCCACCCCTCCATGCAGCCCAGCTTTCTTGGATCCCAGGCTTCCACTTTCTCATCATTCTAATCATTTTCTGAGGAACCCACTGACCATGACATACCATCCACACTAAACCAATCTTGGTCATCTGTGAATCAGGGCCTGAGAACATGTATTCCCTTCCCTCCCTGTCTAGCATAAATATTATAACTGATGAGGAAAAAATTAAGAAACCAGAAATTTTACCTGGGGTGAGGAGTGATTATTTTAATCTTGTTATCTAAGTATCTCAGGAAGATATATAACTGATAAGGACCTAATATCCAGCATATACAAGAAGCTCAAGAAACTAACCCCTACCCCCAAAGAATAAAGAATTAATAAATGAGCAGAGGAGCTAAATAGAAACTTTTCAGAAGAAGAAAGGCCAATGAATACACGAGAAATTGCTCATCCCCAGTAAGATTGCCAATGTGGAGAATTTGAACCATCCCAAGTACTGGTAGGGATGTGGAGAGAAAGGAATCCTATTACCCCACCAGTGGGAACAGAAGGCAGTTTGGAGATTCCTCCAAACATTAAACACAGAACCATCCTATGATCCAACCGTATCACTCGCAGGCATCTAACCAGAGTATTACAAGCCAGGTTCATTGCTGCACGGTTCACCATAGCAAAGTTACAGAAACAACCCAGATTCCCTACCACAGATGACTGGAGAAGAAAAATGTGGTACACATATACAATGCAATTTTACTAATCCATTAGAAAGAGTACTATGTCATTTTCAGGGAAATGGATGAATCCAAAAAGAATTATGTTAAATGAAGTCAGGCTCAGAGAGAAAAGTGGCATACGTTTTACTCTCTTAAGTGGAAGTTAGATCTAAGTTATAAACATATGAAAACATACAGTTTCATATGTATATATACACAAATTGACTAAAGTATGGTATACACAGGAAAGGATTCCAATGGTGTAACGCTTTTAAACAACAGACAGTTTAACAAAAATGAATACCAAAAAGCTGGACTATATTGTTAGAAGGGGAGGCCAAGGGAAGGTAGATGAATGGAGAAAGAAAGGGTGGGTGACTATTATGATAACATTCAATGCACCTTTGTGAAATCTGAACCAGGTAACTTGAGGTGAGGGCAAGAGCGGGGTTGGGAGAGATGGGGACAATGATGGAAGGGATGATATTGATCAACATGCATTGTATTTATAAATTGATGTGTTCAATTGAAACTCTTTTGTACAACTACTTAAAAGACTTTTTAAGATTTTTTGGCTTACCCAAAAATGCATCTGTTTTAATTAGAGCCAATAAAAACATTTAGAGTATAATAGACAAAGGGAAATGTCTGGGTAGAAGACAATCCTAACAGTTATTTTACCTGGGTTCAAGGCAGCTAGGCCTAGGGCATGGGGACTTAAAGAAGACTTCGATATAAAGGATTACCTCAAGGTCTGCCATAGAGAAGGCCCAGAACAGCAGAGAAAACCTCATATTTCAAAGGAATCATCCAGGAAGTGACATAAATTCTAAACAACATGGGGAGTTCAGAGGGACACCTGGAGAAAAGAACAAGTCAATGTAACTTGAAACCCAGCTGTGACCTCCCCACCCTTGGGGGGGGGGGGGGACAAGGCATCCATTATCACTGAGAAAAGCTAAGCAGGAAGGTACTAGCAACACACACACACACACACACGCACACGCAAGCACACACACACAAGCACACACACTGCACTAGCAGGCCTAACAGGAGGACTCGACTGTCCTCAGACGCATTCGTTCTAGGGAACAGATCGGAATGGTCTCAGAGGGCTCTGCCCCCACAGAAAGACCTTCTATTGAGGCCTCAAAGGAAGTCTGAGTGTCTCAAAGAACATCCTCATATTGCAACAGGGGGTAGAACACTGGTGAAACAGATGATGAAAACAGAACATGTGTTGAAACTGTTTGAGGAAGGGAGAAAGGATAGCAGAGAGAGTGATAGATGAAGTGTAATGCCAGAAAAACCTGTGTAAATGCCACAATAAAATCTAAAAAGAACTAATCAGGAATCTAAAAGGTTCCTCAACAAATGAGAAAAAGCAAAGAATTTCTGAAATGATGATGACAGGCCTTTTGGGTAAACTCAGATAAATAAGAATGACAAAGAACAAAGCCTAGCTAGGCACTGGTGGCTCACATCTGTTACCCTCGCTACTCAGGAGGCTGAGACCTGAGGACTGCAATTTGAAGTCAGCCTGGGCAAGAAAGTCTGTGAAGTCTTATTTCCAATTAAACACTAAAAAGCTGGAAGTGGAGCTATCCTCAAGTGGTAGGGCATTAGCCTTGAGGGAAAAAGCTCAGAAACGTCACTCAGACCATGAGTTCAAGACCCAGGACTAATACACACACACACACACACACACACACACACACACACACACACACACACACAATGAAGCCAGGCATGTGGCTTACTCCTACAATCCTCTTTACTCAGGAGGCTGAGATCTGAGGATCATGGATCAAAGCCAGCCTGAGCAGAAAAGTCCATGAGACTTATCTCTAATTACCTTCCCAAATGCTACAAGATATGGCTCAAAAAGCAGAATACCAACCCTGAGCAAAAAAAGCTAAGAGGCCTTGAGTTCAAGCCCCAGTACTGGCACAAAAGGGGAAAAAATAGAATGAAGAAAGGGGAAGACATTAGGCAGACAAATATGGGAATTCTAGGTAGAGGAAGTAGGAGATAAAGTGGAAAGACAATGAAAACTTAATTTTTAAAATCGCTGAAACATGATCCCAATAGCTGAGATAATAACTGAAAAATTTCCAAGTCTTTAAAGACATTTAGACACAAAGAGTTCAAAGGACCTCAACCAGATTTGATCAAAGAAAGACCTTTACTAGGACACATTATAGCTAAAATGTACAAAGTACAAGATAGAGAGAAAATTCTAAAAGGAGTAAATAAAAAAGTCAGCTCACATACACACAAAGGAATGTCCATTAGACACAGCATTATTTCTCAGCAGGAAACTTAACAGGTCAGCAGAGAATGGGATGAAAGTTCTTAAGTGGAAAAAGAAAAAAGAAAACTATTGTCCGCTAATAATACTATACCCACCAAAACAATCCTTTAGAAATAAAGTGAAATAAAAAGTTTTGGTTTTCCCAGATAAGCAGAAATGGAAGGAATTCATCACTATCAGACCCTCTGTATAAGAAATCGTGTGTGTGTGTGTGTGTGTGTGTGTGTGTGTGTGTGTGTGTGTGTGTCCTGGGGCTTGAACTATGGTTCTGGGTGTTGTCCTTGAGTTTTTTTGCTCAAGGCTATTGCTCTATCACTTGATCCATAGCTCCACTTCTGGACTTGGGGGTGGTTAATTGAAGATAAGAATCTCACCAACTTTCCTACCTAGGCTGGCTTTGAACCACCATCCTTTGAGCTCAGCATCTTGAGTTCACAGGCATGAGGCGCTGACACCCAGCCTACAAGAATTTTTTTTTTTTGCCAGTCCTGGGCTTTGAACTCAGGGCCTGAGCACTGTCCCTGGCTTCTTTTTGCTCAAGGCTAGTACTTTGCCACTTCTAGCTGTTTTCTGTATATGCGGTGCTGGGGAATTGAACCCAGGGCTTCATGTATACAAGGCAAGCACTCTTGCTACTAGGCCATATCCCCAGCCCATGAAATCTTTAGGAGAGTTCTACACCAGAAACAAAAGGATGATAGCCACTATCATGAATATACACAAAGGAATAAAACTCATTACAAGAACAGATACACAAAAGAGAAGGGAGAATCAAACCTTATGCCTGAAAAATACCAACTACAAAGACAAATAACAACCAGAAGAAAAGAAAACAAGTAGATCACCATTAACAAAGTGAGAGAAGGATACTCACCAATCAAAAAACACAGACTAGGTAAATTTTAAAAGCAAAGCAAGCTGGGTGCTGGTAGCACATGTCCGTAACCCTAACTATGCAGGAGGCTGAGATCTGAAGTTTGTTCTTGGAAGTTGGACTGGAAAGTCTGTGAGATTCTTCACTTGAGCACCAAAAAAATCCAGAAGTAGAGCTGTGACTGAAGTGGTATAGCTAGCCTTGAGCAAAAACAGCTCAGGGACAGTACCCAGGTCCTGAGTTCAAGCTCCAGGAACAGTGCGCACACACACACACCACCACCACCACCACCACCACCATCATCACTACCAGTGAAGACCAAACTATAGGCTTCTACAAGAAACTCCCTTCATTTGCAAAGACAGAGAGAACAAGGCTAAAAAAGGTATACCATGTAAATGAAAATGAAAGCAAGCAGGAGAAGCAGACTTTAAATCAGAAACAGTAACTAGAGTACAAGATCCAGGTGTGGCAGCACATCACTTCGACCTTAGCATTTGGAAGGCGGGGGTCAGATCACAAATTCAAGGCTTTACAAAACTGACACCTATGAGAGCAGACAGACAGAGACAGAAGAGAAAAAGAGAAGAAAGCAAGGAGAAGAAAGAGAATAGAGGGGATAATTATATGTTGATCAAAAGATCAACTCAACACAATTATAAACCTATATACCAAAAACTAGACCACATACACATAGAATGCAAAACTTATTAGATCAAAAGGGAGAGATAGAGTTCAAGAGATAGCGAGATATAGTTCAGCACAATAATAGCTTGGAACTTTAATACCCCACTTTCCTTAATGGTAGATCTTTTCTGAAGAGAAAATCAGCCAGGAAACGTCAGAGTTGAACTAGGCTGCACAGCAAAAGGACTGATCAGAGAGAGAAAACATTTCATTCATCAGCACGTGGGCATTCTCCAGATTAGACTTTATGTTCGAGTGTAGATCAAATCTGGATACTTTTTTTTTTTTTTTTGCCATTCCTGGGCCTTGCACTCAGGGCCTGAGCACTGTCCCTGGCTTCTTTTTGCTCAAGGCTAACACTCTACCACTTGAGCCATAGCACCATTTCTGGCTGTTTTCTATATATGTGGTGCTGGGGAATCGAACCCAGGGCTTCATGTACACAAGACAAGCACTCTTGCCACTAGGCCATGTTCCCAGCCCCTGGATACATTTTTAATACTTAAAATCATACAAATGCATGGAAACTAAACATGTTTCTAAACGACAAATTGAAGGAATTAAAAGAAAACAAGTTATGAAACAAATGAAAATGAATGCATGACATAGCAAAATCCATGTGACAGAAAGAGGGATGTTTACACCAGGGGTGTGTGTCAAAGAATAGAAAAATAAATAAGGAGAAGAAAGGCAATTATTGGCTGGGGATGTACCTCAATGAGTTCAATCACACACACCCAAAAAATACTTTGAATAATGTACCTCTAAGACATAGAAAAGAAATAACAAACCAAATCCAAAATTAGTTGATAGAAATGGGAGCACAAAAAAAATTATTAAAATACTAGAAAATATTATAAAAGTTTTTTAAATTGGGAAACATTGAGCTATAAGAATCAGGAAAAAGAAATAGCAATTAAATCAGAGACCCAAAAGGAGCTCTCTCAAGTGACACATAAATCAGTTCATGTATACAATGCATCTTTTTTTGGATGTTTGTTTGTTTTGTTTTGTTTTTGTTTTTTGCCATCCCTGGCGCTTGCCTCAGGGCCTGAGCACTGTCCCTGGCTTCGGTTTACTCAAGGCTTGGACTCTGCCACTTGAGCCACAGCGCCATTTCTGGCCGTTTTCTATATATGTGGTGCTGGGGAATCGAACCCGGGTCTTCATGTATGCAAGGCAAGCACTCTTGCCACTAGGCCATATTCCCAGCCCCTATACAATGCATCTTAATCTGTGTCATCCCTTCAACATCTTCACCCCCTTCCCTTATTTTTCCCAGTGCTGTGATATATATACAATCAATTCTTGCCTTCCTTTTCCTCCTTTCCAAGTTCATTCTTCTACCCCTCCCTCTTTGCCACAACCCCCCTTGCAAGTACTCATTCCCTGGTACTTACTTTGTTGGGCTTTGACGTAGTCTTTCTAGAGAGTTATACTATTCATGCTTTCCATAGAGTCTATTACACTGAGGTTAATTCATCTGTAACCCCTTGCTTGCCACCCATTGTATTTACTTACAAATTTATGGGCACATTCTAGCTACCATGAGGGAAACCATGTAAGCTGTGTTTCTGGATCTGGCTTATTTCACTTAATGCAAGTTTTTTCCCCCCTAACTTTTCTCATTTCCTTACAAATAGTACAATATCACTCTCTCTGATAGACAAATACAATTTCATTGTTCACATATACCACATTTTCTTAATTCACCCATCCATTGAGAGACATCTTGGCTGATTCCATACCTTGACTTTCATAAACAATGCTGCAACAAACATGGTTGTGGTGGTGGCTTTAGTATATCCTTGTTTGTCCCTCCATTGGATAAATGCCCAGGAGTAGAATTTCTAGGTCATAGGGTTGTTCTATTTTTAATTTTTTGAGGAACCTCAACATGGCTTTCTAGAGTGGTTGATTTATGTATATACAAATGGTACCACTTTATTATCACTGTATTATTTTTATTACGGTATTACTTATTATTACCACTGTACTATCTTCTCACTGTATTGTCAAATGGTTGTCAGTAAAACAGTATTTTTCATATAATTAATAAGTAACTTAAACATAAATGATAATTTCTAATAAATATTGATAACTAAGAGTCACACAAAGAAAAGATTTGGGGCTCTCAAACTCTTTACAAGTATAATAGTTTGGGAGTTCAAGGCTTTGAGAACCATTGCCTTATGAAGAGGATGTTTTCTGATGTCACGGGCACTGGTGGCTCACACTTATAATCATGGCTACTGAAGAGGCTGAGATCTCAGGATTGAGGTTTGAAGCCAGCTCAGGTAGGAAAGTTTGCAAAGACTTTAACCTCCAATTAACCACCAAAAACCTGAAAGCGTAGCTGTGGTTGAAGTGGTAGAGATCCATCTTTGAGAGGGGAAAAAAAGCTAAGGGATGATGTCCAGGCCCTGAGTTCAAGTCCCAGTACTGGCATATGAACTTTGACAGGGGTCAAGACGGATTGTATCCATAAAGTGCTTTGTTGAGTGACAACTCCATTATACAAGTACTTAAGGACAATTAAAACAACTTGTTCGGAAGCATAGCTGACCATAGCATTTCTGTTTTAGCAGAACAGTGAAACTCCTGAGAGCAAGCATGGCAGAAAAGCACCACACATACCAGTTCTGCTAGCAGTGTAAGTGAGGTCCATCTCCTGGAGGATGCTTCTGGCCTCTGCAGAAGCACCCTCTCCAAAGCCAGGGGTGCATTGTTGCCTCTATTTGAACAAGCAACCCCCTCTGCGCTCAGCCTGTTCCAGGCACTGTGCCCTCACCCACAGTCCAACGCGGCTGCTTCAGTGCCTTTGGTTATCCTGCCACAGTACATCACATACTTGGGAGTCTATATTGCATTCCAGGATGTGTTTCATTTGGAAATCCTGGCACACCAGAGGAGAAAACAGGACCAATGATATTAGTGAAACTTGTGTTCAAAAAGTGGTCAGAATCAGCTGGGTGCCAGTGGCTCCCACCTGTAATCCTGGCTACTCAGGAGGCTGAGATCTGAGGACTGCAGTTTGAAGCTAGCCCAGGCAAGAAAGTCTGTGGTAAGAGTATCTCCAATAAACTACTGAAAGGCTGAAAGGGGAGCCGTGGAGCAGAAAAGGTCAGGAACAGCGCCTAGGCCCAGAGTTCAAGCCCCAGGACAGCATCAAAAAGAAAAAAAAGAAAAAAACAATCAGAACTAATAATGCTTGTGTCATTTAGAAGCCCGCAGTTAGAAGCACAGCTGCCCATGGAATCATTGAGCCATGGACTTGAAGAATGAGATTTCTTCCCCAGAAGGAACCTGGTGTGAACTCACTTTATCGCTAGCAGACCTGGCAGGCAACACACAATAAATATTTGCTGAATTGATGAATAAATGCCTCATCTCCCCTAATATATACACCCATGCAGACATACATACATTTTTTTAGCCAAATGATTGAGGAAGCACACCTGGGAAAGTAGGGAAAGGTTATGAAGGAAGCAACTGTTGATTGTTCAGAACCTCAAACAAATCAAGATGGGTAAAGCCAAAGGCTGGTCTACTACAATGGCGGAGGTGTCACAGGTCGTGTGGTCAGTGGGGTGACAGGTACTCACACCTATAACCCTCAGCTACTCAGGGGGCTGAGAGCTGAGGAGCACAGTTCAAAGCCAGCCCAGATAGGAAAGTCTATGAGATTCTTCCTTCCAGGGAATCACTGGAAAGCCAGAAGTGGAGCTGTGCTGAGATAGTCAAACAGCAGCCTTGAGTGAAGAAGCCAAGTGAGAGTGCAAAGCACTGAATTCAGATCGCAGTACACACACGCACATGTGCACACACACGCAGAGCTACACTGGATAAACTCCTGAACTCTTCTGCTGTGTGGCTGTCCTGCTTCATTCCTCCTCCTGGGTCGCCCAATTGGAGGTGCACGCAATCACGAGGCAGACCAAGCGAGGTCCACCTTAATACTGACGTCACGTTACCCCTCATGTGAGGAAGAATGGTTAAAGAAAAGGGGGGGGGGGGGAGGATATGTCTACACCTGTGTACATTTGGCTTTGGAACTTTAACTGAATACTCAAAAGTCAATACTTGAGGGTGGGGCTGGGAATATGGCCTAGTGGCAAGAGTGCTTGCCTTGTATACATGAAGCTCTGGGTTCGATTCCCCAGCACGACATATATAGAAAATGGCCAGAAGTGGTGCTGTGGCTCAAGTGGCAGAGTGCTAGCCTTGAGCAAAAGGAAGCCAGGGACAGTGCTCAGGCCCTGAGTCCAAGCCCAGGACGCCAAAAAACAAACAAACAAACAAAAAACTTGGGGGTGGGGGTTGGGGAGGGAAAATGAGGAGGAGGTAATAAGTTTGACAAGAAATGTACTCACTACCTTATGTATGGAACTGTAACCCCTCTGTCCATCACCTTGACAACAAAATTAAAAGAAAAAAGTAAATACTAGTTCCCATTTGCATGAAGTTTGCCGGTGAATAATGAATAAGCTGACTGCCGGAAGTGCCGGAAGTGACATAGGTGTATGACATTAAACATTGGGGAAAATCAACTTTGGACTTTATTCATTCTAGTTTATTTTCTATTTCCAATATGCACTCTCGCCATTTCCCTTTTCTTCTTCCTACTACTTTTGCATCAATTCTGTAGTCTCCATCTAAGTTAGATATATTTGTTGAGTGAATTGTTGATTAGCTCTATCTGTGCTAAGCACTAAAGACTGAATAGTGCCGCTTGAATCATTAATTTTCTAATATTGGTATTTAAGACTATAAATGTTCCTCAATATTTCATTTTATCACAACCCCAAACCTTTATACATATATTTTTGTTATTGATATTATTAAATTGTAAGTCATTTTTTCTTGTTTTTCAATCTGAAATGTTTCTGATATTAAATTTCTTAATCATTTGATTGAGTTGTTTCTTTTTTAAACTTAAAGAGTTATGTAATTGGACACCTGTAAGATTTGACACATGCTGGCAGCTCATGCCTGTAATCTCAGATCTCAGCTTCCTAAGTAGCTAGAAACAATGGTTTGAAGCCATCCTGGATAGAAAGTCTGTGAGACTCTTATCTCCAACTAACCCCCAAAAGACAGTGCGTAGACCCCAAGTTCAAGCCCCACTACATACATACCTGCACACATTCATACCAGAGAATACTAGGGAATACTAGGGCTATAACTCAGTGGTAGAACACTTGCTTAGCGTATGCAAAGGCCCCAGTTCAATCCCTGCCCCACCAAAGACAAACAAGACCAAAAAAAATATGAAAATCTGATTTATATTGGATTTCTTAGATTCAATTGAAAATTCCAGAAACACACAATTTACCAAGACTGAACTGCAAATAGAATTCTTAACATATCCATAGCAAACAGGAACATTGAGTCAATAATCATAACCACCCCACCCAAGAAAAGCCCCGAACCAGATTCTTGGGTTGTTTTTGTTGTTTTTGCTAGTTCGGGGCTTGATGTCTGGGCCTCACAATCTTGCTTAACGTTTTTTGTTTGCTGACAGCCTGTGCTCACATGCCTCCAGTTTAGGCTTTCTCCCGCTTCACTGGAGACAACAGTCTTAGATTTGTCTGTTCCACTGGCTTTGAACCTCAAACCTCAGATCTCAGCCTCCTGAATTGCTAGGATTAAACATGTGCACCACTGGCACCCCGCTCAGATTTTACAAGTGAGTCTGTTCTACTGAACACTTAAATTAATTCCTATTCCTCTCACATTCTTCCCAAAATTGATGAGGAAAAGATGCTTCTAAACTC
The DNA here is from genome assembly GCF_023159225.1 of Perognathus longimembris pacificus. NCBI lineage: Eukaryota > Metazoa > Chordata > Mammalia > Rodentia > Heteromyidae > Perognathus > Perognathus longimembris. The sequence goes on along the minus strand of NC_063161.1, from coordinate 57,560,090 downwards.
ATCGCTGATTCCAGCATTATATGCATGCCACATTCAAAAATAATAGAGGAAAAGAAAATCAGTGATCCAAATTTTGAATCAACACTGAAATCAAAAATTAAGAAAACAACATCAGTGCCATTCAAAGTACCGTGCAAATTTAATTCAAACTTCTATGGCACTCATACAATTCTTACAGAAATGTAAATACATATCCTAACATTCATAAGGAATTTCAGTGAGTCACAAATAGTCAAAAGTCTTGAAAGAAAACAAAGTTAAGAAATCTCACATTTCATGATTTAAAAAAAATACTACAGACCTATAGTAATTTAAAACAGTATGGTACTGGGATAAAGACAGAATTATAGACCAATGGAATTGAGAGCTAGAAATAAACCCTCCCATGTATGCGCTTAAGATTTCAATGAAGACAGGAATTCCTCATCTAACAAAAACTTTTTTCAACCAAGAGTACTATGAAAATTTGGGCCCTCATCTTATATCGTAATCCAAAAATTTCGCTGAAAAATCAATCAAAGAGATAAGTGTAAGAAAAAATGCCATATAATGCTTAGGAAAAAAATATAGGAGAAAAGGCTCATGTCACTGAGTTTGACAGTGACTTTTTAAAAATTAGGACTCCAAAATATAGAGAACACACACCAAATCAGACAAAGATGACATCAAAATATTTAAGATTTTGTATACTATACACTTATCAACAGTATGAAAAAGCAAAACACAGAATGGGAGAAAACATTTGCAAATGTAATAATGGCTCAATATCCATAATATGTAAAAAACTGCTCCAATGCCACAATTTTAAGAAAAAACACTCAAAAGACAAAGAACTTGACTAGCTTTCTCCACAGATAATACACAAATGAACAATAACACATGACTAATCATTAGGTAAGTGAAAATTAATTCCTAAAGAAATTCCACTTAATACCAATTAGAATAGCTAGTATAACAACAAAAATAAACATCAAATGTTGATGAGAATTAGAAAAAAATGGATCATTTATTCACTGCTGGTGGAAATTCAAGATAGTGCATCCACTATGGAAAATCACATGGCTATTCCTCAAAAGGTAAAAAGTTAGTGAGCCGGGTGCTGGTGGATCAAGCCAGTAATCCTAGCTACTCAGGAGGCTGAGATCTGAGGATCACAGTTCAAAGCCAGCTGGGAAAGAAAAGTCTCTGTGAGAGTCTTATCTCTCATAACCTGGCAGTGGCTCAAAGTGGTAGAATGTTTGAGCCAAAAGAGCTCAGGGCGGGGGCTGGGAATATGGCCTAGTGGTAAAGTGCTTGCCTCGTATACATGAAGCCCTGGGTTCGATTCCTCAGCACCACATATATAGAAAAAAGCCAGAAGTTGAGCTGTGGCTCAAGTGGTAGAGTGCTAGCCTTGAGCTAAAAGAAGCCAGGGATAGTGCTCAGGCCCTGAGTCCAAGCCCCAGGACTGGCAACAAAAACAAAACAAATGAAAAGAGCTCAGGGACAGCGCCCATGCCCTAAATTCAAGCCCCATGACTGACAAAATACATAAACAATACGATCCACCAAGTCTGCCTCTAGGTAATATGCAAGAAAAATTGCAAGTAGGGACTTGAACATGCCTTTTTAGAGGGGCAACTCACATGGACCTTTAAAATATAGAAGCAACCAAGTAGATAAAACAGAATGTGGTCAATACACACAGTGAAATACTAGTGAGCCTTAACAAAGACTTTCTGATCCATGCTACACAGCACAGAGAGTCTTGCAGACAGGCAGTGAAACAGGCCAGTTACCAAAGCACAACGGAGTTGAAAGAAAAGAAAATAAGCCATTCACATAAAGTACAAATCACACCATACTCCCATTTCATCCCTTGAGGGGCATCGAATAGTGAAAACTCAGAGGCAGAAGTAGAACCGGGTGACTGCCAGGGGCAATAGCTTGCTCTCATTATCATGAGCTAGGCAGCTTGAACAACAATCAGTCCAGGATATGTTTGCTGTAAATGAATACAGATTTCTATATGAAAAACAAACAGCTAGTGATTAGGAAATAAGGAAGAAGCTGCTATTTTAAAATTAGAATTCATCTCTCTGAGATGATAGTTTCCCTGTGACCTGAATAGTTAAAGCAAACAACATAGCCAGCTGGAAAGAGTGATATGTGGAAAATCTCTGAAACAGAAACAAGTTTATGGGCACTACTTTTATTTCCTCTCCCTTTTTCTTACCTTGAACACAGGTGCTGTTGATGGTGATGGCTGGAGCTGCAAGAGCCATGTTGGAACCACGAGGCAACAAGCATAACACAAAATGCCAACCTGCTGAGGGAAAAACAATAACAACAGCCTGAATACTCCATGGATTTACTAAAACTCTACATGAACAGCACTATCTATAGGACATTCTGACCAGTGAAAAAACAACACCCCCCTTTTTTTTTTTGCCAGTCCTGGAACTTGAACTTGGGGCTTAGGCACTGTCTCTGAGCTTGTTTTGCTCAAGACTAGCACTCTACCACTTGAACCACAACTCCACTTCTGGCTTTTTTCTTTGTATGTGGTACTGGGGAATTGAACCCAGGGCTTCATGCATGCGAGGCAAGCGCTCTACCACTAAACCATATTCCTAGCCAACAGTAACCCGTTTTTTTTTCAAGGCATCCTAAGTCACTTTGTCCATCACTTGGTGCCAAACCCCTCTTCTCAGACTTAACACTGCACAATATGGTAAAGATGACTAGACGAGGAAGGCGTTTTTAATCTGAGGAAGGGCAACATCTGATTTAAAGCATTTCAAATAACTTTCTATATAGTTGACAAATTAGAGAGAAAAATCATCCTAGCATTCAGGAACTAGGTCCTCTGTGGCTTTGAGGAATACCAGAAAACTTCATTTCTTGCAAATGTGGCGGGAAGCTGCTAGAGGAACCGCCCAGTGAGGGGACAGCTCTGGTGAGGAGGTGATCGAGGTGTCTGGGACAGGCGAGGGTGGTGATGTGGAGAGTGAGAAAAAACATTATCTGTTGCCACCATCAAGGTGCAGGAACATGGCACCAGATCCTCAGAGATGTTGGTTTGGCCCTCAACTGCTTGAGCCACACTTCCACTCTTGGATTTTTGCAGGTTAATTGGAGACAGGCATCTCAGACTTTCTTGCCCTGGGCTAGCTATGAACCTTGATCCTCAGAGCTCAGCCTCCTGAGTAGCTAGGATTAGATATAAGACAGCAGTACCTGCCCAGAATTATTATTTTTTTCCTGGTCCTGGGGCTTGAACTCAGGGCCTGGGTGCTGTCCCTGAGCCTCTTTGTGCTCAAGGCTAGCGCTCTACCACTTGAGCCACAGCTCCACCCCTAGATTTTTCCCAGTGGTTTATTGGAGATAAGAGTCTCACAGACTTTCCTGCCTGGGCTGGCTTCATACTTCGATCCTCAGATCTCAGCCTCCTGAGTAGCTAGGATTATAGGCCTGAGCCACAGCCACCCTGCTTAAGTGGTATTTTTTATGTGTCGGTATTGAGGTTTGAATTCAATACCTTTTGTGTCCTCACTTAGCTTTTGCACTCAAGGCCACACCTTAAGCCACTTTGCACTTAAGCCACACCTCCACTTTTGGCTTTTTTGCTGGTTGATTAGAGATAGGAGCCTCTCAGACTTTTCTACCAGACTGGCTTTGAGCCATGATCCTCAGATCTCAGCCTCCTGAATAGCTCATATTACAGGTGTGAGCCACCAGCACTTGGCTGGCACTGGGGCTTGAGCACAAGGTGTTGCACTCTTGCTTAGCTTTTAGCACGTAAGGCTGGAGCTCTACCACTTGAGCCACATGTCCACTTTAAATAATTTTTAAAGTAGCAGACAGTAACTGAGGACAATTATAATGGAACAGCAGAGAAGGACACGTGTTTCCCTGAGGATGAATTTTTTTTTCTACTTGCCTTAAAAAACAACAACAACACTTTTTTTTTCTCTACAATGCTTTACAGTCAAAGGCAAGTGTGAAGTTTGGGTGGGTATGGACCCCAGGCTCGGTGATTGAAGGCAAGGAGTGGGCATTCTTCTTCCTTTGCCTGCTTTTTCTAACTGCCCTCAGAGACCAAAAATGATGTGATCAGCTGACAAAGGAGACATCATTGTGAATTCTGAGAGTCCTGAGTGTCAAATCGTCAGCCTGGCCTCACCTTTCCTTTCCTTCTTTCATTTAATTTACTTAGTTGCTCAGAAGTAGGCGAGATGGAGCTGTATTTGTGTCGGTTTATTTTAGTGTATAATGAGTGATTCAAATGATTGCACATCACACATCCAAATGTTGTTGAACGTGTAATCATTTAAATGAACACAGGTGCTACGCGAGTGGGAAAGTCCACCCTCGGTGCCTCGTGTGGAAAGAAGAGCATGCGCTTGGTGGAACCAACCTCCTATCTTAATTTCTTTTTAATTTCCTTCGTGTTGAAACACGTTTTTTTTTCTCCACCCAGTAAAACATGCTGAATTTGGATCCTGTAAAATGGATATTTGCCCTCAACGGCCAGTCTGAAACCACTGCCAAAACACATGCAAAATATCTTGCAAACGTGAAGTGGAATTTTCACTTGGGGGCCAGGTATTTTTAGTGCCAGTTCTGGGCCTTGAACTCAGGGCCTTGATGCTATCCTTTAGCTTTTTTGTTGAAGGCTAGTGTTCTACCACTTGAGACACAGCTCTACTTTCATCTTTTTCACTGGTTAATTGAAGCTAAGTGTCTCTTGGACTTTCCTGCCCAAGCGCTTGGCCTTGAACCAAGATCCTCAGCTCTCAGCCTCATAAGTAGCTAGAATTGCAGGCATGAGCCACCAGTACCCAGCCAAATCGGTGCCTTTTTCAAATGATCATTTCAGCAAGGAATCATGGAAACAAGAAAAATTATCTCTTGAGATGACACCCTGTGAGGTAGGAACGGAGGCACAGAAGATTTTTTCCCCCACTGTGTGTGTGTGTGTGTGTGTGTGTGTGTGTGTGTGTGTGTGTGTGTGTGTGCCACTCCTGGGGCTTGAACTCAGGATCTGGGCACTGTCTCAGCATTTCTGCTCAAGGCTACTGCTCTATCACATTAGCCACAGCTTCCATCACTGGAGGCAAGAGTCTCACAGACTTTCCTGCCTGAACCGCCTTCGAACCTCCATCCCCACATTTCTAGCCTCCCGAGGATTTTAGGCATAAGCCACAAGCTTTGTGAACTTTCCATTCATACACAGCACTGAAATCCGGCAGAGGCAGAGAGGGGGAGGAAGGCCTTCTACTGCTTACACGGTGCCATGCACGGCTCGTCAGAAGTCCTTGTTCGTTGGGAGAGCTCCCGCCGCACTGTCACACCTGACTCCTGCCCTGGCAGAGAGGCAGCACTGCTCAGAAGCTGCAGTGTGGACTACCTCATCTCAGCAAACTCACCTGAAGGCCCAGCCACGCAGCACCAGGATAGCACTGGCTGCTATCCTAGAAACAACCAGGAGCCTAGTCTCTACACTTTGGGCAGTGCTGGGAGGCGAACCTAGGGACACTACCACTGAGCACACCTAAGCATCTACTTTTTTGTCTTTTAATTTTTTTTGTGCCGATCCTGGGGCTTGAACTCAGGGCCTGGCCACTGTCTCTGAGCTTTTGTGCACTTGGTTAACACTATACTACCTGAGCTATAGCTCTACTTGTGGTTTTATTGATGGGTAACAGATAGTCTTAGATTTTTCATGCTCAGGCTGACTTTGTCTTTTTTTTTTTTTTTGCCAGTCCTGGGGCTTGAACTCAGCGCCTGAGCACTGTCCCTGGCTTCCTTTTTGCTCAAGGCTAGCACTCTACCACTTGAGCCATAGCGCCACTTCCAGCCTTTTCTATATATGTGGTGCTGAGGATTTGAACCCAAGGCTTCATGTATACGAGGCAAGCACTCTTGCCACTAGGCCATATTCTCAGCCCCTCAGGCTGACTTTGAACTGTGATCCTCAGGTCTTATCCCCCTGAGTAGCTAGAATCACAGGTGTGAGCCACAAGAAACAGCAAGTATTTACATTTTTAATAGCCTATGAGTATTCAATGGCCTCTAATGTTTAACCACCTTTTACAAATGCCTTAACCCCTCTCACTACACCATCTCTTTATATACATACATACACATGTGCACATAACACATACAGGTATGTAGGTATATAGCTGTGGGCCTTGGGCACATTCTTGCAGGTGAGATTGACTAAAGGCCCAGCAAGTACCCTGTTTTGGTCATGTTAGAAATACCTGTGGATATTGGGTTGTCACTGGGGAATAAGGACACCACCATGAAAGGAACTCAGCAAGGCAGAGGGGGCACATTACTGACAGGAAGCCGAGGAAGCAAGCACGCCGGGCCAGTGTCCTGCCCAGCTTTTATGCCCTAGTGCATTACTGCCCTTCCTTTCACCTGGCCAGAACTTAGTTCACTTTCTTGCCTGATGGATGACTTGGAGAGGGGTTAAAAGTTTATCTGAGGGCCTGGGGATATGACCTAGTGGCAAGAGTGCTTGCCTCGTATAAATGAGGCCCTAGGTTCGATTCCCCAGCACCACATATACAGAAAATGGCCAGAAGGGGTGCTGTGGCTCAAGTGGCAGAGTGCTAGCCTTGAGCAAGAAGAAGCCAGGGACAGTGCTCAGGCTCTGAATCCAAGCCCCAGGACTGACCAAAAAAAAAAAAAAAAAAAAAGTTTATCTGAGCAATCCACCAAAAACAGAACACCTACCAAAGCAGGCACTTGTCAGGAAAACAATTCTTGCTCAGCTGGTGCTCTACCACATGAGCCACGCCCCCAGCCACTAGAAAAACAATTCTCATAACTAGATATAAGCGTAACAGTAACAGCTTTTTTACGTGACAGCTACCCTTAAGATGGCAGTGCTTACATCAAGCCACTACTTTGACAGAGAAGAGTTTGCTACAGTAATGCAGTTCTACAAAAGCATGGTGTGCAGGTGAAGGTTCTAGCACACCCCTCCAGGTAGATTCTACGTGGGCTGGACACACGGTAAGGGCTTCTCTTTAAGAGGCCAGCTGAGGCATTTTGGAGACGGAGTAGATGGATGGGGAAGCAAGGAGAGTCAAGCCAGGGTGAGGAGCAGAAAAGTCAGCAGATGCCATGGCAGGGCAGATGTTAAATATCATGTAAAAATAAAACACACCGTGGAGAGAGAGAAAACAAAGCCAAGTATGGGTAAGAGACACAGGTGCAGAGAGCAGAACTGTTTCCTGAACCTTCCTGAGTTTATCACCCCACACTCTCATTTGTATCTGATGCCTAAGACTTTCCTTACTCAAGCTGATTTGCTTTGCATTCTGCTCTGTGCCACCAAACAGCACCTGAACTCCACGGGAATTCTTCCCATTGTTCAGAATAAAGCAAAGGAGTCCCTCGTTTACTGCTAAGCCCTTTCTGGAAAAATGGTCTGAAAACAAACAGGGAGGTAGAATGAGTAAATGCAGCCATTGTGTTTGATGTGCATCATATAAAATAGGAACTATGTACCTTAAGGGCAGGGGTGAGAAGGGGGAAAATGGAGAAGGCAGGGGTGACATTGCCGGTAACCAGACTTGTGGAATTAGAGCCCCATGGAATTAGAACCCCGTGGAATTAGAACCCCTTTGTACAATTACTCAAAAACAGTACAACAACAACAACAACAAAAAGAACAAGCTGTTCTGAGCTACTGGGCAGATTTTTTTTAAATGTCACAAAATAGAAATGTCACATACCTGAGCTGTCTTCTAGCCAGAGGAGTTGTCCATCTACACCGCCTGTCTCTTCCTCTTGAAAAAACTGAGGAGACAACTTGGCAGGAAAGAAATCCAAATGCTTTCCATCTAGCACAGCAACACACATGCACACATGCATCTCAAACAGCTGAGAGTCACTAAAAACAAAACAGAAACTTGGCTATACAGACAATAAAGAGGGAAAGGAATAAGGCTAGTGATGAGAGCAGCCAACTCCTGGCAGACTGGAACACTGGGCACTCCTCTGCTCCTCTAGGCCATCTCCAGAGACATTCCAGCAGGGGGAGAGGCGCCAAGGCTTCAGCTCCCTGAGCTTTTATGCTCAAGGCTGGAGCTCTACCACTTGAGCCACACCTCCACGTCTGACTTTTATTGCCGATAAAGTCTCACACACTTTCCTGTCCCTGTTGGCTTTGAACTGAGTTCCTCAGATCTCAGCCTCTTGAGTGGCTAGGATTACAGGTGTGAGCCACCAGCATCCAGCTAAAGGATGACTTTCTGCCATCCCTCCATCCCTCCTTCCCCTCATCCCTCCCCTTTGGTTTCTCCCTCTCTGACTCCTCACTCTTCTCTCCTAGCAGAGGCTCCAGGGGAATGAAGGCGCCTGGAGCCATAGGGGGAACTCAGTCTAGTCTGAGTCAGAACCAGCGATGCCAGGTTTTCAGCTGCAATCCATTTTCCAGATAAATTCTAATAAACCTCCACAAAATGTGTTTGGAATTAAGATGCGGATATTGTTGCCTACCACGGCAGTACAGCCACCATAAATCCTGAGCGCAGATAGGTTTGGTTGGTAATAATGAAGTACAATATACATTTAATTAGTGTGAGATTTAGGAAATGGGCAATGTCATAAAACAATATTCTAATTAAGGTGGGAGGGATTGGGTTTGAGTATGATTTGTGCAGAGCCTTCAAAGGAGTTCTTACAAAACACACTGAAATCTGTTCTTATTTTTTTCACTGAGCAAACAAGCAAAGGAAGAAACTCAAAACAGACGAGGCCAAATCTTTGTGCCCTTGAATATTAGTTCCAAAGACAGTGCTAGATTAAACACAAATGCTTGGTGGTTGGTCATGTGGAGAGGTCGGCTCAGGGGCTGGAAGGTTGGAAGGGTGGGAAAGGAAACCCCAGGGCTACAATAAAGCCCTGGCTACATTTGCTAGAGAAAGTCCAGGCTGTTGTCTTATGTTAGTTTAGGTCCTATGAATTTATGGTTTGTGTTCCCCAAATTCCTGTTCAAATCTGGTCACATCTTGCCATGGGAGACCACCTGTGTGTTGGGATTCTGCGGTTTTTTATTGGTTTTTGAAGGGTCTCAAATCTTTAAGAAGGATGAAGAAACATAGTGGGGAAGAGAACTGCCGTGGAGTCCCAAAACCTGGAGTTGAAGCCCCACTTTAATTGAAATTTTCTGTGTAGCCTTGGAAATTTTCTGTGTAGCCTTCCCTGCTTGCTTCTCCTGATCTGAAAACAGGCTGGGAGGCTTTTGGCTGAATAACATTCTACAGATTGCAGGTGATGCCTATAGAAAGGATGTGAATAAAATGTGTTTGCTCACATGTACACATGCGTGCACACATGCAAATGAGAAAACAGAAGGACTACAGTTTCTTAACATATTACATTGATTTTGGTCAAAGATTTTGTAAAGTTAGGACAGCTATTGTGTTGGGACATAGTTTATCTTAATTGTAATCAAAATATTTCTCCTGAATCTTAACAATCCACTTCAAAAGCCTAAAAATAATTTTACTATCTACCTAAAGTTATTTTTTAAGTCTAGATTATAGGAATTTTATTTGAAGTTGCTCTTTTGGAAGAATAGATCTCTCTAAAATTTTAAATTCCTAGGTTGCATAGACCAAGTCTAATGTTTCGGTGATTTGGATCAAGTTAATTACCCTCTCCATGAGTGTTTTCTATTTGTGAACACATCATATTGCGTAATCAAGAAACCGCTGAGGAGCTGAGCCTGGTGGGTCACATTTGTATCCCAGCTCCTCAGCAGCCTGAGATCTGAGGATTGCAGTTTGAAACCAGCCTTGGCAGGCAAGTCCATGAGACTTGTATCTTCAATTAATAGAGAGAGGAGAGAAGAGAGAGGGGAGGGACGGGAGACAGTGTGGGGGGGGGAGAGGATAGAGAGAGAAGGAGAAGAGAAAGGAGAGTAGAAAGGGAGAGGAGAGAGAGAGAGAGAGAGAGAGAGAGAGAGAGAGAGAGAGAGAGAGAGAATCATTCTTTTTCTTCCATCCCAAATCCAGTATTGGCCTAGGATGGCATCTGGGCACAGTTGCGGAGCAGCAGTGGGCTGTGCAAGTGATGGATGACGGCCCATTGTGCACCTGCTTGTGCTCTAAACCTCGGGCGTTGTGGGTCAGGCTCACCCGGAAGCAGCATCTTTCATGTCCAGAAGCCAGGAAATCCTATGCCCACCAAGCAGCGTTCATCAATAAAGAGTGGGTGGCAACAGATCAACTGCAGTATTGCAAGTCAGACAGAGACAAGAGGAATCAAGAGAGCACTAATAATAGAGAGGCCTGGGAGTTAAGTTCTACTCCAGGCTGTCGCCAGGGATCAGGGTGAAGAATGGTGAATCTTGGGACGCCCCTCTCTCTAGCCTCAGTCTCCTCCACTGTAAAGGGTAATAGCTTGTTGAGGACAACTAAGATCATGTGAACCCTTATTTCAGCAGCAATGAAGATCTCACCACAAAGTCACCATTTTATATTGTACTGTATTATGTGTTTTGTCATATTGGCATCATCCACACTACCTTATCCATAATGGATACTCAATTGATTCTGTCAAGTTTAATTAGAAAGAAGTCATAGATGAGCACTTATGGCTCACACCTGTAATCCTAGCTACTTAGGAGATTGAGATCAAAGGTTCACAGTCCAAAACCAGCCCAGGAAGGAAAGTCTGTGAGACTTATCTCCCATTAACCATCGAGAGAGAGACCCAAAATAAAGTTGTGGCTCAAGTGGTAGAGTGCTAGCCTTGGGCACAAAAACTCAGATACAGCTCCCAGGCTGAGTTCAAGCCTCATGCCTGGAACAAAAAATAAAAATTCATAATCAGCACAAAAAAGAAAGCAGGCAGACTTTATCCAGGTCCTGGAGGCTTGATCAGTGGGGCTCATTATCTAGATCTTTGATTTGTATTCAGATGTCCTTAATCAAGACAAGACTCCATGTGTCCATGATCGGACACAAGATTCCAGCCTCAAACATGGAACAGGGTCATGGAAGCTCAAATCTCATTAAAATATCAAATTCCTGCTGGGTGCTAGTGGCTCATACCTATAATCCTAGGTACTCAGGAAGCTCAGATCTGAGGATTGCAGTTTGAAGCCAGCCCATGCAGGAAAGTCTGTGAGACTCTTATCTCCAATAACCAGCAAAAAAACAGAAGTAGAGCAACAGCTTAAATAGTAGTGCACCAGCCTTAAGTAAAAACAAAACAAAACAACAACAAAAGAAAAAAACACCTAAGGAACAGCATCCAGGCCCCAGGTTCAAGCCCCAGTACTGGCAAACAAATAAAAAGTCAAATTCCTAATAAGGACAAAGCATTAGAGTTTGAAGTACTGGAAATAGCTATTTTTCCAAATGCATATTATTGGGTGGTTCTGACTGAATAAAGTGATACAGATACTTGCATGCTTCTTCATGATTTTTTGTGTAAAATAACTTAACATGTGAATTTTTATCGAGTGGACTTGAGCTCACTGGGAGCCCACTGCATGCACACCCTCACATCTATCAATCTGAGATAGGAGAAAGAAAAATAGTGGGGTTTGGGCCCTTTCATAGAGAGCCTCATCTGAGGACAATGAAACAGTGATACATTATAAGTACAAATTGCTTTGCTTCACAAACGGCCCCACAGTCAAGATTAGTCACCCCCCGCAAAAAAAAAATTCTAAAAGATAAACCATCTAAATCCACTAATTCAGAAATGGGTATGATTTTTTAAATACCACTCAACTTCATCCAAGAGTTACTAGGTTAATGCTCCAATACTGGCACAAAAACAATATGAAATGAAATAATAAATATTTTATGGGCTGCTTCAGGCAGATCTGGATTTGGGCTTATATAGTATTTAACCATAAACCATCTCCCTAAATATGTATTTTTTTAAATAATTTGTCACAACCATCACTGCAACAACAGTTTTATTAGTGTCTATGAATATTACCATGTCAAAGTCCATCCATTCTGTTAACCTAGACAGGACAGAATGTTACTAAAGAGCTATTAATAAGATATTCTCTAAATAATGAAAAGGAAAGAAAAAAACTGATGAAAATATTTGTGAAGGTCCTGTCTGTAATCCTTGCTGCTCAGTAGGCTGAGGATTCCAGTTCAAAGGCAGCCAGGTGAAGAAAGTCTGTGAGACTCTTACCTCCAATGATAAAGCTAAGGATGAAAAGGCTAAGGGGCAGAACCAAGGCTCTTAGTTCAAGCCCCAGTACTGACACACACACACACACACACACACACACACACACACACACACACACACGAGGATTTGTGGTGAATGGAATTAGGAGAAACAGCCAACCAAGTCAGTCTTCATGTAATCATGACACTGTTATAAAAAGTAGTGGTAAAACTGGCCTTTCTATTTTGCCTATCCACCTTCTGCCACATGATGGAGCAAGAAGGCCTAAGTCACATGCAAACACCTTGATCTTGAATTTCCTAGCCTAGACAGTATATTTCCATTGTCTTATTTTATTCTATTCTGTTTTTGTAGGAGTACTGGAGCTTGACCATAGGACATAGGTGTTGTCCATTATCTTTTTTGCTCAAGGCTGGTGCTCTATCACTTGAGCCAGGGCTCCCCTTCTGGCTTTTTGCTGGTTAACTGGAGACAAAAGTTTCATGAGCTTTCCTGCCAGGGCTGGCTTTGGAGCTTGACATTGATCTTCAGATCTCAGCTCCTGATTAGCTAGGGTTACAGATGTGAGCCACCAGCTCCTGGAAATTTTTAAAGAAATCAGTTCTTTTTTGAAGAAGTCCTTAAGGAAAAACATGCATATGAACTGCATCCAATGCTACCCTGAGAAGATATACTATCCCGCCATATTTGCTGTGTATTGTATCCATGGATTTTGGAAGCACCTTGTATGAACTAGGCAATTAACAAGGCTCTCTTTACACTTGTAGCAAATGGACAATTGATGCAATTACATGTATCTTATATTTTAGGAGTCACAAAGTCAAATACCTTTGGGGCCATGGGGATGGTGTAAAAATGAACAAGGACCATGCAGGACCCCAGCACACAGGGGAACATTGCTCCCAATGTCCCACATGTTCAATAAAAGATATGGTTACTAATGGGCAGACTATTAATTTTATGTGTTGAAAACTATTTTTCTAAACCTTTAGATCACCAGGCACCAGTGGCTCACACCTGTAATCCTAGCTACTCAGGAGGCTGAGATCTGAGGATTGTGGTTCAAAGCCAGCCCCAGCAGGAAAGTCCTTGAGATTAATCTCCAATTAACCACCAGAAAACCAGAAGTGGAGCTATGGCTCAAGTGGTAGAGCACTAGCCTTGAGCTGAGGGACAGCACCCCGGCCCAGAATTCGAGCCCCACAACCAACAACAACAACAAAAATTAAAAATAAATTAAACCTTTATGTCCCTCTTAGGTAAACAACAGAATTATTGTACAGATCAAGACTAGACCATAGCCACCATGACCATTCAGTTGTAATGTCCAACTTAATTAGTTACAATTCTCTGCTTTATCCAACCTCAAAGGGAAATGAGCCCTAGAGAGTGTGGAGAGCCCTAGAGGAAGTGGAAAGTTATATTTTTAAAAAATATTTTAAAAGAAATTGACTGAGCTTTCAGAAACGATATTAAACAAAGAACTTTGACATCTTCTTTTAGGATCATCCAGGCTTCTTCACAAGGGATTCTTTGCTTTTAGTTACATTAAGTCACTCATTTCACATCCTCTGTGTTTTTTAGAACTTGGAAGTTGTTGGGGACTGGTGGCTCATGCCTGGAATCCTGACTATTCAAGAGGCTGAGATCTGAGGATCACAGTTGAAAGCCAGCCTAGGCAGGAAGGTCTGTGAAACTCTTATCATCTCTAATTAACCACCAGAATTCACAAGTGGAGCTTTAGTTCAAGTAATAGAGTGCCAGTGTTCCCTCCCCCCTGCCAAGAAACAACAACAACAACAACAACCAAAATGCCCAGGTTCTGAGTTCAATCAAGTCCCAGTATTGGCACACACGCATGTGCACATGTGTGTGCATGTGCACACACACACACATGCAAAGAAATGTGGGTCCTCTAAAAAGAGTGCCCAGAGCTCAAGTCTAATTTGAATGAATTTATTCTATAGATTCTTGCTTATGCTTTTTTTAAGGATCCTCTCCTATTAATAAAAATCTGGAAAGGGTTAATGCTGTGTCATCTCTTTATATTTGAAATTTTATAGTGGTTAAAAGCAAAACCAGTCAAAATTTCCTCATCATTGCCCAATCTAAAAACATTTTCAAACAAACCATCTTTCCTCTGCCATTGGCCACTCAGAACAATTTTGAGATAATCCTCATGAGAAAAAAGAACCAAACTTTTATCCATTTATGGTATTTCAAAATCTATTTGCTTCCTTATTCCTTTTTTTTTTTTTTTTTTTTTTTGCCAGTCCTGGGGCTTGGACTCAGGGCCTGAGCACTGTCCCTGGCTTCTTCCCGCTCAAGGCTAGCACTCTGCCACTTGAGCCACAGCGCCACTTCTGGCCATTTTCTGTATATGTGGTGCTGGGGAATCGAACCCAGGGCCTCATGTATATGAGGCAGGCACTCTTGCCACTAGGCCATATCCCCAGCTCCTTATTCCTTTGCATGGCAGATGTTTCATTGGCATAGCACACACTGCCCAGAGTGGAGACGGCTCCGTATGGCTCCCATCGCCTCCAATGAGCCTCCATCGAACAAGGGGGTGCATTCATTTAAAAAGCTAGCTCAGAAAAACCATTTCTACTCTTCCAACGAAGTCTTCCAGTTGAAAATATCATTAAGAAGAGCACTGAAGCCAAACACGTGATTCATGCCTGTCATCCTAGCTACTTAGGAGGCTGAGATCTGAGGACTGTGGTTCAAAGCCAGCCCAGGTAGAAAAGTCTCTGTGACTCTTGTCTCCAATTACCAAAATCTGAAAGTGGAGCGGTGGCTCAAGTGGTAGAGCACTAGCCTTGAGCACAACAGCTCAGAGACAGTGCTCAGTCTCAGGGTCAGCATGTGCATGCCCACACAGGTGCACACATGTGCACGTGCACACAGAAGGAACTGAAAACAAGCAAGCATGACTGGGCTTCACAAAGACATGAGGTACAAGATGAGACCCAGTCAGTAGGTAGGAAGCAGGTCGTTCCGGGGCTTCTTGGAAGACAGCTCTAGACAGTAACATAAGGACAGGGTTGCTGAGAGTGATACTCTTAAGGCTTTTTCACTCAGTGGTGGAAATGGGCATGAGAAGACTGGTAACAGGTGCATTTGCTATGTGTTTCTGATGTTTGCATCTTTGCAGGCATTTCTACTTTCCTGGTATTCACCAATTATGTCATTTTCAGTCAATGTCTAGTTTACATATACAAGAGAAGCAATCCAAAGCCCATGGCTGAGTGAGGTGGCTCTTACCTTTAATCCCAGCCACTGGAAAGCAGAGCAGGAGGAGTGAGTTCAAGCTGGGCAAAGGTAGCAGTACGACTTCATCTCACACAAAAAGGCTGGGGTATAGCTCAGTGGTCTAATGTTGTCTAGCATGTGAAAGGCCCTGGCATATATTCCCTAATACCAAAAACAAATCAAATAAACAACAATAAAAACAAACTATCTTCTTTACTCTGTTTGGCCACAATCCATTTGCACTGATCTCCCAGGAGCATCTTGTATGGATAGCTCCTATGCTCCGGAGCTGAAATTATCCAAACTAGCCTTGCTCATTCTTTCCCACGGAAACCACAATAAAAGTCTCTGGGTCACATGTTCCCCACCCTGTTTGTCTTCTAACCCATCTTGCTGTTTCCCCCATGTGTCCATGTGTCCTCTCTACAGTCCAGTATCTAGGTAACCATGAGTATAATCTTCTGCTTTCATGACAATGATTCTTTTCTGTGTGTGAGTGCCAGTCTACAAGCTTGAATGCAGGGCCTGGGCACTGCCCCTGAGCTTTGTTTCTTAAGCCTAGTGCTCTACCACTTTAAGCCACAGCACCATTTCCTGCTTTTTGGTAGTTAATTGGGGATAAAGAGTCCCATGGGCTTTCCTGCCTGGGCTGGCTTCGAACCTCAATCCGCAGATCTCAGCCTCCTAAGTAGCTAGGATGATGGGCGTGAGCTACCAGCACCTGGCATGGCCGTCATTCCTGTGTGTGCCAGAAGACAAATCCCAGGTGGATTGCAGAATCCAGGCCCACTGTGGTAAGCCATGTGATTCCAACCATGGCTTAGGCTAGGGATGGGCCCAGAAAACCCTGTTACACAAGAGACAGATAAAGGATAGGAGTGAGGAAGACAGAGGTCTAGCTAGGGTGTTTAGTAAGGATTTTTTTTCTTTCTTTCTTCTGTTAAACTACTTGGAAAACAGTGTTTTTGACAGACAGGAAATCTAGAAAGAGAATCAAGTTTTAGAATAAGAATGAATGAAATGTGCTTTCAAGACGGCCAGATGTTTCCATGTTGCCTCCATGCCTGTGGGCTGAGAGAGCAATCTTCCAGCCCTTGCTCAACCGAAGCAGCAGATGCCAGGATAATACTATTTATAAACTGTGACTTTCCCCCCTAATATATCACATTTCTATTTGATGTAAATGACACTTTAAAATGAAAAACACTACTATATTTATATCTTCCTGGTTGTGGAAAAGTTAGCTATCATTTGCTGCAGATGCTACTCAATCCACATCTGTCTGCCGGCTGTCTACGTCAAAGTCACAATCCATTCTGATAGGGAAAAGTTCTCGGAACCTGAGCCAAATTGCCTTAAAATACTCTTCATTCTATGAACCACAGGAAGAGTACTTTCTTTAATGTGACATGAAATCACATTGTCAGGTTCTCCTGACTCGTCCTAATCATCACATTTGCTTGATGCACATGGCAATCCCAGTGGCTCTCAGATTGATCTCTGCATTTGTAAGATGAAAAGCATGACAGTCATGGAGAAAACTCCAACTTGGCTGTTATTCTTGTAATTGGCCAGGTTTTTTTTTTCTCTCAAAGTTTCCAGATAAAAATAGGGAGACCAACAGGGTGATACAGAGATTCTCCCTTTCCCCGCCCTTGTAGCTCACATGCCAGAGGTGCTGAAATAACGGCTTTGTAAATGTTGTTATGAACATTTGAGGAGTGTTCTTCACCTGTGTTCTGAAAAAGTATTAACAAAGGTAACTCCTTTTTTTTACATTTTTGTTGTTATTCTAAAGGTGATATACAGAGGGGGTACAGTTACATAAGTCAGGTAAAGAGCATATTTCTTTTTGGACAATATTACCCCTTCCCTCACTCTCCCCTAGTTTTTTCCTCCTGTCTCCACCTACAAGCTGTATAGTTCATTTCACACATAGTGTCTAGTGAGTACCACTGCTGCATTTTTTCACGATTTGTCCCATCAATTCTGTGCCCCCTCTTACACCCCCAAAGACAAATGAACAAACAAGATGAAAGAAAAACAAACCAAAAAGAACAACAAAAAGGAAACAAATCTCTTGTTTCTATTGCCTAGAGTTTATTTTGATAAATATTATTTTATATGCTCAGATGCAGATCAGATATGATCAGAGAAATATTGCCTAATAGAACACAAACCAGGCCACACTAAAGCTACCAGTACAACTATTTCATTGCAGTATGTTTACCATAGGCAAGATATGGAATCAACCCAGATGCCCCTCAGTGAAATAATGGATCAAGAAAACAATATATATATATATATATATATATATATATATATATATATATATATATACACACATATATGTGTGTGTGTATGTGTGTGTATGTGTGTGCACACATGGGATTCTACTCTTCCATCAGAAAGAGTGATATAGTATCATTTGTAAGGAAATGGAAAGGCTCAGAAAATTTATATTAAACAAAGTAAGCCAGACCCAAAGAAACATAGGTTTTTCCCACATTTATGGTAGCTAGAATGTGCCTATAAATCTACAGGTAAACACATTGAATGGTTAAAACACACACACACACACACACACACACACACACGAAGACAAAACAACAAAAACACTTGGACATGATGAATTATACATATCTCTAGGCATTCATATACCATGAGACCAAAGGAGGATATTCTTAGGAGGGAACACAAAGGTGCAAAAGTAACTTTCGAAGTCATGGTTATTTAGCCTTCTACTAGAGCTGAGGAAAAGGAAGAAGTTCATACAACATCAGATGTGGAAGAGACTCTTTTCTTAGGTTACATTTAGGGTCCTGATCTTGGGCTGTGTGGGAAAGTCCAGGCTGCCTACAAGCAAGCCTGACTTAGAACTATGGCTACTTTGCTGAGGCCAGCTCAGTAAGAAAGTGATCCAGTATTTGTAATTCCCAGACAGAAGCAACTGGCAGATATATTAATGAGACATTATGGACCCCAGTGAAATTCTCTGATAGCTTTGAGAAAACTGGGTAGAGAAAATAAGCCTAGCCTGTCTTCCATATCTGGAGAGAAGAGAAGAGTCCTCAGACATTTTATGTTATTTTCCACTTACTATGGCAATGGATAGGAATGCATGCCACAATGTGTTGCCTGGGATAGTGGCTATTAACAATAATGATTAACCTCTGGAAGCCCTTATAGTGCACCAAACACTCTCCTATACACCTTATTAAATTATCTCAGTTAATTTCATTACAACCAGTGAGGTGGGGAGGCCATTATCTTCTTAAAAGAAAAATAAATAAGAACTAGGCTGAAACATATGTGTTATTTTCCCAAAATTATCCATCAGAACAGAAGTTGCTTTGTATTTAGTACTTCAAAGTCACCCATGTATTATAAGACAATGTTCTAGCTACTGACATTTTAAACAACAGAATAGTTGGATAAAGACATTTTTCCTAACTGGGAGAGAGTACAGGAAGGTGTGACATTGTCCAAAAAGAAATGTACTCTTTACCTGACTTATGTAACTCTAACTCCTCTGTATATTACCTTTATAATAACAATTAAAAAATGAAAAAAAAGACTTTCACCTAAAATGACCACAACTCAACTTGTACTAGTTTGGGGTGCTTATTATGAGAGTAATCTAATTGAAAAAATACTTTTGAGACAGAGTCTCATTAAGAAGCTCAAGGTGGCCTTGAACTCAAGATCTTCCTGCCTCAGTCTCCTATGCACTAGAAATCCTGGCATGCAACACCATACCTAGCTAAAATTTGGCTTACAATATAGAAGCATAAAGGTTAACATAAGGGGCTGGGAATATGGCCTATTGGTAGAGTGCTTGCCTCCCGTACATGGGGCCCTGGGTTCAATTCCTCAGCACTACATATATAGAAAATGCCAGAAATGGTGCTGTGGCTCAAGTGGTAGAGTGCTAGCCTTAAGCCAAAAAAAAAAGATGCCAGGGACAGTGCTCAGGCCCTGAGTTCAAGCACCAGGACTGGCAAAACAACAACAACAACAACAAAGGTTAACATAGATGATTTCTGGGAAGCTGCCTTGTGATTCAAATCCGAAAAGAAAAAAGTCACTCTTGCTGAGTGCTGGAGGCTCACTCCTGTAATCCTAGCTATTCAAGAGGCTGAGATCTGAGGATTGCAATTTGAAGCCAGCCCAACCAGGAAAGTCTGTGAAACTCTTATCTCAAATGGATCACCAAAACGCCAGTAGAGACCAGGTCTGCGAAACAAAAAACTTCTTGTCAAATGGTATTTTCACAGGTTTGGGTCAGCAACCTTACATTATGTATCTAAAACCAAACAACTACTAAACATAAAAAGGTCTAAAATAGACCTCTCAGTGGATCACAATAGCTCAACAGGTATGTATATATGATCATATAAGACAAGGATAAGCAAACTCTATTTTTGACATTATATTTAAAGTTCTAGGTGAATTTCCTTTGGCATATGCCACGTGGCTCCTGTATATGATTTTGGTACACTGGGTTTTGTATATATGCCTACCTGATCTAGGGAAGGGAAAGAAAAAGGAAGGTGTAAGATATCACAAGAAATGTACTCACTGCCCTAATATAACTGTACCCCTTTTAAACAATACCTTGTCAACAAAATTTAATTAATAAAAAAATAATAATTTTTTTAAAGCCAGAAGTGGAGCTGTAGCTCAAGTGGTAGAGTGCTATCCTTGAGCAAAAAAGCTCAGGACAGTGCCTAAGTCCTGAGTTCAAGCCCCAGGACCAGTACACACACACACACACACACACACACACACACACACACACACACAAACACACACATACACACACACACACCACTCTAAGAAGTCATAAGAAACCTAAAGAATACCATGAACATTCATCTAATGAATTTTATTTATTTATTTTTAAATACAAGAGCACAGATTTACTTTATTTAATTTCTATTAGTTTAAATTCGGGAGGGGTACAGCATCACATGGATCCTGTGTCCATTGGCCTTGGCAGGAAGGTTGCTTCGGAATTTGGCACGGACCATGCCACTGTTTCCATGAGCACGAGTTACCTTTCCCCAGATTACTCTGGTTTTGTTAGGTTTGCCGCCAGGAGTCACTGTGTTATTTTTTGCTTTGTATACATAAGCACATCTCTTGCCCAAGTAGAAATTGGTAACACCTCGGGCATAGACACCTTCAATTTTAAGGAGAGCCGTGTGCTCCCTTTGGTTCCGGAGACCACACTTATAGCCAGCAAAAATGGCCTTGCACCGCAGCCTTCCAGACATTTTGCCTTTTCGAAGTCCTCTTCCTAGCAGTCCTCCACAGGCTCCAAGATGGCGGAGACAGGAATCATCTAATGAATTTTAAAATCCAGTTTCTAAGATTCTTCAAACGTCTATGAGGTAGAATAGAATTGCTAGTGACAGAAGCAAGCACTGGTTCAAAATGTTTGTGTTCTCAAGCAATTGAAACTGATAGGAAGATAAACTCTGAAACTGTGTGGCAGTTTGGAAAACAGTGCCCCTAAAGGACAAAAGGGTATTGAGGTTGGGAAGAATTCAAACTAAACTATTTCACGAAGTGTCAGACTAGAGGGGGAAAAGAGCAATACTTCTAAATTGTTAGTTTGTAGATAACCATGTTTAGGTACATATACATGTAACTAAATGTTTTGGTTTTAGTGTGTGTGTGTGTGAGAGAGAGAGAGAGTGTGTGTGTGTGTGTGTGTGTGTGCTGGTACTGGGGCTCGAACTCGGGACCTAGGTACTCTCCTTTAGCTTTTTCCTTCAGAGATGATGCTCTACCACTTGCTCTGCAGCTTTATTTCTGGGTGGTTTTTTTTTTGTTTGTTTGTTTTGTTTAATTTTGGGTGGTTAATTAGAGATAAGAGTCTCACAGACTTTCCTACCTGGGCTGGCTTCAAAATGCGTGCCTCAGATCTCAGCCTCCTGAGTTGCTAGGATTACAGGGGTGACCACTGGCGCCTGGCTTAGATATATTCATTTGAATACTTACTAAATTGAGTCAAGCAGATATAAAGTACTTAACTAACGAATAGCATTTCATTACATTGAAATTGAAGCAGCAATGGTCTTCAACAAAGAAAAGTCGGAGATCAGATGGATTCAGGGCTGTTTCTACCAGACCTTTAAAGAACTGATACCAATGTTCCTCCAACTATTCCAAAAACCAGAGAGGGAGGAAATACTGCCAAACACTTTCCATAAAACCACTATTACAGGCTGGGAATGTGACTTAGTGGTAGAGTGCTTGCCTAGCATGCATGAAGCCCTGGGTTTGATTCCTCAGCACCACATAAACAGAAGAAGCCAAAAGTAGGAGTTGTGGCTCAAGTGGCAGAGTACTAGCCTTGAGCAAAAAGAAACCAGGGACAGCGCTTAGGCCCTGAGTCTAAGCCCTAGGACTGGCCAAAAAAAAAACAACCAAACAAACAAAAACCCCCAAACAACAAACAAAAAAACAGTATTACCCTGATACAAAAACTGGATACATGAAACAACACAGAACAAAAGATCTAGGTGCTGGTAGCTGGTGGCTAATGCCTGTAATCCTACCTACTAAGGAGGCTGAGATCCAAGGATCATGGTTCGAAGCCAGCCCAGACAGAAAAGTCAGTGAGACCCTTCAGTAAAACTACTCATAGAAAGCCAGAAGTGGTGCAGTGGCTCAAGTGCTATCCGTTAGCACCCAGGCCCTGAGTCCAAGCCCCAGGACTGGCAAAAAGGAAAGAAAAAAATTATGGCTAATTTCCCTGATTAACACAGACACAAAATTTCTAAAACACAAAACAAGAAGACCCTACCACCACCATCATCATCACCAACAACAAAAGAAGTAATAAACTGAATCTAACAAGATATTCAAAAGATTCTATTCACCATGATCAACTTAGTTTCCTTCCAGGAATACAAGCATGGGCTCAATATATGCACATCCATTAGCACAATTTAGCATATAAATAGAATCTGTAATTTTTATTTTTAAAAAAATCACACAATCATCCCATTTGATGCAGAAAAAGCCTTTGAGAAAATATCATATCCCCATCTATATCTAGATACTGGTAGCTCACACCTATAATTCTAGCTAGTGAGGAAGCTTAGATCTGAGGATCAAGGTTTGAAGACAGACCAGGTAGGAAACTCCATGAGACTCTTATTTCCAATTACCCAGCAAAAAGCTGGAAGTGGACATATAGCTCAAGTGGTAGAACACCAGCCTTGGACAAAAAAGCCAGGTTAGAGTACCCAGGCCCTGAGTTTGAGCACAAACTGGCACAAAATAAAAACTAAAACAAAACCCAACCTCCCTTCATAATAACAGTATGAAGAAACAAGAAGCAGCATACCTCAACATAGTGAAAGTTATGAATTGTCTTAAATGGGTCAAAATATATTCCTTCTAAAGCTAGGACAAGCCAAGGATGTCTCCTTTCTTCACTACTATTCAATATAGTCCTTGGATTCATAACCAAAGCAATAAGATTTAAAAATAAAAGAAAGAAGAGAAAGAAATAAAAGGGATACAAATGGGAAAAGAATAAGTTAAATGATTCCGATTTATATATTATATGATCCTATAATTAAAGTACCTAAAAACTACACCAAACAATTCTTAGATATGATTAATACTTTTGGCAGAGTGCCAAGAAGAAAAAAAGTAACACTTAAAACTCAGTAGATTTTTCTACATTCCAATAAAGAATAGAGTTAGAAAGAAATAAAGAAAACAATTCTATTTACAATAGCCTGAAAAAAAATTAAATACCTAGGAAAAAACTGAGTCAAATAAGTGAAAAATCTCTATAATAAAAACGATAAAGCATTGAGGATAGGAATTGAAGGCATGGGAAATGGGAAAGATATTCACAGATTAGCAGAATCAATATTATAAAAATTATTATACTACTAAAAAAAACCCTACAGATTCAATGCAATTTCCATCAAAACTCCAAAGTCACTCTTCTCAGAAATAGAAAATTCAGAAAACAGGGTCAGGCTGGGAAAGGGGAACCCGGCGATCGGCAGACAGGTTGCCAGGAGCGCAGAATCCATATAGCGGGAGACCCCACGGACACAAGGCAGGGTGCGGACCAAGACACACCCGGCAGCCACGAGAAGTTCGGGTCCACACCGGATTCGGACAAGGGAACCCAGCGCGGCAGAAAGAGGGAACGGGGGAGCCACCACGACACTTCGCCAACCCCTGAAGGGCCAACGGCGGTGCGGGACACGCACACAAAGCAGCAAAAGTGAGTCCCCCATAATCCCTTCCCCCAACGGGAGACCCAAGCCCGACAAAGACGATATATCTCCCTCCCTCCCCCTCCCCACTCCCGTGGGAACAAAGATTCCCCAAATCAGGCGGGAAGCTCCCAGCAGGCGCTGGGAAGCCAGTCTAGCAGGGGAAGGGCGGAACAGCCCCAAGCCCCCAAAGGTTCCTGAACTGGCAGAACCGGCCCCGTCCCCTTCCCAACAGGGGCCAGGGACGGCCGGCAGGGCAAGCCCCACCCGAGGCGCCTAGACCTTGCGGACTCTTACAACTAAAATCACAGGCGCTGGTGGGCAATACCAGCCCAGCAGGGTCACCTGAGCCTGATCTCGTTCCCCCTCCTCGAAGCGGAGGCGAGGTCTGAGGGTGCCAAGCCACACCCGGACAGTCGATCCCACTGGGCCCCACACATACTGCTTCCCCCCCCCAACGGACTCGCGGGAGGGCGCAAGCACAACCCAACAACCCAGGGCTCGCTCTGGGAGGCAGACCCCACTTAAGTGCCTGTTGTAGGGGACTCACAGTGCACAGGAGGGCGGGGCCCCGGCGAAAGCGCCCGCTCTGATAGGCGTGCCCTGCACTGGTGGGCGGGGCCACAGCGACAGCACCTGCTGACGCAGACACGCCTACACAGAAGGGAGGGAAGATCTACACAGACTTCCAGATGCGCAAATCACAAAGAAACATAACTCAGTTCATCAAAGGACAAGCCAACTCGCCAGCTCCAAAAAGCAGCACGACTGGAGAGGAGATGGAGAATAAAAAAGCAAATGAGGACATGTTAACAGGAATGATCGAAACCGTCAGAAATGAAATCAGAAAACAATTCCAGGAGTTTAGAGCGGAAATCTGGAAGGACACCCAGGAAGCCAAGAAAGAAATGGAAGCAAAACTGGATACAATGCAAGCCTCGTTTAAAGAAATGGAAGCAAAAATGGATACAATGCAAGCCGCCTTTAAAGAAAATCTCCACACCCTGAGAATTGAAATGCATGAAAAAATAGATTTAAAATACAACTCTTTAAAGGAAGAAATTTCCACGATCAGAGCTGATATGACAACCATGAATAGCTCTCTGACATCCATAAACTCCGCAATTGAAACCATAACACAAAGAGTGGACCATATGGAATCCAGAATCTCTCGCCTGGACGATGAAGCAGCTGACAACAACCAGAAAATGACCACACTCCAAGAAAAGGTGAAGCTTCAGGGAAGATTACTCCAGGAACTAATGGACAAAGACAAGAGATATAATCTGCGCATAATTGGAATAGAAGAAGGAGCCGAATATCAGAGCAGAGGGCTTAATCATGTTCTCAATAAAGTTATTGCAGAAAACTTCCCCAATCTCACAGGGGACCCCATCCAGGTAACCGAAGCCTATAGGACACCTGGCAGGCCAGACCCCAGGAAAACCACCCCAAGGCACATAATATTCAAGACTACAGACCTCAAGATTAAAGAGCAAATTCTGAATTCAGCCAAAGCGAAGAAGGAAACTTTTTTCAATGGGAAGAGGATTCGAATAACATCCGACTTATCCACACAAACTTACCAAGCTCGAAGTGAGTGGAAGAACACCATCCAAGTACTTCAGAATAACAATTTACAACCTCGGATCAAATATCCAGCGAAACTGGAGTTCACATTCGAAGGGAGAACCAGATCTTTCCACACCAAAGAGGAGCTAAAGGAGTATGTGAATAAAAAACCAGCCCTACAGCGAATATTAAGAGGGGAAGCCCACCCAACAGAGATCGTAAAAGACACACAGACAGATTCAGAAAGAAACTTCAATAGCCAAAGTCCAGCAGAAACACAAGCTCACTAAAGACAAGAAGAAAAAAAAAAAAAACAACAGGAAAAAACAGCCCAACAAGAAAATGGAAGGAGAAAAAACACCCTTATCCTTGATCTCTTTAAATATAAATGGCTTAAACTCCCCGATCAAGAGGAGCAGACTGGCAGAATGGATCCGCAAGCAAAAAGTTGACATCTGTTGTCTACAAGAGACCCACCTTACAGCAAGGGACAAAAACAGGCTTCGAATGAAAGGATGGAGCAAGATCTACCAAGCAAATGCACCCACCAAAACGGCAGGTGTAGCCATCCTGATCTCAGACAAGCTGGATTTCTCTTTAAAGTCCACTCAAAAAGACAAAGAAGGACACTACATATTGATACAAGGAAAAATCCAGAATCAAGACATCACGGTGATAAATGTATACTCACCGAACAAAAGAGGCCCGACATATGTCAAGCAAATTCTCACAGAATTACAGAGCAAGATAGATGCAAACACAATCATAGTGGGTGACTTTAATACTCCTCTCTCTCCAAGAGACAGATCCAACACCCAGAGGATTAGTAAGGGAGCTGAGGACCTAAATAACACCATTGCCCAAATGGATCTAACAGACCTATATAGAACCTTCCACCCTACAGAGACCCAATACACCTTCTTTTCAGCAGCCCATGGATCATATTCCAAAATAGACCACGTCATAGCCCACACAAAGAACCTCAGCAAATACAAAAGAATTGACATCATCCCATGTATTATATCTGATCACAGTGGATTAAAGGTAACCCTCAACAACAAAGGATACCACAGAGCCTATACACACTCTTGGAGGCTAAACCCCACGTTGCTATCCAACACTTGGGCCACAGATCAAATTAAAGATGAAATCAACGAATTCATAAGCCACAATGACAAAGAAAACACATCACAAAGAAACCTATGGGACACAGCTAAGGCAGTACTGAGGGGCAAGATCATTGCACTCAGTACCCACATTAAAAGAATGGAAGCAGAGCAGGTGAATACCCTCACGATGAAACTAAAACAACTGGAGAAACAAGAAATGACAGAATCTAAAACGACTAGGAGGGGAGAGATTACAAAGATTAAAGAAGAGATAAATCTGATTGAAAATAGAAAGACCATTCAACAAATAAATAAGACTAAAAGCTGGTTCTTTGAGAAAATAAACAAAATTGACAGACCCCTTGCAAGACTCACAAAAAAAAGAAGAGAAGAGACTCATATTCGTAAAATCAGGGACTCCACAGGAAAAATTACAACAAATACACACGATATTCAAACAATCATAAGGAGCTATTTCCAAAACCTCTACTCAACAAAAAACAATAATTTTACAGAAATGGATCAATTCTTAGAGAAGTACAAACTGCCCAAACTGAACCAAGAAGAAATAAATCAACTAAATAAACCAATAACTTACGGTGAGATACAGGAGGTAATCAAGAACCTCCCTACTAAGAAAAGCCCAGGCCCAGATGGATTCACCAATGAATTCTACAAAACCTTTAGTGAGGAGCTAATTCCAATACTCCTCAAACTCTTCCGCGAAATAGAAACGGAGGGAAAAATCCCGAACTCATTCTACGAAGCTAATATCATACTCATCCCCAAACCAGGCAAAGATCCAACAAAAAAAGAGAACTACAGACCAATATCACTAATGAACACAGATGCAAAGCTCCTCAATAAAATATTAGCTAACAGGATCCAGAAAGTGATCAAGAATATCATACATCATGACCAAGTAGGCTTCATCCCTCAGTCACAAGGATGGTTCAACATCCGTAAATCAATCAATGTAATTCACCACATAAACAGAACTAAAATCAAGAATCACATTGTTATCTCAGTCGATGCCCAAAAAGCCTTTGACAAAATACAACAACCATACCTATTAAAAGCTTTGGAGAGAACAGGAATAGAGGGAACATTCCTCAAAACAATAAAAGCCATATACAACAGACCAACTGCTAATATCATATTAAATGGAGAGAAACTTAAATCATTCCCCCTAAACACAGGAACAAGACAAGGATGCCCACTCTCCCCACTTCTGTTCAACATAGTACTGGAATCCCTAGCCATAGCAATAAGGCAAGAGGAGGACATCAAAGGGATACACATCGGCAAGGAAGAAATCAAGTTATCCCTATTCGCAGACGACATGATCTTATATCTCAAGGACCCAAAAAACTCAGTACCCAAACTCCTACATCTAATAAACCAATTTGGCAAAGTAGCAGGATACAAAATCAATCCACAAAAGTCAGCAGCTTTTCTGTACACCAGCAATAGACAAACAGAAAAGGAAATTATGGAAACGATTCCATTTACAGTAGCCAAAAAAAGAATAAAGTACCTAGGGATCAACTTAACCAAGGACGTGACGGACCTATTCAATGAAAACTACAAAAATCTAATAAGGGAAATCAAAGAAGACACAAGGAGATGGAAAGACCTCCCATGCTCATGGGTAGGCAGAATCAATATAGTGAAAATGGCCATACTGCCCAAATTGTTATACAAATTCAATGCAATACCTATCAAAATCCCAGCCACATTCTTCACTGAAATAGAGAAACCAGTCCATAAATTCATATGGAACAGCAAAAAACCTAGAATAGCCAAAGCAATTCTAGGCAAAAAACATAGTGCAGGAGGTATCACCATACCAGACTTCAAGCTCTACTACAAGGCCATCATAACAAAAACAGCATGGTATTGGTATAAAAACAGATCGGAAGACCAGTGGATTAGAATTGAAGACCCAGAAATAAAACCGCACTCTTACAGCCAACTGATATTCGACAAAGGAGCTAAAGACATACAATGGAATAAACATAGCCTCTTCAACTACTGGTGCTGGGAGAACTGGGCAGCCATATGCAGAAAACTCAAAGTAGACCCAAGCCTATCACCATGCACCAAGATCAACTCAAAATGGATCAAGGACCTCAACATCAGACCTGAATCCTTGAAACTACTGAAGGACAGAGTAGGAAAGACACTAGAACTTATAGGCACAGGAGGGAACTTCCTGAATAGAGTCCCAGGCGCACAACAAATAGGGGAAAGACTCAACAAATGGGACTACTACAAATTAAAAAGTTTCTGCACAGCTAAGGTCATAGCCACCAAAATAGAAAGACAGCCAACGATATGGGAAAGGATATTTACCAGCACAGCAACAGACAAAGGCCTGATATCTGTCATCTACAGAGAACTCAAAAAACTAAGCCACTCCAAGCCCAATAAACCTATTAGGAAATGGGCAAAAGAGCTAAAGAGAGACTTCACAAGAGAAGATATAAAAATGGCAAAGAAACACATGAGGAAATGCTCAACATCCCTGCTAGTAAAGGAAATGCAAATAAAAACAACCCTGAGATACCACCTCACCCCAGTTAGAATGGCCTATACTCTGAACTCAGGAAACAACAAATGCTGGAGGGGCTGTGGGGAAAGAGGAACCCTTCTCCATTGTTGGTGGGAGTGCAAATTAGTACAGCCACTTTGGAGAACAGTATGGAGGTTTCTCAAAAAGCTCAATATAGACCTACCCTATGACCCAGCCATACCACTCCTAGGCATCTATCCTAAACAGCAAAACCCAAGATATCAAAAGGACATTTGTACTTCCATGTTTATCGCAGCACAATTCACAATAGCCAAAATTTGGAAACAACCCAGATGCCCCTCCACAGATGAATGGATCCAAAAAATATGGTACTTATACACAATGGAATACTACATAGCGATTAGGAATGGTGAAATATTGTTATTTGCAGGGAAATGGTCAGAACTCGAACAAATAATGTTGAGTGAGACAAGCCTAGAACACAGAAAACAAAGGGGCATGATCTCCCTGATATATGACTGTTAACAAAGGGAGATGGAGAGACAGTAGAGACCAAGTCTGTGATCACTGTATATGTGCTTGATACATTGTATACTGCATATGGGTCTACCTGACCTAGACAAGGGATGGGAAAACAGGTTGTAAGATACCACAAGAAATGTACACAATGCCCTACTATGTAACTGCACCCTCTTTGCACAGCACCTTGTAAAAAAAAAAAATTTATGTTCAATTGATAATAAAAAAAAATTAAAAAAAAAAATAAAAATAAAAATGGTTCTCTACCACTTGAAAAAAAAAAAAAAAAAAAAAAAAAAAAAAAAAAAAAAAAAAAAGAAAATTCAAACCTACAATTCATTTGGAAACACAAAAGACCTTGAATAGCCAAAGTAATTCTGAGCAACAGGAGCAGTGTTAGAAGTATCACAATCCCAGATTTGAAATTACTCTAGAGATATAATAACAAAAATGGTAGGGTACAGTCACCAAAAAAAGCATGTAGATCAATGGAATACAAAATCTAGAAATAAGCCTACATGGCTATAACATCTGAATTTTGACAAAGACACCAAAGACAATCTCCTAAAAGATGGTGTTGGAAAAACTGGAAATACACATGTAGAAGACCAAAGTTAGATCCTTCTATCATCTTGTATGAACTCATTTCCAAATGGATCAATGAGCTTAAAGTAATACCAAATTCTTTGAAGTTTCCAGAAAAAAACAGAGAAAACCCCTTAAAGATATAGACATAGGTAATGCTTTTCTGAATAGAATCTAAATTGTTCAGAAAATAAGAGCAAGAATTAAAAAGGAATCAAAGTAAAAAACATTCTAGAAGTTGAACACCAGTGGCTCATGGCTGTAATCGTATCTACTCAGCAGGCTGAGATTTAAGGATCACCAAATTTAAAAGAAACCCTATGAAATTGGAGGGGAGGGGATGGGGAGCTTTGCAAAAATAATCCATTATTCGGAAGATTAAGGATTAAAATCTAGAATATATAAAGAGCTCCCAAATCAAACAAACACTAAAGAAATAATCCAATTAATAAATAGGCAAATAAATTGAGTCGACAGTTTTCAAAAGAAGTACTAATGATAAATACATGAAAAAATTCAATGCCCTTAGCCATAAAGGAAATATGAATCTAAATTGCACTGAGTTTCTATTGCACACCAGTCAGAATGGCCATCACCAAGAAGAAAAAACCAACAGCAAATACTGGTGAGAATGCAGGAGAACTGAATCTTGTGCTCTTTTGATGGGAATTTAAATTAGTGGAGCTACTACGGAAATCAGGATGGAGGTTCTTTAAACACTACAAAGATAGAATGAGTTTGGGAGCCTGCTATTCCACTCCTGGGCATATATCTGAAGGAATGTAAGTTACCATTCAGTCAAGACACTTGCATATGCAAGTATCAGCCTGGGTGTCCATCAACTGATGAATGGATAAAGAAACTGTGGAACGTATGGAATACAATAATACAAAGGAGTGTCAGTCATAAGGAAGAAAGTATGCCCTTTTCGAGAAAATGGATGGAACTAGTGATCATTAAGTTAAGTGAAATTAACCAGACTGAAAAAGACAAATGCCAGATTTTCTCTCTCATCTGAGGAATCCTGTCCTTAAGGATGAGAATGTAAAACAGGATCTGTTTGGGGATGGGCTCCAGTTGGGGGTGGGAGGTGAAAGAAGGGATAGGGGAGTAAATATGATTACTTTTGTACACATATATGGAAATAAAGCAATTAAATCTGTTGAAATTATTCCAAAAAAGGTGCAGGGCAAATTAAGGGGGCTCATAAAGGGAATAGGTTTAATTGGGGTACATTGTATGCATATATGAAAACACCCCAGTGATACCCCCTTTGTACAGCTAATATATGCTAATAAAAAATGGAGAGAAAAAGATTTGAAGGAAAGCAGTAAAAATTTCAAGATCTATGTTACAGAAGTTCTGGGAGATGAAAGTCGATTTTGGTAGGAAGATGAGAGCAAGACATATTTGAAGAAAGAATCGCCAAGAATAAAAGAAAGATGTAAGACTCCCAATGTAAAATACTCACAGAGACTAGACATAAAGAACAAAGATAAGAGTACAACTAAATTCTTTATGGTGAAATTTGAGACATCAAAGACAAAAAAGAAAATTCTTTTTGGTCTCCCAGGGAGAAAAGCAAATCAGTCTCATAGGAACAAGCATGAGATTGATATCAGACATCTAAAAAATAATAACACTTAATGTAATAGCATAATGAAGTTGTGGCTTTGATGTTTTGATGGAAAACAACATTTGCTGACATTAAGGTTTTACATACAGCTAAAATATTGTTTGATTGGGAAGCTACAATAGTCTCAAGTATAATCAAAAAGGTTACCACATAAAGACTCAATTTAAAAGCACCCTCAGGGGAAATAGTCTACGGAAGGCATAAATAAACCCAAGAGGAAGTATCAAAATATAGGAAGAAATTTTATTAATAATTTAGTAAACATTATTATTTGTCAAACCTATGGTTCCCAAATTACAAGAAGTGAGAGCCCAGGCAATCTAAGAGGATCTGGTATTTTGTAGTTAATTTTAGTATGTCAGCTTGGCTAAGCCCCTGTGGCCAGATATTTGATCAACACATGTAGACAATCCTGTGGAAATATTTTCTATATGAGATTAAAGTCTGTAGAGTTTAAGTAAAGCTGAGCACCTTCCAAAATGTGGCTGGACTTCATCTGATCAACAGAAAAAAAATAAAAGACTGATTTCTGTCCACCAAGTTTCTTCATAGTTAAGCTGCTACATCACTTCTTTGAGTCACCAACCTGCCAATGTCCTTATAGGTGGGAGTCTATTCTTTTCCCTAAAAGTCTCATATTCTCTCTCTCTCTCTCTCTCTGTGTGTGTGTGTGTGTGTATGTGTGTGTGTGTGTGTGTCTCCCATATCACACACATGTACATACACTGTATTAGCTAACTTTCCTTGTTACTGTGACAAAAATAACTTCAGGAATGAAAGATCAATATTGGCTCCCAGTTTCAGAGGGTTTAGTCTATGGTTTGCTGGTTCCACAGGTTTGGGCAGTGTCATGGTGGTGGAATCATGAGGCAGTTTTTTCACCTTGTTGTGAACAGGAAGTAGAAACAGGAAGTGAAGGGGGGATAATCTCTTCCTGGAAGCCATCTGCTGCCATGTAAGTCAAGCTATGCATTTGTGGTTAGTGTAAGATCCATTCCAGACATGAGTGACACTACACCAGGACTAAAGAGAAGGTTTTCCAATTACTTAATGCAAAATGTTAGTCTGGATACTTTCTCAAGAGGAATCTTCAACAGATAAACTGGACTGTGCTTCACAGAAGCACAAGAGGGACACTCAGGAGAAATTCAAAAGAAACGAACTTAAAATGTAGGCAAAGTCTAGGAGGCCATTCCAGGTGAATTTTTTTTCCTGACATAATGGCCACGGCAAATCAGAATCAAGAAGTTAGAAAGTTGAGAATAATCTATCAGGGCTGCTAAGGAAACACCTAAAAAGGCATCCAATAAGCCCCAAATACCTATAGCTAAGGCTCCCCAAAACACAACTTTTAAGCAAAAGTTTATATGAACATTTCTGCTCTCTGAGTTGGTAGGAAACACTAAGTTGGAAGATCAGATTTTTAAATAAAGATCTGTCTATCAATATAAAAATAATACTAAAACAGGCCAGGCACCAATGGCTCATGCCTGTAATCCTACTCAGAAGCTGAGATATGATGGTTGAGGTTCAAAGCCAGCCCTGGCAGGAAAGTCCATGAGACTCTCCTTTCTAATTAAATACCAAAAAAATCTAGAAGTGGAGCTGTGGCTCAAATGGTAGAGCACTAGCTTTGATCAAAAAAGCTCAGGGACAGTGCCCAGGTCCCAAGTTCAGGCCTTAGTACATCACAAAATCAAGTAGTTTTAATAATTATAATAAAGACATGCCAGGCACCAGTGGCTCGCACCTGTAATCCCAGCTACTCAGGAGACAGATCTGAGGATCACAACTCAAAGCCAGCCCAGGCAAGAAAGTCTGTGAAATTCTGATCTCCAATTAACCACCAGAAAACCAGAAGTGGCCCTGTGACTCAAGTGGTGGAGTGTTAGCCTTGAGCTGAAGAGCTCAGGGACAGCATCCAAGCCCAGAGTTCAAGTCCCATGACTGCCAGAAATATAATAAAATAAAAAAGACATGTCTGCCCCCAGTGATCTCTGTTTGACCATCCCCCCAAAATTTCTACCACCACCTGTTAAAATAGCACCATCAGTTGGGAGCCTGTGGTGACATTTTGTATTGGAACTGTTACATCCTGCTGCAGGCCCCCCAAAAGCTCAGGAACATTTCATAATGCAAATCCATAGAGTCCATCCCCCAATCTCTGCAGTCTTACAGTTCCCCAGTGCACCAAGGGCCAAGTTCCAAGTCTCTATTAAAATTCTAGGCCACGTCTTAGCTATAAAACCCATGCAAAAGAAAGTCACACCATTTCAAGATACAGCAAAACAGGGCAAACTTTCACATTCCAAAAAGGGAAGAAAGGAAAATAACAGGAAAGGACTGGACCAAAGTAAGGGCTGAATCTCGAAGAACAAAGTAAAGAGCTAAATCCAGTAGCTCCATGTCCAGGATTTGTGGTATGAGGTATCTTAATGTGAGCTGCTACAAGCTTGGTCAGTTCATGTGCAACCCCACCCCCTGCCCGCCACCCCATCTTTCTCTCTTGGTGCTGGTCCTGGGACTTGAACTCAGGGACTGGGCATTGTCCCTGAGTTTAAAGGTCAAGGCTAGCAATGATTTGACCTATAGTTCCACTTCATTTTTTTGAGTGATTAATTCAAGATAAGAGTCACATGGACTTTCCTGCCTAGGTTGGCTTTGAACCATGATCCTCAGATCTCAACCTTCTAAGTTGCTAGGATTACACGTATGAGCCACCACACCCAGCATTTATTATCTTTAAGTAGTTGCACAACATATTTTAATGCAACATATAAGTGTTTAGTGTGTTTTGAATAAATAAATATGCCTGTTTGGAGCGGGTATTGTGGTTTTTGTGGTGAAGACTGCGTTGGGAAAATAATATCTAAGCAGAGGCTGTTTCTGTCTGAGTGCCTGCTCATTACACTTGCTTTTGCTGGCAATTTCCCAGTCATCCCTCAGGTTGATGTAGCTCAGGAACCACCCTTGGTTAAGCCTTTCCCTTCGATCCACCGCTTTCCCACAGGGGTGGGATTCACGGCCAATCTCTGTAGCTGATGAGATTCTGTGCCTCTGTTACTGACGATAAATCCTGAACTCAACCTTGGGGCCAGAGTTGGATTAACTACATTTACATTTGTTTGTTTGTATGTAGTATGTATGTGTGCATGTGTATGTATGTATGTGTGTGCGTGTATGTATTTTTGTGTGGGTCCTGGGCTTGACCTCAGGGCCTGGGTGCTTTCTCTGCTCTTCTTTGTGCTCAAGGCTAGCACTCTACCACTTGAGCCACAGCTCAAGATTTTTTGGATTTTTTTCCGGATTTTTCTGAGTTGCTCATTGGAAATAAGAGTCTCTTGGAAATTCCTGCCTGGGTTGACTTTGGATTGTGATCCTTAGATCTCAAACTCCTTAGTGGCTAGGATTACAGGTGTGAGCCAACGGCACTCAGTTTCTCTCAATTTCTAATGCTGAAAAATTTCAAACACACTTTAAAAAACAATAATAACAAGGAATGTCTGTATTTCCTTCCCTAAACTGTTAATGTTTTGGTATTTTGCCATATTAGTTAATTTAGTCTCTCACACACATTTTGAGTAATAGTATTAGAAATTTCAGACAATGACTCATTACCCCTGAATACCTTGCATGTAATATCCCCAAATATTTTCCTTCCTTATTCATAATAATATAATCACAGGCAACAAGTCTAACTTTAATTCAGCCTTATCACATGTCATAGAGCTCATCTTCAAATCTTCCTATTTGATGCCCAAAGGCTGTATTTATAACTTCTTTTTTTACTGCTATTGAAGAATCCAATCCACACTAGGTTTTAGCATTGCATTTGGTTGTTTCTTGTTAACCTCCTTGCCTTTTGCTTTTTGTTTTTCTCTTCTTTTTTGCAATACTGTAGATCAAACTCATGACCTCTTCTTATTGGGCCAGCATTCCAGCATATCTACCACACCTCCAGCCTACCCCGTCCTCTTCTTTTTATTTGCACTGGTGATTTTCCATGTAGGGTCTCACTTGATTCAAGGGAGCACTGGGAATGTATTTCTCCTATTTATGTTTTCCTGAATTGCTGGGGGCTAAAGGAGTGTGCCACATTGCACAGCTACTGGTTGTGATGGCATCTCTGGATCAAGACCGCCCAAGTCCCAAGTTACTCGTACTACAAGTGTGAACAGCACCAGTCATTTTTACAGAGAACAGGCCAACTGTATAGAAAAGAAAATTTTTGGCCAGTCCTGGGACTAGGACTTAGGGCCTGAGCACTGTCCCTGACTTCTTTTTTTTCAAGGCTAGCACTCTACCACTTGAGCCACAGCACCACTTCCAGCTTTTTCTGTTTATGTGGTCCTGAAGAATCCAACCCAGGGTTTTACACATGCTAGGCAAGCACTCTACCACTAAGCCATATTCCCAGCCAGAAGATTCTTTTTGTTCTTTTTCTTTTATTTTCTTTTTGAGACAGGTCTTACTATGTAGCACAAACTAGCTTCAAATTTATGATCTTCCTGTTTCAGCCTCCTGAACACTGGGATTACAGGGGTACTCAACTAAACTAAGTGTAAAATATCTTTTCTGCATTTCAAATTTGTCTAGTTGCTTCTTCATAACTGGAGTCAAAGATTTCAAGAGTATTACGCAGGCAGTGCTGTGTAGTTCTTATTACATCACAGGAGCTTAGCTTGTCTTATTACTGGAGATGCCTTGTTCAATCAATTTTTTTAAGAAAGTAACTATTTCCTTTGAATCCAGTAACATGGGTGACACTCTGTAACTGTGAATGCCAGATCTCTAGCAACATTTTACCCAACAACTTTAGGATTTATCCACACTTGTATACAAATTTCGGAAATTGTTATTTTCTAATTCTGTTGTTCTTTATGCAGATTAGCTACCATTCTTCTTGAAAGAAGAGCTTTCTTAGCTGGATTCTGGGGCCTGTAATCCTAGCTACTCAGGAGGCTGAGATCTGATGATCACAGTTTGAAGCCAGCCTGAGCAGACAACTCCCTGAGACTCTTATTTCTATCAGCCAATAAAAATCCAGAAGTAGAACTGTTGTTCAAGTGGTAAAGCACCAGGCTTGACCAAAAAAGCCAAGTGAGAACTCTATATCCTGCGTTCAAGCCCCTGTACTAGCACCAAAAAAGGGGAGGGGATATGTTATTTTGTCACATAATCAGGCCATAGTAGAGTCAAGACTGGCAATCTACTTTCAGAAGTGGTATTGTGGTGAAGCATGCTCTCCTATAATTCTCCCACTCCGGAGATCACAAGGGTGAGGCCAGCCTGGGTTACACAGCCTAGCTCTGTCTTGAAAATAAAAAGAACAAAGAACTGTTCTTATATCCACTATGCTAGGCTATGTCATGTGATCTCATGCTATGCTATGCTATGCTATGCTATGCTATGCTATGCTATGCTATTCTATGCTGTGCTGTGCTGTGCTATGCTATGCTATGCTATGCTATGCTGTGTTGTGCTGTGCTGTGCTATGGAAATGAAGGCTTTAAAATAAGGTAAGTAAAAGCAGAAATTATTCTTTATATAGAAGAGTGTAGAGAGAGAAAGACATGCACTGAGTTGACAATAAATATATAAGGTTCTCATTCTAAGCTCCTCTAATGTCATGTATTAAAAAAAAATCATTGTTAAGCAGGTATTGGCAGCTCACACCTAGCTACTTAGGAGACTGAGTCTGAAGATAACAGTTCACAGCCAGACCTAGCAGACAAATCCGAGACATTCTTATCTCCAATTATCCAGCAAAAAGCTGGAAATGGATGTGTGGTGCAAGTGGTAGAAAACCAGCCTGGAGTGGAAAAAGCAAAGTGACAGCACCCAGGCCCTGAGTTCAAGCCCCAGTACTGGCACCAAGATTTAAAAAATATCACTTATTAAAAGATGCTGAGGCCACTACAATAAAACCCTCATTTCCAGAATCGAAAGCTTGACAGTAATTAAGCCTTGGAAAATGGGAAATAGATGTTCTTATCCTCATCTGGGCCTTATGGTTTTCTTTGGTGATATATTTAGCTCTGTCTGATTAACTCACCAGATGGTCCAGCTGTGAGAATGTTATTTTTTTTTCTATAATTCCTATTATTCCCCTGGCCTGGCAAGTTCTCATTCTTGAACCTTCAAGAGACCACCATTTTCCCCTAAGCTGTGAGAAAAATGACAGGTTTCCCAGATCTATCAGGGCTGATTGTCAGATCTGGAGTTGAATTCACAGGCAAATGCCAATGCCTTTTGTAATAACTTTTAAAGGGCTGGATTACCGTGTGTGTGTGTGTGTGTGTGTGTGTGTGTGTGTGTGTGTGTGTGTGTGTGTGTGTGTGTGTGTGAGAAGATCTGATGCCAGGTCTTCAGGTCTTCATCTGAGTAGGCCCATGGGCTACTGCTGCTGTCCATTACTTTCCACACTTTGTGGAGAACTCGCTGGGTCTCCTCATAGGCTCTGTGTGATTTCCTGTTTCCCTCTCAGCCTCCTTGGAGACAGGCAGAATGCTGTGCCTGATGGCATCTGAGCAAGCCCCCTGGGCATTCACAGGCACCGTATGTCCCTAGCTACTGATATCTTACAAGAAAGGGAAGAAATACAGTTCACCCAGTGTAAATTATGACCTAGTGATTAGTATCTCATGCATTAGGAGGTGTCAAGGCACAGGGCCAGGCAGCCCATTCAAATAGTTAGGCTTGAATTAGCACACCAGAGCTCAGGGCCTGAACCTGCTTCTGTGTAGAGAAGCAGATGTCTTGTTTACTTGAAGGAGAGGAACCAGTAGCAGACTGAAGGGGGGGGGGGGGTTGTGTGTGTGTGTGTGTGTGTGTGTGTGTGTGTGTGTGTGTGTGTAATACAATGACCTCATTACTGTTATTGCTTTGAGACATAGAATACTTGATCAAACTTTGCCTGAAGTTGCCTTTGCATCCCAGTCCGCACAGGCTTCCCTAGAGATTTGGACTCCTGCATTTTTTATATTTGTATTTAGTTCCCTCCTGTACCAGTGCAAAGAACTCTTTCTAAGGATTTCACACATATAATCCCAGCTACTCAGGAGTCTGAGATCTAAGAATCACAGCTCAAAGTTAGCCCCGGTAGGAAAGTCTGTGAGACTCTTACCTCTAATGAACCAGCATAAAGCCAGAAGTGGAGCTATGGCTCAATTAATAGAGTAGGAACCTTGAGCAAAAGAAGCTAAGGAATGGTGCACAAGCCCTGAGATCAAGGCCCAGTAGTGGAACACACACACATACACACACAACACCCCACATGAAAAAGGAAAATCATGAAATAAAGAATATAATTGCCAGGCTAAATTTCCACGTCTCCTTTGTGGAGACGTTAAGCCTTTTATCCCCTTATGTGTTCCCCTTTCGCTCTCAACGCATATCCTCTGGCCAGTAGGAAGTAATGCGGGAGCGAGGGCCACAGATAGCCTCGGTGGCATGTGGCTGCGAGAATGCCCTCCCCCACTCCTATACTCGCCAAGGAGCTGGGTATGCATGGACACCTCGAAGTCAGCTTCAGGAGCTTCCCAAAGTTTTATTCAGGGGAAGGGTTTATATAACAGTAATGGCAGCAGAAAGAGGAGGGACTAACTGGGTATTAATGATTGGCTAATGAACTGTCCATCACGGTGATGTCACGGAACTTCCCGCAGAGGGGGGAGATTACAGTCCCCCAAGGACCGGCCTCTTGGCTCAGCCAGGGCCATGGTGGCACATGTGCTCGCAGACAAGAGGCGAGGCTGGTTCCAGACCCAGGGAGAAGGTGGGAGTGGCTAGCAGCCAACAGTCCCAGGTCTTAAAGGTATAGCCATCCCCTACAATAATAAGGACAGAAAACGGCTGCAGAGAGTCCTTTCTAGGCTAAAACTCATCACACCCTATGTCCTTTTATTTCCTTTGTCTCTTTGTCTGACTGTACTTTTCTCTCAGGAATTTCTCCACACCTGGCTTTTAGTTATGTATTCCTGGGCCTGGGCAGTCACTTACACCATATCATAAGCTCTGGGCATCAAGTTCTGCTATTGTTCATTTGTTCCATCTTAGCTTCATATCTTCAACCCTTAGAAAAGTACCTGACTCACAAAAGACCCTAAGATAGTGACTGAGTGGAAGAATTCATTCATGCATTCCCAATTTTAAGGACTAGAAGAACTAGCAGTTCCTTTTCAAAGAAAAGGAAACCCATTGGGCATTGGGGGCCCAAGCCAGTATTCCTAGCTACTCAGGAGGCTGAGTTGTGAGGATCTTGGTTTGAAGCCAGCCCAGTTGGGAAAGTCCATGAGACTCTTATCTCCAATTAGCTTCCCCCCTCCCCCCCCCCTGCAAAAAAGAAAGAAAGAAAGCCACAAGTGAAGCTGTGGTTCAAGTGATAGAGCACAAGCCCTGAGCAAAAGAAGCCCAGACCCTGAGTTCAAGCCCCAGGACTGGCACAAAAAATATCAGGGGTCGGGGGCAAGTCCTGCTACTCAGCCTATTCATTTGCAATGATTAACTAGTTTGGGGTGTGAGGGTAGGAGCACCCCTCTTGAGTATTTGCTCTAGAAACAGATTATATCTTCTGGTGTCCCCCTTAGTGAGACTGTAGACTGAATTGAAAAGCAAATGTTCTTTGGTATTTCTAAAATGTGAATTTTAAAACATTTTTCAAAGCAGTTGTTTCAAAGCTCGCGCTGGCTCTTTGCAGTGCTGAGAAAAGGAGGCTCATTAATGGGACCCTGATTAGAACTGACAGCTTGCTGTGTTTATTCTAGAATGAGAATGTTGAGACTAAGCAAACTAAGCAGCATAGCACAATAACGAGTAACAATTTTCTGCTTTTGTAAAATTTACTTTTTCTTGTTATCTTTAAATTGTTATACAAGACCAGGTGCTGGCAGCTCTTGCCTATAATCCTAGCTACTCAGGAAGCTGAGATCTGAGATTGACATTCAAAGCCAGCCCAGAGGAGGACACTCCACGAGACTCTTATGCCAAACAAACTACCAAAAAATTGGAATTGGCTCCATGGCCTTAGTAGCAGAGCACTAG
Organism: Perognathus longimembris pacificus; assembly: GCF_023159225.1. Lineage (NCBI taxonomy): Eukaryota > Metazoa > Chordata > Mammalia > Rodentia > Heteromyidae > Perognathus > Perognathus longimembris. Next base: position 57,519,407 of record NC_063161.1, on the reverse strand, counting down.
CCTTGAGCAAAAGAAACTCCGAGACAGTGCCCAGGCCAAGTTTAAGCCTCAGGACTAGAAGAAGAAGGGGGGGAAAAAAGACTGTACAAAGGGGTTTCAATTCAACATGTCAATTTATTAGTACAATGTATCTTGATCAGTGTAATTTTTAATTTAATTTAATTTTTTGTTTATGAGGAATCAAACCTAAGGCAAGCATGCTGCCACTAAGCCATACTCCCAGCCTCAAGTGCAATATTTTTAAAAGAATTTCCTGCTTCCTAAATTCTTAAAAGAAGGCCTTCTAGACTTGAAGAAGGAAGATGAGAAGCAATTTTGTTGAAAGCAAGTGGACAGGACATGGAGATCGGTAGTGAGGAAGACAGGAGGGGAAGACGAAGGGGAAATAGAGTCCCACATCACCATGCATGTCACACAAAAATCCCAAGTAAACTATTAAATATACAACACATAAAATTGATTAGGTGAGTTGTTTTCAGAGGGGTTGTTTAGAGAAACAGAACTGGTAGGATATTAGATTGAGAAAAAGAGAGGGAGAGTGTAAATAGAGAGAAGGAGGGAGAGAGGAGAAAGAGGGGAGTGATAGAGAAACAGAGAATAAGAGAAAGACGGAAGGGAAAAGAAAGATGTGAGAGAGACAGAAAGAAAGAGGAGGAGGAGGAGGAGGAGGAGGAGGAGGAAGAGGAGGAGAAGGAGCTGGAAGAAGACAAAATGAGGCAGTGGAGGAGAGAGATATTAGAGAGAAGAAAGAGGAAGCAGAAATAGAGAAAGAGACAGAGAAACAAAAGGAACAAGACA